>NC_134676.1:46223686-47512852 GCF_030463565.1 Pelecanus crispus
CATGGATCACCCTGCAGTTATACATTGACTCACCTGTACCAGTTCAGAATCCACCAGTTCAAAATCCACCTTAGACTGAGGACACAGCAGGTCTCCTGGAAATCTTTAAGGATCAGAGGTCTTATCTGAAGAGACTGGAGCAGAACTTATTTTCACAGTAGATTCTGAATTTCATTAAACCTACCTTACTGTCTCACAGGGGGATCTAGCATCATTACTAATGTGTTGTTTTGTAGCAGGACAGCAGATTTTAATGTCAGTTTTCAACGGCATAATCTTACACAAATTTCTAGAGCAGCAAGTTAAGTAAATATGTTGAGTAGAATACACGTATGTTGAGAAAAAAAAAAGGGTACTTGGTCTTACAAGAAGAGTAATGGTGGATTTCTGGGTACCAAGCCCAAGGGTGTCTTGTTGACCACAGGTGCTGCCTTCGGTGAACTACTTCTGTGGTCTAAATGCAGACAACAAGAGGTCATCGAGACACTGCAAGCATTTCAAGAGGGTAGGCAACCAGGAAGAAAATGTAATTTCAGGGCAAGTGAGTGGAATGAAATTAATGACAAAGACAAGCCAAAGGGAAGGAGAGAAAGAGAGAAAACATCCTCACAGTGCAATCTGCTTGGGTATGAAACAGTACCACCAGGAGACAAGTGGGAGACATACCAGCTAGGTGTTGCAGTTTATTAATGAAGGTACTGTATGGGACAATGCTGCATATGCATAGCAAACACATGCCTGTGGGGTCTTCTTTATGGCTATTACTCTGTGACCATAGCTATTTTCGTTGTTATTTACAGAGGGACATATGTGGGGGGGGACTTTGCACCCTGCACGGAGCCAAAAAATTTAAAGCTGAAACCAAGAAGTATGTATTTCAGAAAAAAGAGGCAACTTCCCCTCCCTTGTCTAACCCAGCTAACTTGCCAACCCACATCCAGTCAAAGTCAGAACATTCTGAGTATCTGATACCAGCAAACAAACCCCAGACAGTTCTTTTTCTTACTAGTTTCAACTTCCAGGAAGCTGAAGCTGCTACTATAAAAACTTACAATATTTCATTTGAAAGCTAAGATAGCTGGTGGGAAGGAAAAGGAAAGGGAAAAGGAAAAGGAAGAGGAAGAGGAAGAGGAAGAGGGAAATAGGAAGGAAAGAGAAGAGAAAAGAAGAGAAAGAAGAGAAGAGAAGGGAAGGGAAGGGAAGAGAAGGGAAGGGAAAGAGGGAAGGGAAGGGAAGGGAAGGGAAGGGAAGGGAAGGGAAGGGAAGGGAAGGGAAGGGGAGGGGAGGGGAGGGGAGGGGAGGGGAGGGAAGGGAAGGGAAGGGAAGGGAAGGGAAGGGAAGGGAAGGGATGGGAAGGGAAGGGAAGGAAGGGAAGGGAAGGGAAGGGAAGGGAAGGGAAGGGGAAGGGAAGGGAAGGGAAGGGAAGGGAAAGATGGAAGGGAAGGGAAGGGGAAGGGAAGGGAAGGGAAGGGAAGGGAAGGGAAGGGAAGGGAAGGGAAGGGAAGGGAAGGGAAGGGGAAGGGAAGGGAAGGGAAGGGAAGGGAAGGGAAGGAAGGGAGGGAAGGGAAGGGAAGGGTAGGAAGGGAAGGGAAGGGAAGGGAAGGGAAGGGAAGGGAAGGGAAGGGAGGGGAGGGGAGGGGAGGGGAGGGGAGGGGAGGGAGGGGAGGGGAGGGGAGGGAGGGGAGGGGAGGGGAGGGAAGGGAAGGGGAGGGAAGGGAAGGGAGGGGAAGGGAGGGAAGGGAAGGGAGGGAAGGGGAAGGGGAAGGGAAGGGAAGGGAAGGGAAGGGAAGGGAAGGGAAGGGGGGAAGGGGAAGGGAAGGGAAGGGAAGGGAAGGGAAGGGAAGGGAAGGGAAGGGAAGGGAAGGGAAGGGAAGGGAAGGGAAGGGAAGGGAAGGGAAGATGGGAAGGGAAGGGAAGGGAAGGGAAGGGAAGGGAAGGGAAGGAAGGGAAGGGAAGGGAAGGGAAGGGAAGGGAAGGGAAGGGAAGGGAAGGGAAGGGAAGGGAAGGGAAGGGAAGGAGGGAAGGGAAGGGGGAAGGGAAGGGAAGGGAAGGGAAGGGAAGGGAAGGGAGGGAAGGGAAGGGAAGGGAAGGGAAGGGAAGGGAAGGGAAGGGAAGGGAAGGGAAGCCCTCATTCCCTCTGCTGGATAACAAATTCAATGATGACTGCAACCCTGATGGCCTGGAGATGGATTTTCTTTTTCTCTTCTGTTTGCTAGAGAACTGAATTTTTCTCAGTGTCAGAATCTAAATATCAGTGTGTCAATACTGCACTCTACTTTTCCCAGAAGGATCACTAGGGTTTGTTTCCATAGCATATTAAAAGGATACAGACCAACCAAGTATGTAAAAATTTACTACAGAGTAAATTCCTTCCCAGCCCTTATTCTTTGTCACTTCCTATAAGTTATCCTTCAAGAGAGCTACCTTTGATGGGGGGCAGTGGCTGGAGGATATCTAAGTCTCTTCAGCATGGGTATGCTAGCAGCAAAAGAGTGCTGGTTCACTTCCTTTCTTCATGCTTAACTAGCTAGAGAACATATATTCGAAGAAACCCAATAGGAGCTGGTTTTATGAGAAAACTGAGAACAGTTTTGTCATTTGCTTTTTTTGTGAAGAAATACATAGTTTCAATGAGATTTTCTGCCTCCCCCCTTTTTCTTGGAAGGAGTGTATGATGAAAAGTTAAAACTTGTAAACACTGTGAAATGTGTTAGCTCTGGAAACAACTCCTCTAGCCTTTCTAACCTAAAACTTTTCAAATGTATTTTAAAATAATGGGAAACTCCCCCCCCGCCTTCTATTTTTGTACCAAGTTGCACTGTATTTATTTTGGTAATTACTACAATTTTTAATGTCATGCTTTTTGACAGCAATTTGTCAAATCATAGTTGAGGAAAGGTCTCCAAATGTTATGCATGATGTGACTTTGACCTGTAGCTTTTTCTTGTCAGGTTTGTTTCCAGAGGCGTGCTCCCTGTCCCACTAAGCTGGTTGTACCTTCTCATCTGGCTTCCAGCAGTTGGCATTCCTGGTGGTGTTGTCTCTCGGCCAGCACACATAAACAGTTTGGGACCGCCCACCCACATTTGCTGTGAACACCGGTTTCAGACATTCACTGGGACTCAGCTGGATTTTCTTAGCAGCTTTTTCTTAACATTTGCTAAAAATGAATGGTGATCTGCCTAATCATAATCAAATGTCCCGCTATCTATTCATCTGTACGCTGCAGATAATTACAAACACAGCGGTGCGTGCTGTGTGCATACGTGCAATGGGGTCAGATTTTCAAGCGTGCAGTGCCGGCAGCTGGGGTCAGATGCCCTAAAGACCTCAGCTCCCAGTCAGGCAACTAAACCAGGACATCTTTCAAAAGAACTACATTGGGTAAGCTGGAGCCCAGTCCCTTTAAAATACATTGTTCCAAGCCTGGATACTAACCTCTTTTGAAAATCTAGGCCTGTGTATCAGTGTATATTTGTATATACACACCATAGCATTGGCAACAGCTATCGTACATGCTACAACCCTTTGGAGCTTTTCTAAATTCAAACCTATGTTTTCATCCCAGATGCTCCCTTAAAATCCCTTGTGGGGTAGCCTATTTCTCTCCCTGCCCTCCCTCCCTCCCTCCTTGTTCTAGCTAAAACAGAACTTTAAAAATAAATACATCCTTACAAAATTTCAAAAGCATATCTTTATTCTGTGCTCTCTGTAGCTGTAGATAACAACAGAACCACCATAAATGACATTCATTTACTGTTTCTGGCATGCATCACTGGCACATGTGGAATATGCTTCTAGGAACTCTGCAAGTAATTCTTGTGACAGGAACAAACTGGACTCTAATTTTTTTCGTTCCAGATCTGTAAAGTGGAAAGCATAAAATTACTATATCACAACAACACATCACATAAAATGTTTGTGTTTTGCAGCTGTAATACAGAGGCTACCTGTTGGCTTCCACTGAGGTTGAAAACATGCAGTAACTTCCACTGCAATTTTGCACACTCTTACTTCCAATAAAACTATGACTTGGAAACTTCTTGCGCTTTCCCTGAAGATGATTTTTTCTTTACTTATAACAACTTAAACTCTCTGGTAAATATATACTTCTGTAAAAATTAGACAGCAGAAATGCAAATTGTTACTGAACAGCGGCATGCTTTGCCTTGTTTGAAACAAGATGAGACAACAGCAGATCAAAACAAGCAGTACTGGTTTATTCTAGTAAGAATCACCTGACAAAGGCAAACTAAGGGTGTACCATACCCTCTTTGTACAATACCATGTGATGAGACAAATTTTGCAGGTAGCATCTGCCCAGTTTCAAAGAAATGCTCCTGAAAGCTGCAAGGTGGAGTCACTTGTGCCCGAGGAGGATGTGACACAGCAGTCAGGAGCACAGATCAGATGGAACATCCACAGGACTTGCACATGAAATTGTGGTGATTACAACCAATAACAATGAGGGGCAGTCAGCACGAATATCACTAGAATTTCTCTTCCTCTTTTAAAGAGTATTTAACAGCATCTTCTAGACAGCTGATTCCTTGTAGGCAGATCTAGCAAAATTTTCCAGAGAAACAAAGTGGCCTTCAATCTGCACTGAAACATGGGAATGTGGTGATTTGGAAGGCAGCCCATCGAAACAGCACAGAATAAACCAGTGCGAAATATTTCAGAAGTTTTGATTTTTTAATAGAAACTGGGAAACTCATTTGAAAAAGACTTTATCAACTAAACTAGAAAATAGAAGAAAAATATCAAAATTAAGAAGGAATATTTTGATACCATCTTAAAGTAATACTATGAGACTGAAATTATTTATCAAGATTCTGGTTTTGTAAGAACTTTCTAAATATAACACATTGATCTGAGTTAAAATGAAAACAAATTTTGAAATAACCTAATTTCCAGTTCCCACACAGCTCCTCTTTGAAGTTTTCAGCTGTGAAGTCAATTAATGACATAGATAAATACCAGATGGCTTTTGCCAAGTGGATATTCTAGGAACTGAAATTATCCTTTCCCTTTCCCTTTCTATTTTTGCTTTATTTCTGAAAACTAGGAGATCAAATTCAAGTAAGGCAACTATCAGTACACATATCAGTAAAAGAAAAGGATGTAAAGATTGAAGAGGAAACCCTAGACTCTCTCCTACGTTATGGTGTCTAACCTTCATCAGAGCCTGGGCGCTGAAGATGAAGCAGATGCAGAGAGTCTTAAACTATGAGATGCTGAGTGACCAAATCTATCCATATTGCAACTCTGACCAATCATGGGCCTGCCAGAGACCCAAAAAGTTCTACTTTGATCTTATGCCCAGTGACACCAAAGTTGGGTTCCTGGTCTCACTCTTCAGCCCTCCCAGAAATTCCTCGGTCTTACAGATAACCCACTGAGGCTGGGAGAACCTACAGCTTTCTCCCCTTATCAGATGGATCCTGAAACCAACTAATTGCTTGCTCAGAAATGTTCAGGAGATTCAAATTATCAGAAGACTGCTAAATCTCTGTCATAATTCTGCTGTTTCTGACATGCCAGCAGTTTGGGATCAGCTGGGATTAACTGTTTACAGCAGTGCTGATTTCTCTGTAGCAATAATGTTTTTAGGCAATTTGATAGTCTGATATAGAATTATACTGTATAAGAATGGCAGCTTGTCCTACAGATCTCCAGTCTCTGGGGGAAGGCTGATTTGGGGGTTGTGATAAGCCACATTCTCCAAAACACTACGTCTTACTTCAGCTCTCTGTGTGAATTAGTTTCTGTATCACTATAGGAGTGTGAGCTGTATGATTCTAGACAAGGTTGATCACAGGCCTAAGCTGATTTGTTCAGATTTTAAGGATTTACAGAGAAGTAATATCTTCCCCCCCCCCCCCCGCCTTTTTTAAGTCTTCATTTATTTTCCTGGGTAGCAGGTTATTTTTCACTTAAGGCACTATAAACATATATTTAATGTTGCCATATTTGTAATGTAAATTCTACATTTGAATTTTTCTTTTGCTTAGTATATCCAATAAGGTGTCTAGTTCATTTTAATGCCTAAAATTTCTCTCTGGCTTGGAAAGCTCATAACTTTTGATGGCTAGGAACCATATCTTTATTGGAGAACCTTGCAGGAATTCCTCTGAACTCTTTCTAGGCTTCTGGTCTGTGACTACCTAGCTTACAGGGGTTAAGACTACACAAACCATTTACCTTATGATAAAGGCTGCTGTTCCTCGGACTCAAAAGGGGAGCAATGATGCTGTTTCCCATAGCCTTCCAGAGCTGTAATCCAAACCTAACACCTAAATATGGTTTTAACTTTCAGTTTCTGAGTTATTCTGTTGACTATTCACATGTTTAAAGTTAAGTGAGTCTGTAACACTGATGTTCAAGTTATTTGCTGCATGCTCAAATTAGAAACAGTTTTAGGGATGCTTTTAAGAATGTGTTTTGCCATTCAAAATGGTTACTGTGAAATCCAAAAGGAATGGAGTATGTAAAAGCAAAAAGTTGAATTTGGCTAAAAGTGCAGCTTCAAACATAATTACTTTTCAAAGAACAAAACCTTGTTACTGACAAAAACAGTTTGCAATGAACAACGTTTTGCTGTAAAATTGACTTCTGCCTTCGCATAGCTTTGATGGAGGTTATTGCTGCTTTGTTTGCACATTCACAGAATCACAGAATCATTCAGGTTGGAAGGAACCTCTGGAGGACATCCGGTCCAGCCTGCCCAAAGCAAGTGTCATACGGCTTTGCTGAGACTTATTTTCATTTATTTTTGCACTGCTAAAGTAGCTACTTCTGTAGCTTGTCACCTCTTGTCACTACATCTCTACAGCTCAACTCTGTACTTCTGCTCATGATGAGGTGTAACACCATCCTTGTATGCCCCAGGCACAGTTCCTATATTGGCTCCTCTTTTGTATCCTGTCCTTATATATAGTTTTGAATCCTAAGAATAAGGAGTAAAAATTTCCAAGACTGCCATACAGTTCTGCAGAACTTAATGAATGAGTACAAAAACATGCAACACCTGCTTTAATTTTATATTATCTCCCCTTCATCTGTATTGACCTTCTATTACCACTCAGGCAACTAAGTAATACTGGCCCAAAAAATTAATTTAAAAGTCCCATTCATAACTATTCATGGAGATGAACATTTAAAATAGGAATTTTATTTATTCTTGTCAGAAATATTGTTGCATATTCATGTAATCTGGGACCAGCAACAATGTGATATGAATTAGCTGGAACTAACCAGAGAACAGCAGAAATAACAGCAGAAATAACACAGCTCTTAGTGTGTGATTCATTACTGAACAGCTAAAAAACTCAATTGCTCACAATTAATACATATTTTGCAAAATAGTTTAATGCCTTGAAATAAAAAAAAAAATCCAACTTAGAAAACAGTTAGAAGACAACTATCACTATTTTTGGCACAGTTATAATGCAAAAGACACTTAAACTCTGAATAAAGCATTAGCTGTGGCTATTCATACATCATGCAATCAGGAGCACCAGTTTAACACCACTCAGGAAGCTTGCTCTATTGGATATTATTTATGTTTACATTATGTCCAAAAAAATGGTTATGATAACCCAAGTTAAACATACATTTATCTTACTTTCTATTTGCTGAGTTACTGTAGTGTCTGTCATTATTTGCATGGCATAGCAGTAACACAGGAACTATCATTTTTACTAAGCAATATATGTCTTTTACAAGACAGAAAAACATTACATTGGCCAGAGGAATGCATCATTCTGGGATTTTGCACTCACAACATTTTGTATAAACATATAAAAACTCCTCTTTTTCTATTCCTAGCTGAATATTCATTTTGCAAATAACTGTTCTACCTGACAATAATAATAATAATCTCAAATTGTTCATCACCATCTATTGGCCAGGTTTTCATAAACTGGTGGTGTTAAGCTGTCTGATTTTGTCCAGAGTAGATTCTGGGCGGTCTGCCATTTGCCAGGTCTGGTAAATTCTGGCAAAGAAATGGCAGTGAAAAAAAAACAGAGGGGAAGCCATCTTTAACTTGCACAACTAGATCTGGCAGAGACTATCTATGGGCTTAATCTGAAATAACTTCTTAAAATATACTTCATTATGTTTAATAGATAATCTTGAAAATATTAAATGACATTTATTGGCCTGCAAAGAGAGCAGAAATATAAAACAGAGGCATGTGTTTGCACATGGAGATAATTATGATTTTGGTCACGCTTCTTTCTGGTTGGAAATAAGACAAGACTGAAAAATGAATATCAGTGGAAATTAAAATTAGCACATCAGAAATAGGTAGAATTGCAATAGTTAGTGACTTGAGATTCACAGGAAAATACTTGCTTATTCTATTGATAGACAATAAACAATTGGCCTTTGCTTTTGGCTCACCATTTCCAGGAAACTTCCAATTTTTTTTTCTTACAGTGCTTTAGATTTTTTTCATTAAGACTTACAAATCTATTTTTGCTAAGGTGTCCCTGAAGGACTGACATCTGTCCTTACCTAAACAAGCAGCCAGCTGTGACCCAGTGACTGCAGAAACCAAAACTTACCTTGTGCAAAACTGATGTATCTTTGCATGTTCTTTTCTCCTCCTTGCTCATGACAATGCAAAATGGTGTTAATTACCACCATCTTAAAAAAATTCTTGTCGCTTTAGAGTTTTTATTGTAATGGAGCCCTCTTTCTGGGTATTACTTCTGAAGTATTATTGCAATAGAAACTAATTTATTTTACTTACTTAATAAAATACCTACCAGACTGCTGAGCACTCATTTATGAGTTCCGAAGGAAGGGGTACTTCCTGAGTCAGGTAGAGAGAGGAAATCAGAGGAAGGATGTTACTGGTATTACCAAATAAGTGTTTACCCGCTCTGGAAATTATGTGATAATTAAACTGTATTTTTATATAAATATATAATTTTAGTATGGTAGGAAAGACCGCATCCATCATAAGCAGCAGGGTCTCTTGATAAATGCTGAATGCCGTATTAAATAGAAGGACATTACCGGATGACACTGCCAGATTTATTAAATGTGGAAAAGATTTAAGAGTCTCCATAAAGATTATCACCTCTGGAGTCCCCTCCAGCCATTCCAAGTCTTGCCTCTCTTTTCACAGCCAGGAAGAAATTTTGGCAAGAAGCAGCAGACACTAAATAAAATGGACAGGGTTTTCTGGAGTCAGCTAGTAATGGACACATTTTACCTCTACTGCTGGGAATTTTTCTTTTGATTCCAGCAGAAGTGATTCTTTTCCCTAAAATACTAATCTGATTGATAAGCAAAAGGACTATTCAAAAGGATTGCTGATGTGATTAACCATTTAAAATCAGTACAGAATGACATGCTTTTTTCATTCTCCAGAAAAGGTCCTGCTGAACAGACCCATTTCACTGTGAATTTGGTTAGGGTTTTTGCACTCCTGAAGTAGTGAATTGAAGATCAAGCCCTCAGTGGGAGCTCTGAGACTGCAGTGAAGGCAGAATCTAGTTTTGAAATACACTGCAACCATTATTTGAATTACATCTCCTTTTAAGTTCATTACTTCTTACTTCAGTCACATGTTATATATGTCTCACTTCTTGGATTTGCTGTGTCCTCTGAAGAAAGGCTTCCTCTTACTTGTAGTGCAAGAAGGTCATGCATTTCAATCAGTCTACAGTTGCAAACAGAAATTATGGCTTGGTGACATTTACTCTTTTTAGTTTTGACTGCAGTCCTTGAATGGTGCGCTAGCATGGAATACCACGTTTTTTCATGGTAATGCATAACCACATAGCTTTAGTCTGAGATAATTTCCTCTATTCACTAAAATAAAAGGTTAATGAAGAGCTATTGATTAAGTCTCAAACTAAAAATGAACTTTCAGGCTCTCCTCTTTCAAAGCAAGTGATTTCTCTTGTTCTTCTGGTAACAGAAGAAAAGCCCTGGCTCCTTAAAGATCATAAATGTAATCAAGCTGTCATCCTACTGCTCGTGGTAACAAACAGAAAATGCAATAGAGACAGCTTTGCACTGCAGATTAGTGGGGTCCATTTAGTCTGAAAGGCCATTTGTACAAATCTCAGCTGAAGCATAAGGCATCTGGGAAATGTGTTTACAGTGACTTGAGGATCCTTCTTTTCTCTCTGACTTCTTGTGAAAGCCCTAGATGAATCACAGGCTGAGAAAATACTCTTTTTGAAAAAAGAAGAGTTAATTGCTCACTCAGTTTGAAGGCCAGCATGGGAAGATCAGTGTTTAATTCATTATTAGGTATTGTATATTTGGAAGCACCTGCAGAACTGTACAACTTTTGTTGTTCCCAGGGGACTTCAATGCCATCTGGACAGGAGGCAAAAAACTCAGACTCAGGTTAGAGCTCTGCCTGTGATCCACTGCTGCAATGAGCAACCCCATGAGAGTATCAGATCAGCCAGGTCCAGAGAAGATGATGGCCCCGTCAAGGACAAATATCTCATATTGTTCTCTGAGAAGCAAAACGTGTTGTGGCTGATTTCACCTTGTCCATGACATGACAAAGCTTGAGCTTGGACAAATTTAGCTGGCATTGAAGAAATGGAGGCCTGCTGCTGGGTCTTGTCCTGGCTATTACCACAGGGCTGCTGCTGGCAACAGCCTACAGGAAATGTCATCCAGCAGCCAGCTAGGTCTGACTGACCATGCTTGGATGCAGATGAAATCAATGGGAGCATTACTGTTGACATGAACACCATTTGGTTCTAAGAGCACAGTGTAGGGCATCTACACAGATTGCAAGCCATGATAATGGAAACTCCACCTGCATCTTGGATGGTGTGTGGGCACACAGAGTGTGTGCAAAGATCCACTTTAGCTCAAAATGTTCTTCCTGCCCTGCCAAAAGATGCACGAAATGCACTGTACAACAAAAGCATTCAGATAATATTTGCACAGAAATAACAGTTACAGTGAACTACAGCTGCTGTCACGGTGATTCCTAGTTTTACTTTCATTAAAAGATTAATCCAGCCACCAAGCCAGGAAACATGAAATTAATTATTACTCTACCCTTAATTGGTTAAGTGGTGGACTTGGTAGTGTTAGGCTAATGGTTGGACCTGATGATCTTAAAGGTCTTTTCCAACCTAAATGATTCTATGATTCTATGAATGGTGCTGCTCCCAGTGTACTTTGGGCCTTAGCGCGGGCTGTGTGTTACCCAAAACTTCAACAGGAGTTGAGTGAACAGTCATCCCCAGAATACTTCAAAAAGACAAGAATAGAACTATTCCAAATTTCATAAGCTTGCCAGGTGGCCTTGGACAAACCATAGCACTTTCCTTGTCCACTTATAAAATATAAAATGGGGGACATTCTCCTACTGAAACTTGTAATGGTTTCTACTGTAGGGAGTTCCACATAGAAGTGGCTCCACCAGGTGCTAGTACAATAAAAGTAATAATGTGTTATAAATAGTAATTGCATTTGCAGTGGAGGCCACTCTGATGTTCTGCAAATCATTAGACCAAATTCAGCCATGGTGTAAGCCGCAACACTGCCTCTTGATTTCAGTGGAATTTGAGTGTTTATGCTATGGCTGAATTTTATTTTTTCTGTTCATAACCAAGTCAAACACTGACTGAGTTTTTTTATAACTGGAGCTATAGTTTGATGTTAGAAAAGAATCTTAATTATCTAAACAACACAGTAAACTTTGTTATACTTTCTCTGGGGTCTTTGCTGCTCTTAGATCAATTCAATACTTATGCTTCTATAAACTGTTCTCAATCAGTGCTTGGGGTAGGACTCTGGGTAACATAGATCATTTATCTTGGAACAGTAACACACCCATGAGACTCTCACAGATTTCATATTTTGTGGTCTTTGCTCTGGCACAGCATCTCTGACGCAAACACAGAAGTAACAAAACAGAGACACGAGCATATGATGAAATTCAGAGTTCACAATTGTCTTAAAATCACATTAGCATTCAGTCCACACTGCTTGGCAAAAAGACTTCTGCTGACACCAGCACCTGTGCGGGTCTGAAGGCCGTGCCCCCACTCTCCTCTCAGGAGCCTAAAAAGGGTCTAGCTTCCCAACTTTTGTCATGTAAAAGGTAAGACAAGGGTAATCTCAAGGTGCCTAGGTATACAGACACACTGTGCACGGCTAAGCTGTAAGACAATGCTATAGCTTTTCCCAGTGAGTCAGCTGAACAGTACTCCCTAGCCACACTGAACCCAACTGCAGCACCTGCACTTCACATCCAGGGACTACATACGGCGAGACTCTGGGGGGTTTGGGCTTTTCCAAAACCTTTTCCAAACCCAGTCCCCTGATCTTATCAACTGTCTAGTAACTTAATGAAGGGTGAGAAGGATGGGACTGAAACCAATCACCACACCTGGCAAACTTCTTGTGGTTTCCACCTTGGCAGCAAAGCTGGAGGCAATTCCTCTTACCAGCTACTACGCAGGAATTAAATATCAGGGCTTGGCTTTCTCCTCAGTCCAGCAGCAGCTGTGGTGGGTGGGAGAGAATCCAGACCTCAAGGCTTAGAGGTAGGCTATGACCTGACTTCTCAGCCTGGCCAACAAGCAAAGGTATGAGGCACTTTGCCCCACTTCTTCAGTAAAATCTCTCCCTGTTCTGCAAGGATGTCTCCTGCCTTGGCAGAGCAACTTTCCTTTTACAAGAAGGCAGTCTTTCAAACAAAGTGGCCATAACATAATTTGTTATCATAACTACTCTATCTGTCCATCATTCTGTCTATGTACCTCCCAACCTCTCTTCTCCTCTCCCCTATATTCTGAACTTTTCTAAGTCAGGATTTGTATCTTCTTCACATTATGGTACATTGTATATCTCTGTGCAATGACACTGCACTTCCTACCAAACAATTGACATTCAGCTGTGACCCACTGATGATATTCCTTGTAGGGTATGGCAAGCCTAGGGAAGGAATCAAAAAGTGTTAGTTTTGCTCCTGTAGAAAATTCTTCAAGTCCTGGCAAGATGGTTCTCAACTCCTGAACCAGATGCTGCCAGACAAACTCAGTCCTGGTGTTACCCTAATTACTCCACTGGAATTATGCCAGGACCAATTTCTCCCTTTCTACTTGAAGATTTACTGCTGTGAAGTATATAGCAGATATGTGTCTCAGATAGAAAGACAGTATATTTGTAATACTATAAAATAGCAAGAAGCTTTTTTACTGTGCACTGCACACATATGCACATGATAAAACCTTGCAGCAAAGGGTATATTCACCATTGCCTTTGACTGCAAAGGGGTGAGGATTTCTCCCACACTGTTCAAGTGGAAATAAAATGGCTGTGCAAAACTAAGTGATAAGATGGAGGACAATATGAGAAAGAAACAAATATCTAATGAAATCCTTAGAAGCTGTTGACTGAATTATCTCTTTTAGTAATCTGAAATGATATGGGCCCTTCCTTGTCTAACTGAAGCACATTTTAATTTCTATTTTTACACTCTGTTGTAAGATAAAAGACAATAAAACTCAGTGAAGATGATTGCTAGAGACTTTTGCCCACTGTTAACTGGGAGGAAAGGTGACTTAAGGCAGGCTTACAGACCAAGCTACTTAGTAATGAAGAGCCACCTAAATTGGTATAATAGTTTTTCACGTTGAAAAAATACAGAGCGGTAATAGAGTTCCTGTCCTTACCCCAAGCCAGAAGCTGCAGCTCTCTGTGGGAGGCACATATGTAGCTGTTGGAAAATGGCTCTACTGTTTTCTTTTGAATAGCTTTTCACCAGGTGCAGAAGCCAGATGCACGACCTTCTGCACTACAGAAAGCTCTGGATCACTTCTGTCGTGCAGGGACTTTTACACATTAATATCAATACTCAAAGTAGATCTCAGTGTTTCAGCTTTAGCTAGGAAATAAATTCTGTGAGTGCTCTGGTGAAAAAGGAAGAAGAGAGAAGAGGGACACTGCAGAAGGTCTACAAGATTGTGTTTCACTGTTAATTTGGAAGATAGTTTGTTCATAGTGATGGCTGGACTAAGATGTGATTTAATGGTCTGAGCGCAGAACTAGAAACTATAAATCTCTAATTTGGCTCTGATGCATCATTTTCTTGTGGTCTGAGCCGAGTTACTTAATCTTTCTTCACCTGTTAAATGGGGATACTAGTATATATTTTGCAGGGCTATATGGAGGGCTTATTAGCTTAAGTTTCTAAAGTATTTCACAGATGAAAGAACTTTAAAAATCTAGACAGATGCTTCAGTTCAGGTGAGGTCTTGGAATTTTTATGCTTTACCTACATTTACCTAATCTATTCTATTTCATTTAAAAGTTATTGATCTTACTAAATTTCATGCAAAACATTATTTCAAGATTGTATTAAAAGGTCTGCCAGATTCCTTTCCAATACAATGATGTATTTTCTTTCCTCCAAATGTATCATGGATTGTTCTTTTTTTCTTTTGTTGCTGGCATTTGTTCTTTATTCAACCACCTATATTTTTCCTGACATTCTCCTTTTTTTTCAGAAGATTTTTTCCTTTTCTTTCTGTGTTTTTGTAAAACATGGACAGATGAATAATTTTTTACTTAGATCAGGATGGAGCTGACTTCAGTTTCACACTGTCCAGGATATGTTCAGCTCAGCCAAGCCCCAATACACCTGACAGCCCTGATTACATTTCTTACAGTCTTGTAAGCAATTACCCTGACAAATGTTGTCAAATCACTCAAAATCACATACAAGATTAAGAGCTGTAATAACTATCAGAGAGGCCTGTTGAATATTGGAAGGGATTTTGGAATCAATAGGGTGCCATGACTTCAATCAAAAATGTCTTCTAAAAATCAAACCTGGTTTGAGGATGGGAACAAGATTTGGTCTTAAATTTATTTTTCTACAGCTATTCACTACTTTTAACTTAAAGGAAAAGGGTAGCAACTTGTTACTGTATTTCCTTTGAAATAGATGGGGATTTTGTTAAAGAGGTAGCTGCAACATCAGTCATTTAGATTTATAGTGCAAAAGTTTGAAAAATGGAAGGCCACAGTAACATCTCAATGTTTATGAATAAGAGTAGAGAATGGGCATAGGCTTCAGGTTAAATGTTTTTGTACTGCCTTATTTGTCTAACGTGGAAAATACTTTTCAGAATAACCTTTTAAGAGTGAAAATAGTATGGAGCCAAAAATGCTTATGCAAAGCAAGATTCAAATTACATACTTAGTACCATGTAATTAATAGGAATATCCCTGGCTATCCCTATTCCAGTAACATTCTTCAAATGCTCAATGTTACAGTTTCTTCTTATTCCCCTCAAATACTTTGAATACATGATTCAACATGAAATCATGATTTTCTTACAAACTGTAAGGTAAGCACTTGGGAAGGTGCCTAATAATTTACATATATGGGCTACATTTGCTTTCTACTGTGGCCAGTGGCAAAACTTCTATTTAATCTCAGTAAGTGGAGGATTCAGTCCATACTCTTGCTAAATAGCAAATTAAAGCACCCATGTTAATTTATTTAATTTCTATCAGTTTTTAATCTGAGCTATTGATGTCTTGTTCTACTGTAGGAACAATACCAGATTCTGTTTTAATAGAAGGCTGCATCCAAGTGGAATTCTATTTAAAAGGTGTCAGAATCAAAAATCCTACATTAAATAGGGGCAAGAAGCAGGTCTGTTAAGTCTTCTAAAGAACAAATTAACAAGTGGGAATGATTAAGCCAGAAATGACTTGGTGTTCTAATTGAAGAAGTCATGCAGCATGATGTCACCCCCTGTTATTAGTATTTAATTGCTTTCAGAGAGAGCTCAGTATGCCTCTCTTCTCTCTCCCACAAGAAAACACTCAAAGCATTTAAAATGCATCAAGTTATAGAAGAATGTTGCTGTTTGCACACACTTGGTCTGTTTTAAGTTCATGTAATTAAATTAGCTAAATAAAAAACACGGAGCTGTTTATAGGCCTAGCTTCGGATTTTTTTGTTTTATGCATCCAGGTCTGTTTCCAGTCTCATTGGCTGGCTTAAGGACTATTTTTGCAGTGCATCTAACAAAGAATAGTCACATCCCATGACTGCACCTGGTTTGCTGAACTGGCTATTTGAATTTTTTTCTGCAAAGTGTCAGTGTAGAGGGGCCATTATGTTATGGAAACTGAGAGGGAGAGGAGGGCACTGTGGTCATTACTTATCATGCATATGAGGTATTCAAAATCTTTTTGTCATCAAAGCGTTGGGACAGATGAATTCAACTTTTACATTAAAGCCAAGCAAAAGCTTTACTGTGTGTTTCTATGAATTGCAGATCATTTAGCCTGCATCAAATTATCTGAACTATATATACACCACAAAGAAAAAAAGACATTTGAAAGGAGAGCATTACACACTACAGACTAGTTTCTACTTCTTGCTCATGCAGGTAGCCCCCGTCATGGCAGTAGAAGTACTGAGAGTTATATCTAGCTTGTTTTCTACATCTCTGACTGCTCTTTTCATACACATAGCATACACATTGAACATTTTCACTAATTCAATTATTCTATTGTTTCAGAAAGAAGTTTTAAATAGTTGAGATTTAACACAATTTTGATGGACTTCTGATTTCTTGATCACTATGTCTTTCTCTAGATGCTTGCAAAATGATGATCCTGGGAAATATCATGCAGTCTCAGCACCTCTTCTGATAATTTTGAAAAGCATTTCCAGCTCATGTTTTCTACTGGACTAGTTGCAAGGTTGAAAAATAGATGTCTTAAACACTGTTGTTAGGGACAGGACCCTGTGGCTTTTGTCCCACCTTTTTCTAGCTATGGTCCAGCTTCAGAAGGGGGAAAAAATAATCTTAGTTGGGCCTTCTGAGAGAAAATATATGCCCGATGATTTCTCTCTCTTATATCCAACAGATGAAATATGAGGGAGGAAAAAAAATTGTTCTTTTTCTCCAGACATGGGGATTGCTGTCCCACCGTGGGGCAGCCTGACACAGAGGTTTTTCTGTCTGACAATTATCCTTCTTGCTGCCTAATAGACCTCAGCTGAAAATGAGAAAGAGGTAAACATCTAAAGTGCAAGAAAAGAAACCTTTGATTCCTGCTCTCACATCCAGGCGATGGCTCCAAAAGTAAACTCCCTGTCCCACTGCAGGGGCTAATTCCTTCCAACCATAGATATTGTGTTGGTTTCTTTTGGTTCTGCCAAATGAAAACAGAATACAATGTACCTCAAATGAATATGCACCAAGTAAGCCATTAAAAAATGACTGAACCAGAACTGCTTTTTGATCACTTTTCCAGTTCTGGATCTCAAAACGCTTCTATGTAGTTGCTTGTCCTTACTACGTTTATGCTACATCACCATGAAGTTACAAAGTGGGAGATAGGGCTGAATAAGTTCTCAGAATAAGATACACAAAAATATAAAGTATGAATTTCATGAAATGAAAGGAAACTCTTTTTCCTAGAGGAACCTGATGTGAATCCAAAAGGTTTGCTGGGCCCCAGTGTCCTAGTTGTTTTAGCCCTCCTATGGCTTTGGCTGGCTATGCTCAAGGCTAGTGCAGCTGTATAACCTGGGATCAAGCTGCTGTGAAAAGTGCTGTGAAAGAGCAGTGAGAAGCAACACTGGGGCTCCCTGCTTTGCTTGGGAGCTGAAGATAATGTCCGGCACATGCTGCAGCTGTGCCAGTGCTCGGCCATGTCATTTGCTGACTCAGACCCTGACCAGACTTGACTTCATGGTTTGACGTCAGACCTGTCTGATCGCTGTGAACTTGCCTGGTGACCACTGGACTCATGGCTGATGAGGTTACCAGCACCAGACCTGCTCTGCTCTTCTTGTTGTGCACCATTGCCTATAAAGCCACCACCTCACCTGCCTTGCTGTTGCTCTCAGCTCTGGGCTTGCCTTCCCGTACGGAGACACGCAGTCCTGCTGCTCTCTGACCAGCTGTTTGCTCTTGTTAGGCACACAGGTTTTTTTTTTGTTTTGATTGGGTCTATTATGAATAGACCTTCTATTCATAATGGACCTTCTATAATGAAGAGAAGAATGTAAGCTCAAAGGAAAAAAGCCAGGAACTCAGAGAAACAGTTTATCTGTACTGCAAAGACACCTCTGACTGCTGTAAAGACCAGTGGTACTACAATATTATTTGTATGCGTAACTTTTTTTTTCCAGCCATTATAGTCCCTCATGAAAACATGGCTTTTCTGAAAAATGACATTTCTTGAGTAAAATTTTTGTGTATGTGTTCTGTCTCTTGGCCTTTTCCCTCACCTTTATTCAGATTTAGAACTTCACTGTTTGCTATTCAAACCCAGCTCTGGTTATACCACACTTCACCCACTCTGCATGGAGATTAATTCAACTGCCTTGTGCTAAGAAGATTTTTTTATGTTATGTTTCCAGGCAATTTGTGGTACATGAAGCTTTGTCTTCAAAGAATGAGGTTTATAATATTTATAAGAAAAAACATCACATGTTAGAAAAACATTTCAGTTTTAAGATTATTTTTGACCCCTTCTATTTTCCTAGAGAAATCCTAGTGTTATAGGCTTTTTTTCCCCAGATGATGTGACATCCTCAAGATCCTTATTAAAAATGTTTGAAAGCAATCATTTAAATCGTTTATACTAGTTAGGAGGACTAGATCTACTCTCAAGAGGTCTATTTTTGTAAAGAAGTGTTTCAAATAGTTTAAGAGGTTTCCATATTGTTTTTTATTATTAAATAAAATAATGGTGCAAATATTGTTTTAATTAAGCATCGCTTTCAGAAGTGAGCCCGATTACTGTTTTATGTTTGTCACACGATGGAGACATGAAGACATTCTGTACTTTTAACAGCAGGACTATAAAAGATCAGGGCTTCACTGGCTGTCCTGTTTCCTATCATCATGAAAGTGGACACTTCAAGAGCTGACTGTGGATGTGGTGTATTACTGTTATGGAGATGATTTTAACATAATATACTGTACATAATGAGAGACCAGAGAAGCTGGGCAAGAATGAGAGAAAGGGAGTAGAATATTAAAAAAAAAAAAAAAGAAAGAAGACGAAGGATTTGGCCTTTCTTTTATATGGTGAAGTATAATTTTATACTTTTTGCCACAGCCTTGTTAAAAATTCGTTGAACAACATGGGCAAGATATATAATAGCATGAATTTGGTAGCAGACACAGGGCATTTCGAGACAAAGAAACGAAAGCTGAAATCTGAATTACTAAGTAACGTTAAACCACTCTTATCCCTCTCTTTAAATTTATGAATACAGCAACAGAGCTTTTAGTATCGTTAGTACAGGAGAAACATCTGACAACCATTAAAAGTCCACATAAGTATAGTATATTAAGAAATGTTCAACCTTCATGGAAATACACCAGTGTGAATGAACTTGCCACAGTCTTTGGGAGCTACACACAGGTAATGGCAAAATGTGGTTTTTTTCAGTACAGAAATTATACTCAGAAAACATATTCAGACAACCTCATTAGTAGGAGGCATAGGATGTGCATGGCAGCAAGCAGTATTACACCAAAAATGGGCATATTCCTTTACAGCTGAATAAAATAGACACCAGGACAGGCATCGTGAGTCAAGAGACAGTGAAGGCTGTATCAGTAAGAGCTATGTTCTTTACTGGTTGGTTCCCAAACTTTAAACCATCACTTCTGGAGCTGGTCTTTAAATTTTTCCAAGGCTCTCACTTTGGGGGCAAGTGATTACTTAAGACTTAGCTGAAGCAGCTTAGAAAACTGGTTTATTTTTGCATGAACGTAACAGTTTTCTGCATTCAGGAGATAATGATGAAAAAATATGTAAACCTCCAAGAATGGACAAATAACAGAGTTACACAACAAATGAGTCATATACAAGCAAATCCTAATGATTTACTCAGAATTTTTCATCAGACTATGAGTGACCTGCATGTGTTAAGATATATAGAAGTGTGATCTAGAATCATTGAATCATAGAATCACTTAGGTTGGAAAAGACCTTTAAGATCATCCAGTCCAACCATTAACCTACACTACCAAGTTCACACTAAACCAATTAAGGGTAGACTAGACTAAACCATGTCCCAAAGTGCCACATCTACCCGTTTTTTGAACACTTCCAGGGATGGTGACTCCACCACCTCTCTGGGCAGCCTGTTCTAATGCTTGACCACCCTTTCTGTAAAGAAATTTTTCCTAATTTCCAACCTAAACCTCCCCTGGCGCAGCTTGAGGCCATTTCCTCTCGTCCTATCGCTAACTACTTGAGAGAGGAGACCAACACCCACCTCACTACAACCTCCTTTCAGGTAGTTGTAGAGAGCGATAAGGTCTCCCCTCAGCCTCCTCTTCTCCAGGCTAAACAACCCCAGTTCCCTCAGCCGCTCCTCATAAGGCCTGTGCTCCAGGCCCTTCACCAGCCTTGTTGCCCTTCTCTGAACACGCTCCAGCACCTCAATGTCTTTCTTGTAGTGAGGGGCCCAAAACTGGACACAGTATTCCAGGTGCGGCCTCACCAGCGCCGAGTACAGGGGCACAATCACCTCCCTGCTCCTGCTGGCCACGCTATTCCTGATACAAGCCAGGATGCTGTTGGCCTTCTTGGCCACCTGGGCACACTGCTGCCTCATGTTCAGCCGGCTGTCAACCAACACCCCCAGGTCCTTTTCAGCCAGGCAGCTTTCCAGCCACTCTTCCCCAAGCCTGTAGCGTTGCATGGGGTTGTTGTGCCCGAAGTGCAGGACCCGGCACTTGGCCTTGTTGAACCTCATACAGTTGGCCTCAGCCCATCGATCCAGCCTGTCCAGGTCCCTCTGCAGGGCCATCCTACCCTCCAGCAGATCGACATTCCCACCCAACTTGGTGTCATCTGCAAACTTACTGAGGGTGCACTCAATCCCCTCATCCAGATCATTGATAAAGATATTAAACAAGGCTGGCCCCAAAACAGAGCCCTGGGGAACACTGCTCGTGACCAGCTGCCAACTGGACTTAACTCCATTCACCACTACTCTCTGGGCTCGGCCACCCAAACAGTTTTTTACCCAGTGAAGACTATGCCCGTCCAAGCCATGAGCTGCCAGCTTCCCAAGGAGAATATTATGGGAGACGGTGTCAAAGGCTTTGCTAAAGTCCAGGTAAATGACATCCACAGCCTTTCCATCATCTACCAGGCGGGTCACCAGGTCATAAAAGGAGATCAAGTTGGTCAAGCAGGACCTGCCTTTCATGAAGCCATGCTGGCTGGGCCTGATCCCCTGGTTGACCTGCACTTGCCTTTTGAGTTCACTCAGTATGAACCTCTCCATAATCTTTCCCGGCACTGAGGTCAGGCTGACAGGCCTGTAGTTTCCCAGGTCCTCCTTCCAGCCCCTCTTGTAGATAGATGGGTGTCACGCTGGCAAGCCTCCAGTCATCAGGGACCTCTCCTGTCTGGCCCCATAGACTTGTGAGCATCCAGGTGGCATAGCAGATCATTAACTGCTTCCTCCTGGAGTATGAGGGCTCCATTCTGGTCCCCATCCCTATCCTCTAGCTCAGGGGCTTGAATACCCTGGGGATGACCAGTCTGGCTGTTAAACACAGAGGCAAAGAAGGCGTTAAGTACCTCAGCCTTTTCCTTGTCCTCTGTGACAATGTTCCCCCCCAAATCCAGCAAAGGATGGAGATCTTCCTTGGCTCTCCTTTTATTGCTGATGTACTTATCAAAGCATTTTTTATTATCTTTTACAGCATTGGCCAGATTAACTTCTTGCTGGGCTTTTGCTTTTCTAATTTCCTCCCTGCATGACCTAACAAGATCCCTGTACTCCTCCTTTGTTGCCTGCCCCTTCTTCCAAAGGCGGTAGACTCTCCTTTTTTCCCTGAGTCCCCACAAAAGCTCCCTATTCAGCCAGGTCGGTCGTTTTCCCTGCCGGTTGTTCTTACGACAGCCGATCTAAGTATATGTGACAAGCATTATTTGTTTTACTGATAAGCCTTTGCATTACATCATTAACAATACTCTAAATATCACCACTGAAAACAAGATTCTCTTCAAACCTATTCAGCTGAGCTAATCCTTCAACTCAAATGCAGCAGTCTTCTTAACTCAGGTTTTTTTCAGGTCCTTCTGTCTTAACTGGAGGAGCCAACTGCCTGCCTTGGGTGTCTAGCAAATCTGGTTCTACTAGATGAGTCGCAAAGTGAGGTCTTTAAATAAAAAAGCCTGTGCTGGGGATCTGGAAGAAGAAAATAGGAGTTATTTTATTTTCATAATCCTAAGAAAACAATTTTCCTGCTGTAAAAATACCCAAATTTTGGTAATCATTGATGCCAATTGTCATCTTGGAAAGTATACTGTATGTTCTTTTGATATCATACAGTGCGGAGCATACCACCTGTTCCCTGCATGCATGGAAATCACAGAAGCAAGCTAATCAATACAAAAGTAAGGAACCAGCAAACGTATCAAATTTCTACTAACTGTCTGGAAGAAAAGAATACCCTTATTTTCAAATATTGTGATGATTGAGGCTCATAAATGCCTACTATTAGAAGGAGAGATAAATGAGGTATTACAACACACCCTACTTAGAGTGGAAAGCATTGATCAGTGACAGCAACAGAAAACAACAAACTAATTTAATTTTACTACTTTGCACATCCATACACAATTCTTACCCCTTACTGAAATTCCTACACAAATCCTATCCTACTGCACTGGATTTTTAACTTCTCAGTGGTAGTGCTTGAGCTTTCTGAGACATGAGTTGCCTTACACCAAAAAACGCCTAAGATGCTCAAAGTTTTGTTGGTGAGAAGGGGTAAATCTCTGTCGTATATTCTTGGTACATGTGATGCAGGACTCATGGTATTCTCGAGTCCTAGAGAGACCTCTCTCCCCACTTAAACCAAAAGGTAGTAGTGTCAAATTCTAGCTCTTCATATGCAATAAGATATCATTGCAGTAATCAGCATTAGTAAACTGAGGATTTCATATTTTTGAGCTGGCTGTCTACCAATAAACAGGTTGCCATTTTACAATGAAGTTCTCATTGACTTTTTGAAAAATGGGAATGTTAGTATATTGATTTCTCCTTCAGGATCTGTACCAATTTCACTACCTGTTTGTTTCACTTAAGATCTGAAAATTTTTTTTGGGGGGAAGTAATTTTTGTGTTGTATTGACGTAATGGATATCTTCTGTTACTTTACATAGCTTTTTCTCTTATAACTTCCCCTTTGGTTTACATGACACCTACATTCCCATGAAGACCAATTTGAAGTGGACAGTTTGTGTGATACACCCTCTCTCACAAGGGGCTGGTGTCCTTTGTGTGACATCTCTTGTTGGCTTCCTGCATTCAGCAAAGAGCACCCCAGCTCCCTGGCTTAGAGAAACTATGCAGTTTGGTATGGCATAATGTACCTCCTGTGCTACAAGAATACAGAGAAATTCTGTTTGTTTTACCTCTGGCTTCAAGTCTTATTTAATTGTTTCACCTAACACTGGAGCAGCTTTAGCAGAAAGGATGGAAAGTCCCATTCTCTGTACGGCATGCTGGCTATTGCAGATCCTATGCTTAGGCATCTTTCTCTCTTCTTTCGGGCATTGCTTTAGGAACCCCAGAGACCCAAAACCAGGACAAGTTCCAAGAGTTGGCAAGGTACTTAAAAATTAAGCACTGCAGCAGTCAATGTGCTGTGGATCTAAGTCTCTGACAGTACTAGAAACCTCAGTGTGAGAAGGCATTTACTCTTTCCAAAGGCTGGTGAAACTGTTGTGCTTTGTTGCGTGCACAGCTCTGCTGAATTTTGACTGCATCAGGCAAGATGTCCTCTGGAAATCCACTTTGGTTATGATTCCCCTGCCTTATCCCTTTTACTTTAGCCTGTAGCAAACCACATAATGTCATTCCATTGAGTCTGGTGAGAGATTCGCTTGACTAAGAAGTTTTCTAAGAGTGCTGAACCCTTTGTGGGTTCTTCTTTGTTTTTTCATGCAAACATTTTGAAGGGGGAAAAAAAAGTCTTGTTCGTTGGTGTTCTCTGTAAAGGTTTTTGCTGTGAAAATTATTATATTTTTCTTCTTTGAGGGTTTCGATATGCATTTCACAGTCTTTGAAAATTCAGTAAAAGCAAAAAAGAAAAACACAAAAGAAAATACACCACCTAATCAGATGTCTGTACAAGCCAAATCTATTTATGCAAGAAAAAAGAGAAGAGTTACAAGAAATCATCTTCTTTGTCTTTTGATACAGGTCAGCGTCTTGTAAATACATAATCTTTCTGTTGCAGTTTTCGTTCAGCTTGAAGGACCACCAGCAGTACAGGCTTTGCTAACACTCTTTCTACATATGGTAAAACCATGTTCATCAGCTCTTAACTACTTTTAGCTGCTGGTGACCAACGAGCACTTCCCTTTTTAGAAAGCTGATTAGGCCAGCAGGTGTTACATGGTGCTAATGTGGAAAAGAAAATCTCCCTTCTTCTGCTGACATATTTTGGGAAGAAGGTTGATTTGTGCTTGTGGGCGATGCCTGACTTTTTGCCAGAGTGACAGCTGATAATTGCGCTTTTCCTGGAATCATCTCATTCATCCAATAAAGGATGAGACACTTTTCCGATATGTGCTAAAACCAGGTACCATCTACCTGAACTATATATAATACATACAGAGTTCTCAGTTAAAGGTTTACTAAGAGGGATATGGGAAAAAGTATCTCTATACACTTTTATATTCCTCCATCTACCCCTGTATTTATATAGAACTTTAATCTTGCTTTGAAAACTAAATTATGTATGTTGGCAATGCAGGCACCTTGTATGCCTATGAGGTGCATGTGTATGTCTGTAATATCTGTCCATACAGCTTACAAATGCTCACTAAAATTACCCTTTAAGTAAGTCCAACCTAAAATATTTAACAGTAGTTACAGATTACAGCAAAGCGGCTCCTCAAACCTCTGGCACCACATAGACGTAAATCTATCCATGGGCTTTGAGATCTCCTTCAAACTGAAGTGACTGAGATTTAGCTGACTATTAAGTCATTTTAATAACTTTCCTATGAAATGAACATGAAATATGAAAGTAATTCATCCTGACTATGAGGTAAGGATGTTTCTCTGGATAGGAATTTTAAACAGCGTAGTCTAAAAGTCTGAGACAAATATGACCATAGCAATTAAACAGGTTTCAAAAGTCTATCTTCCCATAATTTTGTCAGGGTGTTTTTCCCGCCTTTCAGTTTCATAATAATAGTCCTTCCACTTTGTGACAGTTAGCTACATGAGAGGTCTGATCTGAAAACAATTAAACCATACACACACAAACACATACAGTCACTCACATACTCCCAGATGTGTGTTACCCCAGCGATCCTGGAGCGTCTGGAAAAGCTTGCAGGTAACACTAGTGATCTCCACAGCTTCTATTCTACTGCAAGCTCCCTTTTTACCCAAATATATTTGGAAGGGATGAGTAGGATGTCACCATACTGGTTACATTAGTTAGGCTTCAGATCAGACTAGGAACAAACCAAGCCAACAGAAAACCCTTTTCTGCTTTTGGGGAAGAAAAGCATCTCTGTGGTCAAATTACTGTATTTCCTTGGCCTTTGACACTGTTGATTATGTGGTGCTTATGAGACAAATGGGACAAAAAAGAAAATTCACCTGATTGATAGATCATTCCACTCCTATGAAACACATGTCCGTTGTCATGGAAGATACTACTTGTTCATCATCAAATACCTAGGCTGGAGACCAGAAGCAGTCTGATCAGAGAAAACCAGAATGAGGTACTCTGCTGAGCTGAAACTCTTCAAGATAGACAAGAGTCTAAGTCTAGGCCTCAGGTATTATCTTAAGAGTGTGAGTCCTTACAGCATCAAGAAAAGATATTAACAAAGTCTTGAGAACTAGATGACATGAACAATGTGAACTGGAGCTAGTTGGCATCCGACATCTCCGACGCCTCATTAAAACTCTGCCTGTGGTATCTCTGCAGTATGTTGTGGACCACTACACGCACAGTGATACCTCTGCTTCCAATACAGTTCATGCTGTCTCCTCTTTCTTTTGACTTCTTTGTGACATTGCAGCTGGAAACCACCAGCAACCAGAGGCTCTTGTGCCACCACCATGGACATGTAGCTAAGTGTCCTATTGTCTTGAGCTGACAGTCACCTGCTACGTAGCTTGCCTGCATGTAGAGTGCAGCTCCTGCACTGGGCTTTTCCAGTAACTGCCATGCTGTATTGCTAGATGTGTCTCAGCCTTTCCAGCTAATTGCCTGGTCCTGCACTTCAGGAGTTTGCAAAGGCACCGTAATACCTGCTATGACCCATAATTTTTCCACACAGCTTTTTTCCTTTCTTTTGAGCCAAGCAAAGTAAAACAGTAGCCGTATGAACTGCTGGGAGATTTCCCAGTGGCAAGGCTCCAGCTGCAGTGCCTTGCAGAAATAATGCAGACTCAAGCTAGAATCACTGCATTTAAGACCAAGTCTAATGATGCACATTTTTTGTTCAGATTCATTTCAGTCGAGACAACATTAATTTTCTCCCCTGCCTCTGACACAGCACACAGAAGTCCTCATGAATGATGTTAGAAGCAGGCATCCTTGCTCAGTGAGAGCTGTTTTGCATTTTTGCTATGAACCCTCAGTTTTCAGTTCAGAGGACTCTTAGTGTCTGTGTTAGATGCGAAAGGGACATCTTAGACACCAGTACTTTAGATCGAGGTACACTCACAATGACAATGGATGGAAACTTCTAACTTGCAACTTCTGCTTTTAATTTTCTCTACTTCTTATTACATTTCATAGATGGTTTGTCAATGTGAGTGCTTAAAATGCTCTGCCTGGCTAAACAAAACTGAGATACTGGGAACTACAAAAATGGTGGTCTCACTCACAAGTTTTGAAAGAGGGAGGAGTGCTGCCTGATGAGGAGTATTGGTAATTTTTAACTGGTACTTTAGGGAATGCATATACAAATTTCCCTGTGTAAACACTAACAGTGACAGTTACATTTATTTTAGCCTATGTATGTAAGCACACGACTCTCTCATCTTATTCCATGGGTGACTCCTGCACAGCAGGTGGAGTATGCCACTGGACTCTCCGAGGCTGGAGCAGAAAGGCAGGTCTCATAGCTTTTTGAAAAATCCCAAAACCTTTTCAACACACAAAAAGTTGGTGATTTTCTGGCTGATAGCAGGCTGGTCCTTGTGTTTTGTAGTGAACTGATGTTTACTTGCTGGAAAACACACGAGTGTGTTGTCTGGATTCAGAGTTACCACAGGGGGACTTTGCCTTCTCTGCAGACACTACTGAGCCTGCAAGACGGTCTCTAATGCTTTTTTCCCACCAAGTACTAACAATTAATTTTCTCTAGGTGAGTGACTACTGCACATCTCACTCATGAGTAAAACATAAAATACAGTTGTATTACATGAGGCGTGTCCAGGATCTGTCATGCTTTATTTCTAGACATTTCTGGGCCTTTCTAGGTAGTGACCTTTCCCTGTGCTTTCTAAGTGTGCAGAGACACAGCAACTCAGCGTAATTCTTCTCCACACTGCCTTTTTCCTTTCCTCTGAATGAAGAAAGCAAAATACTGTGGCATGAAGCCTGTAAGTTCTTTCATCCTGAACTGTTCTCAGGTTCTTCTGGACTCAAGAGGCTGGTTTTATTCCATATTTTCGTGTGAATTTTCTGTCCCATATTAGAAAGATGCCTTCCTTTGAAATGGTTAGTTTGTGGGCTTTTAGCAATTAAACAAAAATAATCCTTGAAGGAAAGACAGAGTTTCAAGCAACCACAATGTAGACTGTGAACCTGAACACCAGTTGAACCTAATCTTCAGCAGTATTCATGTTGCAGTAATAGCAGACAGTAAATAGAAATGGCTGCAAAGGAGGAGACCCCAACCCACTTTAAAATCTGGAAATAGAATCACAACCTTTAATCTCTTTTGGTGGGGGTCACAAAACTAAGAGCCAATGTTAAAGCTTTATGAAACCAGTTCATACATTGCACAATCTGCTAGGAAACTAATTTGACATTTAAAAGCCCAACTTAGACTTAGTTCAGCATTTTTGAACTGCACTGATGAGTGGAAAAGGGGAAAATAGGAAAATATGCAGAATGACTGGTGTATTAAAGCATTCTTTGCTAATTCTTTCTCAGTTATTTCCATGATAAACTTAGATTACAAATTAAAATGTTTATCCTGACAGTCAACATTGCAAAACAAAACAACTTGACAACTTCACAGCAGAATATTCTGCCACTGGCACAGTCATTAATAATAATGCACTCTGTAGTTAGATCTCAGGTAACATTTTATTGTTGCATAAGGCAAAGGGTTATCTCTCCACCTTGATGTCTAGCACTGTGGAGCCAGTACCAGTTTAATCAGTAGTAAAAATCCTGGAAAATTCAGAAAATCCATTTACATTTACCATCTATTTTATATGCAATGCAAGCACTTCTGTTCGCTTGCTGTTTTGCAGGGAAAAGTCAGGTGGCTTTGTTTTTTTTCTTTTTTCACAAAAGGAGAATTTTCTAAGGGGAAGTCTGTATGGTAGTTTTATGAACAGAATAATACTAACTTAATCCATGTAATATTTATTTCTTTTTTTGCATATCTTGCAATCATATATCCAGAAAGGCAGGATATATGGGGCCAGCCTTGTTTAATATCTTTATTGATGATCTGGATGAGGGGATTGAGTGCACCCTCAGTAAGTTTGCAGATGACACCAAGTTGGGTGGGAGTGTCGATCTGCTGGAGGGTAGGATGGACCTGCAGAGGGACCTGGACAGGCTGGACCGATGGGCCGCGGCCAGCTGTATGAGGTTTAACAAGGCCAAGTGCCGGGTCCTGCACTTGGGTCACAACAGCCCCATGCAATGCTACAGGCTTGGGGAAGAGTGGCTGGAAAGCTGCCTGGCTGAAAAGGACCTGGGGGTGTTGGTAGACAGCCAGCTGAACATGAGCCAGCAGTGTGCCCAGGTGGCCAAGAAGGCCAGCAGCATCCTGGCTTGTATCAGGAATAGCGTGGCCAGCAGGAGCAGGGAGGTGATTGTGCCCCTGTACTCGGCGCTGGTGAGGCCGCACCTGGAATACTGTGTCCAGTTTTGGGCCCCTCACTACAAGAAAGACATTGAGGTGCTGGAGCGTGTTCAGAGAAGGGCAACAAGGCTGGTGAAGGGCCTGGAGCACAGGCCTTATGAGGAGCGGCTGAGGGAACTGGGGTTGTTTAGCCTGGAGAAGAGGAGGCTGAGGGGAGACCTTATCGCTCTCTACAACTACCTGAAAGGAGGTTGTAGTGAGGTGGGTGTTGGTCTCTTCTCCCATGTAGTTAGTGATAGGACAAGAGGAAATGGCCTCAAGCTGCGCCAGGGGAGGTTTAGGTTGGATATTAGGAAAAATTTCATTACGGAAAGGGTGGTCAAGAATTGGAACAGGCTGCCCAGAGAAGTGGTGGAGTCACCATCCCTGGAAGTGTTCAAAAAATGGGTAGATGTGGCACTTCAGGACATGGTTTAGTCTAGTCTACCCTTGATTGGCTTAGAGTAGACTTGGTAGTATAGGTTAATGGTTGGACTGGATGATCTTAAAGGTCTTTTCCAACCTAAACGATTCTATGATTCTATGTTTCTCAATTGGTGAAATTTATTACAAAATTAAGTGGCTTTAACTTCAATGAAATACTTAAAATGTGTCATACATACACTGATCTATTCACTGCTCTAAGAAATGACTTTTCAAGGTTATAAAAAGCCTGTATAAGATGGTGAATGGCAAAGTCAGTGGTGTTTATTTGGTATTATAGTGGGAACAATTTATAACCATTTTGCTTACCAATCACTTTAGTTACTGGAACCCTCTTGCCAAGATAAAGTACCTAAGTACTCTAGGATCTTCCCACAATTTTAGGGTCAGATGCATATTGATGTAAAGTACTACTTACTTTCCGAATTGACAATGTGACTTGCAACGGAAGGAAAAATCTGGTTCAGAGCATATGCTGAAGAGAAAATCTGTGATTTGTGTACAGCCTGTAGTGAGAGTAGTCTAGTCCAAACAGAAAACAAAATTAATTTTCTCCTGTAAAGAAAACAAAGTTAAAATATTTTTCTGCTGCTATCTTTTTTGAAGAACATTTACTAAACACCACTAAAAGAAGATGCAAGTGTTTTCTATATGCTTGTTAAGTATGACATTCTGAGCTTTCTTGGTTTTGTTAAGTAACATTTGTCACTTTTAGTGATGCCAAACAAATCATCTCTTTTAAACACATAGTTGTGAGTTTGTTGCAGCAGGCCATCTATTGATGTAGCTGTCTTTGTTTAGGCTAGATAGTTTAAGCAGAACGTATTACAAATTATCTATCACTATTACATTGCTATGGGTTGTCCTGGTTTCGGCTGGAATAGAGTTAATTTTCTTCCTAGTAGCAGGCATAGTGCTGTGGTTTGGATTTAGGATGAGAAGAATGTTGATAACACACTGAGGTTTTAGTTGTTGCTGAGTACTGCTTATGCTAGTCAAGGACTTTTCAGCTTCCCATGCTCTGCCAGGTGCACAAGAAACTGGGAGGGGGCACAGCCAGAATACTTGATCCAAACTGACCAAAGGGCTATTCCATACCATATGACATCATGCTCAGTATAGAAACTGGGGGTGTTGACCGGGGAGCAGCGATCGCTGCTCGGGAACTGTCTGGGTATCGGTCGGTGGGTGGTGAGCAATTGCATTGTGCATCGCTTGCTTTGTATATTATTATTACTACTATTATTATATTGTTATTATTATCATTACTGTTTTACTTTATTTCAACTATTAAACTGTTCTTATCTCAACCCAGGAGTGTTTCTCACTCTTACTCCCCTGATTCTCTCCCCCACCCCATCGGGGTTGGGGGAGTGAGTGAGCGGCTGCGTGGTGCTTAGTTGCTGGCTGGGGCTAAACCATGACAGGGTACATCACAGCATAAAAGAATATATTTTTCAACTTTCTATTGAGTTGCATCAAAAGTACCAACTGGGCAAAACTGTATGCTTATACACACAAAATTAGAAAATGGAAGCAGTCACCCATGATCAGCAGTCATTGTCCCAGGGCCCCCATTTTATTTTCCTTATTCTAGCACATTCTCCTTTTGCAATGTCAAATGTTTTACCATTTACTTTTTAAGGGGCCATCCCTCTGTATTTTGTGTTTCCTTACTCAGCTCAACTCAACTCAAGATTAGGAAATATGAGCAGAATAAAGTATCTGGGAATTAAATAATCTTTTCCAGGTAGCTTAACCTATCCATATTCTCTGTAGTGTAATGGATTTCTTCGTGTATCATAACAACATAAAGAATTGTATGAAGTGCAAAGAAGGACATTTTAAAGAGCTTAAGTCTAGATTATGCTTGTTGCACCTTACCAATTGCAATGATGATATTAGAATAAAAATGTTTATTTTCATAGCACCTTACACTCATTGATCAAAGGTGAAGAATTCAAGTAATGAAAAAGCCAGCCTGATCTCAATGTTAGTTATGGAATTAGTAACAGGGACATGGAGAACATACTCATTATACAACTGTTATCAAAGTTATTTGTAGTCCTTACACTGGTACTGGATTTAGGTTCTGCTGCAGAGAATATTCCCACAGCATAGAAAAAAAACTGAATTGGTGATTTTGTTCTTACAATGACTGATGCAGTAAAGAGTTGAAATTCAAGTATTCTTGTTAACTTACATATCTTGGATGACTGCTTATTCTTGGACTTCAGAGAAAAGTCTGTGTTCAAACAAAACCAAGGCAGCATCTACCACTGCCTTGTAAATCATGACAATTTAGCCATTAAGCGTGAGTTCAAAGATTAAAACATATTCGACAGAATGATTGTTTTCTCTGTAGATTATTTGAATGATGGTGGTGTAGGATAAACATATAACTGAATATAATTATTTTTGCTTCATTTGCAAAACTATTTGAGCTACATAATTATAATAAAAATCCTAATATTCTTCCCTGCCCTTGCTTTTATTCATCCAAAAGTTATTCCAAAGAATAAGGATGTCTTAAAGATGCCAAGAAGAATGGAGCATGCAAAATCCCTTAAATTAATTCATTTAAAATCCTCTCACCTTTGGCCATTCTAAATGGCCAGATTAATCATCTTTTTTTTTTTCCCCAGTAAACATACACCAAAAATTGCATTCTTCTACAGTTAAGACTTTAGAATAGCATGATATAATTCCCCATGGCAAAGTTTCCATAGTAGAATTACTGTCTAGGCAAATTAATGACAAGCAGCAAAATGCTCCTGGGATGTAGTGTAATTATTCTCATGATAACCCCCACTCTCTATTTGCTTTATTCCCTCTGTCTCTCATCTAAATTGTATTTTTACAAAGAACTGTTCAGTCTATCATTAAAACATGAAGGTTTACAGAAGGACTTTCAAAAGGCTTAAACTTAATTGATGTCCAAGCCCTCTCAGTCTGCAAATCAATAACAAAAGATGTTTTGCCTCCTTTTTGCAAACAGAGCAGACATCTAAGTAAAATATCACCTCTGGAACAGAAGCAACTGACTTTTATGTTCTCATCACAAAAATGGAAGCTCTCCACTGGTGGCCTTTCTTATTTACACCACACACATGGCAATCTTTGACATTCATTTCCTTGAATATAAACAGAAGATACAGCCTCCCTGTCCTGAAGTTAATGAATTGAATGATAAGGTCTTTCTATACACTCCCTTAATTTGATGCCTAATGACTCTATAGTACTTGCACAGTTCTGAAAAGAAAGTGCCTTAAAATTAATTTTAGATTTCAGGATAAAACAGAAGATTGGTGAAATAGTACTTTTCTGCTTGCTATAAAAGTACTTGTTCACATACAGCCTTAAGCCAAATTAGATAAACCAATTTTAATACTGGCTAAAACTAGGCTTTCATTTGACTAAAAGCCAATTGAAATAACTGGAGCACTGGGGTACAAGTTTTGTAACTGATCTACTGGATTCTTTAACATGAAGAGGATACCTAATGAAAAGGCATTAACAATATTTAGACTCAACAGACATCAATCAATAGATTGAAAACTTTAGATAAAACTTACATTCATTAGAAGTAGTCAGATGTTTTCAAGTGAGCTGTTTTGTCTTTAAAAAATTACAAAACATGAATCTTTCAAATGTATGCCAGTTTTGACAAAAAAAGAGGAATTTCAAGTCACACAGAAATGTACTACTGGAGAAAAAGGTTCAGGAAACTCACCTACAATGTGGGGAAACACCCTGTTCTGCCTGGTTCATATGGAGGACTTGAACCTTGGATCTGGCTGAGTCTCCTGGGCTCAGCAACTCTCCTGGTGTAAAAAACTCTGGGTTTTTTTTCATTCTGTTTTCATGGAAAATACCTCAAGTTCCTGCAAAAATGTGCATAATATTTGTTTGTTCTACTGTGAGATGAAATTTTTTCTTTTCTTAAATTTTGAAAAAGGGAGAACACAGCTTCTTGTCCAGCTCTGGTATTATCCTGTGCTGAACTACTGTTTATGAGACTTGCTTGGTGTGCATTGCTGACTTAATATTCTGTTTTCTGTAAACTCTTGAGTCCCAAAACATAAAAACTGGGGAAAAAAAGATCCTCCCAATAATGAATAAAATTTAAGGTTTCTTTTGTTGTTGTTGTAGTTGTTGTTGTTAATACAAGCTTCAGTAAGGGACTGTTCTTAATTTTTTTTTTCAATTTTAACTTTTCATATAAATTTGATCCCAAGAGTGTGAGAAACTGAGTATCTTATATGATGAAACCTTGCTTGTTTCCAGAGCAAACAAAAAGTAAAGTCATATTGTCCAGCCAAAACACTTCAAACCATTTTCTTTGTGTAGATAATTAAAAAACTGAGGAATTATTTTCCCAGACATCTGATAGCTACTCTACTAAAACTTGGTGAAGTTGCTACTTGGGGCCTTTAAGCAGCTTCTGTTTGAGGTTACATGGAATCTGCCAACTCTCTGTACAGTCAGTGATAAAAACTTAGAGGCACTCTCCATGCAATCAGAATTGAACTGTGGATAATTTTGCATCTTATTATTATTCCTTAATGGAAACCTTTTGGTCTTTGCATGGTGCCCTGTTTTTGAAATTCAAGTTCAATGTAGCCGATCAAATCTACTGCTGATAGCACCTCATGTTTTAGGCAAAACCAATTTCTAATAAAATCTACAGGCTTCCCACAAGCTTTTCAGGTTGCTTTAGCTCCTGTTACATAAAAAAGAAGTTGTGGATCCTTGACAAAATGTGAAAAAAGTGCTCTGGCCTGTAATAGCTGCAGGCTGAGACTAAGAGAGCAAAATAGTCCTTTTCTTACCTTCAAAACTTTCAGTACATTGAACTGTAAAACAGAACACTGGGCAAGGCAAGGATGATATGTTCCTGTACATCATGAAATGAACAGCCTCCTGTGTAGTGTCTTTATTCAAAACTCTCAACAATTCTGCTCTGTTTCAGTGAAGTTGTGAACTATGTATTTCATAAATAGCCCTAAATGAAAAAGAAAAAAAAAAAGGAAAAAAGCCACAAACTGAATTTTATACAGGTATGAAGATATTAGATTGGTAGCAGAAAACAGAAAGAGCTGCTCCCTCCATCTGTATGTGCAATCTTTTGGCATGACCAATCATTGAAAAAGAAGTCCATAATTCTATCCATTAGCAGGCTAAACAGAAAACCCCTGCAAATTCATACAAATAAAAATGTCATTCATTGGAAACAAGATCTGCTCCACTCACATTTCTAGTGAGTATTTAGATGGCCAGGAACGCATGGCTGAGATAAGGCAGAGAATGGGGAAGAGGTTTAACAAAATATAGGCATTATTTCATAAAACTATAGAAAGTAAATCTTGAACTCCCCCTGCTCTGAGACACACTGCATTCCGTGACTGCATACCATCTGTAACTATCATGGATATCAGTAAGGGGTAATTATTTGAGAAAAAGAGTCTTATGTAAATAAGACAGCAGATTAGGAGGCACGTATTTAACCTGTATCACAAACTGTCTGATGATAGGCACTTAGATGAAGAGTAGATCTTTGAGTATTGCTAATCATTTACCGTTTTCTCTGTTTTTGGAAAAAAATGCTGAAATAAAGCTTTAAAGATCTGTAAGAATTTAGTTTAATTTTATCTGTTAGAGCCATATGTTAGGAATAGAAGACCCTGGTAAGGCTGAAGAAATGAGTTGCAAAATTGGGCATGAGATATTTATTTTCATATGTATCTACCTGCAAGTTAAATTCTGTTGTTGTATTTTGCTCTTTAATGATGTGGGGGAGTAGTAGGAGTTGCAGCCTCGATCCTTTGCATTTGCCTGTCCTCTTGTAATACTTGTGTTCTTAGCTTTTTTGAGTCTGTCACAGTCCCAGGCTCCTACACAAAAGCAAACTCTGTATTTTGAGGCCAATCACATGTAAGTCCCTTAAATGTAGTTTGTTGGCTAATCCCTATTTTAACCATGTTGATTGGCTCTACAATATTTTAGTGGACAGCAGTATAAATATCATAGCAAACTCAGTTCCTGGGTTGTAAAGAAGCAGCAGAGCAGACAAAAGTGCCAGCTAGCTGGCCATATGGTCCCTCTTTTGATTTTCTGAAGTAACCTGCATTACAATGCCTTACAGTCCTTACAGAGCAGGGGACTTGCAAGTAGAGGAAATACAGACCAGACAATGAAAAAGCACTTTATACGTCTAATTTTTCATAATAGCACATTTGAAACTTCATAATAGCACAATTTGAAACTACACAAGAACGCCCAAGACTGCAAACATTCTCCAGCCATTGCTTTCTGTCAATATACAAGCAGTTCAAATTTCAGAGGGAATGCTTTCTTATTTCCCTTGATGTTAATAGAACAGAAAATGCAGTTTAACAAACTTGATTATCAATGACAATTCTACAACAAAAAGGCAAAAGGAAAAGAAATTAAACAGTTATATATTTCTGGGCAACTAATGTCTGGCGCCTGATCTTGATTTTCGAAAATGGCAAAGCCTTGCAATTCCCACTAACCTCAAGTGTAGTTGTCATAGGTTAGCGTTTCTACAGACTAGGATCATGGTATCACCAGTTTGCAGCTTAAATGTAAATGGATCTAGAACAGTGGCTGTTGGGGAAATTTTTGCTTTTACAGGCAAATTACCAAGCAGCCCTTAGCCCATCTGCTTGAGAGGCTCATATTTTATAAACATTCATATTTCAACTCAGTTGGTTTTTCAGAGAACTTATGCTTATTGATTTACTGTACTTAAAAGGCAATGTTTGAGCAATTGAGTTTTTATGTATTTTTATCCATTGCTGTCAATGTTGTATGAATACTTCTACAGCTGGCATTATTTATACAGTTATGTAAACTATGGCTAAACTTTGTTTCCTAAGTTGAAGTTCTGAAGTAGATGATAGAACTGGCTCAAAAAGAAAGGAAAGAAACCGCCCCCCCAAGCCCCAAGAACCCGCTCCTTCTACCTACAGATCACTGATTTTCTGAATAACATACAACATTTTTATACAGATCTTCTGATGCAAGCTGGGATCTCTATCGAAACAAGTTCCATGCCACCATTTTCTACAGAAGGCAGTCTATACCAATGCAACTTTTAGGGACAAACTTGGCTATACACTATAGTTTTAGATCAAACATCCTACTACTCGTCCCGTGAGTGAGGTCCTATAGATGGAAAACAGCACTTGGTTTCTTTACTACAGGGAGGGTTTTTTTGCTGTTGGGGTTTGTTTTGTTTTGTTTTGTTTTTCCCCCGAAAGAAGCCTCCCTTTAGGATAGTTAAGCCTATAATGCCCTCAAGAGTAATGCTACAATCTGTGGCAAGTCAAATAGATCTCAATTTATTCATGAAGAAAGTTAGTGGGGAGATCAGTGGCATAGTCTTTCCCTGTGTTGTCACCTCCTGTTCTACTGCACAGGAACCCTTAGGTTTAACATCAGGCTTTTGAAAATCTCTGTTTTCCACTTCCTTGTGTTCTTCAAGTGTCTGGAGCCCTCAGCACACATGATCCCCAGCAGCAGGGGTTAGTCCCTGCTCGTCTCTCTACTTACTTCCTCTACTTTCCAGAAGAGGGACATGTTCTCAGTGTGAAGAGTCATGGGGAATACTCCACACCTACAATCTTCATTGCAAAGCCACTGTAGTCCATTATCTTCTGTTACTTAAGTATTAGTTATCTTAAATTGTATTAATGAATTTGATCCTTTAAGAACACAAAAACACTGCTGTGATGATAGCACAAGCAGTGCAAGCAGCCTAACACTTTCTGTTACAACCCTCTATTTTCAGTAATTTCCTGACATTGATAAACAAATTATTTGAATGCTAGAATGATGATGTTCATTGTCATACACTGGCTAACTTTCAGGACTACTTGAAACAAAAATTGCAAGAGAGGAAAATGCAAAAAAGCAAAATTAATCCTTAGGGACTTGAGTACAATGAGCTCTGGGTATATTGTACTACACTGGGTCCCAAAGGAATTCTGCAAAGGTCATGCAGTTAATCTTTCTGATACATGCTTCTTTCAAAGTGATTATCGTTCATGCACTTTTTATGTACAGACCTGCTACCCTTTTCCCAACTCAGTCAATAGTACTGGAAACATCTACTGGGAACTATTTTGATAAAATAAACTGCATAGACCTGTTGTTGAATTTCTCTTGAAAGTACACGTATTGTAGATGTAAAAGAGCCCACTGTATTTAAAATCCTAGACTAGACCACATGTTCTTTTTTTGGAGGTTTTGACTGCACACTAAATGGAAAGGGGACCTGGATGGGTACAGGTGTGTTGGGAGGGAATACAGTGATGGAAGGAGTAGTGCAAGACTGCACCATCTGTAGAATATACTTTCTATTACTTCTTTGTTCCTTTCAATTCTATAGAGGTTATTTTAATGGCTGCTGAAATCCAAGATGTGCATCCCTACTGTGGCTGTAGGGCAAATATTTGAAGTTATTTTTGTTTCTGTATAATGGCAAATAGCACCTGTCACATCCAAATGCAGGACAGTAATGGAAAATAACCTGAGTTGGACTATACCCACTGGCAAGACAGTATTCTGCCTCTAAAGATGCATATTTCTAATTTAATAAGAAGAATTTGCAAGGAATCTCCTGAAGGATATTTTCATGATAAAACTGCAAAGGAAACTACATAACCTTTCCTCTCCCAGCCTGATGGAGTATAAGATTAGTTTGATCCTAATTTATCTCTGGGCAGTCAACTTATTCTAGCAAGGTTTGTTGCAAAATACCTAAAGGTGCAATGGTACAGGCAACAAGAATAACCACTCCTGCCTTGGCCAACATACCACTTTCTGAGCTGTACTAAGCAGCCAACTTTACACTGGAATACTGGACAGTCACCCAGTGCCACGCTACTTAACACAAGTAAGATTTAAAAAAAAAAAAAATTGTGATTTACTTTGAGTAAATTTTGTTATTAATTGTAGGTTTTGGTAATTCTGAACTTTTAACCCTTCAACAAAGCTGCTTATGGTGCAGAAAGACTCCAGCTGGAGTTAGGGCAGTACTCAACAACGGAGGTTGATAATCTAAATTTGTGACTTTTACAATGCCTTCGTATGTGGTCAGTGGCCTTGCAAACCAAGAGACCACACACATGCAAACAGAGGCTCTCATAATTGCCTAACATTTTCACCACCTGTTCTGAAGCCATGTTATCAGATGTGAAGGAACCAGTAAAAAACAGTTTATAAGCTATAAATGGAAGCAGCTATGTCAGAGAGCTGATAAACATTTCAGTGCAAATTATTTGTGTAGCAGACTCTGTAATTTACACGACACTAAACTGCCTTAAAGTATTGGTTTCAAGTTACAGGATGTCATGGTTACTGTTTTGGGGTGGGGGATATGTGTGTCGGGGGGATAAAGGAGAACGCAGGCAGGTGATATTTCTTGTTTAACAGATCATGTCAAAGATAATGCTATCTTTTCCTTGCCTTTTCTGCTTCATCTTTACCCCAGTCTGCTGCCTACATGTGAAAGCTTGGTTTAGTTTAGAAAAAATCCATAAGGGTGCCTACCATGTTCAGTCATTTCATAGTCTTCACCTTCAGAGATGTTCATTTAGTGTGGAAATGCTGATATCTCTACCTCCAGTGATGTCAATAAAATTAAGCTTAAAAAAAAGGTAACCTCACCCACACTATTAGTTTAAATTGCCTAAAACTGAGTGGAAAAACATATTTTATATGCAAGACTCAGGTGAATATGAAGAAGAGGAAGGTATCTACAGATCCAATTACATCTATGCAATTCCTACATTATTTCTCAAAGGCATCTGCTTTAGAACTTATTTTAGTAGTAGCTCCTCTGCCACTGCCAAATTGAATGAAAATTATTTGTGATCAGCCTCTTCTAGAACTGGATATTTGGTACGACATGTGATGTAAATAAAACATTTGTTTGGAATATATTGAATAAGTTGTGAATATCAGCCTTATGTCCCTCTTACTTAAATCCATTCCTATTTGTTACTTAAGCCCAAAGATCAGAACTGACTGATTTCCAAGAGAGAAGAAAAAGAGAAGCAATTGCATACATGCTGTTAGCCCTGTTAGCTGTGCATTTCTCATTCAAGAAAAATTTGACAGAGTTTTAGTTTTTGTTTTCAGCAAACTTACCCTTGAAATTGTATTCATAGGTACTGGCCTCTTCTTGATTTTGGTGTAAATTGTCAGGGCTGTGAATTCTTGCCTGCAACACTTTTATCAGGCTGACTACATTTTAAAAAATAGAGAAAGTCTGGTATATGTGCTAGTCAAAAGCTTGTTTGTGATATAGCAGCATTTACTATAAACCCTTGACAATTACAACTGGTAAAAATTATGTTGAAGAATTTTCCATAAATTGCTTACTGCATCGGGTTTGGAATTTCAGCCCCTCCAAACTCATCTTTCTATATGTGATAAAACTATTCTCACCTGGAAATCTTGTGACAGCTGTAATTTGTAGTTACATAACTCCGCAGACATCTGGTGACAAACTGTCAAGGTTAGGGAAATTTAGCACTGAAAGTATTCCTCACTGTTCTACATTATCAGCTATGATAATTTGTTTTTCATTCCTTAGGCAGAGCATGAGCACTGGTATTAACATTTGGCAAAGAGCCACTCACTGGTGGAGCACTGTACAGTGTTTGAACAGTGCATTTGTGATGACTGCTTGGAAATTTGATTAGGAATTAAATTCCCAAGTTTTACTGTCAGATCATTGTTCAGATGACCTAAAACGTATTATGCTACAGAGGGCTAATCCATATAAAGATTTTACAATTTTAGGCAGTTTTGGTACTGTTGTCTCAAAAAAAACTATTGCAGAATAAGAAACAAAAACAGAGAAGGGTTACAAGAATGAAGAGTTGTATGGAACAGTGGTCATACAGGAAAAGATGAGTAAAAATGATTTGTCAGTTTGGGAAGTGAGGATTGAGGCAGGATGAAGGAAGGGGAAAGGAATCACAGAGGCCAATGAAATTATTGCTGTAGTGAAGAGGCCTAAAGAAAGATCTGATGAAATTAACAACAGGGACATCCAGTGAAATTATCATACACAGACTTAGTACTAACAGAAGAAGTACTAACTTTCTCCACACCTCCAAGCTGTGTAACTTGGAGGTTTGGCATATAAATGTCTCAAATGCTGGCTATGGGAGGCTGGGCAAAGTATGTAAGGAACAGTCACGCTATCCTCACCATAAATATACCAGACACTTTTCAAGACTGTCTGCAGGGCTAGGTAGACTTGGGTCCAATGTGCTACAGCAATTCTGTAAGTTACCTTGTTTTGCCATGGTGGCAATACTGCTTTTCAGTGTGGAAAATTTCTGTTTTGCACTAATTAGCTGACGAATGAAAGTTTGGGACTTTGCGCCTGCAGAAATCACAGGAGGCTCTTACTGATTCTCCGGGTTCAAGCTCTTGTGCTATGTTAACCTTTCTAATTTCAGCAGTACTTTCTCTTCAGATGAACTTCAGTTTTCCTGGAAAGGAGCTATTTTTCCATTAGCAAAGCCCCCTTTTAAAACATTCACAAAATAAAACAATGTTTTTGGCAAGATAGGCTCATTTACAGGCTAGAAATGAAGTGTGAAAATTGCTGAAAACTGTTACTTTTATTGCAAATATTTCATATGTTTCTAACAGAACACATTCAGTTGTACCAGGCAATATATTTCGAGGAAAAAACCTGAAAATTTCAGAACTTTAAAAAGAATTACTTGGGAAGCATTTTTGGTTTTTTAAAGGTGGCTCTTATCTGAACTTTGAGTGATGTTCTGCCTTCTGTATCCACTGCCTCTCCCTTCCTGCTGCTTCTTGTGCCAGCTTCAACCCCATGACCCTTGCTGAGAAGGGTATCTTCTGCTTTCTCTGATTGCTGATTGTATTTTGAAAGTGTTTGTCTAATTTAGTAATGAATCTCATAACCTCCAGAATGCATTGCACCATCACGTAATTTGTAAAGAATCAACAAATTTGAACTTTTTTTCTTCCTTTAGTAAACAAGAGGCTTTATTCCTCAGGCTATCCTAGCCATCTGCTTCCCTGCCAATCTCTAGCAAAGTATCTTCTCCTACTTCTTACTATTCCTGATTTATTGCAATAACTTAAAGTATCCATTGTCACACATTTATGATGAGTATATCCTCTGTGGCTTTGGTGAAGCTCTGGAATTTTGCTTCAAGAGCACTCAGGCACCAAGTACTGAACACATACAGATGTCAGTATAACCTGATAAGAGTCAGGTAGAAGGGAGCTTGGGAACTGAATGAAGTTTCTGAAACCTAAGTAAAATTTTGCATTTATTTTGTTAAGCAGTCAGGCAGATTCTTACTTCTCAAACAACTTCATTTCTCATTAGTGTGTGCAGAAACAGCTAAAGCAAGGGGGGAAAAAGCCAAACCCCAATCCAAAACAAATATCCCTTGGATGTTCAGAATTTTTCATATGCAAAACTGGATGCAAGCCTGTGTTCTTGAACATGCAGTTGCAGAAAAGAATTGATAACAAACACTGAACTTTATAGCTGTGAATTGGAAATAGACAGATGCAGATCATCAGCTTGAATCCAGGCCAGGATAGCAGTCACTGAAGCTCATTATGTCATGGAAACAATTGTGTAGTCTGTTAAAGATGGGTTGAGGAGTATAGAAAGCTTTTCATTACCCAAAACTATGTGGAGATTATTTTGGAGGAGGAATACTATGACTTAATTTCGCTTTCAGTCCTTCCTAGGATCCAGCTCAGCAAAGCAAGAGTTAGGTGGAGAATAGCTCTGCCATTACCTGCAGTGTATCACTTCTAAACAAAAAGGGGAACATCAACCCTTACTAATTTAAAAGAAACACATACTGGCAGTGTATCCAACACCTACTCATATCCCATGCTAATCTTTAATTAAGTGTTATATGGATGCCATTCAGGGAGAGACTCCACTGGATTGAGTCAGAAAGGATACCAAATATTGGAGTAGTGCCTTATGTACTTTTGGGGCATTAATTACATTCAGAAAGAATACTGACATCATGAACTTCAAAGAAAATTAATTGTTTGCATGTTTTCCTGTTTTCCTTCAGGTGGTTGGGAACAGCCCATCACCATCAGCTTTGAAGCTCTCTGGTCATCTGAGCGGCCAGGCAGAACTGGCACATTGCTGCCAGTGCATGACCCAGTGTGGCTGAGCAGATTGGCAGCAGATGGCTTCCTATGGCCCTTCGGACAGGGTGTTGCAGACCACCGTAGAAAAGCATGTAACCAGCTCCACACATGAGGAATAACTACATTTGCTGTGAGTTACTCCAGAGTGCTAGTGACACCTTCTTGCATGGTCTGTTCTTGTCTCCAATTCCCTGTTGATAATAACTTAGCAAAGTTTGCCTGCTCGTATCATGAGACCAAAAAATTAAGTATGTCTATCACACGCACATTAAGTACGTGTATCTCTCTCCCTCTAAACATCACACCTCTTTCAGGATTTTCAATTTAAGTATTTTTTCTTTTCCTTTTTTAAATGTGTATGAACTGAACAATGGCACAACCTTATTTACGCAGACAATATAGGATGAATGATTATTTATAAGACTAATTCTAACCTACAGCAGAGGGAAGAGATACAGAAAGTAAATCTGGCTTTTGATATCCACAGGATAGCTGCGAAGTGATCATGAACAGTTTTGGCGTTCTGCATTGTTCAACTTTTTGCTTCTCTAACTTGAACACAAGACGTTTCCTATCTGCTTATTGCAACCAGCTACCTAAACTACAGTCTTCCCTATTGGGTTTTTATTCAGCAGATGATGCTCAGACCTTCAGACTTTCTCAGAATGCAGCCATTTCCCCAAGTAGGTACAGCATTATAGTGACCTCTCTGCTTTACCAATCTTTATTTTAACCTCCTGATTACCTTCAAACCATCAGAGGGCTCCACAGCCCTGGGAGCAGGACACACCACTAACCCTGCATTTGGCTGGGGCCATGGAAGCCAGGCACTGAACCCTAACTTGGTGACCACCTTGCCCCACAGCCTTTGATTCATTCTGCAGTACCAGCAACAACAAATTATTGCAACAAAAAGATAACATCCTTAAATCACTTACTTTGGCAAAATTTCCACAGTCAAATTTTTGTGTAAACAGTGATATAGATTTGATCTAAATTAAATAATGATAAAGGGGAGAAATAGTGCAAGACCTCATCCTCAGAACTTGTGGTATCGAACTGATGTGTGTAAACAAGATTAAAGTCCTGGTATTAATAATATCCCATGCTTATTAATTGCAACAGTCCTGCCTTGAATAACCAATAGCTTTTCCCCTCACTTGGAAGGTGGGAAACTCAGGCTGATGTGCCTGTGCCAAGCGCTCTGCCACCTGGTCTCCAGTGAGGCTGTGGGCTGCTCTGGTTTGGAAAGGGCTCTCTGCTTCAGACACAAAATCCCACGTGGGCTGGAGCTGAGTGTGGGCTCTCAGGAAGGATGTTCTAGAAAAGAAAAAGATGCATTTTTTTGACAAATTCCTTACCAGTTTTCTCCAAGCGCTAACTACAGAGCATGTGGCCGCAGGCTCAAATCTACAAGGGAGCAGAGGGACAGTAGGCAGGGAGGACTGGTACCTGCAGAAAACACACAAAGCTTGTGTCCCACTTGACCCACAGTTACTGATTCCAAGATTGCATGAGAAGAGTAATACAGAGTAATACTTTCTTGTGTCTCTTACTTCAGGTAACTCTGGTAAAGCATTATGGTCACAAGAAAACCTGATTTTACAAATAAAAGCAATTGGGCTCACACATAAAGCCTTGCAATGTTACGGGACTTTCCTTCTTGCAGTTGGTTTTACTTGCCTCATACTCATCTGACATAGCAGTAAGCTGTTCAGCTTTACTTCATTTGCTAGTTATAGCACACACACACACACAAACGCGCAAAGGCATGCCTAGCCTAAAGCCTCCAGGAAAGAGTTAATGATGACACACTATTACATCTGCATGGAAAAACTGAAATAGGCAGAGATATATCCCCCTTGTCTTGAAATGCCTGGAAGCCTACCTGCCCCAGGAACATTTTGGATATGCACCAAGCATATTATGTTTATTTCTAATGTAAAGTTTGTGCTTTCCATTTTGCTCGATCTCTTTCTTTGTTTTACATAGAATGCTGTGTTTCTTGACGTCTGCAGTGCTGCCTGAACAACAATCATAAAGGTCCTAAAGCATCCTCTGGCACTGTGGGTGAAGTGCAGATTTTAAAGATGTTTGCTGAGACAGCCTGTGCAAAGGATTTGTTTTTGCGAGTGTTTGTGTGCATGTGCGTGCACAATCCCTGTGTGTGGCCTGTGTGAATACCGAGTGCCATTTACCCCGAAGGCTCTCTAAACCACCCTCCCTGCCTGTGTAGAAAACATCTCCCTGCTGAAACTCAACAGAATTAAAGTAGTTATTTGTCCATTCTTTTTTTTTTATATACACCCACTCTGGCCCCCAGTGAACCTCCTCTGCAGTTTTGCTGGATCTTCTTAGCAACAGCCGAAAGTCCCCTCCTGTTACTGCAGACAGAGAGAGCTGAGAAGAGGGGAACAAGGCGCTGGAGGAACACTGCCGCTCTCTGTCTCGTACAGCAGCCGCTGCAGACTGCTCCTCTGCTACACCAACACTCGCTGAAGCTGCCCTTCCACGCCTGTTCCTCCCTCCTGCACTCTACTGCTGCTACAGCTATTACATCTCCCTCACTCATGCCGCTCTTTTCCAGGACTTTGCACTGATTTAAGTCTCTCATTCCTCAGAGGCTGCATGGCTGAACTCTTTACAGAGTTACGTAGGAGCTCTGCTTCACGGGCCATGAAAACACCGTGTTTCTCTATCCTATTAAGCTGTTCCTTCTAAATAAATAAGAAAGACAGGAAATAAAAACATCACAAACTAATAGCTCACAGATCCACCCTCTTGACATGATTGCTATAAAACTTTGGAAGTGATTTGTTTAATTTCTTTCTTTCTTATGCATGCCTGCCGCTAGCAATCTACAGAGTTCATTTAACTATCGGTACAAGAAGTTTTATACTTCACTGTAAAACCTTGGCTCAATAATTTCATAGTCCTATAGCTGTTTTTAGAATTTGGAATAATTTTAAAAGTTTTAAGCAAAATGTTGCTGGCATATAAAGTTCACTTGCAAAAATAATCCTTCCACTTCACCATTCGTACATTGAAAATCAATTTTTTCCATCTTGGAATCCGAGATAACTGTTATCCATTTTATTGTGAGAAGTCAAAAAAAGTAATTTCTGTTCCAGAGCACAATACATAGTATTTGAACACTGTCTTTCTTTTAATTGCACTATCACAAAAAGTGGTAAGTGTTTTATCTCCATTTTTTTGCTAGAGAGACTGTGGTAGAGGGAAGATAAATTACTTTCACAAGGATTTGAGAGTCTTGCTGGTCTAATGGCTTTCCATTAGCCTATATTGCTTCCAGTTTGGGAAGGCAGATTGCTCAGATTCTTTTAATGTATTTATGTTACCCACCTCAAAGCCTCTCTGAAATGATTAAGCACATGGCGAGGAACCACAAGTTCTTCCTCCTTCCAAAGCTGGGTGCTCATCAAGTTTTACTACTACGTCAAACTCTGCACGCAGCACTTACTTTTGTGAGTGAGGAAAAAAGAGCTAGAAAGCATGTCATCTAGGAAATTGGTACCAGTACTTCCGCCTCCTGATACAATGCAGACCACAGCACCTGCTGGTGAAATTGCATCAATGCGTTTGGTGGAAACCTCAGTCCTTTCACCATTTACCTCAATGGATCCCGAGCTTCCCCTTTTCTCTTAACTTTTTGTAACACAGGATGTACTTACCCATCTACATTTAAAGAAGTGGTCTATGTGTTCCTTCAGACTGATGACACTTTGGATCTTTATTTCAGACATTTCTGCTTACAAAGAATGTTTGGACTGGATGATCTTAAAGGTCTTTTCCAACCTAAATGATTCTATGATTCTATCAAGAAGATATCACCATAGAGAATCAAGGAAGCATGCCTGTGTGAGGAGAGGCTGGTGCAGGAAGAAGCAGACTGGGACTGAATGTTTTTTATTGTGCCTTTGGCAAGTTAAATATCCCTTGCTGTTCGGTAAATTGTGGAAGAAAGGAACCCCAGTAATTAATTCCCAATCATTTATGTAAACAATTTAATAATGAAAATAAAAACAACACAGTGGAGTCATCATCTGAAACTTGACTGCACTTAATTTCAGTTAGAAATCCTTCTATGTTTGAAAGTACACCAAAGAAGTATTTTTTTTTTTTTTTAAAGTCAGAGGGAAATAAATCTCTCATCTACTCAGAACACCAGCTATGTGTTTCAATGGAAAAAATGTCATCCTGTGGAAAGGAAATACAAACACAGAGTAATCTGTCAGAGTAAGCTGTATCCTTTTCTGGATACTGCACCATCAAAACTTTCTGACTTTTGATTTCAAATTTTTTATTATAGGCTCATATACAAGCTAACTATCATGTTTCAAAATAACCTTTCTTATATTTAATGTGAGTAAATATGATATGAAACTATTGACTCACAATGATTTCAGAACCATAAAATGCCAATTTATTAAAATACTTAAAAATATTTTTGTTGCATTTACAGTAGGTGTCCTGCAAAACAGTTGTGCTTCCTGACCTACAAAGACAAAGACAGACATTAACAATGGCATAGTTTGTGATCATAGAAAACATCACAACAAGGAGCCAAGGACAAAATTTTGGAAGATGGTGCTATATGCACTACAGTTTAGTGGCTTACATACATACAGCTTGCCTACAGTTGTATTTCATGATAAAGTACAATCCATCCAGAGAATAAGGTTAGATGTTTTCTATTGTCCATCCATGTAAAAAACATTGGACAAAAGTGGCGCTGATGATTCAGCAGGTAGCACTCACTTGTGTTGATTCTGCAGGTTTGTAATCTTCTATACTCCACCATCACAGCTGATGAGTAGTAGCTGCAGTCATAGAAGATGCAGCATAATAAAGGGTAATTTTTTTCTGTTTAACCTAAGTGATATGCTGTGCCGGCCAGTGTAGCCTGGGCAGCCGATTTCTCCCTACGGTACAGCCTTCTTTTTTATTGTCACCAGTCTGGAACCAAAATGGCAGGGAATTCATTGCTCCTCCATTTGCAACCACTCAGTAAGTGTTGAGCTACTGCCTCAATGTTATACTGCTCAGCTTTTTGCTTTCAAGACAAAAAGAAATAATAAAATGCTTTAGTTAAGGTCTCTAACTGCTTTGTGCAAGAGGTGGGGCAGTAGCCCCATTTTACTGCTTGCAGTGAGTAATTATAGTCTGTCATTTCCTCTGTGCTTTCAAATTGTTACCGCATTCTTCCCACCCTGACAAAAAGGTTGTGTAGCATTTCATGCACTGTTCAATAGCAGCTTCACTCCACCCTACAAACACCTGTATTTCATTGTTTGCGAGTGAACCGACCTGTCTATTTCCCCTCACTGTGGAATGTACTTTATGAATTTTTTGAACAGCATGAAGTGTAGACAAGGGTCACACCTTGTAGGCAAGAGCTGGCAACTGAAGCATATCTATCAAAATTCTTATCTTTAAGCCTTTCCACTTCTCTCATCTTGTTACGCTCCTTATTTTAATACATCCATGCTACTTCACCTGAGAGAAAAGTGCCACTTTCTGAGGCAATACCATAGCACCAGGAGACAGGCACCCAGCAGGCACACCAGCAGCTCTGAATTCCTTAGCTAGGGATGACAGGGAGACCTCTGGCTGTTCTCAGGCTTTTTTTTTATTAAAATGAATTGAAATAAAATTCTCAAATTCTTTTGCTCTCCCCCCCTCCCCCCCATACAAAAACCCCTACACAGGTGGACAAAAGCAGAGGATGGTTATTTGAACTATGAAACTATTCTCAAACTGTTTTCAGTCTGGATATAAGGAGTAATTTCTTGTGCTAGTAGTCCTGATTGATTGCTTATCCAACAGTAGCTATACAGTCAAGCAAGGAAGAAGAAATCAGTAGGGGTTCTTCATGGAAAAATATGCTTAATTTACAAAAACAGGGGCATAACTGTCATCCACTACTGTTTTCTGATTGGCAGCATTCTGTCATGTGGAAGTTGTAATGGCACTGGCTTTCACTTCAAAATGTGGCAAGCAAGTTACTTTGTTTTCTGACTTTTCTATGCTTGTGATGGGAGTCTCAGTGTAACTGACTGTGATGTGACCTGCCTCATACTGCTTTTGCAGCTTGAGCTGTCAATCTCAAAAACTTGTTCCTACAAAAGTTCCCTGCACGGTGCTGAGCTGCACTGTGTTGGTCCACCAGGTAGCTCCGAGGTAGCTCAGGAATTCACACTGAATTATGAACTGGTTCACACTGCATGAAGCCTAGGACAGTTTATTTGTTAAAAATGGGGCTGAGGAACTTTAACTCAATTTTCTAGAAGGGTTTGTATGCCATGTTTGGCAATGCCATAGTTAGGCACTCAGTGAAATGACTGAGTTCCCACTGAAGGAACGAGGCTCAGAAGCTCAGGAAAGCAAAGGGATGCAACCTGGACAGCTGACCTAAACTGACCGAAGCTTATCTTAGCTGCAGGCTGGGGTCAACCCACCCCAGAATGCAATTATTTAAATGAAAAATTTAATTCTTCAAGCTAGCAGAGATTTAAAATAGGAGGTTCTGGTTTTGGTGAACCTGGATTTGGTCATTGATGAAAGCACAGCTGCGCCCAATTCATAGAAGAAATTAATGTATCATTTAATCTAGCAGATACCAGCAACATACTTTAGAGAACACTGAATAATCAAAACTCATGATAATTTGTCTTGAATCAGTGTGTTGTACATGTATTTTGTGTTTTTCTCCATACTTTTCAGAGAATGGTTACTACTCCAAGGGGTCTTCACTCCAGGTATTAATATCAGATCTGATTTGTGACTGAAAGCTCCCCTCACTCTTGGATTCTATCAGCTCATATAATTATTATTGCTACCAATACTCCAGACTTCTCTAGCTTTTTCTCTGTTTTCAGCTGAAGAGCTCCGAAGTGCTTCTTTCTTCTCCATATACACTTTCCCACAGGTATGGGTGCAAACATAGCTCATCTGATGTGTGTTCTTCAAAGCAGCCACACTAGAGCTCAGAAAAAGGCAGAAGATCTGTAGTTTTTACAGATAATTAAAGTACTCACCAACACTTCAAAGTAATTTTTAACAAGTGTTTTGAGTTTCATTCTATAATTTTAACTTTTTATAAATTTTAGTCTGGGTTAACAGATATTACACATTACTTAGAAAACAAAAATCATGACAGGTTTTAATACCAGAAAATAGGCATTTAGCAAAATACTTTAAAAAAATGCTGTAACTTCAAAAATATCAAGCCATTTTTAACAGAAAGACTAAGACAAGTAACTATTTGGTAGTCTGGTAATTTAGAAGTCATCAGCTAGTACTTGTAGTTCAATTAGTAATGAATCGTGCAAAGGTTAAAAAAAAAGCTTAAAATTGTGTTGCCTTTGGTACTCCAGCTGAGAGTTGGAAGAGGGATAGGATTGGAACTAGACGGATATAGAAAGAGAACTTGATTTGTCTGATTGCTTATCAAAATGTAAGGATTTTGACTTCCCAGAGTAAAAAGGCATTGACTATAGCAAGGGCAGCATCTTCAGAAAGAAAAGCTTGCAATCATTTGTACCCCTCTCTGCCTTCCCTGAGAACAGACATGTTCATGGTTCATGGTTCACGGTTCAGGAATACGCCCTCCTTCCTTCATAAATCTTATGCCCATAAAACAGTTTGTTAAAGCCCACAAGAAGTTCTCTTGAAATATGCTTGTAAGAGCAGCAAAAATGATGAAGTAATTGTCTCATTTAGTAAGATCCAACTTTTACTGCAGTTAATTTCTAAGGAGTGACTAGCAAATTCAGCAAAAGGTTATATCTTGCTGCAATTTCTGCATAAATGACATAGGAAATTGGCTTATTTTATTTAAATGGATGTCAGATGTTGCTAAAAGACAAGAAAACTCAGTCATGGGAAACAATTCCTTAGTACAGCAGGGTACTCAGAAGACTTGTCATAACTGCTGGCTAAACGTGTAGGTAGTGAATTCTCCATCCAGGAAACAGAAAAAAGTTCCAACTTCCAGCCCTTCAAAAGTCCTTTCTGAAGGCACGTCTTATGCCTCTAGATGATTTGTGTCATTTCTGCATAGGGAAGGTCAATGCCCTGGCTTAATATCCCTTAGCAGTTAGGACAATGGTGTCAGTAAAAAAAATAAAAATCAACATTTAACAATAGGTCTACATACAACTGTTATACTTCTGATAACTTATGATAGACAAAGGTAATTTTTATTGCAAAGAAGTGTATAAAAATCTTTTAAAACTTGATTAATTCTTGAAATTACTAATGTATCCCTCTGAAACACATTTCTTAGGAAAAAGTTGAAAATACCTCTATGCCAGAATTCTCTGATTTTCAGTAGCAAAGAGCATGATTTTCTTTTATAGATTGCAAATCTAGCTCTATGCAGTCTTTGGTTTGGGCAATTGATGGAAGCAGAACCTAGAGGGGGCCCAAATATGGGCACAGGTGAGCTAAATTAATGAAACAGGTAGGAATTCCAACTGAAAGCAAGCATTCTGGTTCTGCTTTTAGGGGCAGGTGATGAGAGAGAGGCCATACTAAGCATCCTGTTCACCACACTACACACCAAAATCTGGGTGATAAAAGCCTAGAGATCCTGAGCCAAACTTGTATGTCACTCTTTCAACACCTTAGAATGATTCTATAGGCCTCTTCTGTTCCCACTTGCACTTTAAACAGATCCATCTCCATTCATTTTAGCATTTAACTTCTATTTACCTTTTTTTTTTTGGTCAGTCTCAATGGCCACATCTGGAAGTTTCACCCAAATGATTTTGGTCCTGACACTAGCAAGAATTTACACACATACTTAACTTTCACCAAAAGTATTCCCCCCATGAGTAATCCTGTTATCTGTGAGACCACTTTTGCAGTTCAATCTAGACGTAAGCACTTGCAGAATCAAGGATGTTGAAAACTAGCAAGCAGAGCCAGTCGTTTGTATTTAGAAGTGTCTAGCTTAGCTAGCATTAGTTTATACTCAAGGACATTTTCGGCCATGTCATGTTAACTTAGTATTTATCTTTTAATGAGAAATCCATTATTTCTTAAGTACAAAAGATTGTAGATATAATTAATCCAGATTCAGTAAGACATTTGGTATGATGGTATATCAGAAATCAAATGGTGTATGATCAACATAAGAACTATAAGAGGTGGAAAACACTAACTAAACAGGAGAATACAATGAGTTATGCTCAAAGGGGAAGTACTTAGCTAAAATAAACCCATTCAGTGCAAATTACTTATTTCTGGAAATCCATTCCTGGAATAAATACAATATTTTAAAAAAATTTATTACCAGATCACTAATAGGTGTAAAGGTAAAAGCATTTCCTGTTGCCCCGGGTGGGGGGTGCCAACCATCCAGAGGAGAAACAGAACATCACATAAGAAGTAGGCAAGTTTGAGGACAGGAGCCATGGGAAGAACTCAACAGTACAGAAGTGTAAAGTCATGCATTTAGCATCCGTTAATAAGAATTTCCCCTTTCCCAAAAGGTCACCTTTTGGAAGAAGATCAGCAAGAAGGTCTACTCTCTGTTATGCAGTAAGACATTGAAAAGAACTGATCTTTTAAGAAATGTTCCTGTGTTTGCGAATACAAGCCAGGTACTGTACTCACTGCAGTTCCTCTCCCCCGTGCTTCCCATTAGCCAATGCCAAAAAATTGGGATAGGGGAAGGGAAAAGAGGAGAGAGGACAAGACGGAAGGAGCATTTTGAAATAAGCATTTCATGAGCGTTTTTATGTTAGCATGACCTCAGGAATAAATTGAGCATAGTGTGTCTGAGCCCAGCAGACTCTTGGGCGCGTTATGCACTCACATTGATGGCATTCCACCCTTTTTTGGCTGTGACTGTATCTTGGCTGTAGCCAAAGGAGCCTCAATAGCCTTTCATGCACAGACGGAAGAAGCAGGCAGTTATACTTTCTTGCTGGCATGCTCACTTTGTCTCTGCTGCTAAACAAAAGGTCTCTGTGCAAGGTCACTGTATAATGAGCCACAGTTCAGTTGCAAATACATTTTCAATGTTTCCGTCCCAGTACAGAACAAAGAGGAGTGTCCTAATTCAGGTCAACGCTTCCAACATCATCGTTTGAGGAGAAAAATAATTTTTATCATCAGTTGTCTTAGTATTGCTGTTTCATGGGGAAGCAGGCTTCCTGATACATTTGACACTGGCTGTGATGTCAAATGCCTGTCATTGCCCTCTTTAATCTTCATTGGTGATCTCTGCTTTGAGCTTTGCTGCATCTTGGCACACTCAATACTATGGGATTGAATCCTGTTTTGTTTGTCCTTAAAAATTACACTCTTGTGGTTTTCAAAGATTTGATTTCCTGGGGCGCTTGCAAGTATGTAAAATCTGACGTGCAAAACACCAAGAAAAGACATGCTGGGTTAGGAACAAGAAGGTTGGTTTGCTCTTCCATAAGAAGGCAAATTGGTGTACATAGTCCTATCCCTCTCCAGAACGCCAGGTCAACTTCCAGGTCTGCAGGCTCATAACATAGTGTATTTTCACTGATACCTTCTGCACAGACTTTATATTTTCATTTTGAAACTGCCTCAGAATACTGTATTTCTTCTAGTTTCTGGGTTGAAGTTTAGGATTTGAACTATTGCATGCTACCTTTTAGAGGGGTTAATGCAATATACTCAGACAGTACAATTATACATAAGGGTACAGAATATCTTAGGATGCCAAAATTAGATTTGCTTTCACAAACACCACCAAAAACCAGAAAGGCAGATTTTGTGAACTGAAGATTATAGGACACTTCCTACTCATCATCTAATTAATGCTGTGAACTAGTATAAACGAAGTTTTAGTTTCAGCTGGAGATGTTTACATCTGTCTCACTGCAACTTACAGGCAAAGCAAAATTAAAAGTTAATTTTAAATTATTCAGCCTTATTTCAATATTTCTTCAGCACAATGGGATTTAAAGAGGCCTGTTGCATTAAAAAATCTTAACTCAAAATCCTTTGCAGTTCTTTGGCATGTCTTGGTTCTGCCTTTTCTCTTTGTGTTCTTGCATCAGTATGTACATTGCTCCTTAAGTTTACAGGTAGATGCACAGAGACAAGTGTTTAGAGGTTGCAGTAAGATATCTTTTTTTTTTTTCTCCTGAAAGTGCTTACTTAATGTTTTATATGATGCTGGTCTGAGCTTGTGGTAGAAGCAAAAAATATTTTCAGGTGCCACATTTCCAGTATCAGATAAGTCTTTGCAAATACATTGCTAAAATAAGGCACTAGGAAAATATACCCTACCGGATTCCTAAGTAAGGAAACATACAGACAGATTTTCTTGGCAAATTCTAACACTAACATAACAGCACATTAACAAGGTACTTTATAGCAATATACGGCCAAGTTACTGTGCAGAATATTTAGTTTTAGAAACACCAGTACCTTTCAGAATAACCCTCATGCTTCCTCTGTTCTGAGCATTTTGCATGCTTTCATTTATTCTTTTCCTGGACTTCCAGAACATGGCTGCATCTTCCCATGGCTTTGATAACCCAACTCCCTTTTCCACCTCTGGTGGGAAAATCCTAGTGGCCAATGATTACAGTTCCTTTGGAATTAGTTAGATTTTTCTTCCTTTAAACACAGACCTGTATTTGTAGTGCACTGTTTAGACTCAGGTGTAATGTTAGGGTTTCAAACCTCCCATAAGGGGCTACCTCAAAAATGTGTCACAAAAAGAGGCAGAACATGAAATACTCCCTGAGAAAACAATTTGCTAACCTGCAGCCCTGCTCACTCCTCACAAAGAATCAAGTCTAGGTGTTCCCCATCTCCACTTCTTCTGAACTGGTGGTTTCTGGCTGACCAGAGATTCTTCTAATTAATTAATAGCTTATCAACTGGCATCATATCAAACAAACAAACAAAAAAAGTTGAATGAAAAAGACTGCAATCTGGCTCTTCTGTAGCTGTGCTTGTATTAGAAAATGGAGGTGGGGAGCTGTGGGGAATGGGTGTCTTTTCCATATTTCCCTGCTCTGGTTGGTCAAAGCAGGGAGGCTTCTGACTTCTGTTTTCAATTGAGATTTTATTTTGTTTGACTATTGTTAAAACCAAAAAGATTCTGGGAGGCAAGAAAGCTTTTAAAAGAACGTGGGTGTGGCTTTTGCTTCTCCTCTTTAGCTGGTGACACAGCCTACAAGACTGTACTTTGTACTTGCTTTTCCTGGGGGGAGTGGGGAGCCTGGATGTCTCCTGCAGTATAAAAGAGTCCCTCTCCATAATCATAGAAACAAAGACAAGGTCAAATTTAAGGATTTCAGAGATTTGTCAGGATGATTCATCGTGATATACTGCAGAATTTAACAGGCGTGTTAGATGTATAGCTGAGTTCTCTGATCACATACTACTGCGAAGAAAACTCTAGTAAGCATCTCTTTTCCATTTATGAATCTACATCCCTTTACTATCCCTGCCAAAGAAAGCATAAGAGCTTTAACATTTAAGCATAACTGAAAAAAAGTTACAGGAGAACTTCAGCTTATGCAGTTGAAAGGGTCAACTTACAAGGTACTCATAAACTCCAGTCTTTTCATTTGGTGAATTAAAAAAATCTTTATGGAACAAGATGTAGAATTCAACCTCTCTCTTCAGGACACGGTAATACCACAGTTGTGGAAGTCTTACACCTTTTCTGTTTCTTTTGAGTATTGTTTGTTTCGTAATAGAGGACTTCAGAATCTTAAAATGGAGCTGGAATGGAGAGGAAACAGAATGACTGGAGCAAAAAAGCCCTAAACCTCTGTATTTCTGCATTTTTTTCATGCATAATGCTGGAATGCAAATAGATCAGATTAATGTCTGATAGTCTGGTTTTGATATACAGTTATGTTTATTATTCAACTTTATCCAAAGCCTGTTTTCAAGCAATTTCTTATTTTATAAACTCAACTAAGCTAGCAAGAAATATATATGGGCAAAACTGAGCATTTGAAGCACAATCAAAAAATTACGCTAGTGCCAAAGCAAATAAACAAATGTAATACCAAAAGCTTTGTTTTTGTTCTGCTAAATCATAACCTTATTTTGAAATGTGTTTTGTAATTTTTTTGTTGTCTTGTTATGACAAAGAAAAGCATTCACTGGAGATTTAATTCACTTTAACATGCTCTTTGGGGATTTTTTTGAGGCTGATAGAAGAAAAGAGCCTCTGCTTTTTATCATAATTTAAAATTTTCTTTTAATTCTACACTTTTTTATAGCATTTTATTTATTAGGCTTTCATTTGGAAGGAAGAGAAAGGGATGATACACAAACTTATATGGCTGCTAACACAGATGTCATTACTTTAATTTTTTTTCTTTGAAAAATACATTGAGCGAAATCCTACTTTCAGTTGTAAAATACAGTACCAAAACCCACTAGTGAAGTCAGTGGACTTCCTCTGGTTTTACAGGTATAACAGGCTAGGTGTTACCCATGTGTGTTTATGTTTTGTAACAAGTAGTATACACTTGAAGTATTAACATATATAAACCCTATAAACAGCTTTATCTAGATATAATCAGTACATCTTAATTTATGACTAACAAAGAATTACAAATAGAAGCATCTCACTCCTCAAAGGAACTGCTTGATTTTCCTCTACCTTTAGTCCTAATTTTATACTAGAGTCCTTATTTTATACTTCTTGTGGTGAGAGGATGATGATTCTGCCAAAACTATTTAAAAGACTTTTCATATATTTACAAAATCATCTAGGCTGTCCTTCATTCCACAAGGTACTGTTTTCCTCCCCATAAAAATCTCAATCCTAAAAGCTGTCATATATCAAATACTACTCCAATTTTTTTATTACTAATTGATTTCTGCCTAATACTGTGTAAAGTTAGTAGCAAGGCATTAATTTCTTAACTGAGGTCTTAACCTGTAAAATTGCTTGCTATATTATGCTGTACTTCTGTTTAGAATCATAAAATCACAGAATAATTTGGGTCAGAAGGGACCTTCAAAGATCATTTAGTCCAACTCCCCTGCCATGGTCAGGGACATCTTCCACTAGGTCAGGTTGCTCAAAAGCCCCATCCAGCCTGGTCTTGAACACTTCCAGGGATGGGGCATCCACAAGTTCTCTGGGAAACCTGTTCCAGTGTCTCACCACCCTCATTGTAAAGAATATCTTCCTTCTATCTAATCTAAATCTACCCTCTTTTGGGTTAAAACCATTACAGCTTGTCCTGTCACTACAGGTCCTGGTAAAAAGTCTCTCTCCATCTTTCTTATAAGCACCCTTAAATATATTGAAAGGCCACAGTAAGGTCTCCCTGGAGCTTTCTCTTCTCCAGGCTGAACAACCCCAACTCTCTCAGCCTTTCTTCATAGGAGAGGTGTTCCAGCCCCCTGACAATTTTCATGGCCCTCCTCTGCACCCACTCTAACAGGTCTATGTCTTTCTTGTGCTGGGGACCCCAGAACTGGAGACCCCAGTACTGGCTGCAGTATTCCAGGTGGGGTTTCACCAGAGCAGAGCAGAGCAGAGGAGCAGAAATCACCTCACTTGACCTGGTGGCCATGCTCCTTTTGATACAGCCCAGGATACGGTTGGCTTTCTGGGCTGCAAGCATGCATTGCCAACTCATATGTTTATATTTTTCATCTACCAATATCTCTAAGTCCTTCTCCACAGGACTGCTCTTAATCCATTCATCCCCCAGTGTGTATTGATAATAGGGTTTGCCCCAGCCCAGATGCAGCACCTTGCACTTGGCCTTGTTGAACTTCATGAGGTTCACATTGTCCTACCTCTCAAGCCTATCAAGGTCCCTCTGGATGGCATCCCTTCGCTCAAGCATATCAACCACACTACTCAGTTTGGTGTCATCCGCAAACTTGCTGAGGGTGCACTCAGTCCTACTGTCTATGTCACTAATAAAGATACTGAGCAGTACTAGGTTCAATACAGACCCCTGAAGGACACCACTTGTTCCTGATCTCCATTTGGACATTGAGCCATTGACTGCAACTCTTTGGACGTGGCCAGCCAATTCCGTAGCCATCTAACAGTCCATCTATCAAACCCATATCTCTCCAATTTAGCAACAAGTATGTTGTGTGGGACTGTGTCAAAGGCCTTACAGAAGTCAACATAGGTTACATCAGTCACTCTTCCCTTATCCCCCAATGCAGTCACTCCATCTTAGAAGACTACCAGATCAGTCAGGCATGATTTTCCCTTTGTGAAGCCATGTTGCCTGTCTCTAATCACCTCCGTGTCATCCATATGCCTTGACATAGCTTCCAGAAGGATCTGCTCCATTTTCTTACTGGGTACAGAGGTAAGGATGACTGGTCAATAGTTCCCAGGGTCCTCCTTTTTACCCTTTTTAAAAATGGGTATGATGTTTCTCTTTTTCCAGTCAATGGGGACTTTGCTGACTGCCATGACTTTTTATTTTGTACAAACTATAAATGTGGTGTGATTGATAAAATAGTCTTCTAAAGTTACTCTGCCATCTACACCTTACACAGAATTCTAAGGAAATTCGTAGTCCTCTTCTATTTATAAGAAAAACATAAACCAAAAGTTGTCTATGTCAGTGAAGAGTAAAACTTATTTTCAGTTTCCATTTAGAGTATAAATTCTTTTATTTCTGCATAAAATATTGCATTTCCTTATTTAAATTATTTTCTATCCCTTACCATGACAGATTTTTATCTTTGTCCTTGACCAAAAAATACTATTTTTGCAACTAGATGGAGAATCAGTTCATATTGTAGCTTTAACATTTGTAATTATCTCCCTTGTTTTCTTTCCCTATAGTTTTTCTTACTTAAAAAATAAAATCCAGTAGGCAGGATTATCTTTCCTTAAGGTGGGGACTCCCATTGCTATAAAAACCTAACTCATTTTTCATACCTTTCAGTAGAAATTCAGGGAATGTATGATCTGTATCCCATGTTCTTAAAATCAGTGATCCTGCAATACCTTTGGGAAGAAAAGGATGAATAAGCCGTCCATCATCAAGTTATGGGGTTAGAAAAAGGAACAATTTCAGGAACTAATGCTCAGGCATTACAGAATTTCTAACCTCCATACAGTAAACTTAATGTGAACAGTTGTGTCTACAGCAGTATAACTGTAGGTTTCTTAGTATGTAACGGAAAACGTTTTATATCTAGCTGTATCTTTTAAATGAATGTCATTATTTAGTCCCGGTTAAGATGACCGCAGTAATCCAAACAGGAGGTATTAGGACCAGGAGTTCCTATCAGAGCAATATAATCATGATCAATCAAAAAGATTAAGATCTTGATCACTGAGTCCATGCCAGGGAGCTCTGAGCCACAGATGTTTCAATTTAGTTAATGAAAGTAGTATGACATACTTCCTCCCACATAATGGGATTAGATATTAATTTAAGAACACTAAATATCCTAAATTATCAGAAGATGTTCACTTTATAAACAGGAAATCTGTGTGCAGAACAGAGCTACAGCAGGGTGAGAAGTTACGCCATCATGGAAAACTCAGTGAGAATTTTTTCAGGGTGCTAGAGAGACACCTGACATTGCCAACTACATTGCGCCAGAAATTTATCACGATTAGGGTTGAAGACTGATCAACAGTTCACAGCAATGGTGATGAGAGCTTGGAAATTTTTTCTGAAAATAACTTTTTTGGATATCGTAAAATCCTCATTTGAGTGAAAAGTACAAACTCCCAGACTTGAAACAAGAAAGACCAGCAACACTGGTTTTAAATTAGGTTGGAAAGAGGGAAGAAACTAGTTCATAATAATTGTTTGGACTCACTGAAGTCAACTTAGCAGATATATGAACATGAACAGGAAGGCTGAGGACACTAAGGTATCCTGAAACAAAGATGGAGAATGATAAGTCACCGAAATATCAATAGAATAAGGCAAGAATAGAGCAGAATATTTATTAGTAAAGGGATGTCTGATGGTTAGTGCTAGCCTGGTGGGCTAACTCTGAATAAAAAAATCACTAAAAGAAATATTTTTGTCACAGAAAAGTGAGAAAGGAAAGAGCTCATAGCACTGGCAGCACAAAGTTTGGCAGACACCGGAGACAAATGCAAGGTAAGATAAAAACAGGGGCTCAATTCTCCATGCTCTTTTGATACAAGACTTAGGGTGGCAGATGATGCAAGCTAGAATCGTTGGAGGGTCTTTTGTCAGTTAAAAAAGTCAGGTGTTGTCAGGGCCTTGGTCTTGTCTCTAGATAACCCACCTCTTCTCCTTCTGTCCCTCATTACTTCCACAAAGCATCATTGTCCAAAAATTGCAACCATACAACAACGCTTTTAAGAACAGAAAATAAATCTAATGGCTCATCTAGATGAAATAATTCTGCAATACTCTTATAGCTGCATTTTAATAATTATATTTGTATTTCATAACATTAGCAACACAGCAGCATTTGCGGTAAATTTCTGGTATATGGGTATGTAAAAGCTTAAGTATTAAAAATCACACTTGGAAGGAGTTTGGGGAGCAGTAGGACATACAGGGTCAAATTTGGCTACTCCTGTACCTGTACTGTCAACCATAAAATTTTTTCAGCAGTAAATGATTTAGGGTGAATATCCAGCTGCCCCATGTGGGTAGCACTGTAGCAGACTGCTGTGATTAATACAGGACATATATAATCACACAATATTTCCATTAGCAACGTGCAGCACAAATATAGAGTGAACACTCCTAAATTTTTTTTGCAAGCAGTAAAATCTGAATATCTCTCATATGTTCCTGGTCTTGCCATGCAGTTTTTCTGCGTGCTTTATTCCACAGTTTTTATTTTTAAAGACATATTTTTACTTGCACTACTGTAAGTTGCTATACATTTCTCATTTCAGAAATTGCAAGCGTACAATAAGAAGACTACTTACTAAGTTCAAAAGGAGTCATCTACTTAAGTATTATAAACTACTGCTTGCAGAGATCAGGTTGATTATTATTGATATTTCAGCTTTCTTGATGCATTGTTTAGATGCCCTTCTGAAATTAAAATTAGACCATGGGCCTGTAATATTTTGGTTTTGCAGGTGTAATGGGAAAAAAATAGTTCTGCAGTCTCTATTATCAAAACTTACATTGCTGTTCTTGGTGTATTCTTTAGCTTAATTCTTAAAAGAACTCTTTATTTAACTCTTGAATTTCCTTAAGAAAATCAAGCTCAAAACATATCTTCAGCAGATTCTCACGGTAGTACCACGAAATTTAGTGAAACTCCTAGCAAACATTACATACAAGGATAAAATAAATTTTGTTTTAAAACAGTTCTCTGAATAATAATTAAAATTTCATACCTGGAGAAATATAAAATATGAGTTCAGACAGCATGAACAGTTTTCCTGTTAATTGCAATTTAAGGGTAAATGAATAAAACAGGAAAACGAAGGCTCTGAAAATGGTTGTTGGGCTAGCTCAACATAGGTAGATGAATTATTGAGAAAAGAATTCAGACAAGGGAGCTTCACCTCTTCTGTGAAGTTATACTTCGGATCTTTACCCTAACCTCCTACTACCTTCATCACCATCTTCTACCCCTTTCCTGCAAAGTCCGTGTACTGTAAATTGTTACAGGTCTTAAACTGACTTGTCATATTTGGCATTAGTTTAATTAGTTTTGGCAAATGCTTTTTGGTGACTCATGGGAGAGTTCTTTTGGTCTCTTTACTAACAGATGTACCATATCCTGTGCTAAAAGGAATGACAACAATGTCACAAGGCTATAAAATTGTAGGAATTTGCTACTCATAGTCCAATAAAAACAACTTGCTTAAAAAAAAGAAACGGAGTAGATAAGATGGAAAATACACATGAGCAGAAATGTTTGGTCATAAAAGATTTGACCCTTTGTCACTTACCTAAATTTCATATGTTGAACCAGAATTCCGTATTATACAAAACATTAACTTGGTGGCAACCATTACTTTGTGTGAAAAAGAACCCCTCTGCATTGCACAAAGCTGCCTCTTCACATTACGTACATGTAATAAAATGGACACATATAAACCACTATCACTTTACTTATCAGCTCTAGTACAATTTGCTAGGTGCTCCGTTGTTAATCCTAATATGGGTCTCCTGGTTAAAGTGTTCCGATACGAAAAGCAGTCTCTGTGGAGTCATACTAGAAGACCAGTAGATGCTCCACAACAATTTCTAAATCGTGATCTATCCACTTACAAGTCCTTACTCTCCTCCTCTGCTTACTTTATGCATCAGAGAAGCCCCTCAAAGAAACAATAGTAAGTTAAAGTCTAGTGATTAGGACATGGCAGTTTCTTTTAATGATCCCCGATGTCCCCTCCACATTTGGAAGTAGAGGGGGATGGCACCTCTTCTGGGATAGGTGAGAAAAGGGAAGCAGCACCCTGCCTGCATGCCATCTTCTTGCTCCAGAGAGGGCCCTGGAGGAGGCCACCAGATCCTTGCTGGACTCCTCAAGCCTTCAGTGAAAGCAACTTAAACTACCAGTGACTGTAGAGAGGGGTTTTCTGCCACACACCACTCACAAATATTGGTTCAAGTAAAGCTACACAAACATAGGTATATATTCTCCATTCATTTCCATTTGCTTTTCTAAATGTTCTGAGATTTTTATCTCTGTTATCAAAGAACAGGAAAATCCTGTGAATCATCAGGAGGAGAGATTTCCATGTGAACATCTGTCTGGTCATTCTGAAATATTTTTGACACGCCTGTCCTATACAGCAGAGACAAAACCATGTGGCCTGTGCCCGGCTGTATTACACAAACAGCATTTTAAGGTGTGGTACCGATATCTGGATGCAGGTAGAATGAAAAGGCTCTCCTGCTGTTACTAAGCTGTGGTTTTTAGACCTAGCTGAAACATTTTGTAGATAATTCAAGGGGAAAAAAAAAAAAAAAGTTAATGAAATACTTTTTGAACCATTTCTCAACCAGCTTCAATGACTTCATTCCCCAGTGCAATTAATCTGTCACCTTTATCAGAGCTGAATTCACCAAAACAAAACAAAAATGAAGGGAATGTATTCATCACTTAATTACAATTAAAGGTTCAGATTTAGACAAGCTGCCACAGGGAGATGTAATTTGCACATCCTAACATCAGCCAACCCTCCTATGCCAGAGGGGGCAATTCATCACTGTGGAGGGGTATTTGCTGTTTCGTGAGAGCTCTGCTGGCAGTAGGCTCCAAGTCAACACCTTTGTTAGACATCCTAGTCATGCCCTCTTCTGGACAGCACTATCCACTCCTTCAGCTGCTCCTTCAGCAGCCAGGAGTACCTAAGACTCTATGCCGAAAATATTTATATTGAAACAGCAGTCTGCAGCTGCAGCTTCCCCACACATCACAAAGTGGGGAGAAGAAATTCCTCAGCATTAGAAACAAGACTTCATGCCGGGTTAGCTCAGTTGGTTTAGAACACAGTGCTAATAACGCCAAGTTCACAGGTTCAATCCCTGCTTACTGCAGGGGGGTTGGGCTCAATGATCTCTCAAGGTCCCTTCCAACCCAAAGCATTCTATGATTCTATGAAATATAAGATCATACACACTTATTCTTTTAATCCTAAATGTCTGCATACATAAGGACAAGAAAAAGAAGTTCTTAATGAAAAGGTGGACATAAAGGCAAGATGACAATTAAACCTGGAGTTGGAATGGTCTCAAATGTATTTCTTGAATTACCTTCTCTTATGCTTCCATGGTGCTTACTACAGATTCCTTCTTCCCACTTCTGTTTTGTATGATGCAAAAATTAAGCGATTAAAAACAATCTATCTGTTACAGATAGGGCCCCATCCTGTAATATTTATTCAGGCCTCAGTTAATAAAAGTTTTTCATTTCTTACCTAACGCTTGAATATTTTCATGACGTGTTCAGTATTTGATGAAACAGTTCTAGCCCCATCAAACTACATAATATGGAAAATCTTTTCAAAATAGAATCACAGAAATTAGATGTTCACTGTTAAGAATTTTTAAACATGTCTAAGGGTTTCTTTTGCATGGAATTAAGGCTAATCTTGACTTCCTCTTTTTGGAGACTCTGGACAATGTTTAACACAAAAGGAGTTATTTTGCTAACAAAGAAAGCCTACTGTGACCTTTACATTGTCTGTGATACAAAAAGCTCCTACCATAGCAGAAAGCAATGTCAGATTTAATTTAAATCCTTGCAATTTAACTGTCATCAGTGATAAGTTCTTCCTCATCAGCAACAGGGAAATTGTGTCCAGTAGTTTGGAAAACTGTGAAAACCTTTCATGTTAATGAAAGCACGCATTGATTTCCAGGTTAAAATTTTGGTTGTATAAACTGAAGATGACTAAGCTTGAGTTTAATAGAGCAATAATACCTCATGTCAAAAGACTTCAAAACACTTTAGGAGACCAAAAAACTTCAACTGGTAATGATTTAATTTCACAGTGCTAATGTAGATCAGTATAATTGCCTCCCTTTGGTGAGAGATAAACTGAATGAAGTTAAGATGCTCTTTTCTGCGAGACATTCCTGGATCATTTTTTTGTGGGCATTTAATTAGGAATTAAGAATGCTCCATTGATATGAAAAAGAGGGCCTGAGTGCCTCCTGTGAGTGTTAATTTATATTTAGATCAGTATCTACTGGAATGACTTGAATCTTTGACAATAATTTAGTCTCCATTCCTGTTATTCCTGTTACCTTCTCAGGAATTGGTAGCTAGGGAGTTGCGAAGATCATTATTTACAAAATTCCTGGCAGTACTACATAGCTCATATTTTCTCCAGTGGACTTACATGAATATTCATTTCACTACCATCTTATCACCACTGAGCAGAAAAAGTAAATAGAAAGTGTTTTATCCTCTCCTTGTTAAAAATCTAGACCATGCTTCTTACAACTAAAGGTTCAACTTTTAAAATCCCATGCTTCATGAATGCATGGTCATTATCAGTCAATGTTACTGCATTCCTTTCTTCTGTCTTTCAGATCCACTCAGGAAACAAAGTGCATACAAGTCATGGAAAAAGGATGTGTAATTTTAACTCTAGTTAAAGAAAGAATATAATTTGTATCTTCATTACTGTTTAAATAACACACTAGGTTTTATATAAAGTACATAATAAGCTCTGCTTCTTACCAATTTTTAGTATTTTTATAGCACATATCTTTTACATTTTTCCTTAGGAAATGTTTATGTTTCTAACAATATTGAAACTTGTTCAGGATGGCCAACTAATTTTTGTGTAAACAGTAAAAATAATCATAAGACATCATGCTGAAAGTCTAAATTACCACCCAACCTGTATTTTATTTTTAGATGTCATTACTCATGCATTTACATTTTTTAGATACTCCTTTGGCTTTACTTTCAACTTTAACTCTACAACTCAGCTTGACTTGCCTGCCATTTTTGTATGTCAACTGAACCAAACTGCAGTTCTCTCTCTGACAGAGCAACATCTTAAAATTTTTGAAAGTACAGCCTTGTTTCAAATGGTCTTTGCTCCTGAAACCTTAGTTCTTCTACTGTGGAAAGGTAAGGGGGTTTTAGGCAATATATCCTGCCTGGACCATTGGGCAGTTGTTAGAAATTAGGGTCAACTGTCCACTCCTCCACCCCAGGGAAACTGCACCACTGCTAATAATACCTCTCTAATGCCTTTTGCATTTTATGTGACAACATAGTTTGAGAATGACAGATATGGTGGTAAATTCAACCCAGTAATATGACTTGCCAATGTAAGTGAAAACAGAATTCCCATCAGTTTCCTACTAAAAGTGGCAGGAGATCTGACATGAAGATGGGGACTGTGTTGACAATCTATTACAGTATTAGGCAGTAGGAATAATACTGAGACGCTAAGCTTAATAGTGATTAAACACTTTAAAAAATTAAACTTGAAAGCACAGGACAAGTCACTGTTCTTGTCAATATAGAGCATAAATACTTCTGTATATCCAGTTAGCAATGGAGAATTTTAGTTCTGCAAAATTTTGAAAACCAATCTTTTTATTTCCTAGTGTATAGTTTGTAATAGGTGGGAAAGATGTTAGTGTGAATAGTAACAGAATACTATTTTGCCTATCTTGTTGGATGATCAAATAAGTACATAATCTATAGTTTTTAAAGAATAATGAATTTGGGAATGTGCATTTGAGCATATAGATGCATAGACAGCATATACAACACAGACAAATGCTTCATGGCATATTTCCATACCCAAGGATTTGGATGTCTTTTGTGTTTATCAGATCCATGTAGTGAAAAGAAAAAAGAGATCATCATCCTGATGATCCTTCTCATTAAATGTCATACACACACAGCTGGGATAGGTATGCACGACACTCCGAAATGACACTGAAGAAGAGTACAAATGTTTTTACTGTACTCTCACTCTTGGCAGGTCACTGTGAGTACTTCTTTTTTCCTTCTTGACCTTTCAGCTTATCCATCTGGCCTCCAGAGCAGCTCTCTTACAGGGGCATATAAAACTCTGTCCCTTCTTAGATACTCTGAGTCCAAAACAAGCACAAAACCCCAAAATCTTTCACCACTTTTGGGCCCAGACTTTCATTAGACTCTTCACTACTGCTAGACTCCACAAATGCTTCTATCCTGCCCAGGTTCAGGCAAGCCTAAGTTGTTTTTTGGCAGCTAAATAGGTAATCATCTCCCATCAAGCTCTACCTTTCCACAGGGAGCAATCTTCCTTAGGTCCTGGCACTCAGCCAGTGTTTTTACTCCCCACAGTAACAGATTAAAAAAGCTGTCTTCTTCCCATTCTTAAAGAAAACAAAACAAAACCAAATCAAACCCAAAAAGTGCTAGAATCCTCCAAGAAGCTTAATATTGGTCTCAGCCACTTCAGAGCTAATTAAGACCTCTTGGGGCTTGCCAGGTATCTCTTATGTAAGGGTGATAAATCCCACTAGAGTTGCCTGAATCTTGGAATGCCTAATTCAAGAAAAATTAAGACGGGGTGACTTTTTCCTAAAAGAAAAAGATGTTTGTACCAGAGGTGAAAATGAAGACCACATCATCATGCATGGTTCACACCACAGATTTTGATGTAAATAATTTCTAAAGCATCTTAAAGTGTATAGACTGCATTTATACCATATATACAAGCATACTGGGGGAATGTGCAAGAAGGGATGGAGGAATAAGCATTCCAAATACTTCATTGTTCCCAGGAAATTTCAAAGACATGTGGCAGTAATTAGACCAAACAGCTTTCATCCTGGTGTTAGCTGAGACAGACAGGAAAGCTCTAACAGATAAGAATATGGGTTCATGGGGTAGGTGTACAAAGGCAACAATCTGATCAGATTTTCTGATACTGTGATTGTTGCATGCTGTTCCAATCCTACCATAAATAAGAACTAACACATAAAGGTGGTCTTGGAAGCTCTAACTCTGTGCCAAAACTCTGGCAGCATAAAACTCCATAGATAGCAACAACTCCGTACCACACAGTAAGATCCACCTATACTGGCATTTGTTGACACCAATGTGCTGATTTGCCCTAACAGTTCAAGTTTTACTATCAATGTTTATTATGTAAAACAGTGCTTCAGGCTGTTGGTACCTTCCATATCCAACTTCCTATGCAAAAAAAAATACAACCCCAAAACAACCTCTATCATAGATACCTTTTTGTTTGTTTATTTTGCTGCTTACTGAAAGAATTACTATATATTGGCTGTGTCAGCTCCACTGCAGATCACAGATTATGTCAATGTTGAATCTTAAATGCAGCTGAATGCCTCATATGCTTGTTCCTATTGGTAGACAACTCCGTAATGACAGGTACAGTAGCAGGAAGTATTGCAATTGTAAGAACAAGTTCTGAGAAGCCAGGAACATTACTATTAAACATTTTTGCCAAGCTATCCTACTTCCACGCGACACACGCATCTTTCAAATAAAGGAACGTGGCCAGAAGTTTAAGTAATGGCCCTCCAGTGTTGGTTCGCTGCTTCCTATATGTGATGTAATTGTGAATCATAATATATCATCAAGTTACTCTGTCTTAGTAACAGAACAGCTTCTTTTCAAGCATTTTATGAATCTATATAGAAAGAAGAAATAACCCAAACTTGTACAGTGAATGAAGTGTTTGGGGTATTCTTACCCAAAGAATTATTTTGTACAGATCAAAACAGCTCCTCACCAATACTTGGAGTGCAATGCTTCATTACAATTTGTATTTACAACATCCTGCCTATATATTAGAAATATTGTGCCACTGAAGACTCCCCTTTTCAAATGAGACTAAAACAGCACATTATGACCAGGTACGATAATTAAAGAATTTTTTATCTTTTTTTTTTTTTTCCAAGAGTTGGCATGGCTGCTATGGCCTTCTGACCAAAATCCAGTCAAGAGTATCCAATTATCTGGTACTTACTGAATATCTTGTTCAGTTTAATTAGCTGGATACCATATGGACTTCCTGACCTATATACTAAGCACAGTTGAGCAAGAATATATATATGAAGCCTTTGCTTTCTGTGATCTGGTATTCATGCAGTGTACTGAACAGGTTTCTCAGGAGAAATTGGTGTCTGCTTCTGGTCTGTGTTCCCAAGAGAGGTCCTGGAAACTGGTATATCAAAGTAACTCAGGTTTATGCTCTCTTTTCCTCAGTTATCCATCCCTCCTGGCAGCAGATTCTGATTCAGCCTTCCACTCTTTCTGTGGCTAACAATGCTACCTTTGCAGCCCATATGTGGTAGGATTATCTTACAGTTGGATATAATGTACCTCATGATTCAAGCTCTTTTCTTCCCTTGAATTAATATTCCCATATCCAAACAAGAAGAGACTACATTTCAGAGACAGACAGCATGTGCTCAGTTGTTATTCTAAAAGACAGTGAAGTTTGTGGAGACAGTCTGAATTCAGTAAACATTTTAAATGTGCAAGTTCCCCCTGAAGAAGCAGGCAGGAACAGCAAATATCAGAAGAATATGCTGAAATGGAAATTATGCCTGTGTCAAAGGCAGGACTTCTATCTAGAGAAAGAAAAAAAGGAAACCAGACTTGAATTATGCAATTATTAATCTTTTTTCTTCTCCTTGTTTCATGGTTTAAAATATGGTTAATATACAAAATTATCCTTTTATTTCTAGATCAGACTAAAAGGAAATTAAGATTGAAGGAACATTCATGTCTGAATGATCTCTACATCTTCCATTGCATGTACCTTCTGTTCCAGATAAGGCTTTTGGGTTTTGCTCCTACTTTTCCCTTCCACTCATTTTCATGGTTTGTTTATCATTTAGTATCTTTCATAAGACTAATGTGGCATGGATCCATTGGAGGATTGCTTTCAAGCCTTTTCTCCTTATCTTCCTGTACTTGGATACTCTCCATGTTAACTCATCGAGGATAGGAAGGTTTTCTTCCTGAGCCTAGGCATGTGCTTTAGCAATCCACCTTCCAAGTGGGAGTTGTTTATTAAGGAAAAGGAGCAGACATTTCAAACCAAAATTGAGACCTTGCTTGACAAGAAGCAGAAAGCAGAACAGAAGATCGGATGGTGCACTCTAGCTAAATGGGATGTTGCCATTTCCTCTCACTCAACACCTAGGTTGCCCTCCCACATGTTAGTGTTAAAATCAAGCAAGTGTAGAGTGATTTCTTTTGGCTGCTGAGCTGGATTCTTCTGGAGGCTATGTGGCACAGAATATGAAAGATGAGTTATTTGATGCAGAAATAATCTGTGTGGCTTAAGTTTCTAATCTGAAAACAAATCTTTGTCTGTAACACTTGAATGTACATCTTTATAAACTTGTATAGCCATAGGGATTGTAACAGTACATATAAAGTTTGGGTCTGGTGCCTGATAAGGTTTCTAATGAAACACACCTAACTAAAATCAGTAGGAGTTGTCCCTATGACTTCCAATAAACTTTAGATAAGAATCCTCCTCAGCTACTGAGGAAGCCATGAAGAACTTGAACAATGCTGACACCAAATGTTTAATAATTATCAGATCTTCTCAGGCTGCTTTTAATTTCATATTTTAAAAGTACAGAGTAGCTTCAAGCCCTCTGTATTAGGACTAGCATGCACAGTTAGACCAAAATAGTTTAGGGAACAAAATGCAAGCTGAGACATAAAAGACTAGAGAGGTTAGCATTGCAAAATCTAAGTGGTAAGACTGTGGTAAGTTGGATAAATGACAATAGACAGCATATTAATTCTCTCTAAAGCACAAACAAACGCTTCAGTAAATTGCAGGGACCACAGATGTCCTAAGTTTTAGAGAGGTGAGCAAGGGGGAGAATAATTCATCCTTGGGGCTGAATCAGGCACAGCAGATCCTTCTCCCTCTTCTGACAGCTACTTCAGTTTTGTGGCAGTCTACTTTTTCACAGCACTCAACCTTCCAGCTAGTTTATACACAGTGTAAACTTTACAAGTAGTACCCATAGGAGAATCACATAGCAGTGTCAGGATCCTGACGAAGGCTGCAGCCCTTTTCCCCAATCAAAGCGATTAAAGGAGTACAAAGTAGATGGAAGCTGCATGCAACCTGCTCCTTGTGTTTCAACTCTTCTATTGCCCAGTTTAGTATCCTCCCTTTGTATAGCCTTCTTCTAGGAGCTTATAATATTTAATATGTTTCCTACAGGTATTCAGAAATAAACTGTCCACTACATAGTCCAATGTCAAGACAGGGCTTACAGTCTCACTGCTAAGCCTGATTCACTAGATCTCACAACATCAAGGTTGGGTGGCCTTCCTACAAACTTGAATGATAAAACTATGAAATCGTAAATAACAGTGCCTCAGCCAGCAAGGAGAAGGAAAGGCAGAGTGTTTCCTTTACCATATTCAGGCACTACTGTAACACAGAAAAAAAGTGTTCCTTAAACAAAATACAAGGAACTCTAAAGCCAACACGTCAGTTGCATTGTAGAACTTTTTTTCTGGACCGCTTTCCGTTGAGCTGGGAGATAGCACCAATTTTTGTTTTCTGAGAGTGCCCTCAGTTCTACGTTAGGAGCATGTCCCTGGGGTATAAAATTTTAGTATCATTTACACAGAAAAGGACCCTTTATCAACACAAGCTGCCTTTCAAGAAGTAAAGTATATAACTTTTTTACCATCAAATTAGCTTTTGTTCATACTTTTGATAATATCTGTCAGAGATGGCTCACTGGTGCTGGCAACAAGTGCAAAATTTAGTGTATGGTCAAAAAGAAGAACTGCCTTAACTCATGATATATGGGATGGAATATATGAAACAGGCTTTGTCTTCTCAGCACCTGAAATTTCCCAAAGTCATCATTATACAAAGCTATAATTATCAACTGAATCTCTCAATCAAGAATTCTCGTGATTCAGGAATTCAGATCCAGCCGGGTTAGCTCAGTTGGTTAGAGCATGGTGCTAATAATGCCAAGTTCACAGGTTCAATCCCTGCTAACTGCAGGGGGGTTGGGCTCGATGATCTCTCAAGGTCCCTTCCAACCCAAAGCATTCTATCATTCTATGATTCTATGATCTTTTGTGATTCACATCTTGAAGGCTTTGTTTTCCACAGAAAATAATTTCTATGTTCCATAATATTTCTGAGTGTTATTCTGTTTAGCTCCACGTGCACAAGACTAATAGGCCCATACACCCAATTGGTTCATATGTGGTCCACTGAGAAGCATTTTTGTTACTTCTATTCACAGAGGCCACTTTTGAGGCCTACCTTACCAGAAAAGGAGCATTTACATTGTTTGGAGAATGCCAGAAGTTAGTCACAAATAGATCACCTTCTGCAGTAAGACAGAAATGTTTACCACGAAACATAATGCAGGGGCTGCAGCCTAACATTACCACCACTGCACATCATAAATTCAGCTAGAAGTGATTCTCCCTGCTATTCTTGAGGCCCCATGCCCATATTCTTGACCAGCAAGAATCTCTTCTCCTTTCCTGAATCCTTCCTTCAGCCCTTAGGTTTTAGGCAAAACTGGCAGTTCTGCAAAATGGACTCCTAAAGCCCCTGGCAGAGGATTTTTTGCTTGTATTTTGCATATAATGAACAAAATATAACCTCATAGAAGCCAACACTAATAAAAAGGAGCCCACCTTCATATGCAAAAAGCTTTGATGAGTGGCACTGTGTTAGGATGCAGTGCTTTGTACTGTAACCCCTGAAGGCTGAGGAGCACCTCATCTCTACCTCATCTTGTGAACCCACTTGCACAAGTCTTGCAGGTGTGTGGCTGATGTAGGGCTGTCTGTGACTAAGAAGCCCCACTGTATCAGCAAGGGATCTGCAGCCAAAAGTGTGTGACAAACTGTTGAACATGAAAGGGATGGTAATAATTCTAGGACACACACACCACACTCACCCCTTATTATCTTTTTTCAGGTCAGTGAGAATGGCTAATTACAATGCAGTGGTGAAATTCCAGAAGTTGTGTTTGAATTATAGTGTCCTTTTGGGACAGCAAATGTCTTCCAGCTCCAATCTATTTCTCAAGAGGGAAACAAAAATGTAAGCCCCCACATGCTGCAGGGAGTGTGTCTGGATTGTGTCTTCCTAGGGCTAGAGCTGTATGTATTTATCAGATGTAGCAATGGAGAACATTGCAGGGAGCTGAAAATGTATTTTGGAGGGCAGAAGACCACCACCAAAAAGCAAAGTCTGCCAGTGTCATGCTACACAATTGGACTGTTGATTCATAGCAGTGGTTACTATTACTCTTAGATTATGTGGTAAGGAATAAGACTGCAGAATCTTTCAGCTACCAGTTGACAATTTGAAACTCCCCCAATCTACAGGTATTTCATAGAAGAGGAACTGTTGGTTTTGACCAGTTTTGAGGGAGGAATTATCCATCCTCAAAGTCTACCAATGCAGCTAATTCAGTTAATCTAATTAAATAATTTAAACCTTTTAGTTACACACGAGTAAGTTTTGTCAGGACCGACCGGTCTACAGCTCCAGCCACTTCACTGGGGGCCTCTGTCCATGGTGCCAGCCCAGGCACTTCCTCACTTACAGTCTGCTAGGTAAGTGGCACAATAGAAGATCAGAGAGCATGAATATTTAGGGATAAAGTATTGGAAGAGTCTGAAAGACATAATTTAAGATGTCTCTTTAACCTTCTGGAGACCCCCCCCCAAAAAAGTCAAATTGCAGCCATTTGTAGGTTTTTCTAAAACAAAGGCTTTAGAATAATATTCATGTAATTCCACATGTGGAGAAAATGGCTTTGGCCCCAAAAGCCTACAATATAGGCAGATAACAGAAAAGGAAAAACAGCAGAAGGCATGCAACAAGAGTAGAATGATACAGCAATGACATTAAGCCTGTGTCTCTGTTTTCTTCAAACATGTTCTTTGGTTTTTTTCTCCTTCTTTATTCACTGCCATATTGAAGAAAGGATTGAAGAAAGTACTAAGCTAAATCCAGTAGTATCAAATGGGAAGAAAATAAAGCTCAGCAAACTCAAAAACCACTTTTCTGCATAAAACTCAATGTAGCAGAAGCTGTACCTTTTAAACTAACCTTTTCTGGAAAATACTTACTCCAATAAAACAGAAGTAAATTGGCAATGCAACATAAGGCATCTAAACAAGAAGCCCACTTGTGGAGATGCCATCCCTTTATCTGCTGTAAAACAAAACAGGCCCTTACAAACTGCATTATAGCTCCATCTGTAGGAAGCTTGGACATAAATAATTTTGTGAGTCAGCAAATATACACATGGATATGTCTCTCAGCTCTGGGATTTCTTGTACATGTTTTTGAAAGCCTGCAGTCCCTAATTCTACCTCCCTTGTGGTCCTAGGAATCCTTCCTAAAGTAAGAAGGAAAACAGGTAAAAGGGAAGGCAAGAAAGAAATAAAAGTGAGATCGTAATCTATGTCTTCATCCCAGTTAACTGAATTGTTTTGCATTACTTAGAAAAAGCCTTTTTATAAAATACAGGATTGTGATGTGACTGGAACACTTTTCAAGGTTTAGTTCCTGTGCCTTAAGCATTTTTCTTTGTCAACTCCAACGTCAAGGCAATGTTTTAAAGTGGCAGCCAGTTATGGTTGTTCAATTAGAATAAATGCTTCTTTTTTTTCCCTCAGATTAAAATATGAATTCTGTGGGAACCAGGCACATTGACAAGTCTTTTCTCCCTGTCTAAATTCCTGGGCTTTCATTCACTCTATGAGGCCACAGCTATGATCCAACTGAAAGTAAGTATCAATAACCACAGCAATATCAATAAACTAGGTAGGTATTAGCATACGAATTTGAGAGCTTCACCTGTGACTAGATACTGAATAATCTAAGATACCTTTAAACTGGCTTGCTTGGGTGCAGTTATCAGTATCATTTCAACAGACAGAGCACAATGCAGGCTGTGAAGCCTTCCAGAAAAAATACAAAAGCCCACCCTTGCTGGGCTCTTTTCTGATGTGGCTGAACTGCTACTTGATACTGAGATTAGCTAATTTAAAGTTGTCACTGTCGACAGACTGAAGAATGCATTTCCTGATATAATTACTATAACATAGCTACACTTGGGTACTCTTCTAACTTAAATGCAACACACACTGGCAACAGAGTACTTTTTTAGGAATATCTTATCCTATTTACCTAAGCAAATCAATTCAGTAATTTCTTAGTCAAAATATACTGTTAGAAATCATACTACTTACATTACAATACTGAGAGAAGTTTTCAGTACACAGGTAGACTAGCTGTTTTTGTTGAATGAAACTGCATTTGTCAAATGACAGTGGCTAGTTTTGCTGGTGTATTTTCATTGAAAATTATATGTAAACTTAGTAAAACAGTACCCCATTTTCTTATCTTAAAGGCACATTCATTCCAAAACAGAGTGCAGAGTCAGTTCAGTCACTGAACAATACAGTCTGTTCTGGATATGTTATAGAAATGGCCACACCCACTTTAGTTGATGTAAGAGAATTACTGCTGTGCTTATATAAGACTATTTTCTTGGTGAGAATGATGCTGTTTCACTGCACATTTGTATATGATGTATTTCTGCAGCTAAGCTTGCAGCTGAGGTTGGGGTCCTTTGACTTCTGTATGAATCTCAAATTTTTAGTAGAAAACAACATACTACCAGTAAAAATTGATCTTAGAATTTGAGTTTAGGGGTGTAAATATGGAGTTTAGAAACAAGAAACTAAGAATGAAAGGATACTTTATTCCTGGCTACTGTAAGAATTCTTTTTTCTCTGGGGCAAGTCTTTCACTCAACCTCCTCATATTTGATTACTTAGCTGTGAAATACTTTGCTGGTCTCAGTATATGCTGCAATATGTTACTGATTAGGTACCAGAGATGCTGTGACAGAAGGTATTGTTACTATTAACCAAAGTATTTGAAGCAAATTAATTAACAACAACTTCATGCAGTTTATGGCATATTTGGTTTTCAGTTACAGGCTTATCCTGTCACCTATTTTGCACTGGTATGTTCCAAAGCTGATAATATAGCAAAGTGGAGGATTGGGTAATCACATAGTTGTTTTCATAACATACTGCAGTTTGTTTGGCATTTGTAAGCTACAGTGTCTGACAACAATTTGAAAATTCCTGTAGGCATTTTTCCCAGTGGCTGGGTTTGTTTCTGGTGAGCAACTCAAAGGCACAAGATCTGTCTGCCTTCTTATTGCAATAGGGACAGCACATTAGCATCAGTCCTGGTCCCTGAGAATACTGTAATCTAGATTTACCCTGCAGGAAATCCTCTCTAGTGAATAAGATGAAAGCAGTTCATTTCTCATGCATAATCATTCCTCATCATTTATGAAGTCAGAACAGAGTACCAAATATGATGTATGAAACAAATTATACACCAGGAGATTTTGACTGATGTCTCCAAATCATACCTTTAAAGGACTTCTGATAACAATGGATTCTGGTTGTTCCAGTATGAGCTGCACAGTGGTTCACAGGATGAACTGTGAACTGAATATTAATTCAGGTATGTGCACTCTGTACTTTGGATCTTTTCTTTTATATTGCACTGTATGTATTGTAATCTTCCATATGACTTTGCAAAACACATGTGATTGTATCATCTACTAGTCTCCTCTAATAACGTCCAAGTCTTTGGGCCAACTTTAACCGAAGGGAGACAGTCACAGAATCTTTGACAAAGCTAGTCAGAAGACGTTTTGGGTGATCATACATCCAACCTCTTGTTGAAAGAAGGCCTAATTACAAGTTAGAATATGTTGCTCAGGACTTTGGTCAAGTTTCTTAACAAATTTTTTTAACAAAATCTCTGTTACAACTACATTTCTAAAATTTAATGAAACTTGTCATCTGGGTAGAGAGGTCAATATGAGTGGCATTGTCAAAGGAAAGGTGGCTAGGAAGCAGTTGATAGACATTTTGCTTGGCTTCTATTAGTCAGCTGGTAGCTGATATTATTATGGCCTAGGAAGGAACTGGCAAAAAAGAACCTGGTGAACACACCAAGGGAAAAAAATATGCCTTGTTAAGTCCCCTGTTTCCTGAATAGCTTGGAAAATTAAAAAAAAACCCAAGATGGTAAACTGAATTTTCATTTTTCAACTATTTTTTCACTCATGAAATGTAGTTCCACTTCATGAACAGCATTTTTGCATTAGAGATATAAGAAGCATACATACATAATTGGCCCAGATTAAGAAACCTTAATTGCAGACCTCTTTCAAATAAATGTAAAACACCTAGATGAATTTTAACTAGAATTCTGTTTATTTCCGAAGGCTGAATTCAGATGGGCAGGTCTGTTTTTATTATGCACTGTCTAATCCTGCAATTCTTTCACAAGTCCATCACTTGCTTGATGTAGCAGAGTTCATTTACAAATGCATCAGAGCAAGAAAGCATCAAATACCACAGAATGGATGTCAGCGTCTCTAATTAGGTTGTAACACTCATAATTCTGTGGATTCATACAGATGTACTCAGACTCTTCTAAATCTAGCTAAACCTAGATTTATGAGCAAATGTCATATAAGAGGCAAAAAATGGCCGTTCGCTCTGTTTATGGTTTTAATCAGAAATAAAAACATTATAAATGTAATATAGTCTTGTCATATCTTAGAGATTGTAGACTTCTGGACCCCTGAATGTCCCATTTTAGTAAGAAAATATGGGAAGGTTTATTGAGTGGCTAGCTGGCATGCCAGTTGTCTAGCAACGGAAGACACAAATCTTTCTAATGCAGTTTTACCTGCACATTTTTTTGCACTCTATCAAACACATCTGTCAATAAAACCCCCTTAAATTATTTGATATAATTTAATACATTACATCAGAGGCATTAACATAGTTAAAGACCTCTCCAAAGCAAACAGCTTAGATAAAATCTGTTTTTCTGACTGATTTCATTGCTGTTTAAATTGATACCTAGCCTCTAAGTATTAAAGAAAAATAGCTTAAAATGGTAGAAATAAATCTCAGTATAGAAGTAAAGGCTTACATTCAAACCACCCCAAGAAATCCATTGTACATAAGCATGGTAACTGTGGTTTCTGCATACCAGCACTGCATCCAGCACTACTTAGCAATACAGCACTATATATTCTTGAAAGGGAGAGTGACATCAAAACCGCTAAGCATACCAGGGATCCAGTAATACAGACTGATTTCTTCTTATTTCAGATGTGGTTTGTTTAACTGACAAATTGGATTTTATTTCCTAGTCAACTATATCTTTCAATGACCGATCATCATCCATCCCTGAAATAAATGTTACCTGATTAAAGTAGTAAAGGTTAAAACATTTAAAACACATGCCACAGATCTCAGAAATCAAGTCAAGATGTGTAAGGGTAAGAATTATTAGAGGATTTATGAAATCCGCCCCGAACAAATTAATTCATCAGTTTAGCCAAAGGCCTGTCAATGAATTCAAGAGCTTTTCAAAAAATGGAACATCTGTTGCATATTTAAAGGTTCTGTTTATATGTGAATGCAGTGGATTTTTCTTTCTGAGGCAGGATACACAGTTTACATGAATGTATTTGGAAGTTAATTTGGAATTGCTCTCATGTCCTTGAGGATCAGGGGTAATCCATGGAGGATTCCAGCAATCACTAGTCCTCGAGTAATTGAGGAAAATTAGATCTTGAGTGAAGCTGCAAGATACATCCATAAATCTGGATAATGACATTGTCAAAACAATATATTACCTCACAAGAGTTAATAGCAGCTCCCCCCCCCCCCCCCCCCTTTCTTTTTTTTTAAAGGAATCAAGATTACACGGCTTTTTAGAAACAAGGTGGAAGTCTCTCTGCCCTCTGTGGTCTTTCTGAGATGACATAATAACCTAGGCTCTCATTTGTCCTAACATTAAATACTGACTAATCCCATTCTGTTTCAGAAAACCACTTAAGCTAAGGCTGAAGTCTGCTGAGCTAAAACAATTTGTTTTACTGTCTTTGTTGTAAAAGGATGGTACTGATCAGAAAATGTGCATTAAGCAAAAGTTTAAGCACTTACTTTTTTCTCTTCTGTATATCTATACAAATATTTTGTAACTGAACACCCCAGATTCTGTAGAAAACTAACTTGATTGTGCTACTTTGTACTAGCTACATTTACTTAATATACGTACAAGTATAAATGAATACAGCCACCTACTGAGATTTTTTAATCTTTCTATATTTTTCCTAAAGTGTTCTTAGAAAACATTACATCAATGCACATGAATAATGCAAATGCTATTCACACCATACAGAAGACACAGAACCTCCAGACAACAATTTGGCTTAGAAGATCTCTCCTCTACCTCATTTTCTATGGTGGCTGCTGCTACTCCATTTATTTTTATGGCTCCAGTAGTTGGTAGTAGTTAGATGATAAACATCAGTGAAGTCATAATACCAGCACATCTGTCTTAACAAAGAATTATTCCCTCCCACCTACACACATAGAGCTGGGTACAAGTGACAAGTTAATCTCTTCTTCAAGAAAAAAAAAGACATGCAATATGAGCGACTGGCTGCGATAAGAATGCTCTTGGGAACATTTTTTCTGCTATTTTTTTCTCTTTCAATTACATCTATGACTGCAGATTTGGATTTTTTCCATGTCCTTTTTTTTTTGGTGAAAGTCAATGGACTACATTTGACAATTGGCTCGGGTAGTCAGTTACTTGTGCCTTATACTTACAACCCAAGACCTACATGGACAGAATCACCCCTAGGACTGACCCAAAAAGGCTGATAAGCTCTGGATTGGCAGTAATCTTGAATGTTGTGGCAATACCCTGGTAGGCCTGCACAGAAGCACAAGCAATTGAATGCTGCATATTTTTGTCTTTCTAGCCTTTTTTTTCTTTTTGGCTTTATTCACTTACTATACTTAAAGCATGAATCTTCTTTGTTTTTGGAGGATAAAATGAAGTACTCAGTGTGAGAAAGCACCATGCTGAAGAAGGCAGGTCCATTGTGCAGTGCTGCCCTGTGGCAGTGCAACTAACTTGATTACAAGTTTACTTAAAGTCAGCAAGCAATCATCCTCAGAAACAAAATATTCTTCCAAACTCCAATAAATGCTCCCCTTCTTTGGCCCTGGTCTGTTCTTTAAAATTTGCTGGTGAAATCAGTAATTTAAAACTAATTTAATAGCAAATGTAAAAAAAAACAACAATCTGTTCTGTTTAAAAATAAGAAAAAACAATTAAGGTTGGGGTCCAATCCCAGATTAAGACTGAGTATTTGTTTTTTATTTGATTTGAAGATTTTTTTTTTTTTAATAAGGAAGCCTATTATCTGTGTTTGAGAAATATTAAAGCTAGAAAAAACAGTTATGTTTTTAACAGTAACAGTAATTCCTCTGGTAGGCCATTATTGTTTCTTTCTGTGGTTTATAAATAACTTATTCTATATGCTACATCTTGGAAAAAATGTCGTATCAACTCGGAATTTACTGGATAAAGTGAGTAACAGAAAGTAAGAGAACAGTGCCTTCCAAAGTAACGGCTAATTTGCTTACAGCTGAGGAAGCTACGTATGTTTGATTTGTACAGTTATACTTAGCTATTATGGCAGATGAATCAAGTTTACTCCTCTGTGGCTTTATTAAGTTTTAATTGTTGATACTTCCAATTGGATGCCTTAATTACAAACTAGGGATGGGTTTCAGTTTGTCTGGGGGCCAGTGACACAGCATATGCATGTATGTGTATGTGTACAAACTGATAGATTGGTTGTTTTGAATAAACCTAACAGACATGTTACCTATTACAGTGATCAGATACCTAACAATTGTAAGTGATATTAACCCAGTAAAAGGGATGCATGGCAACTTACTTTTTCATTTAATATATAAGGTATTTCTGATGATTCCTTTATATTAAATTAACTTTTAATAGAACTGGCTTAATAGTTTCTTTGATGCTAGAAATCATATTATGGTATTTCTCCTATTTCATCTTCAATGTTATCCATATGCAAAGACTTGGAAGAGTCTATCAGTAGTTTTACTAGTATTGTACTTTGTTGCTGGTGTCACAAATAGTTTTCTTTTTTTTTTAATATAACAATGAACATTGGACAGAGGCTCAGAATTTCTCTAAATCAAAGTAATACTTTCAGTGTAGTTCTCATTGTGTTATGAAATGTCTCTGTGCTTGGGTTACTGGTTTAATATATTTGTTATATTGAGAGCTGATTCAGCAGAAATAATCTCTGACATACTGGTCCCAGACGTTTGTGGTTTCTGGCACCAACAGCAGTCTGATCCTCCTAGTAAAAGAGGTTAACTGACTTCAGAGTTGGGGAAAAATCCCCCAGGAACAAAAATATCCCTGCCTTCCAGATGAAAACGCATCATTCTTACATGCTTTAGGGGAACTGACTGGTGAATTGTTTGACAAGCCCCCAGTTTATCTTGTCTAGCTCCAGTTTACATCTTTAACATATTTGTACACAGCTATAATATTCCTCTAAAAATTGCCACTTCATCAAGTTACCCTATTTTGCTAGATGTGTTGTATAGATAACAAAAAGAAGAAACACAGGAAATTACTTGTGTAAAGCACTGCATTCTACTCACAGCATTAGAATAGGATTTTTTTGTTTAAACAGGAGTTGTGTCTTTTTAACAAAGCTTCAGAGTTGCTTCCTAATATACTTTTTTGTGTGTGTGTATGTGTGTATGTCTCAGCATGTTTCCTCAAAAATGTAACACATCAGGTTATGGCTCATGCAATTAATGAGGTAAATTACTTAAGTCAGAAAGGAAAAAAAAGATTTAAGAGGATAACTACATGCAGTTTTTCTTTATTTTTGCATCATCATAGGAGCCTAGCAATTCACAGCTAGCATCTCATTTCCAAGATGACCCTACAGTTTCATGTGATTAGAGATGCTTTGGCTAGGTTGGACCAGATGACTAAGTCAGATGGCTGATTACAAGGGTGGTGTATTCCAGGTTTTGTGATTTTAGTTATGAAAGCTGCACATCCCAGCCTCCCACACCAGATCACATCAGCATCTTATTGCTTAGGAGGCTTTAAATCATGACTTTGTTATCTCGAGGACAGCTTGCCTCGTTAAAACCCCCCAAAATAAAAGCTATGCCTTTCCAGTTTTAGTCTTTTTTTGCTCTCTTTCTGCATGTACGGTGCTTTTAATTCTTTCCCTTCATGTTTTTCTGTCAATCAAAACTCAAAAATGTGAAATTAAACCTAAGGAAGCAAATACTTTTTATTTTCTCCTCAAGGAAGAAAGGGATTACGGGAACCAAACTCAACTGTAACCTCCATAAACCATTTCTATGACTACTCCTCCTAATGGAAAGCTCTGTTCCATTTCTGAAATAATTTTTGTTTGTAAAGTGAAATGTGTAACACATAATAAAAGATCCTCTGAAGAACAATTATGCTGATTTGGTTTAACCAGACCCAGAGCATAACTGAGACTGGTCCACAAGCCTTTCGAATGTTCACATATTTTTCTGAAACATTCAAAACTGCTCTACACAAATACCTGCTACAAATCCAATGGAGCTGACAAGCCCCATTATCCAGTTCCCACTCCAGGCAATCATGAAACCTGAGTGTTGCTGACATGATCCATTTATATACAATATTTATTTAAGGACAAAACTTTACATTTTCCTCAAGTCACTCTTTAACCAGACACTCGAAGGAAATGAATCAATACTTTGTAACACTTGTGGAATCAGTCTCTCAGGTTTATTCAAGCTGAGTAACACATCATCTGGCAGACAAACTTTAAAGGACAATTTTGCAGCAGGTTGTAAGAATTATACTACCCTGGCTTCTAAGAGTTAGTAAGATTTAGGACTGGTTCAACTCTTTCTGAGAATGAGTTAACAATACAAGGGATATCTGATTTATTGAGTTAAACTCTCAAGGTGTTCTCTATTTTTTATGTGTTGTGCACACGTTTAAGTGTTGTGCAGCACTTCCAGACATCCTTAGCATTTTCAAGCTTTTATGATTGATGATACAAAAGAGAACAATGACTCGAAGATCTTACAAGTCATTAAGAAAACCAGAAGATGGAAATACACATATAGCTAGGTAAGCATTGGTGCCATGTCTTTTGGCACTGGGCTACAGGACAAACGGGACTTCGGCTAAGCAATCTGTCCGGTATTTAAAGCTCTTAATTTTTAAATAATAGCATAAGCAGTTAGCCAGAACTCGGTTTGTCCTACAGACTTCTTCAAAGAATCACAGAATAGCTGAGGTTAGAATCATAGAATGCTTTGGGTTGGAAGGAACCTTTAAAGTTCATCTAGTCCAACTCCCCGCTTCAGTGAGCAGGGACAGCTTTCACTAGATCAGGTTGCTGAGAGCCCCGTCCAACCTGACCTTCAATGTTTCCTGGGATGGGGCATCTACCACCTCTCTGGGCAACCTGTTGCAGTATTTCACCACCCTCACTGTAAAAAATTTCTTCCTTACATCTAGTCTAGATCTACCATCTTTTGGTTTAAAACCATTACCCCTTGTCCTATCACTACAGACCCTATTAAAAAGTCTGTCCCAAAGGTTGGGAGGCTCTAGAGAACATCTAGTCCAACCTCACAGTAGGGTCACCTAGAGCAGGTTGTCCAGGCCTGTGTCCACTGGGTTTTGAATATCTCTAAGGACAGGGACTCCACAACCTCTCTGAGCAAACTCTGGCAGTGTTCAGCCACCCTAACAGCAGAAGAGCTTTTCCTTATATTTAAATGGTATTTCCTGTTTCAGTTTGTGCCCATTGCCTCTTGCCTTGGGCACTACTGAGAAAAGTATGGCTCCACCCCCTTTATACCCTCCCATCTGGTATTTACGCACACTGACAAGATCTCCCCTGAGACTTCTCTTCTTGAGGCTACACAATCCCAGCTCTCAGCCTCTTCTGGTATGGTCAGATGCTCCAGTCTCTTCAACTTCATGGTCTTGGACTTTCTCCAGTGTGTCCATGTCTTTCTTGTTGCAGGGAGCCAAGAACTCGACATGGTCTCACCTGGGCTGAACAGAGGGGAAGGATCACCTCCCTTGACCTGCTGGGCAATGCTCTTCCTAGCACAGCCCGATACTGTGGGCCTTCTGTGCTGCAGGGATGCACTGCTGACTCATGGCCAACTTGCAGTCCACCAGGACCCACAGGTCTTTTTCTGCAAAGTTGTTTTGCTATTAGTTGATCTCCAGCCTATAGAGCTGCATAGGGTTATTCCACCCCTGGCGCAGGACTTTGTTGAAATCCATGAGATTCCTACCCGCCCATTTCTCCAGCTTGTTGCAGTCCCTCTCAGATGGCAGCACAGGCATCTGTCAACCACTCCTCTCTATCGTGTATCATCTGTAAACTTACTGAGGATGCACTCTATCCCACCATCAGTCATTAATAAAACAGCCAGTACTGGCCCCAGTAACAGACCCCAAAATACTCCACTCACAACGGGACTGCAGCTGGACTTTGTGCTGCTGATAACAATCCTTTAAGCCCTAAAGTTCAGCCAGTTTTCAGTCCACCTCACTGCCAATTTATCTAGCCCATACTTCATCAGCCTCTATATAGAGGGTGTTATGGGAGAAAGTGATGAAAGGCTTGCTGAAGTCAAGGTAAACAAATTGCACTGCTCTCCCCTAGTCCACCATGCCAGTCATTTTGTTGTAGAAGGCTAATGGGTTGGTCAGACACGACAGATCTCCTGAAGTCCAGGGTTATGATCCTGCTATTTGTCTTGTTCCCCTCTCTCAAGATCCTGGACTCCACCATCTCATGGTCACTACAGACCAGGCAGAGCTGCATGCATCCCTGCCGCTCTCACGTAAAACACCAATTCTGCTCCTTGCTGTCCTGGCTCATCTTTCCTGGCCCAGGTCTGTCCACAGCAGCACTCCAGTCACATGAGCTATCCTGCCATGTCTCTGTGATCCCAAAGAGACCAGCCCTGCAGCTGCACACAAGGTTGAGCCCTTCTCTGATCCCTGTGGGGTTTGCATTAGTGTACACACACTTCAGAGCACCGCTGGTCGGATTTCCACAAAGAGCTCCGAGAGCTCCTTGAATACTGTTAATGGGCAATGTGTAAAATACTGTGGCAAATGAACTGCTGGAGAAACAAAAGGCCTTCCAAAATGTTAATTCACTGCACATCACATTACTGAGTTCCTCTCTGTAGCACTTTTAATGCTGCCATGCTTAATTAATACCACTGAATTGAACCATCTCTTCTTCTAGTACTTGCATTTTGAAAAATTGCCTGTACTAGACGCCTGTACTTTCTGTGGGTTTCAGTTAGACTTGCAAATGCTGAGTGCATCTGCGAATCACTAGCTCCCTTTGTTTTCAGACATACTGATGTGGAGGATGCTGTACATGTAACTAAGCTGCCCTTTTTAGATGCACATCAGTTAACTTATCTCCTCTCTCTGTCAAAGAAGAGTGAACAGGAAGGCTACAATGTTACATGTGAAATGCTGCCAGGAATATAGCACATATTTAAAAAGTGCTTATCCCCATTATCCTATTCATTTTGGTTGTTATCTGAGCCTAACACTTCTCTTATGAAATCTAAACTAAGTCAAATACGAGCAGAGTTCAAATTTTCATACGGAGTTTGGATATATTCAACTTTTCAGTAATGGCAACAGCTTTTCAATATTAAATCCTTTTACAAATCCCTCCCTGCAGAAACATGGCATGAGACATTTTTTACATCCTAGCAAGTAACTTCTACCTTGAGCTAGAAAGATTTCCTGAAAGAATGACTTTTATACTGAAAAACTTTTGAAGATACATAGCAGAACAAAATACTCCTCTAGCCTCTGAAAATATTTTCATTATGGGCCTGGTCCTAATCTCAGTGGGCCAGCTTGTTTTCTAGCTTTTTTCCCGAAGTGGAATAAAGATACAGAAACTCCTTGTAATCTGCGAGAGGAATTTTGATGGTGAGAGGAAAACTACCTGTTGACATGCTAACCAACTCCTCCTTAGGGGTGTGCTCCTCCCTTTGTTCTCCCTCCTTAAAGGAAGAGCTACAAGAGGGTATGTGACTGCAATGGGGACTCATCCTAGTGACTTCACTGGGATTTTCAGGTGTAATTCTGTTTCCAGCTAAGCCACTGAGATCTTACCACTGACATAAAAGCAGAATGGGACCCTTGGAGTATAGGCAGAATTTTACTGCCTGTTTATTAGAAAAATTAAAGTGCTTAAGCAAGAGTTTAATCTGTTTCTTATTTCCTTCTATTGTGAAGCCGTAATATTGTATTTGTGACTATAAAATAACAGCTGTACTCTGCATGAACAGTCCTTATTGAGTGCACGTATCTCCGTAAGAATCAAATTCAACATAGTATTCATTAAATAAACACCTTGTGGTATAAACACACATTTATCTTCAAACACGATCCAGTTTAAAAGTTTTCCTTAGAATCAGAGCCTATATTCTGATTTTTTCTCAGATGCTCTCAGGGCTGAGGTGTATTAAGTATCTGAGGTCATGGTAAAGTTATATTGTGTTTATTTTGCCAAATTTTAAAAATCTGAAATGTCATCCTGTTTTCAGCTTTGGTTTTATGATGGTATAGTTCTTGGCACATTCCTTTGGAATGAATGCAGTTAAGCGCATGGCTATGTGTGTATTTTTAAAACAATGTAATTTATTGGTTCTATATTACTTTTTATTTTTGAACAACATCCCCCAACATATGTGGTGCATGATATTCATGTAGTTTATTGTTGCAGCAACTGTAGTAGTGCTTTCATGCCTGCTATTCTCCCATTACTCCAATATAACTGGCTACAAAACCCACAGATCTTCCATTAACTTCTGTTAGAACAAAATTCTAGCTAATAGCACACAACTTAAGCAACTTAACAACAAAGAAGCAACTTAACATTGCTCCCTGTTGCACAAGTCTTCGTTGTTCCTACAGGAGGCAGGTAGCTGCCTGCACGTCAGCTGCATGCAGAAACAGCACGGAGATCCAGATATTAGAAAACTTACTGCCTTGCCTTGTCTCTGAAACTACAGGATGTAGAATTTTCATTAGCCGGTCTGACTATCCATCTTCATCATACGAAATTTTATTGCACATGCCAAAAGGACCATGTTTTGTTTCTCTAATGCTTAACAATGTTTCTCCTCCTTAACATGTCATTAAAATGAAGTTATCAGATAATTAGAAACAATGACAGATTCATCCCAAACTGATGTCTCCGGCATTAAAAAAGTAATCAAAACTGCTGTAAAAATAGATCTTGCATGATAGTTACACGCTCTTAATTTTTGAAGTGAAACTACTTAGTATTGCACTATTAATGCATGTTAAAGCATTTTGTCAAAATAACAGCAAGGATCTGGGAACTTGCTTCACGTAACATTCTATTAAACTGCTACTGAGATACGAAGCAATCTGGACAGATTTCTAGGTGGGGATTATTTTTTCCGGCGAGAGTAAGATGGATGTTACTGACTGAGTTTGTAATTTGCCAAGTGTGTCTGTATCCAGCTAAGCTCTTCTGAAAACTGGCGGGGTAGAACGCGGGCCTCTCTCACTTGAGCCTTTTTCCCCGCAAGCTGCACGTCTGGTTCTTACCATGCTCCCATCACCTCACTGCAGCCAACTCCCCTCCACCACGCCAGCCGCAAGGCCGCTGCCTGCCAAAGCACCAGATGCACCGTCCATTGCACCAACCGTTCTTCCCACTTCCTTACCTGCACAACTTCTGAGCAAGTAACTTTAGGTCCCTTTTTTTTCCCCTCCCCCCTCCCCTATAGATTTTGCTACAATCAAGGGCCGCGTTAGGAGGAAACTCAGTTACAGCGTAGGTAGCGGGGCCCAAGATGCCGCCATTCCCGCTGGAGCAGCGATGCTCCCCTCAGGGGCTCCACGCAGGGCCTACGCGGCATCACAGGCCTGTACGACACCGCCACACGTAGCACACTCCACCGCGGGCGCTTCTGTGCGAACGCGCACTTCCATTTCGTGCGCGCAACGCGGCCCCGCGGCGCAGCCCCGCCTTGCTGCCAGCCCTGGGCTGGGCTCTCCCGGGGGCTCGCCCCGCCGGCACCCACGGCCGCCCGCAGGCCAGGGCCCCTCCGGGCCACAGCACCAACCGCTACCGGATGCCTCAGGACCCTTCGCGGCGGCGGGCGGGAGGGGCCCCGCGCCCCCACGCGTTGCGCACGGCACTCCCCGGGCTCGAGGCCCTCCCCGCCCGCCTCTCGCGACACCGCCAGCGAACCTCGCGATACTCCCCGCCCCTCCCACCTCACCGCCGGCTCCTTTAAGAAGGAAGTCCCGTCGCGCCGCTGCTCTCGCGATAGCCACGTCCGTTTCCCCCCCTCCTCCCCCGCCCGCCCTGTCGCCTGGCGCTGGCCGGGCCTGCTGCGGCGGGGGCGGGGCCAGAAGCGCGGGGCGAAGGGGCCGCCTGGGCCCGCTTCCTGCCTGCACCCCAGGCCCGGTTCCTCCCCGCACCCTACCGGGGGGTGGGGTGGGGGGTGGGGGGGGGGGCGGGCGACGGTTTCCCTCCCTGACGCGCTGTGAGGTGCCGCCGGGTGACCGCTCGGGGCCCCGTGGGTCCCCTCAGCCCCCTCCCCGCTGTGCCTGGCCCGGGGGCGCCTGTGGTCTCCGGCGAAGGGGTGCGGGCGCTCGGCCGGCCCCTGCCCGGCTCCTGGGTGGCGGTAGGCCGCCGGAGCGGCGGGCCCGGCGGTGGCTCCTGCTCCCCACCCGCCCCCGGGTGCCTCCGCCCACGGGCTCTGCTGGGCTTTGCGCGGCCAAAAGTTAAAAATGTGTGATGATGTCCCAGGTAAGCGTCTTCCGTCTACCTTCCCAGAGCGATGCTCAAGAGGCTTGTCGCTTATTCACGTTTGCCCAGGCGGAAGGTGGGAGCAGGTGTGGAAGTTAAGGAGGTGCTTGGTGATCCGCGGCGGGAGCTTGCTGGCGGTGTTGTGTGCGTCCGCCGCCGTGCCTGCAGTGCCGCCAGGCCTCGCCTAGCAGCAAAGCTGGGGTCTTTGAACGCAAGAAGCGTGCTGCTGTACGTGTTTCGGAAATAGTGAGAAAACGCCTTTTAAATGCGTTCTCTTTATCAGAAACATTTGTTTCTTGGGACAACGGGAAATATGTGGTTAAGTGAACTCGAAACATCTTTTCTGGAAGACGGTTTTTTAGCTTCTTATGTAACAACTTTGCAGTTAAGCTTTGCAGTTTAAGGAGGACAGTGGTTTTACTGTGCAGTATCCTTGAATTTTGCTTTTACAGTCATTTATAGGGAGTGTAAAAAAGTCTTTGTACTCTACGTTAAGTGGTCAGACCTTAATAGTTAGAAAGTATTCGTGGTACTTTTTTTTTTTTTAGAGGAGTAGCTGTTGATAGGAGCTAGTGTATGAGAGTAGGCCATTAGCAGCATGATTTGGTACAGTCTGTGTATATTATGACACATTTTTTTCAGCTGTGATAAAAAGAGTGAGTGTAGCCAGGCATCTTAACTACCAGCTTTCTTCATTGATGGCAAGTGTACTGTACCTATGCTAAGATAATTTTCTGCGTTTTTAAATATAGTACCCTACATAAATTATAGATCTGGTTTATAATCCAAGAAGTTAGTGAATCAGGCTAGTTAAAGTAGCAATTCTTGCTTTGGGTTGTACAGCATTATTTTCTGGGGTTTTGTAGCAGTGGTGTCCTTAATACCATTGCTTTGCTTTTCTTTCCCCTTTTTTTTCATTCTGTTCCTTGCTTCTCACTAGGTTTGTAATTTGGTAGTACTGAAACTGTTGTCCAATGTGACTTATTCCACTTTGCACCTAAAACCCTAACTGACAAATCATATGCAACTCATTAAACTCAAGTAAATGCTTAGTTAAAAACCAAGCTACTGTTATCTTAAATCATAGTTTTAACTTGAGAGTCTTTAAATGAATGTTGCATGTCACTTCAGATATTACTGTAAAAGACAGTAATTGCGGAAATGCTTTCTGGTTTTTTAAACTTTGTTTTGCATATTTAACAGTTTGCTGTATATAGGTGGCTTCATTTTTTCAGTCTTGGTTCTTGGTTTTGAGAAATTGCTCAAAGATGTAGATGCTACTGGGAGTTGTTCAAGTGCACATTTTTGCATGGATTTGAGCATGTGTGAGAGACAGTACAAACGCCTTAAAGTTTAAGAGATTAGTTACGTATGATTTGCTGAATATACTGTCTGTACTTCACCCTTTGCCTCAAAAAGATACGTTTGAGCTTCAAGTCTCTGAGAAGGTCAGCAGGAATGGCTGAAGGTATGGAGCAGCTTATGTACAGGTCACAGGGCATGGGCTTGAGCTTATCAGGGATGATGGGGGGTGTTATGAAAGAGATTTGGAAAATGGTGAGTCTAACGGAGGGGTTGTGGTTTATGATCTTGGTAGTATAAGAACTAATGAGCTATCAGTTTAGGTGGTGGGATCCAAGTTCATAGCAGGCAAAAGCTTTTAAGGTATAGAGAGCAGGCCTGTGAAATTCGTAGTCGGAAGACACTGAATGCAAGGAATCTGCATGTGTTGAAGGTGGAATGGAGCTACTTGAAAGAGAGAGGTCCACTGGGGTTTGCTAAACAGACAAACTACACCTGGCCCAGGAAATCTCTATAACTAAAAGAATACTTTAAGGACAAAGAATTTAAGAACCGAGGTATTCTGTATGCTTGTGCTATTACTTATTGTTACTTGGATGTCATCTTATGGCGACTGCTGGTTGCAGAATAGTGGGCTACATGGATGGATTTGTTTTCTTTTAGTGTATATAATTAATTTTTAAAAATTAAGTATAATTATCGCTGATCTAACTAATATGCTGTGGAGAATAATCCTGTTAGTGTATACTTCCAGAACCTCATCAGCTAGTGAGAAGAACCTGTCTTCTCCATGAGTTTTTTGCGCTGACACATAAAAATGCGGGAAGATGGAGTTTCTCGCCTTCAGGACTTCCTCTTTTCTTTTCTTTACCTCTGAAAAGTAGCTGGCTTGACGTGCCCAGAAGGGTGTACTACGACTGATCGTAGTTATGAAGTACAAATACTTGCACTGATGCAAGATTCTCTCTCTCTTGCTCCTTCCCATAAAAATCTGAGGTGCCTCTCACTGCTGCTGATGTAGCAGAACTTATTCCAACAAATAGATAAGAAACAATGAAAGTTCTGAAATGAATCATGTATGTCCCTTTCTTTGTTTTGGGATGGCTTAGAAAGGGGAAGTTTGGAAATTGTTTCCACAAACACAAAAGGCCAATACTTCCTCAGTTCAGATTTGGAAAACTTTGTGCGCAACTGTTATTTGCTAGGTCTTTCTCTTTTGACTATGAAGAGTGAAGGCCCTGTTTTTTCTGATAGAGATATTTTGTTGGGGTTTTTCCTTGTCAGTATGATGTGCATTCTTTGGACTCTGATACACTGCTGTTCTTATCTTCCCCTTTCTCTGTTAGCAGCATACATACCATTTAAAAAAATTATCTTTGTGCATGAAATGTAAAACTGAGCTGAAAATAAAGCGGTTCAGCCATCTCTGTTGTTAATATTTGATATGCTGTATTAAGGCTGTAGTGAGACCACATAGAAGAACAGACTTAACAGTTCCAGACTGTGTGGCTATGTAAGCAGTTTACTGTGTAATTAGCCGCTTTAATGAACAATATAGGCAAATCATTTGCTACTAAGTGTTCTTAAAGTTCAGTTCTGTTGTTTCTAAACATAAGGCGTTTTGACATGTTCCAGGCTTTGTTAGGCGAAAGGTGATGTTTTCCTATGTGATTATATCTGCAAAACAGTTTACTGACACTGCAGTACTAGATTCAGGTAGATCAGAAGTGTATCTAAAATAGTAGAAGGCTTTTTTGACCAGTTCATGTGTGTCTTCGTTCAACCCCAGTTGGCAACTAAGCACCACACAGCTGCTTGCTCACCATCTCACCCCTGGTGGGATGCGGGAGAGAATCGGTGCGGGGTGGGGAAAAGTAAAACCCGTGGATTGAGATAAAGGCAGTTTAATAGGACAGCAAAGGAAGAGAAAATAATAATAATAGTAATGATAAAGGAATACATAAAACAAGTGATGCACAATGCAAGTGCTCACCACCTGCTGACTGATGCCTAGCCAGTCCCCGAGCAGCGATCACTGCCCCCCACCCAACTCCCCCCAGCTTATATACTGAGCATGGTGTGGAATAGCCCTTTGGTCAGTTTGGATCAACTATCCTGGCTGTGCCCCCTGCCAGCTTCTTGTGCACCTGGCAGAGCATGGGAAGCTGGAAAGTCCTTGACTAGCATAAGCAGTACTTAGCAACAACTAAAAACATCAGCGTGTTATCAATGTTACTCTCATCCTAAATCCAAACTACAGCACTATGCCAGCTACTAGGAAGAAAATTAACTCTATACCAGCCAAAAGCAGGACAACATGGTCTGTTAATTGGACACTAAACCTGCAGGCATCAGCATATCGGTGTTTGCCAGTGTGAAGCCAGTGTGGAACAACTTAATGTATCAGAATATGGCTTTTACACAAGAGTTTTTTCTTATAGACTTTCAGATATTTATGAAATAGCAGCACTTCAGCACATTATAATTTAATATCTAGCTCATCATTTGGTTCTAAACAGTAATCAGTATCCTAATTCTAGTGCTACCTTCAGTAAAATCTTTTATCTTAAGTTGTATGCATTTTGTCAGATAAATTTATATCCAGTGTTTATTAGTGTGACAGAATGAAATACTTTGTACGTTTGGCCAGTTTATCACTATGTGTGTGTGTGGTTTTTTACAGATAATTGGCATATTGGAGAGAAATGCCTTGCCCCTTGTCTTGAAAATGGGAAACTTCATGAAGGAACAATATCCTGTATTGAAAAGGACAAGAATGGAAAATCATTTGCTGTTGTATCATTTTTGGAGTCTGAAGACAGGAAAATACTCATAAGTAAACTTTGTAGAGTCGAAGCCAGTAGAGGACCCTGGAAAAGCTTAATATGTGATGATGGTGATCTGGAAAAGCCTTATTTTCCTGACCGAAATCTTCCGTCTCCTGCAGTTGCTTTTAAATTATCTGACAATGGCGATCTTATCCCATATACAATTAACAGATACCTGCGTGATTATCAAAGAGAAGGAGCCCAATTTCTGTATGGGCACTATGTTAATAAAAGGGGATGTATTCTTGGAGATGATATGGGCCTTGGAAAGACAGTACAGGTATTCTTTTTGATTATTACATTGAGAGGATAGATAACTGTTTTTGGCAGTGTGTTTTCTGTGAGATGTAAATCTTTTTTAAAAATAATGTATTTAAGAAAAGACACCTCAGTGGAGCTTAACCTTCCTTTTCTGTTGTGTTGGAGGAGGCAGGATGTGACTGTCCAGGACAGCACTTAGAGCCAGAAGCCATTGCTGTATTTAAGATTAACTTCTGACAGGCCACAAAACGGGGATGTGGCCTCTTTTAGTGTAAGCACAGGCAGTTCCTGTAGTTAAAATGTTAGTACTCATTTTATGTGGAGTGTATGTTGAGGATTATTACCTGTACATCATGGAAGCAATTTGCACTGGAGTATGCTAAAACTACTGTCGTGGGTAACTCCAGCCAGCAACTAAGCACCACGCAGCCACTCACTCACTCCCCCTGCCCTGGTGGGATTGGGGAGAGAATCAGAGGAGTAAGAGTGAGAAACACTCCTGGGCTGAGATAAGAGCAGTTTAATAATTGAAATAAAGTAAAACAGCAATGATAATAATAACAATATAATAATGATAATAATAATAACAATATACAAAGCAAGTGATGCACAGTGCAATTGCTCTCCACCTGCCGACCGATACCCAGACAGTTCCCGAGCAGCGATCGCTCCCCTCCAGCCAACTCCCCCGAGTTTACATACTGAGCATGATGTCCTATGGTATGGAATAGCCCATTGGTCAGTTTGGATCAACTGTCCTGGCTGTGCCCCCTCCCAGTTTCTTGTGCACCTGGCAGAGCATGGGAAGCTGAAAATGTCCTTGACTAGCATAAGCAGTACTTAGAAACAACTAAAACCTCAGTGTGTTATCAACATTCTCCTCGTACTAAATCCAAACCACAGCACTATGCCAGCTACTACGAAAAAAATTAACTCTATACCAGCTGAAACCAGGACAACTACTTAGAGCTCTTATCTGACTGTAGCTCTTTCAGTGTCATCTTCCTTTTTTCTGTGGAAACCAATAGTTTGACTGTCCTGGGAATGAGAAGGAGCCGACACAGTTACTCCCATCTCTGGAAAAAATGCTTAGATGTTCCATGTTATTTTTATCATTTGTTTGGAAATACAGCTTGGGTTGATGAAAGGACAAAGTATAGCTGGATTTTTCCATTATGCTTTGAATCAGTGTGGCCCAAATGATTTATTTATTTTACTAAAATTAGGGTGGTTTTATGTTTCAAAATTCTCTTTAGTCTGTCTGGTTTTAAGTTAGCAGCTCAAATCTTACAGTGGCTAGTCTTTGTCCCCCTCTCTTTTCTCCCTCCATGTGTCAAATGCAAGCTCATTCCTTCACTGACAAATTCTGGCTGTAGCATCTGCTGCCCTTCTATTTATGAGAAAGTTGATAGACACCCATGAGTACAAAGAAGTATTGTTCTGTAGTAAAGTTGACAAGAGGAGTGAGTAAACTAAACTGGCAAAACTTCTCTGGATAGAGCATTCAGAGGTGCATCATGGCTTTGTGTAGCTGCTGCTGATCTGTTAACAGATGTTTATAAAAACTAAACTGCATCCATTTACCTTATGTTTTTCCTAAGCTTGGTCATGTTTCTTGTCCATGGCAGTTTAGCAACTCTGTAGTTATGGAAGTTTGTTTCTGCCCTGAACTGTAAATACCTGATTTCACATAGTGAGAAGCATCTATATAAGGTAGTAGTAAACTGAGGGTGGGAGGCAGAGGGCAGGGAGTTGAGTTGTCTTGCTTCCATCTCATGTATGTTTTGAATCTCAGAACTGATTCTGTAATGACCTAGTCATGTTTATCACACAGTGACAGTGTGTTCTTGTGTGGAATTCACATATGACGGTTATTTCTTTAATTACAGTGTCAAGTTTGCTGAAGAAAGATAGAAGTTTTGAAGAATATCTTGCATGTTTTTCATAAAACACAGTATTTATGTTTTTCAAGTTCAGTATGGGAAAGGCAGTTCAGTGGATATGAAGTTAAAAAGGATTTGACTTGTTTAGAAAAGATTAGTATGTATGAAAGAATAAATATTAAACTTCATCAAGTAGCAAGTGACTGATTTAGTCTTACAGAAAACTCGTGTCAGTTGGCTGAACCTTATTGTTTCTGAATTATAGGTTGATTTGAGATACAAGAATTCTCTAGAAAACTTTTGCATTTTAATATTCTTTGTACTTCTGAACTAGTTTTTGCTTAAATGGCCTGACTGTATGGCTCTTTCATTTCAAGCTGAAGTTGAGGTGGAGACAAGAAGAATACTGCTTCTTAACATGATTGCACTAAGTTAAAGTTTCCTATTAAGGGCTTTAGGTTGCTTCCTGCTTTATCTGGAAGAGCCAGAGGTTTCACAGCAGAGTTGCCCTTTTACAGTCTTTCGCTATTGTTACAAATTTGTGATGCATAATTCTTCCAAAAATGGAGGATCTGGAAGACACATGGAGATTTTATGTTCAGTTTAATTTTATTCTTTTTCTTGAAAGGCTTTAAAAAAAAACAAAACAATTGAAGTCAAACAACATGTGCAAACTTGCAGTTCCTCTTAGCTTCTGCTTATATGAAATATTATGTATAAAAATGACATATATATAAAAATATGTCTTCTACATATCTCTTTCCTACCCTGCAGCCCCATATGTGATGGGTTTCCTCTCTTCTGCTCATCTACCTTTACTCTTCCTGTATTTCTTCACACTTGGCTGGTTCTTTCCCCCACATCGTTAGAGGGAGAAACCTCTGGAAATTTCCTCTATTTTGGAAATCAACAGATGGCAGCTTTACCTCTGCCCTGCTATGAGCAGCTGTGTAGCAGCTGCAAAAGGAAGCGGGTGGAGCTGGCTGCTCAGAGTAAAGGGGGCCTGTTGAATTTTCAGAAGGGCACCTCTCTGATGCATCTGGTTCTTGCTGCTGCATAGCCCCATGGATACCAAGTGGGTTTTAGGGATTTGAGTGTTCTGGCCAGGTATCTCTGTGCCTTCTTCCTGTTTTGGATTACCATGGGGGCAGCTTGGAATAGCCTCTGCTAGGATGTTTGTCCTCACTGTTGTGTATTATAAGATGTGTCTTCTCATAATCAAAGTAAAATCACCTTGGCTGGTTTGAGGCAGATGAGAGAATAGTTTTACACTAAAAGAGGGTAGATATAGATTAGACACAAGGAAGACATTTTTTACAATGAGGGTGGCGAAACACTGCAACAGGTTGCCCAGAGAGGTGGTAGATGCCCCATCCCTGGAAACATTGAAGGTCAGGTTGGACGGGGCTCTCAGCAACCTGATCTAGTGAAAGCTGTCCCTGCTCACTGCAGAGGGGGATTGGACTAGATGACCTTTAAAGGTCCCTTCCAACCCAAACGATTCTATGATGATATAGGAAGAACTGCTTTTGAAGTTAACAACAGGAATTGGAAGGAATGGAACATACAGAAAATGGCATATTAGTAAAAATCTGACCTGTAGTTTAAACTTCTTCCATTTGCAGAAGTCATGTTGGGAGTATAGTTAGCAAGTATCTCTTCCCTCTGCTTAGCCAAGATTGACGTGTCCTCCTGAAAATGGAGAAAAATTGCAAGGCATGCCAGTTTCTGCTGGCTCATTCATAATCTCGTCTGTATTTTTGGGATATCTCCACTTAGAGGGTGAAAGAGTAAAGTAGAACAATTAATTGATCTTGTCATGAATTCAGGATTCTCCAAAGGAAGGGGTTCCTATTTTAAAAACAGATGGATTTAAAACAAAGAAACAAACAAAAAAAAAACCCCAAACAAACAAAAAACCCAGTCCCCCTCAAACACCCTTTCTAAATCCCGTCCAGGATTTTGTTCTAAATGTTTATTTTCAGTGGAACTAATTCTCTTTCTGTTTGCATTTTTGTACATAATCACCGAGAGTTGTTTTCTTTCTCAAGGTCATTTCGTTTTTGGCTGCAGTCTTGCACAAAAAGGGAACACGTGAAGATATTGAAAATAATATGCCAGAATTTTTACTGAGGACAATGAAAAAGGAATCAAAGCGTAACCCCAAGAAGGTACAGCTTTTAGTCATCCTTCCTAGTAGTGTTAGGGAAGCCTTCAGTTTTCCAGACTATCATAGTGCATTATCTAGCTGCTGTTGTCTAATCTGTTAATACTGGTGATCTGCACTAACACAAAACATTTGGAAATATCTGGATGAGATTTGTGGCTAGAGTACTTTGAAAAACGCATGCCAGTGAGTAGAAAATTATAGTTTTGTGTGATTGTGTTTCTAAAGTACAAAAAGCATGTGTGTACATATTAACGTATTTAAATAATTAAGGCAAATACATATATTTGGAAAACTTATTGCTAATATTCTTGCAGCATCGCATATTTTCTTGAATGACTGTCGTAATGTCAGAAGTGAGGCTGACTGATAACCTAGGTAATCAAATACAGCAAATAAAGATACATGTAAAAGTTCTGTGTTAACGGGAGAAATCTGAAGATCATTTTAATTCTACTCATCATGGGACCCATGCAATTTCTGTTTTCCATTGCTATTTTTATTTTATTGGAATAATTGGAATATTTAACAGTCAGAATGGTTCACATGACACTAGCTCTGTGAATAATGGATACAGGTTCCTCAGGAAAGATGGGCAGAGAAGAGGTGAAGGGATAGCACTTCATGTGAAAAAAACCAGAAGTGCTTCTGACTGGGAATAAGAGAAGAAGAATTTCACTTTGAGGACAATTACATCTTGGAACAGGTCACAGAGAAAGGTTGTGGACCACCCCATCCTTGGGGGTTTTGAATACCTGAGTAGGGAAAGCCCTAAATGTGTGAATTCAGTGTTGCCCCTGCATCGACCAGAAAGTTGGACTAGAAAATTCCTGAGATCCCTTTCTTCAGATACTTTCTATACTATGCTTTGAAGTTGACAGAATTAAAATAATTCAAACTACAAAGCAGTAAAATAAATCTCATTATTTTGACTTTCCTTATTGAGAAAGTGCTATGTGGTAGTTTTTCCAGTAATACTATAACAGGTATTTGTTTTTAGACTTTCCTCATAGTGGCCCCTCTTTCAGTGCTGTACAACTGGAAGGATGAGTTAGACACATGGGGGTACTTTAAGGTCTCTGTCTTACATGGCAGTAAAAAGGATGATGACTTGAGTCGCATCAAGCAAGGGAAGTGTGAAGTTGCCCTTACAACATATGAGATGCTTCGCCTATATTTGGATGAATTTAACAGGTAATGATTTTAATGTATCTTTCTACACGCAGATTTTAGCTGTCTGTCTAAGTTTGCATGTTTTTTTGCAAGTATGTATGGTTTCTGTGTGATGTATGTACCGTTAAATCCAGTGACTCATTGTGTTGAAGAGGAGAATCCCATTTAACTGTCTTTGGAGAGTTTACCTTATATTGTCTTTGTAGCTTGGGAGAAGTTTGAATAGTTTCCGTAAAGCTAGTTTTTGCTGTTAACCTGTTCCTGAAGTGTTCTCTAAAAGATGCAGGAACTGCCTGCCTGAAAACTGGTGGTAGCTAAAAGATATGCAGAAGATCCTTCTATCTTTAAGTACAATGTAAGGAGAAAAAAATCGGGAGTTTTTAGCAAATGTTCAAAAGGTATTTTCCTTGTTATTTGCACTTTTCATCAGCTTGATGAAGTTCGTGAGTCCTAAAAACTTTGAGATAGAAGATGTGTATATGTATCTCTGTGTGCAGTTTTAAGTACCCGATGGATTTATCAGAATCAAAGTCTTTCTGACAGCAGATTGTATTAGAAATCCTACTTTATTTGTTCCGTAGCTGTCAGCATTTTCAAGCTAGGAGTGTTGCCTTTCCTTTGGCTATGTTCAGGAGTACTTAGTCTCATCTGATTCTAGTGGTCCTCTTTACTTATGTCATCTTGGAAGTAGGGTACAAGTTGCATGAATAGCTAGTAGTAGCAGCCTGCCTGCTGGTGTTGGCAGTGGCTCTGCAGATCTTGTCGTTTTAGGCGCTGGGAAAGGTCCAGGCCCCAGCCTGTGTCGTAGTGTTCTGGACAGCCATCACCAAAATGATCAGATATCCAGCTCTGTCTGCGCTCAGATCTGAAAAAGAACTGCAGATAGGAGAAGGCAAAGGAGTTGTGTTATTCTGTCTCTTGCTGTTGTCTTTCTGAGGAACTCTTCAGGCTTGGTCATTGAATAGACAGTGGTCAGGAAATAGGTGCATGTGCAGAGCAGATCTGATGTGTGACTGACTGCTTGCAAATACATTACTTCAGCATACAGATTTACCAAACTGTGCAGAGCATTTTACTAGATTGGCCTGTGATCTTGTCACTGGAAGAAGCTATGTGTCTTGCTTAGCTAGAATGACTGATTGGACTCAAACTGGTCTTAAGTATTTAATTACCAATAATAAGAATATGTAGACTCAGTTAAACATGTAAATCAGCATAGTGAGAGATTAAGTTGGAGCTAGCATATGGTCATCTGTTAGGATCCTTTCAGAACCTCCAGTTTTTAGCAGATTTTAGGAATGTAAGCAGCTCAGATATGAATGAATGTGTTTAGCAGGCATCAAGAATGCCACAGGATTAGCCTTTAGACTGGTGAACTAAATGCAGCCTGCTCAGGAGAGAGGTTTCCTTCTAAGCATGTCTGTTTCAGCTTTTTGCTGCTTGAAGTATCTTCAAAGCAGATACCATTTTGTGCTGAAATATTAATTCATATACATAAAGCAATCTCATAAAGTTAATAAATCTCTTCCTAGCAACTTGATGACTTAAATTAGTATCACAGTATACAGGTCATTCTACCTCCAAGTTTTATGCTTGAATTGGCTGCAAAATATCTTTCAGTCCCTGTTTCTAGGTATGTTCCTCCTAGTCACAAAACCACAAAATACTAAAACTCTTCTGCTATATTGGTATCATACAGATACTAAAGAAGTTGAGTGATGCTTCCATGTAGGAAACCATGCAGACTGAAATGCTTTCAGTCTCCTTCCAGTTATACTGCATAGGTTTTGTTGGAAAAATGAAGCACACGTGTATTCAGTATGTTACAATAGTTTACTTTCAGAGATGAAGTTAATTTTTCTAAATCTTACTTACGAGTGGAATTAGTGCTGGTGAGATGTGCTGGATTGATTGCTCCAGAGATTGAAAGCTGCTTTCTTCACAGAAAGCATTTGATACAGTTAACAGTAGTTCATTTTAATGGCTAAAACTGTATAGCCAAATTACTTAACTATGGCAACTGAATTTACTAAACAAACAGAATATAAGGAAACTGCATAGTATAATACAATGTAAAACAGGAAAACCAAAAGTAAGTGTCTTATAATAATCACGGCTACGTGTGTGGGTGACTTCACTTAGTATGTGTATGTGGGATGATGGGATAAGTCGTTTCAGTTAATACAATGTTTCTTGTTGATCTGCAGTGTAGAATGGTCTGCTGTGATAGTGGATGAAGCACATAGAATCAAGAATCCAAAGGCTCAAATAACTCAAACCATGAAGTCATTAAAATGCAATGTTCGCATAGGTCTTACTGGAACCATTCTTCAAAACAGCATGAAGGAACTTTGGTGTGTTATGGACTGGTAAATAAAATATCTTTTTTTTATGATTTAAACACCTCTTTATGTTAACCATGCAGTAGGGCTGGGATGGGGCTAGAAGATTTGGACCTATCTGTGTCAGAAAACCAGCAAACCACAACCCTCCCCCAAAAAACTCCAGTGTTCTGTGAGAATGTAAATATGTTTTCCATAGATGTATTGGAGGTAAGCTCCTGGCAGATATATCTGCAGTATGTATTTTGCAGTTATTAATGAATTTGGAGCTCCTCTTGTCATCTGGCTTCTTTAGGGAATTTGGGAAGCAGTTGGAATTATTTTCTTTTTTCCCCCTATGTTTACCTTTCTTTAAGGACACTGTTTTTTTCTTCTTCATCTCTCCTTCACGCAGTAGATAGAGAATCATTACACAGTTTTGAACAACATTGTGCCTTTGCTCTATCCAATATGTGCAGGTCATTCTGACTTGGAAGTTGAAAGTAATAATATTTTGCTGTTTTTCAAAATGCACAAGTGCACATGTTTGGAAAGCAACAGTCTTGTCCAGGAAAACTTTTAATGGAGAGGGAGGAGTGGAAATAACTAGATAAAAATCTAGACATAGAAGACTTACTGGGGATGCTTTACAGAGGGGGAACAAAGCAAATGTGCCTTAAATATAAGGAAATACAGACTGAATTGAAATATGAGGAAAAAAATACTTTTTTAGTCTTGCATCCTATGCTGATAGTAATAGATTGTTCCAATATGTAGTGCTGCCAATGATTACCAAATTATTTTTCCCACTGGGTTTCTTAAGATTTTTTTTTTTTTAGTAAATTGCAGTATCTGCATAACCTGATTTTAACAAAAACAGTAAAAACTGAAAACGTGACTGCATAGCTTCCAATTTAGGCTGCTGAACAGTTAGCAGCCTTACAGTTTAGAGGATCTGTGGACTTGTGACTTCTGTTGCGCTACTGAGCTTCAGTTTTTATGCAGATGGCAACCCTTTCCTAAGGGGAATCTCTTCTCATTTGAGGATCACAGTAAGTAAGTGGAAAAAGAGGCATGTCTGGAAGTAGTATACATTTCTATTTGTATACACAATTTTTATTAATTTCTCTAGTGATTGTTAATTTAAGATCTCTTGCTGTTAGGCACAAACAATTTATGGTATGCTTTTAGTCAATGGAAAAGGATAGACTGCCTTGGAGTAAAGAAAATGTTATTCCTTACACCCTGCCTTGCACACCCCCCCCCCCCCCCCCCCCCCCTTTTTTTGTTTTTTAATAGGGCTGTACCAGGACTTTTGGGTAGCAAACTAGATTTCAAGAAGAAATTTTCTGATCCAGTGGAGCATGGCCAGAGACACACTGCAACTAAAAGAGAGCTAGCAACAGGTCGTAAGGCCATGGTGAAGCTAGCAAGAAAAATGTCCGGCTGGTTTCTGAGACGTACCAAAGCGCTTATCAGTGATCAGTTGCCGAAAAAGGAAGACAGAGTAAGAGTGTCTGCACATTACAAATACAATGCTAATGAATATATCTCTTTTTTGGTTTTGTTGTGTTTTTTCTCTTTCATCATGCCTTTAGTAGTTTATGGTTTTCTTTTGGATTTACGAATTTAAGAAGAATCCAGAGCCTTGGAAAAAATGCACATGCAGTAGTGTGCTTTGTTCATGTAATTACTATGATTGCATGTTGAAATGGAGTTAATCAAGCATGAAAATGCTCAGCTAGACTTCTGACTAGTGATTTACACATCTGTTTTATGTGCACTTTTGTATTTTTCTGTGCAAACCCAATGCAATGTATGTAAATCTCTTGAAATTCTATGTAGGACTTCTGAATTTGCAGCTTGACACTTTGTACATAGAACAGTATGCTTTTCATTTTTAACTCCCTCATTTTCAATGACTAAATAAAAGAAACCCCCCAGACCTAAAGCTGATTGTTGATAGGTCTGTAATCCTGTTCATCTAATTATTATTAAAACGTTATATGAGGTGATGATATGTATGACTGTAGCTAAGAGTTCTGATGAAATCTTAGGAGATACATTTGTGCGTTCCTTCTAAGTAGACAAATGCATTAGTTTGCAGCTGGTTTTGTTTTAAAAATTTGGTATTTATTCTTAGTGTATAATAACGTAATCTAAACTGTCTTCTGAAGGAAAGATTAACACAAATGCCAGTCAGTTGCTTTTCTAAATCTAGCAGGTTTTACTCTTTTCATTCTCTTGTTAATGTGAGTATATGTTCGAGTTACTGCTGTATTATTATAGCTCAGCATGGTGCGGCTGCTGTGTGGGTGGCCTAGGTTAAGGAATGATCTTGGGATTCTGTCTCCTGCTGCTTAAGACTAAAGATGTCATGGAGATGCCACCCATGGTCTCTAAGAAGAGGGATAAGAGTTTTGGCTGTAGAGCTATGTAGTCCTTGCCTTCTCATTGCTTATTCTGTTTATCCTGCCTGTGGTAGCGCCCTACAACAGCTAGTGCCTAAAAGGAGGGAAAAAAGGGTAAATTAAGCAACTGGCAAAGCAGAGAGGAATCCTTAATTACAATTCTGCATTTATTTCTCTCATTTTTCCCTCTCCTCCTATCCCTCCACAAAAGCCATACTGAAAGGTTTATAGAAACCTAACAGCAGGTTGTTGTAGCTTGATATTGATACTCTTTGTAGAATTTTGGGAGGGGATAAAATACCTATATGTACATTTTCGCTACAATTTCATACTATTTTGCTGTTGAGATCCAGATTTTTTCATTTGGTGGTAGAATAATTTCATGTAACTATTTGAGCAAATATATTCTTGTTTTCTACTTTGTTTTCCATGTTGTGTTTTTTGATGCAGTGCTCTTTGCTTTTCATTGTATGCTGCACGTAATTGTGTTTTGGGGGTTCTCTCTCTTTGGCAGATGGTATATTGTTCCCTGACCGAATTCCAGAAAGCAGTGTACCAAGCTGTGCTAGAGACAGAGGATGTAAGCTTAATATTACGAGCAGGAGAGCCCTGTAGCTGCAACAGCGGCCGTAAAAGGAAGAACTGTTGTTACAAAGTAAGAACTTGCACTGTTTGGATTTTAGAATAGTCTTTCTGGTTTGAGTGGTAGATAGGTTTTCTCGAGAGACTCTGCTGATGAAGAGCTGATTGAAACAGCTGCGTGGTTGTAGGCCATCTGTTTGGGAAGTCGTGACTGGAAACATGGGTGGTTGCATCATGAGCACGATGGACTTAGGCACTTTGGGATTACAGCAAAGCTGCTTTGCATGCCCTGAGCAGGTGGTTGTTATTTATGCAGTAAATTCTGGATTTGTTGTATTAATAAGTGCACCTGTGAAACAGTTGATGTTGGCAAGGATATTGCATTGAGATGTTCAGTATGTGTCAGGCATGCTGCTCCAATATGCCTCAGGTGGGCAGTGCAGAAGCTGCAAATCAGAGGCATCCTGGACATAGCAGGTTGTCTGGGCTTTGCTTGTGTTATAACTGCAGCTGGACTGTGTCTTTCTGTGCTGCTGAACATGCGCTTTGCTTTGCTTCATTGAAGGGAGAACTACTGACAGTAGCCATAGAGCACAAGCAGAACTTTGTTCATAAGTAACACCTCTGTAGATTTCTTCTATTGTTGCTGGACTTCATTAACATTCAATTAGCCTAGCTTTGTATTTGTTTTGTCCATATCACTCAGTAGACTCAGATTAAGTGTGTCTTTTTAACATTTAGAAGCAGTCTCTTTAGAAGCTTCTCCCTGTTTCCTTTCTGGCCTGTTCTGGTTCTTGTATAGTGTGGGTTGGTTTTTGAATTTTTTTTTTTCCAAATGATGTATCTTATTCAGTCTCCTGTATCTTCCTTTAAAAACAATCCCGCTATCAGCCTGTTTAATATTCCATGGATACTAGCATTAGTTCTTTGCAGGCTTCTGTTTCTCGTGATGTTTTGTAGAAAAAAGTAAAACGCTGTTGAACTTAATTCACAAAGGGCATTAGGCAGGCCTGCAGATGCTTAAGTGCTCTTATGGACTGTCTTATTCCAAGGTTAACCATGAAATTTAGTAACTTGAGAAAGGAAAGGAAAATTAATATTGGTTGAATCAGCCAACCATAACCAGAAAAATAGCTGCTTCTGTTGCTGCTGCTGCATTGTACAATGTTTTAAGTTGTTTGAATTATGTTACTTGAGATGTTTATAAAACATTATACATTTCTGCTGTAGAGAAAAGTAAAGTTAGCAGTTCTAGGGTAAGAAGTCATCCAAACAGCTCTGGTTTGATTTACATTTAAATCAGTTGTAAAGCTACTGTCTTTTTGTCTACCAAGGAATTCTTGGTTATCTTAGTGATTTCTGTAGATATCACGCTATCTGAAATGTTTAGCAAACTATGAAGATAGCTGTGGGCTTTTTCTCTTTTTGAGAAGATGTTTTCTACCAATAGGATCACAAAGCTGAGTGGAAAAAACCTTGCTGCATTTTTGTTAGAAATACAGTATGCATCTCTTTGGGATCAATGATAGTACTACTTAGAATTGTTAATGCATTAAACCTTGTAAGAATAGCACTTATTTTAGATTATTGCTTTCAGGAGTATTTTTTTCCATAAACATTCTTTCTTTTCTTTTTTTTTTTTGTAGGTAAATGCTCACGGTGAAACAATTAAGTCACTGCGCTTCAGTTACCTGACGATCCTACAGAAGGTTGCAAACCATGCTGCACTGCTGCAGACAGACAACACTAGCAAGCAGCAGGTTAGTTTCAGAAGTACCTAGAAAATACTTGTGGAAAATGGGATGAAAACTCTTGAATGAGAATTGCTGATGGCCTCCTTTAAGTCTTAACTAACTGAAATTAAGATATTTTGCAAAATTCCTTTTCCTTTCAGTAATTCAGAGTGTAGCCCTTATTTAATAGATAGACATGTTACACAACAGTGTGTTCATTTAGTTGGTGCATATCTGAAAATAAGGGTTATAGAAACATTGGAGAGCTCTAGGGGGAGGAGTAATTTTTAGTGATTTCTAATAATGCTATTTCTGTTCCATTTATGACAAGTGACTAGTAAGAGGAATGTCTGTGCAAATGAATAAATAATAAGCAATTATGTGTTTTTTTCTCTAGTATTTTATGTTCAGAGCTGAGCTTATTTAAATAATGAGAAGCATGTTTTAGTAGAAAATGCTCAATGAGAGAGCAGTATCAGTTTATCTTGTTACTGTGGCAAGCAACCTGCAAGACCCACAAGTGGCAGAGTTTTAAATATGTTTGTATGTTGTCCTTAAGATCCAAAAATGAGCAAAGGGATTTAGGGATGTTGCCACTTCCTCTCAGAAGCCACAAGGGAATGGAAATGAGAAAAATCCTAGCTAATTTTGGCAAGTTTGTTCCATTAAAGCAATTTGCTTTTTAGGAAATGCTACTGTTAGTGTCCAGGACCTTATATGCAATAAATACCCAAATGTTTTCAGTGTTATGTTTGGGTTTTTTTATATTATGTGTGTAGTTTTTGTTGTAATAACATTTGAGAGTTTAAATAACCACTGAAATAACAATATATGAGTATTTTGAGACTTACTATCTTTTACAGCATACATAATTATTAACCCCTCCAAAATCTATTGAAGAAACTGATGTTTGGTAGTATTTCTTACCTTTAGTATTAAGGTCCGTCACGTGTTATTCTTAGATGAGGTGAGATCTCTTCTGTTCCTCTGGAAAAGTAGACTTAAAGTATGTGGTCACGTTCAAGTTCAGAGCTACCCAAATTCTAGCAGTGGAGCTTTAATGTGGCTTTTGAACAGTTTAAATGCATTTCCCATATTGCTTTTTGTCATATTGGTGGGTCAATATGTAGTTCCCATATTGGCTTATGCCAGAGGGTCAAGAGAAATGCTGGTACACAACTGTTGGATAATGCAGACTTCAAGCCAACAGAGTTCTTGAGACTGGCAATTCTGGCCAGTCCTATTGCAGTATCTGCCCAGGAGAAGAAATTTTGGGCATCTCTTACTCTAGTAACTGGAATCCATGGTTTCAGATTAGGATCCTCTTTATTTTTTTAAATGAATCAAACCAAAACACACAGGAGATGTTTTATCCAGCGCTTCTGTAGTGAGCTGAATAAAAACACGTAACTCTTTCTAATTGAGCTACTTCCGATTATTTGTTTTAACCTGCTTTAACTCCTTGGGTAGCTTACTGGTATCCAAATGTAGCTCTAATTTTTAACGCCTATTCAAACCTTCTGCTTTTCTTCCAGGAAGCACATATCAAACGGGTGTGCAGCCAGGTATTTTCCAGTTTTCCAGATTTTGTGCAGTTAAGCAAAGATGCAGCCTTTGAAACAATTTCAGATCCAAAGTACAGTGGAAAAATGAAGGTAAACCTGTTCTTTAGAGGAAAAATAAGTATTAGTAATAGTAATAGATCTGCAGCTGTATAAGAAAATGTACACCTAATAGTTGTGGGTTTTAATCATTCTGTTTATGGCGGTGGTACCACAGCAGAGATCTCCTGTCTTGGATCAGGGTGCCTCTGGGCAAAGGCTGTGTAAGAGTGATCTGTGGTGCTAAGATATCCTAAGATGTTAGCTTTGCATATTTAGTGATGGTTATAGAAACGAACCTTGCAGTCAAGGGGGTTGGAGTCATAATATTATGACAGACAGTTCCATGAAACCATTGACTCAGTGGCAGTCGGAAATGTTTGCGGAAGGAAAAGAGAGCAAAACAAAATCTTTATGGACTTAATGATTTGTGCACACCTTCAGCTTTGTGGGTAGTTTCAGTCCTTCCTCTCAAAAAGCATGTGTTAGACCTTACAAAGGTTCAGAGAAGGGCCGCAAAGGTTCAGAGAAGAAAGGTTATCAGTGCTGTGGGACAGAAGCACCCAAGTAGGCTTGGACTCTCCAGCCTGGAAGAAATGTCTTGGGATGAACATAAGAGGGACAATCATGAGTAGAATGGAACTGGTGAAGATGTACTGAGTGCTTACTGTCTTTTCTAACCCTTTGGACATCAAATGAAGCTAATGGGAGCCAGGCTAAAGAGGAACAAAATAAACATGATAAGTGTAAACCTGCGAAACTCCTTACCTCAGAAACTGGTTTCAGAGGGGAACAGGATGAATAACTGAAAAAGATGTCTGACGTAGCTAACTAAAACAAAAACCATATTAGGTTTAGAGTGTTCCTGAGCTGAGAGTAACTGGAGGATGAGAAGTTATGCAGAATGGAGTATACTATATTTTTGCTCTCTCTCTAAACCTGGATATTCACAGTTGCTGGTTGTCATGGGAGGGGAGGCAGTGACCAGGCCACGTTTTTTGTAACAGTAATGGTTGTTACCAATTTATTGATTTGTTATTATGCAAGCAACATCCTTCGTTTCTGTTGTTATACATGTGAGAGGCCTGCATATTACCTTTGTTATATACACTTTGTTATCTCATGAAAATCAACGTTATTATTAGCTACCAGCAAATATTTAATATATACCTGTAAAAACTAAGACCATGATGTTCAGTGGTGCTTATGAAGCTGCTCTTTTATTGGTTAAAACTAACTTTGCTTTCTCTAGAAATTTCTCTTGGCACCGTTGCATACATCACTCCAGCACTGCCTTATGCCATTTTCATTATGTGTTTTTTGACACACTAGTGAACAACACAGGCAAGCAAAAATGCCTCAGATAAGGCAGAGGTTCCAACACTATGTGCCTCTAAAGTCTGCAGCTTGCAGAGTTGCCTGTTGGGAGGAATCTGTTCCAAACCATGGCTGTAAGCCGGAGTTGCTTCTGGGACAGCATAGACTGCAGCATCTTCTTGGGGGTGCAGCTGGTTGTGGCTGTGTTGTAACCTTGGCTGGTAGCAGTAAAACTCTTCTCATGCTTGTGTGCAGTGGAGTTGGGTGGTAAGAAGGAAGGTTCTGCTCTATTGCAGTGCCAGAGTAAGAGCATAACTGAGGTTGCAAGAGAGCAGAGGCTGTGATCTTAAGTATACTGAGCTTGTGCTGATTGCTTGATACTGATGAGATGTCAGGCAGGTTGAATGTTTAAGAGATCTACATGGTTCGAAAAATGAATCTCTGAGCTATCAGTAGAGAAGTGCCAGGCTAATTTACGTTTCTGGATAAATTGCCCAAATGTAAGTAGAATTATAGAATAGTTTGAGTTGGAAGGGACCTTGAAAGGTAATCTAGTCCAGCCCTCAAGTAGAGCAAGATGAGAAATACATAATTAAAAATAATGAGCTACTAGCATGATGATTACTCCTGTTTGTTTTTTTTATTGTTAGTGAATCACCTAATCCTCATCTTCATTCTATGTCACTAGAGAAACTTCTGGGTCTCCTTTTTTTTTTTAATTTTTGATCTTTTAGCTTGTTACCAGTCTGTCCTGATCAATATTTCAAGGTATTCAAGTATTTCAAGGTATTTTTTTATGTCGATTGTAGGTAATTGCAAAAAAAAAAAAAAACCAACCCAAAACCAAAACAAAATACCCCACAACCCCCCAAAAAAACAAACCCTAAATAAGCCCATATTATTGAGAAGAGCCTTGGTATGAAGAATTTCCATTTTTAAGAAGAAATGCAGTGTGTGTCATAGGAAACTGGATTTTAAAATCCAACCTTGTATTTTTGAAGTAATATTTATATTGAAAAATACTTATTCGGTATATGTGGTAGATGAGAGATAAGTGCAATATAAATTTCTGTAGAAAAGTAAGAAAGGAAATAAAAAAAATTGCTATAATTCTTTCACAGAACATTTTATTACTCTGACCTTTTTAAAAAGTCAGATCAGACACTACACTGCAGTAGTAGTAGGCAAAGGCACAAAGCAATATGGACATTTCTTTCCTCCAACATAAGAAACTATGATCTGGTATTATAGTTCTGCTAGTTTGGTTGGTTTTTACTTTATGAATTACAGAATAGAAGCATTTTCAAATGCTGCATTTATGACAGCCCAGTAGACTTACAGAATATTTTTCCACTGTTAGTGACCTCTGGTTTTGTATGTATTTATACAAATTCTTTATTTTAGATATCTGTAGTGTCTATTTCAGTCTATTGCAAACTGGATAGAATTTATCTAAGAATTATTGAAAGAATTGCTTACTTTGAGGGGAAATTCATCTGCTTTCTCTTCTAAGGGAACTTGAATTTTGTGTCAGTTCATGGAATATATCTTAGCATAAACAGAGTATTTTGGACTGTATGGTGGTATCTCTGTGCCTGGACAGAGGAATTTTGTGTAATGGGCTGAGTAGCCGTCATTGAAAAGTAAGGTCATTTTTGAGTCCATTAAATTCCACTTCAGAATAATTATGATGCCAAAAATTGGTTCATATGTGTCTGATATTGTGGTGGCTTTTTTTTTGCTGCTGCTGATTGCACTGGAGGTTTGTCTTGTGAGAAAAGATTGTCTAACTTTTGTTTTCTAATCTGAATTTTAAAACAGAAGGTGTTTGGGATGATTTTGGGTTTTATGCTCTGGAAGGAAAGTTGTTCAGAAGGTATTCTATTTAGAAAGTCTTCTTACTGTCAGAAAGTAATCAGAGGAGAGGCATCAGATACTAGAGCTTGAAAACTATTTTGTATATTTTTAACGTTTATTTGGAAATAAGTGAGATGTTATAGTAAAAGGTTTTTAATAGCCTCGTCTCACTGTAATACTTTACATTTTCTGTTCTATAAATAAATTGTAGAAACTAAATGAAATTTAAATTTATTCAGGGCAGGGGAAAGGCTGGGATTTGACGAAGTTCATTAGCTAAGCAGTTGTAACTGTTTTGAAGGGTTGAAAAGGTTAACCTATCTGCTAAAATGCCTTCTGTTCTCTCACCAAGCACAGATAAAACACGCAGGCAAACATAGCTTTTTCTACTCTGGAATATGCCTACTGCCACCAGTAAAACTAAAACTGTATGAATGGAACTGTGAGAATGTGGCATATTGGTGTTTGTGTCCTACCTTGTGCTGTGGCTGCAGTCATCTCTACATGTTTTGCAAGCTGCAGCATTTAGTGTGCCATCCCAAGTTTCCTGTTCTGAATTTAAGATTATAAGTAGAGCCCGGAAACAGCAGTCCCTATAATCCAAATATACACATACAAGTGCTGATGGTATTTCTGTGACTCTAATACATCCTTATTATGGTGGAAGGTGGGTAATAACACAGTGGTGTGATCTGAACTTCAGCTATTTTTGTGGAATTATCCCTTCATTTTCAATCATACTGCAGAATATGGAGTTTTTGGAAGACCTTGCTTACACTTTCTGTTGCAAGGCGAATTTCATGCCTAGATTTTTAACTTGAAATAGTTGCATATGTGAGAATTGAAGTGAAAGTGCCGCCTTGTTTGGAAACTATCCTTTTTCCATCATGAAGTAAGAAAGTGGGGACCTCCAAAGTGTAAGAACAAGTGATTCCATTGCTTTTTAAACACAAAGGCTGCTTGGAAAATAAGTAAGAAAAATGAGGGTAGTTTTAAAAGCCTGCAGTAACTCTCATTACTACTTTGATTATTTCCACAGTTTTGATAAAATTCTTGCTTGGGGAGACTCTATGCTTTTTAAGTGAAAAGGGCTATTAAATGTCTAGGCATTTGAAATAACTTTTTTTTTTTAAAAAAACTACATGTATAATATTTCCACAGAAGTCCATTTGTGGAGTTTTCAAATACTGTTCTTAATTAATATCAATGTCTTAGGAATAACTATGTTGGATTGATTGGTTTATTTTGCCTGGCATATTATCATTATTTCAGTAGGAAAATGGAAGTCTATTGGAGCACCTTGCAAATAATAGTAACTTTTGCTATTAAACATAACCCTAACCCAGCTAGGCATGGTTTTGAAGGTTTAAAAACACTCTAGGCTAGCTTGGACATCTGTATACAAACAAGGTATTCTGAGATGTGAAAGGTACCATTTCATCACAGTTGAACAACTCACGATATGTAGTAATGGGGAGATACGCATTTAAATCCATGTGGACTCTTACAAAGAGCATGTTACTTTTGCTTGAGTATGATCAAGTATTTCTTTTTCAGACTAACCACTTTCAGGATAATACTCTGGTGTGCAAGCAAAGAATTTATTTGTCTTTGCAAACCCATTCATTACTTTCCCTGTTCATCAGAGCTGTTCATTATTCCAGAATACCTAAAATACCAATGGGCATGACATTGATCCATTTTATTTCAACACACTGGGTGGATTTCTTTGTGTGTTCTCCTATAGGACATTAATTATCTGACCTATACTTTAATAATAGCAATAATACATAGCCAAATTCCTTGTACTTTAAAAGCATGTCACTGTTTTTCTTTTGTTTCTTAATGTGGCTAAATAAAATGCAAATGTAAGTCATTTAGCTCTTGTTAAATTACCTGATGTGGATTTTTTCCCAATAAAATACATACTGATTTGTATTTTGTTGTACAATGAAACCAGGGAAAAAATACCTTGTTTGTACCTTGTTTTCACTTGTAACTGGCTGGCTAATATATACAGAAGGGCTTGTAAATGATGTAGAATTACTATTTTGTATTCTAGATATTATCCAGAACTGTAAATTTAATAGAAACATTCCTCATTATTTGGTTGTCAAAGATTTGTTAGGCTTTTAGTGAATCAGTGTCAACTAACAATTTGTGTATTTATCACTGAATAAATATAATTTTTAAATATTTATTGCCCACTGGGAGAAAGCTACAGACATGGTACAGAAAATTCCTCTTTTCCCTTTGTGTATTCCTTCTTCATGGTACTCCGGAGCTGCCATTGCCAGATGTGGACATGCTTCTTTGGAAAATAACAGTATCACTGTTAGACACAAGGCTCTGGATTATTTGCTTCCCCACCAGAAGAACATTGTGTGTGGGCAGATTATTGGCATTTCAAGGTCTGTGCAGAGTCTGGGAAGCTGGATCCTACTGTAAACAGAGCAACAGACAAGAGTGGGAGTGGGGAGGGGCATACATCTCACTGATTATTTTAAGAAGACAAGTTCCAAGAAGTTCTGAACTGAGATGTGGTACAGAAAACTTAAACAGACCTTCCTGTTTTCAGGGGAATTATGTGCATTTGCTACATTCAAAAATTCATGAACTGAGCTAGCACATGAGATAAGTAACGTTTTGTTGCAGTCTGCACTGACACAAATAGTGTCTGAATTTACCTGTTAGTAGTATGATGGTCTTTTTATACCAGGATTTCCGTGTAGATCACTGAAAAACGCATAGGTCTGTTATCTCCATTACCTTTGGCACATTTATTTTGTTAGTAGTATTTTTTGTTTTTCCTCTGTTTGGCTTTGCAAACAATTACTATAGTGTAGCCTGTTTAAAGGCTGAGAACACAAGTAAGTGTGTGAGATGACCTGCAGATAAAATCTCTTCATTTGTATTCTGTGGTTCATTTACAGGTCCTTCAGCAGCTTTTAAATCACTTCAGAAAAAACAAGGATAAAGTTCTTCTTTTCTCCTTTTCCACAAAGGTGAGCTCCATATGATTTTTATCAATTAACTGCAGCAGTAGGTTCTGAAGCTTAAAGCACTGAGGTGACAACTGTCAACTGCACTTCCTTTCTCCTTGTACTGTAGGAAATAATAAGGACAGTGTGCCATACTCCAGAAGCATGTTGGTACCTTATGTTATCTCATGATAAAAATGATGGTGGCAAAACAGATGTAACACTCTGCTGCCTTCCTCAGAGCTTTTTAAAATTCTTGTATTACTTCAGGTGTAGCTAGCTCACACTGAGTTCAGCTGTTAGATCTGGAGTTAGAGCAGTGGCATGGCAAAATATTACTGAAGGATCATACAACCTCTGTGTTAGCACTGAAAGTAGTTAAATTCCCTGTTCTACTGGCTTTTGACCATCACCAGTGGTGAAACTTCAACCTTGAGACTTATTACACCAGTTGGTTTGAAGTGAAAACAGTGTTTAATTGGAGCAAGAGGTGTATGCACACTTCATTTTTAAGGGACTTGCTCCTTGATTTTCTTGTTAGGAAATAACATGTTTCCTGAAATGGTGCAAACTGTAATATGACTTTCTTTACTTAAATACTCCTAATGATAGCATTAAACAGTATTAAAAAATAATGGTGTGAATGGTAGTTCAAAGTCTTAAATATTTAATGATCTTGTATCTTGAAGGTAGACTGCAAGTTTAATACTTAGATGTAGTAGTAAAATGCTCATGTGTCTTAGGTAGTGCTTCATGGTGTTCAAGACCAGCCTGACTGCTGGTTACTGCAGTCTCTTTCACTCTTTCCCTTTGAACTCTGGCTGTGCATACCAGCTTGTTTCTCTGTGCTGGCTCTGGTGCTCGTTTACCATGTTTCAAGTCTTCATAACTTGCTACAATGGTAAGAAACTGTTTAAGTTGCCTTGCTCTTATTGGGTTGAACTGACTCAGCATCACTTAAAGGTTGGACAGGCAGCCAGGGTGGGAGGATTGAGTGAGACCATAGCAGACCAACATTAACCACCTTGAGTGCTGTAGAGTCACAGCCACAGAGTATCAAGGGTATTGATATCAAAATGGTGAAGATATATGCTTATTTTCAATGCTTGGTCTATTGAAAATATATTTGGAAACATGGCCTCTGTGATTGTTTAATTAAAAAGATAATAGTAAGCATTTAATCTTTTTTTTATTTTTCCGCCCAGTTGCTAGATGTGCTGGAACAATACTGTATGGCATCTGGGCTAGATTACCGAAGACTTGATGGAAATACAAAATCAGAAGATAGGATCAGAGTTGTAAGAGAGTTCAACAGCATTCAAGAAATTAACATATGTCTTGTATCTACAATGTAAGAAGATTTGACTTGTGATCTTTTTCACTCTGCCTTTCCAGTGTTTAGTAAATAGGTTACTCTGCATTTTACTTTATGACCTTGTGAGGGATTACTCTTTTGAGAAAGTGAGTTGTTCTCTTTTCTATTAGTAAACATAGACTCACTGATGTGGACTGCAGCTTCTTAAAATCTCTGAAGACTTCCTTCCTTCCCCTCCCCTCTGCTTTATGAGGATTGCTAAGATCTGAAACAAGTGTGTCTTCTGAATCTAGTTTTAAATTTCCACTTGTTGTAGGAATGAGGAAACATCAAGTGTTATATTGAACAGAAAAATTATCTCTTAGTGTTACTGTAATTTATTAACCACATTAATTAGCATATGTCTGTTTAAAATACTTCAAACAATCCTTGATTTTCTTCTAAAAATTTATTTGCTTATCAGATCTACTTATCAATTTATGATGGGTAGTGAATTCTTTTGAAATAGAGCAGTACGTTCAACTAAAATGAATGAAAATATGATGACCATTCTTTTCTCTTCTGTTTTGTTTTTTAATTCTGGTTAGTTCCATGTTTCATCTTGGATGAAGTTTGCTACCAGGCAAGGGCAGAAAGGGAACCAAGAGCAACTTTAATCTTCCTGCCCAGAGGAAAACTCAGTGAAATGCGATGAAACATGCAAATGTGCTGTCCATGCCTATATGATCACTTTGGTCCTTCTTTACTGAAAGCGTGCATGTTGAAGTTAGGAGAATCCACTCTACCTCTGTTTAATTAGAAGTTAGATGTTGTCTTAAAGACTGCTACAAGTGCATGTCAGAACTGTCTTCAGATACTCTCTGGTGCATGTGGGCAGAGTTGTGAAGAGATTTGTTTTGTTGGTCATGCACATTTGTTGGCAACCTCCATCAGCTGTGGAACCCGGCCATCTGCTTCCCTTAGACCTTCATGGGTCCCTATTCTTTCTCCCTGAAGACAGCAGGGAATCACTGCATCTGTAGCATTAGGAAAGGCTTTCTAGTTTGTGCTTCTGTCAGTCTAGTTTGTGTAATCATAACCTTCTCAGTTCTCTTCCATTAATTTACATAGAAATAAATAAGGCGGTTGGGTCAACAGAGATGGACTTTGTCCTTTCTGCTGTTGGAGCTTGTGAATACAGAGATTGGTTGAGCTTTCCATGCTTGCTAGTGGTGCTTGAGACAAGAGTGTTGATTCTGTTGTTCTTAGTGTTTCCACTAGTAAATGGAAGGAACAAAAATGATGGAATTGCAGTCAATGTAACCAGTGTTTAATAAGAAAAACAGACGGTGCAATTCTTTGTGTGGTTTATCACAGGTAACAAAACTATCTTTTTGCTTGCTTGATATACATTTGTGGAAGCAGCTTTGATTTTGTAATCCTTTGGAAATCAGAAAGTGATATATCCCAGTTCTACTCTGCAAGAGATTCATCATTCTTCTTACTCAGATTTCAGGCATTAGGACTTCACAGTATATTCTTTATTTCTCAACACATAGTATGTTGACAGAATTGGGTCATACTCTTCTGTCCGTACTTTCTTGCAAAGTTTTTGGCTGACTGTTCTGTGTAGTCAACTTGTAAGTATTCTGAAAGTCCCATTGCTCGAAGAGCCAAATGTTGATTTTCACTGAAAATACTTGCACAGTCTTTTTGGCTGCAAAAATACATTCTGCAAAGGATGAATTCCCTGCATAGTGATCTTGAGTCTGCCATTATATTCCACTGGCACAGTTAACATACAACTTTAAACAGGAAGCTCCAATCTATAAATTAGTGAGTTACAGTGCAGACAGTGGTGATGACTTCAGTGTTAAATTTACAGTGTTCCTGGTTTATATCCCATTTTTTTTTTATACCAGCAAAGTGCCTTTTCTGCCTGGAATTGCCTATGTATAGCCCATAGACATTTGGAAATCCTGATTATAATTGGTTGGTGAGTTTTTTGAGAAATAGGGCCTTAATAAAGTGTGTGTAAAAAAAAAAAAAAAAAAAAAAAAAAAAAAAATCTGTCTGTCTATATATATACCTAGCTTAACCTCAAGTCTTGCAGTTAATGTTAGTGTCAAACATAGCCATATAGCTATCCATAATGCTTTTATATGACTAATATAGCTATATGGATAAATATGTTTTATGGCTGTGGAGAGAAAATACAATTGATTTCTTCAGAGCTTGCAAATTCCATCAAACTAGTAGGTATAGATTATGGATTTCAGCCTTGAGCTTTATGGAAAAATAGGTATATATCTGTTGGAACTTCTAAGGCTCATGAAGTCTATTTCAGAATACTTCAGTCCTGTGCTGGTGTTGCTGGGAAAATGCATGATTATTTGGAAGAAAGGAAGGGGATTTTTGGTCATGCTTAGAAATATTAAAATAATTGCTGGGGTTGCTATAACTTGATAGGAGAATGTCAGAGCTTGCAACTCCATTGATGCTTACCCTAAAGAAGGGAAGCTGTATATGTACAATACTGAAGTCTACGCAGTCCTGTTCCATTGCAGTGTTCTGGAAGAAATAAGAGCAGCAAATGTTCTCTTGAGTTTTCCACGCTAGTCTTTCTCTAGATTAATTCCTTCAGAATAATTATGAATGAAAATGTATTTCTGCTTCTCAGTTTTCTTTAGTACGTAAAGAGAATTGCTTCGATGATGGTTACAGAAATTTGTAGACACTTTTTATCATGAAACGTTGCAGTATGCACTGCCATTCTACCTGCGGCATTCTCAGTTACTGTCCATTACTGGATTGCTGTCCATTACTTTGTACTTTTTCAGGCTTAATTTAACTTGAATTCTTAACAGCTGTGTTGTAAATAATTTTTAATGTGCATGTAATCACATTTAAAGAACTCCTAGCCACAAGATCTCACTGCAACAGAGAACTTGCGAATTATAAAAAAAAAAAACTTATATCAGTAAATATAATTACATTGTCACAGCTTTCATTGAAACTTCCCTAATGTGATACTGTTTTGTAACTTCTGAACATTGTGGTATTAAGTTGTCAGTGACAGGATATATAAACAAGTAATTTCTTCAACACAGGGTGCGGTTTTAGATAATGTGATCTTTTGAAAACTGTTGTTTGTAACAGAACTGTTATGAGACATTTTATACAGGGCTCTTCATTTGAGCTGTATTATTGTAATTCACATGGACCGTCTTGCAATAATGACTTTAACCTCTGGCTAAAGTGATACTTCAAATGGAAGATACTCTTCGCAATGCACAAACTAACTACTGTGTTCATTCTGTCCGTGAAGGATATAGGAGCCATTCTTCTGGTTTGGAGTATCTGAATTTTTGTGGCATACCTAAAAATATTGAAAGGTTAAAATCTTTATAAAGCTAAGTATCCTGTTTAGGTAGCTTTCATAGTCAGTCTGTTTTACTGACACTAAGGCTTTGAACTGAGGTTTAATTCATATTTCAGTTCCAAATAGTGCAATTTTTTATGAGAAAGCATTTGGAAAAGCATGTTGACTTATGTTTCAGCCTGACTGCAGGGTCGGTTTGGTAAGATGAGAGGCTGAATTTTGTCCTCTCTAAAAAGAAATACACCAAAATTCCAAACTACAGTAAGGTATTCTGAAAAATACAAAGATTTTTATTCAGCATTTCAAACTTTGAGAGCGCTCATCCTCCGGAAACCTCCGTTAATATTGGCAGGTTCCCACATCCTCTCCCTTTCCAGATTTAACGAACCCAACACCACACCACACCTGGAAGGAAGAGGCCACAACTGTATTTACATTAACAAGGATTCCATGAAGACTAAAAGGTGGTGGGGCTCCATAAGCTTTTGGGTTCTGTCTCCATTTATTCACAACCCTGGAAACTTTACCTTTCCCACTGCTTTAAACAAGCAGAATATAAAATAATCTATTAAAACCAGGTGTGTGGTAAATTAAATGGGATTGACTTTTTCAATTTTGTGGCACCTCATTTAGAGAAAAACACACTTGAAATTAGTGCTATGTCAATGTAAAGAATTGTTTTAATAGTTAAATTAATAATAGTATTGGGCATGTGCTTGTATAGGAACTTGTCTCTTTTTGTAGGAATGTTGGTTGAGCCAGTTGAAAAGAATTTTCAGTATTTGCTTGTTTTGCAGCTGAATGAGAAGTGGTATTTTCCTCACTTCTGTTCCTGTCAAGTCAGAGCTATGCACATGCCAAACTCCAAGTAACTGAGCAGTTTTGTTAGACTTAGCAAGGGCATTAGTTAGCTACCTCAGGTTAAGTACCTGCTCAAATTCTTTGCTGGCTTGTAGGCTTTACCCTAAAGCACAGTACAACTGTTGAATGTTTAAGACAATATAACTGGTACCCCTGTGACTCCTTACCCCCACAGTAGACAATTTTCTTACAGTGACTTTTTTCCTTGTAATGACAGGTGTGAATGTTGCTGATATGCAGCTGTGTGATGGACTGTATTTTTAACAGTTGACTTCCACACTGTACAAATACACTTGTGACAGTTGTTAATTCTTATAGGCATGACTCACCCTACACTGTGACCATTTTAGTGGAAGCTGCATAGTATTATTTTCAAAACTATGCTCTGTGATTAGAGGAAGTAAAATTTGATGCAGACTTTTTATTTAAGCTACAGTTTTCCTTCTATAAAGTTAACTGACATAGAAGTGGTTATGAATTTCAGTATAGCTGTTGAGAGAGTTGGCTTGTGTAGGGCTCAGTGGGTATGAAGTAGCAATCAGGACTTTTACTAAAGTAAGGTGAGAGCAGTTGGTTATGACTCAGCTAGTCATACAGTTTGTAATCTTCTTGCTGCTTAGGTGAGATAACTGCATTTTTCAGCAGTGGTTATTTACGTTCTTGATGCTTATTAACACAACAGTAACACAAAGCTGTACCTCGCTATTTTCGGTATCTCTGTTGTGCTTTGGGGGGGTGGGGAGGAAGGGTATGCTAATATGGACCTAATACAGTGAAAAAAACTGTCTGTTTTTCTTACTGTCAAACAGCTGTATTTTTTCATTTTTATGTTTTTAGGGCTGGTGGACTGGGTCTTAATTTTGTTGGTGCCAATGTTGTTATACTGTTTGATCCTACATGGAACCCAGCAAATGATCTTCAAGCTATTGACAGGTACACTCTCAGAATACAGCATTTGATCCATATTGTACTCTTCTTTTGCTTTGATCCTGTAATCTAATTGTCCAACTAAACTTTCCTAAGGGAAGACGTTTTTTACATAGCCTGACTTGTCCTCAAGACAGTAAGAAACGTCCAGCTAAAATATTTTTTAGCTTTGATTTTCTTGTTTGTAACCCTGAATTTTACTTCTTATTTTCCATTTTATTTTTGTGGCACTGTGATTTTGGGCACATGGGGGGGGGGGAAAAAAGCCGTAGTTACTGTAACTTTTTGTGATCTCTAGAACAAGTGTGTGTGTGTAGCTGGATGGCTTTTTTCCTGTGTTAGTCAGGACAGAACATGTCATAATTGACCCTAGTTCAAGTGATGTTTTGAATTCCAGAATTCTTAAAGAAGAACACATATGTTCTTTTCTGCTTCACCCTTGTGGAGATGAGTGCCTTTTCAGTACTCACTTCCACCTCTGATACTATGCTATTGGAGGTTTTCCAGGAATCTGGATTTTTCTTTCAAGGCTTTTTGATGATAGGATGTTTCCCTAGGAATTCAGCTAGGGAATTTTGAATAGCTGAAGTAAAGAATATTGGAAGCCTTCAAAGTTCAGTAGATTTACATATTTTCATGAGGAGAAATAAACTTATTTCTGTTGTCCCATCTAATTGCGTAATTCCATTTTAAGGGTCTTTCTGACTTCTAAGAGGTGTTTGTGTACCTGTTTTAGAGAAATATGGGTATCAGAAATGTGTATTATTGAGAGGGCCTGTCTTTAAAGAATCCTTTAAGACCGCATTTCTATAAATTGGTTCAGCCTCTCTTGAATTTTCAGATTATAATCTATTAGAAGTCTCAGAATTTGCCATTTAGATAGAACACTGCCTGTTCATTAGCTGTTTTTATTGTATTGTAATTTGCAAAGTGCTTTATGAAGTTCAGAAAGAGCAAACTGCTCCAACTAATCCATGATCTAACTCCCATATAGTACAAACAGGAGAATATCCTATGCAAGAGCAGATGGAGACAGAGGAGGGAAAAAACTCAGAGAAAACATAGTGGAAGATGTGTTTTCAAGAGAGATGGGAGACAGGCCTTGTGATACAAATCGAGGAGAAAGCTTTTTCAACTGGATAGGCATGGGAAGAAACTTGGAAAACTAAGGGTAAAGGAAAAAGGGAATGAAATACTGAGGAAAATTTGGAAAAGGGGTGGGGGGACCAACCCAAAACTCAACCAACTCATAAATGATTTAGAGTACACCTGTTTTATTGGAATGGTTTTTAAAATTTATTTATTTTACTACCCCTAAGAGTGCTTTTTTTTTTTTACTGATTAAAAATAATACGCCACTGTCCTTGCAGAGCTTACAGGATTGGCCAATACAAAGATGTTAAAGTGTTTAGATTGATATCCTTGGGAACTGTGGAGGAGATGATGTATTTGCGACAAGTTTATAAACAGGTAAAGTTCACAAACTATTTAAATTGGGAGCTCTTTTTAGCTGTTCAATGACTGAAAGCTAAGCTAGCCTATAGCAAAATTGTAGTTTACCTTGGTTTTGTGATACATGTTGCTACCTTATTAAGCAGAGATATATCATTTAGCAATTGTCAAAAAATAAAACAATGATACTTGTATTCAAGTTTTTCTCTAACTTTTGACAGTTTAATTATTCAGTATACATGAATCAGGTTATACGGAGAACTGTTTTATTTAAAAACTTGTAAAATATATCTGCAAAAGTTGTAGCTAGTATCTGCAGCAGTCTGATTTGGGCAGCTTTTTCTTTTGAAAGGTTGGAGGAGAGCAAAAATCTTGCTGGTGCTGTAGAAGAAAAGCAAGAAGACATTGCTACTCTCCGGCCTTTGAAAACTTTTTTATAAAAGGAGGGGGACACAGCTTGTAGTTGCTGCTACTGTGAAAAGAAGTGATGTTGTCTGCCAGAATACTCAACCTGAAACAATTGTGCACTCTAAATTTTGCTACTTGCGTGGATACGTTTAAAAACCTAAGAGTAGGAAAAACAGAGTGTGTGGTTTGAGGAACACATAATCTAGCAACCGTTTCCTGATGAGATCAGAAAGAAAACAAAAAATAAGCAAACTCAAACATGAACAACAAAGAGCAGGCTGCAGAACAGTAAGAAACTAGATGAAATGCAGATGACACCAAACTGGGTGGGAGTGTCAATCTGCTGGAGGGTAGGATGGCCCTGCAGAGGGACCTGGACAGGCTGGATTGATGGGCTGAGGCCAGCTGTATGAGGTTTAACAAGGCCGAGTGCCGGGTCCTGCGCTTGGGTCACAACAACCCCATGCAACGCTACAGGCTTGGGGAAGAGTGGCTGGAAAGCTGCCTGGCTGAAAAGGACCTGGGGGTGTTGGTCGACAGCCAGTTGAACATGAGCCAGCAGTGTGCCCAGGTGGCCAAGAAGGCCAGCAGCATCCTGGCTTGTATCAGGAAGAGTGTGGCCAGCAGGAGCAGGGAGGTGATTGTCCCCCTGTACTCGGCGCTGGTGAGGCCACACCTGGAATACTGTGTCCAGTTTTGGGCCCCTCAATACAAGAAAGGCATTGAGGTGCTGGAGCGTGTCCAGAGAAGGGCAACAAGGCTGGTGAAGGGCCTGGAGCACAGGTCTTATGAGGAGCGGCTGAGGGAACTGGGGTTGTTTAGCCTGGAGAAGAGGAGGCTGAGGGGTGACCTTATTGCTCTCCACAACTCCCTGAAAGGAGGTTGTAGTGAGGTGGGTGTTGCTCTCTCCTCCCAAGTAGTTACGATTGGATGAGAGGAAATGGGCTCAAGCTGTGCCAGGGGAGGTTTAGGTTGGATATTAGGAAAAATTTCTTTACGGAAAGGGTAGTCAAAAATTGGAACAGGCTGCCCAGAGAAGTGGTGGAGTCCCCATCCCTGGAAGTGTTCAAAAAGCGGGTAGACATGTGGCACTTTGTGACATGGTTTAGTGGGCATGGTGGTGTTGGGTTGATGATTGGACTGATGATCTTAGAGGTCCTTTCCAATCTTAATGATTCCTAGTTTTTCCTTTAATTATAAATAATGCAGCCACCAAGCCAGGAAACATGAAATTGCTACTCTACCCTCAATTGGTTTAGTGGTGGACTTGGTAATGTTAGGTTAATGGTTGGACTGGATGATCTTAAAGGTCTTTTCCAACCTAAATGATTCTATGATTCTATGTTTTCCTCAACAAACATTGCAAGTTAAGAAATGCTTTAAGTTAAGATACTGATGTTATAGGCTTTTATAACCTTGGAGAAAAGAAGAAAATCGGTGAGATACAGTTGTCCTGAAGAATACATTGCATAGAAAAGGTAAAGTAGGTCACCTCAGTGGGCAAATGGTACTGTGTATTAAAGAAAGCTTTACTAAATTTGATTGATTAACCTAATAATTTCAATTTTTGGCCATATATAGGAGAATTTTGGTATTGAGTCTTCAGTGACAAGCACTCTCTTGTAGCTGGGTTATTTACAAGGAGGAGGTTGGAGGCTGAATGAATGGGAAGTGCAGTAATAGGCAGATATTCATTATCCTCATACAGATTTAAGTGACAAATAAGAATAAGGTTCTAAGATCAAGTATTTGGACATGGTATCTGATTTCACAGAGCAAATAGAAACCCCAGAGCTGGAAGATCAAATCTTGAGCTGCTCTCAGTAGTGTGTATGGCCTGCTTTAAAATGTTACTTTCAGAAGTGTAACAGTGACTTTATCTCACTTAAATTCAGTATTCTGTAGAAGCCAAAAAAAAAAGTGCCGTTTAATTTTGACAAAATGATCTAAATAAAAAAAAAAGAGGAAACTTGTTAAGAAGAAATTAATAGTAATAGGTGATGGGCTGATGTGCTCACAAGGTAGTTGGGCAATTTTCAGAGACTGTACCAGAAGCTCAGAATGAAGAAGACATTGTACTAATAGTTGAAGTCATATATTAATGAGGTGAGTTAAAGATAAAACACAGTAAGACCGAAAACTACTTTTGAGGGACAGTGGTCTAAAAACATAAAGGCTAATAATTTAGTTTTTGAACACATCAGGAGCAGGGATTGTATTGCTCTATAGGTATTACTTTAGTGAGGTTTAAAGGAGTGTTCACTGCAAAAAACCCACTTGATTTATTCTTTACACCCACATTAATGGAAAAGCTCAGAGAGCATCCTGTTCCAAAGTTTCTCTTGTGCAATGTACTTTTGAGGATTCATTTCAATAGCAAGTATCAGTAGGAGAGGTCTCTGAAAGGCTAACAAAATGATCAGTAGCAGATTATGACTGACTATATTCACCAAAATCCTGAAGGAGCATATCATACTTCACAGAAGTCTTTGGAGTTGGTGATCTTGTAGATAAAGAAGACCTGGATGATATTCTCTGTTTGGATTTCCAAAAGGCCTGTATAAAACTTCTTGAAAGGCTCTTGTTTCTGCCCCACCCCACCCCCCAAGTTGACGTATGTTTGTCAAGTCTAATAAGAAGCAATAAACAGAGTAATTGTAAATCTGGGATTTTTTTTAGTCTACACTTGGACTGCATTCTCTGCTATTGACACTTGAACACCCTTAGCAAACTTTCAGTAAGTTGTGATGAAAATACCTTTATCTGCTGTTGAAAATTCAGAAACCATGAATATGTGTGGATGCGTGGCTTTTGGTGAAGAACTATACAGATGTGCTCTCAGAGCTAAATGTTGTCATCCATCCTTTTCATGAAATGAATTCATGTGATAAAAATGCTTTATCATGTTTGTAGTGTATTCTTGGCGAGGGATCTATTTGATTTTAAAATTGCTGAGTTTATTAGTTGTGTTTGGTTGTCTGACTTAGCCATATGTGATTGAAGAATCTGATATAAATAAAACTGAACTCTAACATAACAGAAACCTGAATAAGTTATATATGTATCCTAAAGTATACTTTTGTAAATACCATGCATAATTCAAGGAGGAGTAAACTGTGCTTAGCTAAAGTTAAACTAAATTTGACTGTATAGTTACTGGTCTATATACTTCAAGAGGTGTGCTGTCTAGGAAAATGCCTGTTCAGTCCTACAACTGGAAGTGAGTAGAACTGAAGAACTACCAACTGCTTAGAGAGAGTTACAAAAAATATTACAGGTCTCGTATCCATAAAAAACATGGTTTTGACATTCTTCCACTTAAGAGTCAAATATACTAATTGTGTAAGTATTGAAAATTTGCAGTCATTGAAATGAAGCTCAACCTGCCTGGCTTCAAAAATGTTTTAATTCTGCTTGATAAACTATTTACTTGTCTTTCCTTTTCACCTGGAAGATTTTTAAGTCTCTTCTGTTCAATCTACTTAACAAGACTGAATGATAGTTAAAATATGCAGAGATCAGTAGGAGTAATCTTGTGGCTTTTATTTAGTCCTTACTGAGTAAGGACTACTGAGCAACACAGAGGACTATGAAAAAGTAGTAAGAATTTAGTATTGAGAAAAGATGAGCAGTCAAGATACAGAGGAATGTCAGCAGTGTGTATAGTGGGTTTCTGATATTAGATGACAATGAAGTAAAAGACTTGAAATATTTTTATTTTTTTTATTCAGTAAAACCAAGCAGGTTCATATTATACCACAATCTATTATACCAACATCTGCCAGGGAAATTAAAACAAAATATCCTCCCTTAGGAATTTCTGCCTGCTCCGACTAAAGCTGTGTATATAATGTGGATGCCAGGAAATTCTGACATGTTGTTGGAGCAAACACTTCTGAAATCTCTTGTGTTGTTCTGTTTTAGCAACTTCACTGTGCGGTGGTTGGAAGTGAAAATGCCAAGCGGTATTTTGAGGCAGTGCAAGGATCAAAGGAACATCAAGGAGAGCTTTTTGGGATCCATAACCTTTTCAAACTTAGGACTCATGGGTCCTGTCTTACCAAAGACATCCTGGAGGTGTGAAGTCCTACCCTTTTATTTCTGGATATTAGTTTTACATTTTTCCTTTCCTCTTGAGATGTTTCCATTCAAAATTATGACAAAATACTTTATAAACCAGAGAAACTTAAACAGTACCTGTCTATGAAGTGCCTTAAATGAAATAGCCATTGTATTTTTCGCTCTGATGCACACCAGATAAATTTCCTTAAATCAAACAAAAAATTGGAAAAAGTTTGGATTATAATTTCCAGAAGTTTCCTAATATATTTCTTTTCCTAATAAAAATGCTGTAACCTATTTTTGTGATACTTTCATATATTGTCAACTTTGTGCACAGGTACCTTTTATTCATCAATAGCTCAGAGTGAACTTTTAAGCCGGAATCCTGATCATAAAAATATTTTTTATGATCATAGTAACCTTTGTGTAGTACATTTTGACATTTCAAAAACTGTTTAATAAAAATATTTTATCATGCTGGATTTAAAAATGTTTAAAAGTAAATAACTGAGGCTTCATATTTTAAGATTTATTTCTTAGTTACTCTAAAAAGACTGTTGGCACAATTCCATAGCATATAGTGCACACTGGTTTTAAGTGTATGCAGTATTATACCTTTTCCTACCCAGCATGTTTGCTCCAGCGAACTTGCGTCTTGGAATTTATTGCAGCTTTATTCTAGGTTTCTTTCCGTCCTTCCCTTTATTTTGTTATTTTGCCTATACTAGGAAGAGGCTGGGGAATGTGACATAGCAGTGTAAAGGCACCATAGCCAGAAGAATAAGGTGGGATAGGAACATGTACTTTGGGGATATTAAGCTAAAAAGTTTTTTAAATTAAATCTAAATTAAAACATGGCATGTAATATGGACATTGTAGCAGGTGTTCTGCTTTGGAAAAAAGTTCAAAAATTATTAAAACAAAGTATGGATAAGATCATCCCAATTTATGCAGCAGGTTACGGGTTAGATCAGAGAGCAGTAAATGCCAAAATGAAAGTCTTAGTCTGGACTTTGCTGATTGTACTTCTGATGCTTATATCTCTGTAGAAAGAAAAAACACTTTTTTTTCCTGGGTTTGCCTTTAACTTGAACAGATACAGTTTTTATTCTCTACATTCTTGATTATTTTAGAGGGAAGGGCGAGTAGAAGCAGGAGTCATGACAGCAACTACATGGCTAAAGGAAGAGACTCCTCCATGCAGCTCGGAAAAGGTGAGGTGTCTTTGTGGACTATGGACCAGGCATGACAGTTCCTCTAGTTCCTGATACTACAGCGGCAAATGTGGACAGTATGTTGTTAGGCTAGTAATGCTTTTACCCTGTATTGACTTGCTGTCTTTTATTGTCTGCTTGCCCTTGGTTTTACATATTATAAAGCATTTGATAATGTCATGCTGTCTGTATGTGAAGTGGAATATTCTGAACATCTGGTAATAAGGTATTCTATGACCCTTACAACACTTGGATATCCTCAGTCTGAATGAAGGTATTACGAATGTGTTGTTATTACAGAGCAATGTTGTTTACTGAAGCATTGCTTTGTAATGCCTTAAGAGTGACAGCCGTATGATATGACATGACATGATACGATATGACAGCCTTCTGATCAAGATGTCAGTTGAGAATCTGGCACCTAGATGTTTAGATGATTTTGGTTAGGGAGTTGTGGAAAGGAGTGCAGTTGGTTTAGAGGATTGAAAGCTTGCTTCAGGCTTTGTGGACTGCTGTGGAAGACATGGGCTATTTAGTTGATGTAACCAGACAGTGATTCCCACCAAATCAGTGGTCCGTTCAATGCTGGCTTTTTTTTTTTTTAAATAATGTATCTAATAATTTCCTTCTGGAACAAGACACACACCACTTTCCCCCCCCCCCCCCCCCCCCTCCCCCAAAGGCTGGGTTTAACGGAAGCATTTTTATGAATGTTTTTGACTGAACACTGTGTTCAGATGATTTGGGAAACAAACAATTAGGTATACAATATGGCCTCTAAGCATGAAAATACACTAGATAGATCACACTGAATGGTACTGAAAATTTGCCACTGTCTCTTATGCTTTTTGGAGATTTCTGTGGGTAAATGTCAGTATTAATTTAAATCAGTTTAATTTAAATCAATTTAAATTGGTCATAACATCACATTGCTAATACATCCCTGCATGGTCATAATCTCACAGTAGATTTGGTGACAAACGGTAACTTTCTTAGCTTGTGTGAAATGCTTTTTGATAAGCAGGGTGATAGAATTAGTACATTAATTTTAAAACTTCTCTTCATATACAAAAGTTTAGTATTTACCCTTCTGACTTTTCTTTTACATATTGTCACAATTCTTATCTCAGTAGTACACAGTTTTGGAGTTGTGTTCTGGAATTCAAAACTCAAAATGTTTTAAGGTTGCCTGGAGGTAATTATTGGTTGATTCTAGTAGGCCCTACGTAATTTTAAGAGCAGAATGTTATGTACTCATAGCTCTTTTAAACTGTGTTAGCCCCCATGTACAAGGAAGTTAACCACTGCAGGGAGATATTTTTTATGAATGTCATTACACACTATTAAGGTTTGCATCATGAAGTCACTTTTCCAACTACCTTTGAAAGATGAAAAGTTGCAACAAAACCAGTATAAACTAGAAAAATATGGGTGTGGATTGTGAAGACATAGGTTGTTTTAGTGGTGTGCAGCATATATAGTCTCACATATATATTTGTAGTTATTTTCATTGTTCTGCTAAAATTTTTGTTCTACCAAAGACTTCCATATAATTTCTCTTTATTCTTTGTTTTGTATTTGCTTTCTATTTGTGTATTGTAATAACTATTTTGTATACTTTTTGATTGAGTAACATAGTGAAAATCCACTTTTTTATACCACTTTGGAATTAGGTGTGTTCCATATATTAATTATGTTTTAAATATCTTTGCTGTAAATTACTCTTATTTTTAGTATGAACAACTGGACTGTAAAGAAGATGGAGATCCTGGAAGCATTCAAGCACAATTAAAGAGAGAAGAAACTGATTTTTGTGATGACTTTAGTGATGATGATATTCTGGAAACTTCTGTGAAAAAATGTGACAGAAGGAAGCCTTGCAAGGCAAATAGTTTAATGGTAACAAAGGGACAGCTTTCCTTAATGCAGTGTGGATTCTCTAAGTTATTGCAGAGAGAAATTGAAACTACAAAAGAAGAGTATAATAATTATAACTCTCATTATTCAAATTCTGATAATCAGACTATAAGAACAAATGTAAATAGCAAGCATAGTGATTTTCAGAAACGTCAAAGCCATGTGCATGTTTTGGACCATGAGAAAGCTGCTCAGTCACCAGACAGAACTGATAAACAAGATATGTGTAGTAAAGACTGGCTTGTTTTATCAGGCTCTGAGGAAGAAGGGGACAGAAAAAGTGAGGGTCAATGTATTTCAAAGCGAAGTGATGTAGTCACTGAAACTGAATGCAGTTCTGAAGAGAGTGATGATGTCATCTTTCCTACCCAAGTGCTTACTAAAAAAGTTGACATTTACAGGTCAGCACATGAAAATTGTGAAGAGTTAGCAAAAGGAAAAGGTGGGTTGGTAGTTAAGAGAGACAGCAGGCAACTTGGATTCCATACTACTGAGTCAAATTTCAGCAAAGTCATGTCTTTTGGAGACATCAAGAACAGCACAAGAGATTTGAAAGAGGCAAGCGACATAAGTGATGAGTCTGATGATATTGAAATTTCCCATAATTCTGAATCAGGAAAGTTAAGAACTTCCAGCTTTCTGAAATGGAAAGAAAGACACACCCATAACAGTGGACTAGGTAGCTTCTCCAAATCTCTGCTACGATCAAAGAAGGACAATAGAAAAGAAAAGGAAAGTGATTCTCAGAATATAAATGAATATTCATCCTCTGAAGATAATTTACCAGTTGAGAAAATTCATGTCGGAAAGCAAAGCTGTAAGTGTAAAAGACCAAGAGACAGAGTTCAGTTTGGGTCTGAAGTGCTTCATCCTGTTCAGGATACCTCTGTTGCACAAATGGAGTCTAGCGATTATGCTGTGCGTAGAACTTCTGCAAGTAAAACTGGATTTAAACATCAAGAGCAAAAAATGGAATCAATGGACAGATATTTAGGTAAGTAGTAATTTAATTTCTTTGATTTTATTTCAACTAAAGTAGTAGCATATGTTTAACTTACCATTGTTGGCAGGTTTTAAGTTATTCCTGCTATGTTTTTGTTACAAGATACTAATAAATGCCCTGCTAAATTGTTTAGTAATGTCTTTCTGTGTCTTTCTTTTTACCGATTAGCCTTACTTTCTTGTCTTCTGAAGTGATGGGTTGCTTTGTAATGTTTTGTTAAACACTTACTGTCTGTTGAAAGATGCTAAACTGTAAAACTTGACAGGGCTGTTAAGTTTTTTTTTTTTCATGTACGTAAGTTTTCATTTCTGCAATTTGGGAGTTTGAAAATACTATGTAGAAGATTTGATTCTGTTAGAGGCTTAACTTTAAACATTAATACTGCAGCCATTAAATCGTAGATGCTTTGAAACTTCTCCTTTGTCTGTCTGAAAAAACCCACACTGAAATGGAAGCAGTATTAAACTGTGGATAAATCTGAATAAGTCTAATGATTGTTGGTCATTTCATAGAGCTGAGAAACTTGGTGCTGACTGAAATCTTAACAAATTTTACAGCTTTCATGTGAAACTTTAAAAATTACAATATCCTTCTTCAGTGCAACTGTGTACCTTCAGGGTTTTGGAACAAATCTTTGATTATATCTTTCTCCTAATATATCAGATGGTGTTCAAGAAGTGGCATATATTCATTCAAATCAGAATGTGGTTGGATCCAGCAAGGCTGAGAATCACTTGAGCCGGTGGGCAGTGCGGGACGTATTTGAGTTGAAGCAGTTTTCCCAGCTCCCTGCTAATGTAACAGTCTGTAGTGCCAAGGTAAAGAGAAATGTTTGGGAAATGTTGTTTTTACTGTTTTTATCCTCATTTTTCATCTTAAAAAGCTCTAACAAACTTGTTTTTCTCTTAATGGCCACCATGAATGATCAAAGCTACTGAGGATGGGAGGGGGAGGAGGCTCAAATGGAGGTCTAATAAATTACTTTTGTGTTTTGTTTTTTGGTTTTGTTTTTTTATATTGGCCAGCTCTGAAAGAGTTGGGAATTAAGCAGCAGAGCACTCTCTGTGGGATTTTTCTGAGAGAAAGGGTAAGATTAAAGATTGGGTGTTTGAAATAAAATTCTGTGCCATGTTTTTCTGATTTGAGACTTGAAAAAACTTCAGTTTGTCCTGGATCCAGTTAACCAAAATCCAGTTGCCACAGTACATGCTGGAATCTCTGTGGCATAGAAAGTCAAACGTACATCAGCTTGCACAATTTTTTTTTTAGGGTGGACACACACAGTTGCTATAATGGGTTAAAGTAATGGTCATTATTGACTACACTTAATGTCTGAAACATAAAACTAGAGTTTACGGGGAGTGCTCATTTGTGGCAACAGATATATTTTATGCTTTTTGTTTGTCACGCATCTTGTTTAATTACATTTGGAATACATACAAATCTGGAATAAATTCAGGTACAGCTTCCAGGTTTTTGTTCTTATTACATAGTGGTTTTAGTCTACTCTGATTATCTGGACACTTTGTTGTTTGCCTTGTAATAAACATTTGCCTTTTCCTAGACTGATTCTTAAGATAAACCACAAGCACAGAATTGATGAATGTGCAGTTAGTTTAGTCTTTACAAATGTATTAGCAATCACTATAGAAATTGTAGACAGAATGCATGTCATTCTGGGGTGTTGAACATCTGCAGTGGCTAAAAGAGAGTCTTCCAGTGTTGTTGATGTGCTGTATTTAATTAAGCCATTAGCGGGAATGCCAAAGAATTTTTGGGAAGATCAAACGAGGCCAACCAGTAAAAGTGAGGCCTTTTCAATTCTAACACATTTGCATTAGAATGTCCCTTATTAACAGAAAAGTTGGTCAAAAATACTCGAGAATACTGTAGAAAGGTCCTTACTTAATGGCAATGGCTGACAACATTAATAAAACTAAATATAAATGAAAGAAAACTTTGAAGAGAGTACTTTGAATAAATGTCTGTTGATCCACCTATGAGCAAAACTAGTTCGAGCCATTTGTATTGATCATGTAACTTACGTCTCATTATTTAGAGTTTGTGTGACTGCAACTATTACAAATGAAGTTCTCTTGATTAACTTGTCAGTCAATTTTTCTAAGGTACCTATTTTTCACTCAGAAGCAACAGTGGTATCAATTCTTTTGGAGATTTAAGTAGGAAGAAAAGCATTAATAATTATGGACAAGGCTGCCGCTTCCTTTGCTTCCTGGTCTTTTTTTGACATAGGGGCACTAATCTAGAAATAATCCCTAGATGGTTGCCTATTCTTAAATGTGGAGTTTTGAATTTTTTGTGCTTGGCTTCATAGACAACTTTGAAATATGATCTACTTAGAATGTTACTGCTACTATTTTCCTTTCTTCATTATTTTAATTTTAAAAGGTGTTCTATGAAAAACATGATCATTGTTGCTCTTCTGGCCTTCAGTCTTTGCTAGTAATTTTTCACTTACTTGCCATCAGTTTAAGCTAAGCCATTCACTGGCAGAACAACTAATTGTGTTATAAAGAGAATGCTGATTTCAAATGAAGCTTAATAAAAAAGTTTTTCAACAGATTAAAAGTAGCATCATGTGTAATCTTAACAATACAGCTGAACAGTTTAAATTCCCGTAATTATTTTTGGTAAATAAAATTATAGTATTAAATACTGGGGTGTTAATTGTAACCTGATAGTTACTGAAAGTAAAACAAAAGCTGAAACTTCTCACTGATGTTGCTTTCTAGCATCATTGTTCTGTTTCTCAGAAATTGTGAGCTGTTTCTGTTCGCTCTGGGTATCAATGACCACATTCTTAATTAGAAGCTTTTTTACAGTGTATTTATATTGCAGCTTTATATGATGGCATCATGAGGACTCCTGAATAATGCCCTGATAACATTTATGTCCCTTTTTAAGCACATTTAATCAATTTGTCTTATTTCTAAGTCATCAAAGGAGTGATCAAAAAAGGATCTTTTCCTTTTGTTTCATAGATAGGTCCTTTTGGTGCAAAAGTAAAATATCCTTTGTGCTGTTCAGTTCACCTATGCCAACTCTGTCTTCTGGCTTTGCAGTTTTGCTCTGCAGTCTATCTATAACAATGCATTTCTGACTTATTAAAGTTTAAATACATATTTCAAGAAAAGACTAGTATCTATGGGAAAGGGATGCAAGAACACTTAAAACTCAACAAAGCATTGCATTGAAGTGGATGAATTGTAAGTTGAGAAATACAGCTTTTCCTACAAATCTTGGCTGAAGACAAAGTGAAACATTTTTGCTTCCTGCTTACATATGAATCTAGAATGACAGGTGTAATAATGTTGTAAGTAATAAGAAAAAAGTAATAAATAATAAACAACAGTAATCAATTAAGATTAAGAAGCAGAAGTAATCAATTAAGATAACCTTTTGTAAGAACATTGACATTTTGTTGATTTCTTGCTATTCACTAGTCATCTAATCACATTTTGGCTTCACTAAATTCCCATGAACTTTTACATCCTAGGTTAAGTTCTTTAGTTTTAGTAGCCAATTTATGGAAATGAAGTGAATATGAGTAAAAGCAAAATTAAGTTGCTGGAAAGCAAAAGAAAGGAAGTCATCTTCCTGGTTTTCTACCTGCAGTAGATAAAAGGAGTATAAATTAGCTGCTTTAGTCCTTCCTTTATTGCTGAAGCATGGAGACTAATGTAGTCACTTGAGTTGTAGAAACTGCTTAAACGTGGAGCAGGCTTCAAAACCTGTGAGAACTCTTCCTTCAAAGTGAGAGAGTTTGTATGGGAAGAAGGTAGATCCTTGAGAGCCAAGGTAGAAGGGATGGGAGGCAGGGAGTTTTGTTCCTCAAAAGAGAACTTTGAAGGTATGTAGAACATCTCATTTAAGAACGTAAGTAACTAATGAGTAAGTACACTTGGATTTAAGTTAGTTATAAAAAGTGTAAGGTTTGAACTTTGGGATAAGAGGAGGTACTAATCCTGGTGATAGTCTCTTTCCTTAATTTGACTTCAGAAGGTTTATGTTAGATCTGGACTTTTGGCACTAATGTAATTCACAGTCAAATCTCTCTTAACCTTTTAAACTGTAGGTTTCAATCAAGCATATCCAGTAATAAGTACTCAGCCTGTCCTGAATGTTACCTGCGCTAGTGGTCATATACCCCACTACCTTTTCTCTGAAGTATAGGACATATTATTTTAACCTGTTATTGTTCTGTACCATTAAAGGCTTAAGGGAACAAAATCTTGGTTCTTTTTATGAGAAGTAGGTCTTGCTGCTATTTCTCCTGTTCTTGCTTTGTGCTCCAGGTTCCATAGCAGTCCTGGTACATGGCTTCAAGACTGCTGCAGAGCCTTTGACTCTTCTTTCTCCCGAGGTGGTAGGGAGTGCAGTCATAATCAGGTTTTGTTTGTTTTAAAAGGAATTGTGTAAGTTGACTAGTTTAACTAGAATGTTCACGTTTATAATCCTGAATGCTTGTTTAGTGTGTATTTCCATAAATTCTATATGACTATCAAAAATACATTTAGGTAATGGCAATCAGAATATGAAGTCAGCCATCAAGGAATAAAAATAGAGCATCATGAGAGCTCTCCCATAACTTAGCAGCTATGAAAGGTGGGATCAAATCTAAAAGTAGTAAAAGTAGCAGTATGAAGTATGCATTAGTTATACAAGCAAGAGAATAAACCATATTTTTGTTGAATATCATTAGTCAAAATAAGTCCTGTCCAGCAAAGAAAGATAACTATTTGAAGATACTTTCTATATGACAATAGTAAAGCAAACAAATGGGAAAGGTTTTATCGTATGATCCTGAAAAAACTAAAATAAATTGTGGTTTTGGGAATGTATTCCCTTTATCACAGAAGGCCATGGGATTGATAAAAATGGAAGCAGATTCTGTAGCTGTAGGTGAGTTGGAGTAGCATTTTCAATTAAGAGAGATAATGTTGTCTTGCTATAGAGGGAACTTTTGTAAATAGTCATGTACAGCAGTGGATATTTGCTTATACTTTATTTTGTAAGTATAATCAGGGAGGTACTTAAAAGACTAACAATTTCTTTTGTTAGATAGACATGGTATTTATATACTTAGTGTTCTACATTTAAGAGCTATCTAAAATTACAGTAAAATATTTTAACTTACTACCAACAGTTCCTGAATTGTACATATTGTCCTGTGTCTGAAGATTGTCAATATTCTGACCATTGACCACAACTCACAGTGTCAGATCAATTTAGATTTTGAGAATAACGAACAGGACAGTATGATAGCGGTCCCTCAAAGAGTTGATGTTTCTGGTAGCATTGCTTATGTGGAAGGCACTGAAGCTTCAATAATTAGAGGTGTTTAAAAGCCTCAGTAATCAAAACAAAGCCAGGGAATTTTTGTTTCATGCAGAGGTGTGGCAGACAGCTGTTCCTGAGGAAATTTTGGAGGTACAGGTTATACATCTCAACTTCCTCTGTAGTTCTAAAAAATTACTGTACATCCCAGAACCTAAGTGTCTCAGAAGACAGTCAAGTGTCTCTTTTTGCCCTATTTGTATTCTTCCATAGCAAGTCATAAGGGTTAAGGCAGAAATTATGGTCAGTTCTGTGATACCACGATGCAGGGAGAATCGCACCAGGCTTCAGTATTCAAACACCTGAGGGTAGAAAATGCATGTCATTTAGTGTGACACATATCCACTCCATTAAAAATTACTGAGAGCTGGTGTTTGTTGCTTCTTTATGCATATGACTACAGAATATACTTGATCTGCTATTTCGTAGAAGATTATTATTAGTAACAAGGGTTTTCTGGTCTTCTATGTAGAAGTCTGAGTGAAGAACATTATATTAGAAATTAATCTATTGGAATAAATAGCTTGGCTTTCCTGCATTATTTTGTGTGGTGTTCTTAGGCTCATTTAGTGACACTGAGTCATCTTTGTTCTGCATTTCAGTTTCAGTTCAAGTCTCTTCTGCTTGCACGTGTGGAAATAGACTTGGTTAAAAATTCATTGGTTTTTCATGAAACAAGTGAAAGATTATCTCTATTACTATCTGTTAAGAAGCTAGTCCTTTGTTTTTCATCTATCTTGTACAGAAGGAAGGATATTGAAAACAAAAGCTTCTCAAAGAAAACATGTGAAATGAACCTGTAGACTGGACATGGTGGACTTACAAAAACAGACTAATTTTCAGAGCAGATCTGGTATTTCAGCCTATCAGAAAAAAAGAAGTCTTGAGTCATTCATGCGATTATTTTACTCAAAATTATGCTGTCATTATTAATTTTTGGGAAAAAATGAAAGTGTTGACACTTTCTCGAAGACCTTAGTCATCTACTAAGTATTTCTAGAGGTTTTGGCTTTTTTGATCCTTTTTTTGCTAGTGGGTTCCAGGTTCAAAAGCAGCCTGGTTGATTTTCAGTGAGGAGGTTGCTACTTTGGTTTTTGGGTAACTTGCACTGTTGTTTGTGAAGCTTTTCCTTAGTTATCTTAAGAAATAGAAGCCTCCCAGAGGCAAGATTAAATATCTTTTTTTCACATTTCTAGTCTATTCTGAAGTAAATTACTGTATTTCTTAATTTCCTAATTAATTTCTCTGTTAATTGGCAAAAACAGCCTATGTGAAATGTTTTGCATAAGTGCAGAACTCTAGAATAGACTTTCTGTAGTTCCTATGAAGCTGAATTTGTGTAGTATTTCTTCAATAGGGATCTTGGTGGGGGGGTTAGAGCATGGGGAAGACTTTGGAGAAGCCTTGGAGGTTTCACAAAAAAGACAAAAAAATGGGAACCGGATATACTAAATTTGAAAAACTGATGATGTCCCACATTAGAGCTAATTTGCACTTTTTAATATGTGGAAAAGTATTAGTCACAAGAACTTGTACTATACCTGTTGAATATGTGGAGTCTCTCTTTTTTTTTTTCAGTCAACTGCATGTTTTCAACTTAAGTTTACTTAAAGTTTTACTGAAAAGAAATGTACAAAGACAGCCATTCAATTGAGGATTAATCACTATGGCAACAGAAATGTGGTGACTGAAAAGGGGGAGGATGTATTCTCCCCTTAGCTTCCTGCCAGCTGTCATATTCAACCTCTGCGGCATGAATTCAGGCCAAAATATAGACTGTGACCAGCTCTAAGAAACTATATCTGTATTTTTATAAATTGGTACAAGAATCGCACTATAAAAGAAGACTTAATCCTCTGAATTGGATGACAGACATTTGGCACTCTTGCCAGTGTTTGACAGAGAAATAACGGGATGCTTTGTAGTAAAACCTGGATTAATGGTAAACCCCTCTTTATGTTATTGCAATGTGGTGTAAATGAGAGAACTAAGCATGCTGTCAGCCTAGGAAAAAACATGCCCTTTGTATCTCCAATGCAGATTTAAGTGCTGTTGAGAATACTGTAAATACAAAAGTTGTGTTATTAAGAACTCCTCTTTATCGTATTTGTATTACATTGACATTTTGTAGATTATTTAAACAAAGACTTTCTGTCAGTTATAGTAACTCTGATTGCAGTGTGTTTGCACAGCTTTCAGATTCAACAAGTTTAGATAGTTGTTTACAAAGAGTAGGCTTTTGGGAGATAACATTCCATTATCCTTGCTCTTCTACGATTGGGAATGCTATTCAGCTTTAAAATAATTGTTCCCAAATGATTGGCCTGTAATGCTGCTTTACTGAGTTTACAGTTTCAGCTTACAATGGACTTAACTATTTCAGTATGGCTTTTTTTAAATGCGGTGAGTTCGTATGTGGTATTCTGTGAAGCATGTAGTTGCATACTCATTATGGTGTATGCGTGTGGCTTTTGGTTTTGCTGCTGTTTGATGGAGAGATGAGACGGTGAAAGAAGATAGGTGCAAGTCCACAGGCTTCTGCTGGAATAAGCAATTACCTTAGCTTTGAATTCTGAGACAGGCTGATTATCTCCTCTCATTCTCAACAGTAATAATAACTATATTGGTTTATGGTCAGATTTTTGGTGCAAGACAGTGATATGGGTTATAGGAGTTTTTTGTTAAAGAGTTAACAAATTAAACAAAACTGCTCCCCATGAGAAATTGTTGCTCTGTTACCTGACTGGAGAAGAAACAGACTCAGAAGTAAATGCAAAATAAACAGAACACAATACATCCTCAATTCACTTAGCAGTTAATTCTCCACTAGCAAGCAAAAGATTGCAGTTTATGCAGTGTCCTCGCTCTCAGTTTGTACAAGCAGAAAAGCTAGATGTGACAGCCAGGGGAAAATAACTGCATATTACTCTGATAAAATTTCTTTACTTTTATCAGCAAGTACAGTTAAATACTGGTCTTGGTGTTGACAGAGTATTTTGGAGAAGTAATTTGGACCCAGAATACATCTAACATTTTTCGTAGCTTGAAGAATATTTCAGCTATTGGTCTCCTGTGATACAATGAAATATTAGATACCTTTGTATACAGAGCCAACATCCTGAGTAGCTTTGTTTAGTTCAGAAAGTTTGAGTGTAAATGTGATTGTCCTAGAGCATTCTAAAATTTTAAGGTAGGTTATCTTCATTTTCTAAATAATTGAAGTACTGGCTGTTAGCTATACAATTACCTCTAATTTTCATTCTACGGTCCTGTTTTGTTAGAGCAACAGACAAATTCAGTCTGTGAGACTGCTTTTCAGTAAAGAAAGTTAAATTCAGAGGGAAAATTAATGTTCACATCAGAAATCATTCTAGAATACAGTAAGATTCAGGCTTATTTCAAACTGCGGGTTGTGTAAGTCACCATAACACTCTGACGTACATAGTTTGTTCGGGACTGTATCCTCTGTAAGCAGAAGAGCAATTCCAGTTTAAGAATCAGGTGAAAGTAGAGACATTCTCATTTGATAACTTGTTAAAATTATCTTGACCATATGGACCTCATTTTAAGAGAAACTGCGTGAAGTTTTATGTGGACACTATTATCCTTTGTCTTTGTTGGCATGCAGAATAATTTAGGTAGAAGTTCTTGTTTGACATGTATATGTAGAAGAGAGAAGGAAACTAGACCAAGAACGAACAGTCAGGTAGCAAACATTTCAAGGTGTTTATAGAATGTCCTGACAAGTAGAGGAAACACAGGTAAAATAAAAACAATATCAAAGAATAGCATATGTTCACGAAAAGCATATGGAAAGGTCATAGTAATTTGTACATATTATAGGGAAAGCTCCCAGGGGAGAAACAAGGAAAACTATAAGGGGAAAAAAGGTTAGCTGAAATAATTAGGATTGTAGTTTGAGTAGGTAAATTATCACTATAATGCAGTAAGTATCACCTGATCAAAATAATAAGTCATCCAAACACCACTGCATCTCACAATATATCTGGAAAGTCATGTATTTTCCCAGGTTTTGAGGGGAGTCAGAAAATACAATGTAGAATATGGCATAAGGGTTTGTTATTTGCTTGCAAGCTGTGTTTTAAGAGGACAGTCATACTGAATTCACTGTGTTTCATGCTTTGGTATGATTTAGGTGACTGCAAGGCAGCTAGAGATTTGAGAAGGCCTTTCTTGTTTGTTTTAGAAATGAAAACAAACAATGAAACTGTGCAATGGAAAGTATCCTGGATATCTGGCAGCAGTGGTTTCATGCATACCTGAAGAGAAAAGTCTGTTAACAGTGTTTCAGCTGTGAGTGGGAAAAGTCAGAGGGGGTTGTTGCTGACTGGAAGTCAGTATTTGGCAAGATTCTTAACCATAGTGATACTTCGGGTAGTCAGGCAGTAAAAGAGGAAGATGCTCAGACATAGTACAACTATGGCTGAGGAACAATATGCAAACGTGTTTTCAACTTCAGATTCAGGCTTTTGAAGGAAGCTCATTATCCTCTAAGTCTGATAACTTGAATTGCCACGAACATGAGACAGCTTAAAAAAAACTGTATCCCTGAATCTCTGTTTCTCTGTTTTTCTCTACACATCTTAACTCCTAGACTCTGCTCACTTAGTCTCCCATACATTTTCATCTTGCTTAAAAAGGTGAACTTTGTTCTTTTGCCTTCCTTGAAGGGGCTGAATAGGCGAAGAGGTAAGTCACAGGCTTAAGGTGGCCAGTTGTCTCAGTCATATCTGAGGATGCTTATACATGAATTAGCATTCATTGCTCCAGAGTGTAGAGTCACCTCTTTATACCTGTTGCAGGAAGAACAGATACTGAAATTTCGTACTGTCAGATAGACAAAAGTTGGTTTTGGTAGGTATATAGTATTTTTAAAACTGCTGTAACTATGCAGCAGGAGACAGATTGTCACATGGAGCTAACAGATCCAAGAGTTGTTGCAGATTCAAGATGGAATCTCTAAGTAAAAGTTACTGCTGCATTGTGGTGCTTAAATTCTTGCTTGATGCTCAGCTGTATGTCTTCATTCTTCTTGAGGAGCGTTACCCTTAAATGTGAACTAGTGTGGGACTCTAAATGTGCAGATGCTACCACTTTTGCTGGGCTCTTGATTACAGCCTGTATGTAATACGTCACTCAAAGAAATGGAAACTCATAATTGGTATCCAAGCCTTGCTATATACTTTTAAGAATGAGACACATACATAACAAAAGAAGTGGTGAAGGAAAATATCTTCTATGGTAGGAGGATATAATGTGTTTATGTTGAAAACCCCATAGACTAAATGGAACATGAAAGGTGAAAATAAATGATTTCTTTGATATATTTTTTTCAGGTGTGGTAGGAGTTCCTAGATTTTCTGAATACTTTTAAACTATTTTCTGCATAACTATGTAGTAATCCCTCTTCTTTCTGATCGCATTATATGGAAAGCCTATTCAGAGTAAGTGCAGTAAATGAAGAGGGGATAGGATAAGAAAACGAGTGTTAGACAGGAAGGAATGGCTGCACTTTTACATGTTATTTTCTGTAGTTTGCAGTAGCACTAAACAATTTCATTTTACCGTGCTTCCATTAACTTCATTTCTTTCCATTAACTTCATTTCTTTCCATTTACTGGGATGTTTTCTGTACTATAACCTTTTCTCACATTATTTTTTGAATCCAAAAAGTGTTGCCTTCTCCTAAGCAACTTGCATCTGTGGCCCTTTGTCTTATATGTATGCCTTTGAAAATAAATTGTTTATTTCTTTTGAATTTTGTGTGAAGATTTTCTTGACAATGTGGAAGTGCACAAAGTTGAATAAAACAGTAAAAATGTTACATTCAGTAACTCAATAGAAATTTTTTGTCTTTGATATCAAAGGAATTATTTTGCTGCACCTTTTTCCCCCTACCAAGGTACTGGTTTGTGATAGGAGAAAATGTAAAGAATGCAGAAATGTGTAATGGTGTTACAGATGACTTGGTATTGGCGCACCTAATTTATCAGATGACCAGCAAATGTGTGGTCAAGTTTAAGTGAAACTTTGCCACTTTGAACAGTGGAAATTTCATAACGTGCACTGCAAATGCATAATGTCTTAAGTATAATTAAACATTTGGTAAAGACTAACTGCTTTCATGGTTGCTGTCAATCTTTTTGTAAAAATTTTTTTAAATACATATAGCAGATACTGTATGCTGTACTAGGTATTTCTTGAGCTTTGCATCGTGTATTTCAGAGGGCTAATCAGAAGGTGTGCTATGCGGTGCATGAAGAGTATGTTTTAACACACTGTATGGGATGGTATAACGTTTGGCAAGAATGCTTTTGGATTTTTCTGCTGTGATTTTTAGTTCTCATTCAGAATAACTTGTTCATAATCATGTATTTGAAACTTTTAAGCATATTTACATTTTAAAGTGAGAGAAAAACGTGCTATTACTTACTTAGGCACTGGATGGAATCTTAATTCCAGGAGAAAGAATTTGTGTCGCTACTTGTGCAATTTGAGTTTTTTGACTATTTTTCTTCTCCCTGTGTTAAATTGGTTAACATTTTCCAGTAGTTACGTGGCTGAGCCATAAAGTAAAGCCAGACTTGCTATTTGGCAAAACAGTTGGATATTTTTTACAAAAAAAAAATTGACTTGTTCTTCTTAATTCTCCTTTCTTTCTTTCTATTGAATCACTCTTTCTAGTCCTGAGATATGCTTATGGACTGATCACTACTGTCATTCCAGTTTTCCAATAATGATTTGAAAACACTGTAGTCAGATCTTGTATCATCAAAATTTTCTTTCAAGAAGTTCAGCAACACCTATACTTACCTAAGTATATTAATTAATATACAGTACTTTAAGTTAAACAAAGATAATCTGCACTTCCAAATGCTCAGAATACTTCTTGTGTTGAAGGATTTGTGTTTCCCTTATTCCATTCTTTCAGTTGTAACATTTATTAATTCATAAATGGTCTGACATTCAGTAATATAAAGAGATTGTTAAATGCAGTAGTATCAGTAGTGTAAGAGCAAGAGCCAGAGGTTCCTAGCTGAATCAAATGGTATTAATTTCAGTCTTGCTTTGCAAGATTGCCTTATGCATATGATATATTTGATGATTCAGGTGAACAAGACCAGTGCTGTAAAGTCAACATGGGATTTCATGTAGAAGCAAATAATGGGGGTCACACACACAATAATAGTTTGGTAGAGAAGGTGCTCGAGGAACAGAAAATAGAAGGCTGTTGAAAGGAAATGTTTATCATGAAATAGACTTCAATTGGTGAGTCAGAAGGCAAACTGTGAAAGATACTTGGAAAGAAATTGACTATGAGAGGGAAGAATTAAGCAGAGTAATACATGAAGTCAAATTCAAAAGGAAGCAAAACAGTGTGGAATGTTGACGGTGCTGGAACACTGACTGACGTTTTCACTGTTTTTTTTCAATGGTAACCCTATTGGAAAGATACAGGGAATATTTTCATTTATATGTGTGTAAAGCTTACCTCTGCCTGGAGTCTGATCTATGTATTGCTCAGAGTAACAAACTTCAGATCTGACCTTTAATGAACATGGAGACATCTTAAGAAAAACTGAAATAACTGTTTTAGTTTTACTGACAAACTGTTTATCGTTTTTTAAAAAGAAATTAATTGGATTTAGGATTTGAGGGCTGGATTTAAGTTGGCAAATTTTCAAGCACATTGGCAAATTCAACAGAGCCAGTTGTTGTGTTTCAGCCTAACTGGGTGCCATTTAATCAATTGGCTTTGCTCCAGAGAGCTGAGAAGTTTTTCAAGAGTAAGTCACAGTGGTTGTGGGCTTTCACTGGCATTAGATCCTGAAGCTCTTGGGGTAACTTGTTTATAGTAACTTTTTCTACTTTCAGGAAAAAACTTTGAGCAGCTAAATTAGGTAGAAGAAGAGGAGCTCTTTGTGTGTATATGGTGGTATTTTACTGTTGTTCTTTTGGGTTTGGCAGTGTGAGTCAGCGTACTTAAAAGTTTTGTACTTGCAGAACTAAATATGACATTTGTGAGTTTATTTGCAATTAGCAGTACTTTCTACATTAATTCTGATTCTCTGCAAAGACAAGCAATTTTACGACTTTCATTGTGTTTACAACAATTGGCTTTTTTCCCAAAGAGATTTTTAATCTTCTGTGTTTGAACAGATGTGTAAACCAAAGTACTGCTGCCTCATATACTTTGGTCTTGTTTAATAAGAGGTAGATGGGTGCACATTTATGGGCGTTTAAAATACTTTTAAGACAGGCATTGACGTACTTGCTTGAATTAAATGATACAATCCTGATTTCCTGACAGAGTGACAAAAATGCTAGGTCTTATCATAGTGAGATCTGAGTACTCAAAATATTTTTCATTCAAAAATTCCATCAAAATAAATATATTTTAAAACTAGCATTGCTTGCTTCTTTCAAAATATTTTCCAAGTAAAGTTCTGTATTACCTATGTATATCTTTAAAAAAAAGTAAACATTTTAAATGCATACAGAATTAGCAAGATAACAGTAGAATATTTGTGCTGTAGATAACATCTGCTGATTCAATCTTAATTTTGTTACTATCATCACAATATTATTGGAAGATAGGGTTTTTATCTTAATTGGGGCCTTGGTTTCAGCTTTGTGTAGTATAACTTTTAATAATGCAGTGAAATTTTAATCTTTGGAGTTGTACATTTAGCTTAAAGAGTGAGAATTTATGCCTGTAGGTCCCTTACTATTAACATTTTTCTCTGTGTGCTAGTTTGAGGTTACTTGCCAAAGTAATGGATTGAGAACAGATGTGAGATCCTAAAGCTCAAGAACATTGTGAACAGCCCATGGTAATAAAGGAAGTGGACATGGATCAAATAGAAACACATTGGGAAGAAACATCGTAGATCCAAAAACAAATTTTGAACTGCAGATGACAAAAGTGTGAACACAGTTTGTGCTTTCATCTCTCAATAGTGTTATTAGGGGGAGTGAGGACATCACTAAGCAGTTATTCTTTATCCAATCTCATTTGGGGAGGGGGGCAAAGTAGTGTTGCTTTTCTGGTTCTCCTCTGTTTTTCCCTGCTCTTCAGACACATTCTTTAATTTTCATATTTCCCTTGGCTTGCCTTTTGGGAAAGGGGAAACTTTGACAAGAATTTGTGAGAATTTCTGCAAAATAAGGTGTAAATAGGATTATATTTTTGTCAAGGCATTGACTATCAATGCATGATGAGTTAGTCTGTAACACGGTCTTCCTGAATTTGGTTAAAACACTAGCTTTTTATGACCATTGCATTTAAAATTTTAATCTTACCAGTTTTAATCTTATCAGTATTATAGTGAAAGTGTAATGTGTAAATTTTTTCTTCTTCTTCATTTACAGGTAAGTATAGTGATACCTCTTTCTAAAGTATCTTTTACAATTCTGAATAATTGGGTGTGAGTGTGCATTAGAGATTGTGATATTGACAAAAATGATTTTACCTTAACTTTTTTGTATCTTTGAATAGTGTTGTGATTATTTATAGTTTTTCTTTTGAGTGTTAAATTGCTAAAGTAACTAAGAGGTCTGAGTAGGTACTGTGCAAAAGTTGTGTAACGTGCATTAATAAGCAGGAAGCAGTGAATCCAAATAATCCATTAATCTTGATACATAGTATCTTCTGGATTAATTTATCTATTAAGACTAAACTGTTAACACAGGCATTTTCTATTTTATAGTAATATTTGGAGGTTGTAACTGAGATTTGGGTCCTGTGGCGCAGGATTAAGTTTATGCATTAGAGAACTTACAGAGAACTTTCACCTAGCCTCACAATTAACCTATTTGGAAAAATATCCCACCTTATTCTTAGAGCACCAAGACTTGCCTTCAGTGTCGCTGGAAGTTTGTGACAGAGTAGAGAGTTTACACTGCAGCTCTGAATCCCGTTCGTAGCATTCCAACCATTGAGTGCTAGCTAAGCGTGACAGAATTGGGCATAATAGAGCTTGTCACTATGTCCCAGACACAGCTGTTTTGATGATTTCCATGTCTTGTTGTACTAGAAAAAAGAAGAAAACCCAGAAGACATACCAGAGAAGGACATTTTTAAGGGAGGACAAGAAATGTTGACGAAGAGTAAGCAACATCACCCGTATGTTATGCATCCTGTGACCCAGAAAAACAAAAAAGTACACAGAGTAGGTTCAACCACCTTCTTGGTTGGAAAGACACCCAAAGGAATCCGCAGGTGAGACTGTTTTGGTGAGATGGAAGTAGAATTCTAAGCTTGAAAGGAACTTTCCTCTGGGCAGTTGTTTTTGTCTTTGTTTCAACCATACTCGGGGAATATTGATGATCTTCTGTGGCAAGAGCACAACTAATGGGAAACTTCCACTCACACTATACAGAGAGTACCATAATTGATTAATAAAATGAATTGATTAATAAAATAAAATCACTTCAACATGTTGATTCAGTGTGTCATATATTACATAGCTGTGCAGATGTCATCACCACCAGTATTCATGGTATGTGCAGCATGCAGTACTACAAACCAATGTTTAAACTGTATAGAAGCAAGAAATTTCATAGTGTGAGCTTCTGACTGCCTACTGGTTTTGCCCAGCTCTCATCACTCTCATTGAAAGACTGTTAAAAAAAAAATTGGACTTTGTATTTATTTTTTAACATGGGGCTCAGTATTTTTTTAATACTACTTTTAATACATTGTTTCCCACCTCATGTTTGGAAGGATAATAATCTTTGTCTCCTCATTTTTCCTTTTTCCCCAAACATTGCTGCTATTAATATAAATACTTAAATTCCATTGTTACGTAGATAGAAGTTCAATAAGAATAGCCAGATGGTATGTGGAAATAGAAAGCAGAAAGCTGTAGCTAACTAGGCAAACCTACAGAACTGGGATTTGGTATATATTTTCAATTTAGCCTTGAGACAAATAAATTACTATATGAGATTTGGTATCTCGGTAGCATCTCTTAGTGTTCAGAATCTGTCATACTAGCTGGCTGGCCTCAGGTATCCAAACTGTTACTGTTGAAGTGCCAGACTTGCCTACTATTATAGATGCTGAAAATTCTAAATATTTAAGAGGCAGGTAGAGGAGAACCCTTCATCCTAAAAATATTCAAAATTGTAATCGTAGTTATGAATAATTCACTGAGGTAAAAATTTCAAAGGCAATGAAGTGATAAAGGTGTTATTCCAAGATCCTAGAGCCGTATCTAGCAAAAAGCTTAAGTACATTCACTCTTAAATGTTAAGCAGGTCATCTGTTAGCACCTTGCTCACAGTTGTACATTATAGTACATCTGGATCTGCTGTGCAATGAACGAGGATGATTAGGTCCCTCAGTTTGGTGCGTTGTAGTTGTAAGGCTGAGTGGGAAGCTGTCTGCAGTCACCACAGACAAAGGCTATAGCTGGAGCTGGCCAGTCAAGCGGTATTTGAGGTCCAGCAAGGGTTAAATCTCACTGCCTACTGGGGCCCTCGTACAGGAAAGGTAGCATGTTTCATAGCCATTCTCTGAAAAGGGAGCATAAACCCACCTCTCCAGCCTTCCAGTTAGGTTACCTGATCCCAAACTATGGCTAACTTGATCAGGATGATATCATTTAGTTAGAGCTTGGCCTCTTGGCAGGAACAAATACTCTATAGCTCGCTAGATAGGATGGAGGGGACAGTCCCTATCTCCTGCGAATGTGGTTATCCAGCTTTTGTTTAGCAAGTCTTTTAAAAGGAGTTTGAGCAACTACTTTGTGGTTTTGGTTTGATTTTCCAAAAAACACTCTACCATCTGTCCATCTGCATCCTTCTGAACTCTGGTCCTTTGGTACGAAATCCTACCTGCACTGAAGGTCAGTAAGTCTTTGGGTTGTAAGCTGACGAAATCCCACTGGAGTTTGGGATTCAGAAGTCAATTCAGTTCTAAGAAGAACTTTCTTCTCTTTCTAATTAAAACAAACAAAGCTCCTAATAAGGAAGTTACTTCTAGTGATTACTTTCTGGGATATGTGAAGTATGTGAATTGAATGAATTGCTTGAAGGCTGCTTTTGTTTCTAGTTAAAGGTGTCAACGTGTTTTTCCTTCTTGATAATTACAGGAGGCAATTTGAAGAAATGGTATCCCACTTTAACATGGGATCAGTGGAAGAACTGGCAGAACATATTGCAAAAGCTACATCAGAAACAAGGCAGATGATGTTGAAGGAATTCTATGTTTCCAAGCATCCAGAGATGGAGTCTTTCTTCCCAGTTGAAATACCAGCACAAGCTTCTCATGTCTGTGAGGAAAGAAAATTGGGTACAGCACAGTCCAGAAGAAAAAAATCCATCATTAATTTTGGAAGATCTGCGTCTAGATCTTCATCAGCTAAAGGTCTACTTCTAAGTGGAACTACAGAAACACAGAGCCAGCAGAGCCATAAGGGAGAAGTAGAGCAACTTCACAATGACTCCTACATGCAAGATGTGTGTGTTGATGCAAAATATAAACAATCACCCACTGTTGCTACTCAACATATCGAAAGGAGAAACAGTCAGGCATTCAAGGATTTTATGGCATCTGGCTCATTAAGCAGTAAATCAGAAATAATTGAGGTGCTGTCTGTAAAAAGTTGTGAAGGACAGCAGGACTCCAAAGGAACACAGCTGCCAAGAAAAAGATCCCTGTCTCAGTCAGAAAATGGGGAGAGAAAAGCTCAGACTTGCAAGAAAAAGTCTTTTGTGGACTTACTTGGAGATACTTCTATTCTCAATGACCTCTTCAGAAATGATGGAAATGGGCCTACAGAATCGCCAGGGAGACTCCCTTCAGGGCAGGTAGAAAAATCAAAGGAGAGACCAAAAGACTTCTGGGACATGCTGAATGAGCAGAATGAGGAGAGCCTCAGAAAGCTCACGGACATAGCAGTCATAGAGAAGCTATGTGAAAGAGCATCTCATCCCACAGTGACAGAAGAGAGAGAAGTGTATGAAAGTTCTCTTTGGAAAAAAAATGAAAATTTTCTATGGAAAAAATACAGTCCAGATGATTCAGACGAACCATCCACTGCTACATCTTGTAATGTAGTAAAATGAAAGTTTTTTTAAGTGAGTTGCACTATAATTATCTTAAACATTAAAATATGCACATCAGCAGTATGCAGCAAAATGTGATACCTCCATGAAATTAAAGGCAAAGGGATGAAATCATATTTATGATATCGATTTACATTGTACAGATGTGAATATATATGTAATTACATATATAATATATAGTACATATGTGCATATATACTACATATGTACTATTTATTGTTGTAAGCTATGATATATGAATTTTAAATTAAACTTTTAAAAATGTTCTGAGTGCACTTTGCTTTCTTGCATCCTGATCTTATTTCTAGACTCAGTAGCAGTATTAAGTAATTTTTGCCCTTCCATTTGGACACCCTCAGTCATCTCAGCAGAATCTAATGATATTAAAAGGATTTGACAATGATATTCCACATACTTCTGAGCTACTAGAGACTCAGGGACTTCATGAGACAGGGGTGATGTCTTTGTGTCTAATAACCTTTGATTATCACACCCCCACCCCCGCCTTTTATGATTTTGCTCAGTCTCTCTTTGAAGCTGTGGAGCTTCTAATTATCTCCAGTATCCTGTAGCAGTGAGTTTCTCAGCTTGGTTGATGTGAAAAATCAGCAAATTTTTTTGTTCACTCTTTTTCAGTGCAAGATCTACAGCACATTGATGTTAGGTGTCAAATTTCATCTTTCACTACACTTCTCCCATTTTTTATTTTTACAGATTTCTGTCATTGTGAGGTGGTGTGGTCTGGACAATACTTCGGTGTTGTTTACTTTTCTGTGCAAGGAAAGAAGAATGGGAATAGTCTTCTAAAATATAAAAAAAAATACACACTGTTTCCTAGTGAATTTCAGGAAGAATCTAATGCCATTCAGTAATTCAGACTTAGTGTTGTCTCCATTTATTTTATACATTTGAGTGTCTGATAGGAAAAAACCAAACATGGTTTATACTGGGAAAAATTGTTTCTTGCTTGGCTTAATAAATGAAACAAGTTTCATTTTGTGATCATTGTATTCTGAAAAACTTAAATACATTGTTGTATTGCATGTGCACTTAGTATCATGCAATTGCATGTGCAGATTGCTGATTTCTTTAGTTACTCAAAATACGAATATTTTAGTATGAGCAATTTTGTGGGCATATGGATGGCCACATTTTTTAAACTCGGGCATGCATACTCTTAAAATTGGTGAGGTAACTTTTTTAGGAAGTTAACTATAATCTGTTGAGTTAGTTCTGCTGTTGACACTGAATGTTACCAGTAAGTGTATTGCCACTTGAATTCAGCTTCTGCTGATAGTCAAAAGGTTTGTCAGTCATATTATGCTTAAATAACTGTAATTCTTGCTGTGCTACATCATTTTGCTGCAATATGATACTTTAATAATTTCTGCAGCAGGAACCAACCTATGAGTGTGTCTCAGGGACACTGCACCAAGGAAGCTGCTTACTACATTTGAAGTACACAAATTAGACTAGACATAGCAGTTAGCTACCTCAGGGCATTTCAAGAACCATAGGATCCTATGATCCTAGAATCATGGAATGGGTTGGGCTGGATGGGACCTTCCAGCTTTGATCTAGTCCAACTCCCATGCCATGGGCAGGGACATCTTTCACTAGATCAGGTTGCTTGAAGTCCCATCCAACCTGACCCTGAACACTTTCAAGGATGGGGCATCCGCAACTTCTCTGGGAAATCTGTTCCAGTATCTCACCACCCTTATCAGAGAAAAATTTTCTTCCTCATGTCCAGTCTAAATCTACCCTCTTTTGGTTTAAAACCATTACCCCTTGTCCTGTCACTACAGGCCCTGGTAAAAAGTCTTTCTTGTGAGACCCCTTTAAGTATTGAAAGGCTGCAGTAGCATCTCCCTGGAGCCTTCTCTTCTCTAGGCTGAACAACCCAAAGTCTCTCAGTCCAGCCCTCTGATCATTTTCTGTGGCCTTCCTCTGGACCTGCTCCAGTAGGTCCATGTCTGTCTCATACCAGGGACTCCAAAACTGGATGCAGTACTCCAAGTGGGATCTCATGAGAGTGGAGTAGAGGGGGAGAATTGCTATTGCCACGTGGAGGACTCCTGTAGAGATCAGTCACAATTGTGAAGGTTCAGATAACACAGTTTCAAGTCGGACCATTCTCTCAACCCACTCCATTATCTCATCTATGCAGATGACCAGCAATTTAAGGAATAAATGACTCAAGTATACTGGGTGTGCACACCATGTGTCCTTTCAGCATTGAAAGCACAGAGAATCTGTGTTCCTGATCGTATCCCACTGCTTAACTCCATTACCCTTTGAGCTTGTTTCCAGGTAGGCAGCAGGAGGCAGTTGTGGATATATTCCTGATGGCATTCTGTTTTCACGAGCAGGCGTGGTCTTGTGGCACATGATGGGCCTAATGCAAATGTGGGCACAGGAATGTCTGCTGGTTCTACTGCGAGGTCTGTTGAAGAAGTAGCTTCTACAGCAGTCTGGGCGTGAGGAAAACACTGGCGCCAGTCCCTGCTTTATGCCACCTCTGCAATGCAGGCAGATTTCTGTCTGTAGCGCTGTGTATTGTGTGTTCCTCTGGCTTTGGCGTGACAGCTGCTGGGTGCCTGTTTTGGCTGCCATGTTTCAGCCAAAGCAAATGTATTTAGATGTGTCTTCTGTGTTTGACTTTATCCTCAACACTGGAGTTGAAATGGGGCTGGTTATGATCATAGCACTTCTCACAACATCAAGTTTATATACTATTATTTCACACTTACAGCTTTCAGGGCAAATAATTTTTATGTTGGGCTTTTTAAACATTAGTCTTCCCCAACAGTTCACTAGTGCTATGTAGTGTTGCAGATCCAAGCTTTCAGAATAAAGGTGTCTAAAACTGGGATCAGGCCATAACTCCTCTCTGATGCATGTATCAAATACATGCATTATCAAATAGAATGATAGATAATAATGTTGGGTTTTTATCCAGTCGTGAATAAACATAGGCTGCACCCCTTTCAACTACTTCTGTAACGGAATATATTCATTCTTCCTCTTAAGATGGTGAGGAATGTGATTTCAGGGTTCCATTTAGCATTTTGGATACAAAACATAGATAAATCTATACATCTCTGAGAACATAACAAATACTGACCAAGATGTACTGCGGGGGGGAGAAGCTGCTGGATCTCATTTTTGTTCCAATGCTTAATACACTACCAGTATTTCAGAAAGGAAAGGTTCACCTTGTCAGTTGTTGAGAATATGCAATATAGTATATATGGAGTAAGGAATTTCTACGTACTGACAAGTTATCATCTTACTCCTGAAACGCTGGCTGTAATAAAATTTTGAAATGAAAACTGTTCATCACAGATAGGATAAGTGGCTATAAGATAAGCAATGTCATATCCCATTTGCCAAATAGTCTGTCACATTTTTCAATGCTATGGGATCATGTGAAGGAGTATCTTATCGTAACACATAACCAAAAGAGGCCAGGGCTTCATGTTGCTCTGGAAACCTCAACCCTAATCTTTGATTTTTGTAAGCTTTGAAATCTCAAATGTAATGCTGTATTAGTATAGGGTTTTACACTGAGTATACTGTATAAATTGTTTTATATGAAGGGTAAATGTTATGAAATTTTAAAAGCTTGGACACTGAAGCTGCACAGCAGCAGTCTGTGAACGGTGGTGGTTTTTGTGGTCTGGATGACTGCCCATTGGAAAATAAGCTTAAATTTGATCTGGAGCAGCTTCTACTTTGGGTCATGGGAAGCTGTTGCAGGCTTTGGTCTGTCTCTGTGTTAACCATTATGCGCTTATTGTTAAGTGGAAGCTGTCTAAAAACTTAGTTGGGAAATCTGACTTAACTACCTGGAACAAGGAGCTCAGTATTTAACATACATGATAAGCCAGTAAGAGGCTTGGTCTTTGCAGGCAACTAACATAAGTAAGATAAATACGTTCCCTAACTGTTTCTCTCACCCTGAATCTATGCTGTTACCATTGTATTATACCCAATGATATTTAAGATACAAACTGAAATTTACGATAGTCAGAGCAGCTTTTACAAAAAGATCTCAACTAAGAAAATAAAACAAGCCGTAAAACTGTTAGTTATTGGTACATTTAAATTATGTACAGCTGAAGGAAGTCAACTTAAGACGAGGAATACATGGACCTTTCTTGTTGATGTTAATAGATAGGGCATAAATTAAGGCGTTTTACTAGTGGCATCATTACTGGTTTTCTTTACAGCATTCTTCTGCTTAGAGAGGCAAACTGCTGCTTAGCTAAAGAAGAGGAGATTTGGTGGAATGAAGAATATGGCCATCAAATATGTTAAAAGGCTGCTGCATAGAGAAGGGGAATAGTCTGTTCATGTCCACAGCAAAAAAAGATTTAAGTAGCTTAAACCACACCAAAGGTAATCGAAGTTACATAATAGGGCAACTGTAAGCATAAATGTATAATAGGCTGTGTAGTGCCAATATTGGTGGTCATCAAGAATAGGAGAGACAACTATCTGTTAGAAGTTGCATAGGTAAAATTGACTTTATTTTAGGCCAGAATGAGGGACTGGTAGCTTCTCAATCCGAGGGCCAGAAGGGGCTAAATAACCTTGGTGATTTCAGTTGGTATCAGGGTACTAGAGAGAGGTTTCACCTGAGCACTACTAGTTTGTCAGTCATGGTCTAAACCAGTAGATACTGGGGAGGGTAAAATCTGATTGAGTTAGGTAAGATTTCTCATTTTACTTCTTTTAGAAGAATCTCAGAGCAGTGGAACTGTACAGGTACAAGGCTGAACTGCAGGGCTGATTCCCAAGTATGAAGCCATCATCATTTTCCTGAAGTACTCAGGAAATGATGTTTCTCATCTATAAGGTGACGATATGCATAAATTGAAGCCTCCATAGAATTGCATGTTTTATTCACATGTACACCAAGTATGGATAATACATTTGTGGAAATGCATTTCTTATCTGCAATTAAACTGATCTGCAGGAAGTTGTCTTAAAGTAAGATTTATATCACTCTGTAGCTTCCTGTGCAAATTTAATGTATTTTACTAGGTAGTGTCACCTAAGCCATAAATACTGCAATTTTGTGCCCTAGGGACCTGTGTATAAAGTATTTCTGTCATGAATAAGATGTGGGTATGATTTACAAAAAAGAATCTAAACAAATTCCAAAGGGAAGTATTTGACCTATATTTGAAGGCATATCCTTCAAATATTAGAAACAAACAGAAATCTGTGATTATCGTTTTGTTTGGCTTTAAAAATGGAGGAGGCATTGGGGGATGCCGTGTTTACGATTATGGTAGAGTGGAGTTCATACAGCTGCTGCCTGCAGGATCCTGCATAGTTGCAGGGAGGCACAGGCTAGAGGGAAACTGTAACAGCCTCCTAGCCTAAGGAAATGGCTTCATGATAGTTATCTCCTGATCTCAATATAAATCAGCCAGGAGGAGAAGGGTGTCTCTTTTGTCATCGCTTTCAGCTGGAAACAGCTCACTAGGTTTTTACTGTTACTGCAGTTTCCTTGTGCTTTTACTCAGTGAGGTTCCTATGGGTCTGGCTCTGGATCCCTCGCCTAACAGAGGATACCAATAGTTCCCATTGCCTTCAGTAGGAATTCTTTGGGGAAAAAAAACAGGTTGCCACTGAAATAGCAAGAAATCTGACCCTGCCTATGCTAACAAATGCAGCTCTGTCAGCAACCTGTTTACAAAACTGTCACCAGACCTAGTTAAAAACACTGTGTGTGTCCTGGGTCTGATTTGCAGTATAGTTTGGATCTCAAGCATGTCTTGCAAACTGGAGCTATGCTTATAACTAGATTTGGGAGTAGCCATGTGGTACACAGATTTCATATTTGGTCTGGGAGAGGGAGAATGAATAATTTCAGATAATGAGTATGTTTGAGAAAGTCAGGGTATGCATACAAACATTTTGTGAACACAATAAGGCAGTTTGAAAGGATGTATTTGCTCAGCTTTAGCAGGTCATGACTTCAAGCACTGAGAGGCAGACTGACGCCAGTGCCATGGCTTCAGCACAGTGACTGAAAGCAGCATTAACAGGAGGGAAGGGAAATTGGTAACAGCATAGTCAAAGTATCACTGGATACATTCAAAGATGAGACTACAGTTACTAGGTATGAAAAGGATGGTTTCAGTTACTTGCTTAAGAATCTTAACAGCAGAAGGAGGAGAGGGTTCTGTTCTTCCAGGGAAGCATTTAAATGCCTTTGCCGCTTGGTATTTTTCTGTTCTTGCAGTGCCCTGTGTATTTTATTTACTGCATACCTTCCATCTTATGCAACAAATTAGGTAATATTCTTATGAAAACTGTCTCTCCTGCATTTGCGTATTCCACGATTCAGTACATCTTGCCTGGTGCGTCCTATAGAAAAAAATAATAATCGTCTAAGTAGACTTTGTGCCAGAATCTACATTCCTGATTAAGGCACCTGAAAAGTAGGTAACTGGCTTAAGGTAATTCAGGAAATTCAATTTCTGCAATATAAACTAGATGTCTAGATGTGCATATGAGAGAGGTAGGCAGTGATTCAGAGCATTTAAGAGTTGTGCCTCTTTTCCTATAGATCACATGTGGATGATAGGAGGATCCTTGTGATGCTAAATGAGTATCTTGTGTGTGATTCTGCCAGCTAATTCTGAAAGAGAGGAAAGCACATCAAAACAAAATGATTGGAGGGCTTCAGAGTTCTTTGCTTGGCATCCTAACCTTTGTTTAGTTGGCATCCGAAAAGCTGAATTTCCTTTTTCAAGGACTGAGTGAAGATTGTGCTCTAAAATGAAAGAAGTAATTGAATGTAGGTATGTTGCATATGAATGATGCTTGAGGACAGGTTATCTCAATTGTTCTTTGAGTTTGCTTGAGCTGAGAAGATGAAATTGAGTGGTCAGAACCTGACCTTGTGTCTGTGTGTCTACACGCAGTATGACTGAATTGAGATTGCACATGTAATTTACACAAACTGGAGCATGAGCAGGCCTGCTGCACTAAAAGCATTGTTTTCTGAAAATGCACAAACAACATAATTACATTAGAATTTGTGCTGGTCTATTGTAGAAAGTTCCAATGGCTGAACATTGGTAGTATATTTAATATCAGTATTAGCAATCCCTAACACTGCACTCATTAAAGACAATGGCAAAGCAGTGGAGATAGCTCAAATGCTAAACGAATACCAGCTCAACTCAGAATGAATCCGTGTTTTACTTCAACAGAAGTGTTTATACTAACAGGATTTTCTTTCCCTATGGTTTGATATTAAGTTGTTTCCATCAAGTGAACACTCATGTAAACATGATCTATATCACCCTGAAAATCATTCTATGCCAATTACTTTAAAAAAAAATACCAGATGTCTATTTATATTGTTTGAGGTAAATGCTCACAACTGCCGGCAGCACTGGCCTCTCCATGATTCAGGCTACAGTGGAAGTTCCAGCACAGTTCCTAGTTATTCTGGTTTATAATTCAATGGCAAAGAAAACAAATTCATACTGCTGTCTAATTGGAAACATAATTTAAGTACTTCTGAGAAAGGTGTTTTCTTGAAACTTCTCTTTTATCACCTCCACAGTAGATTCAGATGTGAACTTGGCTTGGTCCTCCTATGTACAGATACTGTGCTAGCGTGGCTAGAGTAATTCAGGCTCCTCTTGCCTCTCTGTCTCTCTGCCCCCACTGTTTTGTAGTTGCAGTTATATATATTGCTGGATTACAATACACTACTTCCAATTTCAGAGTCTAATACCCAGAGGGAATATCAAGGAATATGTTCTCTTTAATCAAATGTTAAGGTTCTGTTCTGCTTATGACATGTCACTGTATGCAGTATTTGACAAAACCAGAATCTAAGTTAACTTGTAATGGACATTATTACTTTACAATACTACATGCATTTCTGCACACATGAACAAGGAAGAAAACATACAGGAAAATGCACTTGGCCTAGACTGTGGTATTTCTCTTGAAACATTTCTGGATATGTTTGAAGGGATTCTTCTCATAAATTCCATTTAATTGAAGGAGGCATAAGAAGTAGGAAGGCACTTAAAGGGAAAAGTTGGACTTGCTTATGTAATGAAAAGGTTAAAATCCTCAGTAATAGTGGGGAAAGATGCTTAAAGCTGTTTTTTTAATCTTTTCCTTTAACCTTTGGTTCAGGTTAATAATATTAATGTTAATATTAATATTAATATTTGTGAATACCAGTAAAAGGACGAATATCCTAGCTAGCCACTAAAAAAGCCAAAGACATGGAACCTGTTTGCACCTGAAGACCCTGCTGTCCAGAATGTTGAATTGTTCTGCCACCCTTACCCCAAGAAAGGTAAAGGCTTAGGGTTTTTTTATAATGCTGCAGTCTTTTCTCTGCATGGTTAGGTATTTAGACTGTGGTAGTAGGTTCAGTGTGGTTACAGTTTTTCATCTCATACATGAAGTCTTAGTCTCTACCATGAGGAGAGACAGCCGTCTCCTGGTAGTCTTGAGGATGATGCGTCTGAAAAACAATCATGGTAAGAAAATAATTTTAGAAAGCTTAAGGGAGTTTAAAAAAGTAGAACGAGACATTTTTATTTTACTTTCCTCACCATGGAAGTACCAAGAGTCATCTTAATAGAAGACTTTGTGCTTAAGACTTGGAGCAAGCGATAAAATCCCCTGTAATTGAGTTACTATAGTTTATGCATGTCACCGATTTATCTTTTGTTGTTTTGTTTCTTCAGAGTCGAGAAGTGGGTGTTCAGAACTGCTAGGAAGCTGCAGTGAGTCTGTTCCTCCTGGTGGCAGAGAACTTCCATTTTTAGCCTTGCAGGATTACAGGGTAACAGACATGAATTCTGTGATATGTGTCTAGTTTTACCTTTTGTTTTTGTTCAGGCAGGGAACTGGGAATTAACTAGGAAAGATTATAGCTACCCAGTAGTTTGGTTTGGATGAGCTGAGATGGTAGCCACTGTGTAGCTGTGGCCTCTTCACAGCTGCAGAGGCTGCAGCTGATCTGGAGGTGCAACCTGGAATTTCTTCATTCTTGGCTTTGTCTTGGACAGTTATGGGGAAAAACTGCAAATCTGAAAGGGAAAGTAATAAATGGATCTTTCCAGAAACGTGGTGTCCTCTGCAGAGAAGAAGGGTGAGGTCCGCAGGAAAAAGTTAGTATCGATGAGCATACAGTTAAAGAGTATACCATAATGCATTTACACCATTTTCTAACTTAGGAGTGTTTTTATAACTTTAATATTTTTAGCACAGTTTTGACAGTGTGCTTTTTGAAAACTTTACTATAAAACCAAAAAGAAAAGGAATTCTACTACTCAGAAGTGATTGATTCCCACACGGATCATCATCAACATTTAGAATTACAATTTCTGTTACTTGATTGATTGGAGTGGCTAATAGCAGGAAGTAGTAGGTTATAGTCTTTTCTGTGGACCAGCCAGTTAGGGGAAGAAAGTGTATAGTTGCTAGTAGATGTCACAGAAACTGGTTGAAAACAAGAGAGTGCTGGCATTTGTGAATTCTTGGTTCTATTCTACAGTCTGGGGAGAGTGTGTATTTAACACAATGGATATTATGCCCTGGCTATTCTGCTGTCCTGTTGCAACTGTCTCTTGGAGTCTTCTCTGCTTTTCCATTTGTTTCTTGTTATCCCAAGCTCTTCAGCTTGTTTCCAAGCTAATGGGCTTCCTTAAGTGTACTGCATGGGTACCAGCAACGGGTATTGATGGTACAACAGGCAGAATTCCTCAGCTCTCAGTTCTGATGCCACAGCAGCTCCTGGGGGCCAGGACTAGCAATTGCATGAAAAGTCCCAGACTGTCCTATAGATCCTTTTGTAATTGGGAGGCTGCTCCATTCATCTGTGAAAAGGATGCACACACAGTCTGGTGATGGACATGGAGGAGGTGTGTGAGGTCAAGGTCATCTTCTCTTTCAGTGGAGTATTTAGAAAATAAGGGTGCTACTCTCTGGGAGACTTATATGGAGCATGGATAAAACAGAATTTTTAGAACTTTATAACGTGGCCAAAATTTGGCACGTTTTCAGAAGACTAGTACTGGGCATGACCCTGACAGTCTGATCCCTTACAGTAGGGTAACCCCTTTTCCCTCCAAAGCACACAGACAAAGTATATTTTCAGTGAAATGGCTGTAAGAAAAACATAGGGAAAAGGGAGATTGCACCCCTTTAACCCCATTTTCTGAACAGCTGTACTATTTTAGTTGAAACTTACCAGAAAAATTCAGCCTGACGCAGACACTCAGCATGGAAAATTTCAGCTTGAGCACTTAGAATTTGGCAAAGTTATAAACAACTGAAAGCAGGGTCCTATAATGGAAAGTGTTAAGCAAGCTTAACTATTGGTGGAAGTAACAGCAGTGCATATAATGCAAGTATACGTGTACATTTTTATGCACAAGCAGATATAGCATATTCAGGAAGATGGAGTAGATATCAATGGCTCAGCTGGATGATGGTATTACAGATCAAGTACAAAGCAACAAATGAGGTACAGAAGTCAATCTATAAGTCCCTTTGCTTGTTCATTTTTAGCTCTGCAGGCGCAGTTCAGCAGATGTGCTACAATTGTAATGCAAGGGAACTCCTTACCTGTTGAATGCAATGAAGCCGCTGCTTTTAGACCGGCTTAAGGAAATATTTCAGGAGAGCTGAGCAGGGGTTTGGCCAATTTCTCAGTGTTTAAGTGTACTCGCTTGCTGTAGGGCTGTCAAGAATTAAGGGTTGGAGATGATATTGAAGTAATGGAGTAACAGCTGTGGAAAAGTTTGCCCTTTGTCTATTCTGTGTGTAGTTTGTTCTTACCAGCCATGCAACATGGTTCCTATGCTTGGGAGAGGAAAAGAGATGAGTTTTTTTATATGCAGTAAACTTAACTGTCTGTTTCACTTCACTGGATTATAATGGAAAATAATATTTGAAACACTCACTGATTTTAGCTTAGCTAAACAAGGAATGACAGATCCAACATTATTCTTTACGAAAATTGTGGAGAGGGTTTTTCCTCATCTCCCTGTGCAGTAAAAATAGCTTTAATATGTTTGCATCAGCAGTTTCTCCTCCTGAAAGCTATGTTTAGATGGCACAGCCTTTTTGCTGTTTGTCTTTGGCATGGTATGCACATACTGTAGTAATCCATTTTTTTCATCAGTTTGTTGCTAATCATGAGCCACCTAAGCTCTGAAAACCTCCTTCTGCCGTTAGCTGTAGAAGAATGCTTGAAGGATTTAGGGATGTCAGTCATCATCTTGTTTTTTAGCAGGAGTGTGTGTATGTGTGCATGGGGACGAGGGGAAAAGAGCACGAGCTGGAGTTCAGAAATTACACTGTGTGTGTGGTCTGAGGTTATTTCTCATTTCATGAAATGCACGCTTCATTCCTGGCTCAGGCAAAACTTGCACGTCACTGAATAAGTCCCTTATCCACTTTCCAAAACACTGAAGAGATTTGAAAGGGCTCTGTGGGTGGACTGCTACTATCAGCAAAAGCAAATAAGCTAGCCTATTTAGCTAAGCATTTTTTAATACTTACACAGAATAACCTTCAGCAACACTTGAACAGTTGTGGCCAGCCAAGGGAAGAGAAGGGAAAAAAAACCGCAGAAATTTAAGCAGTCACACATTAATTAACGCTAAAGGCTGGATTATAGTTCTTGGTGTGTGAAGGTGCTGTCTGATCAGTCCAGGGAGAACACTGGGGAATGATTAAATGAACTGACTGTGCTGCTAGGGGTCCCCTGTGGTGTGCTGGTCATAGTTTATTCAACATTTCACCTTCCTTTAATCAAATGTGGTGCAAAGTCATTATAGTCACCCCCAAAAAGATGAATCCAAAGACTCCTTGTATGAAACTGTTTTGGTGTCCAACGTAAGTAAATGGTTCTACCCTGGAAAACCATTGGGAGTCCAGCAGCAAAGCATTAAGAGTAGCAAATGCTAGCTCTGTGTTAAATCTCAGCATCCAAAATAAATTATGGTTTATTTCATGGCAGAAAAAAAAAAACCAACCCAACAACAAAACCCCAAACAACAAAAAAACCCAGAATGCAGTCAGGATGCTAACGAACCAAACCAGCAACTGTGGGTGGGTGAAACCCAAATGACAGGACAGCACCAGGGAGCCTTACAAAATATTACTATTCATCTATTGGAAAGGATTTGGCCAGGACAGGGTTGAGTACTCCAAATACTGTTTCAGCCCATTACTCAGTGATCAGAATATCATTGATCTTGATAGATTTACTCTAAATTAGCAATGTAGCTAACACCACAGCTAATCCAACCCATGTATGTACAGATTAACTTTGTTACTGCTCTGAGCTAAATCAAGATCCACTCTCTTTCAAAGTGGATCTCGGACGGAGATCTTGGAGACTGAGAGATCAGGACAAAGCATGGTAATGTACTTTGGGTAAGGCATCCAGTGACACGTTTGAAGCAATGATCCCCTTGCCCTAGGCAGCATAGGATGGACCCACACCTCTCAGAGGTCCAGCAGAGTGCAGGGCTACAGGCATTTGACTGACGAGAGAGGTTTCTGCTTCACTGTGGCATGAGAGGAGAAGAAGTTGCAGTGAAGGATTTTCCTAAGACCTTTTCAACCCCAAATGCAACTTAAAATACTTCTCACCTGCCAGTACCAATGTTAAATTGGGTCCCAAGGGTCTCATGTTCTGAATAAACAGTGGAGAAATGAACATTGCCAAAAGGTCATTGAATCACAAGGGAGAAGGAAAAGGTGTTTGATGTTTTTGCTTCATTCATGACATTAGCAATTCCTGCTTGCCCAGTGCAGGCTGAAGACTGATGAATTGCTGAAGCTGTGTCGCATGTTGTCTTTGCGGGATCCACAGAGCCAGAAAGAACTGGCAACACCGTAGTTCTTGTCTGTGTCCACACCCCAGTGCCACAGACCTCCCCCATCTATGTGGGAATGAGGGGGTTGGCTTAGCCTTCATTTTGATGTCAGATCTGCATCTGTCCCTGGTTACCTTCTCCCCATGGGGAAACTGAGGCACGAGGCAGGTAAACAGGGCATGCAAAAAGTCTGTGAGGGACCCAGGTTGCTGTAGACCTCAGCTGAAAAACTCCTTCTTAGATTGTGTAGCATCCTGTAGCAGACCTTCCACTGGGCTGGTTGGCAGATGTGCCCCAATGGTGAGCACTGGAGGGGGTTGTGACACAAAGTGCTTTGTGAGGTCAGGGATGGTATGGAAATCTCCAAAGCATGTGCAGATACAATCTAGACAGGTTAGTCAACATAGGCCCAGAAAAGATAAATGTGTTGGAGCATGTGTAATTAAAAGTTAAGGGTAAATGAATCTGGACAGTGGAACAACTTAGCTGATGGGAGAAGGTGGGATTTGAAGAAATTTTTAGGATTTACTGCAGGCCTATCACAAATGGTCCAAAGAGAGTTCTGAATAACAGCATACCGATGCACCACGAAAGTCATAATATGTTTTCCCTGCCCTTGGGTGACAGCAGTTGATGTTGAAGTTCTCCACATTTTCACCAGCTCCAAGGCTGAAATTTATCTTGTGGTGGTGTTTATTTAGTCTGACCTGCTCTGGACAAGGTGTTAACCCCTCATTCATTTGTTCTTAATGCACAGCAGCAAGTCCAGCTGCTGAATATGGGGCTTGTCTCGGCAGTTGTCTGCATTAGTGTCTGGTTACTAAGACCAAGCTGTGCTGCCAGACCTCCATGACACTGTCCAGACAAGGCTTTCCCAGAGTTGGATGAGCCTAGGAAAAAAACCCAAACTCAAAACCCTCTTCAAGAAATCAATGCCAATTTCACATACCGCGCTGTAAAGTGCTTCTGCTTGTGAAGCTAGCAATCAGAAAACCTCTGCCTGGAAGAGGGCTCTGAACCAGCTCCTATTATAGGACCTGACACTGAGTTCTTGGTGGTAAATGACCACATTACTCTTTGGGGCCTGTGGGTGTCAAAGAAAAGATGCATGTGAGAAAAGTCACTGGCTGAAAGCAAGGGCATGTTTTGAACACTAGAGGTAGTTTAGTAGCCCAAGCCTGTTTCTGATTAAAATCGGAGCCCTTCAGATGAATGGAATGTAAGCCACATACCAATTATTGGAATCCCATAAAGGAAACTCCCTTTTCCGTCTGTCTATCCATCCATCCGCCCACCCACGCAAGTACAGTGTCTCAGAAATATCCCTCTGTAGAAATGATGGAAAAATTCAGTGCTGGCTTCCGTTTTCCTTACCTCCCAGGTGCTGGATGACAACTGAAAAGATGAAATTGCAGTGAGCCACTTAAACACTTATCAAAGAAATGGACCTGCTAATTAAAAGGATAATATTTCCTGGCACCAAGACAAAACACACAAAGCTGGATCTTGAGGCCTTCCTCAGGCAAACTTCTGTGGGAATGTGGCTCTGCAAGGGCTGCAGGAGCAAGCCTTAGAGTAAGACCTACTCAAAGTGAAAGCATTAGATCACCACACCAGTTAGAAGAAAGCACTAAGGCATGCGTATGCCTGTTTAATTTGCCAGATCTCTCATTGCTTTGCATTCCCATTACAGTCTTTATTGAGGCTTTTCTGTGTAATTGATTACAGTAATTAATCTTCCCATCACTTCTGTGAGGCAGGAGGTGTTTCTTCCAGGTCAGCTGTGCATTGTAAATATCACAGTATCTATTTTACAGATGGTAAAACCAAGACACAAAGTTCAGAGACAGCAAATCAGTGCCAGAGTATGGTAGAGTCCTATTCCTGGCTCTAACCACAATACACAGTTTCTCCTAAGTATGCACTAATCTCAAGCACAGTGCTTAAATGAGCAGATCTTCCCTATATGAATGAAGGCAATATATCTGCTTTGGTGAGCCCTGTCTACTTCTAACATCCATGACCCCCTGTAAAGAATTTAGAACCCTGATAAAGGTAATACTATGGCATGATTTTTACATTCCTGCTCTATTTGCAGGACAATTCAGTCTCAATACAAAAGGCAGTCTTTGGACAGCTGGAAGAAGTTTTAGATGTTAATAATTTGGATAAGGGTTGGTTCTACAGTGGTATTATGGGCTAGTTCATGGTAACTGTTTTTTGATACTCTGCTGGCCTCTAGAGGGATAATTAATACACAGGCTGAAGCAGTAACCTAGGGATTTTAAACATTACTGCCTGCTCTTCGATCTTCGTGCCAGGTAATTTTCTATTTTGCAAGGCCTTTACATAATGAGGCATTGTAGCCCTTTGGAAACACTTTTTTTCACTTCCATGATGTTTCTTCTCTCTGGGCAATAGACATAAGGTATGTTTCTTTTGCTCAAATAAATAAGGGTAGAAGATCCTGGCAATAAACGCCTGAACTGCTGAAGTGCGAAGCTCTGAGAAAAATGTGTCAGAGGGGTGAGTGAGAGAGAGAAATACAGAAAAGAAAATATAGTTTTTTATGTATAACATTTATTCATAATTTAAAAGTTCCTAAATGCTGAGAATTCTTCTCATGAATCCTGTCATGTTCAATGAAAAGCATATCTGCACTGTGTTTAAAAAAAAAAAACAAACATGACTTTGAAATCCCCAGAAGGCAGCACATCTTCCTTGGCTTTTGCTGCTTTCTGTAGCTCTACTTGCTGCAAGGTTTGCTGTGTTTTCTACTTCATTCCTAGTCCCCACCTTTTTTATTTCTTTCAGGATACATGTATTAAATCTGAGAAAAACTATGATTCTATGATTCTATGAAAACACTAAACAGAAAGGTTGACAATTTTCTGCCGAGGGTAAATAATGGTTTGTAAGCAGTAGCTGCTTTCAGGGAACATTGTGGCTTTGTTCTATATTAAGCACACATTTTCTTAATGCTTAAAGTGTACCTTTCTGTAACTTCAGAGCATAGGAGGCACCGTGGTACATCTATGAGAAGGCCTGAGTTATTTTGCATCTATACTCTTTATCCAACACCAACAGCATACATCCTCCAGGTCCTCAGCTCCATCCTGGCCCTCTGCCTCCACTCCCCATTGCCAGTTCTCTCCCAATTGAAATGTCTCTTGTCTCCTCAGTGTATCTCCACTACCACCCTATTGGCAGTTTTCCACTTGGAGGCAGGTTGGCTTGCTGGACCCCAGCCCGAACTAATTTGTAACTTCTCTGTGCTTAATGATAAAATAAGTGTAGAATATGCTTATATTAACTTCTCCTTTTCCCTTGGAGGTGAATATCAGGAGCTTTCAATGTAGTGAGGAGCCTCATCTAGAGACCATCCTGATGTCAAATGCTATTTTAACGTTTAAATTGACATACTTCTTGACCAAATTCTCCCACAAAGTCCTTTGCACCATTTAAACATGTATGGCAAACATTACCAGGTGTGACAAAAGATGAAGTAAGGCCTCTGCGGTAGAGTACACGTCTGTCACCGGATTTGCTTCTGTTGAGCCTTATTCTAGTAAAACACCGAAGGAAGTAAAACACTGTAATAATTAAGGTCTGCATCTATAATCTACAGCAGAACTCATTCTGGCTTCAGGAGGCCTAGGCTTCTGGTCTTGTGGGGAAAAACAAAAGTTCCCACATTACTCCAGCATGCCTGCCTCCCATGGAAAGATTTCCTCTCATTCCTCCTCTGTGCTGTTGTTCTGCAGATGTGCCATCAAAATAGAACATGTTGAGTTACCTGTTATTCATCAAGGTTTGCATGTACTGTGCAGCACATACAGGAAGCTCTCAGGTTAAAACACTGAAGCATAGTGTAGTGACATAAGCATTTGGTGAGAACTTTTAAAATTGTCTGAGCAGCTACTGATGCTTGCTGTGTCCCACTCAAGGAGCCAGACAAAGTAGCCTGTGTAAAGCCATTCTTCATGAGGCTGTGTATCTACTAAGTACAATTATTAGACATCATGGCGACTCTATGTAGTTTCTATGTATTGTTAGTAAAAAATGCATCTCCAAATGGAGAAAGAATGAAACAAAGGAAATTCTGAGTGTTTGATTCAATTAAGAAAATTAATGGAGCAGTGTAGAGCTGCAGAGTTTCAGTGTTGTTTTGCAGGCTTGGTTAGTTTGTGGTGTGCAAAAGGAGGCAATCATAAAGCAGCAAATGGCTGGCTTGGCCCTAAAATGTGCACTAGAAATTACTGGATTAGTGGTGATGGTAACTGCAGATGCCAGGGAACTGCAACAGCGACATGTCGTCTGTGCAACAAATAACTGGGGTCAAAGAGAAAGCACAAAGACCACATTCAAAGGCTATGTCCTTTTGTTGTGGGAAACAGCCTTACAATGCAAATGCTTATTCGTTCAAACAAACCTTGAAGAAACGGCTGGAAATTGGGACAAATTCCAAAAATATGCAGGTCAGTGCAAGCCTTTGAGGATGACAATACCAAGGTATTTTGGATTCATCAGGTTGCAGGTGATAGCACAGAACGAGCTGAAAATGTTGTAGCAATTCTGCAGCTGCAACGTGACACAACAATAATTACCATTTATTAAAAGAGAGTTAAAATGGAGTTCAATACAACCTCCATGGTTCCTCTGACTTTGCAGCCAGACTATCACAGACAACCGAGAGGGGTAAATAGCTGAAGACTGTTGATGCTATGAGCAACTTAAACAGGGGAAAGCCATCTCTTTCTTTTGGGTGTTATTACAGTGAAGTTCACATGTAGTTGTAAAAAGCTGAGGCTAAAACTCTGTGTTGCAAAGCACAGGAGCACTGCATTCTTTGGCAGGGCGTGGCAAAAGGATATTCATCTGAAATGCTGAAGTAACAAAATACCCAGACAGCTTACTATGGAGACTAAATTAGGTGCTGAATCTCACTGCCTTCCCTGCCCTGCTCCCACCCCAAGCTTTGGTCTGAATCACTCATTATTCTCTTGAATTTGGAGGCTGTAACAGGCATGCAGTGTCAGTGAATATGGCCCAGAGTGCCTGAGGGCTTGGAAAGAAAGGGGAAAAAAAGTTCCTGCCTAAATAAAAATGGAGCTTTGGTTTCAGGTATGTCAACTTTGGATCAAAACGTCTGGGAAGTCCAAGTCCATGGTCTCTGAAAAGGTTTCACCTTTGCCTAAAAGGTGAACAAGTGATTTTCCCACATGGGGTAGAGGCATGCCATGTACTGGAAGGTCTTCCCTGTCCTTGTGTTTCAGTCTTCCACATCAGCAGAATGTCACTGTGCTCGTGTTAACACAGGAGCTTAGCAGCTACTAAGGGCTGCTGGGTGGGAAATTATTTTCTCCTATTGCAAATAACCAACTTCTAAATCTTGCTGTAGGAGTACATGTAAAGGTCTTGTGAGAATGACAGAGAAATGAGGTCCTTTATGGCACCAACTGTTACGATACTCATTTCAAGCTGTCAGTTATGTTGCAAGTGTTGGTTCCTTGCCAGTGAAAGCAGGAGGTAACAATAGTGACAAGGACCTGAAGACAGTAATTTTATGGCATATTCTGATATAATGGGGCAAGATTTAATATGACCCCACATTGGCTAAATGGTACTGTATTATGGAAAATGGATTGACTCATATGCACAACCGTTTTAGCCTTCTTTAGTTGAAAACAAGTTAGAGTAACTAGTTTGTTTTTTCAGATGATTGTTCCCATGAATCACAGTTCTTTTATACTCTGAGCAATGTCAGTGTCTTGGGAAGATGCTGAATCAAGTCTTTGAAAGAAGCAACTAGATATTCATCATATACAACTAAGGGAGAATTTTTATGTTATTAGTAGTAATTTTTTACTGTAACTTTTTAATATCTTTTTTATAGATTCATAGAGTTTAAAGCCAGAAGGGACCATTAGCTTATTTCAGAACCATTGAATTTCATTTGTTTTATGTTTGAACATTAAGCATACTTAGAGTACATACTTAGAGCTTTCACTGTCTTTTATACTTTCAAGATTGTCCAAAGCAACATATGCATAGATAGCCTTTAGGTGTTCATTATAATTAGCATATCTTAGTATCCAAAAGCCAACCATTCCTATATGATTTTCCACATTATTTTGCTGTATCAAGAACACAAGATATGAGGGGAGCTGTTCCATCATCCATCTTATTCATCTGCACACACTGTCAAAACCAAGACAACTGATTTCCAGTAAATCCATTGGGTTTTTTTAGTTTTTTTTTCCTGGAAACGGGAATACAGGGATCCATGCTGGATTTATATTTTCCAGACTCTATCCCACTACCTGGCTTAGGTTTGAAATTGCTGAATAGGATTTCCAGTGGGAACTCCAATGTGGAGTACACTTTTCGTGACTGGACTCCTTTTCCTCAGTGAGATTTTAGAAATTCTCCAAGAAAGGGAAGAAACTCATTGGAATAATAGGACAAAATTGCTACTTTCAGTTTGCAGGGGAGACTGTTTCTGGCAACAGTCTGCATGGATCTATTCAGCACACTGAATGCAGTAGCACAAGGGACAGGACTGTTTAGTGAAAGACATTGTTACCTTGTTTTTAGCCTTCACTGTTCAGGAAACTGGAAGGTATTTACTGAATCAAGCAGAGCTTGGGTGGTGAAATGCTGCCACTTACAAGTGAATTCTCTCCCTCTTAACACATTTAACATGCAGCATATTGCCAAGAATTTAGCAGGTAATTGCTTGCTGTGTGCAGGGGTCTCACTTGCAGAACTGCAGAGCACTCGCAAGAGCCATGGAAGTCGATGGAACTGGTGTCTGGAAAATGTGAAGTGCCAAAATGTCTGAAAAATAAATAATCCTAGGAGCCTCAGTTTAGGCACCCAAAAGAGATGGGCCCCTTGGACATGAATCTGTTTGTGCTTCAATTCCCATCTTTTATAGTAGTCCTTCATTTCATAGGCTTGTTGTAAATGCAGTCTGTGAAGAACTCAAGTGTTATAATAAGAAGGAAAACAGGGAGACCTGCAAGCAACTTAGCACTTCTGTCTTCAAAGTCATGTCTGAATTATGCAGAAGGCGCATGCAGAACATTGGGGATGGGACACGCTGATGACTAGCAGCCCAGTCTGTAAGAGCTCACCATGCCCCAAGGCACACATGCAAGTGAACCCAAGGAAGATTTTATGAGTGAGGGAAGTTCTGGTGTTCTTCATTTTAAATAATTTAATTTGAAACGTCATTGTGTATTTTTAGTTCTACATGTGTGCACCACACATGCAAAATACTGCCATCCCTAATAGCTTTGCTTTTCAGAATCGTTATAGTCCTAACCCTAATTGGAGGTTCCTAAAATTGTCCTTATATTCCTAGGTTTCTCTTTCAGGAGAAAACTGCTTGTTCGTTTGCCACATCATGTCATCTTTTGTGCCTAAATCAGAGAAATAAGTATTTGTTTGTCCACAAGCACTCCCTACATCTCTTCAAAATGATAAGGAAAATCAAGAGCTTTGCATTCCGTAGCATTGTCTTGTCCTTACCTGCTTTGGTTCTCAGTTCTGTAAGTGGTCATTTACTGACCCAGTTGACATTTTTTAACTTCTGCTTTGTTTTTACTTCCTGGCTCCCTGCCCTGTCCTTCTTTCTGAGGATGTCCTGTCTGATATTTCAATGAAACAATTTCTCTGATAATATTAACATTTGCAAAAATTGCATCATCCTATGCACAAAAGCATACGTTCTTTTCCTAACACAGCATGAGTCACTTTCTCATCTTTTCTTGTAGGTGGTACTCAGATTTGCAGTCTTTCTCACTTTAGGTCTATCAAATACCACAGAGCTTTCTCTTCTACCAGCAAATGAAACCTCATAAATTTTTAATGGCTATCATTCAGTATATCCTTTACTTCAAAGGCACTTCTACAATCTTACTGGAATTTTCCTTCTTGAAGATATATCCATCAAAATTGTCATTACATATAATCATCACTGGAAAAGTGAAAAATTGACAGTATAGACTTACAATAACTGTAGGGACATGGCTGAAAGATCACACTTACGGATGTAAGCCTCAAGGGTGTAAGCTCCCCTTCCAATGCCTATCCATATAACAAAGGCATTTTGCAGTATACTGCTCTCACAGCCTGAGTCTGTAGGACATTTTTCATTCTTCACACAGAAAATGGATTAATTTGAAATGAAGCCAACAAATCTCTAGCTCGTGCATGCTCCTTATTTGACATGCTATGCTTCTTTTTGTTCCTGCTCTCTAGTTCATAGAGTCCTTGGGTGAAACAGGAGACCAGGAGACTGCTGGGTTCTTCAGGATTTGCAACTTCCAGATGTTTTAACACAACTGTTCGAAATTGAGATGTTGTGTGTATGGCTTTCATTTTGTTTTTCTACAGTATGCTCTTTTGCTCCTTTGCCCCCCCACCCCCCTTCCTTTGTGTGGTATTTGAGATGGTTTAAGGTAAGGGCATATATTGTCTATCCTTTTTTATTGTGGCTCTGGATCCAATCAGTGCTGCTAATGTGTGAGTGAACTTCTCTATCTAGTAGCTTTTTACAAGCTCCTTTACGTTGTCTGAGTAGTTGTGTCCTTCTTTGGCAAAAGTGGTTGACACTGCTGTATTGAATGAAACAAATTTTCAAATTAATTTCTGAACTCTACTAATGAAAAGGAGTAATGTGAAAAATAAATCATTACTTTGAAAAGACCCCTATGTTATGCCTCATAAAAGAGCCTTCAGATGTTCTTCAGTATGAACTGTATTTATTTTTATTACTCTTCCTAATATCTAATAATGAAACCTTCTATTTATGTGCTTCATCTTCAAAGTGCCTTGAAAACATGTTATCTGAACATCTGCAGGATTGGATGTCCTTCTACCATTCAAAGTGTCTCCCACTACTACACAAGATAATCTGATGTCTTAAATGATTCCAGCACAACTTTACCACATGCCAGACTCCTGGGAGGATGATTTTGCTTCAACTTTAAACTCATCTCCTATTTGCCCAAAGGTTTGTGCGTATTTAAGACATTCTTGGCTGTAGATTCAAACATGCTATAGCAAAATAATACATTTCTGTATCACACAAAAATCGAATTTGATTCTTTTGCAACTGGAGTTTTTTAATACATGCTACCTGGTAGCCTTAATCTTGGAATCATGTGAAAGTCTAGTGCAACACAAATGTATATTAAGATCTTCCATTTCAGTTGGACTTATTTACCGTGTTCTTCCTTCACTGTTGACAAACTTGCATTTTTACTGGTGGTTTAGTTGTTCCATCACTATCTAGTTACAAGAATTGAATGCCTCTCTCTGTTGTGGGAGGTGGTAACGTTCATGGTCTTCTACAGGGTCAAACTTTGCCTGTATGGGTGTTGAAGGAGAGTTTCAAGCAAGGTAAGCGAGCACAACGGATTGACTCAGTTGTAAAATGTTCCCTCCCCAGACGCAGGCTGTGGTGCCCAAGGCTGCAGTGGAAGTCTTTAGTATGTAACAGGGCTACTCCCTGCCACCGTTTGTGATTGCCCTGTGTCAGAAATTATCACCTCCCAGCTCCAGAGTGAGAATGGTAACAGAGTGCTCCCTGATTCCCTGCCAGTGGAGTTGGCTATTTTAACCTAGCAGTCACTTAGGGTGATTTACTGTGGTTTGCACCTCAGGGGAGAGTATTGTCAGGCAGCAGAGTAGCTCAAGAAGTCCATAGCCTCCTCCACCGCATCTCCCATAGATCCCTGTACAGCAATGGAGCTCACGAGTTACTTTCTGTATCAGTGAGATCTGTAATCCTCTGAAAAAGAGGATTAATGAGTGGGTAATCAAGTGAACAGTTTTGCTGTGGGACTTAACATTCATTGGGATCTCACATTACTCTTACATGGGGTATGAGTCTAGGTTCAGTGAAACAAAAAAGCCCCGCCCAAACCCCCTATTTGCACAGACTTTCAAAGGAAGAGCAGAATAAATCAGCAAACTCAAATTTGGAGCTGAACTTTCATCTCCTGCTCCCGAACAGTTGTTCAGGGCCTATTTGTCCTCTTTGGACCTACTTAAGTTTTCTTTTTTCACTTGGATCCTTTGGTAGTTGAGATTGGGAAATGGCACATGAATGTGTTTTATGGGAAAGTTTAAAGGAAAGAGTTCATGTGCAGCATGTTATCAATCATGTCTTGTAAATATGATTACAGCATTTACACTGCATCACATCAAAAGCCAAATGTTATGTGACATCTCCACCATCATAAACTTTAAGGAAGCTTTTTTAAAGTATAGTGATCCATCTCAGAAACTGGATGCCTGCTGTCAGCATTGGAAGCAGCAGCACTCTGATCTGAAAGAGCTGGTAGCAGAGGGTGCAAATGCCAAGCTGTCAGTGGTGTGGCTACTTAGGGAAGAACTAGAGATTCACTGTCACCTGCTCCGGTTGCAGTGAGGAAGTTTGGCATCTCTCCAGCTGTGCCTGTGATTAAATCATTATGGGTGTCTTGCTACAGCATCTGGAGGGTCATCTGTCTTTAACCTCTGCCTCCCATTATCCTAGTAGGATTAACTTTGATTAATCTTATTGGGTTTTTATTGATAGAATTTGGGCTTTTTTAACTAGAATTTCACAACAAGCATGACTTTTTGGATATTTCTATCAGGACTCAGCAAAAGTAAATTTTTCACATTATGGCTGGGGACATGGTTCTGAACAGAATCGCTGGGTCTGAATTTTCACTTGTTATTGAGATGAATCTAAGTGCAACCTATTTCTGGCTTACATTTTTACCTGCTGTCACCAGGTACATCTGCTACATACATCTGGCCAGTAGCTTTTATGCAAGAAAAAGAAGATGAGTTTGAGGAACACAATGACTAAGCATGATTTATTCTTCACTCATCAGCTTCTCGTCAACTCCCCTGTCAAGGATTCTGGGTAATGTAGTCCACGGGGCCTCTCCTTGGGGTAAACAGTACCAGATGGTTAACGTTAGTGCTCTGAGAGATCATGCTACAAAGAGCCCTAGGCACAGGAACCTAACACAATACAACTGCGCTCCAAAGAGTGGGCTGTGTGCCTGTGCTGTCTGCAGAGGCTGCTTCTCAAAAAGAGAGCCTGTCAGACTGTGCACAGCAGGACTTGTGGGCATGGGGAGGTGGAATGGGGACATGCACTGGAAAAGAAGCTTAGCCTCTGGGTGCTGGGATCTGGGATGCAGGAACAATGGGAACAAAAATGGTTGGGAATTGGGATTACTGTTCTAAAGGAAATTCCAATGGTTTGAAACAAAGCTTATTCCAAAACTGAACAAAATGCTAACATGCTCCCATCAAACAAAAGTCTGACAGGGTTGGATTACTGTGGTAGTATTGAAAAGAATTTTATTTCAATATTAGTGTTCAGGTTCTGCGGAACTTTGAAAATTAAATTAAATTAACCCATGTGATAGATAGTGTCAATAATGTGTAACTATTTAAGATTGTATATATATAGATTGCAGTGTTACATAAACTTGATATTTGTTATAATCTGAGCAACTAAAGCTTAATAAAAATGGAGAAATATCAGTTACATATTCTAGCCATTTCCTGACAAATTTGTGCAAGCCAACCCATTCCCACAGAGCTTTCTGATACTGACAAACTGGATGTTTTTAACTAGTCTAAGTGGCGACACCAGCACCTATCATGTAACAGTTGTGGCCCAATGAAAGCAGTTCCTTTGCTACCGTCTGTAGGAGGTCAAGAGCTGTGCTGATAGCCCCGTCCCTCACTGTTGTGCTAAGCCCAGATATTCAGGTTTATGGACCAGGATTTAGAATATTAGCAGTTTTCCTGTGAATTTCCTTCTTCTTTTCAGTTTGGGAAGCTGAAGTGTTGAGTTCTAGGCAGTTTTCATGGCAGTGCTGCCTGATCGGATATCTGCTTCATCACTCCATCTCAGCAGAGTGCAGTGGCCTTTTCTGATCTGCTTGTTCCTAGGTACAGCCTGTATTAGACTTGTTGTAGGTTACAACAACACTGTCACAGGCAAAGCTAATTTATCATAACTTTAGATTTTTGAAATATCTCCAGAATAGCAATTTAGTTGTCCCTGATACATTTGTAAATTTTTGTGCAAAGACATATTTATGGGGCCATGATGCTTTGGCCCCGTGACTTCTAGGAAATTGGCTAGTTTGCATTCCCAGCAGGCGGTTATGAGAGATCAGTGCATCCTTCCTAATCTTTGGTTAGAACTAAACAGGAGGGATAGAGACCCGGCTAAACCATTAAAATGGCTTTAAGCATAGTCTCTGTATCTAACAAGACAATAACTCAGGACAACAGTGATTTCACCAGCCTGGTGTAAATACATTCTGTCCCTTTAGGAAAGAGAAGGTAGCCTGGATCTGCAACTGGAGCTCATTTTTGTGGTGGTAACTGTGTATTTAATGTCATTTTTAAAAGGGACATGTACTATAAATGGCTGTGGTCTCCCACTGGAAGTCACAAGGTATCACTGAAATCTGTACATGTCAAAAAGTTGTCCAGCATGTCTTTCTTGGTAGAAGTAAACCATTTGCATTCATATGTATCCACTAATGTGAATAGAGCCCTTTACATGCAGATTTCAGACTAGGACATTTAATCAAGTCAGCAGTAACAATGCCTATCTCTTGCTATCAAGAGGGTTAAGCGTCCCCTGTACTACAAGCACACCCGATCTGCTCTACAGAGAGCAGTGTACAGCTGTCCTTCTGGGAAGAAGTAAGAACAAGTAGTGTTGGGGGAGCTTTGACCTCACTGACAGCCTATGAAATGCAGTCAGACAGCAGAGGTAAGCAATTTCTCTGCTGCCAAAGCGTATCGATTGCCAGAGCTCCTTACACGATGTCTTATCGCGTGTCCTGCTCCATGTCTGTCCAGCGCCTCTCTCAGACACGGCAGACCACCAGTGCTCAGGCTGGTCTCTACACCTCTGGCAACGTGATATACCTTTCATCACTAACTACTCTACTTGCTGCTGAAGACCAACAAAATGAGGCTGGTTTTATCTAAAGCTGAGGTGGGTAGGATGGGGCAAGAGACCCTTTCAAAAGGTTCAGCAACTTCAGCTGCCAGTAGATAAACAGGGTATTTTGTAGCTTGAGAATTCATCTAGATTTGTCACTGCTTCATGCTAGTCAGGAAACAATGGCTGAGGTAAAGTATCATTTCAGTTCCATGTATTAAAGTGTTTTTTGTTTTACCCCTCTTTTGCTTTTCTTTTGCACCATGGGAGAAATACAGTTGCTTAAACATAGATATCTAGCGTCACTTTAGGTGCTATGGGGTATCACACCTTTCTGCCAGCTGTTGTCCCAGCTGGCTACAGGGCTCCCAGAAGTCCTTTACAAGGGTGTCAGGTGTCTGAGGGTGTCTCAAATCACAGTAGGCTCCTGTGTCGAAGCAACTGCTGTTGGCTTTATTGCTGCAGTTGAACTATGTCTCCCATGAGGTACCTTAGCTATAACACCACTGCTATCATGTGGAGGAATAGCTCTGGCTTTTTACCAGTCCCAAGCATTTATTAAGAAAAGGAAATCCATGTATTATTGCAGAGGGATGAAAAGACCAACAAAGAAAACTTGGATAATTCTCTGCTTTTAGCTCATTTTTGGGGAAGTGACTACTTCAAAGCACTGCACATAAAGCATGTTCAGCCTCGAGCTCCAAGTATTTATTGCCCAGCTTTCTGAGGTCCAGATTGCTTAATCCCACTGCAGACTTCATCCACCACCTCACTCAGACCTGTTCTCGCCTCCCTGGTAGGCAAGGGACCCATGGAAGTGGCAACCCTCTGCAGATCCACTGAGGTCTACCAGCCACCCTTCGCTGGGTCCCACCCCACAGTGCACCCATACTGTCTGGTGATATCAGCCCTGCTTCTGCCAGCCAGAAATTGCAAGGATAGCTTTGGGTGGCTGCCACCAGCTAGGCTCCCGAGTAGCCTGCGTCCATCCTTGCTGTGAAGTCAGCTCTGCACCATGGTTGTGGCTCCTCTCTGCGCTTGGCACAGGCTCTCCACATTGGGAACACAGAGCAAAACAAAGCCCTCTGCCACCTCCAGCTGAGCTTTTTAACTTTGTTACTAAGCCAAAAGCTGTCACTTTTAAATTCAGTGTCCTTTTGTAAGTATACTTAGAATAATAATCTATTAACAACCAAAACATAAGCAAGCTCCAACCAAACCTTCAAATCTCAGCAAGTGCACTTATCAGTAAGCATGTAAATGAAGACCTCCAGAGCTGTATTTTGTCCTCCTCTGGGGAACAGAGATGGGTTTAAAATTAAAAGTCTCTCCTGCACCTAAAAGGAGACCTTCACCTCATCTTCTCTATCTCTCCTTTAAACCCATCACTTCAGACAATATTTATTCTTTTCTTATCATTCCTGTCTTGAACTATTGTCCTCTGCCATGCCTTCTGTTTGTCATGCCTGATTTAAATTTAAATTCTTTGGGACAGGGGAAATATCTGTATTTGTAAAATGTCCAGTAAATTTATGGTGCTCTATAATTTATGATTGTAAGTGCGGGACATATTTCAGTTTGACATTCCAACTTATATTTTCAAAGCCATAAATAAAGTATTTATGAGCAAGATCTTGAACATTTTATTTTTAACATGTTATACTTGAATGTTTATTTCAAGGATGGATAAATATTGAAATAATGTGGGCAGAACATATTCCTCACTTTCTCCTTCTTCAGGCAATATTGAGGGGGCCAATGCCCTCTTTACTGGCAGAAAAGGGATATTTTACTCTGCTTCTGAGGATCCAGCGTACTGTGCGTCACCAGGGAAGAGTGAGCAATGATGGCTCCAGCTAGAAATGGCTTCAGAAAGGACAAACAATGACTCCTTTTCAAAAGCACTTGTGAACTAAGCTGATATACAGAAATGTTATTTTGATATAGCGCAGAGTGAGTATGAATGTTCATCTCTTAAGAAAATATTTGAGTGCAGCTGTTGCTCTCTTGTCCCATATGGTTATGCTTTTAAGCATGGCTTGAACTTGAAGCATTTTCCATTTACAAAAAAAATTCTTTAACAAAATCCTTTTTCCAAAAATAATATTCACATGTGAGTCTCTGCTTCTGATATTTTTCTAATTAGTTAATCTCTTGACGCACAGTTCCCTTGTCCCCTTGCTCTGTTTTATATGCATTTTATACCCATGGCTCCAAAATCTTCCTAACTCATTCAAGAGTGTGGAAAAGTTAAGCTGCCTTGGTTTTGCTCTGAAGGATCTTAACTTACCTATTACAACAGAGTGTAAAGTCTCACAAACCAGGTGTGCTGCCTCTTCGTTACAGACTCAAACCAATCCTCCTATGTTAATGTGCTCACTGTCAGAGTTTCCTGCTATATTTGTGAGACTGTCCTAAACTCAGCCCTCTGTGTGGGCAGATGCTGTGTTAATGTATTTTTGCTTACATCATTATGAAAAAGGAGCATCCCTTTAAACATGGGAATGTGTTCATGCAATGTACTCTGGGCCACCTGGCAACGTAGCTGAAATGGTACGTTAGGAGCTGGACTCATATCTGTACTGACAGTGAAGCATAGCTGTAGACAGGTCATTTTCTTTTAAAGGTAATATTCTGCATGGGATATTAAACAGACACCCTTTCCAGTAGCCATGCAGATGGAAGGAAAAATTGCACTGAGCCTCCCAAAGAAGATTGGTAGCCTTTAAATCTCACTGGCAAGGCAATAGCCTAGAGTGCTTGCTGTTTATCAAATGGCCTTCAGGAATGCCTTTTTTGAGCATCACATTATTTTAATGAAAGTAATGAAAATAAAAGCAGTTTGTCTTCCCGTATGTAATCCATTACTGGCTGAGCAAAAAATATACATGCTGTTTTTGCATCTACTTCTGTGGTGGATCTTTATAAAGGAGATGAGAACAGAGCCCTTTATCTTACTGGGAAATGCTGAAAAGGCTATGATATATGACTGGTAAACAAAAATAATATCTGAATTGGCCAATTTCTGTTGTGGAAGCAGTGCATCCGTTGTGGCATTAGATACTAGATCTTGTTTTCCCCTCAGCATCCTGTATAAATAGTCTGTGACAGTTTAATAAACCCAATTTAGTACATCTGTAACCTTCCACAATCCGCTGCTCCTAACCTTTGCATTCAGCGTGTGATGCTGGGAGAAAGTGGCATGCAGAGTCTCATGATAACATTTCTCCATTACAGACTTGCAATATAAAATGTCTTGTGGTCAGGCAGCTACTGGGAATTATTATATTTCCTCATATTTTTTTTTTCTTGTTTTTCTTCTCCTTTTGCAAGTGTTCCCTGCATCGGTTAACACTGTACTCTGAACTGCATGTATATTGATACACCACCTTCTCAAAAGTGTTTCATACCTGTAGCTTCTACTGCTTTCATGACAGAGCTAGGAGGTCAGCATTCAGGGCTCTACAGTAGTAAGTGCCCAGTTTGAAAGCCACCTCGAGAAGATGTGAAGAAGGGATCTGGATGCTTAATATTAGCAGAAAAGACACTAAGAATGATATTGTTATAGTGGTTAGTTAGGGAACACTTATTACTAGTATTGCTGAGTACTAGACAACAGAAGTTTAGAGAAGATACTATGCTTTTTGCCAGTTCAAAAAATTAAATGATAATGGGTCAAGCCTCAAAAATTTGTGAAACTGCCTTAAATGAACAGTTAAAAATATATAATAATGAAAGTCACATTCTTTTATTTTTCTTTCTTTGAGGCTTATGACTGCACTGCAGTTTTTAAAACTTCAGTTAAGGAGTCTAGACACTAGTCCCAAAAACCCTTGATTCAGCAATTTAGGTGCTTGAGGCTTTAAGAAAGAGGATCCAAATAGCCTGGGGATCTGGATAAAATAATGCATAAGCAACTTTAAAAATATAAAAGAAGGCTTTGAAATACCTGAAAATGCATCAGTGGCCCAACAGATTAGATAACAATTATGTAATCTCTGCATAATTATTAAAAAAAAAAGGATGAAGTCTCTGTTCTTTCCAGTCTTTATGTGTGATCCAGAGCCTGCTGAAATCATTGGTAGGACAATGGAATTATTTCCACCAGCCTTGGAGCAGGCTTTGAACAAAGTCTTCAGTCAGGATGATGGGAAGGCTGGAGCCACACAGCTGGGGAAGCTGGAGAACATGAGGAAATACGGGGCTTTTAGGGTAATTTTTGTGTATGTTTGTCCTTCCTATTTACCATGCGATTGATGCAGAGATGGTGTGCAGCTACAGAAGTGAAGCCTTGTTCCAAATTTGGGAACATTCAGAACTTGAACTTTCACTGTCTTTTATTCAGAGGTAGAGTAAACGTTCAAAGGATTTAGTATTAGCTTGCCTTTGAATGCTAAGTGCAAAATAAGGGCATGTAAAATATATCTTCAGCTGAAGAACTACATCCTGTAAGACTGAAAATTAATATGAACAAGATTTAAAATGTGACACTGAAGACTCAGAAACAATATATGACTGTTAAAAAAAAAAAAGTCAACATGAATTTGAACTTCCAGTATTCGTTTCTACATGATGAAAGCCCAGTGGTAGGATTTCACCCTAGAATTTCCACTCGCACTGGTTAACAGGGGGCTTTCATGCATACTTTAAACTCCCAAGCAGTTCCTTTAGCTTCTTTGGGACTAAGCAGGTGCTGAAGTTTCTTCATATGTGTAAGGACTTTCCTGATATTACACCCCGCCATGCCACTCCCTGCCACTGACACACGGACTGGGGCACTACTGACGTCTGATCACTGCTCATTGTGCAGGTGAAAAATTTCAGCCTCTCCCCTCTGTAAAAGTTTTTTTGTACAAAGTGGAACCAAAGTGTCCAGGCTGTTGTAGACTGGGCTACCCAAGCATATTGTGGTCTCGTCTCAGTGGGCAGTTTTCTTCCCACCAGCTGCCATGGGGAGGCAGCTCATGAAACCGATGCTCAGCTCCTGGTCTTGAGAATTCTAAATTTCTGAAATTCAGATCACAGGAAGCTTGTGATAAAATCCTGTGGACATTATCAATATTTCCATAAGAGCTGGGACTACTTAATTGTGGTCTACTGACCACCAGAAAGTTCTTTAGCTTTCCAGATACAGTAGTCCCAGAGAATTTATTTTTCAGTAGAGCTTCCTGTTAATCCTAATTTTGATCAGCGCTGGGAATAGTGATTACATACACCTTCAAATCCATGTAAAAGTAGTAACAATGGTGGTGTTTATAAAAATCCTGTCTGTCATTGTTCCTCTCTCCTTTTTTTTCCTGCTTTTTTCTGTGGCCCCTGATTGTTCAGCTACAATAGCTGTATGTAATGTGTGTTTAGGTGTCTAGGAAAAGAGCAATTTGAACCCTCAGGAGTGATGAATGCATTTCTAAATAAACATTATTTAATCTTCTCATACATGTTGATGCACAGATTTTTCTTAATTCTGAATTTGTGTATTTGGGTCTTTATAATCTCTGTAAGAATTAGATCTATGAAACTAACCGAGGTATTTTTCTGTTGCTGTTTGATCAGATTCCAACTGAACTTAATTCTGAACGTCTGTGAACCTTTGGTTTGCTGTCTGCAAATATTGAATGTTCGAGCTTAAGAAGAACAACTTTTTACCCCTCATGAAAGGAAGGGAAAGAATTTTAAATGAGCACTTGAATGTTTGTGGAATAAAAAGTCTTTTATGCTCTTGGCTGTGGGGTGTGCAACTCAGAACTCACTCTCACCAGCACTAGAACTGCATCGTGGTTTTAAATATGGAGGTTTGGGTGATCCCCTGTCTGAAAAGGCCATACGAAAGAATTGCAATCCCAGGCAATGGAGTGCCCATGGAGCCAGGCAGTCTCTTTCCAAACTGCACGGACATTTAACCAGGGTAGTGTGTATCACCTCAGATGGGGCAAGGAGCTTCTACAATGAAAACCGTGCTTCTTCAGTGCACTGAGAGCATCTGAGCCTGCTTCAAAGTCAGCGGAGGTAAAAGGTATTCAGTGCCTTGATATTCAGCACAGAGAGGTGTGTGAATGAATGCCCTATGTTACCATCACTTTGCTTTCCATAAGTGCCAGTACAGTAGCACCAGGGTTGGGTCCCCACAGACAGTGAGTGCTCTCCACAAGGGCTTTATGTGGAGCGCTGGCAGAACCAAGAAATATAGGTAAAGTCATCAGCAATTTCGCCAACCACATTTCCCTGTGCCTGTCCGTGATTCTTTACAGGCCTTCCAGGTATAACAGCCACTATAAAAAATTAGGCCTCTTAAGTGACAGGAAAGATCACAGGCTTGGATTCTTTCTTGAACTTGCCGAACAACAGCCATCATCTGGCTAACCATCACCGTGCAATAAGTAACTCAGATCAAAAAGTGAGCCATATTTACTGTCCTCTCACATCAAGGCAGACTAAGAAAGAGCTATTTATGTACCACTAAAGCTAAAGCAATACAAAGATAATTTAATCTAACATCAGAAAAAAATCTGTCAGAAATTCCACTCTCAGGAAAAGCTGTTATCGTTATTCCTAGTTCAAAGTCCAGGAACGCTAATGTATTTCAGCAGCTAATAAAATTACTCTCTGGGATTTTTTAGGTTTGCAATCCACTGTGCTTATACGTTCCAGGGATAAAAAGGAAAAAATACAACAATGCTTTGAAGAAATGCTGTCTAAAATGGAGTCATTCCATCTGAAAACAAATAAACTGAAATATTATAAATACCTAGCTATGATACAGTATACATTGAGGCAGGTCACAAAGAAGCCATTGTACAGGTGCGGAAGTTGCAGCACAGGCTGGGGAGGTGGCTTGCGAAGGTTATCCAGAGTAGTGCTGGTTTTAGAAGTGAACAGGGAGGAAGTGTGCCCAGCATTAGAAGTGAACAGGGAGGAAGTGTGCCCAGCAGTACGTGCACTTACCAGGTCAGTTTAGGTAAGCGAGTCACCTTCCTTGCACAAATAGAGGAAAGACAGACAAACACAGAGCAACACCTGGGCCTCTAACCAAGCTTTGTAAGTCTGACAGTGCCAGGCTAACAAAAAATACAAGATTAAAATCTGAGCCTCCTGAGCCTGTCACATCCATCAGCATATAATCCCCACCCCTGTTCTCAGCCAGTAAATCCACTGATAATGTAGTGGAAGAGAGCACACATTTTTTACTTTGCAAGGAAAATGTGATTGAACTTTTGACACACTTCACAACCTTTTAGTGTGAAACTCTTGCTAAAACAGTAGAAGAATTTTGGCAGGCTAGGGAGAGAGGAGGGAGAGGTGTACTGAAACAGAGGAAGCCAGGACACGGAGGTACCCTTCCTGCACTAAAGACCTTCTGAAAATGTCAGTGAGTCTGTGAGTCTGGGGTGTGCCTGCCTACTTCCCCCCAAACTGCCTAAAGTAGGCAGGTGATAATTTGTATGGTGCTGCTTGGATCGGAGGAAAGCAGGTAGACCTTTGTGTTCCTTTATTTCTTGTTTCTTTTTGTGTGCTTTGTTTGAGGTTTCCAGCTGGTGTGGCTCGGGGACCTCAGTAGCTCCAGTCCTACCCCAACAGGAGTGTGGGAGTGGTGAGGAGTCCCCAGTTTCTTTTTAACTACTGTCTTCTCGGTAAGATGGCCTCCTTTCTATACTTAACCCCTGTTTGCCCCTGCAATGCACAGTTCTTTCACTCCTACATTTGTCCATTTTGGGGCAATATAGTATTGCCAGAAATAGGGACTCACCTCACAGAAACTCTGTTTCACCCTCACACTTAGCTATTGCTCCTGCAGCTGTTGTTGCCTCCCCCTTCTGCGGTACCGAATAACAAATAATATGCACCAGGGAGTGGAAGGGGCCTTTTTACAGCTACATATTTTGGTCACGCTGTAATGAGATGAACAGCAGAAATGTCTGACTACTGACCACCCCAGGTGCTAGGCAGGAGGGTGGCTGCTGTTGTTTCTCTCGGTGTTGCTACAGCTGTTGTTCCCCAACAGGGATATGCTGCCAATATTTTAACTCCATCAGTTACACAAGTCTCACTTCCTCTGCAAAATGTACATATGTGCATACGCACACATAAATATATAGTTCCCATAGTTCGCCTTTCCTCCTGCCCCTCCTCAAATCCAGTGATACTTCCCCCACTTCCTTTCCTCTTTAGCTGGCTGAAGCTTGTTTTGTTGGTCCCCAGCTTAGAAATAGCATTTGTGGAGGGCAGGTTTCTGGCTGGCCTGGGGGATAACTTCCCCTCGGAGAAGCTGCTGTGTTCATGGCAGATAAACTGGCTTTACTGCCGGCTTGCTCGGGGGGCTGGGAGCCAGCTTTCTCACCCACAGTGCCCACACCCCGGGCTTGGGTGCCAACTCAGCTGCAAAGGGAGATGAAAACAGGTAAGGAGACAGTGGATACTGCACAGCTTGCAGATTTATGTCTAGTTTACTTGTTGAATATGATTGTGTGCAATGAACGCTGACTAAGGAAACATTAAGATTCAGAAATTAGCACAGAAAAGCAATGTGTATGTAGCATAACAGAAGAACAAATCAAGGTGAAGGTATTATTTGCGGCATGCACACATATGGCCTCAAAAGGAAAAAAACATCACCAAGGTTTCCTTCAGACCCCAACTATTTCTCTTTGCTTAATTACGTTGTGTTTTAGAACTTTTTGCAGAAAACTTTAATATGAAGTCTGTATATGGATCATTGTCAGAGTGAGAATAACAGTACTTTGGTAATTATTAAAAGGTTGGTTGCGGTAGTGCTTCTTTTGCTTTCTTTTTTTTTTTAAACCTTTTAAAGATTAGCTTCCTAATATGCTTTTATTTCTTCTTCTATGAGTAGCAACACATATGTATGGTGCAGACAGCCTGGTAAAAGTTGTAATTTGCTAAGAAACTGAATGTAAAGCCATTTTCAAATTGATAGCAATCTCTCTCCCTTTAGCTCGCCTCTGCATGGTCATTGGAATTTTGCTTTGACTGTGAACCAGAGTTTGATGAAAAAGTCTTCACTTCTCATGTTTGCGTCCTGCAAATGTTATGTCTTAAATCCCTCTTTTTTTCCACATGACTTCATGTGCTAGCAATTTGACTTAATGAGTAGCTACAATAAATGTACAGTATGGAAATATTGCTATACGTCTGCTAGAGCGTTCCCATGCTTAAACAAAGTGTTGCGTTGAAAGAGATGTAAAATATATAATTACACTGAGGCCTTGAACAAAATCCCGCTTCTTAGTTCATTCTTACCCTTTTTTGGACAATGTGAGTGGGTCTTGTTTATGCTTTCTTTTTGAACAGTATTGCTGGGCTTCTAAGCATCAGAGCTTTACTTTCCCTATCATCATCCATGGGTGCATTCAAGCTATTAAAATGAATAGATTTCCTTGTGTATTGTTTATTTTATTTGAAGCTCTGCCAGATTCCTTATGTAATGATGTCATTAAAAAAAAATCTCACATATACCCATTGGTAATTTTATCTGGAAATTTAATTTACTGGAGGCAACAAACAAACAGAGCCTAGAATTATATGCAATGAGATTTCCTCTCTGGTGTATTTACAAATATTAGACAAGTTAAATCTGCCTTCCCCTTTGCTTCAGTGCAAGCCTGCTCCCAGTCTGTTTTTGCTTGCCTGCAAGAGCACAAGTCATGGCTGCAAGTGTATATTCCACAGATGAGGATTGCAATTTATTAATATATTTTTTTAGTTCCTTTACAACCCAGATCTTTCAAAAGTTAAGGAAATAAATTTACAATAAACTTACAACCTAAACAGCTCCAGTCTGTCCTGTCCTCTGTCTCCAGGATTTGGGGAAATGCATGTGCCTGGTGCATTTCAGGGGACACTTGGATGCCATTTGCAGGTCTCTACCTGAGTAACAGATGAGCTGCTGTACTCACATTTTGCATTTTCCAGTGACCTGCCAGAGCTAACAAGGATTTCTCACCTGAGCATGGGGTCCCTCTGTGAGCCATGTTTTCCCTCCTGCATCCCAGCCTTCTTTCTTGCTGAGGCACAATGCGAGCACTAAAGATCCCTGGCTATAGTGCATCATGGGAGACAAAATGTGGCTGAAGAGTCCTGCTCCGTGGGCCATGAGACAGCCCCATTTCAGCCCTGATGCTATCAACAGCATTTCCAAAATGGTTGACTCAGATGGTTTGGGTGGTCAGTCAGAGATTTTTATTATTTCTAATGGAAATTCAACCTTTTCTGCTGGAGGCAGACATTTGTTAGCTGAAACTTCATTTTTCCTCCAAGAGAGCTTTGAGTAGAAGTCCCCTGAGCTGCTACCAGCCTGCTCCTCCACCCAGTTAGTGTTAGGCACTGCTCTTGGGGTTTTGTACTAAACCACCATCTTTACCTCTGGGCTAGGCAGCTCACATAGGGTTTTATCATGTTAGCATCTTAGTGTGCTTAAGGGAAATGTCTCCTTTCAGCATTAATATTTTAGGGAGGCCTGGGCAGACTACAAAAGGCAAGGCAGGACATTTTGTAGCAGTGCTCAAAACCAGTTCGCTAAACTGTCCTTGATCTTGACAGCCTAGTTCATCCTTGTAAAATTGAGATAACAGTTTTTCTCATGACATGTCTGTTTCCTGTTCTGCCAGAAGACGAGAAAGGGCTGAAAACCCCACAGGAAATGCTGGCAAGCCCCAGCCTGATGCTGGTCCAGCCCGCCACGAGGAAGGGTGTGCAGCATCACTCTAGGTCCCGTTTCGCGGACACCTTTCCTGAGCAAACATACGTTACTCCAAGGTCTCCCACTCTGCTTTATGCTACTCAGCGTCACGGACTCTCTCACCTGACCCGCTCCTGAGAATATTTTGAAAAACTTATTCAAAACTCTATTTTAAGCAGTTTGTAGCACCAGCACAATAATAGCACTGTCACACTGTTTTACAAGGCCATAATTTGGGTCTCTCCCTGGCATAAACCAGGAGAACTTTAGTCTGGTAGTTTCTCCACTTGGTGACTGGCTTACTGCCTTGTAAAACAGCACGACGGGACTGTTACTACTGGAGGAAGGGACAGGCATCAGGAGATCCAATTGGTTGACACCTCTTTTTCATTTGGCATAATATTTTTCTTCTTGGAAGTAGCGTATAAAACAAAATGTTTGCAACTGTAACACCTCATAATTTACTTTTTCCCTGCAATGCAAAATCAATTTTAATATAGTTTGCTTAATTTATAACCAACCTACTGATACTGTTATTCGTTGTTTATACAGCAGCATAACCAAGGGGGATGCGGCCGCCACACGAAGCGGGGAGGATGAGGTGGCCATGCCGCCCCACCACACCGAGTGGTGGCTGGCAGCTGGGCTGCAGCCCCCTGTGAGCCCACGCCACCTGGAAAGGCATGGGACACTTCATAACAATGTTTTTCTAAGTACCCTCATGGCTCCTGAAAAATTGGTTCACTTAGGCTTGCAAGGCTTCTGCGTGGTAGGGAAGCACTCACTATCCCCGCCTGACGTATGAACGTTTCAGGCAGAGAGGGGCAAAGCCGCGCACCGGCTGGCATTTGGCCACCAGCAGCAGTACGGACCCTGTGGCCCAGCCCTTTGCTGCCTGCCTTTGGGATCAAACCTGCGTTGTCCCTGCCTTAGTACCGCACGTGGGCCCCGTTCTGAGTGATGCCCCATGTGCCAGAGGGAGGCCGGGGTGCTGTGAGGGGGGTGTGAGTGTTAAACCAGCCAGGCTGTAATGGCCTGGGCACAGAGCGGAGCACTGTGGTACCGCTGCAGCACGAGGACTTTCAAGTCTTTACTTCCTCTAAAATTAGGTGTATTTTGTGATTAAATGCCTCTTTAAAAAAAAAAAAAAGGTTTCAGAATCTCAGAGCCAGTGCTCCTGTGTGTGTAAAATTTCTCATTATTCTCTTCTGCTTTGGCACCCTTTAACACATTCATCTTGGAGCAGTGAGTTGTCAACCGGAAACTGAATTATCTGTAGGAAGAAGAAGTCTTCTCTGAAATAAAGCCACCTAGGCTTAGTTCCTAGTCCTGGTTAGCTTTGGCTCTTAGGGTCATGGTTCCTCATACCATCAGACCCAGTCTCTGTAGAGGACATGAGGAACAGTTCTGTTACAATTCTGACTTATGCTAAAATAGTGAGCAAAGAGCGAATTTTACTCAATTGCTAATTTTTCCTTTTAATTTTTTTTCGTACTTGGGTTTGCTTTGAACCAAATTCTGAGAGCATCTGCCCAGCATGAGGTCAGGGTACTGCTGCTACGGCTCAGATAGTGGCAGCCTTTTTCAAGACCTTTCATGGGGACTTGGCTGGTCAGGATGTCCCCTGCAGACATGAAGGTTTCACCTCCTTCTTTCCTGCATCCGCTGAGGCAAGGGACATTCTGGGAATGGGTCAATATTGCATCAGTACCAGGGCATACTCCAGCTATACCTGGCTAGCATGGGAGCCCAATGGCCACAGTGAGCCGTAACAAAACAAAAAAGTCCGCAGACTGCTACAAGCTTTGCTAGGGCTAGATCAAATAATTCAGCCAATTAGCTCTTTTTTCATCCTTAACCTGATCTTGTACAGTTAATAAACATTGCTAAACATCATAGAGCCAGATGAACAGCATTTGCTCTTCTAACCATGCAATTGCACATCTCCTTACAAACTTGCCAAATTTCTTGTTAGCCGCACTTGACCTCTGAAGAGCTACCAAATGATCACTTTCAGGTTCTCTTACTCCAAGATAACACTGAGCTGCCTAAGTGTTTCCTCAAAGCCAGGTTCAGTCACACATGTAAAAACTTGTCATTAGAGTGGGATTGATCTCCTCAGTTCTCGTTTCTTCATTTGCAGCTCTGGTGTGAGTTGCTTAGGAGAACAGTAGTACCGAGCAGCAACCACCACTGGGGCCAGGCTCTCTCCTGCAGATACCTGCTGTATCCTGAATCGTGGTCCTTTGCCTGATTTTGCAGTGGCAGGATATGGCCCAGCTGATAGCCCTGTGTCTCAGCTGCCCACTGCCAGTCCTGCTGCGAAGGAGCAGAGCGAGCAGTGCAAACCACCACAGTTCACGTCCCACCAAGTCCTTGCAAACCCAATTAATGAGATTATTGCCACGAATGCTAATAGCTGGACTGTGGACGGCGGCAGCTGAGAAGCAGGGTAGAAGACCCTGCCCACCACGTCTGCTGCAGGGGTGGTAATCTGCAGCCAGGAGCAGCAACCGCAGCTAATTCCCACATAAACTTGAGCTGGATCCCTTTAGGGAGCAGCGTGCTAATGTATTTCAAGCAGACTGGGACAAGTGTATCAGAAAAAAACACGTGTGTGCATTCAGTCTTGAAAATACCTGGTAGCTGTACAACCCTAATTTAAATCCTTTTCAGACCCCACCAGCAGGTTTCCCTGTTAAACCCCATCCACTCAACGTCTCTTCGTTGTGAACCTGCTGAAGACGTGTAAGGTGTGATCGACGCTGCGGGTCTGAGGGCAGCAGGGAAGGGGCTCCATACCCGGCTGCCCCTCCCAGCATCAGCACACAGGGAGTCGCCCACGCAGCTTCCTGCGGTCCCCCTGCTCCCCACGGAGCCGCCAAGGGGGAGGCCGGGGGGGCACGTGGGAGGACTCTCGGATATGTTGTCAAAGTCAATATTTTCCCAAGAAAATGGAACTTTTTTATTTAAATTGTGGAATCCATTTCTCTGAGGGAAAGCATGGAAAAAATGACATAAGCTCACAGATCAAAATCTAACAAGTTTATTCAAATCCCAGATAACTTTTTTTTTTTTTTTTTTAATTGAAGAAAACATTCTGTACTGAAAGGAGAGTCTAGTTCCCTCTTGGTAATGTTCCCGATGCGCTGCATGCATCTTGGCTGTGTCTCAGAGAGACTCTTCAGAGTGTTGCTGACAGGATTTAAAGCTCACCAGTGGTGCTGGGCTGATTTTAAAGCCCAAAGCCAGCAGCCGTGGGGGCTGTCTGTGTTTGCATGCATAGTTAATCAGACATTGATTAACATCTTCAGCGCAACAAATCCCTGTGGATCACAGTTTAATGGATCCCTCCTCAGTCCTACAAAGAAAACGTGGCATAGTGCAGTCCGCGTGAGCTTGCAGAAAACTGGCTCCTGACTGTGAAGTGGGAATGTTTCTAGTCATGTCATCAGCACTTTAGACAAGTTTCTTACTTTTGTATACACATTTGAGGGTGGGACCTTTTATTTATCAACCAGCCCTTCCTCCCCCCATAAAATCCCACATTAGTTTATTCACTGCTAACCTTTTTTTTTTTCCCTTTTTTTTTTGTTCTTTAAAACTTTCAATTAAAACCACAACTGATCATTTTATTGGCCCAGTGTTTCTACTCTGAGAGATTGCACACCTGGAGGTTTTTACGGGAGTTTAGTTTTGGTCTAATTCCTATGGGTTTTTTTCCCCCACTTTTAACAAGAATCAGAATAGCTTACATTCCTGCACCATGCCTTTCCTCCCAAAGGATCCTAAAACCATTTACAAACTATAAAATCTGCTTTTTCTGTAAACAGAAATCACTTTACCCATCAGTGAAGTGCAGCCACCTGGAGGGGAGGGAGACTGGAGAGCAGCAGCTGATTAAAAGCACCCCGCATTGTTACGTTTTAAGCTGGAAAGTGATAAGTACTGTATCCAGCTGAATGTATGGCTGGAATTTAAGAAGGTAGGATGTAATTCTTCAAACTGTAATTTGACGGGGCGAACATCCCCAGCTCTTGTCCCAAGTGCAAAGAGGCATTTAATTTCAGCATGCAGTCAGGATAGCAGCTTATGACTTATCAGAAAGAAAATCAGGACCTCTGGCAGGAAATTATCCTAAAGCTCTGTAGAAAGGAAGAAAAGAACCAAGCAGATAATTAGCTCCCAAGCACAACTGTGTAATATTATTTCATGAAGGACTAAGTGCTGAGCAATCTCAGTCTGTTTTGTTTTCCAAGTCTCAGAAAATTACAGCCCAGGGGAATATAGCTGCAACAATTCTTTTGATGGCACTCACAAAAATCATCTTTCTCATCATTGTCAGAATATAATAATAATAATAAAAAAACACCTCCTAGTAATGATACAAGTAAAACCAAGTTCATGTGAACATACTTGAGGCTGGTTTTGTTTGTTTTGTTTGTTTTGAAAGAGATTTCTTTTTGATGACTTGGAACAGATACTAAGCTCTGTTATGGCAAGCTGTGTACTTGGCAACATGTACATGAAAGGTACAGAAAAAACAACACAAGTTTGGAGTTATCATGTGCATCTTACCCAGTTGGGGATGATGTGCCAAGGGAGAAGTCTATATGCGTTTTAAAACACCGCAGCCAGTGAAAAGACTTTAAATGAGCACCCTACTGAAAAGAAGTTTCACAGAAGACATTAACAGCTACTGAGGCTGCAGTTGTATAATTGTCACAGCAAGAACAATTATGGCTTATTTAGCACTCCTCATCCAGGGGTCTCCCAATGATCCCAAGGGACCAACATGATAGAAAGGCACCATTCCTCTTTTAATTAATAAATCCAGATTTTTTTAAAGTCAGAAACAACTGTTAAAGCACCTATGCTGTCTTCAGGCTGTCACAGAGCAGGCAATTCCCAAGAGTCGCTCCTTTGCTGAGCCTGATGCTTGGACATGCTCTATCAAGAGGCACTTCTTCCTTTGATGACAGGAAGCAAAGGAGAGTCCACTGCTTCCCTTAGTAATATTTTTCCAGATTTTCCTGAAACAAAATGGTGTTAAAGCACTGTCATGCAATGAACAACGTAACAAACAGAAAGCAGGAGAGGAGAGCTGGAAAAGGACTGAGTGACCTGTGGTGGCATGCGGGCAAAGGGTTGTGATCTGAGCCCAAAATGGCAAAAATGAACTTGTGCGGTTGCCTCTGTATTTGTCCCAGAGGTGTCCTGACTCTGCATATGACTCCTGTGCCCTGCCCCAAATCAAATCTGCATCTTCCTCCACACACTGCACTTTGACCAGGGTGTTCATTGCTGTTCTGAAGCACTTTCGGCAGAGTATGAAGAAAATAACACGTTTTTTAAAAAAGACAGAAGAGGTTCATGGGTAAAATAGAAATAAGATAAATTCTTCCTGAATTTCTAAATATAACATAAATTGCAGAAGTTAAAAGAATTTTAAAACCAGTAAGCTCTCTGTGTAGCTTGTTTTTTGTCTTTTCTTTCCATCTGGCCAATGAGTATAATCCAGTTTCACTCATGCCGGTGAAATCCATGCTGAGGTCAGAGCAGCACCATCACGACAGAACACCTTTAACCAAACACCAGGTAAACAAGTTTTCTGCAGCTTGATCCTTCTTCTTCTTGATCTAGATTTTGTGGCTTAGTTAACATCTTCTCTATAAATTTACACTTTTGTTCAAAGGTAATTTAGGTTTTTCTATTACAATGACTTCCTCAAAAAAAAACCTGCTAGATGATAAAATTACAGTTAAGGTGGGTGACTGCAGCAGTTGTTACATCTAATTTATTTTCTTTTATTAGCATTAATTGAAGATAACCCTTTTAATTCCATTTGCTTCCCACATGCTGTTTCCATGTTAGAAGGTCATTCACAAGGTATAAGTCATAACCGGGTTCACTCCATGGAAAGACAGAGCATGTAACTCTTGCAAGATCAACTGATATTTCATCCCTCAGCAATAAGAGTCCACAACAGGATGAAGATAACATCAGAGTCATTGAGGGAAAGAGTAACTGTACCTGAAAAACTACATCATGATCAAACCTGTAAAGTATGTCTGCAGGAAACCTTAGAAGGCCTCAATGTTTTTATCAACTCTATCTTTTTTTAAGTACTGAACTGATATAGAAGCAGGGGGAAATGATTATAGAATTTCAGTTCCTTTACAGTATTTCTTTCAAGGCCATGGGTCAAGTAGACATACACCAGAAATAACCCTGGCCAAATTTGTTTGAAACGTATAAATGCAACCAAAGCCATGGAGGCTTTGGAGGCACAATTTTTTAGGTATTAAGTGTAAGTTCCTTATCTAACAAACATTTACACACCACCTGATTTTGAGAGTATCCCATTAACAAGCCTAACGGTGGATAATTTTACACATTCCTGATTATTTAAAGATATTTTTTGTCTCTACTTCAGATTTGTTCAAAAAAACGTATTTTAAGTGTATACATAGAAGCTGGGTATGCTTTGAGGAGCCTGCCTAAAAGTTGTGTTAATTTATATAATGGACAAAAAAGAATTTGTACCTTAAACATATGAGCGAAATGAGTATCTAAAGGTGTGCTCTAATATGAGAACAATAGCATGCGTGGAGGAATAAAAGTCCCATAATGAATTTACATGTTAGCCTGAAATTTTTGTGAACTAGGTAGAAGAGATATTTGGGCAGTTAGTGTCTGTACTATCAAAGATGTGTTCTGAATATATTTGAAAAATTACTTCTTGGCAACCGTATAACCCTGATTAAATTACAGTATTAGCATAGATAATTCTGGCATAGATAAAGTACGGCAATGGTTCGAGTTTGTAAATGTGCATCTTAAGTATATAGCTTGAGGGTAAAAACAAAGCCAAAGAGAACTGTTTTCCTAGGAAGAGATCTCTGGCATCTGCCATTTATTTTTTTCTGCTTAATATGAAAGGAGGTTTGTGGGTATGAGAAAAGGCTTTGGCTTTGTTAGAAAGCTTGCTCAAAGAGTAATAATAAAGAGTATTTAACTTATACTTTGTGTAAGTAGTATTTATTGTGCAAGTATATAATATCTTCTGTAATAACTTTAATATGTCCATGTGATAGTTCAGTAGGATGTACCAAATGAAAGGGATATTTAGCAGGTCTATTTTTATCACTGCTTCTACCTAATGATCTACCACATATGCATACCATGTGGAAGACATGGGGCCCAAACAGGCAGATGCAGAGTAGGTTCAGGACAGTATTTTAGGCAAAATAGGAGCTCGGATTCAGGGGTAGATTCAAGGTCAGCTTGAAATCACCTTTTCTGCTCTTGCAGGACTTCACATCTACATGGCAGGCAGAAGGCATGAGACGACTGTTCTTCTAAGTTATTAATACTGGAAACCTCACTTGCTAACAGTCGTCCTTGTGATTGTCCGCTGCTTGTCCCCAAAATTTCAGAAGTAAAGCTATCTTCAAGAAATTCTACTTGCATTTTTTTCCCATGTGGAAGAAGAAGCCCTTTCAGATTTCAGATGTGATTCCAACTTGTGGAGGAGTTTCTGATCTGAGAAACCACCCAACTCTTCCACCTAATCCTCCACAATGGGGAAACAATCTGTTCTGCTGAGTAGAACCTTGGCTCTGTAGCAATGTGATATGGTTACACAGAAAGGGATAATATCCTTTAATAAGACTCGTGAATCTTCTTATTCTTTGACAAGGATATAATCCCCTATTAGTAGAGGATAATTCAGAAAGGCCTTTATTACATTTTATGGGAGCTTTCCATGACAGTGTGTTCTCTTCCCTCCTTCCCCCTGCAGAAATGCAATCTGACTCCAAATCGAGTCCATCCCTCAAACTTTTAAAAATTAACTGAATGAGTTGCATGACCTGCAGTGGTCTACAGACCTAGAATGGGAGGAAGTAGCCAGCCATTTCCCAAAATATGAGTTTTTCTCATAGCCATCACAGAGCTTTTAAATGTTTTAGAATCCACATCACAGGAGACTAATACCACTTAGAGTACTAAGTGGCTCCCTTTTTTTGTTTAGGTAGATGTCTGCTCTTAGGATTGTGTAAGACCTGAACACTACCTCTGGAAAAGATTCCTCCATGTTAAGTTTCAGGTAGTCACACTGGTAAGGAAATGCCAATATTTGTGCTGTATCCCATACAACAGGCCAGTTCCTACAGCTATTTGTAAGTTCTGCGCATCAGCTGAATGATTTCCAGGCACATGCACAAGAAGAAGGGATTTTTTTTTTCTTTTTTTCTGATTTCTAACACATGAGCTGTCTGATTTAAATTTGATGCTGTAGATGCAATATAATTATTGAATTTTCCTACCTTTCTTTACATTCTGCAATAAAGATGCTCTTTTCCAGGGGAACTTCTTGCTATTTCTTCTTCTAAAGAGCCCAAGTATGTATTTAGGCGAACCTGTTTCATATTTCATGTTTTTTTGGTGCTTTGCATCATTTCAAATGGATTTGAGTTCACAGGATTCTATGAAGTCTAAACCAGATTTTCTAATGATTGGTGGAAAGGTATCAGGGCAAATTCTCTTGTGGACTGTCATTGTCATCCAAACCCAGACCTCAGAATTGAATATGCAGACCTACAAAGATCACTCAAATACCAAAGAGGTTTTTGGGTGCTATTAAGTTGGCTTGGAGGCTCTTGTTGGATTCTCCTTCTCTGCTGTCCACAGCAGGAGAAAAAGGGCCAGGCTGAAACTGTCCTTTAATAATTTGTGGGTATGGTTTTAATTCCTTGGGGCTGAAAGCTGTAGTTGGCATTAGGTTGCTCTGACTGAGTATAGGAAATCAGAATGTAACTGAAACAGGAAAGGGATTAGAAGCATGGAAAAAAGGGAAGGGACACAACCACAACCCCAAAACAGTTCCTACTGCATGCAATTCAACCCATGCCTATTGTGCTTAGCTGCCTTTTCCCATGCACTTGTTTTTGATCTACAGCACACGCGACGGTGGTAAATACTAAAACCAAGGGAACATTTGCAAGCTATCAAAGGAGGTGGAGTCACTCAGGCAACTGGAAGGGGAAACTCTGCTATTTCTCAGGATATTTATAGAAGGGTACCCCCACTGCCATTTGTGCTTCAGGGAGGTCCTTCCCTTGATTGCTGATAGTGTGTACTTTAGCCATGTGTGGTGCAGCAGATTGGGCTCAGCACTGTGAGCCACAGTTCCCCTTTCCCAGAGCTTCCTTTGAACTTTGCAGTCCTACGCAATAAAGTTATGTGTGGTGCTGGGCTGGCCCACCCAGAGAGCGAGATATTTCTTGGAAGCTGGCTTCCACTTCCCTATGGCAAGCTACTGTGAAAAAGCTACGGTAGGCTCTCTGTGTCAACACTGCTTTTCCCTCCCCTCCTCACTCCAGCCTGCCCGCTGGAGGCAGACTAGGACTATCCCAGCCGGAGCAGCACCCTTTGCTCAGTGTTGCCTCTGATTTGGGACCTTTCATTACCATCCCACTCTGTGTGGCTTGCTTGCAAAGCAGTATGTTCAGTGAAAAAAATCACATTTTCCCAAAGCTATTGTTTCAGCTTTTGTTTTTAATTGCAGCATTCTGAATAGCTGGCCTTTTTTCCTTTTCTTTGATTATGAGAGAAACGGGGCTATGTTCCATGCGTTTTGTTAGTGATGGTGCCTTTTAAATCTCTAGCCCATTCGCAAAACAACAGTTGGAAAATACTTTTCAGGTCCCTCTCCCCAACAACAGCTGGTGCGTTTGCAAGGATTTTAGTTTAAGATGAGAGAAGGGAAGGGAACACCAGAAGGGGTGAGCAAGCCCATCAGCTCTCTTATCCAAACACACTGTCATTCTCATGATTGATGGGGTCCTTGGCCAAACTCTGGAAGGCTTTCAAACACACTCTGTTCTGGGGTGGTGTGAGTTTGAGAGGGTCATTCTGGCAGGTGTGACTATACACAAATTAAGTGCTAGCTCCCCAAGTTAAGTACTGACTCCAGAAAGATAACAAGTACAATTTTCACAACACACTACCTTTGAGCAAAGCAAATTATCTTAGAGATTAGGGATCTTCAGGAAAGACTCTGAGAACTTTAGAGTTCACTAGGCACTGAGCATTAAGTTAGTCAATTACTACTTCTGCCAAGGAATATATGCCTTACACCCAAAACCATGAATGTATGTTTTTATTCTGTGGCTTTAACAAAAAAAAAAAACAAAAAAAACAACAAAAAAAAACCCACCCCCCCAAAACCCAAACCATATATTCAAAGTAAAATTTTAGTCTTATATCCAGGAAAATATCCTGTTTACTCTAAAACATCTTCAAAGTCTAGCATATCATCAGGAAGAAGCTTGTGATATAGCTATCTTTTCGCTGAGAAGAAAAAACTCTAACTTCAAATGGCTTTAAGAGTCCCAAACTTGAAGACAAGCAGCCTTATGTTCATTGGCGACAAAAGACAAGTGTTTGATACAATACAATGCTAAATGCAAATGTGACTCAATTTGACAGTTTCAAATATACTATCTAAAAGGAAAGGTCAAATAACTATGCACACCTTTTAAACTGAACTCTCAATTTTGATGTCTATAAATTAGAAAAACATGTCTTTCTAGTGTTTTCTTCTACTGTGAACTATGACTAAAAGTGTGTATCAGCCTATAAATGCACTGCCTGTACACCTGTTTCAATGTCAAGCAAAAGCCCTTCCTTCTGCTTCCAGAAAGTGAATCACCACCTTTTTTCTTTTATAAATAATACTTTGCACATACAACACCTTCCACCAAAATTTCCAGAAGTGGGAAAAGTCTCCCTGTACCTTTGGGAGACTGGAAAGTGCGAAGTGAGGAAGAGAGAAGGTGTTAGGTTCCCAGCGACCTAGGGAAAGTCAGAGCAGATGTAAAGAATCAATTCCAGTTCATCCCTCTGTTAACATGTTGCTGTAACTATTAAACCTTACCCTCCTCTTATTAATAACAGGAAATCACTGGAGAGTTACCCACCCAGCTCATGGATCTACTGGAAATATGCTTTTTCTGTGTTTTCCCAGGGTTCTCAGGAGAACAATAGACTCATAGGTTTTCTCTGTTAATTGGCATAGGCGGATTAAAAGAAGAAACCCCAAATACTGTGTAATATTTGTGGGTCTATACATTTGGCGGGGCTCTTGGTTTTGCCAGCAGGCAGATGGGTAGAAATCAAAGACTGTATTCAGTCACTGTATGAGCTTTGTGGCTGCTTCCAGATGAAATACTCTGGGAATTTGCCTTTATACTGGAAAGTGCTGGAATTAATTTTGCTTTTACAATTGCACTAACCATGGTCAGTGCTTCATCCCCTGTCACTGAAGGACAAGAGAAATTTTCTGCCATGGATGAGTCAGATGTGTCATGTGCAAAAATCTTGCTCTTGGCAGATCCTCATAATCGAGTCCATTTCTCATTAGCATGGATGCTGCAGTATTGTTTCCTCTGCTTCACCAGCTGCCTCAGATCCCTGCCTCTTTAAAAGTCCCAGCTAACTTGTCGCAGGGGCCCAAACTCCTGCACGTGTCTAAGACTGGAACATTTTAGCACTTTACAGCCTACTCAAATTGGATCATTGTGCCTGTGCCTCCGGTCTGCCCTGGCACATGAATCACCCTTTAAATGAGAACTCTTATTTACCATTATACCACTTTAATGATATAAAGGCAACTAGATGTTTCATTTACAATCAGGTTCTGAATCCTGGCCTTGAGGATCTCATTCTGGTTTTAATTTCTCAAATGCTTTTGTTTTGAATATATTGTCAGTGATTGAAAGCGTATACAGGGTGGGAAGGCGAAAGACAGCAGAAGAGTCGCCACACTACATAGCTTGTGAAAGGCTGGAACAGGACGGCTGCTGTAGAACAATGCATATTTAGAAAGGCATACAGCCGTTGCTGGCAACTTTAGGAAACTTTAAAGTGATGTGGATATAATATGGCCCCAGCATGAGGCTGCATTACTCTGCCGGAGTACTGCAATGGAGAAGCGCTGCCAAAGGCCAAATGCAGAAAAGTTCCCAGTATATCATTGAACACGCGGGCTATGAAAAGCAGTCATAGAGGATGCTTTGTTGTTGCAAATGCAGGAGGGGCAGGGCTGATAAAGGGAGGGAATTACTCTCTTACAACACTCCTGCCCCTATATATGTTGACAGTGTTGTCTCTATGGTCCTTTCATAGATAATGGAGAGAAATTAGCCCTCTTCAGGAAATACCAGACTATTTCAGAACCTACTTTAAAAAGGAATAAATCATTCCATACTCCACACTATATTGACTTGATAGCTACTGACTATGAAAAGACTCTGGAGAGACTAGCTCATAAGCAGATGTCTACATTGTAGACTGTATCTGACTGTAGTTAGTCAGATGAAATGCCACCCAAAATAACTCAGCACTGCAAGGACATCTTCCAGAATAGCTTCATGTACTCCTTGACCTCACTGAGTCTTTCCGTAGGGAGGGCCTTTGATGCCAACATAGCAAACAATAACTTTTGTATTGCTTGAGGTCTTTGGACTGGGCTCTACAGCCTTTCCATAGGTATTCATGAACAGCTACTTCTGTGGCAGAGGTTGAATGAGAAAATATATATATATACAGACATTTTTATAAAATACATACAAACTTGTATATGTACAAATATGGAGATGAAAGGTCAGACTGTTGTTCTGAGTTTGGAAAAAGGGTTGTAAATGTGTAAATACTTGATTAATAAGAGCTCATTTATCCCTCACTAGTCCTTCCTGGTGTCATTACATTGGGGAGGTGGCACTATGTTAGCACTGCATGATTACACATGGACCCAGTGTGAGACAGGGGTTAGAAAAAACAAGAAGAGAAGATTCACACTGAGAGTCATGTATGTAAAATTAACAAAACTGAAGTGCTGTTTCTTGTCACTTTACATACATGACTACCAAATTTCTGCTAAACTAGCTCCTTATGTGTGGCATATTCTTTTCTGACACTGAATATGATCTGGTCATGAGTTACCATTCTAGAGTTCATCATGCTGTATTTTAGGCACTTGTTAATTTACAGTAAAGCATTAATTATGTTATGGTTTATTTGTGGGAGGAGGGAACAAAACACACACCCCCCCCCTCAAAAAAAGAAAAGCCAAACCAAACCAAAACCAGAAATGTGCACATTTAATTGATTAGGTCTAAAAAATCAATTAAGTGGTAGCAGCACTATGGATATTCTTTTCTTCCTTGTTGGGCAGTTGGCTAATAGATTGGATTGCTCTGAAGGTTGTTCCCAAATATTGGTTTTGATCTGTGGCAGGAATCCAAACTAAACTTACATGTGTTTCTAGTAATGCACTAGTACAGCGATTATTTAAATAAAGGAAATATGTTACCTAAACTTGTTATGCACTCTGAAGGTGAGCTGAAGCCTTCTGTAGATGATGGGGAACAAGACTCCATTAATTTCCTTTCACACTCAGTTTCATTTTCTTTTTTAAGGCAGACACTCAGTATACTAGAAGTAGGGTGTTGTTTGGTTGGGGTTTTTTTTCCCCCCTAAAAGGGGATGTTATATTAGAGTTTTTATTCACCCAAGTGCAGGCAGAAAGATAAGTCAAGTAACAGTTTCTGAAGAGGAAATCCTACACACAATCAGCCTTAGAAATAATGAAGTTAGGTGGAGAAATATTTGCCAACATTCCCATAGTAGCCCAAAATATCTGAGCCTCAAGGAAAGGTGTGAGGAGCAAAGGGGACACAGAGGAAGGAAAACACACAAGCAGGGGAAACAGGCTGTTTGGAAAGTTGTTATTTTAAAATGGCCTCAATACTATGCTTCAAAGAACAATTCAGTGTTACTGTTAAAAGAAAGGAATAAAACCAGGCAAAGAGTGAGACATTAGAGTGAGAATAGTTTCTTCTTGCTCTTACTCATGTGTCATGTACTTCTGTGAAAACACCTACTTTCTGTTTTATTTAAATATGAATATCTGCCCTGAAAAGCATGTAACAATGTCTTTGCTCTTAAGCCTAGGCAGAGACTTTAATAGATGTTAATAATATATATGGCTTTAGTGAAAGCTGTTATTGTTTAGAACCCAGACGAATAAAAAGCATTGCTATCACCTGTCATAATACGCTATATTGTTGTAGGTTAAGATAAAAGTCCATTACAGTGATTGGCTGACTCACTGCAAGAATTCAAAGGCTGTTTATCTCGATTAGTTAAAGACCTGTAATTACAGCAGTTTGACCTCGAGGAAGGTAATTACTCCACAAAAGCTCTCTACAGGAAACCAGACATTAGCCTTGGCTAATTAGCTTGACATTCACAAGCTGCCCGTATCAGAATGCAGATGGTTTGGCAACACCAGCATGCAAACAACATCTACAAATGCTGCATGAGCAGCCTCCAGAAAAGCAACTGCCTGTCAATGATGGCTAAGAGTGAAATTATTTTCTTGATGGCTTTTATAACTTGCTTTAAGAAAAATCTTTTTCCCAGAGACAATTTCCCATGGAGGAAAATGGAAGAAGTGGATGGCAGCCTGGGAGACTGACTCAATTTATTATGGGAAAAAGTAGACGAGGCTGGTTCCGTAAACTTTTCTGTTATTCCTGGTCCTTCTGACAGTGATTAGTCTTCTCATGCTTATTGGTGCATTCTTCAATCCTTCTTCTTTTCACTGTCTGTAGGGTTTATATTTAGGATGCAGTAGGCTCCCTACATATGGTCCAAATACATCTCAGCAACAATCAAAGAAAAAAATAGCATTTAATTTACTCTAAAAGTTGCATCATTTGCACACAAATTAAAGCTGAGTTTTGGTTTGGATTTACAGTTCCAACTTCCATAGATGTATAAATAATGATTCAATTAGTCCTGTAGAGATGTTTTAACATGTACTCAGCACGTAGCTCAAAATAAGCTCTGGGTAGAATTCACACTTTTTTAAGAAAAGAGAATTTAGAATTATTTATTTAGTGTCCTTCCCAAGTGACAGCCAAATTTTAACTTATGTTTGAAATTTTTTCTCCAACATAATTTCACACTGTGTGTCTTACCAGGTTATCAATCTGGTGTCATTTGTGTGAGCACAGTATAATGAAAGAAAAAACCTGTCATTTGGCAGCGTGACAATGTATGGTGGGCCTAGACACAGAAATGCCAAATTTCTTTATATTTCTCCAGCAACAACTACAGAACAAGGGGTTTATCTATTACAAACAAGTGTTTCAGCAAATGATCAGCCTGCAAATTTGTGTGGTCGCCCAATAACCCACATCAGCAACCAGAATGCCTTGGCCCTGCTCTGAAGGTATAATTGTGAGAGATGAGAGGGTCGCTTATTCCTCTGCACCTTTAGTGTGCCCCACTACACTGTTGGGGTGTCTGTCCATTTGGGGTGGCAGCAGATCCTGCCAGCTAGAGATTACAGTGGCACGACATCTCACCAGGAAGGGCTGGCACAAAGCAGTTTGCCATGTCTCTGATTAAATGGTAGACTCTGATATGTGTCTGGATCAAACAGCAGCTCTGCCCAGACCTTGCTAAGGTCCCAAATATGTGATGTCTCTAACCATTCTCCTAATGTCTTCGGGAAGCCTGAACACATCTTCACACATCTCTGCTCTGAACATTGCATACCATGGGCAACTGGTCTGGTGGAAAGAAAGCTGGCACACTGCTTCCTGCTGCCACTAGGTAAAATTACTCTCTGAACCTCAGGGAAAAAGTATTTGAGAAGACCTAAACTTGAAATTGCCCTAAACCAGCCATTTTCCTTTGCAGTTTTACTGGAACACACATGTGTCACGCATATAAATGGTACTAGGATCAGATGTCAGAATTTTCATATGTATTATTAGTGAAAGAGTGGACCTCTGGAGAATTCATCTGGACAATTTTGATTGAAGTTTCTCATGCTATTTAAAAATATTAAAATAACATTTTAAAAATATTTCATATTAAAATAAAATGTTATAATAAGTTATAATTTATATAAAGTTTTGAGGATCTTACTAGTAACAATGTAGACACAGAAGCTAAAGCTATAATAAGACATATTCTTACAACACGCCTAAAATTTATAGTACAGTAGGTATCCTGGTAAGAAGCAAGATAATAACTACATATAAATAATAGAGACATGCCTGCTTTTCCTTTTTCATTGTTTGTATTAAAAATCTTTTATTCTATGTCAGTATATTTTATTATCTCAAATGCAATTTTAAAAGCAAAATGTTACAATGTCATTTTGTTCTTCCTGCCACAGATGTTTTTTGTGATAGAAGACATGCTTCACAAATCAAGAAAGGATCCAAAAAGAGGATGAGTCAAAAAAATGGAGTTATTGAAGCTCTGGTAAATGAGTGTTCATGGGTATTGCTGGGGAACTTTTCTGCCTGCTTCTTCTGTCTGTCTCTGAACATTACAGTGTTTAGCTTTCCATCAGCTAAACCACTTTTGCTATGCCTTCTGCAATTGTCCATAAACTTAATAGAAGAAAGGACTAGATTATCTTGCAACTTTTATGAGATGCAGATGAAATGGGGAACAGGGAAGAAGAAATCCCCCCTGTGGAGTTAAATATGTTCTGCAATCCTTTCTTTTAACTAACTTTTTTCCCCTCTGCAAGATGTGAGATGGATGAAGAATGCTGGAATAAATATTAACAAATGTACTTCTCCTGTGTTTATTTGTCATTCACTTATTTTCCAGTCTTGGCACAAGCAGTATTTTGTTGCTCAACTAACTGAGAAATATCTACATTTGTTAAATATTGCTTGAACCTCCCTAAAAGTTAAAAAAAAAAAAAAAGAAAAAAAAAAGAAAATATGTATACAAAGGAAGCTTTTGCTGCACTGAAAAATGTCAACTAGCCCTGTGGAAGAATGTGTTTCCACACATGGAAGATTTGCCAATATATAGGGAATCATTTGACAGACAAAATGAATGTTCTTCCTCTCACCATTCCCAACACCTACTCTTGCCCCAGATTTATCTCTCTGTTTCATTGAGGAATCGTTAGAAACATCATTAAATTTTCCATTATGTTCACAGACATTCACAGCGTATCTCAAATCTGATGCTTATGCAGGCAGGTCTGCAGAGGCACATTTATGTTGCTCCATGGAAGGCTATGGAAATGCAGACAAGGACCTGGTCTGTTTCTGGGGCAGCTGCAGTTTTCTGCTGAAACAATTCAGCGTCACTGAACATGGTTCTCATGGTGTTACACTGTCAGCACTATCAGAGCTAGCTGGTCTAAACCTGACTCAGGTATGTCTCATGATGTTCAACTATTTTCCTGGTTATAGCACAGATCAATCTCAAAGAAAATGCAAGGGCTGTAAACCAGCTAAATTTAGCTTGTCCACAATCCCTCTCAACTTCCCCTCCCAAACATTTCTGGTCAGTTGGTCTGTCAGAAATACCTTCTTCCAAGGCCATACACAGAGTTTCTCTGCTGGGATACACACAAGTACGTCAATGCAGTCACAGAGCACTTAGGGTAGAGAGAAAATGAAGACCTATACTATTCACAAAAACACTCAGGAAGCACAGCAAAATCATTTTCCCTTGTCTGCCCTTAATTCTGTCTCTTGCCTTAATTCCAACTTATTCTTGCCTTAATTCTTACTCATGGCAACTCCCCTCAATGTAAGAACACCCTAAAAGTAAACGCTCCTATGACTGCTTGAGATTTTTGTGTGGAGCCAAAGTTAGGGGTGGCCCTCAAACACCAAGAAGTGAATTCCTCCCAGCATGAAGCATTGTGGGAAAGTGAAGGAATAACAGAAGCTATGGAGGCTCAGGACTACAAATGATTGTGTGGATTTCTGACCTTCTAGGCATTAACACCTCTTATGGTTCCCTCATCTGGCCTCCAAATCCCATGCTTCATGACGTATCCAGAATCGTGAAAGACGTCCCTGCAAACATGCAGACATCAATCCAGTCTTCCTGCATGGCACTGAAAATCCACAGAGCAGGACTTACAAATTACAGTGTGTGCCAACACTGGAAATGAACATGCTAGTGAAGGCACTTTTTCTAGTTTCTCAGTTCCATTCCATGCCATGGACCTTCACAGGGCAAGCTGCCTCTGAGGCCTAAAGGGCAGTAGTACAGTGAAGTGAGAAAAGGACATGTATCTACTTCCCCACTCCACATAGCCACGGGGTTTAAGCCTACCTGCTTTCTAGATGCTCCAGCCCATGAAAGGTGGAGGAGCAAGCAACTACTGTTTTCCAAACCCATTCAGTCCTTATTCTTGACAGTCTTTGCCAAAAAGGCTATCAAATAGTCATGGGGCATGAGGGGCTGGGAGAGGGGGAAGGAAGTCAGATATGGCTATTTTTCCTTCAGGAAATAGGCTAAATCCCAGCAAAGAGCTACTGGACCCAAACCAGTGACCCTGAGTGTGATGCCTCCCAAGTCTGCTTTTGGAAAGGTAGCTTGTTATGCGTAAGGGATGAAAAACTGTATCCTGGAAAAACACAGAAAGTAAATATTTAAAGAAAAAGAAACACAATGAAACAAATGCCTCGTGTTTATATTTCCATGGGCCACTGCCAAGTATCTCTCCGCCTGTTACCCATCTAATGTTTAGTGTACCATATGTTTTTTAAACCAGTGGATTAAGCTCCTCCATGGTTGTGAAAAACATCAGTGTATTTGTTCTGGACTTCCTCTCCCTGCATTTGTTGTTAATTTACAAGTTTCTCACATCCCTCTGACAATTTCTGTCTGTCTGTTTACATGTTTTAGTTTTCTGATGGAATGTATATATTGCTTTTACCGCCACCCAGGATCTGTTATCCCCAGGGACATAAAATTTCGCTCAGCCATACTTTAGTGGACATCTGAAAACACAGGCCAGGAGTATCTGTGGTGTCTTTCCCATCCCAAGCTCCTTCATGCCTGCCTTTTAATGCTCCAAGCACCATCTCCCTTCAAAGAGAGAAAGACTGTCAGGTCTCAACATTCATTCAAACCTCAGCAAAGGTCTTAATCCAAATCTTTTTGAGGGAGTAAGAATGAGAACCAAACACTCCTAATTCTAACTCAGCCTCTATCACAGCTGTTTTAGCTGCATACTTCACTTTGTGACATTTGGAGGTCAAGCAACATGTCAGAAGCCATCTAGGGAGCTGGTTTTTTGCACATCATGTTTTTGCACGCCTCTGCATAGCTGGAGATGCACACATCTTCTCAGTCTCAGAAGCTCAGCTCTTGAAGACACAACCACCAATGCCACCCGTTTTTCCTCCTCTCAGCTCTCTGATCTGTCAAATGCAGAGAGGGGTTCTATTAACTCCCATTGATATGGGCCTATGAATTACATGGCAACATTAATATAAGGCACAGCTTTAAAACTCTTTAACGTTACTGATATCTGTGCTGAGGCTTAGGGAACTTGGTTGAAACAATAGCATTCTTCTATGTGGTTTCCAATTTCCCTGGAAGCAGAAAATATGAAGCATAAACAGAACTGGAGTAAAGACTAGCAGAACTGCTACCCTCCTTTTGAATGTATAAACAATTGGTGGTCCGTTTGTAATGACTTATAGTAAATATTCTGGAGAACGTGTGTGTTAGTGAAAACCTGATTGGAGCAACAGGTATGGACAAATGACACATTTTGTTTTGTAAATGGGACTGTTCTCTGCAGGAATCCTTTTGTCAGAGGTACACTCACCCTCACTGGAGACATACAGGTATGCCACATGCAATGTGCATGTTAAACATCACAAAATATTTGGCTCTGGGTGCCTGCAACGGAAGGATTTTGTCAAGAGCAGTCACTTCCACCCCTGAGCAAACAGCCTTGCCCACACATTTCCTATGTTGTCACAGGTACAGCATTTGGATGGATGTTTGATCGCCTCTGCTCTTGGATGTGGCTGGACAGCTCGTGGTGACAAGGACCCCCAGCCAGACCATGGGATGCCAGGAACTTGCTCATTCACAGTGGGAAAAATGATGAGGCTGTTGCTTTAAATGAGAACAGCAATCATTCTCAGTGTTAGATCATGGGCAAGAGCTCATTTCTAATGTGAGGGCAAACAGTGAGCTGTGTCTAAAAATTCTGAAAATGCATTTGTTTACTTGAAAACTCTGACTCAGCTTACACAATATGACAAATGTTTGGTTGTCACATTACCTAACCTGGAAAAGTCTGCATCTCTTGCTGGGAACCAAGGCAATGGGAAAAATATCAGAAGTTCATTGTTTCAAGCAGGAAAACAAAGTGAAAAACTTCTCGCAGATTGTGACTGGGAGGAATATTAACTGGTGCTCAGCTACTTGTAAATGCTTAGTACCAAACTCCCATTGATTTCAATGACATGACTGATTCCTGTGGGAATTAGACTCTTGAATTTTTTTGAGGAGCTGGCCTATCTTTCTTGTAGCCTGAGCCTTTGACAGAATATGAGGCATCAAGAACTGTTTTGACATAAGCACTTTGGCTTGGCTTTTTTGCCGCTGCCCCCCAGCAAGAACAGGGAACGTTCCTGCAACTGTTAGTCAAAATCCAGAGCTGAGACCAGCTGACAAGCCTCAACAATACATTAGTGCCTAGTTCCCATTGCTTCCCAGAGTAAACAGCAGCCCACATGCCTCTGTTGACCTGCCCTGCTCAGCCTGGACTGTTGCTTTCCACTAGATGGATGAGAACTGTGTACAAAACCATCTTCTTCAGACCACATCAAGCTCAAAGCCCACCACTGTCTGATTTAGGCTTTCCTTTCTTCCCTTTGTTTTTGACCCTGTTTTGCATGCCTTCTGTCAGTAAAAGATACAGCAGCACAGCTCCTTTTTTGGAAGAAAGACTGAACATAAACCCATGTCTTACTGTGAACTCCAGAGTGGCAAAAAAAGATCTTGGTGATCACTGGATGCAATGGTTGCAGAGAAGACACAGCTCCACAACATTTAGCAGGGCAAGGTTTCCATTCAGTGTGGTGTCTTTCTTCTAAATAATCTGCTCTCAGTGTCCATGACAGGTAGGACACAACTAGGTACAAATCCTAGCAAGAGGGATTCATACCTGATTTTGAGAAAGCATTGCTAATGGTAGGGCTGGTGAAGCACTGGCATGGATCTTAAAGGGGGGTGTGGGGGATGTGGGGGGTGTGTGGGAACTCCCAGCACTTAAGGGTTTTAAGAATGGGTTTGCCAAATGTCAGTCAGGAATAACATAACACAATTCCGTGAGATATTTGGGTCTTACCAGGCTTCTCTTCTTGTTACCAAGCTTTTCAGAAGTAAGCCAAGTAAAAATCTTTACTCCATGCAATTAGGCAGGGAAGGGCTAGGGCTTTGCGGGAGGAAGAGTATACTCTAATCACCAGACAACAAATCCCATCAGCCTCATGCCAACTTCCAGCATCATCAGAGCCCAGCTCCCAGTGCTGCCAGAGCACGCACAGAAGCTGGACTGCCACAGCTCTCACTGGGACAAGCCCCAGTGGTGCCCCTTGTGTTATCATTAATGTATATATGTACATTTAAGGAATAAAAAGGCACCTTCACTCTAGACAATCCCCACACCTTCCTAACACCCTCCTCCTTTGCTGGGTCTGGACTTACTCCAAAGGGGGAGAGGTGCGTGGAGATCCTGTGGATGCCTATCTCAGTCCAAATGCATGTACACACACATGTTCAAGGAAAGTTTGCAGCTGGGATATTAGACTATCCCTGCCTTCAAGCCTACCTCGTTGGTCCTCCAGGCAAGAAAATTGCTGTGAGGTTGCAGGTGGAGCATATTTGTGTGGTACGGTGGGAAGGGACTCTGCATTGTGCACTTCTGCATTGAAATACAGACTATATCCTGAGAATACAAGTGTTGCCATCTTCTTTCCCAAACAGCCACAGGAATGTAAAAGTTGTTTAAAAGCTAGATAGGCAATGTCTGGTCAAAATGTTGTCCAGAGAAATGGCAGGTGTTTGTTCTCACGGGACCTCTTCATGTCACAGCTCGTCTGAATATTAAAAGGGATTATTTGTGTGTGAAGGGGTAAAGAAGGGTCAGGGTCACATTGTTTTTTGGTCTCTTTGTTCTGTTAGAACAAAACAAGGAGTCAAACTTGAATCCACAGAACGGAGGGGCAGCCAAACTGTGCTTGGGAACCTGTTTGCATTTGTAACTAGTGTAGTGTTAATTAAATTGAAATGGATTCACAAGGATGTTTTCTGTGCTGGTTTGGTTTTTAATAAAACTTTGTTTCACGGATAGGAAGGAAAGAGGAGAGACATTCCTTTTGTACGTGCGTGTGACAATTTAAGCACAGTTACTTAACACTCCAGCCTTTTCTGCATGCATGGTGCAAATCACGAAAAAGACAATTCACAGTCTCTGGATTATATTATTATAGTTCTCATAGTAACCATACTTTAGCTTTGCTTTTTCACCAGAAATTGTACAAGGAGTAAAATAGGATAGTTACATTGTCAGTAAAACTTGGGGGTTAGCTTAATTAAAATGTATGATTCCTATGAATAACAGCTCCAAATGTCAACTGGGGTTAAATTACATGTTATCTCATTAGTATTCAACATCATCACTACAGTCTTCAGTTGCAGCTCTGCCCTATAAAGTGCCTGAGTGAGCACAGTGTTGAACAGGCTCTGTGTTTCTCAATCAGTCTATATCCAGTTAGTTCAGTGATATACACACAGAACAGGCTTCCTTCCTGGTGCTCTGCTACCAGTCTGTGCTTGCAAGGCCAAGGGATATACACAGCACATTTGACTTCAATCTGTGAGACACACGATAAGCACATTTCCATTTTAAAGTCATTCTCCAAAGCAGAGCTGAACCTGATAATAAAGCCCTATGCTTATGGGAAAAATAATAAAGAAAAAAAAAAAAAAGAAATACATTGCTCAAGTAGGGAGAAAGATGACATTTAGATAAGCTATGAGATGGCTAGCACTGCTGTGTTTATAATGTCATTTGTGTCTGTTTTGGCTGGGAGGAGGGCTATATAGTGAGTGAGTAATGGGACTTATAATGCCTGAAGTGTTCGCAGCCAAAGCCAGGGCTCACATAGCAGGCTAGAAAGGCAGACGCCAGAGCCACGGTCCTGCCTATCACTAAAGCAAGATGCTACCATGCAAGACCAGCTAGGTGACTCTATAGCTCTGACTGTGCTCTAAAGCCAGGAGGAGCTGGCAGATGGTGCAGGATTTGGCCTCTGGGAATGGACAACGGCTTCTGCCTCCTGCTGAGTCTTCAGATCAGGTGGAGAAGGGAAGAAATGTTTCCATGCTTGATCAGGAGAGGAAGTCCCCAGTGCCGTCAAGACAGGAACTTGGCCAAGGACAGGGACCAGAAGCACTCATCATTTCCATAGTAAGGACCTAGCCACTGGGAACAGCAGTGTGTTCCCACTCTGAAGGGGCTGAGGAATGGGAGGACGAATGACCAGCTGTACCCTGCCATTCCCAGGCAGAATGCCAGCTGAAGCTTAGTACAAAATACAGAAAAAAACCCTGGCTGCAAAATGTGACATTCTTGATCTGAAATGATGTTTTGCTCAACCTTTTACAGACACATCTATGTATATGTGGTCGCTTGCTAAAGACACTAGGCATTCACAGTTTGGTTCATGACATATATAGATGATTTCTTAAAAGCAAGGATAGTGGCTGCCTTGAAACCAAACCAACTTGTTGCCTCTTGCTTTGGTAGGGATGTGGAATCCAGTTATTTGTAATCACAGCTGTGGAAGCCTGACTCCCATAGCCAGTATGATTCCAAAAGCCTTTAAAGTGCTTTGGGCCATATTATTTGGTATGCTTTCACTTATTTACACTCCTTTAATTATGCCAGTATTGGCTTAACCTACCACCTGAGGATTTTTTCTGCATGAGGGAATCTGAGAGCTAAGATTTTCTTTGTGCGTTTTATTAGAGTTTTGAAGTTCTGTATTAAATGAAACTTTTTTTTTGTGGATCCCTTTTTGCTTTGATTTTTTGTTTCAGTCAAAGTGAATGTAACTGAAATATTAAACTTTGCTTGATTTGAAGGGAAGGAGGAAGGAGAAATGTGAGCTCATTAAACCACTTCGTTTCTCCCTGAGAGCAACAGACCTTTCTTTCCTGTGATTTCAAAGCTTTCCTAAAATTTGATGGAATCTTTGGCAAATGCAAGATGTGCTTTGGTTTCATAATGAAATATACAGCTAGGATCTTGAGAAGTTCAAAGCAGACCCCCAGAAACTGCTAAAGATGCTGCTATGAAGCATTCATGACTGTGTTGTCACTTTCTGTGCTTATCCATGGTATGTCCTAAATTTGGCATTAAACTGATTTTCTTTTATATAGCTTATTTGTAGAAGCAAAAAACACCTCCGTGTTGACAAGACCCCCTGTTAAGGGTTGTGGGAAAGTAAAGAAGTTGAATGGAAGGATAGAAATGGGTCTTACTCCTAAGGGCTGGGTTTTCAGGGTTTGGGTTTTTTTTCTTTTTGTATGAGTTTCAGATGCAAACTGATGGGGCTCATATGGTGGCAAACACTGGTGAATTTGGGAGAAACTGATCTAAGAATCTGCCGCTAAGTTTTGAGTCTTGGTCCTTTGGGGAACAGGAGATACAAGTGGTTTGATGAGAGACAGCATGATTTGCTTGGGCCTGAAGTTGAAAGATATTTCCAGTAACCTGTTTGTGCTCACCACTGCTTCTATTGACAAATTCCGGGGGCTAAGCCCTCCCAGCCTGTGGGCTCAGCCTTGTTGCCCCGCTTGTCTAATTTAGAGGTGCTGATAACTGTAAGAAGTGTCTTTTTTGATTGTTTATGAACAACTGTATTGAAAGACTAGGGAAATCAATGAACCATCACCACAGCTCACTGTGGCTAACTCATGATTTATGACATCTTCACTGAATCAAGCAATTCTGAAGCCAGTTTTGCTAGGCACTCTACAAAAACATTCCATTTAGCTATCCTGCATCTTGCAGAATGCATCTAATGACAGAGTTCATCTATGCCTTACCTCATTGTGGTGGAGGTTCATCAATCCACTCCCAAAACAGGTGAACATGTTTGGGGAGGGAAGCAGAACCAATAGAGCAAACCCTTGTGATCTGTCACCTTTCAGTATTTTTTCCTTAATTAACTTTGCCAGCGAAATCAATAGGCAAGGGATTTCTCCAGAAGCGGTGTTTCAGCAAGAAACGCTGTTCCCAGGTAGCAGATAGGCATAGACTAATATGCAAAGAAGTAGTTTAATTTATTAAATCACTGGCGTTTTGTAGATCCAACTCACTTTCCCAGTCTCCCAGTATAGGCAGTAGAAAGGGGGAAGGGAGGAAAGAGGGACAGAGGGAGAAAATCATACACATGATGATTTCAAAGAGGAGTTACTGGATTTATTCTGATTTGCCCTGATTTTTTCTCACTGCATACAGATGGAGTTAAGTGTGGCTAGCCAGCTGGTTTAGTTAATGAGGTGTCTACATTTGGGTGACATGAATACCCATGGATTTACCAACAGAAGTATATGAAAAACTGTATGCTGTGCCAGCCAACATGAAAAGCTCCTATTAACTCTAGAGAGTATCTCTGTTGTAGCAGACATCTGTTTTCCCTAATGTAGCTTAACACTGAGATAGGAAAAAGAGGCAGTGGGGATGCAGTAAAATGCAAATTAAACTGTTTTGTAATCCTGCTTGTGCACCCTTGACAAAACAGGTGCAGATTCATGATCTTGTATCTCCCTTCTACACCAAACACATCCCCTAGCCTAGAAAGGAAGCAGGCTGACAACAGGGCTTCAAACAATATTCCTTCAGTTTTGGTGAAGCTGACCACTGACTTGGAACATGAAAGGTTCATTTGGAAGAAACAAGGAAAACCAAAGTATCCTGTGATGGCCATTTCCAAGAGTCTTCTTTCTGAAAGAGACAGGAAAGATGGTTTCAAAATCACCTCCACCATGGACTTCCCATCGGAAGGCTGAGTACTGACAGGATGTTGGGGCCTCTAATGACACCATTTGGTCACTGATTATTTGTAGGTTGGGGCTTAGTGGGTGGCATCAGAGCTCTCTGTGAACTTTTTCATCTTGTTGCTTTTGGCTGTTTTCTTTTTTTCTTTTTTTTTTTTTTCTTTTTTTTTTTTTTCCTGTTCCCTGGAGTGGTCGGGAAAGGGTGGTGGTGGGAGGACACAGCATTCACAGCTAGTCTGAGACACCGGCCAGTTTATTTACTCAAACAACAAACATCCAGCATGCCAGGAGAGCAGTGACAGAGGGCAGTTCCTGAATGGGATGAGACAGTATGTCTTCTAAAGCGCCCACCCACGTCGCCTGAAAGGGTTTAGTGGTGCTGACTCCTTCTGAGGAAATGACAGCTTGTGTGTTCAGAAACGTCACAGGCTACCCAGCAATGTGTGTGATGTGAGGATCTCACAAGCTGTTTGCAAATGGCCAGAGGCAAAACTCTGCTTATGTTCCCTTTATTTCCTTCACCCCTCTGTGTCCCCCTCCCCCGGACCCCTTTTGGGGGTTGTCATTCTTCTCACCATCCTGTGTGCAGCTGGCATTAAGCAGCAGAGCTCATTCTCCATCAGACGGAGGGAGAAGGGGGTTATATAAACAAACAGAACAACAAGAACATTTCTAGGAGCAACATCAAACCTGACCTTTTGTTTTATGGCAAAAAGTAACAAAGATGTTCTTGGGAAAACAGCTTAGCTGAGAGGGGAATAAACACGAACCCTTGAACTGTTGTGCCTGTGTGGAGCTGACCAAGCAGTGCTTTGCTTTTTTACCAGGGCTCTGAACTCTGCTGGACTATAAAAATGTACATTGTCGTTGTCATTCGGTAAAGGCTGGTAACCTCAGAACTCAGCTGAAATGAAGCAAAACAAATCTTTTGCTATCTGTTGTTTTTCTAGCAAGCCTTGAGCTGAATTTCTGCTGACAGCTCCTCAGCATGTCAATGTGTGACACCAGTGCTCTGTGATCTCTGCAGCTTGCCTGCTGCTTTCCAGATTGAAGCGAAGGTGTTGACTTTGACCTACAAAGCCCTAAATGTCTTTGGACTTTCCTACTTGATTTTCTCATTCTGCCAGTTGTGACCAGCAGAGGTGCCCCAGATGCTATGTTTATGAGAGGGCAGTGAGAGCGGTTTCTCATTAAGGATTCCTGATGGATGGCACAAGCTCCTCTATACCCACTCCAAAATGTTCTCCTGAACCCTGAGCATGCAAAAAGCTTGTGAAAGAGCTAGCCATTTCCTCTGGGTCCTATCACAAGCCTAATGCACCTTTGAAAGAGGACCAGGGAATCAAGAAGTTCAGTCCTGGGTCTTCTAAACACCAACTCAGCAGCTCTGTTAGAGGGGTTTTTAACTACTTGGGTACTGGTAATGAAGTAGAAACTGCAATTCAGTTTCAGCAGCATTTGGGAGACTCATTTCCTCAGTCACAGCATCCTCACATTCCATGTGGACCATAAAGATAGCTTGCCTTTTTTGTCAGAACTGCGATTTATCAGCAGGCACAATCTTTCTCGGCCATGTCACGGAACCCCATTTCCTAGATTGTTATCTACCCTGGAGTTGACAACTGGTGCCTGGTTTTACTGTCAATCAAATTTCCTGTTCTGTAGTCTCCATGCTGATCATATGCATAACTAAAGTGTCTGCCTAAGAGGTATAACCCTGCATCTCTCCCTGCCCATAGTGTGTAGCCCTATGTACTGAGAGATTAAACCTCTACTAATAGAGCATTTTAAGTCATTTTCTGCTATTCCAGTTTGTGTTTCTTCAGTTGCTATTTGCTGTGCATGGATACTGATACTGAGTGTCACATAGCATCACTGAAGCACCAAGCTACTGCTAAATGCTCTCCTAAAAAAAAGGCATTTATAAATATTGCTACCTTGCTTTGGGTCTCTGAAAACCTTTGCCCTGAACATTACACGATGCAGACAGTCTAAATAGTCAGATGCCTGAAGTACAGTAAACAAGTGCTTCTATGTTTCATTAGTAAATCATAGCTCAATCACTCCCTGGCGTAATTTTAATTGGAGCATCAAACTGTCCCTGGGGGAGGGAGAAGGAGAGGCTAGTCCAGATTTTTAAAGAGTCTTTTCTACTGCAATCTACCTGAGGGAGAAGACACTTGTATCTGACAAGTAATGACTGAATTTGAACAATTGCTTTTAGGCACATGTTTTAACTGGCAGATTTTGGCCCATTTCAAAGTGATCACATGAGAAGCAGTAGGAACCCTGTTTGTTCACAAGCCTCAAGTGAATAACAAACCTCTAATTTAGTACTGCCAGTGGCACATATTTCAGTTGTGCCAAGAGTATGAACCTTTCATCAACACCTGTTCTGAAGGAAGGAAGAGGTGGGCAAACAACACTTGAAACCTGTTTGCACTTCAATAAACTATTCCATTCTGCCCACACCAGCCAGAAGTGACAGAGCTTTATGGAAAGTACGTTTTGGGAGCAAGCATTTGTCTCCGAAATATCTCTGTATGCTTCTTGGTGTAGCTCCACCAGTGAACTTCTGTAGACAGTGTTTTGACTACTGTGCTTCTCTGAATTTGTGAGATAGCATGCAGCCCAAAGTATCTAAACCAGATGACTTGTTTTAGAGCTAGAGTGGGAAATCTGACTGAAAAACAGTAGATACATAGATGATGAACAGCTCTCCCATGTGATAAGAATACCCTTAATTCTTTAATCCTAAAATATTTAGAACAAAATGAAGCAACATCATATTTATACACAAACTGCCACTCAAGCATGTGAATATCTGATTGTAAAAATAACTTGTCAGCTCTAATTCTGAAGATTTTAGTGTGGTGGGAAGTCTATTGAAATCCATGTGGAATGCAGAGAAATTCCAATTGTCCAAGTCGATCTGGGACAATCAAAGAGTCATGATTCCAAATAAATTCAAATACCCCATGAATTTTAGAACCTAAGGATATATCTGACATCTGGGTTAATCTGAAACTTGGCTACACTGCATCTGAACCATCTGAGATTACCGCAATACTGTGTTACCAATATCTCTATAACGGATTTACCATACTACCAAATTCAGGCTTTTGTGATCAGAGATACAGTCCATCTATCCCGGCTATCTGTCAGAAGAGAAAGCATCTGTTTTCTGCTAATAGACCTGCCACACATATTGTTTTTACCATTCTGGATTGCAAGTTTTTGGCAGTGACTGGGCATCACTAGCTTCACTAAAATTCTCAGAACAATTCCTACACATATGAAAATTTTCCAAATGGGGGACCAGAGTATTGTAAGTGATGCAGGAATTTTTCCAGGGAATTATATTGCCTCAGTTACATAGAAGGGCAAAATAAATGATAACAACAGTCTCCCATGGCCTCAAAATCTATTAAATCTAAAGAAATTTAGAAATAAGTGCAGTGAGAGAGAGGAGATGAACCACATTTTCAATGAAGTTATTTTTTGCTGATGTTTACTTTGTAACAAGTAAGCTGGAATCCACATTGGACTTGTTGAGTTCTTTTAGCCACACAGGGAAAAACGGAAGTCCTTTTAGACATTCTAAATAAAAATTTGAGAAGTTTCCTTTGGCATTTTCAGGTAACATTCTGTTTAGAAATTTATCCAGCTTTATTTTACAAGAGAGAAAAATCTTTGAATGAAACTGCATTTTGGGGTTAAACAAAATGCCTTGTCCATTCTCTTCAACAATGCTTTTCCAACTTCCTGGTTTGCCTGTGACTGAAAACCCAACTGATCCTACAGGTAGACTATAGGAAGATGCAGTTTTTTAGTGAAATCTGAAATTTGTTGTCAGGAACACATCCTGCCAGAGCACAGCGGTAGCAATGAATGCATGCACAAACAGCATGCCAATGAACCTCTGATTGCACTTTCAGCAAGAGATGGCAGGAACATGTGGTACACAATCCACTGCACATGCCCTTTCAATTTGAGAATGCAAGGCAACTGATGAGCTTAGACTGTATGAAATGGAAGTGCATTTAATCTCCACTGTATTTCTACTTTACGGACCCTCAGATAAAGGAGAACTGGATTGAGACTATAATTTATACTCTTTTTCTTTTCTGTTGAAACAAACCTAAGAGCTTCAACTTCTATAGAATATCTTGGGTTATATTTTTTTTAATTCATCATGGTGTTTATCAGATAAATAAATAATACCAACATTAAAGTCAACATTCAAGCATTGGAACAGGCTGTCCAGGGAGGTGGTGGAGTCACCATCCCTGGAAGTGTTCAAAAAATGGGTAGACGTGGCACTTTGGGACATGGTTTAGTAGGCATGGTGGTGTTGGGTTGATGGTTAGACTGGTGATCTTAGAGATCCTTTCCAACCTTAATGATTCCTAGTTTTTACTTTCATTAAAAAATAATCCAGCCACCAAGCCAGGAAACATGAATTTAATTATTACTCTACCCTTAATGGTTTAGTGGTAGACTTGGTAGTGTTAGGTTAATGGTTGGACTGTCTGATCTTAAAGGTCTTTTCCAACCTAAATGATTCTATGATTTTATGAGTCCATTCTATAATTGTCATATGGGACTGCAAACCACTTGTCTGCTTCAGGAAGCTCAGATAGTCCTCTTTTAAATTGCCACCCTCCTGCAAAACCATTTACAGCCTTAATAAGTAGGACTCCTGTCTACATCCCAATGTAAAAAAAAAAAAAGATACAGGCAATACTTCCCCCCCATAAGCTATTTTAAAAATTGATCTCTTCTGTGTCCCATCTGATAGACACAATAATGGAAGTCTGTGAAAAACAGGACAAAATTGCACACAGATAGACAGACCCACAACAGAGCATGTTGAACAGCTGCTAAACCTATAGAAGTCACACTGTTTCCTGCACTGATTGTTTGAGGATCTGAGCTTATTGAAGCCAGGGTGATTTGGAACAGCTTAGAGAGGAACTATTGACTGAAGAGCCCTTTTGTATGGAAAACCATTGTTCGGTAAAATTTTATGACTTCACAGCTTTTTAACAAGAGGAATTTTAACAAGGAAAGTTTCCTTCAAGGTTTCTTTATGAAGTGGGTGAGCTAAGTTCCTTGTTTCTACACAGGTTAAGCTCTGTTCTAAGAAGCTTTCTCATCTTTCACCTACTGGAAAAACAAAAGACATAGCCTGGGTTTAGCAGTGCAAGCTCCTCATCATGAAGCAATCCCACCCACCTAAAAAGAGGAAGAAGAATTTCCAGTGTAATTATTAAAGTTGTGATGGTTTTTAGATTAGTTGTGATGGTGACCAGGGTATCTCCTCTGGCTAACCGCTATATTGTCAGGAATCGCCTCCCTGTTGGCTAGGACATTTGACAGCAAGAAAGGCTTCAAGTTTCTCTTCACCACAGTGTCATTCCAACAGGGGGACAGAAGGGGCAACTAATGCTTTCACTGCCATGTCGCCTGGGGGCTTGTCCTGCATGGCATTCAATGATCCAAAGGAAAAGGATCTTTCACCAGATGCAAAAAGGTGAGAAGACTTGGGCTACCAAAACGCACTATGAAATATACTCTGGGTGCATGTGTACATTATCTTGACTCATCCCATTGCTGCAAGGAAGTTATACTGTGTGGCAGGGCTTTCTTCAGCGGCTTGTCCCCAGGGGGGCAATCCAGTAGCAAAAACAGTGCAGTATCATGTGCATAGTAGCACTTATTCAGTATTTCTAATGCTGCAGCTTTAGCCCTGGAGCACATGGGAGGAGATACAGATACCAAAATATGTAGACATCAAAAGTACCCTCATTACATTCCAAAGTCTTGTTAAAATCCACCATAATCCTCCTTGCCAGGGCCTTTCTGCCAGACTATCGTTCATGGTCTTTACAACCCATACTCATAAACCTGAAGAATTATGCTTCATCTGACATCAGACTTTAAATGATGTTTCTAAAATGCTGTTCTGTGTCAGGACACACGCAGGACACTATCTGATGAGAAACTAAAGTGTAACTTCTTATTATACTTTAAAAATATATCTAAATGGAGGCCAAAAGACTTCTCTGCTTCTACAAGCATACAAATATTCTGAGGTACAGTATTCCAACGGGACATATTTTTCTTAGTGCTGTCCTTCTTCCCCAATACCAGAGACATTTTTCTGATCATGTGTCCTTTATGCTTCACTCTGTTTTTTTTCCCCTGACTCAAGGAAACTTCATTAATTAGCATAAGCCAAGGTCAAAGCAGAGGACATGAGTGAGCCTAACAAAGTGAAGACCTTTTTCAATGTATCTTAATATCCTAAAGCTTCACGCTTTGTAAATTGCATCGTTGTAGGATTTATTCTCCCCGTTTTTTCCAGTGTTTGGACTTGATAGGAAAGCCTAATGGTCTCAAAAGAAAAAAGCTGCATCTTGAAAGGCAACAATTGCTCCCTATGTGGTAGTGAACTCCCACAACTACAAATTGATGTCAGTGCACCATACAGACAGCTGGGGGGGGTGGGGGGAGGTCAGCTAGAAACACACCTCTGGGACGAATGGCATTTATCTGTCATTTCCTTGGTGAAGAAGCACACAGAATCTTGTCTCAACTGAGTAGTGAAAAGACAGGTCCACTGGCACTTCCTTTTTCTTTTGCAAATCATATACATATTTAGAGTAGCACCATGGAAAACATTTGAAAATGCCACAAACTTATTTCCTTTCTCTCACATTTGAAGATCTGGGCTCTACCAGTGGAATGGAAATCTCAGAGAAACCCACCTGTAATTCCCTGCCATATGGGGAGGCTCCCTAATACCTTCATGCAAGGAGCAGTGGCAGCTATAGCAGCTTCCCCGTACAGTTGCACCAGATCTGCAGCTGCAGCCCTAGTCTTTTTGAACTCTGGATTTGATAAGTGCTGCCGTGGTTACTGAGCTCGATGTGTGGTCTGGAAGGGAAGTGGCTCTTCCTTGGGAGACAGCAGCACAAGTGTTGTGCCCTTCAAGCAAGAAAACATGAGGCTGCTGTAGTGTAATCTCACTTTTGTACATGGAGGCAAGCTGCCTTATTTGGGTCACTTCTGTCTTTATTCTTGTCAGAATTTTACTTTAAGATACTTTCTCTCCCTATACAGTCTGTGCTGTGACAGCCTTTAAGAGTGCGTATGAGTTTTACAACTTACAGAGTGCCAGGAATATGAATGGTGTCACAAATATAGAAGAGGTATATGGTCCCTGCAGCTTATTATCAAATCAAAGGTATGATTACAGCAGAAGCAGCAGTAGAGAACTGAATTCCAAAGATTAGCAGCCCAACCATTTCTTTAACATTGATATCTCTGAGCTCGACACATTTCATAAGCAAGTATTTTACCCAGCAACATCTCTTTACTTTCTTCTATCAGAGTACAATTGTCACACTTCTGAAACCTTAAGGATCAATACTGCACTTTTAAAGGAAATGATGGGAGAAAGGCAAATGGGATGTATAAGAATTGCAGCGCCATTATGGCCAGGTGCATGAGAATATTTATTACTTTATAACAGCTGAAAATAATTTGTGAATATGCAAGATGTGTACATGAATAATTTTGTGTCTGCTTGGTAATAAAAACCAAACAGCATTATAAATGACCTGACAGTCTCATAGCATTCACGTCATGCATGTGTGTGTGTGGGAGATATGACATATGTTTCACACATACTTTATTCCTGTGAATGCTAAAAGGTCTAGTCCCCCAGCAACATGTGTGCCCATGTGTATACTCAGAAGTGGAAAAGGACTTACATGGCCCTGAGACTGCTCGGGCTTAGCCAGGTGTTACCCTGACCTCCAAGCTGACGTGTAGCTTTCCCTACCTACATCAATGCTACAGGTGGTGCTGCTGGACCCATCAGGACTGTCACCCCAGCTGGGTGAAAGCAGCTTACCCTTGGTGTAGCAGTGCCTGGAGGAACCCTGCCTCCCTCCTGAATTATACTGCTGCAGTGTAGTTCCTGAAGATGAAATAAGCTGAATTCTAGTTTTGCATACACAGGCTGTGTCTCTCTCTCTGGCCAGGCCCATCCTTGACAGCTTGATCAATGCTGGAGCTAGGGGGAACACCCCATCCCCAGAGGGGCTGGTGTGTCACCTTACATCGAGTTACACAGCGCAGTCTTACATTGCTCAGGGCCAGGGTCAGCACAGTTCCTGAGCACCAGGGCCCAAGAGTAGTCTTGTGAGGAAGAGGAGGAGGAATGCCCTGGGTGGGTGCCAGCCCTGGGTACAGCAGGGAGGCAGGCAATGATGCCAAGGCCAGGAGGGCAACACCTCAGATCCTGTGAAAGGCTGTAACCTGCTCTTAGCACTGCTTCTTTGAGGAGGAAAGAGATATCCCACAACAGAAATGAAGGTTCCATAAGAAGGTGGTTGATGATGAGAAAGGAGAAGGCCAAATCCATGTGCAGGACCAGCTTTAAAGCAGGAGTCAGCTGCCTTCAGCATAAGCATGGATGTACCAGTTGAATATCTGCAGTGACTGAAGGTGTGAAAGTAAACTGAATAAACAGTTATCACCTTCTTGCTGTGTTTGTGAACACCCTCACCATATCAGACAGTGCTGGGTGGCCGTTCTTTCAGAGAAAAGGTAGTAAATTACTTCACATTTAAATGGGCTTAAGAATATGACCACCACAAGAACTACATGGCACCTGGGAGAGCTAGAGGCTGTCTCTATAGAGTCATTAAGAAGCAGCTAAGAAAACCAAACCTGTTGCTGACGTTAAGCAAAGGTATGCATCTACACTGGAGACTATCCAAACGTCTAAAAATAAAATAAAAAAAAATTGAAAATATGTTGATTTTCATTTTTACTGTGAAGCCTGTAACATCGCAGGATATAAAAAAAAGGTAAGAGATGGCTCAGAGTGTATCTTTAGAAACACCAAAAGGAACACCAAAAGCAAATGAGTATCTGTGCCTGTTGTCCACAAGCATACAAATTCATTATACTAACAGCTGTGTTGATGTAGCTGTGATGGTACAAGGATAAAAGCAGCCAAGGTTTGTCAGGAGAGGTGATATCTTTTATTAGATTAGGACATGAAGAAGGGCATACATGCCTGTAAGATTGCCTGTTTTTTCCAAGTGTAACAGTCAATCTAATAAAGGACATTATCTCTCCTGACAAAGTTTGCCTCATTCTTATTACACTATGCAGTTTTCTTTCTTTCTGCCAGACTTGCTTATATTTAAAAAAAGTTGTTTGTGTACATCATTTATTTAAAATTGCTTTAATGTTCTCCCAAAAGACGGGCAGTGGGGAGCAGGGGAGGATGTTCCTCTGCTATAACATCTTTCTCTCCCAACAAACCACCACAAGTCATTTATTAGCAATGGATTTGTCTGGACTGAAACTGCTGGAAAAAAACCTCAAACAATAGATTCAGAGTATAACATGTTGTTCATGTGCTTGCCATATGCCTGTGTTGTAAGCACTGCCAGGTCCACACACAGTTATTCAATATTGAAAGAATATTATTCAACTTTTACTGAAATCCTCTGTGATTTCATCAGTAAGATGGGTTTCTGTAATCCAGATGGGATCAGTGACACGGCTTAATAACAGAGGCAGCTCTGGAAATCAAGGTGATTATCAACGTACGGGCCACCCACTCTGTGCCATTCATGGGGATCTGCCAAAGAGAACAGGAAGAGAAACTGGCATCTACTGTGTATCAGCAGAGGAGACATTTTGTCACTTTATTTATTGATCTATTTATTGATTTATGACATGGGTGGAGCTTTGGGGGAAGAAAGCTGCCTTTTAAAGCCTGGATCTATAAAATCAGCATGTGAGGATAGTTAGAGACTGTTCTGTGAACATTTGTGTCAGACACCAAGAGCTTCTGCTGTTTTTTTGTACGGAATACGTCATTAAACATCCTCCTTTTCAAAACTGTTGCTGTTCTGGAAATAAAGCAGAATGTGCTTGTTTATCCATTCTGAGCAACTCACATATTGTATTTGGGTGCAAGTGGTTAAGTGTGGTATACATAAAATGTCTCCCAAAGCTTTTAGTCATTACAGTCTGGAGAACTTCCTTACCAAAAAATTTCAAGCTTTAATTAAAACTGAAGGTGTACTACATTGTCTAGCAGAAAAACAGCCCCAGAAGAGTGATTGGAAGAAATAAATTTAGAACCAAGGTGGAATTACTGTAAACTATCAAAATTAGGAGATACAGTTAAACATGAAATTGCCCTAATGCTACCACAGCCATATACGCAAACAACGCATTTCAGTAGCTCACATCTCAAAGCAGTATTTCTCAAAAAGGCAGAATTACAACAGTTGTCATGCCATGCAAGAACCTGTTGAGGGGGGTAGTCCACACAGCTCATTGCAGAGAGCAGTTCCCCATTGTGTGACTGAAGTCATATTTGCGACATACACCAAAACCGCAGAGAAGGAGAAAGAAGAAATGGGATGGGCCTGGGCTTTAGCCACTGATGGGCACATACTTCAAGCCATGTGACAGGGAGGAGCTTCAGGACCCTTAGGAATAAGAGTGGCCAGGAATGAGCTGCTAGAGCAACTCCACAAGCCTGCAGACTTGTGGAGAAGCAATGGGACAGACAGCAATAACTGAGATGTTTATAGATTTTGATTGCTCTTAAATCACAGGGCCCATAAACAAATGATCTTGCCTGTTGCTGCTTCTTCAATTTCTCCTCTACAGAAACTCCGTCCACTTGCCCTTGGGCCACACAAGCTGATTTCCATCTTCATGTCTATTCCTTTTGCATGAAATGTATTTCTTCCAATCAAAAGTTTATTTTCTTGGTCCTTATTCTAGTCCCTCAACTGTGAAACATTCCTCACCATTCTGTCTGCAGCCCTCATCATTAGGTTGTCCCACTGAAGGTTATGTCCAGAGCTCACATCTTCCAGGCATCTCTCCAAGCCCCTTTTGCAACCAGGTCTACTTGTTCTGCTTTAGGTCTCTCATCCCTCTCCCTAGCCAATTCTTGTCTCCAGATTCCCTTCTTCTCCACTAGATGCCTTCCCATCATGCATATCCTTTCTTCAGTAGACATCTCTCTTTCCAGGTGACCCAGACATATTGCCACTGGAAAATATTGGGTTTACTAGAATATATTGAAGGTATGAAGTGTTGGATTCATCCTAGGAAAAAAAAAAAGATTTCATTTATCTTCATCTTAGAGGGGCCTTAGTTTTCCCAGATATTGGTCCCATCCAAGGACCAAAACAAATTAAGGAAGTCAAGAAGCCATTTCCCTGAATGATCTACCCATGTGCCTGAGAGCAAAGAAACACAAGAAAAGAAGCAGGTATAAACCAAACTGCAGCAAACCCAGGAGGACCACTGGGATTAACTCCTTCAGGTGGATAAACTGAGTGGGATTCTTCACACTAAAATATTAGGGAATCAGGACATACATACTTAAAATAGTTATTATGCCCTCAGATGACTTAAAAAGAGTCAAGTTACAAGCTTTGCTTTTCTTGTAACTCTCACATGGAGTCAGAACTCCATTACATTTTCAGAAAGTCAGCCCTGGACTCTTCAATTCAAGGTGATTTAGGTTGAAGCATGCTTAAAAAATGCTACTGAGAAGCCTGTGTGAGACTGGCTGTGCTGCTGAGGGCAGCATGAAGCCTTGCTCCATGGCCTTTGTGACACATGACTGTGCCCAAGAAGCCACTAAGCAACTTGAAGCTGCTGGTCTGCCCAGGGAACTCCAGCCTCTGTCTACCTGCTAATGCTGAAATTCAGTTTCTTTTTCCAGCCTACTTCTTCTCTCTTCTCAAAGCTTTTCTTTCTTCCACTCTCCTGTGCATATTCAGGTCTTTCTGTCACTGTCTCCCTGCACATGAGGGAAGCGTCATTCTGGTCACATGTGAGAGATTTCAGTTCTGTTTCAAGTGAAATGTTTACTATAATCTTATATCACCAGTGCTGCTCAGCTGATGCACATAGGCTGGAAAGTAGGGTGAGGAATGGATTAGAAAGGAGATGCAGGTGAAAACCCAGGCTAGAATAAAAAGGGAGAGTAAATACTCAGCTACACTTTCACACTAAACCTTACTGGTCAAAGCAGAGACAAAATGAAACCAGGCAAACTAGGAAATTTAAGTGACAGGTTAAAGCAGTGTTACATGCTGTAAATATTAGATGAATACAACAGTAAATCTGTATCTAACAAAAAAGGGCAATATAACCACCTTTGATCAGCCAGAAGGTATACAACATTCTTTCATGTTCTTCAAAGGCAAACAGATATTTTATTTACCTAATGTCACTTACACGATTGTTTGCCCTCCCAGAGCAAGATCTAGAAGTATTTCTGCTTGTGTGGAGCACAGTGAAAGATAAGAGCCCATTAAAGCAGTCAGATGATCCGACTCCTAGCCATATGTTAGCCCATGGATAGGAACAGAACAACGTAGGGGATTTAGACCAAAGTCTGCAAGCAGAGCCGACATAAACCAGAACCAGGTGTGCCCCTATGGGCTGATCTCCTGTAGTGCTGATCCTTCTTCAATATTGTGTTGACATCAGTGGGCTTTTGGTGTGAGCATGACTGGTTGGCTCTTTCAGAAGTTATTAATGTGGACAGCACACTGTTGAGAGCTGTATGAAAGGCAGGACTTTCTTCGGGATTGTCAGACTTTCCAGCTCAGCGTGGAGCTGTGTGCTGTGGTCTGTGTATGGCCGGTGTCAGAACAAAGATCACAAGCTCTGATGTCTTTACCTGGGTTTCACTGAGTTCTGGCTCAAGAAAACCAATCTTGAAATCAGCACTTGATTTGTTTTTCGATTTTTCCTTTTTTTTTTTTCCTTTAAAAAAAAAAAGAGACTCTTGGAGAGAGAAGTTGAATGAATGTACGAAGCTTACAAAGGCATTAGAAGAAGCAAAATAAGGGGATAAAATAACAGGGAAATCTGGCAGGGTTTTATTTTGAGGTCATAGTGCCCCCCTGCGGTAATGTGTGTTTAGATATCTGCATGGCTCCCCATCATTTTTAAGCTTGTTTCGTTTATACAGCAGTGTACATAAAACCTAAAGATCTAACTTTTCTCCTAACCCTGACTTGTTCTGCTTTTTGTGCCATTCGGTGTGCTCCTGAGTAACTTCAGTTCCTGTAGATTTTAGCGACGCGCAGTTGGTGTTTTCCACATGCAAGCTGCACTTACGTTGCCGCGTGTTTCAGTTCCACGCTCCCGTAGCACCCCTCAGTGGCGAGGCCACCTCTGGATTTACTGCTTCCCGGCAGTCAGTTTCAGTCACCAGGCAATACTTCCATGTTTTAGTATGACACAAGAATCATAGAATCATAGAATGCTTTGGGTTGGAAGGGACCTTGAGAGATCATCGAGCCCAACCCCCCTGCAGTAAGCAGGGATTGAACCTGTGAACTTGGCATTATTAGCACCATGCTCTAACCAACTGAGCTAACGCCGCTGGTCAAGAAGAAGGAGCATGCCTTGAGCCAGCGGCACAAAGGAATCTCTGCAGCACTCACCTACTTCACCCCGCTTGCCATCACCCCTACTTCACATCCTTGCCATGCCTGGGTCTGCCCAGGGGCAAGGCCAACCTACGCCTCCTTCCCAGAAAGTGGATCAGTAGTCCTGGCCTACATTAGCATTTAGGATCTGATGTTTTGTTCTCTTAGTTTCAGTAACAGCAGTTCAATATTCAGTAAGAGGTATCAATTGATCTGATTAACACAGTCAGTCACTTCCCCGCAAGAAATTTGTGGTGCCTGAAATGCCACACTAGGACTGAGTAACTAAGTAAACTGAATTGCAGCACTATACTTTTGCTTGAAATACAATATCCAGACTCGGCTGAAGATGTCTGTTTTTCTGCAAAAAATCATTCTGTCTCACTAGGGATTGAGCCAAAGTCCACTGAGGTCACTGGAAATCTTTCTTCTGCCTTGCTTTCCATTCTGATACATCAGTACTTTCTAAAGCACACTTGTAGAATTTGGGCTAGCCTGCTCAGGGGAATCCAAGCATCTATGATACTACTATATGCTGCATCTTTTTTCTTCAAGAAGTTATTTTAGGCTGTACATTCTTTAGGGCAAGAATTAAATTTTCCAGCACTTGCAGTGCTAAGATATTCTAAGTCATTAAACAGCAGTAATATTAACCAGCCATCCCTACACTTGTGTTAAGTAAGTCTTCCAAGAAGGCGGCTTCACTTCTGATGTGGGATGGATGTTCTTTTCTCCATGGAGGGACACTTTGCCCCAGAGACCATCATGGTCACTTCTGACCACATATTGAGTCTGTGCCAGCATCAGTCCTCAGCCTAGAGCACATCCTATTGCTCCAGCTCAGGCAACTGAGTCACAATCACCCCACTTACCCCCCATATATGCTTTAGTCCATGCCAAAGCAAAACTGCCTTTGAATTCTTCCTTTCATTTGCCAAGTATTTTTGCATGAATATGTTTTTACGATTATTTCTTTCCACTAGCTACTTGTGTTGTAAATTCTAGGTCACCTGTCTGTTTGAAGACAGTGAGCAGAACTTTGACGTCCATCTATTTAATTTTCATGGAGCTATTCACTGAAGACATTTCCCCAGCACAAACTCCCACTCTGCTCACAATGTAGCAAGGTCTTGCATCAGGAGGACATCTTCTAGGTCACAGCATTTCAGCAAAGTCTCTCTTTGTACTGAAACAGGCCTTCCTTTATCATCTCAGACAGTAGCAAGGACTATTATTTGTCCACACAGAATTTTGCCATCCTTGACATTTCCAAAAGGTTCCCTGGGAAAGCCCAATAGATTTTTAATCTGTTCACAGGGACTAACGATCCTAGTTGCCTCGATACCTCAGGGAGGTACAAACTGCAGTAGGTGTACCTCCAGTAGATTTTACACTCTCCCCTTGCGCTAGCAAAGCTATCAAGTTGGGACTTTGGCATGTAAAGCTGTGTTTGACCTTGCTCTCTGCTCCTTCTCTCTGCACCATTCAGGTCTGAAGTTTGCAGAGTGGTGGAGGGAAGAGAAGGGGAGAGAGGAATGTAATAGCCCTCTTGGGCCAGCTGCCTTTCCTGTGCTTTTCTTCACTGCACAAGTAGCCAGTAACACTAGCTAGACTTTTTTTTCATTCAACTTTTTTTCTTGGCAGCCAAAAAAAAAAAAAAACCAAAACCCAATTTGGGGAGGCAGAACTGTTTCACAGGTTGTTTCTTTTTTGGTCCATTTGCTACAGTTTTTCATGACAAATGCCCGGATTCACTTAGATTTGAAACAATCAGGAGAAGTTTAGGTAGTTTTAGTTTGAAACATGCTTTATATAAACATTTCAGTTACTCTTGTTTTTAATAATTTCTGAAAGGTTAAAATACACCAAAATCAGTGTAGGAGTCTTTGGTCAGAAGTGTGTTTTGTTATCACTCTCTCAACTTGCTGAGTAAACTGGCTAGCAATTTGAATGTAAATCATACATACTCTTCTAAAATGGGGACCGAAGTGTGTAAGCATGGATCTGGGTACCTAGCTTTAATATTCAAGACTGAAAATGTGGTTTAGAAAGCTCTCATTGTCTCACGGCTGTCCCAGGAGGCACAGGGGAATGTCAAGGGGCAGTTTATACCAGATGTCTGCCATGCTTCTGCTGCAGCCACAGACAGTGACTGATAGTCTCACTTTGGAAAACTCTTAGTTGTAATGTTGAACTCTGCCTTCACCCCCAAAACCCCAAATGTACCAAAATATATGCTACCATGGCTCGCATAGAGTCTGCACGTATGCTCTTAATGGAGAAAATGCTTTAAAAAGAAAAAAAAATAAAGGACAACAGACCCTTTACACGCAGGTCATGATTAATTCTTGATTCTTGAAATGCCATTATGATGGGAAGATGGGCGGATACAGCAGAATAGCCGAGGAGACCATTTGCAGCATCTCTGTCTTTCTGTTGTGTTTTAGGAGGACTGACATTTTCTGAAGTGTGTACTGCAGTCACTGTCAAGCCCAGTGCCATCAGCTGCTCCCTCAGCAAAGCACTCCTCACTCCTACAGCCCCTTCATGCTGTTACAACATACCAGTATATCGCAAATAAATTTTTCAGGCAAGCTGCCATATCAAATTCTTTCTCTTGTGGGTGGTCCTTGAGAACAGTAGGGCCCTGTCTGTATTACCAGTCTTGATAACAGACTGTTTACAACATTAGGATTCAATGGTTTAGATTTTTTTCCCCCTGCTGTAAATTGCTTGTCTAGACAGATTTGGAGCTCCAATCTTTGTGAAAGTAAGGCTTTGACTCAGTTACTGGTATAATCCACTGATTGAGTACATCACATTGTTAAAAGCAATTTGCACTGCATAGTTCCCATTTTCATTAATCTAGTAGTGTTGCAGACTAACTAAATTTTTTTTTTTAGTGATTGTCTCCTTCACCTGAACATCGGACTAGTTCAATAACTGAAACCTGTGTGAGTCAAAGATTTGCTGTTTGCATCCCATGACTGTAAAGTGTTTTAGCTTGGAATGTCTTTACTCAACAAGCAGTGACTTTGGGGAAAAAAAGAAAAAAAAAAGAGTCCAAATTAAAAAAAAATAACGCATAACTCTGTACTGGCCCACACATTCAAAACGCTTAGTGAATGCTTGCACTGTGATACTTAAAGAAGCCTGAAGTTCAAAAAGATCTGATTTTCTGTAAATGGGGGTCATTATTGAACCCCAACTTCAAGGGAACCCAAGCTGCTAACACTTTGGCATCACACCCAGGTGATCACACACATGCATACACACAGGTGTTAAGCAGGGGAATTTAATCAGCACAAGTGTATGAAAAAAAGAAAATGAGATTCTTAAAATGTATTGCTTTGTGCGCTATAGGGCTCCTGCAGGGCCTGCCATCTCATGCCCTTCACTTAATGCTTTTGCACCGTCATCAGCTGGGTGATTGTCTCAGGTCCCCAGACAAAATGGTGGCTCCTGAACCTCCCTGGCACCCAGCCTGTGAGGAAGGTGGCCACAGCCAAGAGTCTTGGGCCATAAAGGCACCAGAACTGAGGGGAACGGGAACTGATGGTGGCATTCCCTGCTGTCTGTCCCCATGGCAACAGGGTCTGCAGGCAGGTTTTGGTCTTTTTTCCACTACATGGCCCTGGTTGGGGCCAAAATTGGCATACAGTGCCTAGATGGTTGCTGAAGTGGCCCCAAGAAGCATGGGCCTCACTAGACGGAGCTCTTCCTCCAGCTGAAGGGACCATGAAATGCTGAGCGTGTCCTGTCGCTTGGGACCGGTACTGTTCAATATATTCATCAATGACATAGTGGGATTGAGTGCACCCTCAGCAAGTTTGTGGATGACACCAAGCTGAATGCTGCAGTTGATGCATTTGAGGGAAGGGATGCCATCCAGAGGGACCTTGATAGGCTTGAGGATTGGGCCAATGTGAACATCATGAAGTTCAACAAGGCCAAGTGCAAGGTCCTGCACCTGGGTCAGGGCAGTCCCTAGTATCCCCAGACTGGGGGATGAATGGATTGAGAGAAGTGCTGCGGAGAACGACTTGGGGATACTAGTAGAATAAAAAAATCACATATGAGCTGGCAATGCATGCTTGCAGCCCAGAAAGCCAACCATATCCTGGGCTGCATAAAAAGAAGCATGGCCAGCAGTCAGGGGGAGGGGATTGCCCCCTTCTATTCCACTCTCATGAGAACCCACCTGGAGTACTGAGTCCAGCTCTGGAGTCTCCAGTACAAGAAAGACATGGACCTGTTGGTGTGGGTCCAGAGGAGGGCCATGAAAATGATCAGAGAGCTGGAACATATCTGCTAAGAAAAAAAGCTGAGAGAGTTGGGTTGTTCAGCTTGGAGAAGAGAAGGCTCCAGGGACACCTTACTGTGGCCTTTTAATACATAAAGGGGGCTTATAAGAAAGATGGAGAGAGACTTTTTACCAGGGCCTGTAGTGACAGGACAAGGGGTGATCGTTTTAAGAGAAAAGAGGTGTCCTGGTGTCGGCTGGGATAGAGTTAATTTTCTTCCTAGTAGCTAGCATAGTGCTGTGTTTTGGATTTAGGATGAGAAGAATGTTGATAACACACTGATGTTTTAGTTGTTGCTAAGTACTGCTTATGCTAGTCAAAGACTTTTCAGCTTCCCATGCTCTGCCAGGTGCACAAGAAACTGGGAGGGGGCACAGCCAGGATAGTTGATCCAAACTGACCAAAGGGCTATTCCATACCATATGACATCATGCTCAGTGTATAAAGTGGGGGGGGGGTTGGCTGGGGGCAGCGCCCGCTGCTCGGGAACTGTCTGGGTACCGGTCGGCGGGTGGTGAGCAATTGCATTGTGCATCACTTGCTTTGTATATTATTATTACTATTATTATTATATTGTTACTACTACTACTACTACTACTACTACTACGACTATTTTACTTTATTTCAATTATTAAACTGTTCTTTTCTCAACCCAGGAGTTCACTCACTCTTACTCCTCCAATTCTCTCCCCCATCCTATCGGGGTAGGGGGAGTAAATGAGCGGCTGAGTGCTGTTTAGTTGCTGGCTGGGGCTAAACCACAACAAAAGTGTAGATTTAGATTAGATATAAGGAAGACATTCTTTACTGTGTGGGTGGTGAGACACTGGAATGGGTTTCCCAGAGAAATTGTGGATGCCCCATCCCTGGAAGTGTTCAAGGCCAGGTTGGATGGGGCTTTGAGCAACCATCTAGTGAAAGATGTCCCTGACCATGGCGGGGGGTGGGGTGTACTAGATGATCTATGAAGGTCCCTTGCAACCCAAACTATTCTGTGATTCTCTGACCCTGGGGAATGGAGGTGTAACCCTCCATTTAGGGCCCAGAGGGCAGTTTTCCCTCAGACTCCCAGCTGGAGTCAGGGTATAAGCACATAAGCACAGCAGGGTTTAGCTCTAGGTGGTTAACCATTATTTTGGTTAATTAATTTCTTGATACTTGACTTTCCCAGCCCTGGGGCTCCCTCACGGACCAGACGTGCAGCTGGGGCTGAGGAGAGGTGGGTGGTATTTGTGCAGGGGTGACCCTCCTTCCTCTTGGTGGCTTGGGGCAGGTGCTTTGCCTCTCTGCACCTCTTCTTCCTGCTTTTGTAAAACAGGGGTAACGCTGAGTCCTTCCACAAAGTCTGTGGAGAGCCACCACTCCAGTGTGCAGGTGTTTTTATTCATAGAATCATAGAATCGTTTAGGTTGGAAAAGACCTTTAAGATCATCCAGTCCAACCATTAACCCACACTACCAAGTCTACTCTAAGCCAATCAAGGGTAGACTAGACTAAACCATGTCCCAGAGTGCCACATCTACCCGTTTTTTGAACACTTCTAGGGATGGGGACTCCACCACCTCTCTGGGCAGCCTGTTCTAATGCTTGACCACCCTTTCTGTAAAGAAATTTTTCCTAATTTCCAACCTAAACCTCCCCTGGTGCAGCTTGAGGCCATTTCCTCTCGTCCTATCACTAACTACATGGGAGAAGAGACCAACACCCACCTCACTACAACCTCCTTTCAGGGAGTTGTAGAGAGCGATAAGGTCTCCCCTCAGCCTCCTCTTCTCTAGGCTAAACAACCCCAGTTCCCTCAGCTGCCCCTCATAAGGCCTGTGCTCCAGACCCTTCACCAACTTCATCGCCCTTCTCTGGACACGCTCCAGCACCTCAATGTCTTTCTTGTATTGAGGGGCCCAAAACTGGACACAGTATTCCAGGTGTGGCCTCACCAGCGCTGAGTACAGGGGCACAATCACCTCCCTGCTCCTGCTATTGTTACTAGAAATGTTTTATCACAAACCAGGAAATCCCATGCGATGGGTGCTGGGGGAAAGCAGAAGGCCCAACCTGCTGGTCTGCTCCTCCACATTCTCTCCAGGCAGGAAGAGCTGCGAAAAACTCTGCCATTTTCCCCCTCTGTTTCTGTTTCCAGCTTAGCAGAAAGAGCAGACGATCCAACTTTTGAGCTGTTTGTTCTGCACTCAGAGGAGACACATCGCCTAGAAGACGAAGTGGAAGACACAGTCAGTTCTCCTTCAGGCTTGCACATGGATGGCTGATCCACCCACTGACTTCTCTGAAGGGCCAAAGGAGGAGAAAACTCCCTCTGCAGCTTTATGTGTAACTCACTGGCAGGGAAAGCACCCTGAAGATTGCAAGTCAGCAAAATCCCAGCCTAATACTGTGCAAATAATGAGTGAAAAGGTCAAAACATGGCTACTTTAACAGAGTGACCATGCAAGAGCAGTGAGTAACAAGATCCTCCTGTTCCTCAAGAGAAACAAATCTGTGCTGAGCTGATTGCTCAACTTCACTAACAGCCTGCAAGACTCACGAGGCATGCACAACCGTAAACAAACATGAGACAAGAAATACGGAAATGTCACTTGTCTTAGATTACAGGACTTGTAAACCTTGGAAACCAAGTCTCCATTGCTCACTAACCTCTGCCTGTGCCAATGCTACTTCTGTGTTACTGGGGTTCATGTATGTCAGATAAGACGGTATTTCTCTCCAGTGGCAAACATATGGATCTTTTATCATTATGAGGAGGGTGAAAGGGTGTTCTCTAATCTGAGTTAGGTAACTCATGAGAAAATCAGAGAGAAAATGAGGGCATGCATAACTATATCAACCATGTGGTATCATGACAAGCTGCAGGCAAGGGAGCCCTCAGGGTTTGCTGCTGCTGCCACTGAATCCCCTAAGTGACTCTAGCAGAGTAGGAGTTGCTTCACCCTGCTGGGACTACACACATGTGTAAACCAAACATGCAAAGAGCTGCCTGTGGGCAAGGCCTCAGTATATGTTTGGAGTGGAGAAGCAAGGGAAGGAGACGTGTGCTGCATTTCATGCTGCATCTGAGAATGTGCTGCTTGAAAATATGCATCCATGGAGAAATGAGCATTTATACCGATGGCAAACACAAACTCTGCATTCCACGCTCAGGCCTCCTATTGATTGTGCACTTCTCCCAGGGACTTCAGCTTTTGGCCCACATGTAATATTTATCATATATTATATCCCATACTTATTTGCTGTGCAGCTGCACAAACATCACACTTAGAAGAATACAGTTTAATCACTTGAAAACACAGTCTTTATGAAGTGATGAACAAACCATTCCTATTCCTTGCTTTTGAAACCAACAATGCTGAAATGTCCAGCACAGATGTCTCATTTTCACTTCCAGATGTTTTCTATATTAAGCGGCAATATTCAGTAGAAGTTTTATTTGAAGAATGAATTATTTTATATTAAGGCATGAAATACAAGAGGCCATAGAGAAATATAGAAGCCATTTAATTAAAAAGACTATGAGATTTGATGGGAATATAGCACAAGAGGAGTTTTTAAAAATTTTCTATACTCATAGAAAGAAATGGATTCCTGTTCCAAAGAACAGAATGTCATTGTTTGATGATGAGACAAAACTAAGAGAAATTAATTAGAAAACATTTTGAAAATACTGATTTCATACTCTAAGGGTCAGTGATAATTTTGCTCCTGAAGCACAGAATTGATTTTTATCCGCTGCTTTTATTTCTAGTGATGATAAGAGCACCAAAAAAGAAATGTGTCCCTCACTCCTTCCTTAAAACCCAGCAAACCTATGTTGAAATAGACACTTACACACACACAAAGTGGAAGTTAAAACTTCTGCTTGCAGACCATCAAAACCAGTAGGCAAAATTTCTTCTGGGGCCCAGAGGTGATATTTATTAAGCTTCATGCCCTGCAGATGTAATTGCAGCTATTTTGTCTCAGGGGAATTCTGGAGAAAGACCTCCCAAGTGCACATGGCTGCTGCAACGTTGCAGCACTCCCACATCTCAACTCTTTTTCTATGGTCCTTCAGGACTATGGCTCAGATATTTTTTTTATTCAAAGACAGGATTTAATTTTCAGCACAGTCAAAAGACTCATTTAAAATCCCATCTCAAGAAAGAAATGATAATGTTGACACTTACATAATTTTATTGAGATTTTGTTTCTGTTTTCCTGAAAGCACCAAATTCTAGAATCATGCCATAATGAATGAATTAGAGCTTATCCTCTTGTGGGATAAGCTGTGGGAAAGATACATATAATTTTACATATCACAATTTTCATTATTTCAGTTCAGAGATCTCAGCACAATCCTTAGTTGTGCTTTTTGAGAATTACATCAGTAAGTATAGGAGACAAGTGCAGAAAGTTGGGACCTTATGGTGCTATATTCTATGTGGTGTTACCTATGTAAGTCACTAGCTTGAATGCAGCAGACAGGAATTTCTGGAGCGAGTAGGATACCTTTTGTGATTCCTCTCCATCCTGTGTGGCAAAGATTCCAGAGACTCTTCCTCACATTTGGCCAAAACCCATCAACATACACTTACTTTTACTAATAAGGTCTTTGCTATCTTAATGCAGCTTTACAAAAAAACTTTTTGGAATGCAGAAGTCAAATAAACCTGCAAAATGAGAAGATGTATTAAAATTCCTGATTTTTAACAAACAGAAGTACATCTGAGTAAATAGACTAGACTAGACTAGGTCAGGTGGAAGGGACCTACAATGATCATCTAGTCCAACTGACTCACCACTTCAGCGCTGACCAAAAGTTAAAACATGTTATTAAAGGCATTGTCCAAATGCCTCTTTTTAAGGCACTGACAGGCATAGGGCAGCCACCACCTCTCTAGGAAGCCTGTTCCAGTGTTTCACCACCCTCTTGGTAACGAAATGCTTCCTAATGTCCAGTCTGAACCTCGTGCAGCATTCTGTCACTGGATCTCAGGGAAAAGAGATTAGCACTGCCCTCTCCACTTCCCCTCCTCAGGAAGCTGTAGAGAGCAATGATGTTGCCCCTCAGCCTCATTTTCTCCAAATTAGACAAACCCAGAGTCTAATGGGTTTGAGCTTCTCCTCACAGGACAGGCCTTCCAGCCCTCCAACCAGCTTTGTTGCCCTCCTCTGGATGCATTCAAGGACCTGAACATCCTTCTTAAATTGTGGGGCCCAGAACTGCACACAGTACTCAAGGTGAGGCTGCACCAGTGCTAAATACAGCAGGATAATTGCCTCTTTTGATGAGCTGGTTATTCCAGGTGTGATGCACCCCAGGATGGGTTTTGCCCTCCTGGCTGCCAGGGCACACTGCTGACTCACACTGAGCCTGCTGCCAGCCAGCACCCCCAGATCCCTTTCTGCAGCCGCTCCTCTCCCAGTTTGTACTTGTGCCTGGTGTTACTCCATCCCAGGTGCTGAACCTGGCATTTGTTCTTGTTAAATTTCATGCTGTTGATGATTGCTCAGTGCTCCAATCTATCTAGATCCCTCTGCAAGTCTCTTGTCCCTCAAGAGAGTCAACAGCACCTCCCAGTTTGGCATTGTCAGCAAGTTTGTTAATGGTGCATTAAACTTCTGCATCCAGGTCATTGATAAACATGTTGAACAGATCTGGCTGTAGAATTGAGCCCCGAGGAACACTGCTGGTGACTGGTCACTAGCCAAATGTAGCCCCATTCACTACAGCCCTCTGAGCCCTGCCCTTCAGCCAGTTCTTCACCCAGAGCAGTGTACCTGCTTATCTCACAGCTGGACAACTTGTCCAGAAAGATGCTGTGAGGGACAGTTTCAAAAGCCTTACTAAAATGCAGAAAAACTACTTCCACCACCTTCCCTTCATCCACTAGGTGGGTGACCTCATTGTAGAAGGATACCAGTTTAGTTAAACAGAACTTTCCCTTTGTGAACCCCTGTTGACTGTGCCTGATGATTGCGTTGTCCTTGAAATGCCTTTCAATAGCGTACAGTAAGATTTTCATAGGTATCTACGATCAAAAGGTTTGCCTTCTGGATTCATCCAGGAATGCAAAATTAGTGCTTATCTTTTGTCCACGCTTCCGCCTCCTCCAACCCATATCAGATATTTCAGAGGATGAAGTCATTCACAGGCTCTGGACAAATACATTTTTTATGGTTGCAGACTTTCAAAGGTCCAGTGTGTACTTTACACCCTGAAAGCTTTCTTTTGTTCTTGCAAATTTCCTTGACTCTTCAGAAGAAACCAAAGACACGAAACACTCACTGAAAGCATCAAAACAAACTGTGAACAAGTTTGGAAATAAAGCAAATTACTGTTTTATTCATGAACATCAAATAAGTGTAAATATTTGTGGCCTCCAAGCTTATGTTAAAATAGTAACATAAATTTCTTAGGCCCTATCTAAGGCCCACAGAAGTCACTGGAACTACTCTAGCAAATTTCATGGTCTTTGGAAAGGGACAGGAATTAATTTGCTTAATAGATTCATTGGATCAAATAACTTATCACTTGATAGGTGATTTGGATGGAGCTATGGCTCAAACTGATTTGATTCGTTCCACATTCACACATACACAGAGACACAGTAAAATGCATCCTGCTGGGGCTTCCCATTGTACATCTTCTGAAAAAAATGACTCTGTTAGGGATTCCTCCACCTCTTCTTCAGATAACCGGTAAATGCATGCAGGACCGCTTCTTGAAGTCTGTCGCTGTGGAATACCCATAAAGGGATGAACTGCAGGACACATGCCTTCAGAATAATCAAGCAAAAACAATACAAAGGCAAAGGGTTATAGGAACCTCTTGAAAGAAATTAACTGAGTGTTCAGAAAGGTCGTAGAAACCAGAAAATCCAAAAGCTTTTACTTTATACTTTCAGTACGTGTGTTTCTCTTAGAGGGAAATATTCATTCCTCTCAGTTTTCAGCAAATCTGTTCTCACCCCTATACTTTCATTAAATGCTCATTGTTACCAGCTGCCATGTATAAATATTTATTCTGTTAGCTTGGTATCCTAAGAAAATGATGTTTATGTGATAGCACAGTCTGGTTTTATGTCCTTTCCCTTCCCCACTAATGACTTTTGAATCTTCTGGCCAATTTCTGTAAAGGAGTAGGGGTCTCGGAAATATTCTTAATAGGGTCATGAAAACAGGCAGCTGGAGAAAATAGAAAGACTAGCCAGATAGAAAACTGAGCTCAGCTCAAGACACAAAAGTGGAGAAAGCCACACTGTGCTGATACCACTATGCTTTACTTGTGTATTCCTCCATTCATAGTTTACTGGTGTCATATTAGCCTTAATAACCTATTCACTGTTTCTCATATGACGTCCAACCTTAAGGTCTCTGAAATCAGTCAAAAGAACCTGCTGAGCCCAGAGAGCCTTGGTTCAGCCTTTGGGACCCATTTACACACTATCAAATTCAATTACCAGCATTTCATGGGCTAAGCATCCAAAAATCTCATCTCCAAAGGTGACATAATCCAGTGATTCACTAACAAACTCTTCTGCTGTCTTGGTAATAATACCGGGTTTTTGGTACATTGTCATTGGAGTAGAAACACCGTAAGGAGCCACTACCTGAAATAAGAAATCATAACAACAGTGTAATGTCATCTAGCATTTAGATAAGGGCATTCATTCTGCAGAATCCTACAGCATCTGACAAATTATGAAGATATTTTTAATGGATTAAGGCACTATGTGGAATAAGTAATGGTACTATGGTGGTATAAGGAAAAAAGCCTACAGCTGCACACAGGGTAGAAAGAAATCTTTGATATGGTCATCGAGCACTTCACCAAGGACAGCTACACTATATAGATTTAGGCATCTCAGATATTTTTGAAGAATTTGTTAAGATGAAGGCAAATATGGCAAGATAAAGCATCACCTGTATGATAATTCCCTTTGCCTTATACTCTGCTTGTAGTGCTTTGGAGAAAGTGCTTATAAAAGCCTAGAATAAAATAAAACAAAATAACATTAGCATAGGAAACTAAGTAAGTTCACATACGCTCACAAATATGTGCAAACAGGTCCTTAATAAAAATGACCACGCATCATACAACCTAAGGCACAGTGCAGTGGTGAAAAACATACAAATGAACTTCTCAAGATACATTTTCTGCTGGTGCACATGAGCAATGGCAAGATTGACTGTTTATCTGCACCAGAAAAGATGGAGCCTGACATTGGCCCAAGCCAGACATGAAACAAGTACTACTGCAGACTGGACTGAAAGCTTTCTCACATTTGTGAAAATGCAGAGATATAAATGCCTGAGTCCCATTGATCCTAGTTATTGTTTCATGTGGCTGTCCTCTCTGGCTGACACCTACCCTCCCAGTTCAAGGCTTACACTGTTATTTGTCTTGCAATAAGAAGGGGATTGAAATACAACTCATACCTTCAGTATATACCTATTAGCATAGCCTACAAATATTTTCAAAGTCATGTATTTGGGCATTTGGGGGTTTTTATAGCTTCAACCTTTAGGGTTTATCTTTCTAAGTTTTTCTCCACACCATGAAGAGTACACATGTACTAACTTCTTTGTGTAAAAGTTGAGTTTCTTTTAAGACTGATTTTAGGTGTTAGATCTTTGAGAAATATTCAGAAACTTGACAATTGGATCACTCCTCTACAATTAGAAATATAAAAGTCCTACTAAGGAATAAAAATGACAGTGTTTCAAAGCCATCATTTGACAGGTCCTACAATTTAAACACCAATAGTGTCATGATATTGCATGAAACATCAATATGCTGACAAGTAAAATAGTTTCCTTTCAGGGCACTACAAAAAAAGTCCATTTAAAAAGAAACAAAGGTAAAAGATATCCAAGTATGAAAACAGTCAAAACAATACAACCAATGTACCATATCACTTTGAAATAATGTTAACCAAACTTCTTTAAGGAACTAAAATTGGCTGGTTTGAATGTAGTTCAAGTTTTGAGTAATGAGGAACTTATGTTAAAAAGAGAAAAAGGAAATGGAAACCTAGAATTTCTTACCAAGAATAACTAGTTTTTTCTTACCAAGCTGAACTTTAGTTATGTTCAAGCAAATATTGTTAGAATTTTTAATTTGGAGCAAACCTGAGCTGAGCAAGTTGCTTTTGGAGTTTCAATAAAAATCATTCACTCCTCATTTTTATGAGCTCTGGGGTTTTAATTCAGAGCAAAATTTCGAAGTGAAATCTATGAAGTCAGTCAACTCACCACCCACCTACCAGGAATTTTATTCTTGGTTCCATAAGCAAAATCTTTTTGTGCATCTACGGTTTTGTGTAAACTAGCTAAGCCAGCCTGGTAAAAATCACTTGCTGGAACAAGGACAGATTGTGACCACTGGTATAATACTATTTAATCAAAGGAATAAATGTTCTGATGATCAGACATACCTTCAACTGATTTCATTTACATAGTTTCACTTATTCTTAGTTCTCAGCTAGTGCTCATTCACATCTCTTAATTATTTCAGTGGAGCAATGCTGATTTATGTCCTGAATACCTGGCCCTGTATTGCTGATACAAACACTTCGGTGAACACTTGATGGGGATTTCTTTACAAAGCAATGTGAATGACTTACCTTAGAAGCTGAGTACATTGTGTATAATGGACAAGGGAAAGTACCGAGACCAGAGGACAGATTCAGAATAAGACCTTTTTGTCTGAAATTTAAACAGTTACATTCAGTTTACATTTGACAGTATTAGCGTAAATGCCTACACAAGTTGGAAACAACTTTTTCCCCGCAGAAGGCATAGCTCTCCTATTATACTGTAGACTACACTTTCCAAAGGCCCAATTTTTATGGTTTAGTTAGGTGCAATTAAGTCTAAAACAGCTAGGAATCATGTCGTAAGTGAAATTTAAATGCCTAGTGCAATCAGAACCATGGGAACATTGTACGTGCTATTGTAGATCTAACAGAGCAAAAACTGCCGTCAGAGGAAAGATTTTATGCTCCTAAGTAATTGGTAGGTCCCTTTTGCTCATTAGCCAGCACATTCTTTTTCCTGCTCCATGCATCTGTTGTTTTAGCTTCCCTATTCACAACTCCCTGTACAAATCACTAAAAACAATTCATTCAGCAGCAACAAGGGGGAAAAAAAAAAATCAAACCAAAACAAACCAAACAGTAAGAGCTTATTTTGTTGCCAAAACAAAAAAGTATGCACTGTCCTCTAAAATGCAGCAGTTAACAATGCTTTCTACAAACTTTATCTGAAGACCTTAACTTCTGGTTTAAGGACCCCCATGCCTAAAATACAAATTGTATTAAAAGGAGAAAAGGGATCCTTAATTGCATAGCTGAATTAATCTCTCTGATGTAGTACAGGTATTTCCAGAGCTTGAAAACTATTATTCCAAGTACAGCTACCACTCTTAAAAGAATATGACAATATATCCAGATGCCATTTGTTGCCTAATTAGACCCATCACATGCCATTTTATTTCTGCAACACCTGCATGTTTTTACTGGACACAGACCTATATTTTATATTTTCTGTCTTGTTCCACAGTTGACTGACAATTTGTGGCAGTTCCTATCATTCATTCACACAGCACTAAAAGCAACAGAAGAAAATCTTACTGACTGACATACTGTAAAGTGCAGAAGTTAATAATGAAAAAGCATAGCTACCACTGAATAAACTGGAAGTAGCAGCTAAAACCTATCAAAAATTCCAGAAAAAATGATTTTTACCTTGGCTCCATTTGTGTCAAAATAATTTTTGTCATCTGTAAGACAAATATGTTAAAAATTATATCCTTCTCTCTCTTTCTGTTTGCATTTTTCAACTGATCTTGTTTTATTCACAGGATTTCCACTTGCTTAAGTCCCAGCCATATGTATATGGTTCAAACAGCTAACATGTGGCACATTCAAAGTTTTGGAAAACATTTTAGAAATGTTAATGGCCTGCAAATAATCTGAATTGTCAAAAAAATTCCTAAGGTTAGTCTTCTAAGTAGTGACAGTCTTATGTTTATCCAAAGCTTTTCACCAGTGTCTGAATTTCATCATTCTTCAATACTGAACCATAACTGTAAGGAGAAAGTCAACTTCAGAGTGTTTTGCATTTTTGCTTCTGGCTCTACCTGGATCAGAAATAGATGAAAATCATGAAAAGAAAACTTTTTTTCTGCTACCAAACAGAGCTTTAGGATAATTTTCGATGCTCATTATTTAATCATTCGTTCTTATTTTAACAATAGACTTAATCATGCTTGTGATTTTTAAAGTACAATTAAATCCATTTTTAGGTAAGTAATCTGGTTCTGTTTGTTGTATTTGAAGAGTATTATTTAGAATAAGCCTAAGTCCCTAGTGTATTCATATTCATACTATTGACTCTTTATAAAAACACACATAACGTATGAATCTTCATAGGATAAGAGCGTGACTTAACTATAAAGGGCAGTAATGAAAAGTAGTGCAAGAGAATGGTGCAGCTTGATTCAGTCCTTGTTAATTCCCTATTTTTTCAGTAGTGTCATTGTGCATAATAGGATAGTAGGAGCACGGTGGGGTTCACAAGCTTTGTTTTCAGAAAGGATGACAATGCAGTGGGTCACATCAGCTTGGTTGAAGGGGAATCTGCAAGTAAAGTGGAAAACATGGGAAAAGGTCCTGCTTTTGCAGTGCTGAAAATCCCGCTGGCATCTGTCAGAGCCAGGAATACCTGGAGCTCGGGCATCCCACTGCAAGAAGTGGTGAGCAGGATCCTAGCAGGAATCAAAGCAGGGAGCAGGGAAAAAAAACCCAAACAGATTTAAAGATGATTTGGACCTAATCATGAGGAATGCTGATTTGGAGCATGATTTCTTCTTTGTGTTTTGGAGGAAGGTGAATGTTCATGAAAGACTGAAAAGGACGTGGTTGCAGCAGTGGGAGAAAGGAATCCCCAGGCCCTCATGAAGCAGAACAGGTTGATTCCGAGGCATGTGTATGGTGAGAAATGTTAAAGGGAGAACCCTTTTGTATCTAGACTGACAGGGTACAAAATGTTTGCCCGTTTTTTGTGAGGCATCTATATTGCAGATATTTCTCTTTTTTTGACATATAAATAGAATAAAACCCAGAAGCAGAAAGTTCATCAAACTATTTCATGGAAGAATTTGTTTCAATTGACTGATATTACATGATTTATTATTTGAAGTCATTAAACAGCAGTATGAATTTGGGATGTAAAGTTTGCTAGCCAAAGACAGATGAACATCTGCTGGTAATTTTCATGTCATGTTTAGAAAGGCATTAACCAAGGCTGAGATGAACTACAAAGCTCTTGTTCGGCTGTTGTTCATGTTAACATGCTGCTTGCAAACAGCAGAGCAAATGAAATCTTAATCAGAGGTGGAAGCATGAAATACTAACTGTTCTTGTAAGGGAAGTAGCCAACCAAAATTAAGACCAAGAGGTAACAATACAGAACTGTGAGTCAACTCCTTAAGTTTCTGTCCTGCACTCATATGAAAATATTTTTACAGAACAAAATTGTGTCAAAAATGCACATACAGTACAAAAAGTCAAACTGCAGATCTTCCTCTCTTGAAGATTTCGACTCTGAAGCAGATCTCCATTTTCACAGAAACCAACACGTTTTTGCGAAATGTTCCAGCTACAGTGTACAATGTATCTCAACCAAGCAACCATGTTAAAACATTTCCAGTCAGCTCTGAACAAAATATTTCACAGGCAGCAGGTGCGGTCCTTAAAATAATGCTGACATTCCTGCTGAAAATTACTATCTGCAGATAAATTAAATGAAAATACACAGGAAAGCTAGTTCGTCACTCTTGTGTGGGACTGATTTTTTTCCAATAAAATAATTACAGATGTAACATAGATGTGTGTCACATACCTTTATAACAGAAATAATGTTGCAGTTGACAAGGTTCTGCAGGAAGCAAGAAAACAGTAAGTTCATAGTTAACTTCACAGAATTTGTAGCTTACCTAGGTGACAAAGCTAGCAATTCCAACTGAAAAGCTTTCTAGCAAGGCAGTTGCTTTTAGAGCTGCTTTGCTTGCCTCCAGTTGTCACTGACTGTGCCTATGACGTGGGATACTCAAAGGCAGGTGAGCACTGATTAATTTTATTTTAAACACGGCATTCAAATCTGCTTTGCACCCCTTTGACTCTGTGCCCTCCGTTTTGCCCGGCCACGTCTTTGCATGTGGCGAAACCCAGAAGGCTGGTGCCAGGCAGTGATAGCACCAGCAAATCAAGCTGGATGCAAACAGACAACAAATTACAGAGGTACCAGGCTGAGACTGAGTGGCTCCAGTGACAGAGGTAGACTGTGCAGCAAAAGCACTGCCACGTAGAGACATGCTCCCAAGACCAGCAAGCAAACACAAGCCATAGCAGCAGCAGAGGTGCCACCGTATGGCTGCAGCTCTGAGGGAAGCAGCCTGCTCGGGGATCTCTTGTTTGCAGTAGATGATGATATACAGACTGTATACCTGAGACAGGTACTAGCAAGAAACATACTTAGAAACTCTGGTTTTTTTCTTGGTTAATACTGTAGAAGTAAATAACAATAAGGCAATGAAAAACTTGATCACATCCTTAATCCTGTCAAACTGTTCTACATGTGTAAATTAATTCCTCCCCCCCCCAAAGCAAACTGTTTAAATGAGGTGGATTTTTTTTTTTTTCATTTTTTCATGTACTTAAGCAATGGAGTTCCAAAGAAAGTAAGTTTTAATAATACTAACAAGAACCCAACACTTCAGCTGTGTCTGTGGCCAGGCTGGACTCCATTACATTACAGATGAGCAGTGAGCCAGAGTGGCTGCTGATCCCCGCTACAACCAGGCCAGCTGCGCTCTCCCCTCTATTGCTGAGTTCTGGCTGCAAGTTACCTGAGATCTACTGTTCTTTTTCTCTTGAAAGCTCTTCTGAGCATTAAAACCAAATCAAAATATGTTCCTTCAGGCTCAGTTCTTTTCCCACTCAGCTGAACAGTTAAATACGTGCTGATTGTAGCAGGGGCAGAATCTGTCCTTTGTTGAGTGGAATTACAGCTCCTCATTGTTATATTGGAAGTAGAAACCCACAGAGTAATCCTACCTCATCTATGTCTGGTCCATTAAGGAAACGGCATGGAAGAGGATTATGAAGCATTCCAACATTGTTAACTAACCAAAGGAAACACAATGATAAGAACCAAATTTAGACAAAGTGCATAGTTCAGCTAGTTAAACATATGGCTTCTCCTTGAGACTCGGAAGCTTTTGAGCTCCATGTGAAGAGAAATGTTGTTTAGCATTGAGTCTGGTTCTCACTGAAGTCATCAGTACCGATCAGTACTGACTTCAGGGAACAGAAACACAGTCTGTTGCTACAGTTTGGGGTTTTGTTTGTTTGTTTGTGTTTTGTTGTTGTTGTTTCATTTGTTTCACTATTAAAAGGATGATTTTCTTCACAAAAAAGAAAACCCCAGAACTTCCCAAAAAAACACATTTTCATTGTTGCTGTGTGGATTGTACCAACTAGGGTTAGCCACAGGCTCATTTCAGACTGAATATAAGAATTGCACACAGCTATAAAACAACCAATACTGAAAACTAATTCCTTGAGGCCAAACAGGGAAGAAGTCACCCCACAAGCTGGATGCTGCTTATAAAGCGGCAGAAGGGGTTTCACAGTAAAGAAGCTACTGTACAGAGAAACAGGATGCCTTCGGAGAATCTTAATTCACTTTTAAAACTTATTCATGATAACTAAGGCTCAAATGCATTAGGCAGCTGTATGCTTGGTTTTAAGTGTTGCCTAACAAGTTGTTATGATACATCTCGATATTAAACCAAGAATTATCTTGGTTTAATACACTGCAGCCATAAAGTACTCTTCAATTAACAGACCTTAGTGACTCACCCAGAACACCAATATCCAAGCCTTGCAGACTTTTTTCAATGTTCTCATATACTGAATTTTTGGTGAAATCAGCTTGTATAACCTTCACCTTTTGACCTGTGGCCTGCTCTGTAATTAAAGAAAAAAAAAATAGAAACTCCTTTGCATTTACTCAGAGAGAGGGAGAGCTGTGATTAAGTAATGAGAGAAACAATCAGATGTCTCATTTAGTAATGTCTGCTATACAGTAAGCAATTGTTTCAACTTTCTTGCTTTAAGAAAGATCAAAACACAAGCAAAACACTCTCACTGTACCCAGTTGTTTTCAAGAAAATGGCCTGGCAAATACAGAATGAATTTATGCCCTGAAATCAATGGAAGTTCCCTCACAAAATCTAAACACCATTTGGTCCTTCAGTAAGAAAAAAAACGCAGAAATAAACAACACAGAACTTCCTCCCCTGGTTATCATAACATTTATAAATGAACACTGTCAGCATACATTAGGCAAGTGAATGTGGGTGCCAGATCCTCTACATAAGCACAGTTTTGCAGAATTGTTTTAAAGTGTTTTCATGTATAAGATGAACATTTTAACAAGCAGTGCTTATCTTTTCATGTGGGAGGAGGGGAAAACAGGGCTGGATGTGATGCAGTATTTTCTGCATTATTTTCAAACATTTCCTCTCCTATTTTGACATTTGCACTCCCATAGACTGAACCTTCCCCAGGATTTTGCAGAACTAAAAGGCATTTAAGGAAGGGTATAGCTTAAATTTTACAACGTCAATTTACACAGAAGGGAAAGGGAAATGTGTATGATTTTTCCAGTGTCATTGCTATGCAGGAGTGGAGCCCAGCTGTACATAACCATTTTTCTCAGCAGTTGATTTATTGCTGTTCATATTTTCAATGAAGTTTCACGAGAAAAAGAGGTAGAGGCTCTTATTTACTCATTTTAAAGGCAAGGTTCTCCTTTAAAGGGGCCCAGTAAGGTCTCTTCTAACTAGATGTTCACATTGTAAATTCTTGCTACTAAACCTGCTTTCAAGTTTTATGGGCAACCTGAAATCCAGATGAAGTTTGCTGAAAAAGTGACAAGCGAAGCTTGGAAATGTCAGTAGACAATTAGATTGCAGACTTGCTGCAAGTGGCAGGAATTCAGGTGCACATGGATGACAGAAAGTCTGCTTTCGGTCCTGTTTGGGAAACCACCTCTGCTTGTTTGGAGCTTGATTTTATCATACAAGTAACAGGGAGCATTGCTTTTAATAGGAATCATATTCGCTAATTTCTACCCAGAAATCTTGCCTCATCCCTTGCATACATTCAGAATTTAGGAAGAGGCCTTGCACCAGCTCCTGCAGGAGAGCAAGGCTGGCAGAAAGCTGGCTTTGGTCCAGCAGGACAGTTTGCAACAAAACAGCACCTGCATTGGAGGGTGAGAGGATGTTGTTCCCTCCTTGTCCCCTTGCTACACTGCAAGTGTTGACCACTTTATGCTACCCAAGTAACACAAGTGATCTTCAGAAACCGCAGATGCTCTGACTCCAGATCTGAAATGTGGGCTGCGTCTTGCGTGCAATTTTAGAGGACATCTGTCTCCATGGCAGAAGAAAGGAGGAAGGAGTGCTCTTTTTCTTGCCCTCTTTCCAAGCTGCAGTTGTGTGTATGAAAGGGACAAAACACCCTTTGAACCTTCAACCTATAAAAGCAGCTCTAGTGGCAAATGACCCCCTAGTGGTCCCCGGCTGGGGGAATGGTAGAACTATAAAGAAAAGGACATTGTGAGTGTAAATGCAGTGAAGGGAAAGAACAGAGCAACAGCTGGAGCAGACACCTACAGTGACCTTCTGAGTGAAGAGCTCTATAAACAAAACGAGATGGTCTTAAAAAGTGTAGTGATGTTGTGGCCATCTTTCTTGCGGGCAATGAGAAGGGCAGCCAAAACTAGAGCAACATAAAAATGAGGATCAAACAAACCATTTGGACTTTCTCTGCATCCCCTTGTCTGTACAGAACTGTAGTGCTGCAACCAGCACTGTCAGCCAACAAACAAGTACTCCAGATGGCTTTCCTCTGTCTCATTTAAGAATAAAACAATGTATTAAAAAACAATAAAACTATCATGCTGAAAAATGAATTATCCAGGGATAGCTCTTCAGAAAATGATAACAATTCTGCAAAGGAGAGAGCCAAAAAATAATTTCCAATGTTTCTTAAGTCTCTCCTTCTCTGTGACAAATATTTATGACAGTCATTGAAGACACAAGCCATTCCACCCCTTTTTAAAAGTCCTAAGTGTGCCAGAAGCAAAAAGCTAGGTTTTCAAACATCAGAACAGGTTATTGTATTTTTAAAAAATGAAGAGAAAACCAATTTAAGGAAAATTAAAAACTTTAACGGAGTTGTTTAATCCAATGTGTTATAAAATGCATCATTAAGAAGGAAACATCTAACTCCCTCTGATCTCAGATCACTTGGGAATCCCACTTGTCAGATAGGATAATGTGCTGCCTTTTGAAATTTACCAAGAGGAGAATAAATCATGATGAAGCATAAAGTTGGTTAGGACATGCAGTCTGCCAGAAACTCCTTTTCTGTTTAGAGAGTTATGAAGATCTTCTGAAAACCTGAGGTAGCAAAATGAATGTCTGAGCAACAGAAGAACTGATCTTTGTAGAAAGAGGAGTCCCTTTTGAAGTACTATAACAAAATTTGAATATGAAGAAAGAAGCACTCACGGAAAGATGGCATTCATATTCAGTGGAAATTTGCAGAGAAGAGAGCAAAATGAAAAGTTATTTTAATAACAGAAAGGTTTAAAAAAGATTTAAGACTGGGGACAAAGATAAAAGTTTCTGTTAGACTATAAAGCACAAGTTCTGGCTACATTTCAAAAGTCTTTTGGAGAAATGTATCTCCTCAGAAATATGAGATAACTCAGTTTCAGAAACAACAGAAAAATAGAGAAGAAACAAGAAGAACTACTGTAAAAGCAGAACTGCAAAAGATGATAGAAGAGACCAGAGAACACAAACTCAGTGAGCAAAAATACACGGGAATTGCTACTAGTTACCAGAGCACTGAGAACATCGGTCAAGGCCCTGAAGCGCTCTGTTATGTAGAGGTGCATATTGGGAGAACAGCACTGAGCAATAACGCTTTACCTCAAGTGATCAGCAAGACACACAGGCATTTTTTTACATCTTTTGAGGACGAAGGAAGGATGTGCCAAGTGAGTTGTTTTATGCTAGTCAGTGATCTCAGCTTGTTACCTGCTTAGCTCTCGGAGCTAGCTCTGGAAGGACAAGGGGTGGAGGACACAGTAGAACAGACTGGAAACTGAACCTGCAGCAGGGGGCACAGCTAAATGAATTAGCACCTTTACAGGTCTTAGTGGGAGCAAGACATTTGGTTCTTGACAATTCTGTGGGGTGATTTTTATGTTCACTGCTTTATTCTATACTAACAGACATGATTTCACCAAACCCGAAAGCATGAACTGCATGCTCAGCTAGTTTAAACTGGTGCAGCTGTATTTACTGCTGCTTTCTGAGGATCACACACCTTATCTTTCCTTAAATACAGATTTTTTTTCTTCTCAAAAAAAACCCCAAACCAAAACAACTAAAACCCAAAAAACCCCAGTGAATAATTTTTATGTCTTACAGAAGTGGCTTTTGTTTGTTTCGCATTAATAGCTAAACAGTACAGATCCTGGTCATACAAATAGATCCTAAAGTATGACTTTTCAATCAGGACCTAGCTCCATCTGTACAGCTTGCTTAGGAAGTGTAGGCAGAAGAAATAAAAAAGGAGTGCAGTTAGTAGCATTCCATAATTTCTAATCTTCTGGTTTTATGGTTTGATCAATGTTGCACAACCACAATACTATACGTGTTAAATGAACAGTATACCTGGTGTAATGGTCCCCTCTGTCTGCCCTCCACAAGACTTACTTTATTATCTTCTATCTCACTCTAAAAGAGCTTTGCTGTCTGAGTGGATGGAAATCTGGCTTTCAATTCCAGTGCTTCTTTAGAGAAATGTTTTTCTTATGGTGGATTTCTGCCTGCTGGAGCTCTGAGAGCAGTTTGCAGGCACACCTGTGGTCCACGGGACTGTTTGAAAGCCAAACACTGAGGTCTGTGGAATTATCCACACTTTAGACCTCTTTCATTTACATTATTCAGTATCCAAACTGAATGTGACAGTATGATTAGGCAAATAATATTGTCAGGTTGAAAAGGGAGGCAAGTCTTTTAATTATGGTGTCCTACTGATTGGAAAATGATATATGATGTAGCTGTTAAAAAAAAGGAAACATGAGTAATGCGACCAGTCCTACACCAAATTTACACAGCCTACAACAAACTTTTTGTCTCTCTCTCTCTGTGCCTTAACCTTCTTGCATGTTAGTTCAGGGTAATGATAACCGATTGGAGCAAGACACTGCTTGGTTAAGCAGTGTAGAAAGAAAAAGTCAGTGAGAATTAGAAAATTTAGAAAACAGTAAAACCATTCTGGTTAAGTTTCTGCTTCATTTTTAGTTTCTGTTGTTTATTTACTCACATAAAATCACAGTAAGTTTAACTTTTCTTCCTTCCCAATGACTGCTTATCTTAATTACAGTAAAGCCTGAGTCTGCAAATTAGAATCAGTGGAACATTTCCAAAGCTGTAACACAAACCCACATCCAGATCTCCCTGCTGATTTTACTGCCCTCCAGATCAGATACTCTGTGCTTTTCATCACTTTCCTCTCCTTCCTTTTGTTTGTGCCATCTACTTGTTGTTATGTACTCATTTCCAACCTGACACAATAAGTAACACATGAGTCACCCTGGGCTTTCAGCCAAAACCCACTGAAAACAATGGAAAGATCTCACTGGGATTTGCCACCAATTTCAGCAAGCTTTGGGAAACCTCTTTATGCCCACCACCCAGCTGAACATGACACGGAAACCTGATTGCTGTAGGCTGAGCTCCTGGGTTCACACCATCCACCTCCTCGCACCTTGGATTACATGGATAGTGCTGCTGCAGTTAGGGAAGCTCCCTCACGTGCAAAAAGTCACGGGTCACTTTTGCACAAGACATAGGAGTGTTTGTAGGCTATCTCAGCAGTACCTTTCTGGACAGGGCAAGTCCTTTACGTGTTGCTACACAACTCAGCACAGTATGGCCTCAATTAGGAAGGGGGCCCATGGATGGCCTTATAATAAATCATAGTGCAAAGGAATTTACAGTATGTTATCCTTCTAGGCTTCACCACTTTTTTCCTTTATTTAGCTATGTTAGTCTCGGGAATCTTACTGTTTTCATTCTTTCCTTCTGATTATAATCTACAATGCAAAGAAACTATAAAAACTCCTTAGCCTTTTTTCCCTCCCAGGTTTCTATTATTTTAATTCGTCAACATTTAGCTGCAAAGAAATGCAAGAATGACACCAGAGCTGGCCTGATTCCCACAGAAGTTAATTTTTTATGGCTGTTTACTTAAGAGGGGCTAGTGTAGGCCATAGTCACATCGGTCTCATGGATATGGCTGCCTATAGAGACTATTCAGGGATTTGGTGCTTTCCTCCTCTGATACTCCTTGCTTTCCAACAGAAAACAAGTCTGTCCCTGGAAAAAAAGGGAGGGAAATTGGACAGAAAAATTCAGAGTCCAAGCCTTGATTTTGGTAGCTGCAGGTTCAGAAGTTACAGGCTTTTTCACCCACTTCAAGTCTGCCACATCTCTGAGAGATGTACTGGTGTCTCTGCAGATAAGTATCCTGGACCTGATACTCTGTTGGAGCCAGATGCCAAGGCTGCTTAAAGGCAAGTCTTTCTGACAGAGGGGTAGTCTTGGAGGGCACATGCTTAACACAGCAACCTGTGAGTCAAGTAAACTGGTGGATAGAAGCCATGAATAGAAAAAGAGACAGTGGGAAGAACCTTGATTACATCAATCTTTAAAGTTAATGGAGGATATAAACTCATTTGACTCCTAAAGAAATCCCAATTGACAATCTTAACGTAATCTTCCCCACAGTAAATGGCTAATCTCCTTTGAAGAAAAGAAAGGGAACATTAATTCTAAAGACACACTGTTTAACTGTTTTATCAAAAGCCAAATTTAACTTGAAAACCTTAAAAAAAAAGTACATTGATTTCATTTTTACTACTCTGCTATGTTCCAAGGACTAGCCTAAAGGTAACCTTTCTATCCCAAGCATAAACTGTTTCATAGATTCCTCCAACAACTCCAGTATTGTATCTCCTTTGCCTGTATTTACAGATTTTAAGGGCAGCTGAAGCCAGTAAAGAACACACATTCACTTTTTTTATCCAACCTATTGCACCGTTTGAATTATAGCATGTATTTTTAAAGTGATTCATGACCAGAAGGGTTCAAGTAATGCAGTAATACCGGAAATTATCTGTAGTATTGGAGCTAGTATTGGAGCAATACCTGCGGCTACATCTGTAGCAATATCTGGGGACCTACCCTACTAGATACTTTACTAAGGAAATAGACCTCCAGATCCCTGTAAAGCCAGCCTGCTAAATGGGAAGGTAAGCTTGAGAGAAACACTTACCAACTTCAGAAGCTACTTTCTGCAGTTTTTCAAGAGTTCTACTTATCATAACTACATTTAATCCACGCTTTGCCAGCTACAAGAGAGGAATATAAAAGTTGTTAGAAAACAGTACGGTGACAAGAATCTTTAGCATTTTTCCAGTTTTGCAATAAAAACAATCATGGATTTTTTATAATTGCTTTCATTCACCTGCTGCTTGCCTAATGGGAAAAAACCAGATATTACCACCAGGCCAAACAATACTCAGGCTTCTAACAGTCTTCCAAAATATCTCCTTCACTGTATAATCTTGGACCCTTACAAGAAAAATATACTGGACAACAATCAAACCCCAATAATATGAACAACAATAAATAATCTGAGCCAATTTCAAATGAATGAAAGTCTGCAGGGAATAAAGGCAACATGACATTTCCCAGAAACACATTTTTATTTCAACTTGGATTTGGGAGGCCAAATATGTTGATGACTTCCTAGTCATTTTACAACATCACCTCCCACCCTCACATTCTTTTATCCTGAGGAAGTAGATTAAGAATATTGAATTGAAGGCTCAAGAGTTTGAAAAGATTTGGACTTTATTAATACTGTTTTAATAGAAATAAAATCCCATGCAGGTCAGATGGATAAATTTTAACTGTTTTTTTCATGAGATGCAAACTAAAAAAGAAAAAAGAAATCAAGGAAAAAAGGTGAAGTCCATGCATAAAAATTCAAAATACAGTCACACAAATGTACATCAACAAAGATGTTGGTGATAGTTGAAGTTTATAGCTGCAAACACTATTTAACAGAGCAGTCTGTTTATAGTCAGTTTGGTATTACCACATGCAGAACAAATGCAAAACAAATAGAGAACATTTTTCTCCTGTTTTTCCGAGGCCTCTCATTCCCATCAGTTAAAGAGTTTTAGGCAAAGCTTGAGAGAGAAACATGGCCCCAGCTTGTGGAACTAAGTTATTAACAAGTGGAAGCTGAACGGAGTTGTGTGCATAAAGAAAGGAAAGATGAAGCTGAAACTAGAAAAACGCCCATGAGAGCAAGGAGAAAGAGAGATAAATTAGTCAGCACAAAAGATAAAACCAACATTATCTGAAAGTACCAGGTTTGCTTAGAAGAAGAAACTAACTGGTGAAGCCCACACACTGAAGACCCATTCATTTCCATAGCTCACTCTCTGCAACACTTTCTCCTTAAACCTATTGAAGGGAAACAGTTTGTCCTGTTGGGTCTTCTAAAACAATGTAGAGAATGTTAAGGAACAAGGACCTTTGTTCAAAAATTCGCTACATCAAGAGTATGAGGGGCAGACCATCTATTAAATGTATCAGCCACAACACAGCCATTTGCATTTTTAGCACAAAGACCATGCTCACAATTCTGTGCTTTTGGAGACTCTCTCACATAATTGACGGGTGCTCCAAAGAGACCTACACAGACTTAAGACACTCGGGAGTTTCGAAAGCTTATTTTTAAGGGCTCCATTTTAAGTTCTCTGGAAGAGAACACTAATTGCCTACATATTAGCAGATTTCCCTTTGTCCACAATGAGTTTGACTCAAGCCATTTCCAATCAGAGACATGGCCTCCATTTCCATGGTCACTTGCTCATTTGTGCCATTTTGGGGTGTTCAGATGGGGATTATGTTAATTTTTGTGCCTTCAGACCCAATACCAAATATCAGCCATGTCACATATAGAATATACCCAAAGTTCTGCTTCACTGGACTTCTCAATATCATCTCGGCTATGTCTCCTAAAACCTAGGTAAAAAATGATTCCTATCGCTAAGATTGCATTGTATTTCAGCTAAAAGCACATGTTTGTGGCAATCTTATAAAACTGTTAACCATCAGGAGAGGACTCTCCCTTGCTGCTGTATACCAGACTAACCAGAATTATAAGGCTACACACCTGACTACCCGTTTTTCCTTCCTCACCCATACAGAAATGTGCATCCTTTTCAGAAATAGGTTTTGTATGACCCTCAATCAAACAAAAAGAACTGTGCTTAGAAAAGAATTTCCTGGCCATCTACAGCAAAGGTTAAATCAGTTTTAACACTACCAAATTTCAAATACATAACTTTTAGCGTAGATGTCCTTAGCACAAAGCATTTTCATAAAATAAAAAGTCTTTGGTGTTAGAGGATGGTATTTCCCCTTATAGTTAAGAATAAGCATTGGCTCCCAGTAGCATAATGTGAGGCTGCTTGTGTTAGGAAATCCTGACTCCCAGTGGCAAAGGACTAAAATGCTGCTGAACCTCTCAGACTGCTAAAATGTAAGATCATTATTACCAACTCCAGCCATAATGAATTATGACAACTTAGCATTTAGAAATGGGGCTAATAATGAAGAAAGATCAAGTAGGATCTGCACTCTGGAATCTCACAAACTTGTTAAGAAGTTTAAACCAATATTAAATTAGTATAAAGTCACCATGCATTTTCTAGCACATTTTTGCAGCTCAGTCTGAGGTGAATTTTTAAACAATAAAGCTTCATGGAAGGCAAGATACAGGTGTTAGATTCAAACCATGCGTGCTACACTGAAAAATTGGTTATACCCTACATGGATCATTAGATATATTAAATTAAAATCCCTAATAATGCTTTATGGAATCTTTAGCTGCCTACCATAAATTTCTACCTATTACAAAAGAGATTCTTCTGTCTTCCGCACGATTGTACTGATATGCCTCAGTGCTTCACCCCTTTTCTTTCCTTGCGTGGGGTTCAGACCTGTAAGGTCTCTATGATTCAAATCTTTCAACCCTTTTTGGTCCAGCTGACCAGGACTGAGACAACAGGGCAGAAGGATTCTGCAAGCTTTCTGCTAGCTCTGCACCTGTGCAACACAAGTGGAATAGCAGCATTTCCAGGAGTAAATCCAGGACCAAATGGAGAAATTAGACTACATATGCAACTGGAGCAGGAAAACTCAGATCATATTTAGCTTGTATTATATTTTTGGTAATACTACGCACAATTTCAGGAAATGAAACAAAGGTTTAAGATTTGAGAAACTGTTGTATTAATAAATGAATACAGTGCCTGTCTCAAAATGGTCTGCTAAAATATTGATTTAGACACAACCACTGGCCTGACTTATAAGAGAGTTATGAACGATTAACAATAACAAAAATAGTGACCAGGTGAGCCACCAACATCCTGCTTGTGCTCTGATATCAGATGAGAAGTGTGCAGAGGCTAAACCGTAAGTCTCAGAGTATGGTATGGCCTTGTCCATAACCCAGTATGTTTGAGGTGCTAAGCCAGTAACAGATGCTAAAGCACACCTGCAGTTATTACATAAGAAAAACAGAACAAACAAGACTGTACCAGTACCTGAAATGCTAACAGATGATGAGAGATGTGACAGCCTGGCAGCACACTCACAGTTGACTTATTTTTCTTCCTTGTTATAAGTCTGGTGAATCTAAACCCATCAGCCCAAGAACTAATGGACCAAATCTAATAGAAACCTGGCTTTTGAAATAAGTATAGCAAACTAGATCCAAAATCCCAGTACTCTGACATCACAGCCGTCAGTTAAAAGGTTGGGGTCTTTATGCTCAAGAAGGCCAGTTGTTCAAATTCTAGCACCCTGACATGCTAGAAATACAGACAGAGACTTCTTGGAAGCCTGGACTTCCATGCAGAAGAGGATAAGCTCAAGTTGTATGTGTGCTTGCCTCTCAACACAAGCTCAGAAAAAAAGAGGGACAATAATTTGCTCTGACAAATCTGGGCCCTGACATCAACAAAGTAGTATTCTGAGACCTCACAGCTGCCGGGGTCTTCACTCAGCCCCACTCAGCTCTTGAGCTTCACAGACTTTGCAGAGGCCTGTATTTAGCCATAAACCTTGAAAACAAGGGTACTGAACCAGTAAATACTGTGATCTTGCCCTGGATCTCAGTGTGCTAGGTTTTACCCAATGAACCACCTACTGGGATTTCCACATAAAACACTGAACAGAGAAAGCCACATCACACTAGCCTTCCAAAACACAAAACCTGCTCTCCTTAGTCTCCTATACGATATACTACCAACAAGTGTGGAGCACTTATATTAGTTTGTGATTCATTATCAGCCCGTGCTTGAGCTCAGGATGTCAGAAAGAGATTCATCACCTTGTGTCAGAGCTCTAACTCTAGAACAGACACTGTGGCCTTCAAACAAGGCTTGCCCTCACATCAGCCCATAACACCAGAGGGACCTACGCCAGAAGAACATCAGAGAATTTTGTACCCTGACATCAGACCAGCAAGACAGTAGTGCTGAGCCAGAAACTCCAAAGGTACACAGACATTAAAACAGCAGGGTCAGATTTATTTACCCACAAGCCACTCACAAGTGTGTGCTTCGACCTCAGCCAGCAAGATGACATGCCAAGCTATGAGCTCATGTGGTGTAGGCTTGAGATCTGCCCCACAGAGCAGTAGCTGAGCACAGCTTCAATCAAAGGGACCACCTGGGGAGGAAGGTACGTTTCAACAGGGATAAAGATGGATCTCAGTCATCCCACAAAAGCCAAAAATAATGAACAGATGTTCCACAAAATCTAGCCAGTTCCAGCCAAGTTTTAAAAAAAAGAAACAACACAGTAGTTGTTTAAATTTTTCTCATGGTGTAAAGCAGCCATTTGCATGCTATAACTGGCCTTTTAGATGGGATTTAGTCTTGCATAACCTATATAGAACAAAGGAAGCAGAACAATGAGAGAGGCTCTGATTTAGACATTCACAGGTGCCTGCAGCCTTCACAAGGATTAAATATCACCAGGTGCTCACACACAAAGTTAGTTCAGCAAGCTGCATGTGCATGCGACTACACCAAGAATCATGGTGCTAAATAAAGTTTTAAGCATTTCTGATGTTTCCTCTCCCTGTCTTGCTCCCATCCCATTCCCCCCTGACCCAAGTATTCATCAGACCCTTCCTGTTTGCTCATCACTACAGCAACTCATTGAGTAGACAGAAGGCAACATTTTTCCTTCTTTCCCATAGGAGAGCTTGTGATATTTATCACTATGCCAAATGGTAAACTACAATAGCTGGTATTTGTCTTTGTGCTTCCTACATTCAATGCACTTTCAAAGGTAGTTATTGCATTGCCACTCCCACTAATTAAAATCATGAGGTAGGTGCTTAAACAATGCACACACTTAAAAAGACTAGCCTAAAAATTCTGTAAATTAATTCAAAAGCAAACTCATTTTCCTTTCCTGTGAGATGTATTTTATAATTTATGAGCAGGACGCATCACATCTAAACTTTTGCACATTATAGGCTGCTCATTTTCACCTGGTCACCTCAACTCTGAAGACAAGAACTCATGTTTCATTGCTGTTTAGCTTCTAGAAAGGAAGCCAGTTTTGAATGAAGACACTAAAGAGAAAATCTACTGTTCAGTCACTATCACTAATAGCAAGGCTGGTACAAGACAGTACAAGGCCACCCTGCCTTCAGCGTTGATTAGCATGGGTGAATAGAGAAGGACTGCTGTAGTGACACTGCACAGCAGTAGCTACAGGGTCAGCACAGTGCTACTGTCTCCTCCTGCAGGCTCCTAGAGCTACCAATTCTTAATTAAACCATTAGATTTCCTTATAATGGCCGTAACTTGTAGTTTATATTAATTTACACAGATTTTTCCTTCATTTGTTGCTTGAGATATATCTTTAAAAATGTCTTTGCAAGTGTAAAGGCTAGAAAATTACATTTTGTGTGTTAATGCTGGACCACCCCACTGAAAGTCAAAAAGCAGATTAGCTATGAAACTGGGTAAAAAAGGACAATGTAGGTGACTTCCTACCCTGGACAGACAATATGAAATCTTTTGGATTACTCAGTGTTTCAATTTTATTTCCTTGGTCTGACGAGACCATTGAAGCATGAATGACTTTCCTCTGAAATGCAGTACCAGTTTTCTTTCAGAAACTTGGTATTATGATATTATTAACTTGATATGTTATTTTGCACATACAAGAGGAGAAATATTAGTACCATGTTTGTCACAGTGGCTTTGAATTCTAGAATAATTTTACTAACTTGCAGAGACTGATGAAGGGGTAGCAATTGCCACTTTGTGAAAATAAACTTAAGGGTAAGTAACCTTTCTTACCTCAAAGGAATACGCTTTTCCAAGCCCATCTCCTGCTCCTGTGACCACTGGAGAAAGTAAAAAGGAGAATCAGGATTCCATTTATAGTTCTGCTTTAGCTTGTTCTTTCTTGAATTCTTTAATCTTCATCATCTGTGTTTCCTGAACACTGCACCCTAAATGCTTCTACTACAGCACAGAATCAATCTTTTAAAAAATCTGTTTCCTTCTGACTTTTTCATCCTTTTGTTACTTCATTTAGCACATTTTGTCTTCAGAGCAAATCCTACCCCACAGTAACCTATCTGATGCAGTAGGTAGTTATTATATTTTCAATGGAGAGATGCTCTGCAACAAGTCAATTACCTAAGAGGTGGTAGAACTTTCTTCCATATACATATTTTTACAGGTTCTACTTTGCAAGTCTTTCACTTATATGTTGGTGGCAGAATGGTAGGTGATAAGGACTAACTGGTGACCGAAGCTGATATAACACTTTCTCACAGGAGAATTCTGTATATAAGAAAACATCACAGCAAACTTACCACCGTCTATAAAATGTTCTTCCTTCAGAGCTGTCCTATTAATTTTACCTTTACATTTAGTGTTACTAGGAAAGTAAACAAGCTTTGGCATTTGTAAAGCACCCTGAACTTTAAATGTTATGCAAACTAATCCTAAAGAGGAACTCTAGAAAGAAAATCCTTATCACCTTAGAAATAAAGAAGAAATAAATAAAGTAGGAAAGCACTGAAGTGATTTCAAGGTAAACCTCATAAGCTTTCAGAGCAAAATTGAAAATGAGTCAATATCTAAAAAATGTGGATTAAGGACTTGTAAATTGCAAGAGACATTGGGGAAGCAAGGTGATTTTGAATGGTTAGGTTCATTGCCAACAGTAGAGCAATTACTCTCTCATTTCACAGAGAAAAGAGACTCCCTTAGTGGAGCAGCAGTGGATCTTTAGCTCTCTAGCAGACCTGCAGATGAAAAGCAAGAATCTGTTGGAAAACAAGCTTCCACCCCCCAACTTTAATTTTTATGATTCTCAGGATCTCATGTGCCATGTGATACAGAAAATCATCCAAGCCTTATGAATTTTACTGGGCCCAGAAGACTTTATGTTTATAAAAAGGAGAGATCATAAAAGGTCCACTGAAGGAAACAAGTCTCTCAGCCTTCAGTGGAAACAAGGATTTTACACAGAAAGTTCCACGTGCTCCTCCTCACCTTACGCACAGAATGGAGGTCCTTGCCTCACTGAAATCCAAATGAGACCTGTGTATTGCTTTAGAAGCAGCTGGTATTCCGGTAGGTCTTCTGCAAAGGGGTGGATTTCATTTCTTATTAATCCCCTGTGAGATGTGCTTATTAAACATGTACTCAATCCAGACACATCAGGTCTCTAATGCAGGGGAAAGGAGCAGAGTACTGTTCAGGTCACTTCTTAACAAGATGCCACCATCAGTGACATCTGTAGCCCAGGAACTCAGACACTGCAGTACCTGTTCATTCTTGCTTAATACTGATAATCTAATCAGCTTAAGAAAAACATCAATGATCAGTAGGAAGAAGAAGGTGTTTATTAAACATTTCTGGTTTTTTATGAGAATGCGTAATATCTTTAAAAAAGTACTGCCAAGTTGCAGCCTTTGAAGTTTTTAGGCTAGAGTAGATTTAGCTCGTTAATGATACCATTAAGGATAGGTCACCAATTTGGAAAAAACAGACTGGAGCAAAGTCACCAGGAACAAAGAAAAGTTGCTTTGAAGAGTGGAGACCATATGCTAGACATAAACTAGTTGCTTCACATATCAGGAAACTGAGGATATAGGCAATGCTATTAAAACTAAAGCATTCGCAGTAGAGAAAAAACATCAGAAGTAGGAATGGGGAGAGAATTCACATCTATATACCAGGTGCATGAGCTGTTACCAGTTTGACTATTTTTCTATTCTCTCCAAGTATGCAAAACCTTCAGGCTCATAAACCCAAAGTTACTAGGAGAAAACAGAAAGAAATTAAACAAACCACACTTAGTGGAAACTGTTTTGTTCTGAAGGGACAGGGTAAGGAAATGCAAGGAAAACCTCTCCCGATTAGTAATGTAACAATCCATCACTCAGTTACAAGAAGAAGAAGGTGAGGAAGTTTCTTTTACCTGCCCATTCTCCCAGCGATCGAAAGAAAGTCTGAGGCAAAGCACTCCAGATATGTGGGAATATATATTTCATAAATCTGATGCATTTTACCAGAGTACAGAAACAGATCAGACCCCCAATAAGAGTGAGTAGCTGATGCTGGAACACTTCCATGGCGAGCGAAGGCAGTGAGCTAGCATGAATCAGACGCTCTCTCCCCAGGAAATGCTTCTTTCCAGCATGCTGCTAGTCTCTGACCACTAGCCGAGAAGTGAGAAATCTAATCAAGTCACGTGATTTTCTTTTTCCAAGGAATGTCCAGGGTTTAGATTAGAATAACATCTCTACATTACACTCAGATTTGTAAACTACTGAAAAACTCCGAACTCAGCAATGACTTCTGGTGCTTGCTTTAGAGAAAACGTTTCACTCCTCCTCTGGAAACTACACAAGAACAAAAAGAAAAAAAAAAAATTACTGTCATTGTTTATGATTCATAGAGACTAAAGATGTGTCTAAAACAAAACCATGCATAAGAATACTCCAAACATTGGGGATAACACACACCAGCACTACTTCCACAGCAATGAAGAGCTAAACTCTAGCTCAGACACCTCCAGGGCAAGTTCATACCAAACTTGTGCGGAGGCCAGAAAAATATTTATCTACAAATTTGAAGACAAAATAATGAAAAGTTACTAAACTCACCTAATTATTTCTATACAGAGAAAGCAGTATTATATACCTTTTCAAAGAGCTTCCTGAAAAGAGGTAAATATTATACCCATTTTACAAATGGTGCGATTATGGCATGAACAAGGGCAGTAATCTATTAACAAGGGAATATGACTTTCAGCTTCTCTGAACAAAGTATGTTTGAACTAGCATTAAAGTTGAGGATGTATCAAAACCTTAAGGGGAAAAAATTCTTACAAGAACAGTATCTCACTGCAAGACAAAGATGAAATCAAGGAAATTCAGACTTCAAGTGATTAAAAAAGTTTTAAAAAGTTAACATATGGAATTTCTCAGGGAAGGCACAGAAACAACCTTCGCTCTTCTTCATAGTGGCAATCTGAAACATTCATTTTTTAAAGATCAGTTTAAACTGAAGAAGAGGAACACTGACACACATGCACTTAGCATAAAGTAAAATAAAACTTGTCTCTATATTTTAATGATACTCTTCCACATTTAACACAAATTATCTTTAAAATTAAACCTAAACCTGACACCCAGCAACACATGTCAGGTGTCACACTACTGACACCTTCAGCCAGAAGACCACAATATGCAGACTTATTACAGACTAAAGATGATGTCTGAATCACAAGGAATATAACACTAACTATACCTGTAACAAGAAGATATAAAAATCTTTACCATCTCAGCTTAACAACCACACAGTTTCCTCACACATAAGCTCTTAAAATTTCAGTATAATTACTGTTTTCTATACCATAACACCTCTCTTCTTACCCCAAAAGTAAGGCCAGTCACATCAAAAAAGATTTGAGTATTAAATTTAAAAAAATATTTACATATAATCACAAATTCCCCAAAGAATCACAGTGGTTCAAGGAATACTTCAAATTTGAACAAGTTGCACTGTGTTCTTCGTATGCAACAATGATGCTGAATACCTCCTTTAAATGAAAAAGAAACAAAGCCACTTCTGTTTGATGATAGAGTCAAAATGCAAACTTACATAGCTGCCAGTCTTTTCTTTTGCACTTCCAGCCCTGCCCATGCTCCCTTGACATTTCCTTTTCTGGAGGCTGGTAATGAGTCTGACACATGCTTACAGTACTTCATGAGCCTAATATTTGTAAATCAGGCTGAGATACTGAGAGGAAAAATAATAAATTCTTATGAATGTGATGAATTGTTCATCCAGCGCAGTCTAAGGTTTTTTTCTTTAAGTATTGCTTCTCTGACTTTCACAGGAATCATTGCAGGAACCTTACCCACTGCAGGAGTAGAAAGCTTCTTTGGGTGACCACTATACTTTTTCACTCTTAATCTCACTCCATTACAGCTAGCCTGCAGCTAAGCAATCCCTATAAAATTAAGAGTATGAGCAGATCAATGTACAGTACAATATACCTTTCCAATACAGTTACCATTTTTAAGTTTCTTTGTACATTCCCTTGTAAATACACCTTGCCACCTGTAGAACTTAAAAAGTTTTAAAAATACTGGACTGACTTCTGAAAATCAAGTTCTGTAGCTAGCAGCAAGTAATCACAAGACACTTCTGTGAGGGAATATCACTTTCAGAAGTCAATCCAGTATTTCTTAAAACTAACCTACTTAAAAATTATTTTAAATCTGTATTAAAATGAAACAGCCACTTCCATAATTCTCTAAATTCTAACATGAGAGTTGTGCCTCGTTGAGCACATATTCCCAGAGTTTCAACCAGCAAATTTACTGGAATCAATATTATCTCTGCAGATACAAAGGAAAATAGTAAGTGACTGAAGCTCAGTTGCTTTGTGAAAGGATGCAAGCACTTGCAAGTTCTTCTAGATAATACCTGCTCTTGGTTATTCCTAAATTTGTATTTTAAATTATTCTGAGTAATACTATCGTAAAGACTTTGGGAATCAGGTCTGTATTTTAGGTGAGAAGTGTAACTCTGAAGGACTTCAAAAACGTAACATGAACAATGAATTAAATACAATCACTTCCACTGCAGTACAGAATGAACTAATGAAACTACTTCTAGTACAGTATAGCAGCTGATTGCACAGAAACCAAATATTCATGCTATCTATGTGTGCTTAAAAGCATTTTACATGTCCATCCACACAAAACCCGAAAAACTTGTTAAAACTATAATCTGCATCTCTTTATTTATAAAAGGTACAGCAAAATATTAATGAATTAAATGCATACAGTAGCTGTTCCTTTGTGGGAATTACATCTTATTTAGCAGGTGCCATTATGTGTCCATTTGTATTGCAATCAAATGGCTCTCATAATCTTTTTGTAATTAATGAAAACCTTCCAATGCCTTGTCCCACTGCAGAGAGATGAGGTTCAATAATTAGGATTCTGGAGGTAGAGATGATCTGGAGAAAGACAGTCCTATAAAAGAATACACTCAAAAATATCAAAGGCTTTTTAAGACTAAAGGAAATCCTTAAAACCAGAAGATCTCTCTAAAATAACTGCAGCAACCCCTTCCTTTCCCAGCTCTTCAATAGGCAGAAAATGGAAGTCACATCTCTTAGCCAGCTGTGAGAAACTGGATAGCCCAGACTTCTGCTTCCACTTTGACTGTGCCCTTAAATTCCACTTCTATTATCTGCAGTCACTCCTCCTCTTGCCATTCAATTCCACATAGGCAGTGGGCAGCCCAGTCATTCCTTGAAGCTTCTGGTGTGAGCTACTCACATGTTTCTTAGATCTAATCCAGTCTGGTCATTCATGTGTTACACACAGAGTAATGCTTTACAGATTTACCTATATTTTAATTCAGCAGGGATAAAACAAGTCATTAGATCACCCTGGTTCCACATCACGGTCTTCCAGAATCATCTTTTGTTTTGGTCATTTTCAAAAAATCTCAGCTTATGCTTGCAGGGAGTTGAAAACTTCAATAAGATTAATTACTCTGCTGTCCTCCAGTGCTGCAAGGCTTCTACCGTGTTTTCAAAGATCAACACTATATCCTCAGAGACACAGGTAAGCATTATCAACTGTATTTTCAAAGAAGGAAATAAAGATACAGAGTGGTGCCATTATTCTCCCAGATGGTAACAAAACCAATGAGATTCCAGATCTTTTTTTTTTAACCATTGGACCAGCCTTGCCCACTGTAGCAACCCCCTGGGCTTGTTATGATTCCTTATTCTGAATTTTAAGCATGAACTAGTACCAGATAAACTTTCACTGCATATTTAAGACACAACAAAACACTGATCCTTTCTCCTCATTTAAACACAAGTTAGTCTTCCATATATCAATCATTTTCCCCTCTTGTAGTTTGTATATAGTACCATCACTTCTCTGCAGCATTAAAAGGTAATTACAGACAAAACATCAGAGGAGGGGACTGACCTAAACAAAAATAGATTTACCCTTGTTATCTCTCCTAATTACCTGTTTGGTACTGGCTCATACACAAAAAAATCTGTTTCAATATAAAAAAAACCTTCTCTCAACGTCCTTCTCTCCTTGATCCTGCAGCAAAGTTATGAGGGTTCACTGATGACAACAGTGACAACTGCAGCAGAACATCATGATGTTATTGAGGACGAAGAAAAGATTGAATGTCTACACAACGCATACTGAACACACTGGGCCATATCCTGAATTATTCAGGCAACACTTACACAGGGAACAAACTCGCGGCACATCTCCTCTTTGCCCCATACATTCTACAGTCACTTACACAAGAGCAAATGCGTATGTGAAATCATTCTGAATCACTAGCATCTTTCATCACTTCACTGATATCAAAGATTGCATATGGCATAAGGCAACGGTGAATCAAGCCTCATGATCTTTACAGGCAGTTTTGCCTCAGAGAGTACTGGGAGACACGGAAACAGAACAAATAGCACCAAAGTACAGGTAAATGAAGAAATTTACAACTTCAGATTTGCGAATGGCACTCCTTCCTATAAATCAGCTTGTGGTGTTAAAAAAAAAGCTAAAATTAAATTTGTCCACATGTAAAAAACATGGTGTGCAAGAATATTTCTGAATCAATGAGCTGTGTGCACATCTATGGCAACTGAGGTAGATTTTTTTTTTCTTGTTCCAAATACGTTCCAGCATATACTTATTTAACTTCTCAGCAATGCTGAACAAAGTTTTATCTTCAGTCTCTTTCAACGCAGGCATTTCGGCTAACTCTTTGACTCAGGAAGTGCATTCTCTTCATCCCCTGGTTGCGTAGGCTTGCTGTTTCCTCTTAAGGTTAAAAATGAGTACCTCAGTCCTCCTGCCATACTAAAGAAAAGAGAATGAACAGAGGTGTCAGAGATACCTGATGCTGTATGTACCATTTTATAGGTATGTACCTTTCCTTCCAAAGCATTAAAGAATGCCAGCTAGCATAAATTACGAGTACCTCAGAGCTATGTAAGCCATCTGAGAAACGAACCCCAAGTAGACAAAGATGAATTATCAGTTGCTCCAACAGATTCATACGAACAGATGTAACAGTTCACCCAAACACAAAAAGTAACAACTCACAAGTCATAACTCATATTCAACAGGCAAAACTCAGTCAGTTAGTGTTCTCACTTCCCACACCACTTGGCTTTTACTGGGAAGCCTTGCAGCTCAGAACTGCTGCTCATAAAAAAAACCAAAACCCTAATTCAACCCCACATAGTAAAACCGCAGGCATGTTTCCATAGTTAAGATCTTACCATAGTAAGATTCAGTATCTGAAAACAGACATGAAAAGACATAACTAATTGTAATGAACTCTACATCCTGAGGCAGTGCGTCCTCAGGCCAGTAGTTTCAAAACTGCATCACCCAAGTGGGACAAATCAAACAAACAATAAAACTGTATCTCACTGAGAAATCTTCAGCTTTAACAAATAAAAGCTATTCAAGTTCCACTCACCAAATATTTAGCCCTATAAAGTTTAACATGGAGAATATGTAATCTCGACCAATCAACATTCCGATGTAAGCAATGGATATATTCTGAAAGGAAACAAAAGCCATGCATTTACTGAAGTCAGTTTTAATCTCCAAGAATATAAATGATATGAATTAATTTACTTTTCTAAGGAAGTAGCTATACTCTGCTGCTGGCCACTCTAAAATCAGTGTTTAAATTAGTTTCATGGGATGTCAGCCTTACGGGTAATGTAACAGTGAAACAGAATAATAAAATCAGTATGTTTTCTAAATGAATGCAATGCACTGAGAGTGATTTTCTGGGGGAAAAAAAGAAAAAAGAAAAAAGAAAAAAGAAAAAGGAAAAAAAGAAAAAAAAAAGAAAATTAGCTATTTGATGTTAGGCAAAATGGAGCTATGGCCACATTCTGAAAATGTACTTCTTTTTAATCTTTGGAAGGCTCATTTCAAATCCTGTTTCTTAAAAGCAGGTTTTGGGTTCTCAAGCATAAAAATTATGCTTTAAAGTTACAATAAAAGCTCTTTACTATCGCTTTAAAAGGCTTACCTCCCTACTTTGCCAACTAAATGTGCACTGAAAGCACTTGGCTCAAGTTCAAGGCAGGCACCGTTTAAAGATTCTACCCCTCACCCTGCCCCCATCAAGTTTTGGGAAAATTGTCCCCTATAGACAGAAGGAAAGCTATAGAACTGTGTGATCATTTTACCAACACTTTGTTGGTTTCAAATGTTTTAGCAGTTAGCCTGGACAATGACATCATTTCTACCAATTTCTACTGGGGACTACTGCATCATAAAGTGCTTCTCAACTTTAAAGCTGTTCAAAATATCTTGAAGACTAATTATTACTCAGAAAATAGAAATAGTGTTTCTATCTATCTTAATGGTTCAATGCAGACATATAAAATTTAAAAGAACGCTTTCAGGACCACAGAATGAAAACTACTAGATTAATCTTGCCAGCTTTCAAAAACAAACAGAACTGTATAAAGAGAAGTACCATCTTCTTTTTGCAGATTTTGCTACGCTGGAGGTATTGTTTTCCTTCATCACCCATGAAAGGGAGCACCCAGAGGACTGTTACTCCTGTGCCTAAGCTAGTCTGGATTCTGATAGTTGTTTGGCCCACAACTGCACGAGTTTTATCTTTTGCTAAAACTCTTCCAGCTTACAGCTCTGTGCTACTCTCCAAACTGGCCTACAAAAAGGTGCTGTGCAGTCAGTGATCTTCCCAGCTCAGACATGCTGGCCTTCTCAACACAAAGGAAGCTGCACTGGTTTTAAATTAAACTGGGTTAGAGAAAACAGACTGTAAGGACACCAAGTTCAGTTTTAAGACAGGCATGTTCTGGTGTTCATCAGATTGACCAGAATTTATATAAACCAAAATCAAATAGTCCATTCAGCTAGAATACAAGTTGTCACACAGAGACAGACGCAGTTAACCATAAAGTAGTAAACATTATTCTGTATCTATGAATGCCCTATCTATTAGCAGCAACAGAAACTAGTTCAGCCCAAAGCGAAAGTGGGTTAGTCTGTATCAGTTTGCAATGGATTTGCACCAGGCTACCTTGACCAACTCACAGTAACTTGATGAGGAACAGAAGCAGGTGACAGTACCTGATGAAATGTGGCTAAATGTACATGTTTTAATTAAAAGTGGTTGAGATTTCTCATGTAGGAAGAAGAAAAATAAATTAATACTCACTGCTTTCTTTTTCACTGCTTCAGTGGAAGAAAACAAGGTCACTTTTTTGTGTGGATCTCCAAAATGTATGGCACAAGCAGTGTCTCAGTATTAGCCCTCATTTTGAGTTTCCAGCTTAAAGCATAATCAGGATCACTGCTGAGTCAATGCTATTCCCTGTCTATTTGAGCATTTTCATCTCCCTCTTCTCCATAACTCACCTTGATGGCACCAACTACTGCTGTTGTAAGCGCAGAATTGTAATGACTGCATAGGACAGTAGAATACATCAAGAGAAACCTAAATAAAGCAAAGGAGAAAATTTTATAAATTCCTTCCTGAAAGGTCAGAAGTTTAGCAACACTTTGAAATGTTCAACATTCTCTGGATCAGTATTTTGCTGGGATCTTCAATCCCACCTGTTCCAAATCCTAGAAAAAAAGATTCTGTGGATCTGTATTTTAAGTTAATGATGTGCATATACAGAGTACTCAAAATACACATTAAAATGTGCTGCTTGAGCTCTAGCAGAGTCATCCCTATTTTCTGTGCTTCTTAAATGTCAATACTTGAAGTTAGTTTGACCCCTTGCTGGGTGACGTCTGAAAGAGCAAAACAGGATCCAACTCACTTTTTTATTCTTGCTTTGACTCTGCAGTTCCAACAGGAACAAAGCATTGTTTCATTACGTTTTGAGTCTCCCATACTTTTCCAAGTAAAGAACAAACACAGTGGAACAGTTCCTATACTAAAGGGCTTACATTCTATTAACTGCAAAGAAGTCAGAGAATCAGAAGAGACGGCCAGCAGAGAGATACTGAGTACAGAAAGTAAAAAGCTAAATGTCATGTTGTTGACCACAGTACCTTATAAAGTCAACACCATAGATAATACTGAAACAGTTATTTACACTACTAGGAATAATTAAAAGACAGGACAGAAGCCTGGGGGAAAAAGATATTTTCTTTGAATTTTAACATAACTTACTAGTGAGTCTTACATTGCAGATTTGCAGTTTGAAACACTGCCATTAAAATGTCTTACTTGATTGCCCTGTGTCCTTACCCCAATAAGCAGGAAAGAAGAAATTGAAAGACAAATAAAAAATTTGTCCAGTGCTGGAAATGAGTTGCCTATTAAAAAAAAAAAGAGAGAGATTAAGAAATATGTGCTATATAATCAACTGTAAACACATATAAAATATAGTTAATATGAAAATGTGCAAAATCACAAATATATTTGATTCATATTACAACTACAAAACGTTTATATTACTACTGGAAACAGTTTGATGCATTTACCTTCAGAGACAACAGGACGACAGCACCCATGATACCTAGATACATTCTTGTAACATACAGCAGTACAGATATAAACCTGCACACTGCAAGCAATGAATACAAATACAATACAGAGAACCTGTATCCTTGTATTTATTGATACAGATACTAACACTGTGATTAATATTATATAATAAATAGTGTTGATATCAGAGAGAAAAATAAATAAATAATGTCCTTGAAACCTATTTCATACCATAGGTTCATTCATGAACACCTCTGAGGGTCCAAGCCTGCATTTTTGAGCTAATAGATTAAATAAGCATTACTAAGGCCTCTCATCAATGAAGGTCAATGAAAAGGCTATATCGTCACTTTGATGTCTGCTCCTGACATGCAGCAAAGAAAGACAGTGCCACACAACAGTCACTAAGAAACATGTCACAGACTCTCTTCCATCTCTAGTAACTCCAGGATATGCCTCATTTTAATCTAGTTAGTTTGAAGTCACCTGTATCAGCACAAAACTCGGCAAAGGCTGAACACATCCCTGGGAAAGGCTGTTGGTCTATGCTGTGGCTAGCTGAGCCTCCAGCACCTGAGGTAATAGATTAGAGGGATCTCCAGCAGCTCTGCCCTGCCAGAATTGTGCTGGTGTGCAACAACAAATTGCAAAGTATTACAAAGAGGCATTCTGGGGCTTCGTTTCTCTTCCATTGCATCATGCTTTCCTATCCTCCTGGTCAGCCAGCTGGTGAAGAAGTGAATAACTGGGACACTCACACACTGCAGACTCTGCAAGATGTGGTAGCTACCGCTTCAGAAAGAGCTAGAGAAGCAGAAGCACTCTCCCTATCACATAGACAGGGTACTGGTATCTTGACTGGCAAAAGGTACTTGCTGTGCATTGTCTGTGATGGATCAAGGCAAAAAACTCTACTAAGGTAAAAGCAAGCCAACTTCTATGGCCTGAAAATCTGCTAAATACAGGTGTTATCTACAATGATCTGTTGACTTTTCATCAGTATTTTTCGATTTTCTACCTTTCTTCTGTGATTTAGTCTCTATGCATCATGTTGACACTAGTTATCCACATCATTTAATCCGACTTTTAATATTAAGCGACCAAGCCAGTGCATATGCACAATAGGCACCATTCTTTTCTCTGATTTTTTTTTCCAGGTAATTGAGCATTAAATTGTTTGTGCCAAATCAACACGTGGGCACAACACACTCTTTATTATTCCCGTGGACTAAATCTAGCAACAAGGTAAATTTTGCTGTCCAGTTCTTCCAAAATTACTCCAGCCATGATTGTTGGGAAAGCAGTTGAAGGCTTACAGCCATACAAACTCAGCCCCCACCAAGTCTGCCAAGAAGGGCATCAGCTGCATTTTCCTAAACTGGCACAAGGTCATTCTGGACTGACATCACAAGAAGAGATTTCACACTCAGAGCAGATCTAAAGCCATTATTTTTCAGGGAATGACAATTTTCCCACTTAAAGCAGACTTGTAAGAATACGATGACAAAATCATGTGTGTCCAGGGCACAACAACATACAACAAAGGACACTGGAATGATTTATGACACCCGCATGCTCTGTAACGATTTTCAGTGGCTAATCTCAAGTATTTTGAAAAGGGAATATGAGTCTCTAGACTCATTTTATTGGTAAGAAAAAGGCAACTCAGCAAGCCTGCGAGGGAGCCAGAAAAACAACACAAATCTCCTGGTTTGAAACTTTACATACCAGGACATACTGCCTACAGTATTATACTGTATTACAATTCGCAATGGAGAGTCATGCTGTTGTTCTAGTAGAATGTAAAATGTAGGTTACTAAACTAGACTGAGACTAAACAGGAATCTGTTCTGTGCATCAGAATGAGAAAAGGACTGGAAATTGTTTTTGGTATTTGCAATCTCATTTTAGAGCATGTGGCAAATCACACAGTGCAGCTGGATTCCCAACCACTTGCTCTAGCTTACAGTCCCCAGTCATACACTATTTTTTAAACGAAGACTCATATAAGGGATATCACACAGCTTCAGCTTCTCCTCAGAGTGAATAATTACAAGTTCTTACCTGTGAAGGGAAGTCCAAGTCACACATTTCAAACAGTAGTCACTAACATGGAGGTAGGATTACCTCTTTAAAAAAAAAAAACAAACTAAAAACCCCACCCACACCCCCAACTGAAAAAACAGAACAAAATACTGTTATCAGTCTGACATATGGAATACTGCTCCTTACCTGCTGAAAGTCTCCAGTAGAAAAGCTAATAATAACTGTTGGAACCACCATGAAACAAGCATTATAGAAAAGGACACCGTATTTTCCCAACTCCTGTGAAAAATGAAACATGGTATTTGGAATTACAAGCCACCTGGAAGCAAACTACGAAGTATTACTCTGGCAATCCTTCTGACATTATTGTCAATGAGCAGACAAAACGTAATACACTTCAATTTAAAATACAAGCTTGTGATCATTGGATTCAGTGTTTAGCACTGAGCTGAGTTTCCATTTCAGTGACTTTGTACGTTCAGCAGAATATTACTGCTCTGCTATAACTTGAAAAGTTTCTATACAACACCAGCTAGTCAGAAACTTCCCAAGGCACTGGTCCAGAACCGCTCTGTGTTAGACTGCAGATAAGTCTCTGCCTGGCCAAGAGATTACCCATTCCATCTACCGCAAATCAACCACAAAAGCATAGGGCAGGCTGGCTCTCTGGGGCCAGCATAGCAGGAAAATTAAGCCTGAATCCTAGATGGAGCATCTGTAATCACTGGTAACTGATGTAACATCAAGCAACTTGAGGGATGCCATATATCCTGTTGGTTAACTTGCTTGACACAAAGACAGAAGATTAGGGGAATGAAAAACAGCGTTCCCTTCCTCCAGATTCGGCCATACTACGTAACAAATCTCTCCAGCTTATCTCTTGCTTTAAAATTAAACCCTGTATTTTGCAGAAACTTGTGAGGCCATTAAGTGCTGCTCATAAAGAAAAATATGGAGTCTGGATTTGATGTGACTCCTGAGATTATTAAAAGATACCTATTTCCACTGTACAGACTGATTCACAAAAGTCAGTGACAAAACCTCATCCAAGACTGCTCTTCGGTACAGCTTGGTATGTTTTCATGGCACTGTATTTGAAGAGTAGCCTGCTCAATGTTTACACAAAGTATAATGTATCAAGGTATGGCCTAATTCTTTGGCATACATGGGTTCGTATGGGTTCGTAGGCCTGCTTTCAGATAGCCAAAAAAGTTGTTATTGTTACTGACTCAATGTGGTCAGGTCTCTGTTCCTACCCACAAGTTTATTTTACATGTACGTCACTTAAAGTGTGTTTCTAGTAAAAAAATCATCTCCCTTAGACATATATACCAAGTTTACAGGTAAGCAATTTGCTTTTGGTTTGGATTTATTTTTTAGCCAAAACCAACATTTTAAAGCCACTACAAACTCTGCCTAAAAGGCTTCAGAAAAAATAAAATACACTGTTTATCTAAGCCTGGCCTGAGATACTAATAACAAGTTTTTCCCAGCGTGTTCTGTATTAAGGATGTATATATCAACTGATATATGAAAGCAAATGAAACTATTTATTAGTTCATAACTGTATGTTCATAAAGTCATATAATAAGTAACCCACTCCTACCATATTTTCATAATGTTAAATTCAACCTGATCACCCCACAGTTACCTTTGGATTGATTTTCTGCTTTGTGTAAACTCCATTTGCTGCTGTGAAGATATCATTTAGCAGCACAAACATGTAGCCCTCCAGATTAAAAGACAGATCAGACCTGGGAAAGAAAAATTACACTGCAAATAAGCAAACGGCATACAATGCATTGCACTACCTTGTTTACCTAGTGAAGTATCATAAATGAGGAAATGCAAATCCTGAGAACTCCAGAAAGTCACAGGTTCTGCTCTAAGCCTTCCTTATAAGTCAAGGTGCTTTACATGCCTCCAGTCACAGGACCCTCACAAATAAGTCGTCAGAGTTCCCAGAACTCAGTGCGGAAGTGGCAAGAAATGTTCAGTTTTCATTCTGTGAAAAATTCCATCTTGTCTCAATCCTGACAATCTGTACAATTACTACTGAGTATACTTATCTATTTCTTTTAACACAAAAAGCAGCTAGGGAATAAAGTATGACTACTTGTTTTTTACAGTCAGACCAGACATATTATCATCCTTTCTGTTTTGACTAGTTACCTCATGGATATAGGGTAATCCACTTAATAGGACACGGTTCTATCCGAGTCACATCAAATGGAAATTATTTACCTTTGTACATAGCAAAGTCAGGAAACAAAACATTACGTATCTAGTTAACTAAAGGAATATTCAAACAGAAAAAACCAGGAGACTAACATATGAGTGCTTTGTGAACTTAATCTCACATTTGAACTTGCTAAAAGTTTGAACTTGCTAAAAGTGATTAAAAAATTAGACGCTGCCTAACTCAAAACAGTATTTGACAACCAAAAGATCAGTCTTTCTACCCAGAACAAGAATATACTTTTCTAGGATTATTAAAATACAGTGATACTATGAAATAAAAGCAACATTCCTCACACAGCTTTAACTTGCTTTATTTATGATCCTTCAAACATGGAAAACCCATGGTGAAAAAAAGAAGCACCCAGATACTTCCAGCTGGAGTTAAATTTTTCCTTTTGTATGCCTGCACCTCCCAATGATGTCAGCAAGAGAGAGTTTCCCAATCAACTTAATTCAGAGTAACTGTTGTCAACTTAGGTTTACTTGGCACTTAACAACGAAGAAAATCCTCCTGTTGTCCCTCCTCACATAACATGACTTTGTATAACAAATGAAAACCTTACCCAGCTGCTATGAAAGCCCCAAGAATGATGGCAAATACACTGACTACAATACTCAGTGGGTATCGTTTCCTGTAGACAAAAATTAGACAGTTCACATTTTCATTATTTGAAGAGGAGATTAAATGCCTGTTTGCCTGAAAAGTTTCAAAGCAATTAGTAATCACAAAACATTTAACAGGAGGGCACAATCTTCATAACCTTGCAGAAGCAATGTGACTGACTACATGCCATGCTGTCAGACTTTGGCCCTGAGAACAGAGATTGAAAAAGCCTTGGGAGCATTCTGCTACTAGATAATTTTAAGAGTAAAGATTAACGGTTTAAAGTAACAGTGCTGGAACAAACCGTAATTTACTGTGTACTGGTACTCATAATGGACATATTTCAGTGTTTTCCAGTAATCCAATAAAGGAAAATCACTACACATCTCTCATGTAGTTTTTCATCTCACCTTTCTTGGAGCAAATGCTGTACAGCACCTTATCAAGGCTATTTTTCATATAGATACCTATTTTGAAGTCAAACTGAAACCTTGTACTTGGAGGAGAAAGCACAGAAGCTTATTATATTCTTCAGTATGTCTACATCAGCACTGCCACAGAGTAGGGAAAAGCATACCATAAAAACTATCCTGCTTCTTATACCTGTATTACTTTATTTAGAAGTATCTTAAGTATTTTTGCACCATACTGCAATGACTTACAGACATTCCCCTAGTCATTCTCTCAGGCCAGCCCCTAGCTCTGAGCTGGCCTGTGAGAAAAAGATCCATCAAAATAAAAGGTACCATGCTCTCGGAGAAATCCTGTGTGTCAAAGGAGCACAGATGTGGACCACTGTCACAACAAAGCTGTATGCAGTCTCTAGATATATTAGGCTTTGATCATAACGAATCTCAACAGTAACAACGCAAACATTGACTACTTTTCAAATCCTGAGGTAAGCCAGCATAAACTCTCTGGAGTCCTTTCATTTTCAGCCCCAAGGCAATACACTGCAGTAGTCTGTATGAATACAGCATTCTGCTCTTATACTTCCCTTAGGTTTGGATGTTGCTTGCACTTATACACCACATTGCTGTAGTTCAGCTGAGAACTGATGACAATCTCACTGACTCACACTTTCCTCACTTGCTTGTGGAAGGCCTCAGGCCAACAGGAGTAGACAGCAAGTTCTGCTTTCCCTGGAAACTTACAACTAGAAAAGAATCCTGGAGCATCCCCAAATATGAATCACATTGATCAACTCTTGCTTCAGCCAAAAGGAGATGCCAATCTACTTGAAGGCTTTTTTAAAAGCTTTTCCCCTGACCACCGCTCTCATGTTGCCTGGGTTCAGCCTCAGCAAGCTTCTTTTCCCCTGGTGACCCCGCCTTATCCAAGCACAAGCCATGTGGATAGAAATGACGGTGACAAAGTATGATGTGGCTATATTCCTGTTCTTCCAAATCAGTACAACTGAAACTAGTGATCCCAAGCTGTAACGGCATACACTTCTTAATTTCTCATTAAAAATAACTGATGTATCTATAACTGAGGAGTTTTCTGATCTAACAGCACACTGCCTGATACTGCTTTGCTTCATTAAACTGGTATGTTTTTAGACTTGACCCAGAAAGCTACTCTACATAAGCAGACTGCCATACTATCATCACTGTTTTGAGACATAAGGATCTGTTTGAAGCAGACTGCAGCTTAGGGGCCTCTGAGATGAGACACAAACCACAATTGCTAAAAGAAGCATCCGAGTCATGCTCTGCTTTCCTTATTCCTGTGCAACAGTCAAGAGAATGAGCTGTGTAAATGAGAGCAAGCTGAATTTTTGTTTTCCTCTATTCACTAAAGTGCATGTCTTCAAAAAAGGCTACATAAAACCACTTTCTTTGGTTTTCTCTATTTCTCAGTAAAAAGCACTCATTCAATATTCTGATGAGATGCCACAAGTAATCCATTTGATATGAACTAAAATAAAGGTATCTTAAATGGAAAAAAAAAGGATCACCCAAGTATGATGTTTTCCAGCAGTAAAGTAAGTGGAATGGTAAACTTCCTGAGCACTGTAAACATCGGCAAACTGTCAAAAAAAAATGAAAATCCAAGCACAGCATCAGATTAATAGCATTTTTATGTTCTAATTCTTATCTAATTTTAATAAGTAGAGGATAAAACGATTAGACCAGCAACAAGCAACCAAAACAAATTCCCAGCCACTTAGCATACTTAAGAAAAATGTCAGGCTGACACTAGAGGCAGATTAGATAACCAAATCATTGAAAAATAACAAGATTTGCCAGTCTGTGACACAAGGCAACTGTCTATCTTCTAAAAGGCCCCTCTGCACCAGTGAAATTAAATATAAAAGCTATTTTCTACCCAGCATAGCCCCTATGAAATAATTCTTCCTGTAGAATTCATGGGCAGGGTAAGTAAAAATGATTTCTGCTGTACACTTAAAGGACATACAATAAACCTGTCTCTGAAAAGATGTAACAGAAATAAAATACAAATCAAACATGCTTAGTAAACAAGCTGTACTTATAAATCCACAAGAAAAAAACCAGAGAAAGTACAAGAAACATCAAAGGTGGGACGAGCTGCAACTATCAAACAAACAGCTACTTTTGAACAACTTATTGTTGGTCTACACAAAGTGATGCAGTTGGAAACCTTTTTCATTAATTTGAGAAAACACTTGCATCTGACACTTTGGAAATCTGACAGCATGGCCATATGGACCAATCAATCCTCTGTTTAAGATAACTATTAGCAACTGCATTAATAAATGATACAAATCCTAACACAGAGTTTAATCACTTTACAACAGATGTTTTGAAGTTATGCATAGGATCATCTACACCCTACAGACAACCCAAACAAGGTGGCAAATTCCATAATGTAAACAAATGTCAGCTACTGTAACAAAACACAATGTAACAAAAAGTTAATGGTAGAACCACTACCGCCATTCTTACGTTTCTGTTATAAAAATCAGTTATGAATAGTAAATCCAAAAGAAGTATGTCAGTCATAGAGGGACTTATGTTTAAAATAATCTAATAAACTTTTTATTTTAAAATTACAGTTAGGGGAACAGTGGAAAGAAGGACCCATGACCCAAACTTTTACAGGATTGAAACTACTTCCATATTCACATTGGCTGAAGTGCTACTAGGGACAGTACTGCTTACGTCCTTATGTCTGCCTGAGCAGTCACATCAGTGGAACAACTTCTGAATGTGTACAATGACGAGTTGCAGAATCAGGTACTTAATATTTCAAAGCTATGAAATGCTGAAAACCTGCATGATTCTGTGTTTTGGTTTAGCTTACTATGAAATCCTCAGGAGCCTATAATAACATACAAGAAACCACCACAACTGTAGTGCTGTATCCTCACACAGGAGCCAGCGAGCCATTTAGCAATCTCTCCACAACCTGCTCTTGGTCCTCAGCAGGGCTACACTGCCACCACCACCCCACTACACAGTAGTTTTTCCATGTCTTGGTGTGTCCTCAATAATCTGCACGGACATCATGGTACAAAAGTTTCCTATATTCTTCTTCCTTCAAAAATGTCTTAGAGCTTTCAAACTCTCTGATTAGGACACCAAGGGAAAGCTGGATGCTTGGGTATGAGGAAAAAGTGAAAGCACTTTCATTGTCACGAGGAGTATTGTGATTTTCTGTCAGTACAGGCCCAGCTAAGCCCCCCTTAAAAGAAGCAGACAACTTGTAAGCAGATCAAATGTGTAAGAGTTTCATAATAGTATCAGTGGTTTAGACAGACAGACAAACATCATATGCATTTAAGTCCCTACACAATGCTTTTTTTTTTTTTAGGTTTTTTCTTACCCCCACAAAAGAAAAGGGTAAAATCCAAACAGTCTACTTATAACTTTCATTTACTATACCTGAGTTTGCTGGTACTTGATAATCCACTTATGTGGTTTCCAACATAAATCAGAGGCAGAGGAAACAACTGTGATAAAATTAAAAGCACAACTCAGATTACTATGTTTTGAAGTACTGTTGAGAAACATTATTTCATAGAATTTGATAACTGTAATATCAGATGTACTTTTAGCAAGAGGGCTTTTTTAAGGAAAAAAATGTAACTATGCTGCAAACTGATCTGCAGCTCTCATTCATGTGACCATTCATGACCACAGCTTCACTGATTTCATTAGAAGAGTCACAATCTACCTCTAATGAGGCTCAGACTCCACTCAGTGTACATGTTAATCAATTTTATTTTAATTACTATAATCCTCAGATTAATACTCATTCTAACATTTGAATTTTAGGTATAAGAGTAATATTAGTAACAGTAACTAAATAAACAAGAGAACAGGTGGAATAAAAGAATGAATAAGCTCTAAGTATGCTATGCTTTTCTAGGTACTCCACATATATTAGTATGCCTGGTAGACACAACATTTTAGATCTACCTAACAAATTATGCTACGCGAGATACTAGAAAGGAAAGATAAGTATTTAGGGGTAAATTAAACTTTACCATTTCCAGCTTCTAGCATAATAAGACTGATTCCCACAGAAACATATGGGCCCTAACACAATACAGAGAAGCAATAACAGAACTTCAGAGCCTTAAGAAAATGTACCAGAAGTCAGCAATCGCTACACAATATTCAGCTGCAGTTCAAAGTTGTTATTCTCTCACTACAGAAAAGTTGCAGAAGATTAGCCAAAGTAATCACTGGGGACAAAGCTGGGGTGTATATCTAGTCCCATTCACTATCAGTCAAGCGGAGCTGAAATGGCAGAAAGACAAAACAGATCCTCTATCCTAACATGTGTAATAGCTGCTGCCGTTGTGCCGATACATGCTTCAGGAGACACTGTATTTGTTAGAGGCTATGTCTTCTCAAAGCATTGTGTGAGGAAAACCATACAGAGGAATGAGCTGCATTTTATCAATGTTAAAAATTCTGCCTTTCTTTTACAGCAAAGAGGAGAGAAAAGTACAGTAAAAGTTACCTATAGTTAATATTTAAGTGAAGGTAACAGTAAAAGTAAACCAGAGTATAAAGTAAGAGGAGTATAAGTAACAATAAATATTCAGCCTGTCAACATAAGCTTGCAAAAATTTTGTAGTATGCTCTCTTCTACAGATTTTTATTTAGAAAACTATCTTAATTCATAGCATGAAAACAAAGCTGACATTACGTTCTCTTTCCTATGAACTTCATCTATTGTAAAGGCAAAATCACAACATCCAGCACAACATCAGAGATCAATGAAACATTTACTTAAAAAGGGTCAAGAACTCCAAAGCTTCCTCACGAAAATAAGCACTTCGCTACTTTAAAACTCTAGCTGAAAGCACTGAGGACATAAACCAGTCTGGGAGTGAAAAGCAACGATAACCTTAGTGTCAATGAAAGCAAAAGTTGTCAAAAGGATAAAGAGTCAGTCAAAAGGTGCTTTACAAAGTAAAGAAATCAATAATGAGCAATCCAGCTGATTCACTGTGACTAGTCAAATTCAGCACTACAAGCAATATGCAAGTCCTGAACGCTGCAGTGCTGACTGTTCCCAGCATATCCTGGAAAGTCTTCCAGAGATAGATATTATTAGGACAAAGAAAATGGGTGCTGTATTTTTCAATGCCCTTGTACTGATTTTAAAGTGAAGGCCACAGCAAGGAGAGATAGTAGTGGGACTGGAGGGGTGCAGAGGGAAGAAACCTCTTCAGGTCTCAACAAGTTGTTTATATGCCAAACTCAGAAGTACCCACTGGGAAAACTTCTTCATTCATTTTTTTGAAAAAATGATTGTCCATTTTATAATCGATGCTATAGGTATTCCTACAAGATTTCTACATGCAGAAATGCCAATGATTTCAGCATGCATTAAGAAAATACAGTATTCACCAATGGCTGCGAGTCATTCACACTAAAACTCATACTGACAGTAGGACAAGGTTCTGCAATGAAGATGTTGGCCTCAAACGCTGTATCTGAGCTCTGCATCAGAGCTGGGAGCTAACTCTCCTTGTCTCTCAGCAAACACTGACCAATACCTTGCATCAAGACATAAATATGGTTATGCATCAAAGTAAAGCTCCAGCAACGCTGCACGTGGATGCAAAAATCTATGAGGATCATTGCTACAGTAATTTCAGATCCTAGTTCCCAATGTGAGATAATGAAAGATCCTCTCATATTCTCTCTATCCTGCCTCTTTAGACCATACACACTTTAGGTCTGCACGATACAGCTAGCCCCTACCTACTGTATCATTGGTGGGCATTATTTTAGCCTCTTCTATGGAACATAAATCTTACATTTGGAATCAACTGTTGTTCGGGTTTTTGGTCTATCACATACTCTTTTTCTATTGTTTTATCACATGTCCCATTCAAATTTCCAAACAGCTTTTCATGCTGTTACAAAATTCTTTGTTAAACACAGATCTCCCATTGATCCTGCAGAGAGCTGTATACACCCACAAAAATACTTCACGAATCTGAAAGAGTTCATCCAGCTGTATGAAGGTACAGCACGCTTTCCCATGCATTGCATAACCAAATGGCACAAGATTTCTCTGCAAATGAAAGGCAAGAATACTGCAGTGAAATTAAAATGATCAAATTCAATACTAAATGAAACAAAGATACAAATAAACATATTTGACAAACAAATGCAAAATTGTTTTCTGTTCTTCTTTTATATCTAGTCTCCATAAGAAAGAATGCCATTACAAGAGGTAACATTTTCTTATTAATATCAATCCTTACCTTCACAGGTATACTTTTGTCAAAATCAGGGAAGTGAACAATCTTATTTAATTTTGACACATACAAGATAAGAATAGTGGCTGCCATCTAAACAAAAAGAAAAAAATAAGAAGTCATGTAAGAGCAAAATTGTAATGTATAAGTGAAAGAACTGCTTCAAAGACAAAATCTTTATATGCATTTGACAAATGCCAGGTATTACTTATTTTTTCCAAAGAACAACACAGCACGCAGTGAATAAACTGGAATAACTTTATTCTTAACAATTTTGCCTGCTATTTATTTAAAAGGACAATATAGACATATGTTTTACTGGCTTGAGAAAATTAGTGGCACTCTGTGAAACAATGCATGCTGAGAAGGAGCTGAGAAAATAAAACAGGAGACAATCCTGGAATAATCATGCTATTTTCACTCAGAGAGTTGTTTAGTCTGCAGAATCACTCCTACAGCTTTTTTGGTCATGTGAGGCGGGAGTTGTGCATTGATCAGTCTGTTGACAACATGAGGGATGAATAATAAAGATACGGACAGAATGAAAGAGAGTATCTGAGCAGTCACACAGCATAAGAGTTAATGCTGGCCAGAGGAAGGAAAAAACCACATTAAATTTTCCTTATATAAAAATCCATTAATTGTCTGTCTAGAAAATGGGGTGGAGCCATGTTCTACAGACTAAAGCATTATAACATATTATATGCACTTTACAAACCATTCAGGGAAATCTTGGAAGGATTAGTCAACCAAAAATGGAAATGCCACTGAGTCTTAGGTTCTGCAAAGAAACAAGGACATATCATTGCCCTTAACATAAAGTAGTGCCACATTTTCTAGTCTTTGGCTTCCACTGAAACATGACATGTGGTTCCTTGAGCAGTCTGGATGTGTGAAACTCTCCTTCTCTCCCCCTCTCATACAGCAAAGATTTTACAAGGCATTTTACTCTCTTTAGCACCAAAGAGCAGATATCAGACCTGCAGTACCCTGTTTTCACCTCTATCCTCACTACCCCTTAGCTTGTAACCTTGGCAGAAAATAAATCCTCTCTTTTAAATGTATTTGCCTAAACAACACTTGCTTCAAGGCTCCATCTTTCCCAGCCATCCCTCTGCAGAGTCAAATGTTCTTCTTTATGAACCATGTACACAAACATTTGAACTTTGGTTTATTATGATGTCTACTAACAACAAAAACAACAACAACAAAAATATTTCTGCTGCAGTACTGCAAATTGCCCACAGGCAAATAAGGCAACAAAGAACCAAAACTGTGTGGAAGTCCTACTGGACAACTGCTGGGAAAGGGGAAGAGACTTATGAGGAAATACATGGTTTGTCTATGAATAGAGGCAATGTCACTGCATATAATCCACAAATGCTCAAGAACTCTCATAGGATCTGTGCATTCATTAGAACAAATCTTGGCAGTTTTGAAGGCCAGATCTCTTAATTACTGAACTCTATCAGGGGAAATAAACCGCATTTCCGGTCCTTTATGTGGACTAATTCTTCCCAGGCAATAGTTTTGACTTGAGCTGAAATTTCCTTGATCTCACTAAAACAAATCACTCTTCCAGAAGATGAGCAGTGCAGCATAACAGAGATTTCCCCCCTAAAATATATCTCTACGCTAACATTAGTTTAACTTACAAAACAATGAGTACATTTAGTGTGCTTTACTTCTGAACATACCTGTCCAATTCCCAGAAACATTGGTGATGGGAAGCTGAAAAGGATAAACAGATATTTAATACTGAGGAAAGGGGGAAAAAAAGAAAACCCACCAAACAAGCAAAACAAAACAACAAAAAAAGAAGAGTTTAAATTTAGCACCTAAGTCAACAACTGGACATGTGGATTGTGGATGACTGGCCAGTCTTTCAGAAGAGCTCAGAAACTGCCACAGTTATCAGAGTCCTGATACTTTATTTCTGCAGCAAAACATAAGCTGTATCCAAATAATACAGCATATGCACAGCCAATCAATTCTGAAAAGCTAATTGTTTTAGGTATTTTTGTAAGTGAAGGAAACACACTTGGAGAACTGCAACAATGCATAATTTTTTGAGTGACCTCACATACACACTATACATCCTGAGATACTACAGTTTAAGTTAAACCTCTTGCACTTGCCCAGCGTCAGCAAGCCCATCTGCTGGGCTTGCTCCACAGCCCAAGCACACTAGCAATATGTTTTTGTGAAAAGAAAGTACCGAGGTAAATGTTGTAGATACATCTATTGCCTCCTAAAACAGGTAAATTCCTACCACATCCTTTTAGTTAGCTTCAGCTGAAAGCATGGATAGCATGGATAGCATGGATACTTGAATGTTAAGAAAGCAGAAACTTTAGCAGGACACCAAGAGCCTGAGCCCCTCCATTTTTTCCCCTAAACCTACATCAAGTTAAAACCAATAAAAGCATTGCAGTAACTGGTAATTCTCTGTATGCATACTGAAATACAAGCAACGAAATTATTTATGACAGATGGCTGCTTTATACCATCACCAGCAGTGTCTAGAGCCTCTCTGCGCAAAAGCCTTAGATGCCAAGGAGCTCCCTGAACGTGACAGTTCCTGCTGCCTCCCAGGAGTCACACAGCATTTTGCTGGACTGCAATGTCAGGGATGGTCACACGCAAACCTGCATCCAGGGAATCTAACATTCTCTGTGCACACCTGCACTAACAAATGCCTAACTAAGGAGGGTCCACGTTCTCAACAAACTTTGTAATTTTCCATATCAAGGCTCCTTGGGGTTGTAGCTATTTATCACAGATGCCACCAAGAACTACTATACTACTACTCTGTGTGCTGAGAAATGTACATCTCAGATGAGCACCTCTGGGATGGGAACATAGTATTAGCAAAAGAAAGAAATGCTCTAACCTGCAGCAGGAAGGCCATAAGGATACTGGAGTCATAACATAGATACAAGTTTAGGAGCTGCCAGTAGCAAAAGTGATTCCAGGAAACAGAGGTATTAAGGGGGAAAAAAAACCCAAGAAAAAAGAGCGGAAGAAACAGGACTGCCATTTATAATCATGTGACACCTAAACTGTGTTGCACTTACAGCTACACAATATAAATATGGAGACTTCACACATCTGTAATATACAGATTTCTCCAGACTTCTTTGATTTGCAGAGCCCTAAACATTCTCAGCAATGCTGTAAGCTTTTTATACATAATCTAGGTTTACTGATGGGCATGCTGTCTTTGATTGTCTTTCATGGATGTGCTAGACGTATGCCAGGGACTTATAGGGAGTAGCAGATTGTACACTAAAAACAACTATAGAACAAAATCACAACTTGCCTCACGTATCATTTCTGGGAGGTGTTATATACAGCTCTTATGTGTTCAAATAGCACTGAATGTTAGAAAATAACAGCAAGTTATGCCTTTTTTTTTTTTACTTTTTTCCTTTAATTTTGTTGGGTTTTTTTCCTTTTCTGTTGTTAGTTCATAATGAGCTAAAACGTAGCAAAACCAGAGCAAACCTTTCAAGTAAAGAATATTAACGGTGAGAAGATCACAGCTGTAGGACCACGAATCCATATGGGAGCCCCCATCAAGTCCACAGACACAGTTCTTCAGTGTTTTTATGATTAAGAGGTTTTCTGAGGTTCACATTTCATTTTTGGCTACCTCAGAAAATAAAGGTGCTCGCAGGAAGGTAACAAGATTGTTTGGCAGGAACAGTAATGGGCAACGCTGCTTCCCTGAAGGGTCTTGAGCCGGTGCGACCAGTGAAATACCAGCCTCGACGCTGGGAACAACAAAAGACCTTGTAGGAAAAGACTGGTGTGTTTCAAAAATACGCCTGCAAAGGACTCTGCCATCGGGTGGTGCTGGGGATGCGGTACACGCTGGGCACAAGTCGGGTCTGAAATCGGAGAAACCGGCCGCAGCCAGCGCATTCCCCGACACCTCCGGCGTTACAGGGCCTCTGCCGGTGCGCCAGCTGACGGCCCCGGGGCCCGACCTGCACGGACGCCCCTGAGCTGTGCTAACGGTAATGAAAACGCTTCCCTGACGGGCGGTGCCCGCCCCCGCCGGGTGAAGCGCGGCACCGCCGCCGGCCCGCGGCGTGGCCGGGCGGGGACAGGGCCGGGGCAGGCCCAGCCGCGCCGCGCCGCCCGGCGGCCGCCCTGCCGCGGCCTGCGGCCCGGCCCGCCGCCGGCCCTCACCTGTAGCCGCTGAGCAGGGCCTTGTTGACCAGCACGATGAGGAAGGAGCACGTCCCGTAGAAGAGGGCTGAGAGGATCCTGGGTAGCGCCGAGGGCGCGGCGTCACCCGCCGCCTCCCCCGCGGCTTGCCCGGCGCTCATGGCGGCGAGGAGCGGCGGCGGGCAGGGCCCCACGGCTGCGGCCAGGGCCCCACGGCTGCGGCCGGCCGGGCCGCCGCCCCTCCTCCTCCTCCTCCTCCTCCTCCTCCTCCTCCTCCCCGGCCCGGCTCGGCCCGGCCCGCCTCGGCCGCGAGCGGCGGGGGCCGGTGGCGGCCGCAGGGCGCCCCCTGGCGGGGCGGGCCGCTGCGCCTGAGCCCGGCCGCGGGGGCCCCGCCGGAGGCGTCCCGCAACCGCGCCTCTGGGGGGCGCTGCCGCCCAGCCCGGCCCCCGCGGGCCTCCGGCAGCCGCCGCCGCGGCCTTCCGGGCCGGGCCCAAAGGGAACCTTCTCGGGGCGCGGCCTGCGGGGGCTGCAGGCCCAGGGCAGCTCCCGAGGCCCACCCGTGCCCTCTGCCACCACCCGGCACCACCGCGCTTTGTTTTTTTGAACCGGTCTCACGGGAAAGGAGTTGAGCAGCTGCGAGCGCTCGCCCTCCGGGAAGGGAGAGGTTCAGAGCAGCCCAAGGCCGGCGGCCGGCCAGGGCCGCAGCCCACCTCAGCTGGACTCGGCTTCAAAGCAACTCTCACACCATTGTCAAACTGTAAAAAAGCTCTAAAAAAAGAAAAAAAAAAAAGTGCTTCGGGTGGTTAACTTACATCAAATTTCAACAGGCAGGGAAAATAAACACCTTCACGCTCTGTGACAACTCAGGCAGGCAGAAACAAGGAAGAGCCCAAGTGTTTAACAATTACCAAACAGCACACACTAAACTTGAAAATTAACCCAAGTTTTTATTCAAAGCATCTATTAAAATGACCGCACATCCACTCTTCTGCTGTTAAGTCATGCCAAACTACAACTTAATCTTTAGAAGCACTGAACACTTGAAGATTTCTTGTATGTACTTACTAAAAATAAAAGCAGTCTTCCACATCTAGTTTTTTTACTTGGTATTTTACCCAAAACTTGTCAAAACACGAAACTGTTTCAGCTGTCTGAATTTTGTCTACAGCCAAGCACAATTCAGTGTAGTTGTAATACTTGAAGAAATATTCTGTGAGTTGCTCAAAGCATTACAGTGACTGGGGGGGGGGCAGGGAAGAAGAAAAAGCTTCAATCCTAATGAAGTAAGTTATGACTCCAGTCTGAAACTGGCTGGTAATTACACAGTCTTGTGCCCTGTGAAATACTACTCCGGAGCAATTCTGACTTATGACTCAGAAGTTCAACAGATGTACATTCAGGGCTCATTTTGGGATCAGCCTATTTGCATGCAGCCACCTGAACAGTCAAAGGCATGTAACTTACTGGAGAAACTCCAAACCTACACACATGAATTACCAGTTTTACATAGGCTAGGAAGCCTAGAACAACTACAGTGTTTCATATTTTTAAGCCTAAAAGACTTGAAACAGAAACAAATGAGCCCGAAGTCAGCTAAGTTTAGGAGCTGAAAGCAAAAGTTAAACCGTATCACCGGTGCAAAATTATTTACATTCAATGAAAGTGATTTTTTTTTTTTTTAGTAATTATTCAATTACTCAAGTGCATCAATACACGATTTAAACAAACTCAGTTAATGAGATTTTTGACCACGACAGGTTATCAGTTATCAGAGAACATAATCCAACAGTTGCAGTTTCTGGTGTAAAATCACACTACTTCTCTGGAGCAGCTGTATCTGGTCAGTCTATACCAAGTGATTGATAAAATGGTTTCTTCCTATTGTTTAAGCAAGAGGGAAAGTGGCTTCCCTTCTCGTCCGAATTTCCTGACCTTTAACAAGAGGAAGGAGTTAAAAGCAAGCAGGTCAGTAAGTATGAATTATTAATACCCCCTAAAGCAGTAGCTTAACAACAACAAAAAAACCCCCCAAAAAACCACCACACCACACAACAAACAGTCTGATCTGAAAACAAAGTCTTGTTAGCATATTAGGAATCCCTGGTTGCCTTCAAAGCAAAATATGGAAAAAGATCACCATGAGACAATGCTATTTCAAAGTATACAACATTCACCAAGTGACAAGATATACTGCTAAACATTTTGTATCGGCATCTGAGTACTAGGCAGTGTTCTGTAACTTCATTTATTTTGGAAATACATGAAATCACACTGTTAACACACTTGTAACTAACTTTGGAAGCCTATTTTCTAGTTGTATAGTGAATACTTTTCTGCAGTGTTTAATTGATAGCTGTGCTACAGTTAGTGAACACAAAATTGGCATGTTATCCTGAAGAAAAGCAATAAGGTGGCTTTATGCACAGAAAGTACGGAGGCTTTATTTGCTAATAATCATATAAAAGCAATACTTTAAAACTTAGTGTTTGCTAATAGGAGATCTAGAATAGTTTACTACAAATCCATACCACCCTGTAAATACCCCCTTTATTAACAAAATCAAGTGCCAAATCACTACAGGGTCCAAAAATATCTGAAAAAAAAAAAATATTACCAATTGTTTACCTTGGTCTAGACTTTGCAAGACTAATCATTTTCAAATAAACCAAACAATGTGCAAAAGTTCCTAACATCACATGTTAGGAATAACAAGTGCTACCAAGAGATTCTGCTGAAGTCAAATCAGAAAATGTAAAACAGCAAAGTCAAGCCTCATACCTTGAGCAGTCACAGTGAAGATCCTGAACGATCTTACAGTTTCCTGCATGAAGCAGTTTCTTCCTCTCTGCAAGTTGAGATAACTAAGTTTTGCCTTCTGCCTCAGTGATACTAGGTAAAGATATACTGACATTAGAAAAACACAGTTTCATTGCTGCTTACCAATATCTTCAGACCTACCACTTAATATAAATTTGCTTAAATAGTCAGATAAATACTTTCCTTTTTGTCAGCCTTCTTTGGCCACGTGTACCATTCTGCTAGCATTGAACACTTTGTTCAGAAAGTGCTTCCTGTGAAAACTGCTTCAAATAAATGAGTTAACCTTGCAAAATCTAGCTTCCAACAACACATTAATTTGTCAACCCTGCATTATGCAGTCCCATATTTACAAAATACTTAGAAACTTTACACCTGTCTTTTTCCTTACAAAAAGTGCAATTCTCTTACCCCACATTATGGGGCAACAACATTCTTCATAAATTCTACAGAATAGCAGCCTATGATAAGCAAATAAGGTGCTTAGCTTATGCCCAGGATCTAACTGGTTAAGTACCACCAGGAAGTACATTTTGTACAGGCAGACTGTGTTCCTATCTACTGTCACAGTGGTGCCACAGCTAGGTTTGCAAGCTCAATGAGAGCCAGTGCACCATGCATGCGTTCACGCTGTTCCTGGAGGCGGCGGCGGCGAGCAGCAGAATGAGCACTGTTTTTCTCTTCATCATCCTCTTCATCAGACTGAAGATATTCCATTGGGTCCTGCTGTTCCTGATCCGTTTTCTGGATTGTTTTAGTTTTCAAAGCAGGAGCACGCTGTTCTCTAGTCTCCCAGTATCTACAAAATCAAATGTGGGGAATGCTTTCAAAATACATACAGCTGACTGGCACACCAACAATTCAAAGCTAGCAAAAACCTCCCAAGTACTAGCTTGCATCCAACTAAGCATTACATTTGGCTTTATCTTTTGGCCCTTATATGGTAGTATTTAAGCTGTCAGAAACCTCCTTTATTCACTATTTTAAGTGTAACGTGCCCAAGTGGACATCTGTGACAGGTTTTCTCCTTTACATGGTGTTCCCAGCAGGCATTTCTCCCTAGACATACACAATTGTTGCCCCTCATACAGATGGAAATTCAGCAAGACTGTAGCACTAACTAAGAAGGTATTAGCCAAAAAAAAAAAAAAAAAAAAAAAAAAAAAAGAAAGAAAGCAAGCAAGAAAAAGTCTCATGAGGAACTTTGCCTTGCCCAGGAGCTTGCACTTCTTTAAGTAAAGGCAAGGCTGTGCTGATTTGTACTGGAAGAGCAGCTGGTTTTTGTTTGTTGGGCATTTTTTTGCCCCTAAGAATAAAATGCTTTCTCAGACCACCCTTATAAATATTTAGAGAAAGATGATACCATGAGGGAACTTACTTTGCTAGCCACTCAGCCACAGCTTTATTGTCAGCCGTCTGCTTCTTACTCAGCCTGTCTGTGAGCTCTTCCCTCTTCAGTCGGGCATAGGGATGTTTGGGGCAATGACGGTTTGCATGCGTGAACCTGCTTATACAGCCTTAAAAAACATGAAGTGACAATGTACAACATGTTGCGGAAAGCAGCCAACCAATGAGTAAGCATAACACCTGTGGGATGAAGATGCTGCTGAATCCAACTTTCCTCACCCACAAAACCCTAGGTTTGGTTGAAAACAGCAAGCCCTAATTGCAAGGTTCATAACGTGCCCCATCATTTTATACATCAGTATCAACTGACAGAATTACTGATAACCTACTTAACATAATAATATATGCAATCCTTAGATACACATTTGCATGATTATGCAGATTCTGCATGACTCCTCCCTTCCCTAGAAGCTCCTCCAGAATTTAAATCGGAAGCTTTTATGGATCTTTGCTATACAAACATGCATACATTTCCAGTACTAGACTGACCCTAGTTCCGAAAGGTGCAAATTGTGCTGTGATCGCTCACCATTCTCTGAGCAGACGAAAGGTTTCTCCCCTGTGTGGAGACGCTGGTGAGTTTTGAGCTGCCCACTCTGAACAAAGGCTTTCCCGCAATCTGGGTAGTCACACAAATAAGGCCTTTCACCTTAAAAATAATAACAGAACAGATTTAGGAAAGCTGAATATAAAAGAAGAGTCATAGTACCCAGTGGCGCTCCCTGGCTTGACACTTACACAAGCAAGCTCTCCTTTTACCCGCTCAGATGCTTGCACCTACTTAAAAAGCCCTGGTGTACCAAATGGCAGAGATCCACTTTTATCCCCAACAGGTCTTTACTTTGAAGTACATGCTCAATGCTACTGGATAATACAATTATTTCCAGAGGGGGGGAAAAAAACCCCAAACCAAATTATGTTTTTCCTTGTCATGTTTTCTGACTTAAGCCTTTGGCACAGCAGCACATAAGCTTTGTCCCATGAAACTATGCACCTATAGAGCAAGAAATATATGGAGTGAAATGAGTAAATGTACAAGTAATGTAATTCAAGTTGCAATCAGGTAAATTTTATCCTTAACATAGCCTGAACTAGGGTAACATAACTGAGGTAAACTGCACAGTAACATACGAAGTTGTAGAAATATCTCATTAGGGAAGACTATTTGAGAAAAGTTGCAATGGGTAAATGGAGGTTGCAAAAGAAACTTATTCCAGGCTTAAGTCAGGAAAGTTTTCTTAGGCCAGTCATCAAGGAAGACTTCCCCATGCAAACTACAAGAAGAAGAACACAGACAGCAGGTGTCTCCTCCCTCAGGAGGAACTGACTGCATGTGACTATGAAAAGGCATGCCGTGCCACCGCTCCTCAGGAAGAACAACAGAACAACAGTGATGCTGACTTACTGAGGCAGAGAGTAACACCAGGGTAAGCTCTGCTCAGTTAAGCAGTTCATACAAGTTCAACACCTAACACAATCAGGTGAAATAACATCTTTTGACCAAAGAACATGAAGGAACTGCTGTTTAATATTAGTATCTAGATTAGTCTTAGTGACTTGAGTCAGAAGAAGAGACCATGGGAGCCAAGGTTTTTCTGGGGTTTTGTTGTTCAGGCATTTGGGGGCAGTGTTGGTGGTTGTGTCCGTACTGTGAGCTACATTAGTTCACAATTTACTGCAAATAGAGAGTCCTGTTGGAACATGAAGAAGGAAAAAAAAAAAAGTATTTGCTTGGTTTAAAAAAACAGCATCTCCTGTTCAGTTCAAATTCAGGTGGGTACCGAGTGAGTTGATCCTACATTTTTCCTTAACTGTGAGATGCCTTCTACATACACTTCAGTAAATTAGCATGACCCCACCCCAGAAAATGAATTCTAGGTGGTGGGAGAGACAACTGGATGATTTTAAGCACTTGAACTCTTTTCTTAACATTTAAGCTACACTTCTCCGGTGTTACACTGTCCAAGTTGCCAGCCACTTTTTAAGTCACTGTCTCCTTTTACAGCTGAACTTCAATTGCTGTGTGAGATAGACCAGCAAGAAGGAAACAAATTACAGAGAAGAGGCAGTCAGAGTAAAAAGTGCTACCACATACAGAGCACCAAGCTCAAGAAAAGTTCTCTGTCTTACAAAGCAAGCCTGTGACAGCAGCAGATAAAATAATTTGCCTACGCTGTTATAGCCCAAATGGCCGCTAGACTTGCCCATGACAAACACGGTTAGAAAGACTTTGATTGCACTAACAAGCATTGGAAGAAAAGGATGATTAATTTAACAGTTACAATAAAACATTAACGGGTCCAATTTGTTGGGTTTTTTTTTGTTTGGTTGGTTTTTTGGTTTGGTTTTTTTTTAATTCCTTCCCTGCTGCTTCCTAAGTTATTCACACCTTCCCTTTACTCACCCGTATGAGTTCGTTTGTGGGCCTGCAGCGATTTCTCTCGCGGAAAGACCCTGTTGCAGATATTGCAACGTATCCTGCTGGAAGAGTGCTCTCCTTCACTGATGAGGTCACGGACGGTGTCTGCCCTCGGCCGGCCACGCCTTATCCCATCCTGCATTCAAGGAATCACGGAACTGAAATCCCGCGCGCTCCCGCCACCCTCCGCAGTTGGGCCAAAACCGCACAGCTTCCCCCGCAGCGGCTTTTAAGCCACGGGTGGGGCGGAGGGCCGGCGCCGCGAGCGACCTAGCCGTTAACCGAAGCCCCGCGTGCCCAAGCCCTTACCCAACTCCCTCCCAACAGCGAGGCCGCGGCCGGCGGGCGCAGCTGGGGAACCGGGGAGGAACTGACACAGTGGAAGGCAACTTCGCGGCTTAGGTTTGTGGGGTTTTTCCCCTAAATTTTCAAGCCGGGGAGGAAGGGCAGAAGCCCAGCCCCGCCCCGCCTGCGGGCGGCTCCCCACCTCCCCGGGCGCTCAGCCACCGGGGCGCGCGCGCCGCCGCCGGAAGTGACTTCACTTTAAATCTCCGGGCGGGGGGAGGGGCGCGCGGCGCGGAGTCACCCTTTAACTCCGCCGCCCGCCTGCCCGCCCTGCCGCAACACCGCCCGCCCGCCCCGGGCCCGCACTCACCTTCAGGTGCCGGTGCCTGCCGCCGCCGCCGCCGCCGCTGCTGCCCGGGCTCCCCGCATCCTCCTCGTCCCCGGTGGGGGCCCGGCCCGCTCCCCCGCGGGGCGGCGGGAGGGCCGAGGGGGCGGCGGCGCCGCCGGGGCTGAGGGTGACGTTGTGGGCGTTCTCGCCCCAGCGCCAGGGGTAGACCATGAAATCGCTGAAGCCGGGGCTGGTGGGGACGGGCGGGGCGGGCGCCGGCTCCTCGCCGCCCCCCCGCGAGGAGGGTTTGATCGGGGTGGTTTTGATAACGGAAACCAGGACGCGCTTCGGGGAGTCCTGGCAAAAAATCACCGGGGGGCCCGGCGGCAGCCGGTCCGCCATCGCCGACCCCTGGCGGGGACCGGCGCGGGAAGCGGGGTGAGGGAGCGGGGGCGCTCCGCGGCGGCTCAGCCCCGCCGTCCGAGCCCGCTTCCCGGGATGGGGGGGTGCGGAGCGGCACGGAGGTCCCGCGGCCGCCGCCACCTGTCGCCGCCCGGGCCCGCCTCAGCCGCTCATCGCCGGGGACGGCGGCTCCCGGCGGGGTCTCGGTGCCCCCCTCCCCCTCCGCGGCCACCCCCGAGCGGATCCGTAAAGTCAGCGGCGGCCCCCGACCATAGCAACAGCCGGGATGAAGCAGCCGCAGCCTCCCCGCACCTTTCCGAAGCGGCGCCGGCCCCGCTGGCAGCCCCGGTCCCGGCGATGCCCGAGGAGGAGCCGCCGCCACCCCTCCGCGCCCACAGCCCAGGCCGAGCCCCAGATTTTCCCGCGTTACATTTCGCGCCTGGGCGTAACCAATCACCCAACCCGGCGCTAGCGTCACTGACCGGCGGTTCCCGCCGACCAACCGCTAGGCGGGGAAGCCAGAGGCCCCGCCCCCTGGGGCGGGGTCCGAGCTGGACGCGGCTTCGCTTCTGCCGCCCCATTGGACAGGCGCCCGGCTCACCGGCGGAATTCGAAACTGAGTGGGCTGGCGGGCCGCGGGGCTCCCTGCCGCGGAGGAGGCGCTGATTGGCCCGCCGCGGCGGGGAGGGTGGGGTGGGCGGGAAGGGGCGGGGCTGCGGCGCGCGGGCGTGCTTGGCGGGCGCTGAGTGTGGTCGGGCTTCCTGGGCCAATCGCCGCGGCGGCCCAGGGGCCTTGGCGCGCCCGGCTCGGCTCGGGGCGGGGCGCGTCATATGCGCGCTTTAAAGGGGCCGCGCTGCCCGCCACGGCGGCGGGGTCCGGCGGCGTCTTCGCTTTCGGGCGGGGGGAGCACTTCCCCTCCCCTGCCGCGGCGCCGCCCTCGGCGGCGGGCAGAGCTGGCAGCGCGCTTGCCGGCAGGGAGGGCTCCCCCGTGAGGTGCCGCTGCCGCCGCCGTGGCGCTCGTAGGGCGGGAGGGCGCTGTGGAGGCGGCGCGGCCGGGATGAGGGTGGCGCGGCCGGGGCACGGCCCGACCGGCACCGCCGCCGTCTTGCTGTAGAGCAACAGGCGCCGGTCCCGGGAGAGCGAAGAGGCGGGTGGGAGATGTGCCAAATGGCTGCGGGGGCTGCCCGGGCAGCAGCCGCCGTGCCGGCTCCCACTGGCCGCGAGTAGGGAATTTCAGGAGGTTTTTCAGGCACGTGGTATTAAAAGTTTGTGCAGGTTACTCATTTTAGTATAATACTCATTCAGGAGCGGCTTTTTTTTTTTTTTTTTCTCCTTCCGCCTAATTTAATATAGTTGTTCAGGTATTTATAGTGCGCTTACTAAAATGGTATCTTAAAAATCTAGATTTCCAGCCTACATCCTTTGAAACTGAGACCCGGTGTAGCTCTGCAGCCTGTTAGCACAAACTGCACGCAGGGAGGCTGCAGGTGTGCTTGGGTGCGAGGCTCCCACAGCCACAGAAAATTGGGATTTGTGTCAGCTTTAACTCATCTATGTGAGTAAGAGGTATGTGGCTGATCTGTGAAAGATACGGTGGTAGTGAGCAATGATTTGGAAATACGGTGGCGTACACTGATCTGGCTTTAGCTGGTGAAAACATGAAACAGGTTGTATGTTCAGTTTTTAAACCTGCAAGGCACCACTCTGCCTCATTTACTGAATCCTTTGGAAATCTGGTTACTTGAAACTAAAAAGGCTTTAGCTTTGTCAGATATGGCAGTACTTATTTTATGCTCATTTTCTGCATTTTTTAAGCAGTAGATCTCACTGTTCTAAAGCAGGAGCATGTTTCTTGGCACTTGGTGTGGGCCTCATGCTAGTGCTAACTAGTAGCATTACATTTTGCCTCACTGTCTTACCACCACAGGCAGTTTTACTGACTAGTTAGAGGTTGTGAAATAAGTAACTCCCATTTCTTACATTAATAGCTAAATTTTGAGACAAGTATCAAAAGCACAGAGAAGCCACGACGCTGTAAAAACTGAAGGTTTTTTCCCTGTTCTGCTTTGTTCACTGCAGTTTGTAGGGTATAGACTCCTGCCTTGTAAGAGTGGCAGCAGCCATCACTGCCGACAGGAACAGGAAAGTGCAGGGGAGAGCAAATTGGCAGTGTATGACTACTGACTAACCCCCCTCTGGATAATGGGAAACTCCTACCAGTTCTTCGAACATGGAGACTGTAGTACTGCACTAAATAGGTATTAAGTGTCTATGCAGAGATATGCAACCCTTTCATTATGAATTACAGTTCAGTTTGTCACAACTGTCCTTTTAAACTGGCCCAAAAACCACTAATTTTTTTCTTTAGTAAATTCTTGTTCATAGTAATGATACCCCAGCTTCTCAAACTCGGTGTTAGGTGTCAAAGTCCTACCACTACTGTGCCAGGCCAGAGCCATGCTTACCAAACCAGAAGGAGAATGCTACAGCCTGTAACTTTTGTTTCCAAAATGAGCAAACAGGTTTCTACATGCTTAGATCTGACCCACTTAAAAAGCCTCAGAAGTTTAGTTCTGGGAAGATAACAATGCTGTAGAGGAGTGGTAATACAGAAATATATGTTAAAATCTATTTGGGAAAAAAAATTACTCCTGTTAAAATAATTGCATCCCAAAACTAAACTGTGAGTACCCTTCATAACTTTCCAAAACTACACAACTGATGCTTCAAGTAGTATGTGTCGCTGCTGAGGAACTCCAGTGACAGATGGAATTAATGTTATGATTGGGTACATAAAATTGTAGATATTGTGAATGGTGGAATGCATTGCGAGTAACTGCATATCTCCATACTTATCCTACGCCACATCAGTGTACACATTAAATTGTGTAATGACATTCAAGGGCCTGGCAGCACATTAACTCCTTTACATGGTTCTTGCAAATTTTTCTTATGCCAAATAATAGATCTTTGTTAATGGAGGCAGCACAAGAGAAGGAAGAGGTGAGCTGATGCCACTTCTGGTATTTTAACTGCTCTGAACAATAGTGTTTCATGTAGTAATAACAATGACCGAAAAGAGAGACGCGACTTCTCTGTCCAGATCCTGCTACGGGAAGAGGAAACAGAGGAACACAGAACACATGTGGCCTGAAGGGCTTAAAACACACTGCTTTTCAGTACATACAGTCACACATATTAAACCAATAGTTCATGTAACATTATGTAAAAACAGTTCTAAAGTAATCACCTGAGCTATAGTATCTTAACAATATTAAATATGTTTGCTCTTGGTAGTATTTTGATGCTATGCTGGTAGCTTAATATATAAAAGCATTAGTATTTTAGTACTAGTGTAGAAACAAGAAAAAGTTCTCTCTGAGATGTAAAGGACCACCATATTGAAACATCATACAACCTACAATCAGATCAAATCCTACTTATTATTACAACAAAGCATACCTTTAATTACACACAACATAATACAGAAATAGTGAAAGGACCGGGATCACAAATTCAACAGAAAACAAGGAAGAAGCACCTGTGTTCTATCTGGCTAGCTAGACTCAAGGAGGACATCATGATTCAGAAGTTTGAGGGTAATATACTCTTTCAGAAATAAAAAGTAGAACAACTAACTCTCTCAGGTGGGTGAACACTGTATTTTTCAAACTGAAACAGAACACAAATACATGATAAATAAAGAGGGGAAAAAGGCACTTTGTCTTTCTGAAGCACGCTTCAACCATTTCTAGTGATGTTCCAAAGTTCAAACCAGAAAACTTTGAGAAAATGATGGCCTTTAGGTAGATCATAGCAAATACTTAACCACACTGCAAGTAACTTTATTGTATGTTGTAGTATGGATTTATACAATAACTTAGCAATAGTCATAATATCTTTTAGCTGACTGTTTAGTATTACATTTTCAAAGTTTTGCTTTATATCGAATCAATATATTGAGACAATAAAATTGCTTATGTTAATAGCTCACTTGAGGCCAGCTACGGAATGTTCCAGAAGGAAGGAAAAAACATGAGGTAAGCATGCCCATAACAAAGATAAATTCCCATCCCTTCCTGTGAAGGTGATATGGAAGAATAGTGGTTATCATAAGCAGGTCAATATTTGGTTATGTAGCTCTTTACTGCTTAGTATTAAAACTTTGTGTCGTCACCTGAGTTTTGTAGAATGACATTGCTGGAAAATGTATCTGATGGCTAGATCCACTAAGTGACATAGTGTTACCCTCTTTACCTGTTCAGGTGCCCTGCCCCATATGTGACCTTGAGCCCTGTGGTGGGTTTGGGATATTTCTGCTTGTCCTGGTTTTGTCTGGGATAGAGTTTATTTTCTTCCTAGTAGCGGGCACAGTGCTGTGTTTTGGATTTAGTAGGAGAAGAATGTTGATAACACACTGATGTTTTAGTTGTTGCTGAGTACTGCTTATGCTAGTCAAGGACTTTTCAGCTTCCCATGCTCTGCCAGGTGCACAAGAAACTGGGAGGGGGCACAGCCAGAATAGTTGATCCAAACTGACCAAAGGGCTATTCCATACCATAGGACATCATGCTCAGTATAGAAACTGGGGGGGGCGGGGGGGGGGTGGGGGGGAGTTGGCCGGGGAGCAGCGATTGCTGCTCAGGAACTGTCTGGGTATCGGTCGGCGAGTGATGAGCAATTGCATTGTGCATCGCTTGCTTTGTATATATTACTATTACTGTTACATTGTTATTATTACTACTACTATTTTATCTTATTTTATTTCAATTATTAAACTGTTCTGAGCTCAACCCAGGAGTGTTTCTCACTCTTCCGATTCTCTCCCCTATCCCACCGGGGCAGGGGAAGTGAGTGAGCGGCTGCATAGTGCTTAGCTGCTGGCTGGGGGTAAACCACGACACTGGTCTAGGTGGGGGAGATTGAGGCACTAGAGAATGAGATTCATTTCCAGGGATGAGACTGGCTGTAGGAAAGGTCAAGGACAGGATGCCCCTTGCTGGTGATTAAATGCTTAGCTGCAAAGGTCAGAGGAGCATCAGCCTCCATTAGCAATTCTTCATCTCCTGTAATAAGGCACCTTTGCCCTTAAAAAAAAAAAAAAAAAAGCAAGGGGTGTTTTGGTAAGGATGCCATATTCCATATCTATACATGCTTGAGAAGCTTGTGTAGGGCTGCTGTTCTGCGCATGTGAAAAATCCAGTTGTGGAGAGAACCTGGATGGAGGAGCAACTTTGGCAGGCAGCCCTCATCTTGAATGAAATCAAATGAGTAATCTGGTGTCAGAAAGGTTAGGCACCCATGCTCAGCACTGCAAACGTGAGGTTCAGGCTTTGCGTGCAAATATGCGATCATACAAAATCCATCACTGTTACTTATTCAGTGTAAAAATCCAGGCAGAACGTTTGTTTTCATGTGAACTGTAAAATTCAGGTTTTCTTTGTCCATCTCTTGTTGTTTGTGTAAGTATGTAACTTGACAATCACACAGTGATTGCACATAGTGAAAAGCTGCAAATGAAGAGATTACAGATTACTTTAATCTGCTATGCAAGACTTTTAATCAGTTTGGCGTTTGAAATCTATATTACAGAAATTTTGTTTTGATTGATAGAGCATCAGAAAACTAAGAACTGTTTGTAAAGGTTTACATGCATTTTAGAAAACAGTTATACAGACAAAGACAAGATGTATTTATAACTAGTGCTATTTTTGGCTATCATTGTGGAATTTCTGTGAGAAGTTATACTTTTTTTTTTTGGTCGCTTTTGAAACTTTGTGAAAACAAAGACAGATTCCACAAAACACCAAATCTCTAATCTTGCTGCTGAAATATTTCTGAATTTCTGGTATTCATCCCTCTTCAAAGATACTATGACCTTCAAAATGTCTATTAAAGCTGCAAGTGCATTGTCTCTACAGTCAATAATGACAGCCTTTTGTCTGCTGTCTTTCATATACAGCATAACTTCAGGAGGCTTTCATTCAAGCTTGTAGAATGTTTTGAATGAAAATAATGTTTCAAAAATCTCTAAAAATCTTTCTGGATACAGTGTTTGTTGAGGAAATCTAGTGTGGATTATGTGTGCTGTGATTGATACCAAAAGGCTTTACAAAGGCCTGCAATTGGTGGGTTTTTTTGTTGATGCGTTGTGGTAATGTGGTGGTGTTAATGTGTTTCTCCAGACTAAAACAGGACAGAGTAGCTTTCCAATTCCTTGTTTTCACTGAAAATACACATAGTTTCTTCTTTCTACAAAATAAAACAACTGTTCAGAGGCAAGAACAGTTGGTCAAGATAAACATTTCTTATACAGTATTTTATTACTGTATCATATTCATGGAAATACCTTCAGAAATTTTTATTTTGTTGTTAATTATGGCTAGCTATTTTTTACAATCTAAGAACTGTGCAGAAATAATGATAATATATTCTCTTTGCTGAGTTAGAATTTCCCGCTTCAATTTGAAGCATGTCAGAGCCTCAGAGATCCGACTTGACTACCAGGATTTTGTAAAGCTGTTTGTGAGCAGATAATAGCCCTAATGTAGTTGCTGTCGTTATTTCCATTGATGCAAAACTGTGATGTCTTGAATGAGGATGAAGCTGGAAAGAGCACAGTCTATTGAAATTAGTTTTATTCTGTAGCAAGCATGCCCTGCGTAAGTGTGAAATGTGTAAATGTGAAAGCTAGGGGAGACACAGTGATTATGTTCAGGGCTTGGAGTAACAGGTAGAGGATGCACTGTATTTCGCGTTACGAGGGTGTGCCCAGACCTATCTGCACTCCCAGGTGGAGGGAGGAGACAGTTATTATGCTGCCAGCGCTGTCTCTAATCCTGCTTTTTGAAGCACAGCAGGGAGTGTGATTTAGTTTTGCAGTCCTGTACTAAGGATAAGACTAACTTCAAAGCAAGGTCAGATGTACAGTGAAGTTATCGTAATAGAGGAAGTGTTAGATTTCCATGAGCAATCAGGATAAAAACATAGCCTCATCACAAAAATCGTGACTGCAATCAGCATTCTTTGGGTGATTGTGTCTGAAGGGCTGAGATTTTTACAGCATGTGTTTGCGGTTATTGTAGCTGATAGAGGGGCGGGGATGTTTTTTCTGCACAGTTGCCTGTCCCCTGCCAATAAACCCTTTTGAGACTCCAGAAGTATTCACACTGTTGATCATATTTTTAAACCTCAGAGATAGTAAAAGGACTTGCAGCTCACTCCAGGCATCGCTGGCTGTGACCGACCTAGCTCCTGCAGTCACAGGGGTGCCTGCACATACAGCATCGTGTCATGGAGGCTTAGTGACAGCCAGGGACCTGCATTCACTGGTTTTGCTGAACAGAGCAGCTCTCCAAGTTGAGCTGTGAAACACATATGATACTGTAGTGCTGCATTTGTAGGCTGTTGGAAGTGCTACTACATGTGCTCGTGGAAGTCCACCGATGTAATTAACACCACTGCAGTTTTAAACAGAAAGGGGCAATTCAGAAACTTTGTGGGAACACCAGGCTATTTTATGCAAGTGTGCTGGCTACCTAAAGTGAAGTTGCCCTTGGAGCTCCCAGTCCAGTGTGCTCTGTCTTTCATTAAAGCCACTTGTTAGTGGATGTGGATTATATCAAAAGACCTGTGGTGACACAGTTATGTGCTGACATCAGATTACTCTAGTCTACCCAGACATGCATACAAACACACAGGACATTTGCCAGCCTCCGATGATCACTGTGTCCGAAGAACCAATGGGCGAGTGCAGTCAGATGCCCAGGCTGTAGCCTAGCTGTAGCCTTGCTGTACCCTGGTGTCATGGTTTAGCCCCAGCCAGCAACTAAGCACCACGCAGCCGCTCGCTCACTCCCCCTACCCCAGTGGGACAGGGGAGAGAATCGGAGGAGTAAGAGTGAGAAACACTCCTGGGTTGAGATAAGAACAGTTTAATAATTGAAATACAGTAAAAGAGTAGTAGTAATAATAACAATATAATAATAACAGTAATAATAATATACAAAGCAAGTGATGCACAATGCAATTGCTCATCACCCGCCGACCGATACCCAGACAGTTCCCGAGCAGCGATCGCTGCTCCCCGGTCAACTCCCCGCCCCCCCCCAGTTTCTATACTGAGCATGATGTCCTATGGTATGGAATAGCCCTTTGGTCAGTTTGGATCAACTATTCTGGCTGTGCCCCCTCCCAGTTTCTTGTGCACCTGGCAGAGCATGGGAAGCTGAAAAGTCCTTGACTAGCATAAGCAGTACTCAGCAACAACTAAAACTTCAGTGTGTTATCAACATTCTTCTCCTACTAAATCTAAAACACAGCACTGTGCCCGCTACTAGGAAGAAAATAAACTCTATCCCAGACAAAACCAGGACACCAGGCTTCACCCTGGCTGTAGACCGGCAGTAGCCTGACTGCAGCACTGCTGTAGGCCCACTCTTGACTGGCTGTAGCCCAGCTGTATTGTTGGTGTTGCCTGCTGTAGCCTTGCTGTTGCCCCGCTGTAGCACCTCTACTGCACAGCTGTAGCCCCTCTATTGCCCGGCTGTAGCCCCATGGTAGTCTGGCTGTAGCCCCGCTGTTGCCTAGATGTTATGTGGCTGTAGCCCCACTGTATCCCTGCTTTTGCCCTGTTGCGCTCTCACTGTAACACCGCTAGAGACTGGCTGTTGCCAGGTGTAGCCCTACTGTTGCCTGTCTGTAGCCCGGCCGTAGCCATGATGTTGCCTGGCTGTAGCCCCGCTATTGCCCTGCTGCTACCTGGCTGTAACCCTGCTGCTGCCTGGTTGTTGCCCCGCTTGTAGCAATGCTGTACCCAGGCTGTGGCCCTACTTTAGCTCTGCTCTAGCCTGGCTGTAAGCCTGCTGTTTTCTGGTGTTAGCCCAGCTGTTGCCCCACTGTTGCCCGGCTGTAGGCATGCTTTGCCTGCTTGTAGCCTGGCTGTAGCCTGGATCTTGCCCAGCTGTAACCCTGCTGCTGTCTGGCTATAGCCCATCTGTAACCCTGCTGTAGCTTGGATGTAGCTTGGCTTTAGCCCCACTGTAGCTCAGATGTAGCCTGGCTGTTGCCTGGCTGTTAACTGGCTGTGGCCCCGCTCTAGCCCTGCTGTAGCCTAGCTGTAGCCCTGCTATTTCATGACAGTTGTACTGATGTAGTGCCACTGTTGCCTTGCTGTAGCCCTGCTGTTACCTGGCAGTAACCCTGCTGTAGGCCTGCTATTGCCTGACTGTAGCCTGGCTAAAGCCCTGCAGTTGACCCTGTGTTGCCCAGGAGTTGGCAGGCTGTTGCCCTGCTGTAGCCCCGCTGTTGGCCTGCTGTTGCCTGGCTGTTTCCGCCTGGAGACCCACTGTAGGCCCGCTGTTTCCTGACTGTTGCCCTGCTGTTGTCCAGCTGTTGCCCTGTTGTAGTGCTGCTGTTGTCCTGCTTTTGCTGTAAATCCACTCTTGCCTGGCTGTAGCGCTGCTGTTTCCAGACTTTAGCCCAGCTAAAGGGGTTTAGCTCCGCTTTTGCACAGCTGTAGCCCGGCTGTTGCCCGGCTGTTACCCAGCTGTAGCCCCGCTATGGCCCAGCTGTAGCCTGGTCATAGCTCTGCTGTAGCCCCACTGATACTTGGCTGTAGCCCCACTGCAGCCCGACTGTAGCCCTGGTGTTGTGTGGCTATAGCCGCACTGTAAATCCCTTGTTGCCCAGCTGTTGCCTGGATGCAATCCAAATGTAGCTCCACTGTTGCCCGGCTGTTACTTGGCTGTAGCCCCGCTGTATCCCCAATATTGCCCTGCTGTTCTGTCACTGTAGCTCTGATGTAGCCTGGCTGTTGCCCAGCTGTAACCCCGCTGCTGCCAAGCGGTAGCCCCGCTGTTGACCTGCTGTAGCCACACCGTACCATGGCTGTAGCCCTAGTGTAGCCCAGCAATTGTCCAGCTGTACTGCTGCTGTTGCCTGGCTGTAGCCATGCTGTTGCCTGCCTGTAGCCCCACTGGTACCCAGATGTTGCCTGGCTGTTGCCCTGCTGTTGCTTGGCTGTTGACCCATTGTAGCACTGCTGTTGCCCCTCTCTTGCTGTAACGCTACTGTATTCAGGCTGTAGCCATAGTGTAGCACAGCAATTATTCATCTGTAGAGCCGCTGTTGCCTGGCTGTAGCCTGGCTGTAAGCCTACTGTTGCCTGCCTGTTAATGGGCAGTAGCCCTGCTGTTTGCCTGCTGTTGCCCTGCTGGTTCTCTGCAACCGCTGTGCTGTAGCCTGGCTGTAAGCCTACTGTTGCCTGCCTGTTAATGGGCAGTAGCCCTGCTGTATGCCTGCTGTTGCCCTGCTGGTTCTCTGCAACCGCTGTGCTGTAGCCTGGCTGTTGGTGTGTGTAGCCCCGCTGATGACTGGCTGTAGCCCTGCTGTTGCCCTGAACTTGCTTAGATGTTGCCCCAGTGTTGCCTGGCTGTTGACCCATTGTAATGCTGCTGCTGCCCCGCTCTTGCTGAAACCCCCCTGTTACCAGGCAGTAGCCCTGCTAAAGCCCAGCAATTGTCCAGCTGTAGTGCTGCTGTGGACATGCTGTTGCCTCGCTGTAGCCCCACAGTTGCTCACCTGTTTACGGGCTGTAGCCCTGCTGTATGCCTGCTGTTGTCCTGCTGTTTTCGTCGCTGCTGCCCCTCCCCACTGTAGCCTGGCTGTTGGTGGGTGTAGCCTGGCTGTAGCCCCAGTGTTGCTCACCTATTTCCTATCTGTAGGCCTGCTTTATCCTGTTGTTGCCTGGCTGTAGACAATGCTGTATCCCTTCTGTTGCTCCCTGTTCCCCTGCTGTCACCCCACTGTGGCCTGGCTGTAATCCTACTGTATCTTGGCTGATGACTGGCTGCAGCCCCACAGTTGCCCGGATCTTGCCCAAGTGTTGATCTGCTGCTGCCTGGCTGTTGACCCATTGTTGTACTGCTGTTGCCCTGCTCATGCTGTAACCCTGCTGTTACTGGCAGAACCCTGCTATAGCCCAGATGTTGCCTGGCTGTTGCCCAGATGTTGTCCAGTGTTGCCTGGTTGTTGACTCACTCTCTTGCTGCTTTGCCTCACTCTTGCTGTAACCCTGCTGTTACCAGGCTGTAGCCCTTCTGTAGCCCAGCAATTGTTGAGCTGTAGCACCACTGCTGCCTGGCTGTAGCTCTCCTGGAGCCCCGCTATTGCCTGCTTGTTTCCTGGCTGTAGGCCCGTCTTATCCTGTTCTTGCCCAGCTGTAGATACACTGTATCCCTGCTGTTGCCCCACTGTTCCCCCGCTGTCACTGCGCTGTAGCCTGACTGTTGCCTGGCTGCAATCCCGCTGTACTTCGGCTGTTGACTTGCTGTAGCTCTGCTATTACCCAGACCTTTCCCAGCTGTTGCCCGGCTGTGGCCTGGCTGTAATCCCACTGTAGCTTAGCTGTTGACTGGCTATAGCCCCGCAGTTCCCCGGATCTTGCCCAACTGTTGCTCCATTGTAGCCTGGCTGTTGCCTGGCTGTAATCTTGTTGTAGCTCGGCTGTTGCCTGGCTGTAGCCCTGCTGTTGCCCAGATGTTGCCCGGCTGTTGCCCGGTGTTGCCTGGCTGTTGATCCACTCTAGTGCTGCGTTGCTTTGTTCTTGCTGTAACCCTACTATTAGCAGGCTGTAGCCCTGCTGTAGCCCAGCAATTGTCCAGCTGTAGGACCCCTGTTGCCCAGCTGTAGCCTGGCTGTAGCACCACTGTTGCCCACCTGTTTCCCATCTGTAGGCCCACTTTATCCTGTTGTTGCCTAGTTGTAATCCCACTGTAGCTTGGTGTTGACTGGCTGTAGCCCCGCAGTTCCCTGGATCTTGCCCAAGTGTTGCTCCGCTGTTGCCTGGCTGTTGACCCATTGTAGTACTGCTGCTGCCCCGCTCTTGCTGTAACCCTGCTGATACCAAGCTGTGGCCCTGCCTAAGCCCAGCAATTGTCCAGCTGTAGTGCCACTGTAGCCCTGCTGTTGACTGGCTGTAGCCCTGCTGTTGCCCAGTGTTGCCTGGCTGTCGACCCACTCTAGTGCTGCTTTGCCTCACTCTTGCTGTAACCCTACTGCATACCAGGCTGTAGCCCTGCTGTAGCCCAGCAATTGTCCAGCTGTAGTGCTGCTGTGGCCACGCTGTAACCTGGCTGTAGCCCCACTGTTGCCCATCTGTTTCCAGGCTGTAGCCCTGCTGTATGCCTGCTTATTGGCCTGCTGGTTCCATGTTGCTGCCGCACTGTAGCCTGGCTGTAATCCTGATGTAGCCCTGCTGTTGACTGGCTGTAGCCCTGCTGTTGCCCAGATGTTGCCTGGCTGTTGACCCACTGTAGTACTGCTGTTGCCCCACTCTTGCTGTAACCCTGCTTTACTAGTCAGCAGCCCTGCTGAAACCCAGCAATTGTCCAGCTGTAGGGCTGCTGTTCCCTGGCTGTAGCATGGCTGTAGCCCTGCCGCTGCCTGCCAGTTTCCTGCCTGTAGCCCCACCTTATCCTATTGTTGCCGGGCTGTAGATACGCTGTATCCCAGTGTTGCCCCACTGACCCCCACTGTCATGCCACTGTACCCTGGCTGTTGCCTGGCTGTAATCCCACTGTAGCTCGGCTGTTGACTGGCTGTAGCCCCACAGTTGCCCATGCCTTACCCAGCTGTTGCCCCGCTGTTGCTTGGTGTTGACCCACTGTAGTGCTGCTCTTGCCCTGCTCTTGCTGAAACCCCCCTGTTACCAGGCAGTAGCCCTGCTAAAGCCCAGCAATTGTCCAGCTGTAGCACTGCTGCTGCCTGGCTGTAGCATGGCTGTAGCCCTGCTGTTGCACGCCTGTAGCCCCGCTGTTGCCCAGATGTTGCCTGGCTGTTTCCATCCTGTTGCCTGGCTGTTGCCCAGATGTAGCACTGCTGTTGCCACGCTCTTGCTGTAACACTGGTGTTACCAGGTGGTAGCCCTGCTGTAGCCCAGCAATTGTTGTTTGGCAATTGCCCTGCTGTTGCCTGGCTGTAGCCCCACTGTTGCCTGCCTGTTTTCCAGCTGTAGGCCTGCTTTATCCTGTTGTTGCCTGGCTGTAGATATGCTGTATCCCTTCTGCTGCCCCTCTGTTCCCCCGCTGTCACCCCGCTGTAGCCTGGCTGTTTCCTTGCTGTAATCCCACTGTGGCTGGGCTGTTGACTGACTGTAGCCCCGTTGTTGCCCGGATCTTGCCCAGCTGTTGCCCTGCTGTTGCCTGGCTGTTCACCCATTGTAGTGCTGCTCTTGCCCTGCACTTGCTCTAGCCCTGCTGTTATCAGGCGGTAGGCCTGCTGAAGCCCAGCATTGTCTAGCTGTAGCGCCGCTATTGTCTGGCTGTAGCCCCACCATTGCCCGCCTGTTTCCAGGCGCTAGCCCTGCTGCATGCCTGCTATTGGCTCTCTGTTTCCCACTGCCACCCCACTGTAGCGTGGCTGTTGGCAGGTGTAGTCCTGCTGTTGCCTGGCTTTAATCCCACTGTAGCTCGTCTGCTGACTGGCCGTAGTCCCTCTGTTGCACGGATCTTGCCCCGCTGTTGCCCCTGTGTTGCCTGCCTGTTGACCCATTGTAGTACTGCTGTTGCCCTGCTTTTGCTGTAACCCTGCTGTTGCCAGGCCTTAACCCTGCTAAAGCCCAGAAATTGTCCAGCTGTAGCACCCCTGTTGCCCAGCTCTAGCACTGCTGTACCCTGCTGTTGCCTGCCTGTTTCACAGCCCGGCTTATCCTGGTTTTGCCCAGCTGTAGATACACTGTATTCCTTCTGTTGCCCTACTGCTCCGCTGTTGTCACCCTGCTGTAGTCTGGCTGTTGCCTGGCTGTAATCGCGCTTTTGCCCAGATGTTGCCTGGCTGTTACCCTGCTGTTCCCTGGTTGTTGACCCATTGTAGTGCTGCTGTTGTCCCGCTTCTGCTGTAACCCTGCCGTAGCCTAGCAATTGTCCAGCTGTAGCGCTGCTGTTGCCTGGCTGTAGGCCCGCCTTATTCTCTTGTTGCCCAGCTGTAGATACTCTGTATCCCTGCTGTTGCCCTGCTGTTCCCTTGCTGTCACCCCGCTGTCCCCTGGCTGTTGCCTGTTGAAGCCCCGCTTCTGACTGGCTCTTGCCCCGTTGTAGCACTGCTGTTGCCCTGCTTTTGCTGTAACCACACTGTTGCCTGGCTATAGCCCTTCTGTAGCTCTGCTGTAGCCCTGCTGTTTCCATGCTTTTTCCCTGGCAGTCACCTGGCTGTAGCCCTGCTGTTTACCATCTGTAGCCTGGCTGTAGCTCAGCTCCCGCATGATTGTTGACCAGCTGTAGCCCAACTGTTGCCCCGATGTTGCCTGGCTGTTTCCCCCTGTTGTGTGGCTGTTGAGCCATTGTAGTACTGGTGCTTCCCCGCTCTTGCTGTAACCCTGCTCTTACCAGGCAGCAGCCCTGCCTAAGCCCAGCCATTGTCCGGCTGTAGCGCTGTTGTCGCCTGGCTGTGGCACTCCTGTAGCCCTCCTGTTGCCCGCCTGTTTCCTGGCTGTATCCCAGCCTTTTCCTGTTGTTGCCCAGCTGTAGATACACTGTATCCCTGCTGTTGCTATGTTGGTCCCTCACTGTCACTCTGCTGTAGCCTAACTGTTGCCTGGTGAAGCTCTGCCTGTGTCTCGCTCTTGCTCCGTTGTAGCACTGCTGTTGCCCCACTGTTGCTGTAACCACGCTGTTGCCCATCTGTAGACCAGCTGTTGTGCAGCTACATCTCTGCTATAGCCCTGCTGTAGCCCTGCTGTTTCCATATTGTTACCTGGCTGTTACTCTGCTGTAGCCCTGCTTTTTCCCATGTTTTGTTCTAACACTGCTGTTACTAGGCTGTAGCCCTGTGTACCCCAGCAGTTGTCCCGCTGTAGTGCTGCTGTTGCGCGAGTGTAGCACTCCTGCAGCCCTGCTGTTGCCTGCCTGTTTCCCAGCTGTAACCCCACTGTATCCTCTTGTTGCTGTTGTCTGGAGGTTGCCCGGCTGTTGCCTGGCTGTTGACCCATTGTAGCACTGCTGGTGCGTTGTTTTTGCTGTAACCCTGCTGTTACCAGGCTGTAGCCCTGCTGTTGCCCATCTATTTCTGGGCTGTAGGCTGGCTGTACCCCAACTGTAGCCCTGCTGTTGCATGGCTATAGCCCTACTGTACCCCGCTCGTTGCCGAGCTGTTGCCTCGATGCCTGCCTGTGCGCAGCTGTAGGCCTGCTGTAGCCCTGCTCTTGCCCAGCTATAGCCCCACTGTTGGCCCGCTGTTGCCCCGCTCCTGCCCATCTTTTGCCCCGCTCCTGCCTGGCTGCAGCCAAATGTAGCCGGCTGTAGGCCCGCTGTTGCCTGTCTTTTGCCCTGCTCTTGCCTGGCTGTTGCCCGGCTGTGGTGCCGCTATAGCCTGACCGTAGCCCTGCTGTTGCGTGGGTGTAGCCCGGGTGTCGCATGGGTGTAGGGCCACTGTTGCCTGGGTGTAGCCCAGGTGTTGCATGGGTGTAGGGCCACTGTTACGTGGGTGTAGCCTGGGTGTTGCATGGGTGTAGGGCCATTGTTGCCTGGGTGTGGCCTGGCTGTTGCATGGGTGTAGGGCCACTGTTGCCTGAGTGTAGCCCAGGTGTTGCGTGGGTGTAGGGCCACTGTTGCGTGGGTGTAGCCCGACTGTTGCATGGGTGTAGGGTCACTGTTGCCTGAGTGTAGCCCGGGTGTTGCATGGGTGTAGGGCCACTGTTGCCTGACTGTAGCCCGGGTGCTGCATGGGTGTAGGGCCACTGTTGCATGGGTGTAGCCCAGGTGTTGTGTGGGTGTAGGGCCACTGTTGCCTGGGTGTAGCCTGGCTGTTGCATGGGTGTAGGGCCACTGTTGCGTGGGTGTAGCCCGGGTGTTGCATGGGTGTAGGGCCACTGTTGCCTGGGTGTAGGCCCGCAGTTGCCCTGCTCATCCCCGCAGTTGCCCGATGTTGCCGGGTTGCACCTGCTGCCGAGCCTGGCGGCTCCGATCGGGCGGCGGGCAGCCGGGGCGGGCCGGAGCGATGCTGATTATTGCATAGCTCATGAATAATTAAAGAGGGCGAACGCCCTGAGCAGCACAGCGCATTGGTCAGGGGGCCATTATTGAGTGTGCTGGCGCTGCACGCTAATTGGCCGCAGCCGCACGTCAGGGGTGTGGCGGAACCTAAAGTCGGGATTGGCCGCTCGCCCTTGCCATTATTTATCATTGGTCGCGCGTGCTGGCGGTGGGTGGACACGGCGGCGTTGATAGGTGGCGGCGGCGGGGCTGCTGGGAGCTGCGGCTCTCGATTGGCTGCCGCGGCTCGGCGGGGGGCGGGGCGACGCCAATGGTGCGGCGGTCCGGGTAGCCCGGAGCCGGAGGCGGCGGCGCGGCGCGGCCGTTCCGCTGTGGCTCTGCCCTGCTCGCTGCGCCTTGGTTCAGCGCTGCGCCTTGGTTCAGCCCTGCGCAGCGGCAGCCCCGGGGGCCGCCGCAGCGCCGGGGAAGAAGCCCTCCGCGGCGATGATGAAGGGGACGGTGGGCAGCCCGGTGGCTGCCGTCATGCAGGAGAGCTTCGGTTGCGCCGTGGCCAACCGCTTCTACCAGCTGCTGGACGACGAGTCGGACCCCTTCGACATCCTGCGCGAGGCCGAGCGCCGCCAGCAGCAGCGCAAGAAGCGCGACGAGGCGGCGGCGGCGGCGGCGGCCGCCGCCGCCGCCGCCAGGAGAGCCGGTCCCGGCGGCAGGGCGGGCGGCGGCAAGAGGGAGTCCCAGAAGGAGCGCAAGCAGCCCGGGAGTCCCCCGGCGCCCGGGGGGCCGCCGCAGCCCGGTACGCCGGCGGCGCCTCCGCAGCGGGGCGAGGGGCCGGGGGGGGGGGGGGGGGGGGGCGGCGGCGGCGCCTCGGCGGGCGGCTCGGGGCGGGCGGGACGAGCGGCCCGGAGCCGGTTTCCCTGAGGAGTGAGGTCCCGGCGGCGTGGTGCCGGTGCGGGCAGCCCGGGCCCTGCAGCGCGGCGTGGCTGGGCGCCGGCCCTGCCTCTTGGCAGCTGTGGCCTGGCGTGCCGCCGCTTGTCGACAGCAGGGTCAAAGCAGGGCTGACAAGACCCGGTTGATTGTAATTTTGTCGTGGTGAATGCATACCTGAAAGTCCCCCTGGGAGAACAAGTGACAACCGGAGCCTTACTCCGGGTGGCCGCGCTTGGGCACGCTGGCGATGCAGGCTTGTGGAGCAATGCCAGCCTAGGTGGGAGGCTTCAGAAGGGGAGTGGGCCTTTGGACACGGAAATGAAAACTTCAGAAATAGTCCTAAGAGACAACTGGAAGAGCGTGAACTCTTCCACTGCAGCATCTGTAGTTTTCGTGCTGGTTTAGCATCCCTGTTGATGCATATCATAGAATCGTTTAGCTTGGAAAAGACCTTTAAGATCATCCAGTCCAACCATTAATTGTCACCCTGGCCATTTTCCTTTGATGCTTCCAGGCTTGTTTTCTTGGTACCTGTGAGTTTTCTGGAACTTCAGCTTCATCAGGGTTATAATGTGTCCAGGGAACTGTGCTTAGTTTGCCTTAAGCTTGCATTGATCCCCAAACCTTTGAATAAAAACTTTTTTCCTGGGTGAACTCTTTAGCACGGTGTTCAGGAATGGTATAGGTTGTCTGTCAGCTGCTAGGTTTTGATGCTAAATGTTGCTTGGGGGAAAAGGGAGCCAGTCAGCTTTTATATCAGAATGTCTGGCACAGTCCTCTTGGCAGCTGAAGGCTCTGCTGGGCTTTAGCTCCTTGCATTCGGAGATGTTTTTGTGGGTGGGGCTGTTATTACTTACCTGGTACTCAGCTTCAGGTTGCTGCATTCAGTATCTAAAGTATCTGAGAGCTGGCTGGTGGTTTCCAAACATTGGGAATCTGGACAGAAGACTCTGGTTTTACCTTCTTGAGTTGTAAATTCCCATTTTCCTGCAGCGTGCAATGAAGCTTAACACATTAACTATTCTTAAGATAATTAATTTCTTCCTGTAGTAAAAGCTCCTGTTAAATTCACAGTAACTGAACTATGTGTTTTAATGCCCTAGGAAAAGGTGTGGCCTTTGATTTGGTGTTACTGCTCCATCAAGTCATTGCCAGTGCTACCGATTTTGGTGCTTAGACTTACAGTCTTACACTGCTCCAACAGCCATTATTTCACCTTGTTGAGCAGAGAATCTTTCAGTGCTGAATATGTACTAATTAATGAGCATCTTTGTAGAGGATGATCTTAACAAGTTATCACTGTCCCTTCAGACAGTTGTATGAAACTCCTCTTTTGAGATTCCTCTGAGGTTGTGATGCGACTTTGTCAGAGACTTCTGGCTGTAAGACCAACACTCCCACTAGTAACAGGCTTATGTTATTTAAAAGGATACTTTGCTGCGGTTATCAACAGAAGGCAAAGGAGCCTGCCTGTTCAGTGAACAGCAGAGTCTCAAGGTTTGTTGAAAAAGTTCTTGAATGAGAACTGGTGGTTATCAGTAACCTACCAGGAGCATGGAAGTATGTGAAAAGCATCCTTTATGTGATTCTTGTCTATAGGTATCTTAAGCATACAGGTTCGGAGTGTAATTCTGTGGTAGTACACAGTGGCCCTGTGGAGTGTCTTTGACTATTTTCTGCTACCTTGATATTAAGAAACCCAGTTTCTCATATGGAGACATAAGGCAAGTGCACCTTGTTTTAATTTCCTGCTAATTTAAGATGGAGAAAAGACTGCTGGCTTATAGTAGCCTTTGTGAAAGTAAATTAACATCTGTCTTAAGAAGAGTTATTTGCTCTGAAAAATGCCACACTTTCTTCTTTAAAGTAAGTGGCTATCCTGGATTTTGTGTGCGCTGTATGTTTATGTCCTGGACTTGTTGTAAAGTAGGGACTGTAAATGTATAGTGCTCAGGATGGTAAACCAGGGCAGAGAGTTGAGACTTGGTCCTGTCTGTGTGCTCCTCCTTTGGATGTGCTGTCTTAGCAAGCCTCCTCTGAAGGACAGAGATCACCCTCTGACTTAGGGCAAATACAGTGATGGCATAGCTGACAAATATAAAGCAAGTGGCAGGTTGAGGGAAAAAACTAGGGTTTTTTGGAAGAGGGGGGGCAGCTTTTTATTTGGGCTGTACAAAGTTGATTTGTTGTACAGGAGTCAACCAGAAGACTTCTGGATACAGTGAAAGATTCAGGGGACTACCAGCTTAATGGTTGAGAATGAGTAGCTACTCAGGAAGGTCCTTGTACCAGCTCAATTTGGCATAAAGCTTCTAATGATGGATGCACTGCTAGAACAGTGCACCTCTGTTTGGGGAAATAAGTAATATTGATTAAAATTACTAAATTGTGAAACTAATGACTAAACTTGTATTTAAAAACAAACGTTAAAAGATTTTTGTTTCCAGTCTTTCTTAGTGATTTCCCCCCCACACCCCCTCCCAGCTGTTGTGCATAACTCCCTCTAATTTCATTTCACTGATTAGGAATTAAACACGGTAAAGAAGCATCTAGCCCCATCTGAACAGCTGAATCAGATTCTGGTATTTATGCTTGAAATGACAAAATTCAGTCTGTATTGTATTAGTGTTCACAGAATCATCACAGAACAGCCCAGGTTGGAAGGGACCTGGAAGGATTGTCTGGTCCAACCTTTCCTGGGAAAGGCAGCTTAGAAGAGATCATCTAGCACCCCATCCAATCGCATCTTGAAAACCTCCAGTGACGGGGACTCCCACCACATCCTGGGGAGGTTGTTCCAGTGAATGATTGTTACCAATTTCTTTCTGATACTGAGATGAAACCTCTCCTTGTGCAACTTGTACTTCTTGCCGCTTGTCTTCTCCATGTGGTTCCTTAGAATCTTAGAATTGTTCAGGTTGAAAAAGACCTTTAAGATCATGCAGTCCAGCCATTAACCTAACGCTACCAAGTCCACCACTAACCATATGCCTAAGTGCCACATCTACAAGTCTTTTAAATACATCCAGGGTTGGTGACTTAACCACTTCCCTGGGCAGCCTGTTCCAGTGCTTGACAACCCTTTCAGTGAAGAAATTTTTTCCTGATATCCAATCTAAACCTCCCCTGGCACAACTTGAGGCCGTTTTCTCTCGTCCTATGGCTTGTTACTTTGCGGAAGAGCTCAACACCCACCTCGCTAAAACCTCGCTTCAGGTAGTTGTAGAGAGCTATAAGGTCTCCCCTGAGCCTTCTTTTCTCCAGGCTGAACAACCCCAGTTCTGTCAGCTGCTCCTCATAAAACCTTGTGATTCTCATAAGATCCTTGCGAAGAGAGTACCTCCATCCTCTTTGTAGCTGCCCTTCAGGTACTGCAATACTGTGATGTGGTCCCCCCAAGTCTTCTGTTCCCCAGGGAGAAGAGACCTAACTCTTTCAGTCTTTCCTCATAGGCCAGGCTCTCCAGCCCTTTGATCATCTTCAAGGCCCTCCTCTGGACTCCCTCCAGACTGTTTTATTACTGGGGTGGTTTGCTTGTTGGGGTTACAAAAAATGTTGTTAAAAGTTTTGTGATTTTTTGTTTTATTATTTTATTATTTCTTCAGCATATTAAATCTGAACAAAATAGTCTTTATCATTAGAAGGACTTGAAGCAAGCCTAGTGTTCAATCTTGCAATATATAACAAGTTTTACTTACAAGTTTACTTAATTTCTGGAGATGTTTTCAATTTGAAACAAACATCCTAGAGGACTTTGGTAGATAATCCAATACTTTGACCTTTAGAATCCAAACTGTTTATTATGAATTGACGCAACTGTAAGGAGACTTACTTTTTTAATCTTTCTTCAAGGAGAAAATGGACTGCTATTTCATAGCCTACCAAAACCTACACTTTTGACTTTAATGATGTATTTTTTTCTCTTTTACTGACTCTGTTTTGTGACTTTTAGACTGTATGCTGAAGATTTGGGTAAAGGCTGTTTGTAGGTATTACAGCTCTTATAACTGTACCACTTAATGTTAACTCAGTTCATTCTTAGCACAGTGGCCAAACTGCATTTGCCAGCTTTTATTCAAAAGGCCTAGTTGCAGAGCTTGCATTCTTTACCGGTCCAGGCAAAGCGAATTTGTTGATCATGCAGTAATAACCTCTGTTCTGTTGAAATCTCTAAATCTTTGTTGCTAATACTTCTAAAAGGTTTTCTTCTTTCATGTACGTTTGATGACTCGTGTAACATTTAGGTGTAGTTCCCGAATACTACATGTTTGAGTTTTTAGCTATGGTTTTAAGTTAATATGGTGCAGAATGTTTCTGGGGAATTTTAGCTTATACTGACTGCAGTTTTCTTATTTTTAAGTTATTTATTCCTATAACATTCTTTCAGCTACATAGTCATAAGGATTGTCCAGGGGAAAGCTGTAGTAGGCAATTCTGTAATTGAGTACTGGCACACATGAAAACAGAATACCACAGAATAGAGTCTAACTCCATTTGTCTTTCTTTGGTGTGTTGCATGCAATAGCTGGAGCCTTTTTTTGTGTTTTGGGATACTGTGGTATTATTCTGCAAATCGTGTAATTAGCCATGCTTTAGTTCACAAAATTAATTGCTTGAAGTTTGGAATTAAAATCACATGGACACACACACGCAAAGGGTAGGAAGTAAGACTCTTTGTGCAGTCTTAAATCTGCTATACTCTGAAATACAGCAAAATAAGTTCCTGAGAGTGTGAACTGTCTTTTACTATTTCCAGTTATGCAGCTTTATTGTAAAGGAAGATCAGTTGTCCATGTGTAGGTATGTCCTGGTTTTGTCTGGGATAGAGTTTATTTTCTTCCTAGTAGCAGGCACAGTGCTGTGTTTTGGATTTAGTAGGAGAAGAATGTTGATAACACGCTGATGTTTTTCCTTGTTGTTGAGTACTGCTTATGCTAGTCAAGGACTTTTCAGCTTCCCATGCTCTGCCAGGTGCACGAGAAACTGGGAGGGGGCACAGCCAGAATAGTTGATCCAAACTGACCAAAGGGCTATTCCATACCATAGGACATCATGCTCAGTATAGAAACTGGGGCAGGGGGTGTTTGACCGGGGAGCAGCGATCGCTGCTCGGGAACTGTCTGGGTATTGGTCTGCGGGTGGTGAGCAATTGCATTGTGCATCACTTGCTTTGTATATTATTATTACTATTATTATCATATTGTTGTTATTATTATTATTTTACTTTATTTCAATCATTAAACTGTTCTTACCTCAACCCAGGAGTGTTTCTCACTCTTACTCCTCTGATTCTCTCCCCCATCCCATCGGGGTAGGGGGAGTGAGCGAGCAGCTGCGTGGTGCTTAGTTGCTGGCTGCGGCTAAACCATGACAAGGTATTATTGTGTTACTGAGATGGTAATGAAGTAGTCTCTTTGAATGCAGACATAATTAATGACAGAGATCCTTGAATTATAGCACAATTTCTCCACTTGCCCTCATTCCAGACCAGCCAGAGCAATATTCCTGTTTTGGTTTTGTACTTAAGATTTAATGGAAGTTCAGAGGAGATGAAGTTTCTTGAGGCTCAGATTTTTCCATTTAAAAATGAGCTGTTAAGCTGAAAGCAGAGGAAAGAAGGGTCTCTTGGAATAAGTGGAAAAAGATATTTGAATTTAGGACCAGTGGTTGTGATGCTGTTAGCTTTGTTTTAACATTTACAAGGCAGTTGAAACTTGTCTGAAATAAAAAATTTTAAGCACAGTTTAAATTTTTTATTTTGTGTGTATGTAGGTGGGTGGGAAGTCTGTGCTAAAAGAGCTGTGAGAGGGGTGAATAACTAGAGTTCGCTGGTACAAGGTTATTTAGCCCTGTAGAAGAAGAGTTGCAGGGCAATGACACAAATTACACACTGTAAATGAGATATAAAGTGTCAGAGGAAATTTACTATCGGTAAGTGTAAAGTAATACATATGGGAGAACATGGATCGAGGTGGGGGGCAGTGTTGCAAGCTGTATTGCAACGTGGAAGATTTTTCTAATTCAAACTATTGTAGTTTAGCAAAGAGAGCTTGGAGTCATTGGGACTGTTAAGAGTAGAACAGCAGGTCTCTTTCCAGTTGCCATCTAGGAGAGAAGCAGTGTTGGGAATTACTGAGGTAGCAGTAGCAAGGAAAATAGAAAAGGAATCGTTATGCCTTTGGAGGAATCTTGCCTTCCCATGTCTTGAAGTGTGTCTGCTCTTTTGGTCACCTCAAAGATGTTAAAACTAGAAAAAGCACACTAGAGTGACATGCTTGATGAAACTTCCAGATTGATTTAGGTATTGGGAGAAATTGAAATGAATGTTTTTGTTTTGAGAGGAGGTATCTGAGGATACAAAAAGAGCGTATAGAGAACTGCAGGTGAGAGTTGGAGAAAGCAAAGAATATTTATTGTTTCTTACTTTACAGAAATAAAGGGATATAATTTAACACAGATTTTGTGAAATGAGGAAAAAATGCTTTTCTACAGAGACTGTAATTGACCTGTGGCACTTCTTGCTGTAGGGTGATGGTGTATCAAAGCATGTATCTATTCACACAGGAGTCTGGGTAAAGACATGGCAGCCCATCTGTGGGTCTGTCATCCATAAATCAATGCTTGTAGTCTTTGATTCAGAAATCCCCTAAGGGCAGATTGCCAGGTGGAAAGTATTTTGTCGTTGCTTCTTTCTTTCTTCAAATACATGCTGTAAGATATACAGGTCTTTCATCTGGCTACTATGGTTGCTCAGTGCTCATCCTAGCTGAATCAAAACTACACTCAGGTTGCCTTTGCTCTGTTCCTGTGTGTGCTACTTGGGCAAAATAGGAATAACTCGCCGTTTGGCGCTTCTTCATCTCAGGCTGCCTTTGTGGAAATCGAGTATTGATGGAATTGTCTCACTAGGTTTGAGTGTCACCTATTTTAGTGAGATGAGTTGGTCTTAGGCTAGTGAGAATTCATAAAACAGTATGATGCAGCATTGTCAGCTGGATTTTAGGTCAGAATACAAGGTTTTGGTGCTCTATGAAGCAGTAACCTCCCTCAGCTCGTGAATTGCATGCCAGCTGCCACCCCCACCTGCCATGCTTCTTACATAAGGGAATGGGGGAAAACAGAGCAAGGTTTCTGCTCTAGCTTGTAGTCCCTGATAGCAGTTGCAAGCTGGGCTCCTTGTGGTGCTTGTCCAAAGTCAAGGTTTGCTGCACAAAAAACTTTTTTTTTCCCTTAAAATCAAAAATTACAAAAAAATATGAGCACACTGTCTCAGTGGGGGCCAGTGAACAGCCCGCAAAACCTAGAAAACTCTCTCTTCCTGAGCACAAGTCCCACTTGTTTGAGGACATATGATATGGATAGGGAAACTTGGTGAGAGCTAGGCAACACCACTACAAAGGCATCTGGATTTTGCTGCTTTGTTTTAAATCCATCTGTTTACACATAGATATCCAGTGCCTGGGAAACCAGGCAATGCAGGTCTTAAAAACACAATTTCTGCTTTCCCAGTTGTAAGTTCAGTGATACGTGCTTATCAAAAACACTTTTCTAGAAAGTTTGCCTATCTAAATGCTGCAGTATAAACAAAACTAATACTGACAATAAAGTATTATTGTGGGGAAAGTGAAAGCTATTAAGTAGGTTAGCTCTGGATGGTTTAGAGTTTTAACAATGGCTCGTAAAACTGGGCTTTCTTCTTTAGCAATGTCTAGTTCTAGTACCTGGTAATTTTAGTATTTACAGATGTCTTTCTAATAATAGCTCAGCTGTTGCTTCTGAAAAGGAAAAAAAAAGCTGGGCCTGTTGAAAGAGTTTAAGTGTCAGATTTCTTTTCTGATTCCTCAGTTTAGAAAGTAAAGTGACAGGCAACTCAGCCGACAGACTGGGCTGCTGCAGTAACCCGCTGCGGAACCAGTGGTGAAGTGGGGAACGGTGGGCAGTGTCTTCAGCTGAATACGGATTACAGTGAAACAGTAAGACACAGGAAAACCACCTCAAAAAGAAGCTAAACTTGGTAACTGGGAAAGAGCTATCTTCAGTTTTCAGCACAATGTTTGTAACACCTCAGGTAGATGATCCACAAAACTCCAGAGCTTTTTTTGTGGTTTTGAAGAAAACCTGCATACTAGTCTACATATGCAAACAAGCAGACAAAATTGAGGTGTACTTGCAGAGGTAGTTAATGAGTATTCAAAGTGTAGCCCAGTTTTTTTTAAGTGAAAGCTATTACGGCAGCGTTACACAAGATTCCTCTCACATGGTTTTTTTGGGCAGGGGTTTTGGGGTGGGGGAGGGAGGTTTTTGGGCTTGGGTTTTTTTTATTTGTGATTTTTTTGGGGGGGGGGCGGGGGGAGTTGCATTTGGGTTTTTGTTTTTGTCATGTTGCCATTTGTCTCCGCCCCCAACCCTAGGGTAGGTGGCCTTTCAGCTCCGTAAATAAAAATGAGTCTGCATTGGGACAGACATATGGCAGAGGATTAAAATTGGATAGTTTATGCTATCACTGCTGCCAAGCTCCAGTTTAGTTTGCCCTTATATGCAGAGCTGAAAGTTGTGCTGGTATTTGAACTGATTCACAAGCAGGTCACAAGCTTCTGCCCTGAGGGTGACTCGGCTTATTAGAGAGGTGTAGTTGATGCATACCATTTTAATTCACTGCTGCATGTCTGTCAAACCAGTTAAAAATATTTTTATACGGGTAGTAAGTGCCACAAATAATCTTTCTCGTATCTTAAAACCATCTGCAGTAATTATAGCCACCTGTTAGAATCAAAGTGAAGTAACCTTGCACTGAAATTGGGGCAGAGCTGATTGCTTTGTCTAGCACGGTCAGTGCTCGTGACGTGTAGTATAGTGGCATATCTGGCAAGAAAACTTGTTTTGAAGTACTTAAGTGGTACTGGGTAACAGAACCAGAGACCATCTTTTTAAAATGACTTTTGCATCTTCGTTTTTTTGGCATTGCTTTACGAGTTCTAAGGAGCTCTTTGAATCTGAAGGTGAAGTTGAGGTTAATACTAAATACATAGGGAAGGTGGTGTCTGACTACTGCATTCTTGCTAAGTTATTCTGTTTAGAATGACTGATGTTTCTGATAGCCAGTGAGAGGCTCAACAATAAATGAAAATGCACTCTTGTATTGCAGCTGCACATTCAGCTCCAAAGTAAAAATGAGGTCAGAAATGAGTAGTCACTCTTTCCACAGCAAGATTCCAACTTGGAACACTGGTGTAGTTGAGATGTGCATAGAGCAGACATGTTTCACAACAGCATGTGCAATTCTGTATTGTTTATAGTTTTGTTTTTTATTAAAGCATCCTGGTTTGAAAAGCTTACTCAGAAACTGATTTCAAAAGTTGTTCTTTATCCAGAGATTACATGGTAATTTTTGGGATGCAAATATGCTTGCTGCTATAAGGATCAAGCAACTCCAAATCTTGAGAAGAGAGAATTACTGGAATATATTATGTGAAGTAGTTTGTAGTTTAAAGAAAACCAAAGCTAGGATTGCTTCTGTAGCACAAATAAAACTGTCTTCTGTGTGCAGATATGACTGTCCTTATTTTTTTTTTTAAAAAAAAAAAGCTTTCTTTACCACTCTTCTACCTTATTCAGCAAGTGGCTAGTTCTTTGACGTTTTCTTTTTAAAGATGATGTTACAGACTTCATGCTTGCCACCTAAGCTTTGATCAGAGATCTTCTTATACAGGCATTTCTATGGAGCTATGAATTAATTTGTATCTTCATATTGTGACAGAATAGGCTTTTTTCTCTTCATGTGCTAGCAACAGAGGCACAGAGCCAGGACTGTCACTTGTCCACTAACCTGAGTTAGTAACTTGCTCAGTATTGCACAGGTGCTTCTTGTGGAAAGAATAGCTCGGTTTTGTTGGTCTGAGAGCAGTTTTTCTGTAGTTCCTTGCTTGATTGACTCAAACCAACAGCTTCTTCAGCCAATAGTGTAAGTATAAGGGCCTATCAGACAAAAGGCTTGCTTGCTTCTGGAGAACCTTATCCTAAATAGAGCACAGAATTTGGAAAAATGGGGAAGGAAGCACATAATGAACTTTAATCTTATGCTAGATAAGCTATATAGGTTGAGGGGATAACCTCAGTTTATTCTCTCTTATAACACACAATTTCTCTGCATTCATCCTGCCTATCCTCCTTCTCCTTAACCCTGACAATGGCCAAACAAAACCCTAAAAAGCTTAAATACATTTTATCTTGGAATATGTTGACATTCTAGAATCAGTTAGTGGTGCTGGAGCCTTTATACTTCCTGCTTGGGTTTCTGCTACTTAAACTCAGTGACTTGTAGTGTTGGCGAATGGTCCTCTCCTCCATAGAAGAGTAATAGGTGACCCTCTTTCTGCTTGTTGGATGCCATAGCCATGAGCTTAAAGTGCAGGTGCAGGCTTAGACTTCTAAATTCAGCTCATCTGGCAGGAGGTGTGTTGCCTCATGATCAACAACTAATGGTCCTCCTCTTTCCTCCCCCTTCATTGCTACTGCAGCCATCTTGCAATTCATGTCTTCCATTAAAACTTCTATGCCTTGTCCTGCAGTACACTAGCAAGATCTTTGAGAGAACATGAGAGAAACGGTTTTTGTTATTTGTTTCTGTGACTTACTGTGAGCAAAACGAGATTTTTCTTTAGCCTGTCTTTTCTGGAAATATCTGAGCTGTGTCAACACCCGTAGTATTTTTGCCTGAGGCAGGTTCATCAATACAGAAGGGTAAGGAAGTAGATGTCTTTAAAACAGTGTCTGGCAACATTAACTGTAGCTGCTTTTAATATTTTGGTGGAATTAGGATTGGAGAGGGTAAAGCAGAAGACTGCAAGGTGTAATCAACTCATTTCAGTCAGTAGTTTGGTAACTTCAGTTATTATTAAACTGTTAGTAATCTGTATGTGTGTATGTAGGCCAGAAGCGAGCACCTAAGCGGGGAGAACAGCAAGGATTCAATAACAGAGGAGCAGAGGTGAAACAAGACAAAACTGAATGGAGACCGTCTTTCCGGGAATACCGTTCCTATGAAACAGAAAGACAAGTGGAATTCACAGTGGAAAGGTAGGTATCACACAGGGACAAGTAAGGTGCCTCATGGAGGATCTGCGCAGGGGTGGGAAGGGAAAGACTTAACCTTCTTAAAACATATCTAGCAGCCAGATGTGACTTGAAGGCATAAGGTTGCATTATTAGCACGTAGATTTGTTGAAAGACGACTTAGTTCATGCCCATCAGAGCTGTAATTTCAGCTTCCTCGCAGACTGATTTGGAGTTATTTTGTTAAATGTTAGAAATATACGGTGAAAGTGAAAAGTGTAAAGATGTGAAAACATAACCCCTAGTCTGCAACATAAATGTTCATTTCTGAGCTCGCGTACCAAGCGTTGCAGAACATGTGGTGCAAGCTCCAAGTTTAATGAATTTTACTGTTCAAACTGAAATTAAACCTTTATCATACTACTTACTGCTTGGACAGTGAAAGCATATCAATTTTGCCTTCTTTGTAAGTACCTGAAAATTCCACCTAAGCCTTTAATGCTTGAAGAGCATGGCTGTTCCTACATCACAATAGTCGGTATTTAACAAGTTTCCTGAAATTTTTAGCAGTTGCATATAAATCCGGGTTTAGACAGTAAAGCTGTTGCCTGCTAAACTTCCTGAAGATTTGACAGTTTTATAGTGTTTTATTTATCTTCTCTAATGTTTTCAGTGTTATCAATAAACAGCTGAACTTTCTATTCCTGTTATCTGTAATAATTCCCCCTGAAGTTCAGTTCATGTCCATTTTTAATGTCAAAACTAATACAACTGTGCTGTGTAAAGATGCACTCTAAAAATTGTACAGTAGCTCTCATATACTGATGTCTCACAGCTGCACAAATACAACCATATGAATTTTTTTTGCCTTGTTAACTGTTCTGTAGGAACAAAAATCTAACTAGAAATCTTCTTTCTAGACCAATTGAAAGATTAGACCGTGAAAGGCCATTAAGAGGTCGTGGCGGAGGCAGAGGTGGAATGCGAGGTAGAGGAAGAGGTGGTGGAATAAATAGAAGTTTTGATGGCTTTGACCAAAGAGGAAAACGGGAATTTGAAAGACAAAGTGGGAGTGATAAAATGTAAGTGTTCTGTGTGCTGCTTCTTACTTGGTGTACAAGTAAACAATAGTCAGCACTGCAGTAGTGTCTCCTAAGTATTCTGTTCCCTTCTATATCCAAGTTGGCTGGCAAAAAGTCAATACTGGTTTTAGTTTGAGGTCCTGATGGAAAAAAAAAGCTCTTAAACTCACAGAACCCTGTTTCTTTCTCTCTAGAGCATTGAAGGCGGATGACAAAAAAGGAGGAGGTGGAGCTCGCAACTGGGGAACCGTTAAAGATGACATGAGGTACAACATGTACTTGTGCCCACCATAGATCATCATTTTCCATGGCCCACCTTAGCTCATCATTTTGTGTTCATCAATTTCATGTCCATTTTGAGTTCTATAAGCCTCGCTTTCTATTAATTGTTGTGATGAATGTAGTTTTACAATTTTCTGAGCTCATCTTCTTCATGTTGGTGAGATTAAATTGTAGCAAAGTCATGGTGATGTTTCTTCAATTAAGACTGCCAAAATGTTTTGACTGGGGCCAAGCTGTCTTTTAACTGAAATAAGTTACAGCTTTTCTCAGTAGTCAGGTAAGTGGGACTCTGGTATTTAATGGCATTGCTACAAAACGCTGATTAAAAGATTGACATTCTGTTAGTGGGCTTAAAGTCCGGTCTCTTTTTCTCAAGTTTTGTGTGTCATTTCTAAATTGCAAAGCTGTAGTACAGTTCAGTGTGGCTCTGGAGGTAATATTTAGCTGACTCTACCGCTGAAACATATTTTAAAGTGCACAGGAAGATCAGCAACAGAATGTGATGGCTTATTAATGGTCGGTTAGATTAAAAAAATTGGGAATTTTCAATTCTATATTTCTCTTACTGGTTTCTGTTCAGATTTGCAAAAAGCTCACTGGAAATGTCGGCTTTTGTCTGTTCTTTGCACCTAGCAATATGCTATTCTTTCCAGTAGCTTTTCTCGTATACATCTAGAACTCTTTAACTGAAGGCTGATAAAGGACAGAGAAAAGGCAGTGCATTGAACTTACAGCAAACATCTTTGGGCACATACACATTCATTCACAAAATTGTTTTTAAAATAAAATTTTACAACTTAGTGGATTCAGGCAGTCTGGCCAAAAGGTTGAAAAATAAAGCCTTGATGGGTAATAATTTTGGGGCTTAACATTCCAAATTCTTCTGAAAGGTTGTACTAACTTCCATTTCATCTATAATATTTCATACAAAAAGTAAAAGATTGGTTAGGTACTCCGGCTTTTCAAAATGAAGGATCATCTAGATTAACATAGTTCTGAGCTGACAGCACAAAACTAGCTCTATATGATGTCAGGAACTTCATAAAGTACAAGAAATTCAAGATCCCTTATATTTATTCTCCCTAGTTCAGTTTTTTTAGTTCAGTAGCATCAGAACTTACGATATAAACATAAGGTATCAATGCTTTCTTGTGATGTGATGGATGTGGTAGAAGTGACAATAAATAGGCGTTGTCTAAACAATTGTAAAAGCATGTCTGTGCCTAACTGTGCTTAGTGGTGCCTCGTAGCTAGAAGGTGTTAATTTTAAATATGTATGCCTACCAGTGGAATGAAAGTAAGTCTGCTGTTGCTCTCATTTGACAGTGAACTATGTCCATGTTACAGAAAATACGAATGTGGAGTATGAATATTACCATTTTAATAGTTGAAAAGAAACAAAAATGTAAACCAAACATCAGTGATATACTGTAATCAAAGTACTGGTATTAGTATTCAAGACTGAATTATTTTGTCTTCATGCATGATTTTCACTTTTTTTGATTAAAGGTACATAGAAGTTGGATTTTCCTAATACTTCTCATTTTGTTAGTCACTCAACTAGTAGCTTAGTAGATCTACTTTCTGTTTATGATCCTAGAATTGTTCTCCTCTATTTTTTTCCCTTCCAAGGAATTCTGTAAAAAAGCGATGTGTTGATTTGCAAGGCTTTTTTTCCAATGTGACCCATCAAGACTTTGTGTTTTTGTGTGTTTTGTTTTTTTGTTTTTTTTGTTTTTACTGTTTTAGTGGGATGGAACAGACTGCTCCTATGGAAGAGACTGCAGAAACAGCTGAGCAGCCAGGGGCATCTGAAGGAGAGCCTCTGAACAAGTATAGTCTGACTAAACCATTTTCTTTCTAAATGCAAAGAAAACAATTGACTGTTACTGATATACTTGTATTGGGAGGCACACTTGAAATGTGAACTATGAAGTTTTGCTAGTGCACATATTTAAAAATAGAAAAGCTTTGTCTATATTTGTGAGTCAAGAAAATGCATCTCTAATTCTGACTAAAGCTTGGTTTATACAGCTGCAGATTGCATTTAATTGCCCAGTGATGCTTATGTTCCTAAGATTTGGTGATAATTTAAGGAGGAGCTATGTAGTGTCTGTTACCTTTTCAATTTGTAAAAAATAATTTAGTTTGTAAAAACTACCCTGCTTTTTGGAGTTCTCTATGAAAAAAAGGTATTCAAGGTGCCTATGCAGTCATACAAACACAATTAAAACACACTAAGGTAAAATTCTCTAAGTCAGTATTCATAAATCACTAACGCCATGCAGTTGTCATCTATTCATGAAGGGCCTCTAGAACTTGAAAAAGTTGCTGGAAATGGTCTTGCGGTGAGCCTTAGAAGTAGGGAATTGAGAGAGAAATCTGCCCCTTGTCTTCTGGCTTTCATTCTTATCAGTGTTCAGTGAGAATTTACTTCACAGCAAATAAACACTGGCTTAAGAAAAAGTAACTGGATAATCTTGTCCAAGGAAGAGACTTCGAAGAATAATCAAGTAGCGTATGGTGAATATCTCCTCATGTCAGCCTTCTCTTCTGCTGTGAAGAGAAATTAGCTTGCTATGAAGCCTTTTTTTACTTAATGATGCAGCTCCAGTCATTAGTGGCCTTGGTTCATTTATAAAGTTGACTAGACTACAAAACCTGTTTTATATGTTCACATTGTATAACCCTGTAAGAAGTTGAGTTGATACAGCTTTGATTCTTTAATTTTAAACTAGGTTTTAATATATAGCTAGAGGTGTGTATACGTGAGGAAATCTGTCTCTGAAATAGAGGTGTGTATATGTAAGGAAACCTGTCTCTGAAATTGAATGACTATGATTGGATTTCCAGAAAACTGCTTCTAGACTAACTTAAATCCGGTGGGTAGTGCAGATAAACTGTCAAATATGCACTGTATTAGCTAAATACGAGAACAGTTATTCAGCCTTTTTTGTCCACTACTGGTACCTTTACTTGTTTCAGCCTTGTATTTGTTTCTAGTCCAATTCAAGCTCTTTGTAGATGTGTCCTGACATCAGTTCCTTGTAGAGCGTAAGGTATGAGAAGTATATGTAGCGGCAAAGGCATTTGACAGAATCTGCCAGTTGTCTTTAATTCTTTTCCCTTTCTCAGAGATCATTAGGTATTTGGTCAGACTGTGTGCCTTTCTTGAGATTTTACTCCTCTTCATGTTTTTAAAAGAAGCTTTGTTTAGGAATAGTCCACTGAAATCCGTAAGATGAAAAAATGCAAGTAACATACAAGTACAAAATTTTGCATCGTGTACACTTTTTCAGTGCAGTAAATATATTGTCCTGAAGACTCACAAATCTGTATGCAAAATATGAATTACATATACCTCATTGCACTTACATTTCAGGGTAGTGTCAGCTTGGTGACTGTATGTATTTTAAAATAGAAGGGGAGACATCATGCAAATAGTGCCTAGGTAATTAGGGATGGTTATATGGCATACACCTTAACAAGGTGGAATTATTTTTGTTTTAATATTTCAAAGCAAAAGCTGGTGGGGTATGGCTTTCAGGCTTCAGCATATATTTTAAGGTCTTGTATGCTCTAGGTTGTTCCTGCTCTGAGAGTTGCTGTCTTCTGGCAAGTAGCGTACACCAGCAAAAGATTCTAGCTAGGCTACTTTCTCCTTTTGCTACAGCCTCAATATTGAGGGTGTAGGAGTGTGTGTTCACTTAAGCTACGGCTAGGATTGTTCTCATTTTGACTCTTAAATGCAGCAACTCCAAGAAATCAATTTCTTTTCTCCTGCTTTATTGCAGCTGGGAGTTTGTATTGAGGAAGAGATGGAAAACATGGGTTTGTTTCTTTTCTCATTCTCTTTCCAGTTGTAACTGTTCCCATTTAAAAGGAAAAAAAAAAAAAAAAAGGTATTCCCGGAAGTTGGGAGCACTCTGTCTGTGTGGAGATACTGTATAGCTTTCTGGTGTGGTACTGGCTAATTTCAATGCAACTGTGGAAAGACTTCTATGGGCTTCTGTAACTTACGGAGTCTTGCTTTCAGGACTCTATCTGTATTGCTGCTCTTGAGCTTCCATTTGCAAACTATTGCAGAACAAGAGTTTCTTTAATACTTCTATAATTTAAATCAAGTTATTTCTTTTGTTATCTTCAAATTTCCTTATGTGTATTAACAATATCTATCTCTGTTAATAGCATCCCAAACTGCATGCTAATAGTTGTGGGTTTTTTTGCTGCAAGTAGTAAGTATAAAATATATAAGTAGTACAGCAGTGTAAGCTTTCCTCACAGCTGCCTTCTGTTGAACTTGTCTTCACAGTCTGAACAATGTAACAATGTGTTGACTGGCAATTCAAATGAATAGATTTTTCTTTTTATTCAGTACAACACATAGTCTAATCAATTCCTATCAAAGGTGTTTGAGTAGTCACTATTTATTCTGTGGGGTTTTCTTCCATTTCTTCACACAGGACTTTCTTCCTTTTTGGTGGAGCTATCTATCCTTCTGATCATTTAATAGGAAGTTTTCAAAATTTGTCTTCAAGGTTGCTGAGCTATTTACCCCTCTTGGTTTTTTTTGTTTGGTTGTTTTTTTGTTGTGGGTTTTTTTTTTTTTATTAGTGACATAAAGCTATCCACAGACCAGATCTTCCTAATTGGTTCAGTGTTTTTCTTCTGTCGTTAACTTGTACAGTTGTCACTGGGTCTTACCTTGTTTAACTTTGAATTTTGCTATAACTGGTGGTAATGCTCCTGTAAATTATGTTTAATAGGAAAGATTCATGTCATTGATTTCTTTATAAAAGCTAAATAAAAATTTGGTTTGTGCAGCTGAATAATACAAAAACTCATCTGAAAAAGACCCACTATCATTATATTTAATGATATGAAAATAATCAGCCGAACAACTGAGCTGAATGCCATTCTTTTCCATTGGCATTTCTTCTGCGTATTAACATGTTCACATAGAGCAGTTCCTGCAAGAAAGGTATGCACAGTAACCAAGGCATAGCTAGAGGGTTATGGTCTTCCACTGAAAACACTGAAGCAGTAGGAACCTTTACTGAAGGCTCCCATTACTGAAAACTTTGGTGTTTTGGTATATACTTGCATTGTGAATTCAGTTTGTTCATATCCAGAGGCCATGCTTAGGTGTCTGGTGGTATTTTGTAAGTATGATTGTTGGTGTGCCAAGATGTTTATTAACTTGATTAATGAAAACGCACACCAAGCAGTTACTAAAAGTGGTAAGGTTAGAAGGTAGAAAGTAATGTACAGAGTGCACTTCCATGCAGGCTTAGTGCCCAAAATAGCCTGCTACCATTGAGTCTCTGTCCAAAATGTGATATGCAGGTTCCTGTTGCTGTGCTTCACTAATGGGAGGTGTTTCCCCTTGGGAGTCTTGGCATGCTAGAACAGATTTCTACTGCTAATAACCTAGCAGTTGAAACAGTCCTTCATGGTAAAAATCAAACTGTACTTTGCCATTGAAAAAGAAACATTTGCAGTGTAAATCCACAAGTATTTCCTTTAGAACAAGCAAGTGGTTGCTTTTGATAGATGTGTACTTTTCAAAGTAATACCTGTGATTGCTTTTTTGAGAGGTCAAGTCACCATGTCGTGAAATGTCCTCATGTTGTCTTATAATCATAGAAATTTAGATCTGAAAGGAGCCTTGCTGACCCAAGACATGACCAACCATACCTGTGCTGCTTCTCATAACCTGTCTAGGTGATTTTAATGCCCTCTGCTGATAGAGATTTCAATGTCCCTTGATGGTCTTTCCAATACTTTGAAAATAGAAACTATTGCATGTGGTTCTTTTTCTCCTGAGTGTCTTGACTTAACATCATGGATATGCAAAATTTTCTTTCTTTTTTAGTGTTAGTATGTTTCCTCCTCAGCATCTCTTTAAAGGCTTCCCATGTAGCTCATGTATTTGAGAACTCCTATCTGTCTTGCAATTCTATTCTGGACTTTCTACCTGCTCCCACATAGACGACATTACTCAGTTGAGACCTTGTTCCATCCTACCAGCAGTGACATCTGTTCCAAACAAAACTGTTGATTTGTCTCCTTATAATAGTACATTGTTGCTGAAGGAACAAGTGATGTTGATTTAAAGTTCAGCTTGACTGGGTTACGTGCAATACTCTTGCACAGTTTGGGATTCCTCCCTTAGAGCTTCTGCCTTGCTAGTGGTTCTTTCTGTGTTTGGGTGGCTGATCCTTTTGCCTGAGAGTACGTATTTCTGCTTGTCCTTTGGACTTCCTGGTGGTGGTTGTTTTGGTTGTTTGCTTTCAAATCACTTGGTCTCTTTAGCATCTCATACCACTGGTCAGTCCTTCAGTATTCTCGAACAGTTGCACTATTGCCCTTTTGTTTTGCAAGCTTTGTGCTATAGAAAATGCAGTTAATGTATTATACATTACACTGTGGATAACTGCACAGAGCTGGCCTTAAAGCTGCACTCAAATGCTTGTTTTTCTTTTGCAAATTGAAAGACTGATAGTTACTTCTCAAGTACTTGTTGCCACCAGTTCTGTAGCTTTCTACAGCTCTCGCCAAGGACTGAAACAGTGTCTCCCTGAAGTGGTGAAAACTTAATGGGAGAGGAGGACAAAAGACTTCCTGAAGTTCAGATACACAATTTACTGATTCTGTCCTGAGGTAGTAGCTTAGGAAGAAATTAAACCAATTTAATAGAGCCCCTTTTTATTAGTTTACTTTTTCTTTTGTTTTTCTTCCTCTGGGTGCTTGCAACTAGTCTTATTTTTCCAACACCTGTTCCCAAAATGGAAGCTTCAGATAGTTGATCAAAAATTATCTGGTTTCTTACTCTTGAGGATAACAAACTGAAATGTTTGGCATGCAGTTGGTTCTTAATGCTCTTATACATGGAACAGTACCTGTTAGTGTTTTTCCAGAAGTAGCTGCATCTTTCACCAGTATCCTTTTTATCTAACTCGGTAAACCATTTTTTTTTTTAACAGACCTTCTAATAGTGTTTTAGATCATCTTAATCAGTATGGAACTACAAACAGCTATCAGTTTTTTAACCTTTAACTTCTGATTGATGGAATTTTCGCAATAACAAGGCATGAAGGCATGTCAGAGGGTAGGCATATAGTACAGGCCTTGCATATTTTTTATGTACCGTATTTTTATTTACCTTTTCTGCAAAGTGCATTTAAAACTGTGTTCATCCTAGAACCAAAATTAAGGGCTGCCTTACTGTTCAGTTCTGCTTCTACCTGTTGTATGCTGGGTGCTTCAGGAAAAATACTGTGTAATTTTGACTGGCAAGAAATAGAATGGTTCTCTGCAAGATCAAGTAGGAAGAGGGAGCAGGCCTGTTTCTATATAGGCTAGTTCTAAATGTACAGAATGCTCTCAACAAATATGTGTGTTCTGATGGAGTGCTTATACAACTTCAAAAACAAGATGCAGAGTTCTCTGACTGTCATTTGACTCTGCATCTTTCCATGATAAAATAAATTTCCAACTTGCATCTAATCAATTGTATATTTACATTGGAAAAATCATAAGCATTTGGTAGAAGAAGACTTGGAACTGTGATTGAGTGAGGAAAAACAAATCCATAGTTTCTCCCACCAGAAGGGACCTAATGAAAGGGTTTTCTGGAAAAATCAGTGTTTGGGAAGTACTTAACCAACTTTGACTGCTATTGCAATGCGTAAGAGTTTTGTGTGGGAGAAGGGAGGAATGGTTTCTCAAGTGTCTGGGAGTAATAAGTGCAGGTTTTCCTGTATTTCATGGTATTTGACTTGTTTCTGTAGCAAACAATTAGGGTGATGAAGTGAGTTGTGCTCCATGTGTGTGATGCTGCTTAGTAAGGGAATAGCTTTCTGCAAATATCACTAAAAGGTGCACCTGTAGGGTACTCTAATAGCTGCTGGTCCTGGGCAAGTCAGTCTTGGGCAGCATCAGAAAAGTGTCAGAAGATTAGTCAGGCAGTGATGAGTGGAGAAGAATCTTTAGTTTTGTCTTAAGTATCTTGTCTTATGAATACATAAAACCTTGGACTTATGTCTTTACAGTTCAAAAACAATGCAAGGCAGACTTCAACGTACTCCATATGTTCTCCTTGAACATACCATCGTTATTGCACTTTGCAACAAATTAAAATTAGACTAGGATTAATCTGGTTTTGCCAGGTGATAAATACTGTCTCATTGTGTGCTACTACGTCTGACAAAAGCAATCAAAGAAGCATCTTGTGAAAATAACAAAGCAAATGTTAATAACTACCTGGAAGATCCCATGGTGTGATCATCATTTCTTTGATGACTGAAAGCTGCACTGAAACATGAATCCATCCTGTGTTGTCATCCTGCAGTATGAGTCAATAAAACCATGCAACTGGGGTGTTTTAAAACTGCTTGTTATGCTTTTTTTACTCTGGCTATATTTGCTAGGAGCAGATTCACTATTAAACAGTAGGGTTGAGAATATCCCAGATCAAAAGACAGACTGGTTTTGTCTAGAATCCGAAGTGCTTGAACTTAAGATGAGACTGGATAAATACCAGAACTTAATACAGGAGGCTGGAGACAGCATTTGTTCATACGACTAATGTCAGATAGTATATTTTCCAACTTCCATTAATATAAAACTGGCACATCAAGTTACTGCGGGGAGTAAGGGAAATTGAGAATAGTAATTTGGTGAGAAACATTCCAAATGTTTTATTTAGTATCCTTACTTTAGAGATTAGTGTTCTTGTTCATCCTGGCATGTTGCAAGCTAATGGTTTTTACTTTACAACTATAAACCTTTAGAGTTGCTGAAGGAGAGCCAATGGAAGAAGTAGTTCAAGAAATGACGTTAGATGAGTGGAAAAATCTTCAGCAACAGAATCGACCAAAGCCTGAATTCAACATCCGGAAGCCAGAATCCACTGTTCCTTCCAAAGCAGTGGTGATTCACAAGTCAAAATATAGCGATGATGTAAGCATTGCCTCAGGAATTCTGTAAACTCTGCTTTATGCCCAGGGTTAGGAAACTATCTCTATTCTTTTTCTACTAGTTTTAGTATAATCTGAACAGACTAGAAGTCAGTATCTAAGCTTTGTTACTGTAATCACATGTGTGTAATTACATGTGTTTAACTTGCGTTAAACTTACTGTCTGTTCATTTTCTTCTTTCAGATCATCACCCCTATTTTGTATGCAAATACATAGTATATGAAGTTGTTCTACCTTATGGCTCAGTCTTAGCAATGTAAAATCTGTGTCCTTGCTGTTGCCACCTATGTAGATCTCTGGTAATGCTGCTACAGAAAATTGGTTTACTAAACATTTCTTATCCTAACTTTGAGTCCTGGTTTTTTTAATATATATATAAAAAAATATAATATATATATGTATTTTTATATATATATTAAACTTGGGTTTTGGCATCTGTTAGTCTGGATGCTAAGTATCCTATTTCTCATCTGCGCTGGATCCCAGCTTTCACTGTGCACTTGGAACATGATTTTTTTTTTCCAGTTTTAGGGTCCTGCTTCTTAGAAGTGACTCTGGAGAGCTTGCTCTATAGTAATGTGCTCCCCCCCTGCCCCCTTCCCTAACTTTTATTCCACCATATTACTGGGATTGACATTTCAGGGAGAACTTCCAGTTTATTGATATGATTAGAAAAAAGGGAGGCTTTTTTGACACAGTCTTGCTTACTTAGGTTTCAGATTTTGGGGGTCACAGAAGTACGTGCATATACATGTAGTCTAGCATGATGGAATTTTGATCCTTAAGGCCTGCATGCATGTAAGAATACATGTATTATCCTTTGTCTAGTTATAATATTAACATCAAAACTTGCAGCTTTTTAAGCCTTAATCCCTTTAGGTCATTGAGCACTTCCAGGGACAGGCACTAATACTGAAGAGGCCTGCGTCCTTTTTAGCATGGCTTTTGGTGGTCACAGTCCCCTCTTCCTTCTCTGAGGGAGGTGGTCGTAGGGGTAGGGAGAATACCTTTCACAAGCTCTGAAGACAGTATGCAAGTGTGTGCAGGGCGTGTGCAAGTTTCTGTTATTTTTGCCTGTAAAGCTTCTTGGCTGGCAGTATCAAGGGACTTTGTCAAAATGAGCATAGAATAGGAGGTACAGGAACAGCATAACATGGACAGGTCAAATCCCTGTATTAGACACTGAATGAAATAAGTGATTCATCACTGTATGGGACAAGCTTACTTATATGTTATCATTACTACAGTGCACATTAAAATTATCATGGAAAATAGTCTTACATCCACTAGCTACTAGGAATACACAGAGTTAAAACAACAGTAATCTCATAGCTGCAGACAAATAGACTAATAGGTTGGTTAGTAGCCAAATACTTTGCTTTACTATGGCCTTTTAACCATTACTTGAAGATAACTGTAGAAGTAAGTAGCTTAAGCCTGATTCTCTAGGGCCTTATAAAACCTCATAGATGATATTTCTGAAAAACATCTTCTGTATCCAGCTCTATAACACTGAAGACTTTGTTGCCAGGACTCTCTGAGCCAACAAAGAACTATCTCAGGCATCTGGGAAGCTACAGTTGCCTTGCCTCTGTTAAAACCCTGTGCAAGTTAAGGCCTGTCTTCTGTTCCGGATGTCATCCTGATTTATCTGCTGCTTAGTCTGTAATACAAGTGCACGTGTGTATATGTATAAGGGAGGGGAGAAGGTTGTACATGGAAGCTATAGGCTTTAACCAGATCTCCTTTTTAGTTGCAAAAAGAAGACTTTGAAGATGATTCTCATGTCTTTCGAAGACCGGTGAATGACATAACATCTCAGCTCGATATTAATTTTGGGAGTCTTCCTCGCCCTGGCCGTGGATCAAGAGGAGCACGAGGTGGTCGTGGTCGTGGCAGACGAGTTGAGGAGACAGGACCTCGACCAGAAGTAGTGGTAATGGCTTTTGTTGTTGTTTATTTGGAGATTGATTTTTTTGGTTGTTGGGGGTGTGTGTGTGTCCCGCCCCCTTTTGTCTGGAATTATTGATTTCCATAGTGACAGACTTGTTTCTAAATCATAGAATCATTTAGGTTGGAAAAGACCTTTAAGATCATCCAGTCCAACCATTAACCTACACTACCAAGTCCACACTAAACCAATCAAGGGTAGACTAGACTAAACCATGTCCCGAACTGCCACGTCTACCCGTTTTTTGAACGCTTCCAGGGATGGTGACTCCACCACCTCTCTGGGCAGCCTGTTCCAATGCTTGACTACCCTTTCCATGAAGAAATTTTTCCTAATTTCCAACCTAAACCTCCCTTGGCACAGCTTGAGCCCATTTCCTCTCGTCCTATCACTAACTACTTGGGAGAAGAGACCAACACCCACCTCACTACAACCTCCTTTCAGGGAGTTGTACAGAGCAATAAGGTCTCCCCTCAGCCTCCTCTTCTCCAGGCTAAACAACCCCAGTTCCCTCAGCCGCTCCTCATAAGGCCTGTGCTCCAGACCCTTCACCAGCTTCGTTGCCCTTCCCTGGACACGCTCCAGCACCTCAATGTCTGTCTTGTATTGAGGGGCCCAAAACTGGACACAGTATTCCAGGTGCAGCCTCACCAGCGCCGAGTACAGGGGAACAGTCACCTCCCTGCTCCTGCTGGCCACACTATTCCTGATACAAGCCAGGATGCTGTTGGCCTTATTGGCCACCTCGGCACACTGCTGCTCATGTTCAGCCGGCTGTCGACCAACACCCCCAGGTCCTTTTCGGCCAGGCAGCTTTCCAGCCACTCTTCCCCAAGCCTGTAGCGTTGCATGGGGTTGTTGTGCCCGAAGTGCAGGACCCGGCACTTGGCCTTGTTAAACCTCATACAGCTGGCCTCAGCCCATTGGTCCAGCCTGTCCAGGTCCCTCTGCAGGGCCATCGTACCCTCCAGCAGATCGACACTCCCACCCAACGTGATGTCATCTGCAAACTTACTGAGGGTGCACTCAATCCCCTCATCCAGATCATTGATAAAGATATTAAACAAGGCTGGCCCCGGAACAGAGCCCTGGGGAACATCGCTCATGACCGGCTGCCAACTGGACTTAACTCCATTCACCACTACTCTCTGGGCTCGGCCACCCAGCCAGGTTTTTTTTCAGTGAAGAGTACACCCGTCCAAGCCATGAGCTGCCAGCTTCCCAAGGAGAATATTATGGATGATGGTGTCAAAGGCTTTGCTAAAGTCCAGGTAAATGACGTCCACAGCCTTTCCTTCATCCACCAGGTGGGTCATCAGGTCATAAAAGGAGATCAGGTTAGTCAAGCAGGACCTGCCTTTCATGAACCCATGCTGGCTGGGCCTGATCCCCTGGTTGATCTGCATTTGCCTGTTGAGTTCACTCAGTATGAACCTCTCCATAATCTTTCCCGGCACCAAGGTCAGGCTGACAGGCCTGTAGTTCCCCGGGTCCTCCTTCCAGCCCTTCTTGTAGATGGGCGTCACATTGGCAAGCCTGCAGTCATCAGGGACCTCCCCTGTTAACCAGGACTGGTGATAGATGATGGAAAGTGGCTTGGTGAGCTCCTCTGCCAGCTCCCTCAATACTCTTGGGTGGATCCCATCTGGCCCCATAGATTTGTGAGCATCCAGGTGGCATGGCAGGTCATTAACTGCTTCCTCCTGGACGATGAGGGCTCCATTCTGGTCCCCGTCCCTGTCTTCCGGCTCAGGGGGCTGAGTACCCTGGGGATGACTGGTCTGGCTGTTAAACACAGAGGCAAAGAAGGTGTTAAGTACCTCAGCCTTTTCCTTGTCCTCGGTGAGAGCGTTTCCCCCCACATCTAGGAATGGATGGAGATCCTCCTTGGCTCTCCTTTTATTGTTGATGTACTTAATAAAAAATGTTTTTATATCTTTTACAACATTGGCCAGATTGAGTTCTAGCTGGGCTTTTGCTTTTCTAATGTCCTCCCTGCATGACCTAACAAGATCCCTGTACTCCTCCTGAGTTGCCCGCCCCTTCTTCCAAAGGCAGTAGACTCTCCTTTTTTCCCTGAGTCCCAGCAAAAGCTCCCTATTCAGCCAGGCCAGTCGTCTTCCCTGGCGGTTCATCTTGCAGCACACGGGGACAGCCTGCTCCTGTGCCCTTAAGACTTCCTTCTTGAAGAAGGCCTAGCCTTCCTGGACCCCTTTGCCTTTCAGGACTGCCTCCCAAGGGACTTTCCCAACCAGTGTCCAGAACAGGCCAAAGTCTGCCCTCTGGAAGTCCATGGTAATAGTTTTGCTGCCCCTCCTCTTTACATCGCCCAGAATCGAGAACTCTATCATATCATGGTCATTAAGCCCAAGACGACCTCCGACCTCGACATTTCCCACAAGCCCTTCTCTGTTTGTAAACAGCAGGTCAAGTGAGGCACCTCCCCTGGTAGGCTCACTTACCAGCTGCATCAGGAAGTTAGCCTCCACACACTCTAGGAGCTTCTGAGACTGTTGCCTCTCTGCTGTGTTGTATTTCCAGCAGATGTCTGGCAAGTTGAAGTCCCCCACTAGAACAAGGGCTGGTGATTGTGAGACTTCTGCCATCCGCTTGTAGATCACTTCATCTATCTCTACATCCTGATTGGGTGGTCTATAGCAGACTCCCAACAGGACATCTGCCTTGTTGGCCTTCCCCCTCATCCTTACCCATAAGCATGCGACCTTATCATCACCTATCATCACCACTGTCGAGCTCTATACAGTCAAAGCACTCCCTAACATACAGAGCCACCCCGCCGCCTCTCCTTCCTTGCCCATCCCTTCTGAAGAGCTTATAGCCATCCAGTGCAGCACTCCAGTCATGAGAGTCGTCCCACCACGTTTCTGTGATGGCAACTATGTCATAGCTATCCTGTTGCACAAGGGCTTCCAGCTCCTGTTTGTTGCCCATGCTATGTGCATTGGTGTAGATGCACTTGAGCCGGGCTATCGATTTTGCCCCCAATGTTGCCATGCCGCCCCTGGGCTCCTCACTAGCGGGCCCGTTTATATCCCCTTCCCCCTTCAAACCTAGTTTAAAGCCCTCTCAATGAGTCCTGCCAACTCATGGGCGAGAATCTTTTTCCCCTTCGGAGACAGCTGATCTCCATCAGCTGCCAGCAGGCCTGGTGCTGTGTAAACCTCCCCATGATCGAAAAACCCAAAATTCCACCAATGGCACCAGCCTCTGAGCCACCTGTTAATCAGGTGAGTTTTCCCATTTCTTTCTTGCCTCATAGTATGTTGGCCTGGTTATTTTGACTTCCTGACCCATGTCATGTTACTTAAAACTAAATACCAGTTCAGGCTCACAACTCTTAACACATAAATTTCAAAAGGTGTGATTACTAGTTGCTGTATTGGTAGTGAGAGGAAAGGATGCAATTAAGGCTTGTTTCTGCAATGGGTTTTGATATAAATTAGGAAGTAATTAAAATGACTAAAGGCTGTATCCCATACAAAAAATTTCAGTATAGTACAGTAGTAGTACTTTTATTACTGGGAGTAAGATCAGTAAATCTGCAGTCCTACAGATGAAGACAGAACCCTACAGCATCCTACAGAATGATAGAAGTGTTCAATATAACCATTTAAAAAAAACTTCCACTGGCCTTTTTCTTGGCGGGGTGGGGTGGGGAAGCATTTGTGCACTGAAAAATTACATCTTTTTGCTTTGTACTAACTGATGGTCTCGGTTTACTTCTGTGTAGTATGAGTAAAATACTTCAAGGTTGGGAACTTAACAGAATGATACAGAAGTGATTTGATGCATTTGTTTCTTCTGAATGAAGCAGGCTCTTTGTAGTAACAGAGCATAGAGTTTAAAACTACAATCTAATATGTGCAGTAGCCTTAGAATATAAAAAGGATTGCCTGCTGCTTCTAAAAACAGTATTTTGGGTGAGATTGCTTTACTTTTTTTTTTTTTTAATTCACTTCAGTGCTGCAGAACTTGTGATGATCTGGTCCTCCCCAGGCAGTAGATCAGCATTATAAATATGTTCGCACTGAAGAAATTCTAGTAGTCATAACTTCTGAGATAAATGCTTAGCATTTCTGTGATAGTGATAGATACAAAGCATTTAACTTGAAGAGAAGAATGAACACTTTTCAGGGTAAAATACATATACATAGCTGTCAGATGCTTTTGAAATGCATTCATTTTTATAAAGCTTCCTTTCTTTCTTTATAGGTGCAGCTGGTTGCCCCAAATCCTGATGATCCTGAGGATTTTCCGGCTTTAGCTTGAAGAACTGTCATGAATGGTGTTAGCTCAAAGTAGCTTTGGTGTTACTGTGAAGAGACCAGTTTTATGCTGGCGTGGATAAAGAAAGTCTGTTTCTCCTGGAAAAGCTGTTTGAGTGTTTGGTGTGGAATGATTGCAGCCCTCTGCTAGTGGAGTTGGGTTCTGGAGATACTGGTGGACTGGGATCCTGTCATGGGTTCCAGTGTCTGCCTCCATTTGTGAAAACTGTGTGAAGGCTTACAGTACTTCACTACAAGGTTTCAAATGAAGTTCAAGAGTATGATGTTTAAAAATGTGTATATAGAGATTATATCAAGTTCTCCATGACACCATGGTGAAATGTAAACTGTACAACATGGTCTGCAATTGGGACTCTATTTCACTGTACATTTGAAAGCTGCCTTCCCTCTTTCTTTGAATGAAGTGTATATTTCACACAGTCACAAGCTGCAGTTCTTCAGAGTTCAGCAAATAAAGGAAAGTGCTTATTGGTTTGGGTTTGAGATATTATTTTCACAGAATATCAGATCTCAGCTTTTGCTATTTGGATGTAGTCTGAAGAAAAAAAAAACCAAACAAAACCCAGACCTAAACAGCAGACCTTGCTCACCCAAAACAGTCGACATCTCTCTAAACAGAAGTGATTTTTAAACTTCAGGCAGCACAGCTGCTTTGAATTGATAGCTAACCATAAGTCATGCTTCAGTAACAAGATACAATCTGCAACTACTTTGAAGATGTTGAAAGTGAAGTAAAATAAGAATTCGGAGCTAAAGACAGAACTAAATTGCTAAGGAAGCTTTTAATTTTATCAGGAGCAACTACAAACTGAAATGTTTCATGCCTTACCAAGAAGTTTGTGTGACATGGGGGATGAGGTGGGACGTCCTTTCCTTGCAGCTTTAACATACTTCATCACTTGAGCCAGATAGCCTAACTTGTTGCCTGTCACAGGGGACACTCAGAGCCATCTCAGAGATCCAAAAGAAACAAGGAAATGGTTCCAGAAGTGATGAGGGAAAGAAATGAGAGGACAACCACACTGGACATTTTGGAAGTAGCTGTCAGCCTCAAAGGAGTCTTCAACTGCCTGCTCAACTTGAAGTAATTCTTTCAATTTGCTGGGAAAGTCAATTAATATAAACCTTTCTTTTCTCCTGTTCTCTGCCTCACTTTGGTTTGTATCAGTTCTAAGCAGTCTCCTTTGAGAGCAAATAGCGGATGAGACTTGAAGAAAAAAAACTGGTTTGCTTTGGAGTAAGCTCTAACAGTATTCAGAAGCTTAAAGTAACTTTTATCTCAGTGGTAAGGCTTTACACAAGTAGGATATAATCATCCTAGAAAGACTACTGACTCTTTTCTGTATGCTCCAAACAGATGGTCTGCAAAGTAGTGCTGCCCGAAGGACTTTTCTTATACTGTTAAATTACTTATATGGCAATTTGCTATAACATGAGGTTTCAGATTCCACAAGGAGCTCATTTTAGTGGCATAGAGATACTCTGACAACCTGTAGTAGAATGAATGTGCAAAAGCAAAGAAAGTGCTGGTGTTAGAGGAACCCATGCTGCTGTTTTTTGAGTAATTGAACTGGATGAAGTAATGTAAATTACTCTCTCACCTTGCAGGAGCAAGCTACTACTTGAAATCACTGCTGCTGCTCTTTCAATATGTGTTCGGGTGTTTCTGCCAAAAATGGCAATTTCATGATTGTGGAACAGAAGTGATTTTGTCTATGGGGGTCTTGGAATTTTTTTGCTTGTTCTTTCCTTCCTGTTCCCATTATCCCTTTGAACAGGGAAGAATCTGTCTGAAACTTTATTTGTTTTTGCTTGCAGGGGTGAGTGTGTGTATAGGTGTGGAGAGCTTCTTTGCAAGGCTCGCCTCTTTTCCATTGTGTTTTGAAGGTGTAGCCTCTTCTTTTACTAACATCTCTTTTTGCTAAGGAAAGCAGTGAAATACTTAAAAGCCACCCTTCCTTTTTCTACTAAAAATTTGAAACCTTGTTATGCTACTGGGCTGAATCTGGTGTAATGCAGTTGGTTCAGTTCTGACTGTTCTCTGGGAAGGCTGAAATGATTGTTTTACTTTTCAGTCTGGTTCCTGCTGCTGCAAAGTTACCGTTTACTCCTCTTAACTTTGATGTGTTTCTCAAAAAGAATGACAAATTGGTTCTTTGGGGAATGCTTTAAAGGACATGTCAAAGTGTACCTGTATAATCAGCAGATTGTTAAAAACTCTGGTTTAAAAAAAAAAAAAGTGGGCTGGTTTTAACACTGTTTAATTAACACCCTTCCCCCCACCCTCCCCCCCCAAAAAAAAACCCCAACCCCCACCACAACCCACTCAACCCAAAACTTTGTGAGGATGATATTTAGTGTAGTTGGTTACTGCTCATTAAACCAAAAGTGTCTTAGAGCAGCTAAGTGTGACAATTTTCTTTTTCAGTCTGTCAGACTTGAATATGGTTTAAGAGTTTCTTGAGTTGATAGTATCTAAGTATACACAAGAAATTATTAATTGTAAGTGGTGACAGTGATCCAATTCCTTCGCCTAGCTGTGAAAAGAGAACTTACTAAATCTCAGTTATCTGTCATATTTAAGGTACCAAAATAGCTCTATCTGTTAAGCACGTCTGCTCCTAACAGTCACTCCTGGTTTAGCTTTACTCCTTCATGTAAAGCAAATGGTAGCAGATGTAAATATATACACAAATAGTAGTAAAACATGGCATGCATCTTAGGAAGAGGTTAAGTTGTGTTGCAGATCTTAGTCATATTACTCTTTAATGCACTACTACAAGGTAGTATGCTGTTAGCATTACTGTAGGGAGTGTCGTAGGGAAAAACTACTGCATTTCAGCTTTGAGTTTTAGATTAATGTAAATCACAGTAAGTTTGCAAAGAAAGGAATTCATCTCTCTCTCCACAACCGTCATTTATGTATGATAGTGTTGATACTATGTGGTCCACTTGAATCATATGTAGTACTGTGGTATAGCATTGGCAAGAGCTTATTACTATGAAAGTGCCTTTAAAGGAAAGAGGAGAGGAATGTCTGTGCTTAACATAAGAATACTAAAGAATAACTAAAAAGACTCAGAAGTAAAAAGCCCTGGTAAAAAACTTTTAGTTGATAAATAGGAGTATTAGGCAATTGAGCCCATGGGAGATGAGCTTTCAGCTCTGGTTACACTTGTTCATGTGAAAACAGAGCTGGCAGTATGTGCAGCCTTTGGGCCCAAAACCAAAATTTGTAGCCCTAGTACACCTATGTCATTAAGATTATTCTTACATTCAAGCCATATTTTTTTTCCGCTTCAGAGCTGTCACAGGCACATGTGCATATACACACACATCCACATTAAAAAAATATACACACACATACATATGCAGTGTTGAACGTAATGTACACTGACTCATTGTCACTGAATCAACAACTGAATGTGAAACATGGTTGTCTTCACAGAAAAAGTACATTTCAGTTACTGAATAACAGGCATGGAATTAGAGCTTTTCTCTTTCAGTAGCATATGCTGGGCAAGTACTGAACAGTTTGTGCTTGGAGGGGGAAAACCTTCAGTCTTTGGAATAAGGAACAACTGTTACACTTTGGCTCTATTAGAATTTGATGTGAAATACATTAAATCTTCAGCTGGGTTTTATTTGTCTGCAAACAAATGCCTTTTTGAAGATGCGATGCAACAAATGTTGCAGATAGCTGCGTCTTCAGAGCAGCTTTAGATACTGCATCACATTTAATGGCAGCGTTACATTTGAGACAAACTAGCACTTAATGTATTGAATAAAGTTCTTGCTCTCCCTGTTTGGGTAGCCAGTGTGAATATCCATATTCTGTGTTCTGTTGTCTCTACAATGTTTTACAGCTAGTTAACAGGACTCCATAAGCTGCTGTCTGCTTTCAGCAATGGTAGTTCCTCTGTCTAGATTTGCACAGTAGTTACTATTTGAATGAAAGATACTGAGTTTTGCATAATGTAATTGAATTAGCAGGATGATAGCTTTGACAGTCACTCTCTCTAAAGAACTCGAGGAGAAACATTTACATGACCAGCTGATCCACTACTGTTGACAGTCATTTATCTAAAACAAAGGCTACCCTCCCTCTGGTCCTCTTTCTGTTCAGATAAAGTCATCTTTGCAGCAGCTGGGGCGCATCACACCCCACATCATTTGCTGAGCTTCACAAGGACATCACCCTTGCCCATCTCCTCTTAACCTTATTCCATTTTAGGGGCTTACTGGTCAGTCACACCCACGTGAAACCAATCCCCAAACCACAAACGCAACAAAAAGCAAATGTCTCTTCCTCAACACACTCTCAGTGAGTTAGGCTTAAAGCATGCAGTTTAACAACAGCCTTGAGTAGTTCTAAGCAGCACATCCATTTTGCTACAGCATTATTTTTATCTGTTACACGCTATGTAGAAACTGTAATGCAAAGGAGGCTAAACAGAGCCAAATTGAAGTTACTCAGAAGTCCTGTAAACAGATTATTCTTGCAGTACACTAACTTGTCAGTGGATTTGACCTGGACCACTGTTTAGTTGCTCTCTGTAGGATTTTTTTAGTCCCCTGCCCTCCCCGTCCCAGTGCTAGTACTCCATACATCGCTAATGATATGATAGGGCTTAACTGTGTTTTCCTCTGGACAGCACATGCATAAACCAATGTTTTCCCAGGCAAACCCCATCATTCACTCTTCAGCAGGCAACTAGTTTGTCAGGAAAATGTGCTTTAAACATTCATGTAAGTTTAGAAAGGATCACCTTACAACACATGAACACAGATTTTCCAACCATAAAACTCTCTTTGGAGCAAGTGAAAGTTTACTTGCTTGTCAAACAGGCTCTGCTTGGAGGGTGCAAATTCTGCATTCTGCAGTGTAGGTAAGGTAAGGGTGATTAGAAGTGTTTGAGTTAGTATTTTTTGCTGTTGTGTTTGGATTTTTTTTTAAATACTAAACTTGACCATCATCAACTCTTATGCAAAAAGAAGTGTTCCTGAAAATTTAGTTTTTACTTTTTGAGAAACCTTGACTTTGATACTATGAAAGTGTATAGCATTTAATATGATCCCTGTTTCAAAAAATGAGTACTATATGATTGTAGAGGAAGGAAACAAATTAACTAGAACCCCATCTGTGTGTTTTACTGGGCAACAGTAAACAATTCAACAATTCAAACACAATTACTATTGTTTTCCAAAGTGAGTCCCCTGAAATATAGAGCCAGAAGCTATTTTTGAAATTAGAAATGTGTATGTTTTAAGGATTTGTGCTTTAATTAAAGGTTTTCAGGCATCTGAGATTCTTGCATTGTATTACAGAGCACTTAAGAGTCAGTGTGGTACAGATAATGATGGGTTTGTGCTGAACTTTTTTAGAATGCTGGAAATAAAAGTGGGAAAACAAACTTCTGATTATTGTTTTTAATTCTACACAATTCATGTTTACAATTGTCACTATTCAATATTTTGTATAAAATCAAATACAATATGCAGTATTTTCAAATGAGACACAAATGCATATTGAACTACTTAATATTACAAGATAATATGAAGCTTTATCTTAAAAATACCTTCAGCAAAATAAACTCCCATTCTGTCAATCCAAGTTAAAAAAATATGATTAGAAATATACAATTTAAAAATAATCAGGATGAACAGTACTGATTAAGTCAAGAAATTTTAGATCTTGATAGTCTGTACATGAGTTCACGCAAGACAAACAGTCTGCAAACCATTAATATAAAAACTGCAGTGCAACAAACTGGTGAACATCACATTTTTCTTTTTTTTCCATTTTAATGCATGAGTCTACAAATCCTACTTTTTTGTTTTAAATCAGCAGCACTCCTCTATTGTCATACTGGGGCAAAAAGACAAGGTCTGGGTTAACATCTGAGTTAAGTTATTGATGCTGTAATGGAAGCTAGCAATTTGACCCAAGATACTACAGCTTTTGAGTATGTTGCATACTTTTGAGTAAGAGATCAAGGGAGAATCCATCTGTCACATATTTGAAAGAGGGGAAAGAACTTCTAAGGAAAAATTCCTAATTGACGACAGCAGAAATAACTTACTTCAGCTGCTCTGTGGTACAATGGTGAGGCAGCTGCCACCACACACTCCATTTTGGCACATAATACTTCACAATTCAAAAAAGATTTAAAAAAAAAGGACTCCCTCATCCATGCCCATTCTCGTACTTAAGAGAGCTTTGGTATGGTATAATAAAAATGCTAGACAAAGTACTAAAAATTCAGAAGAACAAACTGAGCAATACAATTAGATGGGACATAATGAGGTAATGAGTTAATTTTCCATATAAGGCTGTTTGGAGAGTTCAAATGTAAAATCCCTTTGACATTTATGTGTTTCTTAGTAAGATACTGGGTGGGGAAGGGGTATCCTGAAACACATTCATGCCAAACATGCAGTTTTGGTTTAGCTAGAGTTGCTGTTGTGTGTGTTTGTGCACTTGTTTTATGCTAATTTACTTCTGATGAACCTGAAAGTGGTAATGGCTCTGCTGGTTACTTATCCAATTTGGAATTTGGAAGGGGTGTGAAATAGACAGATTATTTTTAGGTTAAGAACAAAGATGCTTAAAGACGAACTTCAGCTGAGAGAAGGGCAAAGCCAAACACAATAAATATTACTAAATCTTTCTTGTTTTGACTCTCACCCTCTCACCTCACTAGTTTCATCCTTTCTGCCTTCCAAGATTAAGAATTTTCTTCAAAAATAAACACAGATTCATATTTGCACAATATACCTACTATTTTCATTACCTGTACTTCAGCTTTTGGGCAAGTGGCTTACTTAAAAAAAAAAAAAAAAAAAAAAAAGACAAGATATTTTAATTACTGTATCAGGGTGAATGCTGTCCCTCTTAGATGCTTTTCACTACTTTTCACCTAGAAGAAAATGGTGGCGAGGTGAAAATTAAGAGGAAAACAAAAACTATTTGGGGTCTGAGCCTCAATGGTCCTTTATTCTGCACCATAGAAGCCTCTTCTGTTTTCTTTGTATTCACATTTGCAAATTTTGACTACCCAAACTCATGGATGCTACCTATAAGCTTACTTAGGCTTCGCATCCTGCCTCCCCTCCAGGCCATGATTCTCTTGCCACAAAATGTATTCAAGCCAATGTGTGGTTATTCATATCAGCATTCAAAAATCACCAGCCTAACAGAAAGCTTAATTTTAATTTAAAAGGCTGTAGATTGAAACTAGTCACTGAACCTGCCCATTTACATTAATAAAAAGAAAATTCTCCCCCTTGCAGAGGTAATCTGTATCTTTAAAAACTGCAGTTATTTCACTAACATTTCAGATCTCTCCATTTCTTCTACTTTCTACCGTAAGAGTCACTGTATCAACAGATAACTGTATCATATTTAAGGCTATGTGGTAACAGTCCTCATCTGAAGGATATGCAGCTATAAACTTCAGTTGGCAGACAAGGGTACATCACTGCAAAGCCAGCTCTGAGATTTCATAATGTGAGAAGTGGTAGGGAAAAAACGCTGGCAGTGTTTGAAGACAGTCTTGTAGTGGACAAAAATTTCAGTCTCAGACAGATTCCTCTAAAAATTACACTGCTTTTTAAAAGAGGTAAGCTGTAATTTTTAAAGTGTTAATTAGATGTTAAAAACTATACCTGCCCCTGAGTTCCACCACCAATCTCAGTTGTACCGCAAGCGTATTTTCCCTTTTTTGTGTGCTGCACTCATTAAGTGTCTCAAAGCTAAAAAACAGTGACATCTACATGTTCTCAAGTGTACCAATAAAACCTGGGGAAAATTCTTACCTTTTAGCTATGGTAATCTAAAGTTTCACCTTTAGATTAGACCAAAGACTTGAAGATAGGAAAAGAAACAGTAATGACATTTCAATATGACAGCACTGCTTTAAATGGTAAGCTGTTTTTCCTCCCCCTTAAAATCATACCAGATTTAAAGCAATTACAACTAGTTTAAAAGAGCCATTGGTTTGTGAACAACTAAAAATCTATTACTATTAAAAACAAGTTAATTGCTTATAGTTAGTTTTTTCAAAATAAACAAACCACACAACCTTTGAAAATAAAGCACTCTTTGGTGGACAATAGTTACTTTGTATACTCAATACTGCGGCTTCATAAAAAACTTCATATAAAATAAGAAAGAATAGCCAATAAACACAGGAGAGTACCAATACTATAAGAAAAAAGCTTTTGTGGTTGATTTTCAGTCTCAAGTGGAGACTTGAGCCCAGTCTGAACGGACAACACAGATTTATATATTTAAAAGCTCCCACCATCTTTTCATTTCTGGTGGTCAGCAGCTAAGTGATTGCCATCACAATTTATACACATGCATCATACATACTAGCAAGCCCTCTTTATAATAGAGAGCTTAAGTATTTACACCTGAGTCTAAATGTACACAGATTTTGTTGGTTTTGTTTGAGGAAAAGTTAGCACATTAGGAAGGTCTGTACCAAGCATGTTGACAGTTCATTTTATTCTACAAGTACGGAAGAGATTCATCTGTTTCACTTCTGCCGAAAAATGGGGCCAAAGTAATCTTCCTTGAATTGCATCAAGTCCCCTCTAGTCACATCCCCTTCACTCCTGAATATCCTCTTCAAAACTGGTTGCTTATTTGAAATTTAACGCAATACTGTTCTAGTCCTTTGGACGGATTGGCTGCTGAAATAAAACATATTTGAGGAAAAAAGTTAAATGGTACTCAATATGTATTTCAAGCAAACATTTCTGGCAAAGTAAAATGAGCAAACAATACTTCAAAGAAAGAAACAGAAGATAAAAGTCTCTGCATTTAATAACACAGCAATATTGGTTGTAAAGAAAGCATGGACTGGTCTGATCACAGACAATATGAAGAAAGGTTCTGTTCCATACAGAAAAGCAACAGAGGATTCAAAGTACCATAATTTCATTAAGCGCATATGCTGTAAAGCATTCCTTTTCTTTCTCTCCCTCTGAGGTATCAGACTGTAGGAAAAGTAGAAAGAATAGTAAAGAAACATTAACTTTTTAAAAGTTGGATTTAGATTACACATAGAGAAGCTCTGAAATGCTGCAGGTGGTTTTCAGTGTTTGAACAAGGGTGCAGACAGCTTCTTTACAATTCCCAGCAAGCAAAAGCATATGAGATTTTTAAAGCATATTCCTCTTTGTTAGTTTTTGTGATATACCTCTCTGGTTGAAAGAAGTAAAGGAATCTACACAATACAGTTTTCATACATTTTCCCCCATATGCCAAATTATTTTTGGTAATAACTTGACCTGCATTCCCTTAAGCACTTCTATCTACCAAAATTCCTTCACCACTCTAGATTTCATTTCTAATCAACTACTTACGATATACATAATCCTAATTCTGTTATGTGTGGTAACACAGAAAAGACTCTTTCATTTGTGTCTTACTATGATTCAGCTGGTTTGGATCTGATGTATGCACCTTGTTAAAATACAAACACGAACTACTCAGTAATTGGCAAATTTACAAGGGAGATGTCTTAACTGGAGAAACAAGGGCATCTACAGGAAAAGACTGTGTATGATGCTCTAGTAATACAATTTCTTGCAGTTCAACAGTGTTACTTCAGTCACAAGATATAATGTGTTATGTCCACCAGTACTTGTCTTTTGTAGGTGGCAACTGACATCTAGGGGTGTTCCGCAAAGGGAATGCAGTGAATGTTACCAATAGGAATGAAATTCCCTAAATTCTCTTTGCAAAGGCAGAATAGAGTGTTTTAGGTGTAAACAGCTGTTTTGGATGAAAAGTCATTCTGGAGGCATGCTATGATAGTGTCTCCAACAGTCTGAAGGATGAAATGGCAAATGAATTGCCCAGCTCAGCAGATTATACTGCATTAGGATGGGTCACAAATGTGATTCATCTACAGTAAGAGTTGACTAAAATGACCTAAAGCATCAACAAATGAGATTAATGTAAAAATACTGCAAGATGTTTCCACTGGAATGTATCAGACAAGAAAATGAAAGAATATGTACACAGTAATGTCCGAAGTTCAGAGAAGGCAACAAGGTCTTGACAAAGACAGATGCTGGTTAGGGCATGATCTCAATTTTGTAATAATAATTCTCCTCTACCCTGCAATCCACTTAATCTGGAATAGGTCAACCAATTTGAGCACTATGAGGTAATGCAAACTGCACAGACTTCAAGAAATTAAAATAAACTTAAAAGAGATGAAAAAACAAAGGGATGCTTAAAAAAACATGAGTGAGGTTTTGCCAAATGCTACAGGAAAAACAAAAGGACAGGTACAAGATTAACAACAAGGTACTGCATTCTAAGCCCATGAAATTGTACAGTCATACCAAAATACCCTTTAGAGGGACCAGCACCTAATTAGCCCTCGCAGATAACAAGATAATTAAGAACTCCAGAAATGTGATGTTACTATTTAGGACAAATTTGATTATTGGATCCAAGCATAAAGTTACTGGAATTCTTTGACCTCAAAGTTACAAGAGAAGAAACAGCATATGGAATAAATATTTGGGCTGGAAGTTTTAGAAAATCCATTAATATATGAAGTAGTTTATGAAGTTTGGTATCAACCTGATCCTTGGTCCTCAGAATCATAAATCTGGCAATACACCTAAAGGATTTCTTTCAAAATAACTGAAGTCTTCTACAAACTTGATTTTAGGGATGTTGTTTCCAACTAAGGATAGGTATTCTCCTCTCACACAACACAAAGGTCATCTTGGAGGTGCGATTTCCAGTAACTGAAAATCTCTGTTCAGTTACACATGTGCATGTACACAGCTACCAAAGTTGCAAGGAGCTTAAGACTGGGAGAAGCATGACGAATAAAAACAGCAGGCAGAATCCCATCAATCTGTTTGGACCAAAACTGACATGGTGAGAACAATGCAAAATGGAGGGAAAAAACAACCAACGAAGCAGGAAAACCCTGACAAATACTTCAGATTTTTAGTAAAACATGCACTTCAGGAAAAAGATTTTTTTTAACTTATTGTTATGCGAATCAAAACATAATTCATATAGACACTGCTAAAAATTCTCTGACTAGAATTTACTGCAGTCTACTGTTAGTGACTATTTCCGTTGCCTGACAGTGAATTTTTCGTAACTTCTGTTACCTTCAAGGTAACAGGATGAAGAAGGGGAAAGGAAAGCTCTGTGGGGAAGAAGCTGCACAAGAACTTGGAATTTTCAGCAGTATTTATAACTCAAGCTACCTAACTAGTTTTTATGTTATTTGGCACCTTTTACTTTTCCCAACAAATGTTAGTCTCTTCAGCACCTGACAGACCCATTCAGAAGTTTTTCCACTATAAGCACAAGACAAATTCTGGTCAATTGTAACCACTGGAAGTTGCTTGGAAATTGTTTTAAGCTACAATCCCAGGCTTATCTTTGATAATGTCCTGGAGAGCTGCCACAGAGGGGCATGAACACATGCACACACAAAGAAACATAGCAGTAGTGTGGCCACATGCTTTTGGGCCAAAAGGCACTTTCAGTCTTGCGTAAATCCATCCAAATTTAAAATTTCATTAAGCTTCACTGAACAGATTCAGTTCAGATTATCAGTCATATTCTCAGTACAAAATCTCGTATCAGCGTACACATGCATTTTATACACTTCACCTCTCCACTACTACTGCATTTCAGTTGTCCATCAAATTCCTCTTAGTTTTGACTTCATGTACCAACTAATAATTGACTTAATGCTGTGAACAACTTTCCCACCTCTTACTCCAGGCAGAGGTTTGGTAAAGAAGAGCTTTTTTTTGTTACCAAAATCCCTCACCTTCAGTAATTCTGACTCACATTAGGACTTAGAATATAAAATTCTCAAAGCTGAAAGACTGAGCAATATATATAAATGACATAAGACTTAAGGTTCCAGATATTCTCAGCACATGACGTAAACCATAAAATTGTTTCTCATTTCCCATTGCTAGTAGGAGGAGTTGAACTGTGGCAAAACTGTCAGCAGTGGATACGCCAGCTCAAAGTATTTGCCTACAGAACAGTTACTGGACCTGTAAAGAGGGTAACTCTCACCTTTTTAAACTGTTTTTTCTTGCAGCAGACCTGGTAGTTCTTTTAGTAATGTCTGTACTGTCAGAAATGCTAGGTTCAGAGGTTTTATTTTTCTGAACAGTGGACTGCAGAATTACTCTGAAAAGAGTAGGAAAAAAGAAAGATTATATAACCTGAAAGTTTGTAGGAAAACACTGAAAAGAGGATATTACAGTTGCAGCAGAGCTAACAAGTATCAGCTGGCTTTTCACAAATCATTCTGAAAAGCAAACTGTTCTGCCTGAAACACATACTTCTCTTTATAACGTCCTTGTTATAACTATGGTAATGCAAGTTGTTTTATTAGGACCATAGCAGTTTGTTTTGTTGTTTGGGTTTTTTTTTTGCTTTCAAAGAATGGATTAAATTAATGGTTTTGAATTTCCTGTTAAGTCTTTGGAAGACAAAAAGCTAAGAAACTGTATTTTGAATTACTGAAACAAAAAAAAAAAAAAAAAAAGAGAAAATCTGAAGTATGCTACAAAGGCATACATTATTTTCCAGACTGACACAGAAAGGAATTCAGAAAAAAACCCAAGTAATTCAATTTCTGAAGATCAAAATCTAAATCTCCTGCAATTAACCAAGAGATATTGCCTTCAAATACCATAGGCTAGAAAAATCTTTGCATATGCTGGCATTTTGTGCTTACAGGGAATTACTACACCATACTCAAAACTCAGCTTTACATGCTGGTTGTGCTCAACTGCTTCTCTGGAAGACTCTAGAGCAATATATTGACTACTTCCTAAACTCGCAGATGAATCCTAGTGTTGCTTACATCAGTAACAAAAGAACTCCAGATTGTGAAATGCAAACAACTGTTTTTAGCCAGCAGCCAACTGGTTCATAGGGAGACCATGTCTTCTGTATACCTAAATACTTGTAGTGAAATTATGATACTTTGGAGATAAAAAGTAACAACTGGTTAATGGAGTTCACAGATATCTATTTAGTGCATCATTTTATACGTCTATTCCCCAGTCGTTCCATCTGTGCAAGTTTCCAACTGTAAAACTATGCATCATTTTAGAGATTCAGAGCTAAGAGTAACTTAGCTATTACTGTTTCTTCCCCTGCTGCTGTTACACTCTAATTTTCAGTGGCTTCACTGAGTCCATCTGTGTCAGCGGATTATGTTAGACTGGAAATCAAAACCTTCATTAAGTTGTATAAACTGCAGTCTGGTTGATTAATACTCTGAAGAAACTGTTTTCACGGAATCCCAGATATGAACATAAAATGTAACTTTTGGAGCAAAAGTGGACAGACATACATGTGAGAAAATATGAGTATTTTCATACTCACGTAACATATGCACCAAAAACAGAAATGGAAAAAACCCCTACGCTTTCACTGTTTTATACAGGTTTGATATCAGAATTAGAATATGCATTGGTGATTACACAATTTCATCTAAAATACATTCACAGCACTAAAACTGATCAGCAACCTTATTTACCACATACTTCTAGACTGTTTAGCAAACAGATAACTGCAGAACCACAAAATTCAACTATTTTAAATTTCTACTTGAACAAATCTCTCTTAATATTTCCAACTTGCAAAATGTTGTCACTTGATTTGTGAAAGTCCAAACCAAACAGTCTTCTCTTCCTCCAAGATAAGATTGTGCTGGCAAGTACTATCAAAATGCAAAGCCAATTCTACTGTAAACACAACACATTTAAAGTCAGAGGAATCGGTTATTTGAGAGGCTGAAAACAAAAACCAGACACCTTCAACATCGTATCATGCTTCTGTATACAACACAAATTCTTCTAACAAAATTCCTTTTTCCTTGCATCCCCAAGGTGAAAAGGTTCAAAACGTGGAAGTTCGGTAATTCTACTGTGCTTGTAAACCAGTTCTAACAAGTTCTACTATTAAAGTTCTGATCTGAAAACTTAAAATTCTGTTTTCAGTGCTATGGTTGTCATACAATATGAACAAGTTTGGGCTACTGCACTTTCAACTAAGCTTTAAAAGTGACACCAGTGGTGAAAAAAGACTTGCATTGTACCTTTTATCTGTGCAATTAGCAACTTCCAGGACTGAACGGAAAGGTACAAAGCTGGCTAAACCCTGTAACATTCAGTCACTGAAATATAAGCATGACAAAATCATGCCACGTGCTGGTTTATTAGTGCTCAGGCAGACAGAAAGATGGAAAAATCATGCTTTCTCTTTAAATACATACATCATGTCTCTCTGTACAAAATGCATATAACGTACATATAAAAAAAAAATCAAAAGTTATTGGAACATGATCTAATTGTTATAATCTTTCTTTTATAGGTGTCCACTCTTTTCAGACACCAGAAATTCAGAAAACAGGTCAGTATACATGGCTTAAACCCATATACTTATCTAATATGAACTGAAACACTATGAAGTGTTAAGATATCATCTTGCACAAACACTTAAATATTCATCTTTTCAACATATCATAGGTAAGTCCTTACTTCCCACAGAATTTAATTTTATCTGTTCAAAACAAAGAAAGAAAAGAAGTTCTAAATGGGAATGAGACTTATAAAAATAGTCACTGTATATAATTGCACCTTAAAATCAAACAAACCACAACATCATCCTCGTAAGATTCTTGTATCTACCAAAGGGTAAGGAAGAGAAAGAGCTGGCTTATGGGATCAGCTCAGAGCCAGCTGTGAGCATGGCAGAACCTTTAACATCATCTGCTCTTCAGTAGATATGTCATTTTTACATCTCAGCAATACACAACTTCACATGGCTATCCGAGAGTAAAGATTAATTGAAATCCCTATGCACAAAACAGTTGCTCAATGATCAGACATGTTTAAATCAGACTAAAACTACAGACTTCCAAGGCTGATAGCACCTCAAGGAAAACAGACGAGGTCGCGTTTACACTATCGTCTGACATGGTGTTACAACTAAACACCCAGAGTTGCCTTCAGGCCCAACAACTGTCAGCTTGGGAGCAGTAACTGCTATCAGAGCTTTTATTAGAATGCTACTGCATACATGTTTAAGGTAAGAGAAGAAACTACCTCTAATATATGGAATTTTGATTTAACACAATGTCCTGGTTTCAGCTGGGACAGAGTTAGTTTTCCTCCTAGTAGCTGGTATAGTGCTGTGTTTTGGATTTGGTATGAGAATAATGTGATAACACGCTGGTGTTTTAGTTGTTGCTCAGTACTGCTTATACTAAGTCAAGGACTTTCCAGCTTCCCATGCTCTGCCAGGTGCACAAGAAGCTGGGAGGGGGCACAGCCAGGATAGTTGATCCAAACTGGCCAAAGGGCTATTCCATACCATATGGTGTCATGCTCAGTACATAAACTGGGGGCAGTTGCCCAGGGAGCAGCGATTGCTGCTTGGGGACTGGCTGGGCATCAGTTGGCTGATGGTGAGTGGTTAGTCACTTGTTTTTCCTGGTTTTTGTTTCTCTCTCTCTTTTTGTTGTTTTCCTTTTCATTACAAATTATTATTGTTGTTGTTATTATTATTCTTATTTCAATCATTAAACTGTTCTTATCTCAATGCACAAGTTTTTTTTACTTTTGCCCTTCTGATTCTCGCCCCCTTCCCACCAGAAGTGGGGAGGGTGAGCAAGCAGCTGGGTGATGTTTGGTTACCAACCGGGGTTAAACCATGACACACAATTAGACTAGCAGCCTCACGTGATAGTAGGTTCGACAGACAGATTTTATAATGTACATGAGATGAGGCCACAGTAGAGGAAATCCTCCCAAAATCTCAGCACCAAAAAAAATCCCAAACTATATTAGAGAAGGGTAAGATCCTCAGGATACCTACCTTACTGACTTGTAACTGTTTTCGTGTAAAATAGCACGTCACACTGCACATGACAACCACCAACTTCCAAAAACATCAGAAAACACATCTGATGTACACAAAGGTTTTCTAACTCAATGAAATATGATTTAAAAAAAAAAAAAAAAAGCAGAACATTTCCTGAACATAGGCTACAGGATGCTGTAATAGCCACGCTACTAAAATAGGTAATCCATATATCACAAGAGTTTTCATGCCCAGTTAATCTGTAATGGAAGCATCACTTGGTAGTTCTGAACCTAATGTACTCCCCAATCACCACACTAGTTTATACGCTACTTTCTTATTCAAGCTAGTATATTGGCCTTTAAACAAATCAAACCTGCTTAAATGGAACAGTGTTTGGGTCAGTAGCACAATCTTTTAAATAATTCACAACTTTTTTCACCATTTAACTCAGAGCGGGGTAGGGGGACAGGTACACTACCAGGGCACAAAAGCCCGAACCTCACAACCCAAGACAAAATCCACAAAACTTGAAATGCCAGCAAGGTAATACATCTTGGAGAAATCAATCCACGAAACAAGCTTTTTCAACAGAAAAATGATTACACAATCCTAAGGTTGGATAAGGGGAAGAGAGGTTACACAGGAGTATGCCTTCTCTGACCTGCGATGGGCATTTTATTCTTGCCAAGGCTACCTCTTGTATGACGTCTGTCAAATGCAATATTGCTTTCCCCTTTATCACCTCATGATTTTTAGGAAAACAGGCCTGAGACCTCTACCACTGTTCCAAGGCAACAACTGCATTGATAGGCAACAAGTGACTGGTACTCACAGGGCTCCAGCCAACAGGACTGCCAGGCTAGCTCAAAGAGATTCACGATCCTGATTGATAATTTGTTCTCTTAAAACACAAGGGACACTAGCTGCATAATGGAGAGAATGTTAGTCTAGCTTTTAAGAAAAACTTAAGCATTTTCTCTTTCCGCACATAAACCAACATTGTATGATTGCCAGTCCTGAATATGAGGCAGCAGCACCAGTAACCCAACTGCTTGCATCGTGACACATTTACCAACATCAAACAGGCTTTTCTCTTTCCCTCTAGCAAGGGAGTTTTTAGACAGAACACAGAACCCCAAGAGAAAGAAAGGATGACAGTTGAGTGAAATTGATCTTACAGTACAGGAAAACAAAGGACAGATTGTTTCACTTTTTTAACCAGTGTTTTAAGTTTAGCTTTTTAGTCTGTGTTTAGAAATCTGAGGTCCAACTTCTGGAAAACACTGAGACAAGAAATACTGCTACATTCAGAGTAAAACCTAGAGAACAAGCCTCTCATTTAAGTACGTTCTTTGACAAAGTTAGGTACCAATGAAAAAGAAAACCAGCTGAAGTGATCTTTAGTTCTTTTTTTTTCCTCCAAAAGAACAGACTGAGATGACCTCAGCTAAGGTTAATAGGATAACTAAGTTGTCCACAAGTCCCCCACTTCTCATTCTTTAGTTACTAGGTCATTTACTTTATCAGAAAGAGTCCCATGCTTCTTTTAAAAGTGCAGACAAAAAGTTGCAGGGCCAAAGGTAAGAAGGATAGAAACTCAACCTTCAAGTTCTGCCAGGAAAGAATGCTTTTTCTTACTTAGTACTCTGGTGTAAAACAATTTTTCTGACCTACTTTTTCTCTGAGAGCACCAACGTTTCAAGCATTCACCCAAAGTAACCATTTCGCTTTGAGGGTGGCGGTGGAGCAGCTCCAGGGAGACACGGTAGCAAGCAAAAAGTTCCTGTTTGGGTTTCCTGGCAGTTCTGCATGCTGCTGAAGCTTTGTTTGGCCAAAAGATGGACGTTGTTCTTTGATGAAAACATTGCACCTTCTAAGTGGAAGCGAGGCACAGCAATCACTACAGCTACTCTGACAAAAGCAGAGTAGAGAAGGAGTGAAAACTGTACTCAAGGAACTAGTATGTTTTCAATGCTTTACTCAGCTCCTGAATCCAAGTAACAGAAAGAAGGGATTTAACTAGTCTGATAAAGCACTATATAAAAAAAAAAATTGAGAACAAAAGAAGAGGAACCCAGATTGACTGGGTAAACAAGTGAGCCTTGACCTAATACTGCAAGCTGCCTTATCTTCTGTTATGTTAAAAAGGAAAAAAGAAGTCCCATTTTACTGCCTCTTTTGGCATAGAATACTATAATCTCTTAGTAAAAACAAAGACCTAATGGCATTTCTAACAAATTCTAATTCCTGACATTTCGCGTGAGTAAAACTGTCCTTTGGGAAACTAACCTCCTTCACAAGTTCATGAATTTCAAAGTAAAACTGGAGCTAGCATCTTCATTTGCAATACGCAAAGGATAGGATCGTATTTTAAAGCAATACTTTTTCCTTTTTACAAATATAGTTTTGCTTATTTGCAGGAGCATGCAGAGAAGAAAGGCTTCAAAATTATAAATAATCCTAATTATAAAAGCTCTGCACATTTTTGTATTGCAAGCCAGCCATAAAAATCACTCCGTTATTCCAAATATATACAAAAATACAACAAAGCCAGAGCAGTGAAATTTACTCTTGCAACAAAGCCAGTAAGAAACATGATATGAAAACATGCATTTATGAGACATACTAGACAGAAAGTGTGAACTATTGTAGAGAAATGGAATGGGACACTTACACAGTGGCTCTCTCTCAGGGGGTCCTGATGGTTACTATGTTCTTAAACCATCTAGACAGAATAGCAGGCTGGGCAGAAGGGAGCCACATACAATCCACCAGATGACAATGCTACACAGTGTAGACACCAGCATAGCTAGGAGCCATCTAAAAAAGGGGTTGGAGGGGGAGGAAAAGATGAACAAAAATTCAAAAGCAAAAGCTATTGGTGCATTTTAGCTTGTTTCACGTTCTTCAAAAGCACATTGCTCTATAACCTTTGCCAAGCATTTTCGTACTGTCTGTGACTGTAACAATCCATGCAACCATAAATTGCCAAATGTAGTATTCAGGTGTTGCTGGAATCAAAGCAAATTTTCTGAAAGCCTCACTAAAGTCGTCTATTCCAAAAGAAAGTCTGTATCACTGTTCTGAAAATAAGCGCATGCTGGAGCAGTAGATCTCTGACCACTTGCCGCCATCTCTTACATAGTTTGATCAGCCTGTATTCATACATCCTACTTCACAATCATGTCTTAATACTAAAACATTAGGTCAGAGCCAGATCAGTTTGTAGGAACAAACAATTTATGTAAATACCCAGATGATGGGGTATCCTACCTTCCTGTGTTCAAAGTAGCAAAAGCTATTTCATAATCCTTTGCCAAAGGTGCAGAATACTGCTATTAGAACATATACAAAGTATCCATTCATCAAAGCCTATAGAGTTTATACAACTAACTTCAATAAACATTAACAAACATTATACACAAATCCCTTACGACTTAAATGTAAGCAATGCCTCTAACTCTCGAAGACTGTAACTGTCCCAGCCTCTGGTGCTTATTTTGCTTTTTTTTCCCCCTGTCTGTGAAATAAAACTATATAGAGGATTTAGCAGCTTCTTTTTTTTGCTTAGATAAAATTAATCCTTTTCACTGCAAGATTAATTATTTTTACCAGTCTGAACTAACAGGGAAAAAGACTGACACCTCTTCTAGTAGGGCAAACTTCTGACTCACGTAGGGCAGCTAAATATTCCTAGTGGTATTTTGGTTTAATAATAGTAACACAAAGAACGTAAGAAGTTATACATTCGTTTTTCACTAAATTATTTCGGTACAAGCTGCAAACTATACAAATAACTCAGGGTAATAGGAGGAGGGAAATTCCAACTCCCTGTGCCACAATGCACACTGTAAAAAACAACTATAAGCTCTAGATCAATTCTTTAATTCTACAGAAGTACAAGCTAACTAGTTTTAATTAGAGCAGTCGTTGCAGAATGCTTCATGAATGAAATAATATTTGAATAGTTGATAGGCTTTCTGCATATTAAGACAATGGCTCTGAATAGATTATCATACAGTCTACATTCATTCCATGGAACACACAATAATAGAGAACTTTCACAACCTTTATTACATGACTTAAAGTACCTTTTATGAAAAAATACTATGAAGTGGAAACTAAGGCACTATGTGCCTTAGAAACTAATGTGCAAGGTAGCTGATTTTACTGTGCTATTTGAGGTAACTGAGGTCATGTGGTTTGGGTTTTTTTTAATGTCAGCTGGATACAGGCTTTGTTCTGAATCTGTTGTTTCTTTCATGACTGCCTGTGTAAACGATGAGCATGAACAGAAGAGAATCTTCCAAAACAAAAGCAGAATTCGTACAGAGCAATGTGTGAGGGTTTCCAAAGACATATTCCTTTCCCTTCAGCACATTCTCACTACATACCTCTTATTTTTTCTAAAAGTCTGATGACACTGTTTGGTCTTAAAAAAAAAAAAAAAGAAAAAGAAAATGAAAAAAGGCCAGCAGCTAGCAGCAGCATCCCCTACAGAAAGACAACACAACAAAAGCCAAGCTGCTTTTGGTCTATGACTCTGGTGCTCTGTTATTTGCAAAAATCTGACAGCCAGGGGTCACCATTCCTTTCCTAGCAATCAAATGAGATCCAGATACGTCTTGCAAGTCTTGCATTCTCTTGTAGCTTATTTAAGGGCAGACAGAAAGTTTTTCTACCTACAGTTGCTATAACGTACAACAGATGCAAAGGTGACTATGAACCTTCTTTTACAGGTGGTGTTTCAGTACTTGTCTAAAATAAAGAGACTAGCATACCAGGTTCCCTGACAGCAATGTGCTCCTTTTGAATTTATTTACTGAAATAGTGCTGCTCCCTGCCTTCCAGATCTACCAGCCATTATCCCAAGCCCACAGGATTTAGGGAAAGTTCCTCTCCAAGGAAGAGGAATCGAAAAGAGGCTAAAGATTCTTCTTTCAACTGTTCTTCTTAGCTAGCCGACTTTACCCCAAAAAACAGCACGTACCTTGTATCAGCCAATCAAACACCACCACACGGAGTCATATGCTTCGATTTTTATACTACCACAGGAAAGGCAAGGGAATATTTGTGATTAAACTAAAAGTAAAGCATTCAGAAATACTATGGGAGCTTGTAAAGTGCAGACTACTGGAATCAAGAACAATGCAGAAAACTAGAAACTGAGTAATGCAGTTCTTTAACCAAGTTCTGCCTCCTTAGTGCTCACCAAGCCTTCAGAGGAACAGTGAATCTCATGCTTGTTTTCAATGAGTAAAAGCAGCCTTAGCATCAAACTTTTGGGGACAAAGGGAAGTATGCATAAAGAAGAGGATAAAAGTATTTCTGGCATTTATACATTCAGAAACTGACTTACGTTAGTGGAGATGCAGTTGGAGCTTTTGCCTGCCTTCTACTTTTCAGAGCACGAAGCTTATCACCTTGTGTTACACAGTTTGTTTCATCTTCATCACTGTACTGGATAAATGGAGGCAGGGAAGGGATAAACCAAGATTGAAATACAGACATTTAGACATGTAAGAATTAACCTTATCTTAAATCTTAAAAGTCAGAATTATCCCAACAGGAAAGTTTGCCAGCATAAAACCAAAGGAAATTCACTTGCATAAATACAATTCTATTCTTCCCAGTTTCCTATTTGCTGCTTTTAAACCTGTAAATCATTAAGTGGTATCATGAATTACATGCATCAGAATGTTATCTACCTTTAAACCAGTGGAAACATATTATCAAATCTTTGCTTAGGTACAGTACAATCTTCACTCCAGTACAGCATTTCCCTCCTTCACTTGCCTTTTTAAAACAGCAGTACTGTTTTTTAAAAGGCAGCATCAAAAGGTAACATAGAAGTTGCAATAACTTAGAAATCAAAAAGAGCAAAACCCCTTTCATCCCTTCCCTTTAAAGACACACAGTGAAGTAACAGATGATCCAAAACAAAATCAGTGCTTTTGATTGCAAATCTTGAGTACATTTTTTGTTCTAATATTTACCTATTTACTAAAGTAAGATAAGGATGCTCCTACTTCACCTGTGTATTGCACTTCACTTTTCATACCTGCTGTCCATAACTTCCTCCCCCCATATCCCTTGATACAAAAAGGGCAAACAGAAAAAGAATCTGATTAACATAGTTTTACTGTACCCACTGGTTTGTTCAGAACCTGAGAGATTCTCAACACCAGTTACTACATTTATAAGAGCACAATATTTGGATGGTTACCAGTTCAATGTCCTTTCGGATGGTTCTCCTGTTTCTCGTGTCATTAATTGAAATATCATCTACTCCTGACAGAATTCTTGTTACAGCAATTTTACGGTTTCCTTTCAACTTTGCATGGAAAATATCTCCTTCTGTCCAAAGTTCTGCCTGCTTGCTATCATAACATGGAAAAAAAAGCCCACAACACAACAAATTAACACCAAAGATTATGAAGTATACAATAAAAGAAGACGACATCTAGATCTATTTTTTAATTAATTTACAATCAATCTACTTACTCCATCAGGAAGTGTTGTTGTGGTCCAATCACTGAGCCAGGTCTATTTATTCTAATCCAGGCAATAGTTTCAGCAGCTGTCATCCGATAATGCTTCATAATATAACAGGCAATAAGTGTGCCAGTTCGTCCAAGACCAGCTGTGTAAGATAAAAGAATGGCTTCTTTCATATACCCATCTTCATCTGGAATCTGCTGTAGCTACAGGCATTGTTACTTGGACAAACAGTTACTTGCCTGGTTTATTAAACAAACCTGTTACTGATCAAACTTGACATGTGCAACTCACCTTTTGAATTTTTTCTCCCATATACAAGGCTCCTAACACATTCTTCACGTTTTTTGAGTGAGGTAACCTTCCAAAGCTAGCAACTCTATAAATATCTGTAAGTCTATCTATCTTTATTTACCTATCTATGAATACGTATATGGGTATGAGAATGTTTTTATGCATGGGGTAAAACAGCTGGGTTTTTTCCAAAATTCTCAAAGCATCTTCTTGCAAACTGATCATACATTGCACTGAAATCAGTTGCTCTTCCAATCTCTCCTCTAACTAATGTCTTACTTTATTTCCCAAGGAAAAGACAAATTTTGCAATACGCAAGTCTGGGTACTAGCCAACACAGGCAAAAGATACTCCAGAATGAGGAACCTTCTTTGCAATGGCCCTCAAGACAGTTCTATTTACCTTGGGAAACATGAGAAGGAAAGGAGGACAGCTCCAACTAAGTGGCTCCTCTCCTTGGCCACTTCTGTAAATGTCAAACCACACATCATGTTCTCTCATTTAACAAGCAACTGATCAACACCAGTGTAAAATCTTCAGTATAGCCCAATAATCAAGACAACCACATAGCACTTTACATGCCTTGCCCAGCTTTAAGAACAGGCTACAGCATTCTACTCTTTCTCAATAGTAAGAGCAGGTTGAGGAACATAAGGTATTACAGACATCATTAGTATGATAAATATCAAAAACCATCTTAATTTGAATGAAAACAAAGCACTTGTACCACTGATACTCAATATTCAGGCATAATCAATTAAGCGATATGCTTGAATTTATCAGCTCACTGGAGAGTAAGAGTATGCACTTGATTCCCAACAGTCAAGATGAAGTTTTTACCAATTCTTCCACTTCACAGTATAATCCTGTTAAACACACAGCAAATGGATGGCAGATCCGGGAACAAAAATGCAGTCTTTGCAGGTCCCAGGCAAACGGGACAAGAAAAAGGCCCTTCTCTTTCAATCACAGCATTATTGGGTACACTAGTAAGGCAGAGCTTGTACAGAATAAATGTCTGATAGACTGTTAAAGATGGTGTGGCAAGGGAAACATAGTTCCTCTAGAACCACAGAAAACTGTTATCTTTATACTAGCTGCATGGGGCATACTCTGAATATCTTTTCCTTGGCAGTCTAACTCTGGAGGAACAGATACTCAGAGCATGCCCAATGTAGCTAGCATAAAGGGTTTCTGAGGGGTAAAGATTTCTGTGGTTCTGAAAGAGCACTCATACTTTATGAGGAATCTCCTCAAAAAGCTGCACTGGTATTTTCAAAAGTTCATGATTTTGTATGTTTAACCATGTATTTTCAGAAAGACCTATAAACCTTGCCAGGACTTCAAATTCCTGCTCAAAAGCACCCTTTGAAAGTGCTAGCACTTTCTAGCAGAAAGAGCTGTTAATATTGGCAAGCTCACTTTCCTCAACTTCATTCTTGGAAACAGCTGGGAATATTTTTCTGGAACTTAAAAAAAATTAGAAGATGAAGTGCAGAACAGCAGCATAGAATTAATTTGTATGGAAAAGTTGCAGTTTGGCAGAGATGTTAATAACCAGATATAATGGAATTATATTGAAAAATACCTCAGCAATTGTAACTATAAGCATCACTTATAATGTAAATTGTTTTTACACTATACCTTTGCAATGAACGGCTATAACACCTTCAGCATTTTCACAAATATTTAGAAATGTTTTAACTATAGTATCACTAGGTGTGCTTCCATCAGCAAAGAAGAGGTCAAAATGCTCAAATCCAGCATCTGTAAATCGTTTGGCATCATACAGTTTTTTGTTGAGGCGTATTATAGTGGTGACCTTATGTTTCCTGAAGTATGGGAAATAAGCCTCTGGAGCATGGTGGGGATAGCCTATTTGAAAAAATAAGGGGAAAAAAAAAAAGAAGAGAGTAAGACTCAAACTGCAGAAATAAAGACTCAAAAACAAGAGATGAAAACACTTTCAAAATAGAACTCATATTCAACATAAAGAAATAGACTAACTGAAAATGGAATTTTAACATAATCACCTAGGTCAGATACAATTAAACCAAGCATTAAAATTTTACTGCCAGGGTTCTTATAAAAGAAAAAGAGCCAAGGAAAAAACACACTGTTTGAGGAACAATTTTTAAAGCTTGTTCTTACTGATAACAATCAACTAAGAAAGCAGTGGGCTTGTGTCCCCCACCTCCTTTTTTAAGCATACCATTTTCAATTTTACTTCTTGAATGAGGTCCACTGAAGGCAATGAATTTGTTTGGTATTATCCAGTTAAAATCTCCATTTTCTGCTCTCTGTCAAGAGAAAATGCTTGGTTTATCATTATCCCTGTATTTTCAGGTTTTTCCTTATTGTTTCAAAATACATGCTAGATAGAAGTGATGTACAATTTTTGGCAAAGGAAGCTATGTTAGTCACCTGCTTTCTGTTCCATTGGGAGGATGCCAGATGTTCTCAACCACACTTTTCTTGCCTGTGTTCTCCTCTCTCTAAATTAAGAGTTTTAGAACAACAGAACTTATACCCTTCAGATGAAGGGCAACTTCAGATTTTTAATTTTTTATAGGTTTCTAAATTATGACCTTGGCCTTATCTCTGTTCACAATTTAAATAATGGTTTTTTTAGATTCTAGGAACACCTAATTTTCTCTTTACAGGTAACTGGCAGCTTTGCATTTCTGAGACTGCATATAGTCAAGAGTTGCAGTCCTTCGTTGTCACATTTGTTTCCCATGCCCCAAAGTGAATTTTATAGGCTTAGAGTTTCCCAGCCCTGTTTCCTTCTTTACCTCAAAGAGCGTTATTATACCTTTGCCATGTGTTCACAGATACACACTTTGATTGCTCTCCAGAATTCAGTTAGACTTGGACTTGTAGGCCTTTGAGTTTTTCATCAAGACTGCTCAAGAATATGCATGACCTCTAAAAGGTGGCCAAATTCCCACGCCCCGATCAACTTCCAGGACTTTAATAATAATGGAAAAAGGTATTTCCAGTTTGATTTCTGCTTTCTCCCCCATGTTTCAGGCTGACTATGCTTAAATCTCAATTTTAATATTCTCTCTCTGACCACACACTTTTATTTAACAATCAAAGTTTAAAGAAACAAATGTAACCTAATACTACAAAAAAATAGCACATATTATAAACAATCATCTTAGCATAAGTAACAGCAAACAAATCAGAAGAATGATACTGAACACTTACTTCATAATGTTCATATTCATTTACATCAAACGTATTGAAATCCAGGAAACCATATTGCAAAGCCTAAAATTCAGAAAACAGCTTTTAACAAAGACAACGTCTTTTCAGTGAGGACAATTTATCACTCTTTAAGGTTACTGAAAGCCCCTTAATACCTGTTCTACTCCTTCAGAGAGATTTCTTCATATGTTTGAAAAAATACAGATCAACCCAGTCTTGGTTCAAAACAGATTTGTAAATTTTAATATAAGTGAAGTTAGACAAGCAAATCCACTCTCTTCTGTTTTCATTGAATCACTACAAAATTCCAGACTACAGAAACATTCGGTCTTTATTACTGCTAGGTGTACAAAATAAAAAAGAGAAAAATAACTGGCAAAAATTATCTATTGAAATTATGAGTACATTCTAAAGTTGCATTCAAGGATTGCAAATATTTTTGTGCATGAATGCTAACTGCTCTCACTATGATCCTAATATCTTCATTGATTTTAAATTGTTTGCAGACACACAGTCCTAAGCAGACACTAGTGTGGTCCCTGGTGTCCCATAATTATCCACAACCATAATATTTAATACTGTATAAAAAATGTAAACATTTGGGTAACTGGCAGATTATCTACTTGTTACGTCAGGAAGCACAAACACAGACAATCCTGTATCTCCAGATACTTAAAATATGACATTCTAATCTCCTCTTTCACTGCATAATCTTTTGTAGTTTTCCTTGCTGTTCCCCAGTACTAAGAAGAATAGCAATTCACTGCTCTCGGCATACAAGCAGCCAATGCTAACATATCCAAAAGAGCTGAAAATCACAAATCTGCAAGAAGCTGGCTTAATCAGTAAAACCACCAGTATTTGGCAGATACCCATAATACAAAAGACAGTAGTAGGGTGGAGAGCTGTGGAATTCCCCATTTCACTACTCATACGGACCAAAAAGTACGCATATTACACATATAAACTCCCCTGTTCTTCAATGCCACGTTACCTCACCACTGTATTGCTATAAAACACTGGATTATGATAATTTGTAGTTAAAAAACAAAAGCACCTGCTGCTTCCTAACATTTCTTCTATTTGTATTACTAAACCAAAAGTTGAAGTCATTAGCACATGCTGCAAATGCCTAAAAAAGTATCACTAACCAATTCAAAACTACTTTCAAAGGCTATATTCAGCCTAAAATGTAACACCAGGGGGGCATATAATAAACCCATCACACAACTCTTAGGGATTAGAGGTGTGAATGACTGTCCTGAAAGATTACATAAATAAAACTCAAAATTCCCTCTTTAAAATCTTCACTAATTGATTATATAAAGTATCGGTCAACTTTTATGCATGCTGTATCTAGAAGTTTTGTTACAATGCATAATACGTAATAAGCTAGGCTACAGTCAGAGAATCTGCTACTGCACGCCTCTAATTGGATCCTAGCTTCCTAAACTGCCGCCTTCTGCTGGGCAATATTTAGCTGACCTTTTGCAATATGATATTTGTTTTACTGACCTTGTTTATTGCATGAAAACAGTCCAGCAATGTCAGATGAAAACTGCAAGTACCAAAGGAAGCATCCCTGTAAGATAAGATGACCAAAATGGTAAAATTATCCCATTTTAATCCAAGTGAAAGCAATTGAAGATATTTCTCTAGAACACCTTTAAAAAATTGCTTCAAGTTAATTACTATTACAGTGAAATAATTATGTCAAAGGATTACTTCACTTCCCCCACCTTGCATCTTACAATAATAACAAAACATAAAATAAGTTATGTTAACAGATGATGCAGTTATACTGGATTACTCCAGTTACAGTTTTGCTAAAGCTGACATGTTCAATTTCTGACATGAACAATGAAAATAGCATGCTTCAGTGTTCATGTCAACAAAGGACAACACAAACTCCTTCTGGCAAAAGCTAATACCTAAATTAGTATCATATTCTAACATACACTCTTAGAACCTTTTCTTCTGAAGTACACTTTCAAAAAAGTCAAATTTTCATACACTGCAAATATCTTCTTCAAACTCTATTTAAAAAAAAGATGCTGCGCACATGCTTCTATGTATATATGAAGAGCATCTTCTTACTGAAATTGTCTATATACACATTTGTGTAGATACATTAAAAGACTTTCATTAAGATGCATAAAATGGTTTGTGTTTAAACATGAGGAGAAACTGCTTGTCACTAAAACTCATTCTTTCAACTACAATTTTTTAAATTCTGTTGATCCAAGAACAGCATATTCTTAGTATGTGACCATTATTAGATTCCATAAGCACCGTAGAGTAAGCATTCTACAGGAATACTATAGTCAAGCCAAAAAATAAATTCAAACTGAATCTACATCAAAGAATATTCTGTCTTGGCAGAACAACTTCTTCTGAGACCATGCAGCCCTCATCAGCACAGAATCATTAACGTTTCAAAAAAGTAAAAAATTATCATGTTCAAATTTCAACTGAGAGGAAGAACTTCGGAAGAACCTGGATGGCTGCCTCTACAATTTGTTTGTATCCTTTTCCTCCCTCATTAATCAGTGTGAAAGTTGGGAAAAAAATAATCAGCAGGAGAAGGAAATAACAGAACCCCATTCAGGTAAAAGAGAGGACAGGTAAAGGTGACATTGTAGTGAGTGTCTCTCAGGCCACCTGGCCAGGAAGAATAGATGACACAAAACTGGTTGGGAGTGTTGATCTGCTGGAGGGTAGGATGGCCCTGCAGAGGGACCTGGACAGGCTGGACCGATGGGCCGAGGCCAGCTGTATGAGGTTTAACAAGGCCAAGTGCTGGGTCCTGCACTTCGGGCACAACAACCCCATGCAACGCTACAGGCTTGGGGAAGAGTGGCTGGAAAGCTGCCTGGCCGAAAAGGACCTGGGGGTGCTGGCTGACAGCCGGCTGAACTTGAGCCAGCAGTGTGCCCAGGTGGCCAAGAAGGCCAACAGCATCCTGGCTTGTATCAGGAAGAGTGTGGCCAGCAGGAGCAGGGAGGTGACTGTTCCCCTGTACTTGGCACTGGTGAGGCCGCACCTCGAATACTGTGTCCAGTTTTGGGCCCCTCAATACAAGAAAGACATTGAGGTGCTGGAGTGTGTCCAGAGAAGGGCAATGAAGCTGGCGAAGGGTGTGGAGCACAGGTCTTATGAGGAGCGGCTGAGGGAACTGGGGTTGTTTAGTCTGGAGAAGAGGAGGCTGAGGGGAGACCTTATCGCTCTCTACAACTCCCTGAAAGGAGGTTGTAGTGAGGTGGGTGTTGGGCTCTTCTCCCAAGTAGTTAACGATAGGACGAGAAGAAATGGGCTCAAGCTGTGCCAGGAGACATTTAGATTGGATATTAGGAAAAATTTCTTCATGGAAAGGGTAGTCAAGCATTGGAACAGGCTGCCCAGAGAGGTGGTGGAGTCACCATCCCTGGAAGTGTTCAAAAAACATGTAGACGTGGCACTTGGGGACATGGTTTAGTAGGCATGGTGGTGTTGGGTTGATGATTGGACTGATGATCTTAGAGGTCCTTTCCAATCTTAATGATTCCTAGTTTTTCCTTTAATTATAAATAATGCAGCCACCAAGCCAGGAAACATGAAATTGCTACTCTACCCTTAACTGGTTTAGTGTGGACTTGGTAATGTTAGGTTAATGGTTGGACTGGATGATCTTAAAGGTCTTTTCCAACCTAAATGATTCTATGATTCTATTCTATGATTCTATGAACAAGTGGATCAGGCCCTCTACAGACAGACAGGAGCAGCCTCACATTCACAGGCCCTGGTCCTCACGGGGAACTTCAACCACTCTGGTATCTGTTGGAGGGACAATGCAGCAGGACATAAGCAATCCAAAAGTTCCTGCAATGAACTAGTGACAACTTCCTCCTCCAAGTGATATGGAAGCCAGTGAGGAACAGTGCTCTGCCAGACCTCATACTCACCAACAAGGAGGTGCCCACTGGGGACGTGAAAGTCAAAGGCAGCCTCGAATGGAGCGACTATGAGATGGTGGAGTTCAGGATGATGAGGGCAAGGAGGAGGGGGAAAAGCAAGCTGACAACCCTGGACTTCAGGAGAGCAGACTTTGGTCTCTTCAAAGGCCTGCTTGGAACAGTCTCATGGGATAATGCCCTGGAGGGAAGGGGGGCCCAACAAAGCTGGTTAATATTCAAGGATCAGCCCCTTCAAGCTTAAGTGCAGTTCATCCCAATGAATATGAAGCAGGCAAAAATGCCAGGAGGCCTGCATGGATGACCAAGGAACTTCTGGCCAAACTCAAACACAAAAAGGAAGCGTACAGAGGGTGGAAGCAATGACAGGTAACCTGGGAGGAATATAGAGACATCGTCCGAGCATCCAGGAATGAAGTTAGGAAAGCTAAAGTCCCAGTGGAATTCAATCTGGCCAGGGATGTCAAAGAAAACATGAAGCACTTCTGTAAGTACACAGGCAACAAAAGGAAGACTAGGGAAGATGTGGGCCCATTGCTCAATAAGACAGGGGAGCTGGTTACACAGGACACGGAAAGGCTGAAGTACTGAATGACACCTTTGCCTCAGTCTTTACTACCAAGACCAGCCTTCAGGAATCCCAGGTCCCACTAACCAGGGGGAAAGACTGGAGTAAGGAAGATGTACTCTTGGTGGACGAGGATCAGGTCAGGGAATACTTCTGCAAATGGGACATACCTAGGTCCATGGCCCCTGATGGGATGCACCCATGAGTGCTGAGGGAGCTGGATGATGTCATTGCAAGGCCACTCTCAATAATCTCTGATTGATCATGGCAACTGAGAGAAATGCCTGAAGACTGGAGGAAAGCAAATATCACCCTCAACTTCAAGAAGGGCAAGAAGGAATCCCGAGGGATCTACAGGTCAGTCAGTGTCATCTCAATCCCCAAAGAGGTGACGGAGCAGCTAATTCTGGAAACCATTTCCAGGCATATTAAGGACGAGAAAATCATAAGGAGTAGTTCACATGGATTCAACAAGGCAACATCATGCTTGACCAATCTGTTAAACTTCTACAATGAAATGACTGGCCTGGTAGATGAGGGAAGAGCAGTGGATATTGTCTACCTGAACTTCAGTAAGGCCTTTGACATTGTCTCTGTAAGATCCTCACAGACAAGCTAGTGATGTGTGGGCTGGTCAAGCAGACAGGTGGATTGAATGACTGGGCCCATATGGTGGTGGTCAGCGGCACAAAGTCTAGTTGGAGGTCAAGAACTAGCGGTGCACTCCAGGGGTCAGTACTGCATTTGATCTTGTTCAACAACTTCATTAATCATCTGGATGAAGGGGCAGAGAGTTCCCTCAGCAAATCTGCTGATGACACAAAACTGGAAGGAGTGGCTGATATGCCATAGGGTTGTACCACCATCCAGAGGAACCTTGACAGGCTGGAGGAATGGGCTGGCAGAAGCCTTATGAAGTTCAACATGGAGACATGTAAAGTCCTGCACCTGAGGAGGAACAGCCCCAGGCACCAGTATAGGCTGGGGACTGCCCAGCTGGAAAGCAGCTTTGCAGAGAAGGACCTGGGGGTCCCGGTGGACACAGAGTTGGACATAAGTCAGCAGTGTGCCCTGCAACAGAAAAGGCTAATGACATCCTGGACCGCATTAGACAAAGTATTGTCAGCATGTTGAAGGCAGTGATCCTTCCCCTCTCCTCAGCACTAATGAGGTGACACCTGGAGTACTGTGGCCAGTTCTGGGCTCCTCAGTGCAACAGAGGTATGGACATATTGGAGAGAGTCCAGCAAAGATGATTAAGGGACTCATATCGAAGGAAAGGCTGAAAGAGCTGGGACTATTCAGCCTGGAGAATAGAAGGCTCAGGGGGGAACCTTATCAATGTATACAAATACCTAAAAGGAAGATGCAAAGATGACAGAGCCAGGCTCTTTTCAGTGGTGCTCAGAGACAGGACCAGAGACAATGGGCACAAACTGCAACACAGAAGGTCCCCTCTGAACATCAGGAACCATTTTTTCACTCTCAGTGTGACTGAACACTGGAACAGGTTGCCCTGAAAGGCTGTGGAGTCTCCATCCTTAGAGACATTCAAAAGCCATGTGGACATGGGCAACCGGCTCTACGTGGCCCTGATTGAGCAGGGACGTTGGACCACATGATCTCCAGAGGTCCCTTCCAACCTCACTGTGATTCTGTAAGTGAAAAAAGAAATTCTTTGCATCCTGCTGCGCAAGTTTTCGTGTTGATAATGACCCTAAGTAGCAACTACCTGACTGACTTTTTATTATTCTGTGGGAAGGTACTGTTTTTGCAGAGATGAAGATCTTAAAGGAACAGAGCCCAGACCAACAACTCAGTTGATCATTAACATAATCTGAATTCCTCTATTTGCACCAGGTTTAGTTGCACTAGTAAACTCAAGAAAATAGTAAAGTTTGCAGATACTTCAGCAGACTGCATTCTTTATCCCAGAAGCTGGACGTGTCTTCAGAAGTCAGCTCTCAGTAAGTCTTATTATGTAACACATCTTCGCATTTCTTTCAGTAGTGCTGTTGAAGTGATGGTCTGGGAATTTGGGCAGGTTATAGGACCTGAGTGAAAAGCTACTATCTCCATCACCCACATACCCCTTTATGATATTCAGAAACAAACCTTACAGTCTTCCTAAGGATGACTTTTGTTCTTCTGGGAATATAAAAATGGAATGTAAAAGTCAGAAATGGGATGATGGAAGTATGCAAATAAAGAGAGGTGCTACTACACCATTATACTGTGGTGGTGGCAGGGGGGAAGTAATAGAAATTCAGATCATCAAAAGCCCATCCCTTGGCAAGAGAGCTAGAAAACAAGCAAGGACTGAATTAATCACCCCATAGCAATATATTTGGACAGTAAACTTGCCTCCTAAAAAGCTTTTTGGCCATTCTTTTCTGCATATTGTGGCAGCCAACGGAATGTTAGTTTAGTCCAACTTTTGGATACTCTTGTTTGGAGGAAATTAAGAAGTTGTTCCTCTGCATGATGGATCAACTTTATTTGCTACATTAAACAGCACAGCATGTACCACAAAGAGAAGTCTGTGGTCTGAAACAGCTAGGATCAAATTCCCTCAGGGTCAAGCAACCATGAACCAATGGTTTTACGCGTTTCCTCATCAGTAAAAAGAAATACTTTGAAGTTACACTAAATCATATGAGGTTAGCTAGCATTCTTTATGCACAAAACAGTATTTGTGGGTTGCTGCATACATTTGACAAGTGGAAAAAATGGAGTGCTAAAAGTATTACAAGCCATTTGTGATGAATGACAGATATTTTGATACTTTTAACTATCAACTACTGGCACAAAACCAGAAGCAATGTAGTTCAAAAAGCTCAACAAGAGTGCATACAAAGCAGCATGGCTCCTTCACCTTCTGTCAGTACACTTCAGTTCCAGCTGCTAACACCCCTGTTCAGCACTCTGCACTCAAAGCTCAGGCAGTGAATTGTCACGTGTTAAAACTTCAGCAAAAAAAACCCCTCCAAATTACTACTGGTAAATGCTATATTCTTCAAAATATCAAGGTACAGAAAGTTCTAATAACTTGTTATTTACCTGAAAGGAAGATATGAAACGCTTCCAGCCAGTATAAGCCTGTATACATCTTCTGGGGATTCTCTCAGGTATATTATCTATTGTTGTGGGAAAAGACAAGAAAATACAAAGATTATTTAAGATTGATATTAATAACAACAAGTCACTTGTTTACTACAGAAGGCATAATTAATTATCACAGAGCTCAAAAGTACTGGGAAAGAGTGGCATCAAGAACAAATGTATGCAAGGTATGCAACAATAAAACTAACATAAACAGTATAAAATACTGGTCAACCTAGAGGAATATGTATTTTAAAACAGAAGTTATAGATTTGTGCAGGAGTTGTTCAACTACAGGCTACAGTGAAAAAGCTTCTGTCTGTTTGGATTCTTCCACGTTTCTACTGCAACTCTGCTGGACCAGTTTGTAGATTCTTTTTCTTTTTTTAATTAAGCTTTAAGATGTAAATCAAAACACAAAGGCCCACAGAGATATCAGAAAAGCTATGAATCATCTGGTCTACAAAACAGTGTGTACACTCAGCAGACAAGATTAAAACAGTAATTCATGTATGTTTTGATTTTCCTAAAGCAGTACTTTTGCATTATTCCAAATCCTGTACTTCTCCATTGCACTGGTGAAGCAGTATCCAGTAACTAAATCCAGATGCCATAAAGAAAAAAAAAAAAAAATCTGTAGTTTCGGAAGCAAAAACCTAAGAACAGAATGAGGTAACATACTTGAAGCACTATGTATCAAACTTTCTGCTGTCAATAAACACTCAGAGAAGAATTCATGAAGGGCCAACTCACGACAAATATCCATATGGTCTTCCATCATGACATGCCTGATCCCTCTTGGACAGCCTCTAACACTAAGGTCTCCTTAAAGAATACCGTAAAACTCCTCTTTTATGCAAATCATGTCTTCCAATACCATCAAACACCATCCCCAGTATGGCCAGGAGATAACAACTGTTAATAACAAGCTGTCATTAACAGGTCAATATTCAGTAATTTCACGTTAATACTTTTTCTTTAAAATGGCATTAACTAAGTTTTAACACTACAGAAAGTTATTTTTTTCATCAACATTCAGTGTATACATGTCTTATATTAATGACCTTTTTCCTCAGAGCTTTGTTGAAAGTAAGAATCCTAATGAGTATTAATTAAACATCCCCCAAAAATCTAAGTGTGGCATTTTTGCTTTCTGTTGCTTTTGACATCTTTTTCTTTTAAAATTTAGCATCACCTTTCAAATTTCTTTGATGCTGCTGCAAAGCCAGTTTGAACAAATGGCTTAACATACCTTGAACATCCTCTCTCCCCACACAAACACACACACATACACATGCATTCTTGTGAGGTGAGAATGGGAGGTGGAACAGATGTTGCTAAAAAAAAAAAAACAACCAAACACAGCTTGAAACATATCCTAAACAGACAGCTAAAACATACATGGCAACAGGTGACCCCTTTCATTCTTCCTCTGATTCAATTACTATGTTAAGTATTTTCTAAGCATTCTTCCTGTGCAATTAGCAAAACCAAAGAAAAAAACATGTCTTGTTTAAGTAGTTTAGTTAAGCAATGAAAACTGCATGTTTTGTGTGAGTGCTTTCACTGGGGAGGAACAAATGACTTTTGCCTTTATATTTGCAAGCACACACCCAGAATATAAAAGAGACTTAAAAAGCCCCCACAATATGACTGAAGAGCTGCTCCTCAGATGCCAGAGTTCACCTTCTATTCTGCAGGCATATTCATTGCCTGAACTGGATACAAAGGTTATGTTCCAAGAAATTTCAAGTTGTGTGCTTCGATGCAGTCATACTTTGCATCTTACAGCACAGTGAACACATATTGCTAGCAACGATATAAATCTAGCACTGCTTGCTTATCAGAAAAAGAGCCCTGCCGCAGCACAACTTACAAACCAGAGACACGAAATGGAAATGGCATTAGCAAACAGAAGGTAATTAAACAGCACAAACAGTTTGTAGCCAGAAATGAGTCACCTGGAAAAAACTTGGGATTCAGTGCTGTAAGGCTGGGTAATAGACAGAGAGTACTACTTGTAAAACAGGCAAGTAGAAATACAGCTAATCCTGTAAGTGCATGTAGCTCAAAAAGACCAAGGAGTTCTCTTGTATCTCAGCTGAGCTTTCACCAGCTTCTTAAAGAAAACAAGCTTCAACACAGAAGCATTTGTTTGCAAGTGTAACAGCTGCAAGAGGCAAGATTTTTCCATAATGTTAAGTGTTGTATTAAGTCTAAATAACCTTATAGTATACTGAAACATGTTAGCTCTCAAGCACAAACCCAACTTCTGAAACTACATTACCAGTGAAGTTGCTAGAAACAGCATTTTAACATACATACACGTGTGTATAGACTTTCCTTAACATAGCTATATGAACACTTGCTACATGCAAGGACACTTGAAAAAGCCAACCTGATTTTGACACAAAAATCCAGTGTGTACTATCGCTTAGTACATACAAAAAGCACACCGGAAAAAGATGGTATTTTTCAATGTGGACAAGCTACTAAGCAAAAATATGCACTATTTGCTGTACAACTGAAGCAATACACAGTACATTCACTGAGGAAGCAAGCTCTTCAAGTTGGATTTCTCAGAATTTTCTGAAACAAAGGGAGATCCTGCTACACTTCAGCTGTGACACTACTATACACACAAGATAGGACGTACAAACAGTTGCAGAGACAGTAATTGATGAAATGCTCAGATGGTGTTCTCAGTGAAAAGTGGCTTACAAAAAAAATGGGGTTAGTATGAGGATATCTGGACAGGTGCAATTGCATGGAGTGCTTCAAAAGGGAAGAATGGCATTCAGTCTCTACACAGAACAGGAAAGACCATAAACAGATACGTACTTCACAGGGAAAGTATCTTGGCAGTAACACAACACAAGAAGTTGTGACAGTCAAAGTGGAGACAGGATCAGTTTGTGTCACAGCTTAAGATCAGAATCAGAGAGCACCCAGCTGGAAATTTTGGATGCAAGCAAGGCTGAATGGAGGCTGAACATAGGTGACCCTGGGTTCAGGTTGTGGGTGAACCAAATTCCAGATGTGGAAACACCAGGTAAGACTGAAGGAGTGAGGGAAGGAGCAGCAAAGCCCAGGGAAGCAACAGGAGTCAAGGCAGCAGAGGCCACATCTGCATTAGGAAGTAGTGTGCACCAGCAGAAATGCATCTGTAAACTGAGAGCCAGCACTGAAGATCTGACATCCACACTTCCAGCAGCTTTTAACGTTAACAGCTAGTCCTAGTCTGGTCCTGTGGACTGGACACCCATTACCTGTTGGGATTGCTCCTGGACTGCTCCCTGAAGTGAACCAAAATGCAGTGAGCAGAGTTTAAGGAAGATTCACTTCAAAAACATAGTCCTGACACAAACTGAAACTGTAATAGAGTTATGTATAGGAGGAGGCCACTAAAGCCTTAAAGATGAACAATTTCATTGGAATTATGTGGGTGAACAAAGGACTAAAGAAAGCCAGTAAATGAGAGAGAAAATAAAAAGTGATCAGAGAGACCTGTATTAGACAGAAGTGTTGAAAGAGAGGACTTTCTAAGGCAGAACCGAAGTTTCAGAAAAGAATAGAATGGAAAAGTTGATCTGACGAACAGCAAAACAAAGATGTATTTGTAAATTCATGAGGTGTGTACTGGGGGAAGGAAGGGAAATGGAAAAAGACATAACCTCCAGAAATCAAAATATACAACAGCTGAAACCAGTTTGTCCAGATGCTAATTACAAGTTGTATTTCTGCTGTGCTTTCTAAGATGACAGAAACTTTCACAAGTAAAGTTTTTTCTTAAGTTAATGCCAATAAAGCAACCAACAAGAAGTACTATTAAAAAGATGAAAAATATTAAAATAAATTTAAAGCAATTATATTAACTGTTATTTATCAAAAGCAGGCATTTTCTGGGATAGGTTTTGTCCATTCTTGTATATACAAATGGAGAAAAGTCTATGAGAATTTTACACTGATTTCCCAAGGGGGTCCTTTCCTGCAGGTCAGGCAAATATTTAAAAAAAACACCCAGCTTTTAAAAAAACATATTCAGCAGACCTGAAATAAATCATCCACAAGTACAGATGCATCGGTTTTAGAATTTTCCTACAACTATATGCAAGTGCAGATGGGTGTACATACACATCTACATACACAGGCACACACAAATACACACGAAAAAACACTTAAAATCCTTCACAAATCTTCTACTCAAGTACCTTCCAGGAAAACTGTTACTATAAGGAACTGACATCTTTCAACCCACATTAACATACCATTTTGTCACACTGTGCAATCACTTGTGTACCAACAATTCAGAAATTTGCTTTCTTTATGCATACCAAAAAAACCCTACTGAACTTCAAAATACAGCCAGAAATTTGCGATTAGCAGTTGAACCATTAACATTGCTCTAATCATCCTTTTCATTTAGGACATCTGTTTCTAATTAAGGGACTGCAGGCAGCTCTGTGAATGGTCAAGAACCGTCCAAGCGTTGAGCACTGGGAAAGGTGCACTCAAGCACTGCTCCTGCCAACATCACTGTGTAGACAAACAGCCGCTATAATGTTCACTGAATGAAACAGAAGGGCTTGCAGGACTAGGCGACCCAGTCTTTATCTATGAGCATTTAAAATCAACCACAGAATAAGAGTTCTTTTAGCAAGCCATGTTACTGTCTGATTCATATTAGTGTTTTCAAACCAGCCCTATTTTTTAAACAAAGGTTTCCTAGATCAGCGTTACAATCATGAAAACAGTATTCACAAGACAAAAAGTATTCCTGGTAGAAAAGGAAAGGAGGCCGTGGTTGAAAACGGCATCTTAATCTTCAATACATGGGATTGCCAAGTGAAATAGTAACACTGCATGCAAGACAAAACGTGTTTAATAATAATCATCTGTGACATAACTTGTTGCTCTTTCAGGAAAATTGAACAGGATCTTTAAATATGCTGTATTGTTAGAAACTATATCAAGTCTGTAAATAGCACTTTAAATTCATGTCTATGATGTGCTTAGTGTAAGCAAGTTTATCCACCTGCTCACCCTTAACTACAAACTCTACTTAAGGTTGCTAACTAAATCATGTATTTTACCAGCCATACTGACTTAAAAGCAGGAAATAATGGGATGATTCATTTTAAACTGCTCACGAGCAAATTTCATGTGATACAACTATGTTCCAAAAATGTCACTCACCCAAAATATCCTGAATTGCTGTAAACTGCAAATAATCACAATGCACCCATTCTGAACAAATACAAGTAACTACTGTGTGTGACCAGACTCAAACACAAGCTCACACACATGCATAATTTTACTGTAACGTAAAGGTATTAAATGTTTTGCTTCATTAAAACTTCCACTGGATATAGTAGTCAGTTAATACATTAAATTTTTCTAGCAATATTCCTTAGAAGAAAAGGTTAAATACAGCAAAATTAAAATAGAAGTATATTAGAATAAAAAGCTTCCTGTATGGATTTGTGGTGTACTGAAGAAATGCACACGTGGCCAACAGTAGCAGAAACACAGTCCCTTCAGTAGCAGAAACACAGTCATTATGTGGATAAAAGTGGCAGAGAGGGAATAACTGCCTGTCTCTGGCAACTCTCTTTGTTCATCCTGAACAAAAGCAAGAAACCTCCAATTACCTTTTAAACAGCAGAGAGGAGGTATATAAAACCCTATTAGCTGGGAACTGACCGGGCTGGGCACATCAGTACTTCACGACAGCTAAGAAAGCAAGCTAATGCTATAGGGACCCCCAAAGAGCAACGCTGCTTCTCCAATGGAGACAAGCAGCCTGGTAAGAACATCGTGACGAAGAATCTAGTACAAACAGCAGGAAAAGCTGCCGTCATGAAGACTAACCACGATTTCCCAAATACAATTTAGAGAAGGTAGCATTTTAGAGAACACACACACAGAGAAAGCCAAAAAGACTTGAGGCAATTTCTGCTTAAATGAGAGGCCAGTACTTTGTCCATCTCGTCTCTGCCACTTGCTTGTCAAGCACAAGCACCTCTCACCAAAACGTACCTAAGGGTAAACATGGTTTACCCACCTGTAATTTGAGCGCTGCCGCAGTTACCCATTTACCACCACTCAGCCTGGACCACTAAACAAACAGGTTTGCCTGCTCTCCCAGAGCTTAGCCAGAGATAATTCTGCAAATGCCACGGTAAGAACAGAGCAGTTCAACATCACACAGACCGGTGCTAATTGCTTCTGCAACCTCCAGCTTCTACCCAACATTAGGCCCACAGCTAGGAAGGACACTAACAAATTGAAAAGGCAAAAAAACAGTACTACGGATCAGAACGGATGAAGGAAACGCTGCTTACCCTGAAGAAAGAAGATGAGAAAATAGACAAAGTACAGAGATGAGTCCTGGAGAAGGTGACCTGAATTACAGCAGTTCATGGGGCGGTACCCTCGGAGGGTCACCCTCCAAGTACATAATTAGTGCCAGGCCTGAGAAAAAAAACACTGTTACTAAGTTAATGCAGCCAAGGGGAGAGGGGGGAGCTTGGGAATTGGGTGGACAGGGCAGAGAGGGTACATTTTCTTTCTTAATATAGAAGGAGCAATGATGAAAGAAGCAGACTTTCCTCACCCACAGCCAAGTCCTGGCGAAAATCAAGAGAAGCCACTGTAGAGATCAACTCAGAAGATCACTGCTGCTTTGGTAGAGTGGTAAGGCCTGAACAGTGCAGATAGCTTCCAAGGAAAAGCAATTTTTCTTTAAAAGGTGAAGAACAAAGGTTGTTCCCTCCCCCCTTCTTTCCCTTCACCCCCTCCACCCAAATACAGTGTAAACATTCAACCCCAACACACCAAATTCTGGCTACCCTTTGTGTGGCTGAACGTGCCAAATTTGTGCTAATCTACACAGAAGAATATTATTCCCATTATGCAGTATATCATCTGTAAAAATGAAACAGAATACAGAATTAAAATAGATGAAGATGAACAATAAAGGGATTAAGATCTAAACTGTTAAGATTCAGTCAAAAAAATCATATTTCATTCTAAAACTACATATGTAACAATGTATTTGAAAACTTTGTTCTTCACTTTTAAGGCCATGTTATACTGAAGAGCCCTGTAGCTTGCGTTAGGCTGTGCTGTCACATCAAAGTACACCTGGAAGGAAGCAGCAGATGTGGGAGGGGGGAGAAAGAAGTGTGTAGCCTGGAGAGTTCAGAAACTATCTCTACTGAAGAGGAAAGAAAGACAAGTTAGATGAAGGGGAGGGGGGGGAAACATTAAAACACACCAACTGTGAAGAAAAGACTGGGAACAGACTTTGCTTGTAATCCAGAACACTAGCAGCTGCCCTTACACTTCACCACAGTTAATGAAGACCTTCGTAATTGCCTTAGTAATCAAAATAAGCATATCCCCAACATGATATATACACACACACTCATATATATTTAAACAAAAGATGTTGAATGATAAACCGTGGTAATATACCCCAGTTCCTTTAAGCAGAAGTTAAATAATATTTTGTTTAAGAATACAAATTTAAGGTCAACAAGCCCTTAAAATGACAGGCTTGGAAGTTGCTAGCATAAAAATATTCAATGTTTATGAGGACATACAAGTTCCAGAGGAGAACTAGTTATACACAGTTCATTATAGTTTTACAGTGAAAATGTGACTGTGTTTAAAAAAAAAGACAACAAGACCAGAAAGCAGACACACTTACTGTGTCTGTGCTATTCCTCAAACCCTGGCAGCCTCTTATTCCTAATAAGTATCTTAAAGCTCCTGCATCTACAGAACACCTTGCACCCAAAACTATGCCTAAGTTATCAAAGGCCTTACAACACACGTAGACAAGCACTATTTCCCTGAATACCTCTGCAAAGGCTACTTTCCCTTTCTGCTTCCTTGCTCTTCCCACCTGAACTCCTCCAACTTGATGCACTACCACACAGTTCTTCAACCTAAGGCAAACTGCTGAAATGGGAACCCATCATGAAGCTAAAAACCCAAAATCAAACAACAAAACACATTCAAGCCACAGAAAACAAAATACAGTGGCAACCTACCACTTACACTGTAAGGGATCAGAAATTAAATTATGATACTCAGTTCAAGCAGCAAAGAGCATTACCAACAGGACACAGTTTGATTAACTAAAATTACAGAAAAACTTCTTGAAGTTTTAACCAATGGATGGATTCTTCTTCATTAGAAAGCAAAGCACTCTGAAGAAGTAGGTGGATGCTTAAGCCTACATATGTTTTAAATAAAGAAGGCCTCAATATATTTCCTTTCAATCATGAAGTATGTGTATAGACATGTATTTATCATGCATTCTGAGCAGCTCCTATACCATTGCTCGCCCCATAGAGAAGAATCCAATTCTCCGTGCAGAAAGCAGAAACGTGGGACATATAAGTTTAAACACTTCAACAGTGAGTGCTGTAATTAAGCCTGCCTCTTCAAGAAAGATCATCAAAGGGCACTGGGGGAAAAAAGTAAGCCTCAGGGGCATAGTCTTCTGTGATCTTCCTTCACTGGAATCCCTCCCACATCAATCTGGGAAGAAACCGTACCCTGCTTTATAGAAAAAGCAGTACCAAAGCCAAAGTCTGTTGCACTGGAAAGAAAATCAGCATCTACCTAGAGCTACCTCACCATCTAGGACTTGCGATTATGCAAGACAGACACCCCCACATTCGGGGGCAAACTGATACTCACATAGTGCTTCACTTTGCCACAGGTCTTTAACGGAAACTTCCAAAATATTCAACCTGTACAATGCAATAACCTAAGCACAGGTCTCTGAACTCTGAAAATTACCAGTGGTTTTAACTAGACTCCTTCTGCCATATGCCAGCTGTCTGCAACTAGCCCTCCCACATGCATTGGCTAGTCAGTCATGATCTTGTGTCATACTTCAACTGGATCTGTGTTAGCATCCTTTCTGTAGCCTGCAACTCCCACCCCCTTCACTGCAGTTCTCTGAAGCAAAAACTGCCTACTCCTCTGTCCAACAGCCTCCATTTTTAACCACCGTGCTTTGGACTGTCATAATCCATACGTATTAATCTTACAGCTTTATTCAAGCCTGTCCAAGCATTCCCTTTCAACTGCATGCTGTTATTGCAACATGGCAGAGCTACTGGATGATCAGAAATTAGATTTGTGTTAGGTCTTTTGTACACTTTTACATAGTCAACTGCAGTATTTTCGTATTAGACTGTTTCACCATTAATTTTCTGTACTGTGAATTCAGCTGAAAATGTCAGGCGCTTTGCTGCAAAATACTACCACAAATATTCAGAACAAAAATTCAGGGAAAAACAAAACCCACTTCCTTCCAAATAATGGCTGATAACTGAAGCCAGTCCCCTTTTGCTTTCTGGGCCTCCACTATGATCAAGTCGCTGGGAAGAAGCAGTTTTCCTAAAAGCTGCAACTGTTTTGTCAACGTAACGACTTAACTGCAAAGAAGTTTAGTAACCTGTGTTACCAGTTTCCATGTGGTTTAAGAATGCAAAGGTCTACAGCAACATTCCTAAGCACCTGCGTTTCAAATACCAAGAACGACACATTTTGAAATCTAGCTCTTAATTTGTACCAAGCTGTAGAAAACAGACAACAGAGGAACCCTGGGGAGCAGGAAATGGACCTCCTGCATGATGCAGAGAGGCAGCAAGGAGACTGCCAGCATCACAGTATAGCCTTGCAGCTAATAAATAGGAATGACCTAAGGCTACATCAACTTTGACCCCTCAAATCTCCAACATCCAAAAACACACAGGTTCCCGCTTCATTTTATTACTCAGTAAACAAGAGAGATGGTTACAATCAAGGTGTGTTACAAGTCAAAGCAGAACGTGAATACAGTACATCATATCTTTCATTCTGAAGCATTCAGGATTTTACTCCTTGACTACGCTTTTGTGTACCAAACACATGCAGCTGTGATGCAAAGCCAGTAATTTTCCCCTCTACAGTCAGGGACCTGGCTCAGTACATTTCCAGCCACCTTGCATATTCCCAGGCCTCATACCAGCTCTAAGCCTACCACATGATCTCGCTCCTTCTCCTAGGTTAACTGAAGAGATCACCTTACATTAGAAAAGAAGCAGCTGGGGAAGAAAAGGTATATTTAAACATGCATTCAATGGGAAAATGATATAGTGTACTTTGTGCAAGATAATATTTCTCTGTTTTAAAAAAGAAAAAAAGAGAGTATGTGTGGGTGGGGGAAAGGAAAAACATCAAGAAGCAGTCATTTTTTTAAAATGAAAATATTCATAAAGATCTTTTTCCAGTGGTGGTCTTATTTCTTAGGAGCACAGATTGCAGCAGAGAGGAAAAAAACCAAACCCATACAATTCCTTTCACACACCTGCTAGACTTTAAAAACTGTCTTAGTATGTGGTACCTTACTATAAACTACATTAGTAGGGAGATTATTCAAGAGAAAAGAATTGTTTTTATCTCGCTGTTTTAAAAATTGAGTATGAAAAATGAACACGTTTAGCAAGTTGATGTAATGTAAAAATTTGAATACTTACTGCGTAGGAGCCTATGAGGAATGCAGCATTAGCTTGTTTTTTCTGATCAAAGCCAGTATAATGAATTATTTTCTTCCTTATCAATGAAAATGACTGTATCAAGAAATAAACAAGATTATGATTTTGCATTTTAGGTTTTTCGTGCCTTCTTTTATAGAATTAGAGAAATGCAAAGGCCTGTTCACCTACTTTCAGCCACCTGTATTCAGAGGACCATGTATACTGTAGACTAGTCCCTCAAAAGCTTTGGAAGACTCTATTGCATCCCTACCTAGATTGTTCCAATAGTTTTCCCAGTATCCAGCCTAAATAACTTCTGATACAAATTAGAGCAATCTTTCTTTTTCTCCTTAAATGCATTTAGTATTCCTGACTCCAAGCCCTATGTAACACACAGGTGTTTACTAGAAGTGAATACAAATTGGCATTCTCAAAAACGTCAAAGGCATGTTAAAGTCGCAGTAGTTTTGAAAACAGAATTTAACCTTTTTTTATTCTTAAAGAAAACCTGACTCTAGATAAATCAACTAGTAGTTGTTTCTAAGGATCAGAACCACTGGAAAACACATGCTTAGATTAAAATATTTTGAAAGTATTTCTATACTTTGTCATAAATAACTTTTTAAAATTTCATCGCAGCTTGGCATATATCTTCTCCAATTCTATTAGAAAGGGGGTGGAATGGCATTGCCAATAGAAAGGACACTTACATCTGTGGTGGCAGCAAAAACTATCCCCTAACTGGCCCCTGAAATAAATTTTGATGCACCTGAAACTGTGTACTTTGATCAACTGTTAAGCTATCATAAAATATCACTATTTAAATAGCAATGTTACTTGCCCAGATACTATTCAATGCACTCAAGACAAATAAACCCCAGATCACTAGCAGTAGCATGTTCTCAGCAACCCTAACACACCTCTCCAATATCTAACCCAAGACATTCAAAGGGATTATAATATAGACTTGTGTTGCTTCAGAGCATCCTGTAAACAAAAGTCAGAGAACGTTGTCTCCAGCAAACTTGTTCCTAGTGCCACAGAGACAAAGCAAGGCTGAATTATGCAAACTAATACCAGTGACAGACATCAAGGAATTAAAAAAAAACCAACCAAACCTCTGTTAAACTGTAATGTTCTGCATACTTCCCAATTTTCACAGTTCAGTGGCAGTTTCAAGATCTAAGCAGTTTTGAAGAGGCAAACTGTGATTCACATTAATGCTAATAAGCTTTTTTATCCGCCTAACACGTTTTATACTCCAACATCTGTTAGAGGTCAACTAACTTGAAGTCGTTCATGTTAATTAACATAAGAACTCTCTGTTTTAAAGACACTATGCTCTATCAAGAGTCCAATCCCGAAAACTACTGAGCACCCCTCAGAGAAGATAATCTTTTAGGAGCTTAACATTAGTTACTGCCACAGTGGTGCATCTTCTGGATTTTAAAGGTAAGAGGGTTTTCCTTCCTGATCCTCCTCCTCCCTAAATTCACCTTGATAAAATTTAGCATTCATGTTCAAAACCTGCTGGATTAGGAATCCAGGAAAGCACCTGAATAAAAAAAAAAAACAACCCCAAACTTTTGGCACATTTGGTTTTGTTTCTTAAAAAGTCAAGAATATTGAATAAAAAAACCCAAGTGTTACCTTTAATTTCTTATTTAGCTTGCAGCAGTATCTGTAGACCATTGCCAGATTGAGTGGTCCAAAGTCTGCATAGAAGCTGGTAGGAGAAAGGAGAAGAATTGTACATGACCTCTGTAAATGCCTTTTTTTTCTTAAATCAGATGCAAAAAGCAAGGAGTAATAATATGTATGTGATATATGTCCAGCATTCTAAAAACAAGAATGCCTTCTTACATACATACTATTTTGTTGGAGGAAACAGTTTTGTCACCTGTAAACAGGTACTAAAACTTTTTTGTTTTCCACACAGCACTACTCAAAACCAAACTGGAATACTTGAGGTTTGAAAAATTGTCACTACTGTATTATTCTGTGACACCAGTTTAGAAACTCTACTTCAAGAGCAACCCAAAAGCTTTACTTTAAAAGAAGACAATTAATAAAGCTAGAGAAAAGTGAACACAGAGAATAAAGACTGATTAGTACTTTCAAAAACAGTAAGCACGTGCTTGGTCAAAAATTTTAAAGAATTAGCAGCATTCCAGATCACATACAAAGGCATACATTGTTCACTACAGGGGAAATAATATATCCATTGTCAGCTCATAAAGGCTTGAATTGATTTTGCCAGTTTTTTCTCTTCCTCTAGAAAGTTTAGACATTCCACTTAATACTTGAGCAACCAAAGACATCCCTTCCAGCTCGGCAGGCCAGTGCGCACTTCTGAATATGTATTGTTGCATCGTGTTCCTGTGTCTTCTAACAACAAGGGGTAAAATGAAAGCTTCTGCTTTGAAAAGATTTTTAAGCAATCCTGATGGGAAGCCAAGAAACCATCCTAAGACATATAAATTACCAAGGCAGATAAGTCTGAGAGGACCAAACTTGTGTAATTAGTTCTGTAACGGGATGTATGTTTCCCTCAGCTACATTTAAAAACAGAATGTCAATTAGACTGGTTCCTCATTGCTGTTGTTCTGACTAATTTATTTCAATGATCTGTAAAAAACAGGAAAAAATAACTCTCTACTTACTTCTCATATACAAATTCATCATCTATGCAGAAATAATGGGTATTTGCAGCTCCACTCTTTGGTTTTTGGCAGAGAATTGCAAAATAAAGGCGATCTGAAATGCAAGAAAATTTAAAGCTTTTAGAAACATCACACTTTTCTGCTAAAGTCTGAAGTATTACCTGTCAACAGAACAACTTTAAATTGTTTAAAATAAACCGAATCTTCTTTTAAGTATTACCAAACCAGACATTATTTCTCCGGTGTTAAGCAACAGAGCACACAAAGATTGAGGCTTTTTGCTCAGTAGTGTTCCTGTAATCCGCAGTTCTTTAGTGTTCTTTCCCAAATAAAGTGTTCCCAAGAAAGCTACCTATTTGATGACTTTGCAATACAGCAGAAGACCAACTTGCACCCACGCACACAGCAGAGACCCACCTCCTCTTGGCAACAGACCCCACCTGTTGCACTCCAAATACCAACACCCCCCCCCCGCAACTAAGCACAAATCCCTCAGCACCTCATAGCACCTACGTTAAACTAAACAGCGAAGCGCCCTCATGCCGAAACACGGGCGCTTCCGATCTTTCCACTAAACGATGATTTTGACGCTTGCGGCGTGCAGTGAAAGCCTGCAGGCGACAGACGCCGGAGGGATGCAAGGGGGCGAGGCGGCAGCCCGCTGCCACCCGCGGGAGCACCGGCGGAGCCACCACCTGGACACCCCCATCTGCATCCCCATCCCCACCCCGGCTGCCCCTTCGAAGCCTGCGTGCATGCAGGCAGGGGGCACCGTGTGCTCGCCCTCCTTTCCTTTGTTAAGCTGAAGGGAAAAAAAACGCCAGCGGTATTCACATAGATATAAATTATTTTTATGGCCAGGGGAGCTGTAGCCCCAGTGAACTTTAAACACCGACTATGCTGCTGCTGTAAATTGCTGTGCTTGCGGTAATTGGTCAATAAAAATTGAGCCACAATACTTTTCTTCCTCCTGCTGAAAAAATATCATTAAAAAAATACATGGATTAAAATTAAAACGTAAAAGAACAGATTTATTTTTTTGCAAACTAGTTGTCTGGAAGATCTATTATTTAAATATCAAAACAGATCCCCTGCATATAAATGTATAATTTCAAAGCATAATTTCTGATAAAGAAAAACTGTATCTCCTTTTCCAGAGAGCAGGGGAAAAAAAATCACTTTATGCTTCAAAACAAAATCCTCCATTATGGGACTAGCACTTAGAAATCATTACCTGTATCTTGAAAATACGCAGTAAAGTATGCCATGAAAGGAGTTCCCACGTCTGTATTTCAACACTCACATGCTCAGTGCTCAACTATGTACAGCAGTATCTTGGGGGCTGGAGGCAGACACCACCACCAAAAAGTGTACATTTGCTAAATGCACATTTCAGTACAACAGCAGCCTGATGTGAATGGTTTGGCTTAAACATTTACCGGCCAGGTGCAACCAGTGGGATGTACAGTAACTCCTGAGCAAGTCAGGCACCCTATTTCCTTAGTCTCAGCAGAAGCAAGGCATCAAACTTGCTTATTTAATATCTAATAGTCCCATCTTGTAGACACAGCAGCCGCAGGTTACCTCCCAAAATCTACCAGAACACCTTCTGGAAACAAGCCAAAGGATAAAAATACAGAGCATTACTCCAAATTTTAAGAAGCGAGTAAACTGGCCCACGAAGGGCAATACGTGCGAAGAAGCAAATGCACCAATACCCCAACTGGATGGAAAATACGCTATACAGAAAACTGCTTCAGAAAGGCAGTCATGGGAAAGTGTTTAGGCCAACACTTTGGGGGAGGAGGGAGCTCCAGCTTCCCACAACTCTGCTGCATCTGTCCCCACCACTGCGTTACTCCTGGTGCTCTGTCAAGGTGGATTTGTGTGAATCGGAAACTGTAACAGGTATCCTAGCATAGTATAAACAAAAAAAAACCCCAAACCAAACAAGCACCACCACCACCAAAAAAATAAAAATAAAAAAAAAAAAGCTGCTTTGCTGGTTGACTTCCCTCTGCCCTGAGAATGAGACCTAACGTGCGTGTGTGGGAGGGCTGAGGGCAAAGGAGGAAGCAGAAAGGAGAACTGAGAGGGTATGATATCTAGGGATTGTGTTTAAACTGGCATTGCTGGATTAAACACATGTCACACTACAGCCCCAAGCTACAATTTCACACCACTTCTAAACTGATTTAATGGCTAGCTGCCACCAGGTTCCTTACAAGGAAAAGCTTTCTCCTGAGTGAGCTCACTGAACCAGCCCACTGGGGGTTAAAAGTGGGAATACACAGCCAGAATTTTCCCCTCAATAGCATCTGTCCTTTAGATCCAGTCTAATTATTGACTTAGACTGAGCTCTCCCTGTACACAAACAACATCCGCATCAAAGTCTGGGCAAAATGGCTGTAGTACTCAAACTGACATGCTACCTTCTTGCACACCAGCTTCTTCATGTAAACTTTATATCACTTTTGAAAATATAAAAGCGCTACACAAAGAGTAATCCAAAACACTCAAACACAAAAGGAGGATCAAAATGAAAAGAAATACATTTGCACAAGTCAAAGTTGTAAAATAATTCAGCATTTTGCTCCTAAACAGGATTTGGAGTCACAGAATCACTTGCTTCCTCAGCGCTCCTACTTTTACTGAAAATCTTCTGCAGCTTTTGCAGAAATGTCCAATAAGAATTCCTATCTTGAGTGAACAGTGTGTACATGGCCTTTTGAATTGCTATTGGCATTCAATTCAGCACTGGTATCTCTGGACCATGTTAATTGTTGCTATTCTTAAAATACCTGAAAGAAACTCGAGTTTAATGAATTTACAGAACTACCTCACAATAAGAGCAGTGTGTGTCAAATGCCAATATCCTGACAAGCTGTCCGTTCCTGTGCACTGCTAACAATTGCTCCCTATTATGTAAACAGCAGGCTCCATCTTTTTAACATGTTTCCTATAGGGAGATTTTAGAAACGAGCTACACTGAGAAGTCCTTTCCCATAAGTGTATTTACCTTTCTACTGGCTTACCCGTCCAGTATCAGACAAGTACTGTATTACTCACCATGTCTGTTTTTACCTGGTTTTTTGCAAGCACGTTCCCAGTTCTGTTTAGGCAAGGATTAGTGTGTTGATTTTTTAATAGGAGTAACACATGCTGAGAGAGGAGAATTCCTTCATTAAGGATCTGATTGCAGGATGAGGGCTTACACATAAAATACACCAGCGCACTGATGAATTGATTTCACTAGGACTCCTCAAAGGTTTGGACTGCAAGAGCAAGGCTTCCATTTTATTATTTTTATGCTTCCTTTGCTAATTTTAGCTTTTTAGTATTTCATTTAGTGTGCTTGAGCACTTCCAGATTCCTGGAAATTTCTGATAAAAGGTCATCCTAAAACTATCAAACTAGAGCAGACCTTTCTAATCGTCTCTCAGAAGAATGAGAGAGTAAGGCTCACTGCCTTACAGGCTGCATCTGCACTGCAATTAGGAGACAGGACTGCAGTATGGTAGATATACTTCAATTACACTTAATTTTGTTAGCCTCCTATAACAAAACAGTTAAAATACAGAAACACGGACGTCACTGTAGGCAATTAATTTGAGTAAGCATCTTACGTACAACAAAATGAGCCTGCATACCCCTAACCGAGGACTATGTTGCCACAGCTTTGCTACTGCTGGTACATGAACTAGTGAGATTAAAGCTAGCACAAGCGTGTCTACACAAGCTATAATAATCACGCATCTGATTGCAGTGTGCATACAGAAGGAAAAGCATTTTGCTTGTTTTTCAGATCTACAGTGTTCTGTGGAAACAGACGTGTAGAAAACTGAGCACTACCACCTCAAAATCATGTTAACGTGACTATAGAGAGGACAAAATAATCTCCTTCCCTTTACTCTCAATAAGCCTGATGCTTCTCGGGATCTGCTGCACAGGCCTTGGAGAAAGAAATTTCAGTAATCCAACAGACAACTAAATACCAAATAGGCACTCGCTGCAGGACAAGTCTGCATATGATCAGCAAAGATTATTTCATAAAAAGAGAAATTCCACAGTTCCATTGTTAAACAGATGCCTTAGATGAGAAATCCAGAGGAGACTGACAGTACAACAAAAACCAACGTTAGTCTGTTTTGAATTACCACAAATGTAACCAGAGAGTTATTTACTATTGTAAGAGGAGTGTATTTCTAAATTCAGACCTGGTACATGGTATTTTGTTGTGTTTGATTTAAAAGACTCCAAAATATCAGGAAAACAAATGAGAAAACATGAAAGACAAATTCTGTTGCAATGTAAAGATGAAAAGCAAAATTGTAAAAGATTTTATTTTTAGTCATTTTATTCTTGAAAAGATTCATTCACCTATCACTATGATACTTCAAATTTCAAAGTGATGATAGAGTTGGCAATTAAAACAACAGCCTAGCATCTGAAAAAGAAAATGAAAGCACACTAAAAAGCTAAAGGAACTTTTTATTTAACAGAAAACCATGAAAAAAAATTATTTTCAGGGCCATGTCACAACTGATTGACACTTTGCTACTTTACTCAAACAGAGTCCCTGCACTCTGCGTCTCTTGTCTGATACACAAGACTACTTTACGTATGTTCATGCGCTTTCAGTGCTGGATTAGATACTAAAAGCCTTAAACTTGTATTTAAAATCTTAACTTTGAGAAAGACTGACAGGTAAGCGAGGTCATACTGATAAAAGAGTAAATACAACTTTTGTACTGAGATAGTTGTATAATGAAAACTAATTGACAGTGTTGATAGTTGAAAATGTTGGAAAGCTTAATGATACTCAGTAGAAGTGTTCTTAGCATTCCAAAAAAAGTTTTCTGCACGATAAACAAAGTTTATAATGACAAGCCAGCAATACTGAAAAAACAAAAGACAACTCAATGGTTTGAAAAATAACCAACACAAAACCAAAAAACAACCCACTGATCAATGAACATATTAAACTGAATGCTATTTCATAAAAACTCCAAGTGACAGTGTAAGTAAAATGATTCTCAATAAAAGGAAAAAAGGCATATACAGTACAGCTTAGAGCATCCTTTAAGATGTTAGTTCCTCACTGAAAACAAACTGTATATACATTTAGCAGGAGGACAAACAAATGTCAAGAAATGCCCCACAGTGTTATGGCACTTAAAATTTAGATCCACATATAGTTATTGTAGTTACTTCATTTCAGAATTAACTACTGAAAAGAGGTGAGAGAGAAACACACACCTTTTGCCTGAGGTTTATGCATTACTCCACACCTTCTTTAAAATGTTATTCATAAAATCAGAGCAATGACAAAGAAAAGCAGCCAAGGAAAGGAAATCAACAGCTTTCAAGCATCTCACACAGAATTGTTACATTTTCTTTAGATCATATAAATTACTTCTTTCAGAGATCAGAAGGATATGGGAATATGCTTCTAATAAACAGAAGAAATGCATTCAGTTCCAGCAAATTGAATTCATACCAGCAAGGCTCACGCATTAGCTGACAAAGAGAAAATGGTAAGGCTTACCATGTAGCTCAACAGACCAAAATAAACATTTTTTTACAAGAATGGCTTTCTTGAACTAGTCTTAATAGTAAACAAATATATTCAGATATTCTGATTAAAAATTATTCTGACATATGGCTGAGGCATACAATTCATTACGAAATAAATGCAATAATTACTGTAAGTATTTTGAGTATAAAATCCATGCAAATAACGGATTACAAACTTTGCCGTTTATGAATGTAACATCATGCAAGAAAAGATCCACAAATCTTTACAGCTTTTCGGGTTTGTTTTCTGGCTCTGTCTTTTAGCAAAGATAAAAATGAGGGTAGCCTGCAATGTTCTTAATGAGTTTGGCACTGTTTCTGTAAGCTGATAAGCTAACGCTGATCTATCAGCCTTTACAGAGGCTAAAATATTTACCAGCATGTCCATTTGCAAGAATAAGGCCTTATGCTTTAATCTATCTCCAGTCCAGAACTATTAATTCATTTCTCACAACTGCATTATGAGAAGGCAGACCTGACAGTTCAAAACTTGAAGTAACTTTTAAAACAGCTGAATAAAAAGGTAAGCCTGTGGGCTTATTCTTTTAAGGTTTCTCCTTTTAAAAAATGCGTATGACATACCAGCATAATAAAAATTAACTATAATTGTTTCATTATTAGAAGCTTGTAAACAGCAGCCACTGTGTGCAGTAAGAAAAAAAGATGTAATATTATTAAATATAATAATTTACTGCATTTTAATCAAGTTTATTATACTGTGTACTGCTGCATATGGTGAAATCCCACCGAAAAAAGACAAGCCAAAGCCTAGGTGTTCTACTGTATTATTTAAACGGGTGAACGTATCTTTGGAGGAGAAAATACAGTAATTTAAGGGGCCTGCTAACGCCAGACGTGCGATATCAGATCCCAGCAACTGCTGCATGAGAACGGTTAGACAGACCTGTTTGCTGGAGATCCGAGCTGGACACGGCTGCACAGTCTGTTCTAGGTAGTGGAATTACTTGGATACCAAAAAGTCATCACCTAACAAATCAGGGGCTTCTGCGTTTAACCCTGAAACTGTACCACCATCACTTCCTATAGAAATGGTTGCAGTTATAGAAAAACACACATATGGAGTTATTGTAGCATTAGAGTTCTGCATGTAAGTACACCATTATGTTTTTCTGTGTAGATTAGGCCTAAAATGCTGTATTTTAGGCTGGAGTATTTAGGCTTTTATTCCCTGACAGCATTAGAGCTTTTTAAAAAAAGGAATGTGGTATGCTTTGGGAGTTTACATTCCTACATCATTATACCCCATTTTCAAAACAAAATCTTACAGTTTTTGAAACATATTGTTATCTAGGAGACACGCTAGTTAAATTAAGGAACCCTGTTTCTTGGCACAGGTAAGACCGCTGCTTTTTGTCCACATTTGCTCTTTGTATTTTTGCTTGCTCTGTCTACAGAAAATTTCCTGTGTCTTTCCCAGAGAAGTGGCAAGTGAGGCTTATTTATTGTTTTTTAAGAGAAGTTGTAAATACTACCATTCGCAGATTCTGACACAGGACATAAAAAGTAATTTTTTTTTTTTTTTTTTTTTTTTTGCTTCTAGGCAAACGAAACTCAAGCACGTCTTTTAGCTGGGGAACTCAAACCGAAATCCAGAATTATTTCGGCTGCGATCCAAAACGCTCCTCCACAGAGGCAGGTTCCCGTGCCAAAACAAAGCACGGCTCAAACCAGAGGGCCGCGAAAAGGACGGAGGACACGGAGCGAACCTGCCTGCAGAAGCGGCTGGCACTCGAGCGTCAAGAGGAGCTGCAACGCTGGTCCATTATTTCACCCCTCAGCCAGCAAGCGCAACATTAGGAGGAAGAGATAGATCCCCAACATAGAAACGTAACTTTTTTTTCCGCCCGCACAAACGCGTTTCACTGGTTCGAATACGTTTTGCCTTTACTCCCTCACAAGCAGCAAAAAGACATCACAAGGCAATTGCTCGGCGCAGCCGAAGTTACTGACGAAACCGCGGTATTTATCCTCCTGGAAGAGCGGCAGGAGAACTCGCGACGCATTTTTGAGGACGACTTCGCAGGGTGACGCGCCAGAGAGGCGCAAGCACTGACCCACGGCACAGATGGCAGAGGCGGCCGCGGCCGCCGCCGCCCGAGCGCCCCGGGGTCCCGGCGGGGGCAGCGGCGACCCAGGCTGAGGGGAAGTTTTCGTCCCCCGCGGCCGCGCCTCCCACCCGGGGGCCGGCGCGGCACCCACCGCCGGCGGGGCGGGGCGGGACGGGACGGGACGGGACGGGACGGGACGGGACCCCCTCGCCCCAGCGGCCCCCGCCCCGTCCCGCCGCCGGCAGCCCGGCCCCGACTTGTGCCTCAACTCTCCCGCCGCGCCGCCCGCCTGCCCACCCCCGCCCCCCCGGCACGCCCCCCTCACCGGCGATCCTCAGGCAGGTCTCCGGCCCGGCGGGGGGGGGCGGCTGCCGCCGCTCCGCCTCGCCCCCCGCCGCCCGCGACGCCGCGCCCCGAGTTCTCTTCAGAGCCGGCGGCGCCGGGGCTGCGCGGCGCCGGGCCTCGGCCCAGCTCTTCCGCTTCATGGCGGAGGCGGCCGCGCCGCTACGGTGGGTGCGAGGCGGCCCGCCTCATCCCCGCCGCGCCGCGCCGCGCCGCTCCCCGCGGGGCTCGGGCCGCCGGAGGGGAGGGACCCCGCGACGACGACGGCGGCGGCGGCGGCTGACGCGTCTCCCCGGACACCGCCCCCTCCCACCGCCCCATGCACCTACGGCCCCCCCGCCCCGAGCCGGCGGCAGCGCCCGGCCACCTCCCGGCACCCCCGCCCCCCTCCGCCGCCTCTGATTGGGTCAGCGCGGTGTGGCGTCACCAGCGCGGAGCGGTGGGGGCGGTGATGTCATGATGGTGGCTGTAACAGGTGGGTGGGGGAGCGCGGCCGGGCGCGGCCCGCCCGTCGCCGCCGCCTCGGGGCTGCTGGCGGGGCCCTCGGCACTTCGCCCTCGCCTCGCCCGCCGCGGGCAAGGCTGCTGACGTGGCGCCGGACTTCTCTCGGGGCGGGAAGGGGGGGAAGGGGGGGGGTGTGACGACAGCGTGACCGAAACGCCGTTCTTGGAGGTGCGAGGGCCCCGGCTGTGGGGTGAGCCCGCTCCCACGGACAGGCCGGCAGCGCCAGCGCTGGCACGAAGCCGCCGCCCTCGGAAATGAGCGTGTTCAGTTGCGTTTTTTGGGGCGTCGCAGGCTTCCAGGTGCCTCTCGCGATGCATACCAACAGAGGGTCCCGAAGGGACGTGACATCATGTGGGGCCGATTGAAACCAGCCCGGTACGTGCAGTCGTCTTCTGCTCTGAACAGTAAATGGATTTATCTGGCAAGTTAAATAGCTGGGTTTGAGTCTGCTTCTCAGACACAGTGACACTTTAAAACACACCATTATTTTAAGTAGGTGTTGAAATAAATCAAGCTAGTCGTTAAAACAACTTCTGAAGACTGCTCCCTCCCCACCTCTGTCTAATTGGCCGTGACAAAAGCCCTTGCTGAAGTATTCTACCATCTGCTGAGTATGAGGTCAGTGTTTATCTCCCACTGGTTTCCACCTTTCACTGCATAACTTTTTAGAAACACTTTTTCTAAATACCAGAGACCTAAAATTCTGCTGACACTTGGAAAAACATGTCTCCCATGGATGGATGTGGCCATTGTTGTTCCAATTCATTTATGCACGTGGGAATCATCATCTCGCAGGGCACCAGCGAACTCGGTGAAGCTGTGGCCAGATGCAAACTGCAGGGCCTGTGCCCTAATTAGGATTGCTCTTCTACTGAATCCTCCTCTCTGTCTTCTTCCTTCTTTTTGTTTTTTGCGCTTTGCAAATCTTTCTGAAGAAGTGATTCTGCTGGGATAACACAGAGGCTGTGGTATGGTTCCTGTCAGTGTTGAAACGGTGAAGGTGGATGACTTCAACCTACAGAGCTGTCAAACTACGACTTAATTCATTCCAATCCCTTTTAAGAGGCCACAGTTCTTTTACCTATAGTTAGTTTTATTTAATGTATTAGTGGCACTAGAACTATTCCCATTTTATATTATTTTAATTCTACTGAAAGCAAAACAAGCAGAAAAACAGCTAGCTAAACACTTCCTTTGAAATCAAAAGCACCAAGAACATGAAAGTGAAATGATTGCAAAACGAAAGTGGAACTAGAGTCAGTGTCCTTGGCAGCAATGATCAGGTGAATGAAGCAGAGTGGAAGCACTACAAATAAAATGAATATTTATCGTTCTTCCTCTTTGAAAATAATTTAAGTTTTCTGCGTTTCTTGTCTTTGTTTTACAAATGTAAAACCAGTTTTCTAGCTTGCTTTCTTACGTGGTTTGAGTAATATAGAGGCAGCTGCATTCCAGAGTTTCTGACATACTCAAAAATACCGGTGAGCTGGGAGAGCCCTGGAGGAAGGAGGCAGCTCCTTATTTATGAATGTGGGGGCAGTGATTCATGAAAAGTAGACTTTACTCCCCTGTGAGCCTCAGCTGCCAGTCCCAGTCCGTTATGCCGAGATCCGAGGAAGCCTCTGGCCAGCTCTGAAATCACGTGGATTCAGAGTCTGCCCATGGCTACTTTTAGCCCTGTGCCGAGTGCTCTTTAGTCAAAGCAGGGAACTAAACACAGTATTTTTGCAATAATAATATCCTTCTTCTAAACACACTGTATCAAAATGTGTACGTAATTAATAAAGTGCTAAGCATAGTACGTTTAATGGAATTATATTGCTCAGTATCATTATGTTTCTTAAGCAAGGCTTTTACTTTTCGTCAAGGAACACTGCATTTAATTTCACATACTCTTAATGGTGTAGAGCTCTGCAGCTTGCTCCGGGCCTGCCAGTGACCTTAATGGATGCAGGGACAAACCTCTTCACAGAATACCATTTTACAATTGCATTAGTGTTAAAGCTTAAAAGGGGAGAAAATTTGCAGGTGAGATATGTATGAATAGCAGCATTTTACAGTGAAGGCCAAAGATCAGAAACTGCAGAGGAAGATATGCTCCTCCATAAATCTTGGACAATCTTATTTTAAAATTGCTAAAAAGTGGCTTATGGATGAAAGAGGGCACATCTACTTTAAGGAAAGCAATAGATTCTGAACATAAACATTTCTAGAAAAATGGATAATATGAGATCTGACAGAAATGCAAACCAAAATGCTGTTGTCCCTAGCTCAGTCGTCTAGGACAGAAATAACTAAGGACATTTTTTCAGAGATCTCTTGGTCCAAGAGAAAGTACGTACATAGAAGGGAGAATATTCTGATGTAAATCCTCATAGGAAAATGAGTAATTGACTATGGCCCACTCCAAAACTGACAATCTCATCAGAAATATGTTTATGACGCACCTCTCCGTGGTCTTACAGATCCACCTTTTTGTATGACACAAAAGAATTGCAGACAACGGATGAGGTATGTAAAATATTTATTTTAAACTATAAAATGTATTTCATAACCTCTGCCAGTGCCAGATGCAAAAGTAGGCATAAGCTTAAGTCCCAGTGTTTGAAACTGTGATTTTTCAAGGTATATTTTAATACAAGATTGTCACACAGTACTGGAAGCTTTAAAACATCGATGACAGATAGTGGATTGAAAGCCAGTGTGATCTGCTGGAGGCAAGAATCCCAAGTTCTTCCTGAGCAAAGCCAGATCTTTTAGTTTAGTGCATCTTGAACAAAGATTCTTAAAATATATTAGCAAGATTGTTTGATGAGGAAATAATAAGCTACAGGATTTTTTGCAATAAGCCTCAGTTGTGTTTTAGTTTTTGTTATCTTATACGCAATGGAAATAGCACTTTCGTGTCAGTCTTCAGTGCCAGGTAGTTAATTCTGTGCTCTGATTTTCTAGATAAGGTTTCAGATGTCCGTCCCATAAAGACACAACAGTACTGATGCTGGTGGGAATTCGCTGGAGAATTGTTCTTGTAGAGCACAAATAAAAAAATTTATATATTGTGTCAGTGTCATATGTCAATAATCTGGGGTTTGTTTGTGAAATTTACTGTTTTAACTCCTGCCAGCTGCAAAACTGTGTTAATAGGAACATGATCCAGCCTGTTTTTATCAAGGTGCAAAAAATGAACTTCATTGCCTGGAATGGAATGAGAATAACATGTAAATAGTTGAATAAAATATTTATTTATTCAAAGACAGAAGTGAATCAAAGAAGCATTCTGACTTCCTACTAGTTCTTGTACAAATGTGTACTAGCTCTATAGGCTGCACAACATACTGTATTTTAAACAATGACAAAGTTGTTTTTTTAATTAAGTTATAGAAGCAAGGAACATTGAGGCTTCTAACTGAATTAAATCTGCTGTAGCATGATGTTTCCTAATGATCTGATGAGATCACTTTTGTCATGTTGCAGCCCGCCCTTCACGCATTATTCCTTTACTAAAACCGCATTAAATGCCTAGAATCAAATGTGAAAGCAGAATGTCGGTCAACACCACGATGTCAAAAAAAACCCTCCAAACTTTGAGGCATTTGTTCCATCAGCACTCCTATCGATATCTGCAGGACTATGATCAGCTCTGTGCCACCTCTGTGGGAGGTAGAACTACACAGTGACACTGCTGCAGGTTCCTTCAGCCGGCAAAATCACACGGTTTGACACAAGACTGTCTCCTTGGGATCCACAGGGAGAGCAGCCGAGATGGTAGCGTTAAAGCAAACAGCTGAAGGGGAAGACTAACTTTCACACTAAACAAAGAAGCTCACCTGGGCCTAAAATCAAAGCTCCTCCCTGCTGAGCGGGGTCTCCTTGAAAATCAAAAGCTGGGCCAGTCATTGCTCTCCACATACTCCTCATGCTTCCCAGGAGTGTGCCTGATTTCACATGAGGGCTCCGCGCTAAACAAAATGGCAAAATACTTGTTGTCCAGAAATACAAAAGTATGTAAGGAGAACAACAAAATCAAACAGCTGCTATGAATAGTTTAGTTTCGTGATTACCAGTGTTTTGACAAAATACAGCCTATAGGAGACGGTCTGGTGGGCAACTCTCTTCCTATTTACATTGTGATCACACTATTTTATCCGAGCGTTCTTGTTTTGTTCTGTGTAAGTCCAAGTGAGGTGAGAAAATTATTCTTACCTGATACATGATTACCTTCACCTCTTTTCATGCCAAGCGTTTTATAAATTTCCCTTTGTGTATCTACATACATTTCATGCGTATACCCAGTTAAACTGCAAAAGGGCTGCAAAATATAGGCATACAAAAAAATTAATATTTTTAAGGTTAAGACAGTAATTAGTTAGGATTCACTCACAGTGGAAAAAATACTGCCACCCTACCCTCCCACCCCCAATTCGGAAACCAGTGGATTTGTCATGTTAAATTAAAGGCCAAAAATTTTTAGTCCTGAAGCTTTTACTAAAACAAAGCTTCCAGTGAAATTTAGAAAAGATGTTTCCTTAGCAAGCCCCAGTGGTTTTTAAACTGAAAGTTTTAGTGATTTGTTTTATTCAGGTACTACAATTAGAACTGCTTCATGAAAAAGAATACTGTCCTCTTTTTCTGTGGTTGCAAATGACCATCTTTTCACTCAGAGCATATCCCTCAATGCAGACCATTAACACACAATAGAGGATACAATGTACTTAATGACTACTTTATTTACCTTGATGTGATGATAAGATGACTGTCCAATAACTATAAGCCTCACATTTGCTTCCTAGAACAGAACATGGGTATTGAAACTGTAAAGAAGAACTCGGTGTTTCTGCATGGCTGCAAAGCATTAGCAGAATCTGGTGTCCTGAGTTAATGATCACAGTGCACTGAGTTAAAATTATTTGAAATTAACATCACTTACATGTTTGGAGCCCACACCTTTGTCTACCGCCCACAGTTAGCAGCTACATTAATTTATTAAGTGAAAAAGTTTTTTTAAAGATAACTTTTAAGTTACAGGTGTGTAAACTTTTTTTCTGTAGCATTAGTAGTGTCATCTTTTCAATTGTTTGCAACCTGCTACAATTTTTGAAATTCAAAATTTCCACTCAGTTGCACCTGCATCTAAAGAAGCAGCATGCAAATATTGGTGGACATGCAAGTACGTCTGTGATTTACATATACGGACACTCATTAATAGATACAACTTGCATCCACGGGTACTGTTGTCTTTTGCAGGTGCAACATTAGGCCTGAGTCTAAAATAGAGACCAAAACTTAAGTTCAATAAGATGCCAGTAAAACAGTTAATAAAATACAAGGTTGTTTTAATATTAGGGTCTAATACTTGCCTTTCCCATATAGAATCATTTTGCTTGTTATGAAAAGAAGCCCTCCTAAAACCAGAATACTCACACTAAGAAAAGCATGGACGGTTTTGATTCTCTGTGTACATTTATTTGAGCAGCCAAATTAAGCAAATGTCATTCTGAGTAACACTGATCAAGCAGTTTAGAAAAATCTGTCCTGAGAAGGGGAGCTGGCAAAGAAATTGCCCCTTTTCATCCCCAAGTTCCTAGTCCATCTAAGGCCTGCTGTCAGCAAGGAGCTGAGTGTCTGCCATCAGCTATGCTGCTGTTGGGAATAAAGTATGACAGAATTTCAATCAGCAGCCTAGAAGAGACAGATTGACCTTCCGCATTTAGCAGGGGATCATTGTCTTTCCTAGTATCTCCTACCACCCAACAAATACCCGTCCATAGCAACCCCTGCCCACTCCATTTCTCCTTTCTGTCACTATGTCACTCCTGTTTGTGCAGCTGCCTGGAGAACAGGTCACACGACTGATCCAGCTTACAAATAACCATAGAAAAAGAGACTATTTTTGATCCAGATCAATTTTCTGATCTTGTTCCATGCACAAGCATCAGTCAGCCGTACCAGCATAATGGAAAGGGCAGTAGTTAGTGGTCAGGAAAAGACAGCTGCCCAGGCCACTACTGATACCAAAAGAAATGCCTGTCAAATGTTGTCTAACTGTTCAGAACACATCAGAAAAAACAGCACCAAGCTAATAGGGCAGGGAGAAATAATGCTGCTGCAACAGAGCATGTAGTGCAATAAATCCTTTCCTGTGTCTCCTAGGCAGATGCATAATGGCTATTGTAGAAAACAATGAAAGTGCTAACTTTCTTCTGAGCCTTTTTTTGATTCCTAGAAGGTTTAAGACTCACACAGGCCTGCAGTGGGACATAACAAATCTGCTCGACTACAGCAACCCTATGTGCATATTGAGGGCAAAGTACTTACTTGTAAAAATGCCTTGGGGACTTTTGCCAGGTCTTCCACATACTCCTTACAGATGTAACATAAAAAATTCTGCAACATAGCCATTTGGACGTGTCAGAAACAGACATAACTATTAGCAATGAAGCATCAGATTCTGACTTTGGGCACAAACCATTTTGGAGGTGATCAGGAACTGGGAACAGGAGAGACTGAAGTTCTTTGCAGTTACCAAATTCAGATCAGGATCCCGGTTTAATCCAACCCTGAACAAGGCCACCGGCCTGGGGGCCTTGCTAATATTTTTATCTCTGGATATTTTAGGAATGTGAGAGCTGGCTTGCCAGCTGGGGGATCAGGGAACACAATACTTGTTTCCCTAAACACACATCGCTAAAGTCTTCGGCTGAGGAATTATTTCCTTTCAGGTAAATACTGTTTCGCCAAAGAAGGGGGATTCTTAGAAGCAGAACCGATCTGCTTTGTATTTGCTTTTCTCTCCGCTCCAGCCTAGCTTGCGTGGGCTCCCCGCTCCCCCGCCCCCTTCACAGCCCAGCGGGGGCTCCCCGCAAGGAGCCGGTTTGGGCTGCGGGCCGGCGAGCCGACCCTCCCGGCCAGCCGCTCCCTCCTCACCCGCACGAACACCACGATCGCTTTCTGCTCCCCGTACAGGGCCTGGAAGGGGATGCTCCTCCCGTCCGCGTCCACCACCAGGCAGCGGGCGGCCTCCCGCAGCTCCCCCGCCTCCGCCCGCCGCCCGCAGCCGACCTGCTGGGTGACGGGGGGCGCCGGCGGCCCGGCCATGGCCGCTCCCGCTTCCCGCTTCCCGCTTCCCGCTCCCCGCTCCCGCTTCCCGCTCCGGCTCCGCCCGGGCGGGGAGGCAGAAGGAGGAGAAAGGCGGAGCCGGAGAGGAGCGCCCGGGGGCTGTGCGGCCGCGGGGAAGCGCCGGGGCTGGCGGGGAGGCCGTGGGCTGGTGCCCGGGCCGGGAGGGGAGGCCGGGCCGGCAGCGCCGCGCTCCGCGCCGCCCGCTGAGGGCGGAGTTGGTGGGTTTAGGGCCGTGGGGTTAAAGGAGAGGGAAGTCCGCTGCCCAAGGCGCTGCCGCCAGAACGCGGTTTCTGCTAGGAAAAGACAACGGGATGAAAGCGAGCCTCCCAGAAATTGCGCGCTAACGGAAGCAGCGATGCTGTTGTACAGGCTCAAGGTCAGGGTTGGCTTTGCAGCGTGCCACAGCATTTCAGAGGGCTGTGAGCCAGCTAGAAAATTCTGTTCCTAAGGAACTGTCGAGTGTAAGAAGAACCTGACCCGGTTTCCATGTTGCAGTAAAAAGCAGATTTTCACGGGACTTTGGCAGGTGAATAGCAGAGGGTGCTGAGCAGTGCAAATGCTCGTGTTGAGGGTATCAAGTGCACGCAGAATTGAGTGAACGGAACAGATCTTAAAATATGAAAAACACCAGACAGCTGAAGTGTGTTTTAGTCTCTTGGATTGTTGTGTTAGCTAAAAGATTATGAGGAGGAGAGCACTTTCCTTTTCTTTAGTGGCCAGAGGAAAACAAGTATCAGGGAATAGGACTGGGGGGATCTCCAGAAGTTAGTTGCCTTTTTGAAGCTCTCTGATGATAGTTTCAGAGTCTCTCTTGGCAAATGGTCCCAGTGTCTGTAATGTTAATGTTAATTCAAACTTATATCCCCTGTATTTTGGGTTCAGCCCATTGCTTTTATGTTACCAGGAGTGAGCACACAGAACAGGTTAATTCCCTTACTGCATCGACTTTTTAACCATACACAGACTATTGCTGTGTTGCTCTCAATCTTCTGTTTCCTAGACTAAATACCCCCCCTTTTTTTATTTTACAATTCTTTCTTCTCATAAGTCATGTTTTCTAAAATTTCTGTAATACCTATTTTGTAGTTTCCTCTGGACTTCCTACACAATTTCAGTCATTCCTGAACTTTTGTGCCTAAAACTAGTATTTTAGCTAAGTGTTGGGTTTTATTCACACCTTGGGTCTGCATGTCCACTTAAACATGCTGGCATTGCGTTCGTGCTTTTTGCAAGGGCACAGTTTTATTGACCCCTGTTCAGCCTGAGAGCCACTATGACTCGCAGCTGCTCTGCTCCAGACCTTCCCTAGAAGGGAGCGCATTACCGCCATTTGTCTTACAATACTTGGTGAAAGAAATTCTCTCTAATGTCACAATGTCTGAAAAGTCAAATTAGCTCTGCATAAGACATTTACATAGGAAGATACAACATAGTTGGCCCTTCAGTTGGGATACCTCCCAGCTCTGTTTTAAAACTCTTGCCAACAAGACCTGCAGGGCACCTAAGGTGCTTTGTGCCATGTCAATAACAAAGACAAGTGAGCTCTGCATTATAAATAACAACATGAGGGAAAAGTGATCCCTGGCTGATAGCTCTTTACAAGTTTCCAGCACATACACGCAGGTGAAACTGTCCAGCCACTGGCATACCCGTGTTGTTTCAGTAATGGAAGTTTGTTTCAATGATATGGATCCAGCCTGTGGCTTTGACAGGTTAACTGTGATCATTGCTGAGCTAGCAAATCAGTATTTGAGTGTTAGCAAAGCACTTCTTGTGTATTTGCTGGTGCCTGTGTACTTCAAGGACTAATCTTGCAGTCCGGTATGCCCTCACAATGACTTCGATTTAAAAAGCAATTTAAAAGAGCTCAAATCAGTAAAGAATTTCTGAAAATTGTGAAACTTATATTCTGCTAGATAAGAATTTGGGCAGTATTAATTCCCCATTGTTGTTGTCATCAGGCTTCTTTGTTCACTTGACAGTTACCTATATATTATGCTGTCAGACAAATTTATTCAGACAAATTTATTCAGCTAGCAGCCCATGAACCAAACGTGGGCTGTGCAGCACTGCTCTGCAGCCCCTCAGCAGCACTGATGAGAATGGCCTGCCTACCGTGACTACCGCAGGACATAGCAAAGCAGGGAGAACTGACCACTTTTGACACGCTTTGTTCTTCATCTTGAGGCTGAAGCGGGCAGGCTGGGCACAGACGCTTGCTGTGTTATGGCTGCAGTAAAACCACCGGGTAGCATTGGGCAGGGCCCAAGGGCACAGCTCACTTGGTCATCAGTACAGCTTGGACCAGGGCCCTTGTTATTGCAGCTGGAAATCAGAGCCTGCAGAAGAGGCAGTCGTAACATTACAGGGGATGTGCCGCCACAGCCTCTGTGAGCACAGATAGGGATGACCTTGCTGATGAAAAGAGTTGGGCAGGGTGGTGTCACAAAGGACACTGTCCCGGCTCAGTCTGCGCATAGCTGACCTTGTGCCCAGAGTCCAGGGAGTTCATTCTCACTTGATTTGAAATGGAATCTCTGAGGAGCCTAGCCTATCTGGGAGAGCTGGTAAACATTACTGCTAAGCCAATCAAGACTGCCTGCAGACCTTGCTCTTTTATGCTATTTTGCCTCCTTAAACTAGCTGAAGAAACATATCCTTAGCACCTGGTTTCAGCAGTATACAGTTGAGGAAGAGCAACTTTCTTCCAAGGATATTTGCCAAAGCATTCTCTAAAGCCCCTCAAACAGCATGTTTCTAATTTTTGGTGGAGGTTCTTAAGTGTTGCTAGAATACACATATAAATTGCTGTCACCCCCAGTTTTACAGAGAAAGAACAGAGGTGAAGGCAGTTGAACATTGACATGACCTCTGAATGAGGAATCGCTCAAAATTAGCAGTCACTTTTGAAGGCTGAAGCTTAAAGCCTTTCATTTATGTATGCTTAACAAAAATACAGATGTAAGTTCCACTGACTTGGATGGAAAGAAAGACTCCGCATCTGCTGATATTCTAGACACTACTGACTGACTGTCTAAGAGTGCAGCCTACTAAAAATATAAAATTCTTCAATGTAAGGTGTGATTAGGGTAACCTCCCCGTCTTTCCTTTCTCCTCTTCATAGCTCTTAGATATAAAGATGTTGATAACTTAAAACATAGTTGTCAGAGTGAAGTCTTTTTCAGTGTCTTAAGGAGAATCAGTTAGTATGTTGGCATTATTAATCACAATGTAACATTCAAGATGCAAGTCACTTCCTTCACTGCAGTGCAATTTACAGTTGTAAAGAGAAACATAGCTAATATTTAACCGAGGGTTGCATTACTTTGTGCTATGGATAGGAAATTCAGATTCCTACCATTTCAAGAGGAAAAAAAATACACACAGATGTGGAATAATTTATTTGTTCTGTACTGACTAGTGAAGCAAAATACCAGCTGTAATTATGCAACCTGATTTCCTTTATTTACAACAGCTGAACAAAATATCTGACGAGAGGTGTGGCCTATATCGGTAGCATACTTCAACACTGTCTAGGGTATGTGGTGTTTATTTGTAAAGCAACATGTTATTATCAATTTACTGTGAGAGGTACTGTGTATTTAGCACAAGTATGTTTGTTGTTCTTGTTTGTCTAACTGTTATTTAGCTAGAGATAACGTGGTTATTACTTACCAGCTAAAAATAAATTACTGTTTACAGTTCTGGAGTAAAAACATCATGCTAAGTGCTAGCTAAAAATGAGTTGCTTTTAAACTGTTGTTGTAATTAAAAAGTGGTAAAATGCGTACTGTCCTGCAGATAAGAGGCTTTTTGCTTTATGGATGCGTTTCATTGTTTCCTTAGCGTCATGATATACCAGGGGTATGCTAGACTCCTTGGCATAGGGTCATGGGACTGATTCTTCTGATCAGCAAGGGAGAATCATTTGCAGCCCTGAAAGTCATATTGCAAATGCTGGTGGCTTCATCTCCATTTTTTCTACCTGGTGTGTGCTTTCTGTCTCCTGATATGGTTTCTCTTTAGATTTACTTTCTATTTTTTTGCTGAGGGAGGAGGTATTACAGTTTCAAAACTTGCCTAAGTTTTGCACTTTGCTTTTTCACTCCTTTTAAAGATTATTCAAGATTATTTACAAGACTAGGGGCTTTGTAAATCTGGTTGCTGTGTCAGTATGTGTTGCATACTGATTAACTGTTGTTTCACAACACAAAATGTGAATGTAATTAAAATCTATTCTAATAGTTTAGTGATCATACTGACATACGGAGAGAAAAATTTTCTCTTCTTATGTTTGGCATATTTAGTTTTGTAATACAAACTCTACAGAGAGATCGGTAACTGCAAACTTTACTACACAAAATGCAACAATATTAAGTGAAATGCCCACACTTTGGGTAATATAGTCTCAAGGCATAAACAGAGCCTTTAATGCATCTAGTAAGAGCTCTCTGCGTTTGATCCATTTCTGTTTTGCAGCTACCTACTCTGTATGCTGCAAATGAAAAAGAGAAATGTCAACAATAGTAAATTATATGTGAAGGCGCTGCTTAGTTGCTCTAAGTGCCACTGGTTTGAATCTGCCTTTAAAGAACTAAGAGGAAGCAGGTCTCTCACCTGAAGAAATCACTACTTAAGTAGATGAGACACAGTCAAAAAAGCAAATAAAAGATATGCTGCAATCCGAACTGGCCAAACAGACTTGTCTTATATCTTGTTAGCAATAAGACTCTTAGAAAGTAAGCTAATTATCTTTAGTGTTTAAATTATAGTATAAACTAGATCTGAGGATTCAGAGATGAATAATGTGAAGAAAAGCGGAGGTGATCTCGTGGAGTGTTCATGCCAGATGAAGCCTTGTTATTTAAGACTCTTGCACTGGTGTCTTACAAGGTAAACAAAAACGTTCTTGAAAGCTTTAGATACAGTTACTTTTTTTCTGCCAGCAGAACAGCCTAACAAGCTAAAACACCCCCCCCCTCCCCCCCCCCCCCCCCAGTATTCTACTGTGTTTTGCCTATGCAAGAGAAGCATACTGTAGGAAGGTTTTAGTTCCCACCTGCTATTTCTGTTTTCTGTGTTCATAGAGAGCTGGGTGTGTACTTAGCAGTGGATTCAGTTCAAATGGTTCTTTTACATATGGCAAAGTTGACATTTAGCTACAGTTAGGAATTCCCTTCTTGAGGCCAGTGGAGGATATAATATATTTGCTGGAGGCTAATAACTTGAGCTAATTTTAGTACACACTTGAAACAGATCTTGTTTATTTCCTGGTATATAACTAAGAGTAGCATCACTTTAACATCAGACATATCTCTTGGGCCTCTTTGCTAGAGGGATCAATTAGGAACCCAGGCCAATTCCCATATAGAGGTAGATTTGATTGGTTTTGCAAGCACTTAAGCTTGACTGACTGCTCTTATATTGAGGACTACAAATCCGTGGCCCACGTTCACCCTCCCCCCTTTCAAACTGGCTAAAATATGTTGCCTAATTATATCTTATTATTGTGTGTCTGACTTGAGATGATGTATGTGACAAACCTGGACGAAGTAAGCCACAGGTTTCATTTAGTAAAGCCTTCTTGAAGAAATTATGTAAATAAGAAAAAGGACTCCAAAGGTAAAGTGTCTAATGGCTGTCATATGAATGCTCTGTCAGGAACTTTAGACATCACAGCTTTCCAGCTGGCTCTCCTGAGAGGGCCTTTGAAATTCTCTCCAGTGGAAATAATGTGTTTGGTTTGTTAACAATGAAAACTTCCGCCACAGCCAGTAAAATTCATGCCAGACCTGAGGCAGAGGGCCTAGCCCTGAAAGCGTTTTGGGTCTGGAGTTTGCGTGGATGTCGATGTGAATCCTGCACTTGGCGCTTTGAGAGCTGATCCTTGGCTTAAGGCTCAAGAATCTGGCCCCTGATGTATCTTCCAGTGTTTAAACAAGAAAGCTGTTCTTATTCCTGGTGTTTGCATCATAATTATGTTATTTGCTTCAACAAAGATGTCAGTCTGCTTCAGAAGATTTTTACTTCTTAATGAAGCTATTTCTTCTTTCCTTGTTTTTCAGCTGCTATTTTCAATTCTTTTTATACATACGTTTCTAATGCAATCATTTGTTTATGCATAAAGCTAGCAGTAGAAGTGAAGAACGGAATGAAAGGGGGGAATACAAATATGTTAAATACACTTTAGTTACAGGCAACCATAAATAAAAAGGTATTAACATATGGTCTAAAACACAACTTCTCTAAGTGAAGCATCTGTAAATGTAAAAGAAGTGTTATCTTTCTTTGCAGATTGGTGAAAGGTCATTTAAATTAGTTCCAATTTATGTACTACTGTTCCATTACACCACCATCTTTCATGTTATAAATTAGCATGTGCAGCATCCTTCTGTCTGCAACCAAAGATTTCACACACAAGAGCTGAAGAATAAAGTACACACAAAAAGATTTAAAAAAGGAAAGAATGGTAAAGGAATGAAAAATGGCTGATCACATTCTCCCCAAAACCCTATTAATTTTTTTTTTCATTTTCCTCATTGTTCCTTTGTAAAATGTTTGCAACAATTTTAACTTGGTTTCCTTGATGCAGATTTTCATGCATCAACAATTTGTTAAAAGCAGATTCTGCCATTTCTGCATAGTACATAAGTCAGATTATTTTTTCAGAGTGAATTGACTTGCTCTCGTGCTCTCTCCAGCAGGAGTGATCAACAATCACTGTTCAAAAATCCTCATTAGGCACTTTAACATTCAAGCTATGGGCTTGCGATGGTTTCTGAGGACCTGACATTGAACTCTAATGACTTCAATATAGGTTTGATCATACCAATAAATTAGCTAGGTATCATAGCAGTCAATCTATAAAACATATTTGTTTCTATGCTGCTGCTAGCATTAATTCTACAAAGGGAAATTATCTAAAGAAGCAATAGTTGTTGTTTGAAAATATCAGATGAGTGAAGAAATGTGGCTGACCATCTAAGTGGGATCAGTGCAGTGTCTGGAATTCCTGTGCCAGCAGGAATCACTTCTTGCTAATCTAATTTGTGTGTCCCTTTCTGAGCGGTTATAACCACTGTTGCTTGTCTTTAATTTTTTTCTGTCTATGGTCTTTCCATTTATCAGAGTTGTTTGGCTGATCTTTGTGGATCCCATCCTACTTCCCTCCTACTGCTTAGTAGGCTGCTAGTAGGTAAGGCAAATGGGTCTAGCAGGGATTATGTATGTATGTATTTATTTATTTAAACAAAAGTATAAAACGGCTTTTGATCAGCTTAGGCTGTGGGCATATTTATTCTACTCTAAAAAATATCTTCTTCAGGAAGTATGGTCCGCTTGGGAGATGCATGTGTTTATTCTTTTTATTCATAATTCTTTTTCTTCATAATCCATTTTTCACATAGGTGGGGTGTGTGTGTAGCTACTTTGGAATGCTTCTGCTGTGGCCTGTGCCTCTGTCCTTATGGCACTGACTTTTGAATAAAAGCTTTAATAACATTTTTTTTAAAATCATGCTTTTAATTATTTTTCCTTGTATATCTGTGCAGCTATATTCTAACTGGATCATTGTAATTCAGCCTCTGTTTCCAACAACATAACAAGGAGCTTGATCACAATTGAAAGTTAATTCTGATTAAAGTAGATGTAAATTTAATTTCTGTAGCTATTGCTGAGTAACTCCACTTGTGAATGTGCCTATTTGAACTCTGCTTATGTGAAATAAATTTCAAATAATGACACTAAATCAGAATAAGGGATGATTCTGCAGGAAAAGGCACGTAAAAGCATGGCGTTGTTCAGAATATCTATGCCTCATATTGTGGACAAGCTGTGAGAAGTCTTTTAGTGTGGTACTATTTTAGCTTTCTATGGGAATTTCAGGTGATAAAAATTTCTGAAGTCTTATTATTATCTCTGATGTCACTTAGGTAAGAGAGCTTTTATTTTCTTTGAAATTTAATTAAGAGGACTGCTTTCTTCGGAAAAAAAAAAGATGGTAATTTTCTAGAGTAAGTTATTTACTGGATTCCAGTTCCAGAAAAAAACCCCATGAAGAACAGGGAGTCAGCAGCTGTCTTGCTGTGCTGAATGATGGATAGACAAGTCTTTGGACAAAGGGGGTGATACTGTCTGTCTGCAGTTTTCCACACAAATTTAAGTATTATAGTCCAAAAAAAGAGGTCATTGTTCTAAAGATTTAGAGTCTTAGAAGGAGTTTTCCCACATAAAGGGGAAATGCTGTCTGTTATAGGTGTAAAAATTCCATTTTCCTGAGTGCACCATCTCCTTCTGCATACTGTTGTGGCATTTGTCGGATCTAGACAGTGGTTTGCTTCTAAGTGTAGTGTGCCACAAAAATTGGTCCTACATTTTTGCAGGATATACTAGAACTTGCACTGAAAGGCTTGTAAAAAAAGGAGGGAATGGGAAAGTAGTATGTCATAAGTACAGAAGTCTCTTATTAGTTCTCCTGACTATTTGAATGACAAGTGTCAACCTGAAGTCACAAGCTTTCACTAAAAATTTACTAGTTCTGCTTCTGTAACAAACAGAAGTTTGAGAGTAGTACTTACGTACCTAAAAATTCACATTCAGCTTAAAAAGGTCCCCAAATATGTCACTCCTGAAAGGATTCTGGATCAAGAGCTACCTTTATTTGAAGCTGGCAATACTGAATTTACCACTGGCCATCTCTTTCTAATGCTTCCTGTAAATACTGCAGTGTGGTGGGTTGACCCTGGCTGGACACCAGGTGCCAACCAAAGCTGCTCTATCATTCCACTCCTCAGCTGGACAGGGAAGAGAAAATTTAATGGAAGGCTTGTGTGTCAAGGTAAGGACAGGGAGAGATCACTCACCCATTACTGTCGCAGGCAAAACAGACTTGGCTTGGGGAAATTAGTTTAATTTATTCCAATCAAATCAAAGTAGGATAATGAGAAATAAAACCAAATCTTAAAAACACCTTCCCCCGCCCCGTCCCTTCTTCCCAGGCTCAACTTTATGCCTGATTTTCTCTATGGGGAGTGGGAGTTGTGGTCCAGTCATCACATGTTGTCTCTGCTGCTCCTTCCTCCTCAGCGGGGAGGACTGCTCACATTCTTCCCCTGCTCCAGTGTGGGATCTCTCCCATGGGAGACAGTCCTCCACAAACTCCTCCAATGTGGGTCCTTCCCATGGGCTACAGCTCTTCACGGACTGCTCCAGCGTGGGTCCTTTACACATGGCCTTTCCATGGGGTGCAGTCCTTCAGGAGCAGACTGCTCCAGCGTGGGTCCCCCACAGGGTCCCAAGCCCTGCCAGCAAACCTGCTCCAGCATGGGCTTCTCTCTCTCCATGGCTCCACAGGTCCTGCCAGGAGCCTGCTCCAGCACGGGCTTCCCACAGGGTCACAGCCTCCTTTGGGCACATCCACCTGCTTCAGTGTAAGGTCCTCCATGGGCTGCAGCTGGATGTCTGCTCCACCATGGACCTCCATGGGCTGCAGGGGCACAGCTGCCTCACCATGGTCTGCACCAGGGGCTGCAGGGGTCTCTGCTCCGGTGCCTGGAGCACATCCTCCCCCTCCTTCTTCCTTGTGTCTGCAGAGTCGTTCCTCTCGCATATTCTCACTCCTCTCTCTGGCTGCTGCTGCACAGGTTTTTCCCCCCCCTCTTAAATATGTTATCACAGAGGCAATACCACTCTTGCTGATGGGCTCGGCCTTGGCCAGTGGCAGGTCCATCTTGGGGCCAGCTGGCATTGGCTCTGTCGGACATAGGGGAAGCTTCTGGCAGCTTCTCACAGTAAACCACCCCTGCAGCCCCCCTGCTACCAAAACCTTACCATGCAAAACCAATACAAATGATTAGCCTGTACCCTTTCAAATTAACAGCCCATGGCCTGTACTTGAAGGGGAGGACTGTTGTTGTACCTAACTTCTCAAGTCTGAGTGAAATAAAAGCACTTTTCTGATTGAAACTGCAGCATGACCTTGTGTTTTCCTCTCCCAGCACTTACCGACATGTGGGCTTCTGAAAGTATGCACAAATACTGCTCAGCAGTTTAAGACTGGAGGCAAAGGAGTGTACAGTATCTAAACAAAAATGCAGTGGAAGTTTAGGTTGACAATGCAATTGCAAAAATGTGGTTAAGTCAGAACTCCAGGGATAACCTTGTTCACAGTGCAATAGAGATCTCTGAGGACTGTGAATACTTCAGATATAGGTTTAATACTGCATCTTAAAGGCTTCCAACAATGCAGCCTGACACCGTGCTGGCCTATTATTTAATACCACCTCAGGGGAAAGGATACTACCTATGGAGTCACTAGTGTTAATGCTTGCTATCTACCTAGAAACAGGTGCTATTTGGCAGTTACTCGTTACCTTAAAAAGAAGAAACCATGCAGCATATATTTTATATAACTTACACTTAACAGTCTTTCAGATTTAATAGTCTTTCAGAGGATTAGCGTATGCAGCAGCACTTAGAGGAAACAGGAATTTGTGAAACTCTAGTGCCAGGAATGAGACAAATCCATTATCTCTTGGTGTGCAGGAAAAGCTGGTGGGTGATCCACCTCTCATTTACCCCTCACATGAATATGTCTCATCTGCAGGCTCCATGAGTCTCTTCCTTCACTGCACCTCAATAAGAGCATCCTGAGCCAGTGGGATTCTACTGGGGACCAGCTAAGGTGGTGTCACAAGCAAAACAGCCACAATTTGGGGAACTGGGGTTGGGGTTGTACGAGTAATGTTTTCTTTCTGCCAATCTTTTCTCCTTACTTGTATTCCTCTGCTCCAGTGTGGTTTATGCATGGGTCACAGTCCCTTTGGGGGAGTTCCTTCCCTGACATATATTCTCCATGAGCCACAGTTCCTTTGGGACTGTCCCTGTCCTGGTGATGATCATCCATGAACTGTAGCGCCTCAGGGGTGTCCCTACCCTAGTGCGTGTCACCCATGGATGCACAGTCCCTTCAGCGCATTGCTACTTTGGTGCAGGTTCCTCCATGGGCTGCAGTCCCTTCAGAGGTGCACCTCCTGTGGCATGGAGCGTCTCTGAAGAGCACATCTCCATCTGTGCCTTCAGCCATGTCCCCGTCCATGTGTCTCCTCTGTTTCTCCTCTCCCAGCAGCTGCCACTCTTTCTTAAACATGTCTGAATGGAGGCATCATGTGGTTGGTTGAAGTTTTGGTGTGTGATATGGGGTGCACGCTGGTTTCAGAGCCAGCTGGAAGCAGCTGTGACTGCACAGGGCAGCTAATGGATTCCTCCCTGCAGGGCACCCTTGCAGCCCCTGGCTACAGAAAACCTGACATTTGTGCCCAGTAACAGCTGGGTGCCCTGTCTTGGCATAGCATGCTGTGCCCATGCAAGACAAACTCTTACTGAGTGGGCTCCCAAAATGTCCCAAGGTAGTTCAGGGTCTACCTAAATAGCAAACTCCATTTTGCTGCCTTTTGGTTTGTTTATCCCGTGGTTATGTGCTGTTACTTGATATCTATGAAATACTTAAAACTGAACTAGAAATCAATTGCAATTCTTGTTTGTTAGTAGCAGTCTCTTTTGAAAATGGCTCCTCCTCAACGATGTCAGAGTGTCTACTGGACATAACAATTGAAAACAGAGGAGCAAAAATTAAAGCAAATGGATTGAAAGTGAGGCTGTTACAGAAGTTAAATGTGTTATAGATTTGTCACAATACTGACTTTATTTGAAGGTATGTGCCTTCAATTATCAAAGACGAGTCTTGCAAAGCTCTGAGTTAGTATGAAGACTGAGGAGATGCTTTGTTTCATGTCTAGCTTGCTAGGCAAAAATTGTTACTCTTTATCACAAGAAACTACTGATCCATCCCTGTGATCATCACCTCAGCAAAGACTGCTGTAATGATTTATATCTGAAGGTTGTGCTAGGCACCAGCTTTAGCTGGTGTAAATGCTGCAGTTAATTTTCTCTGTATAAAAAATACACTACCAGCAGGTTGCTATAGTTCCCAGGGTCCTCCACAGTCTCTTATTTGACTTCTAGTATCCATTCAAGAGTCCTTAATCTATTTTTCTTCATTTGCAGCTTGATGCAAAAACTATGCTGTCAGGAACCATGTAGTTAGAAAGCTCCGGACAGATGAGGAAGCTTCTTGGAGGAGGTCACCTGACTGTGGAGGGAGCTAATGGATGAAATAAAAATTAATTTAAACTACAATTTGCAATGCTTTCCTGCTAGGAAAATCTTTTCTGTGTTACTGCAGACAGAATTATATTAATAGAAAGGTCAGGAATGAAATAAATCAGAAAGCAAATGAGAATTTGGCCATACTTGGCTTAGAAGCCCACAGAGACACACAGAGCAGGGTCAACTGTGAAGCATTCATTGAATGTCCTAAAGACTTGAAAATGTGTAGGAATTGTGGTGATAACTGCCTTACAGGAAACAGAAATAAACATAATTGTACTAATTTTAATTGTTAATTAGGCATAGAAATTTAAAAGGAAAATGGGATCTTTTTTTTCCTGAATGCTGATCACAGTCAATAGGAGCAGATTTTTTACTGTTGAGAGAGTTTGAAGACATCTGGGTCCCAATAATCATTAACTTTGAGAAACAATTGGTCTCAACAAAATGACAACCATGCTGGTGCATTTGTTTTTCTATTCTTCTTGGTTGGTACGTTTTGTTTTCTGACTTGCTTCTATAATAGCAGTAGGGGAGGGAGTCAAGACTGTTCCATGTCAGGCTTAGTTTTAACTGCTGTTGGGGCTCTTTTATTGTTTGTGAGTTCCTTTTAAAATATGTTGTGCAGGTGTTTAGTGGGTATGGTTTCTCTTAGATGGGATCTTTTAAAATACTTAATCTGACTTCTGAATTGAACACTATTTTGAATATGAATAAATGAAAATTCATATGAAAGGTAAAGGGGCTGGAGTAAAATAAAAAAAAGTTTCTTACGAAACACTGCCTTAGGACCTGTAACCCAACCAAGGGTGGGCTGAGAAGGATTGTCTTTATAGGATCATAGAATCATAGAATGCTTTGGGTTGGAAGGGACCGTTAGAGGTCATCTAGCCCAACCACAGTGCTGTGAGCAGGGACAGCTTTAACCAGATCAGGTTGCTCAGAGCCCCATCCAACCTGACCTTCAATGTTGCCAGGGATGGGGCCTCTACCACCTCTCTGGGCAACCTGTTCCAGTGCTTGACCACCCTCATCGTAAAAAATTTCTTTCTTATGTCTAGTCTAAATCTGTTCTTCTTGAGTTTAAATCCATTATTCCTTGTCCTGTCACAACAGGCCTTATTAAAAAGATTCTCCCCATCTTTCCTGTAGGCCCCCTTTAAGTACTGGAAGGACGCAATAAGGTCTCCTCGCAGCCTTCTCTTCTCCAGGCTGAACCCAAACTCTCTCAGCCTGGCCTCATAGGAGAGGTGCTCCAGCCCTCAGATCATTTTGGTGGCCCTCTTCTGGACACACTCCAACAGGTCCATGTCCTTCTTGTGCTGAGGGCCCCAGAGCTGGATGCAGTACTCCAGGTGAGGTCTGAGCAGAGCAGAGGGGCAGAATCCCCTCCCTCGACCTGCTGGCCACACTTCTTTTGATGCAGCCCAGGATACGGTTGGCTTTCTGGGCTGCAAGCGCACATTGTTGGCTCATGTCCAGCTTTTCATCTACCAGTACCCCCAAGTCCTTCTCCGCAGGGCTGCTCTCAATCTCTTCATAAGCCCCTTTAAGTACAACTTCCTTTTAACAGCCTTTGGAATTCGGAGGAGTGTGTTCAAGAGATCAGCAGAATGCACCTTTACAGGTTAACCACTTGATGTCATGAAAGCAGAGCCCAACATTGCTCAGATGCTGTGATGTCAATCAGGCTAACTGTGGCTAACATTATGTACTCTTATTTTTAAGATATGGCTTCAGCAAAAGGATGGCTCTTCGGTTTCTTTATTCTTAATTTTCTTTTCTCTTTTCCAATCTTTAGCTTTTCATAATTAATTTTCCCTCTTCTACTCCCCCCCCCCCCCCCCCCCCCAATCTTTCTCTTTAGCTGCATATTTTGTTTTGCTAAAATGCTGGTAAGACTAAATCCTGCTGGAATGTGTTTGTCAGGAGTTGTGTGCAAGAAACACAAGCCTTTCCTGGGATTTTTGCTGTCCTCAGAACTTGTCCTCAGAATTGCAGCTTGAAAGAATGAATCTTTAAAAGAAACTCTCTGACCTTAAAATGATTTACACAGGGGAGTAAAGAAGTAGCGTATGCATCTACTCAAAAATTAACAAAACTCCCCACTGTTCTAGTTAGGGAAAAGGATGCTATAAACTGAGCAAAGGAGGTGAAGGACAGTTAGATAACAATCTGATGTTCCTTTTAAGGATTTAAATGAGCCTGCTTTTTTGTTTTTTTCCCCTTTCCCCTGTATAACATTGTTTCTAACCCTTGTGCAAACATTCAGCAAGATACTGAACAGCCTGTCTCCATCCCTCCCACCTTACGAACATTTTGCAAAGCCACAGCAGCAACACTTGCGCTATCTCTGTCCTGGGAAAAGCACAGTTTATGTTGCAGCCAGTTTCCCTGCCACTGTGCTGCTTTGAGTGTGGAAGGTTGAACAAGAAAGTAAGGAATGGGTCTGATCAGCCAAGTGTGGAATGTAATATAGAAATGTAGAGTAGTATACACATTTGTAGCCAAGAACTTCCTCTAGAGAAACATAGTGTGTTATATTTCATGTATCTGAAATGAAAACGCAGTCATATCTAATACCATGGTGTCAAGCTATTTTAGAGTATCTAAAATCTAGGTCTGTCCCCAAGTTTAACAGCTTGAGTTCATCTTTGAAAGTATTACAGCTTCTTAGAGGTCCTGGCTTCTCCTTCAGACAGAGCAGAACTTACTCTGAAACCAAGTAGGTTCATCTGGAAGCTCAGTTGTTGGCTACTTGCTTAGTTACTTGTAGTTCAGGTGCACATGTTTTTGTGCCAGTATGTTTGTCAGAGAATCCACAGTTCGCTTCAGTTTTGTGCAAGTTCCTCCTGCAACAAAAATGAAATCTAGGTTATGACTGCCTCTTCAAGGAAGCATTCCTCAGAAGATCTATTTGGCTAATAATGAGTTAAATTTAGATTAGGATTTACTGACATGATGATCTGGGGAAGACACCATCTGAGAGCACAGAGGCACAAAACCAGAACAGAGTAGATCCTATTAGCTGTAGTTTACCATAGCCTAAGATGAATACTATTTAAATGCTGGTTCTTTCAGGCCACAAGCAACTCTGTCAGAAAAACAATTTAAAAAGACACTAACCCACTTTTGAGTTAATAAGTGGAAGCTGTACTGAACTCCAGAAAGTGAAGTCCTCTGACTCTACTGCTGACTGATGCATTAGCTGTGGCATTTTTCAGAAAATGGAAGGAAAAAGTGAGATATGCTAATGAAAATTGTATACTGTTGTGTACACAGTCTTTCTAGTTATGTAAGTGGCTGTCACATCACCTGCTTACTATCTCCTAGCTAAACATACGGGTTTAAGCTTTCTGATACTTTAGTGCTGTAATTCTTTAAATCTAATGCAAATATATTTAGAATGCAAGTATGAGGTTACAAAGCGCTGTGGCTTACAGGGAGTTTCCGTATCCCACACTTTTAATGAAGCTTCCTGTCCATTTCCTTTATGATTCAATTGATCACCCCAGCCTTTGACATTGTATTCTGGTACTTGGCAGCTTTTCCTTTTTCCTAAATCAAAATTGGCCTGTGGGTATCCTAACCATTTGGATGTGGGAATCTCATTTTCTCTCCTCCAAGGCTATCAAAAATAGTCCAATTTAGAAAAAAATGTCTGGTCTCTTTGAAATAAAGAAGAAAGAAAAGGAATATGTAAAGCTACAGAATAATCTTGCACTTGCCATATCCCTGTCACTGCCCTGACTCTTTACACATCCACTCTGAATTAGTTTAAATAGTCATTAGCATTCCACGTAGTGCAGCGCATAATAGGGATTGCAGTGCTGATTCTAGGCAAGTGGCAATGTGAACTTCAGGGGGTTGTTTAATATTCATTGTACACACTTTGAAAAAAGAGAGAACATGTTTTTCAAACTTCACTGCACATCTGTGCATCATTGCATGTGTATTGTGGGCCCTGGTGGCCACTGAAGAAGCTGGGCCAAATCTGGCCTCAGTTGCACTGTTAAAAATCTGGATAAATTCCATTCTTTTAAAAACAGATACCCTATTTACACCACGGTAGCAGAAGGCAGATCAGGCCCACTGTTTGTTTCTGTCTGCTGTGATCAGCTGATGGTCTGTGCTTAATGATATTATAGGCCTATAGGGGTATCTATACAACAGTCTCAATTCAATTTGCTGATTTTAAATAAACACACTGCACTGAGACTACTCTTAGGAAGAAATAAAAAAAGAAAAAGGAATGAATGCCAGCCTCCTCTGATTTCGAAAAGGATCTTTTGGCAGAGCCTCCTTGGCCCCTAATCTTCCGTGTTCTTCTACGTGCACCTAACTTCCCCAAGAGCTTCTCTCATCCCCAGGGTCAAAGCCTTAGGTCCTCTTAGATTTTCTTGGCTGTAATGCTGGGTTCCTAGGTAAAAGTTTTGCATGTTAGTGTATCAGTGTATTTAAAGTACTTCCTCTTAGAAACTGCAAGATCATGTCTTGCTGTGTCTATTCTGCTGTACTTCCTTGCTGAGTGCTAGAACCAAGCCCGGTTCTCACATGGCAGAACACAACACTACCTACAGAGGAGACATATGTCAGGTAGTCTGATAAATTGATTTTGTTTTTTATTTATCTTGAGTTATGTGGTTCTGGTTGCTCTTTTCTAATTTGCTTAGTTTATGTTACGCAGCATCAATATGATTCTTCCTGTAGCTACGGAAGTTTCAGGGTTAACTTTATATTAGGCTGTATTCCAAGGAAATGGAGATGCACAAGAATGTTACTGGGATAAGTGATTTTTGTTTGTTCCTGTATGTCTGTTGTTAGTAGAAATGATGATAGTAAAGCATGTATGAGCTCGGATTCTTTACTTCATGGTCCTTGGTATTTAGAAACAGAACATTTCTGAACTGACTGTAAATATGGAGAAAACTTTTATGCCAGCTATCATCAATAACTAGTTCACGGTTTAAGTATAATGTAGGATGGTTATAAGAGGTACTTTGTGAATATGGCAAAACTGTGTTATTTTTAGATATAGGTTTTGGAATTAGGGGAATATATTGAATCACCTTTATACAGTGCCTGGAAAAATAATCTATTTTTCTAACCTCTGCCACCACAGTTCATAAAAATTGGCACTTATAACACTTCATTCTGAATCACTGACATTGTGTGACGGTATATTTATTCTTTCAATGATGCTGGTAACAAATTTGCTCAGTTCATAATGTAGGGGTTTTTTCTAGCTGCCAACCCAACCTGGGATCTGAATTCTGAGCATTTTTTCCTAACTTCATTGGCTCCATTGTGCTTGATAGCAGTGATAATCTTAATGAAGGTATATGAGAAAAAAAAATTGTATGACTCCCTCCTTGGGGCAAAGGTTCAGGAAAAAAGACTGTAATAAAAATATGAATGAAAAACTTTACATTGATAAAAGTATATGATGCAAGATGTAATTGATCTGTACAGAATTGCAATCAGTGGGTGTAGTTCAGGCTAGGATGTTGATGAAATTTAGATACATTTGGTATATTTTCCGCAAGTACATGTCACTACTAGCATGCGCTCCTGGCATTTCTGTTTGTGGTTCTGATTCTTCTTACTTACATGAAAGCAACTGAATAAACACTCAGTAAGCCCTTATTAACTGTCTGTGGTACTAAATGTGGCCTGCAAGCTCTTCTTCACAGCCATTGCTTGAGTACAGCTTCATGTCAGCCCAAATCTATGGTCCTGCTTCTGCTTACTGAACAGTGATACTCATGCTGTCATTTTTACCAGCATACTGCTGTACACACCTGTGACATCTCTTCCTGACACCTCTGATGACATCATCTTGCAGAAAAGAATGAATGCTTTTATCCTTCTCACTAGTGGTAGTCTACAAAAAAGACCACAACCACCAATTAATTTGTTTAGTACTCTAGGCTGAGCAATGCAAACACTCTGTGTTGCACTGATTAGAAGTGGGTGTCTTTACCTAACCTTGAAGGTGTCACTGAGTGACCTTGAAGCCATCTTTCCTGTTGCAATAGATTTATCATTGCTCCTTTCTTCTCACACTGCAGACACATTTACTTCCTCAGCCAAATGATCATGCTATCTGCCTAGAAATCCATTTGCGTTATTTTATGTGGTGATGATTTTCATCCTACCTCTCACATTAGTCATATTGACCACACAGTGACTGCCCACCAACTTCATTGTTGTTGGGGTTCAGCTTTCATTAGCTCCTCAGCAAGGTGTTGATTTAGGTGAAGTATTATGAAACCTGTGTGAGGATAGCCTTTTCTTTGTCAAAAAAAGTGCAGAAGGTGCAATCTTTTGTACTGTTGCTGTCTTTCGCATGTCTGTAGCTTATCAGCTGTCCCAGTTGGTAAGTTTGAGGAATGAAAATGCTAGAGAGGGGCCTGGACTTTGTTACTTCATAGTGAAAAGGCTTCAGGGCTAACACTGGTTGACTCAGGAGAAAAAAGATTGGGAGATTGCAGTTTGGAGGTTGTTTAATACCGTATCAGGAGGCCAAATACTTCCTTCATCTGTGAGTCAGCTCTGTAGAAAAAAATAGTTAAAAAAACTGAAATTGAAGTGCAATAGATGGAAGTTACTCTGAATGATGAGAATAAACAGAGACCAAGCAAACAAAAAGCCACAAAAGGAGTAAGAACCAGAAGGGCTATATATTTTATTTCTTCGGTGTTATGGTGATATGACTCATCCCTCTGTGCCTTGCTTTATTTGGTATTCATTAATCACACCACAAATAACTCCCTGACTCATCTAAGCTTGGAGCGAAACATCTCAATTTTTGAAAGAAGTTTCATGCTTGGAAAAGGTGCTGAGCTGACAAAATTTTACGACGTCTGTGTCTACAAATTGCTAGGTCTTAAGTAGGAGACCTTCAGATTTTCCCCCACTGGCCCACTGTTCTTCAAACCAGCCCTAAAGAATACACCTCTCTGAGCACAATAAATATTCAGTGGCCTTGCTTGTTAAGTGTGGTCTTAAATGTGAAATAGAGCTCTTTAGCAGTCATGTACTTCTTGTAAAATGGAACAGACAAGTGTATTTATTTGTTTTACTTCTGATTTGAAGCAGTGCTTTAAGGGTGAAAGGTTTTTTGTCTTACTTCACAACTAAGATATCCCAGCAGAGATTCAGCTGACCTGAACTGTAACATTATTTCTGGCTCTGCAACCTGTGTTTAAAACTCTCTGCTGCTTCTTGTGCTGGTTTTGGCTGGAATTAATTTTTTTCATAGTAGCTAGTATGAGGCTATGTTTTGGATTTGTGCTGAAAACACTGTTGATAATTCAGGGATGTTTTAGTTATTGCTGAGCAGTGCTTACACAGCGTCATGGCCTTTTCTGCTTCTCACACCACCCCACCAGTGAGTCGGCTGGGGGTGCACAAGAAGTTGGGAGGGGACACAGCCAGGACAGCTGACCCCAGCTGACCAAAGGGGTATTCCATACCATATGATGTCATGCTCAGCATATAAAGCTGGGGACAGAAGAAGGAAGGGGGAGACATTTAGAGTGATGGTGTTTGTCTTTCTAAGTAACTGTTATGCATGATGGAGCCCTTCTTTCCTAGAGACAGCTGAACACCTGCCTGCCGATGGGAAGTAGTGAACGAATTCTTTTTTTTGCTTTGTTTGTGTGCACGGCTTTGTTTTACCTATTAAACTGCCTTTTTCTGAACCCATGAGTTTTCTCACTTTTACTCTTCTGATTCTCTCTGCCATCCCACTGTGGGGGAGCAAGCGAGCGGCTGTGTGGTGCTTAGTTGCTGGCTGGGGTTAAACCACGACACTTATGTATCTTAGAAGACTTTTTTTTTTTTTTCTGTTAAATATCAATACCAGCTCCAAACGGAGTTGCTCCCGAGTAAAGCAAGCCTTGAGGTCTCTGGAGCGTGCTCTGTCGGTCAGAGCTCCACTAGATGGCAATGTGTATCCAGATTCTGTTTGCATCTGCTTTAGTGGGAGATCTTCCAAGTGCATCAGCAGATTTTGCTGGTGGAATAAAATATTAAAAAGTTCCATACGAAAAAAACCTTATTTAATAAAATAATCTTGATTATTTTGTTTAAATTAAAACCATTGTGCGTCATTTTAATATTGCCAGATTAATGTGCAAAAAAAAGGATTGTTTTATAAAACGTGTATTTTCTTTCCCTGCTTCATTCTGTATCATAAAATATATCTTTGTTCACACAGTATTATTTTATTGAGACAGATGACTCTGTATAGCAAATAAAAGTAATTATGTCCATTTATAATTCAAATAATTCCCTTTTTTAGTTGAAGGAAACATTGCAAGTTAATTGTGCCTGTCTTTGTATCACTTTGCTTGGCTCTAGCTTAGTTGAAGATTGCTTTTGAGAGCATCCTGACTCATACACATAAATTGGAAACCACCAGACAGTCCCCTACAGATTAGGGAGGTCTTTGTGGGGCAGAGAGATGACCAGTGTGCATGTGTGTCTGTCTGTCTGTCTGTCTGTGTGTTTCTCTTGTCAAAAGAGATAGGCAGGAAGTATTTTCCCAGTGATGAAAGGCAGGGATAACTCCCTTTTCAGCCTTCATAGAAGATATTCCTGACTCCTTTATTACTGTTGGGCTCTGGTGCCTTCCTTCTTTACATGAAGTGATGGGTAACTAAAGGGAGTTGGTCCTAGGGGCTGAGTGCGTAATACATGGGGAGCAGAAGGACTCAGTGCACAAGACGCTGCATTTCTCCACAGAAGGAAAGTGGAATCAGGGTGATACTGAGGGAGACTGTTTAAGCAGATTTTTAACAGTTCATCACACACACACAAAAAATGAAGCTCATTTGTGAGACAATGAAGGAAGAGGGAGCAGAGCTGTGGGAGAGAGAGAAAAACAGCTCCTCCAGGAACTACAGTACTGTTAAGACCTAGTTCCCAGTGGATGTCTGTGCCTTATGGGGTCTAATAGGTATGAGCTCCAATCTAATCTTTGCTGGCAATTGGAATATTCAGAGACTGCTGAGAAACACCAAGTTTCTCTTTCAAGGGGTCTCTCAGGTGACTAATAATGTCAGAATGCATGCTTTAGCCTCTCCATCTTTGGGGCACTAATGCGGTCTCTCTCCTTTCATTGCCTGCCTATTTCCAAGCAACTTCCTTTGAGACCCCTTTGTCTTATTTGGCTGAAATTGAACGTAAGGTTCAAATATTGTCGAAGGGAAAAAGACTGGCAGAAACAGACTGAGGTATGGGCACATAGCAAGAGTATGTAAAAGCGAGTTTTCATCCCTCATGGGCGGGGCGGGGGGTGGGAAGAACAGAGTAAAAAAATTCAGTTTCTGTTCCTCGCTTTAAACTTTTGAGGAGACACAAGGTCGGTACTGAGGAAATGAGGCTGAACTGTATCTCCTGCCACACATGAGATGACATGTGTATTAACAAAGATGTAAATATTTTGGGTGATGGATATTCATCTGAATTGGATTCCTCAGGGTGAATGGAAATGGACTTTATTTTATATGCTTGTTAGCTGCTTGTCTCTCCTTTAACCTCATTCTAGCCTCCTGAATTGACAAGAGCCGGCTAATTTCCACCACTAGAGCACCTGAACAGTTGTTACCAGACACGGTGACCAACTTTCTTATAATAAAGGCAGCTCTATAGAAGTGCACATTGCTGAGGGAATTTGAAGGATTTGCTTCTGTGTAACTAAATCTGTGAGCTGTAAGCATGCATCTTTAAAGATTTCGTTCTGGCATGTTGTTGAGTTTGTTTTGTTTAATTTAGTAAGGTAAGAAACTATTCGCACAATGTTGTTGCCCTGCCTAGTTGTAACCTGTCTTTAGAGAATATCTAGGAATTCTGCAATATATTGGAACACTTCAATTTTCAATTTGTTGAAAGCACTGAGTATTCTCACAACAGTGTTTCAGAAATGTCTTTTGGTAACATGAATGTGTAAGGTAATGTGGGCTTGGTGAGTTCTCTGAGTCACTAGTGGAAAATGCCTGCTTCTGTCTGACTAGTGACATAACTGATTTCCATATTGGTATGAGACTGGCAATGTGAATCTCATTTTCTGACACTACCTAGCTGATGCAAGCCTAAAGTGACCCTTCTTGATTCTTGCTGTACAAACAGAAGTAAAATTTTTACTTCAGGGAAGTTACAACAAATTCTTACCTACCTCAATAGTGGCCACGATTTCAGCCATACTGTGTGAGAAACTTGTTCTGAAGGACTTAAAACTAACTAGACAAAAGGAGGCATGAGAGAAATCTCTTTTTTTTTTTTTTTTTTTTTTTTTTCCAGTCTGGAGGTGGTTAACTGAGATACAAGGAAGTTAGGTGGGATTTTCTGAAAAGCGCATGATATGGAGGGCTACCTGGGAACTATCAGAAATGCCTATGTATAATGCCAAACTAAACAGGATTCTCGGCAATCCCCCTCTACTTCCTATACACCTCTAATAACTAGTCCTGTGTGAATTGCTTGATGACACATCGGTGGATGTAGGCATGGAACCACTTTCCACAGCCATGTCTTGACATGACCACTGAACTTTGCTTTCCCATACAGTAGGATTGTGCAGTGAAATATCTTATTCAGGATAGATGCCTCATTCAAAATAAGGCCTTGTGACCTTGGTTGTTTTGTACTTGAAAGGTTCTGAACTGCGTCTCAGTCCTGCAGGGAGGTAACTGCAACTGCTACAAAACCAGTATGCAAGTGAAAATCATGCCCTGAAACTACTTTGGGGGGGAAAAAAAAAAAAAACAGCAAGACCCCAGAAAACAGAAAAATCCCCTCCAATCTGCCACCTGATGTCCTATGACTAGTTCTGCAATTCAGTCACCAGTGCAAAACAGACACCTTGGGCACACTGAACGTTCCTGCCTTGCACAATGCAAAACTGCAGATGTGCTCTTTGCAAAAATATCAACCCAAAACTGAAACACTTATTTAAAATTGGAGATGTGGTAGACGACAGCATCAGCAACATATGTCACACAGGATATGAATAAATCAAGTCCCATCGATAGCTAATGAAAAGCTTTTTGATATGCTTAACACTAAATTACTTTTGATTAAAAAGCTTACTGGAGAGACAAATGTAAACTATAGCTAGGTGCACTCACGTTAGGCGGTTATGTGCTGAATCTAATTTGAAATGGATAAGTGCTAACACATTTCATTTCCTGCATACTCAGTGAGACAATGTTCTCATTTTTTTTTAAAACAGTAATTTCGAGTGAGTCTTTCAAAGTGCTTGAGTCAGCAACACAGCAAGAGTGTTTAGAAAGATGATCATGCAAATGGAACTTCAAGTGATTTAATATGCTCACCATCACAGGTAGATAGCTTGATCTATGGCATACTTAGAATGATGGAATAAGCTGTGTACATCAGTGGTGTATTTCAAGCTGTTAGTATTCTTAGCAAATAATGTTTAATATGGGTTTATTTTCAGTCTGGAAAACTTACCAGGAAGTGTGATGAATAGCAAAATTATGGAAGCAACAAATAAATGAGAGTAGATATCTGGATGTAATAGCTGAGGGGACAGAGAAAATAAGTTGGCTGGGCTGCACCATAACTTTTTTTGAGCTCCTTATGCTAAATTGTGTCAGAACTGTGATTTCTTATGAGTATTCCTCAGACTGGAATCTGGCAATCTAAGAGGAATAACATGCGTGGTACTAGTCATCACAAAAAGGAAAGTATGTAACTGTGGGAAAGGGTGCAACACCAAGTTCAGAGTCAGTCAAAGAGAAGAAGCAAGTACCTCACTAATATGTGAGGTAATGGAAGTACTGGAAATTAGGTAACTTCGTACCAGACAAGGGTGTTTCCAAATGTAAGAAGCCTTGAGGTGAAGGAAAGAAATACTGTGCACTGATAAAAGCTTTTTAAAAAGATAGAGTCTGTAATGATTTTTAAAAATGTAGCCAATTCTTTTTGTGATTCTTTTTGCCCAAAGGTAATTATATTGCATTCTAAACAAAGCAATAGGCATGTAGTCCCGTCCTGGAATTATCCTTTTAAAACTCCCTGAATACAAAGAGTATGCTCACTCTTTGCTCAGCAGCACTCCCAGAATAGTTATTGCCCTCTGTAGCAGTCAGTAAAACCAGAATTTTTCACAAAAGAAATGTATGCCTTTTTGGAAAAGGATGTAGTCTTTGCAGCTCTGAAAGTCTGAATAGATAAACTCTATTTTTTGCACTTTAGTAACACTTTAAATGGTTTTGGAACATACTGATATCACTAAGTTTTTCAATACAAAGGTATAGTTTGAACATAAATGATATTCTTATTTCTCTTCTGACCAGACTTTGGCCACAATTTCTGTGATGGCAGCAGTCTGCTATCTGTTTTGGTGCCTGGTCCATAGCAGGAAAAGAAGACGTGAGGCCTCTGCACTATATTGAGGAAGGGTAGCAGTTGGGTGGACACAGTCTGTGCTGAACTGAGCAGATACAATAATATATTTGAACATCTCCAAAACAGTCGTGTTGTTGTGCTTTTTCTGAATTTTCTGCTTCAAAGTAATAATTATTCTTGGCAGTAATTTGTCTTTTGATCCAATCTGGTTGCAAGCAAATTAAAAACCCATTGTTTTCCAGTAGGATAGAAATTATAGAAAAGTCTCTGTTGGCAGGGACCCTGGAGATCACTTCATCCAACTTCCTGTTGAAAACAGGATTAGATTGTCCAGGGCCCTCTCAAGCTGAGTCTTCAGTATGTCCAGCAAAGGAGATTCCACCCCTTCAGCATTTAGTTGTCACAGAATCATAGAATGGTTAAGGTGGGAAGGGACCTCTGGAGGTCATGTGGTCCAACTCCCCTGCTCAGATGGGTTGCCCAGGACTGTGTCCCCACAGTGAAGTATTTTCTCCTATATCCAGGTGGAATTTCCCCTGATGCAACTTGTGTCTGTTGCATCTTCTGTCACGATCCATCCTTGTGCATAGAGTACCTTCACCGCCTCTGTATCTGCCCTTTAGCTATTGGAAGACTGTCATTAGGTTTCCCCTGAGCCCTCCCTTCTCTAGGCTGAACAAACCCCATTTCTTCAATGTTTATTTGTATACCAGATTTGTCAATCCTCTAATCAAATTGGTGGCTCTCTGTTGGACCCTCTCCAGTTCTTCAGTGTCCTTCTTGAGCTGCAAAACAGGATGAGTTATTTCAGGTGTGGCCTGACAAGAGTAAAGAGGAATAATCGCATCCCTCAAGCTGTTGGGTTACTTCTGGCTGACGCAGCCCAGGACTTTGTTGGCCTCATTGTTGCCAGGGCACACTGCTTGCTCACACTGAGCTTACTGTCCCATGGGGACCTTCCTAGCAAGGCACTTAGGTGTTCCCAGCCAGGCAGTTAGGTCTGTCACTGGGCTCATCTGACTGTCTGATCTGCTGACTCTTCTTACTCAAGATATCTTCTCAGGCTCCCCTCCACCACTCTTTACTGCCTGTATGCAGATCTCTTGTGAGAAAAATCTAAAACACAAATTAAATAGTTAAATTTTTCTAGTCCAGGGAAAGTAAATACTGTGCTCCTGCAAAAGGTTTGGAAAAAGGGATAGGCATGTCATGTCATTATGTAGTAAGCTTCCTGTCAGACAAAAGATACCCTAAGCCCGAATTATACTTGAGCCTGGCCATTAATGAGGAATCAGCCTGAATGCTTAACCATCCTATCTCTGAGGAAAGAATGACAGGCTGTTCTTTTTCTGTTCAGTGAATTATTTAATTAATGATGGATATGTGCATTTTATCTACCATTTAACCTAACTGCAGTGATTCTTTTTTTTTCTTTTTTAAGAGGAGAAGAAGGGAGTCAAATATAAAAGAGGTACAACAGAGGGTACAAAAGAGGTACAACCAGTTCTCCAGGCCAAGTGTCAGCATCTGTGTTGATTCCATTTTACATTATCTGGCTGAAATATCCCATTCCTTCATGCCAAAATCAATTACATCATAACTCTTCCTCATCCAGACCAGTAGTACTTCTGAACAGAATACTACTAAACCATTATCTCAGAACAGTGTTTCTTCTCAAACTGTTAGAAACTGTCAACAGTTTAACTGCGTTAAGGGTATTATACATATTGTGTTTTTAACTGGGCACTGTTTCTAACATTCATGTAGAATATCTAGCCTACTGAGACAAACGTCTGTTTTTCATGATTCATCACCCTTACTGTACCTGTGGAAAAACATGTTTTCTTTTTGCATTGAACCCAACTTGGGGTTAAAAAGTACTATTTTTAAAATTCCCTAAATCAATCACGGATATAATGTTATTAATCTTCTTTTAGTAAATCTCAGATTAATCCACACACATACACTTTAAACTGCCCTCTACATTTTCTGCAAGCCAGAGGAGAACACCTTGTTACCAGGATAAAGAAAATAGAAGTGGAAGAAACCATAGTCTGTACTCCGTTTGTAGAAATGTTTGGAAATCTGAACTCTATGCCTAATAGAAATAAAAAGCAAAAGTTAACATTTGAAAAGGAAAAAGTAAATGTAATACATATTGCATGAACATATTATAGTTATATAAATTATCTGAAATCAAATGCTTTAGAAGAAGACATGACTTGAGTTTATAACAAAGGCTGATGTTTATCAGATCAACCTCTGATCTGTAGGTTGGTATAAATGCTGAGATAGTTGGGTAGTGTTTAAGAGAGAAGTCGCAATAACTTCCAATGTGATGTGTCATTGGGAACCTCAAGAAATAAGTCATGGGATTCAGCCAAATGTTTTTCAGAAAGGGCAATGTACCGTGGCTTTAGGATATCATCCCTCCACAGCACTTACTTTCCCACTTCTTGCAGCCATGGAATTGGGTATGCAAGCCCACTGCACAGCACACAGGTCTCACCAGTCATTTCTTCATCTTCTGCAGTAGTGCTTGCTGAGCTCATCACTTGGGTCACAGCAGTCAGTGGATTACAGGGGCATATATACCCTCATTTGAAATCTTCTCACACACAGTTACGCCACGGGTGGTACCCCCTCTTGGCATCTTTGTTACAGCTCACTTATGAGGCTTAACAACATAGGATAGGTGCAGAAAGATACTCCAGGGGTGTGGAGCCTTGTAAGTGAACTGCGTCAAGTCTGACACACGAGGAAGAGCTGAGATATAGATAACAGCCTAGTTACTATAGTGACAAAGGGGAGTATATATTGAACCTGACAGTGTCCTTTTCAGCACTTGACATAATATGTATGTTTTATAAAATAACAATATAATTTACAGTAGCAAAAAAAAAAGGCAAATGTGTAAACTGTGTATGCTGCTTTCTGGTATATGCATATTTATTTCACAAAGCTACAATGGGAAAAAACTGCAAAATATCAAGCCTGGTAACACAAAAAACCTGCATAAATAGGTATACATGAGCTGTTCCATCAATGAACTAATGTCTCACTAACACTAATGCTTTCATGTAAGCTCTTTGGTTACCTGGCAATATGTGGAATAGAATCAGTAAGAACAGTCCTGTTTTTAAAATCACCTCCTAGTTTCTGTTTTATTTGTAAACACCTACTGTTAGCCTCCTTTGTGACACAGCTCCCACAGAGTGCATAAAGAACTGCATTATCAATTAATTTGCCTGGCTTCATTTCCCAGCTGTACATCAGTGTCACGCTATGCATTAAAATAGCTGTCTTCATAAATTTTCCAGTAGGAAATAAAAACACAGTGATAATTTTTGAAGCCTAACTGAGAACCGATAATATAGACATACAATGTTTTCACCATTGCAAAGAGAGAATTCGCATTTCATACTGATAAAAATCCCTCCTGTTGAAAATTAGGAACAGGCTCCCTAGTAGTTTTTTCCTAAGAGGCTTTAAAATTTCTTTTTCTCAAGCATTCATTGTTCTCTACTGCAATGCATGTATTAATATTATTATTTAATTCTTTTCTACTCTTGGATACTATTTCAAAGAAAGTTAACTGTTTGTTATCATACAGTGTTCTCTTCAACTTTCATAAAATTATTGCATGTTTTAAGCTTCCCTCATCATGACACTGCTTAATTCTGTGTTCTTTTTCTCTTTATAAAGATTTCTCCCAGGTCTGAATCTTCACTTTAGACAACAGAATTTTCGTTACTCAAAGAACTACTATCCTTTGTGGAGCTTTAATGCAGACATTAAAAGCTGATCTGTCTAATGGGTTAAATCTGTATGAAGGAAGAGCTGGGAGGAGGTGGTGTAATGCTAATGCAAAAAAGCTAGAGGTGACTGGCTGAAGAGTGCCGCAGGTCCTCCTCCAGGGTCGTGTTTCACAATGATTGCCCTGCATGTCAAGGTCTCTTACCTCTGGCTTGGGAAAGTGACTTCTACAGTGTGAAAGCTCTTGTATGTACAAGGCTCATTTAATCTTTGGCTGACTTGCTGGTACTGCCGACAGAAGGGCGAGTTTGAGCCATCTGCAGTGGTCGCATTCTGGTGGACAACTTTGCTGTAGGATCTGGGCTGAGATGGCCAACTCATTTCACATAGATTACCCAACAGCCTTCAGATATAGCAGTGTTGGTTGTTACTGACCTGGGCTGGATTCAAACTGGCAGTTAAAACTTGAAAGGCTCCATATGCCAGTATCTCCCCTGAGCCATTAGGTGACATATGGTTTCATTCTGAGAAAAATGATGCTAAGCTGGTCTGAAATTATGTATGCAAAGGTTAAAGGCATCTTTTGCCATAACTCATGGGAGCTTTTTACAGATATTTATATCAGAGGGGAGAAATCCATAGTGTGGAAATTATAAATCCCCTCATTCATTTAATATGGCTATTCATGTTAAATTGTATGATCAATGGTATCCTAAAATGACTGAAGAAGCTTTCAGGCCTTACAGTTGGGTTTTTTTGTTTGTTTTGTGGAGGTTTTGTTTTGTTTTGTTTTGGTGGAGAGGGAGAATAAAGATGGTTGCATACTTATTTTTTTTGTTTTTATCCAGCTATGTTAATTGCTTATGGAAAATATGCCTATTAATTTAATTTCCATCCACAGTTGCCACGTTACCTGTCCAGAGTTCTTGTATAGCCTGGCCAACAGGACTCCTAAATCCGCCTTTGCTGCTTTTAGCCAATAGGTGTAGCTGAACTCCTTTTTCTCTGCTACTCCAAAATATGTTCAGAAAAACTTTAGAGAAAATTTTAGGAGGTGACTGGAATAAGTGATCTACAATTGAAGATCATGTTGAAATTATAATTTCTTCCAAGCTATGGATAAAATTTAAAATATTCAATTTTCTTTTCCTGTTTGAGTGAGTCCTGGTATCTAAACAGCAACACAGAGATTAGGTTGACCTAATTTACATTTCATGCAGTCCAGCAGAAAAAGAATCAACAGACTACATTTCCTTCCTCCACCAAATTTTTAACAAGTCTATTAAAACTGAGCTTTACGTACATGAATATTTAGAATAGCAAGTTGACCTCATAGCTAGGTCTTGACTGACAGTCTGAAAGACACTTGACTACTAGTCTGAAAGACACTGAGTGGGTGATGGGCCTGCCTACATTGTCTGCTACTACTAGAGTTGCCCAAAAGTTTCAGCTAGAAAGAAAAAGAAGACTGGGAGGAGCCCAGAATCGACTTACAAAAATCTGGTCACAAATACATCTTCCAAGACTTTTGTTAACACTAAAGAATTACTGCTATGCTTACCCTAACTAGTTCTCACCTAAAATGCTTATGGCATAGTCATTTTAAGTTGAAAATATGGCATGAAACCTGAAGCAGACCTGCCAATTTCACTGAGAATTTTGTTGTAAACATTTTTATTCTCCTCACATTTCCTTCTTCTTCACATACAATACAAGTGCAGATATTATAGTGGGCATAGGAGACATGTCATTATTCTCAGACATGGGTCTACAACTGTTGCACCAAAGAAATGTTACTTCTGATTCCCCTGAACTTTTGCTGTAAATATGTCCCCAGAATAAGAAAATATGTTTGTTAAGGTAGGGAAATTATGTGTGAGAGCATGCCTCAAGAGGAGGCAGAGAATGATCGAAGTTTCAAGAGAAAGCCATAGGAGAAAAGGTCTTTTATAAAGCACAGAGAAGCCTGGAGCATACTCTGTGGGATCTGGAAGAAGAGATAAAACCAAGGAATAAAAAAGTATGCACTGATAGAATGGTGTAAGCTACCAGGAGAAAGAAGTGGTTATGAAGAATGAAAATATGTATCAGACACCTGCTGGAAATAAAGGTGTGACAGACTAGGAACCAATTTAGAAAGAGATCATGTCACTAACTATCTAAATCAGTTCATAAGCAACACTAATGGAAAAGCTGGTTTTAGTCTTTACTGCAAATAAGATAGCCTGTATTTTAGTAATTCAATTCTATATGTCATTTTTGTAAACATATTATAAAATACTACTTAGTATTTTCCACAGAATTAGAATCAGAAATTTTAGACCAGTGAGGGTGACCGAGTGGATTGGAATGGCTGGCTACTGGAATAATTCTGAGGACTGAATATATGAAATACTGTATGTGTATTATCCCACACTCAGTATATTTTGCTTCCCTTTGTTTCTGTACCATGTCAGTCTTCTGTTTCTTTTTCTACTCTATGCTATCAGGTATAATTAACTGCAGTTTGGTTGGGTTTTTTTCCTAGAGTCATCTACAAAAGCTCCCACTCTATGTGTTTGTGTAGCTCTCAATCACAACCATGAAAAGAGCTGTCAAAAAAGCTGTTATGAGCTGGGCGGGGGTCAGTGCTAATTAACAGAAGGACTAGGAAGAAGAATATTCTGATTCTGAGATCAAGCTTGGGATATTTGGGCAGAAAAGAGCTAGGCAACACAGTTGTTTCTTTTAGTGTGAAAGCTTGTAAAGCCACAGAAGAGGAAGCTGCAATAGTAAAGACGAGGAGATGAAACAGATGTGAGGATTTTAGTAGTGGTGATCTTCAGGCAGTGGCACCCCCAACCTGCTGCTTGCTGGGTGGTAAGGAAGGAGAGAGGGTAAACAGCTCAAGGATCAAGCTCGAGGTTCAAAACTGCGTCAGATTTTTCAGTTGCTTAAAATTTTTGCAGTCTTGTTCAATTTTAAGGGTAAATCAGCACACTTTCACTCAATAGCAGCTAGAAGGCCTGAATAACTGGGGACGAAGTGAGGAAAAACCCATAAATTTATCTGTTCATGGGAGACAGAGGAGAGAAGTCACTCATGGCATCACCCGAGTATCTTCTGAGCAGAAATGGCAGATGAAGATCATTTCATTAAAACTGGTTGTACTGTCCCAAGACTGATTTATAAGTTTTCCATGGGAGGACAGGGCTGTTTTATCCCAAGGTGACTGCTTTCCATAGGGAAAATAAATAATTTACATTCAGAGTCTAAAACACAGCTAAACTGTGTGAGCCTGAAGATTACATATGTCTCTGCAGAGTGCAAACCAGGATCTGATATAAAATTTACACCAACAGTGGACATAGAGCTTAGTAACATGACTCAGGTTTTAAGCAGGTGGTTATTCTAGTGGATCTGCTCTGATTTTTGCTATTTTATACTCCAGGGCTATAAATCTTTACCACTTTCCAGTGTTTTATGCCTTAGAGAGACTCATTTTTTTAAGTTACATTCTGATGTAAATTTTAACATAATTATGAACAGAACATGAAGTGTATGCAATGTAAAGCCTTTTAACTTTATATAGTTAAACCAACACTTGAGTAATAAATGATTGTTTTATGCAGGTTAACCAAGGTCTTTTTCATTTGTACATCTATTTCCAATAGGTGGCACTCCAACAATTTCTGTAAATGTTATACTGTTTGAGTCTGAACTCTTGCAAAAGCAGATGAGTCTGTGCAAATAATGAAAAATTGATTTGTAATTCTTTTATTTTAGACATCATACCAAAATCTTATGTGTTTGTGAATTATATGTTCGAGGGTGTAAAATGGGGAAATTACAGGGGAGCAGGAGAAAGAAATCTGTGGAATTGTTAGTTTATAAAATGTTGTGAAATGCGCTACAGTAATTTGATTTAGTATTCTCCAGTCATCTCCCAAGATTACTACAGTCCTTGCCCAGGAAGTCTGAAGTGCCTGGAATGGAGGCAGCTCTCCTGCCTGGGGTGCTCTGGCATTTGATTCCATTAAGGATAGATTCTTCTGGTCCTCAGAATAGCTGCTGCCAGTGAGAGAAAAAGGGAAAGAACAGAGTTGAGAGAGACCAGATTACAGGAGGACACAAGATGGAACCAAGAGGCTGGATTTACCTAAATTCACAATAGTGGTAAAATATTCTGAGTAAGTTGATGTGCTTATTCCTAAAGCTGAGCTGACTCCAACTCTGCCATTCTTTGGCTGATGAATGAAGCTAGGGTGAAATCCTGGCAACACTGAACATGATGGCAGAGCTCCATTAAGTTGAAAGGGCTGAGATTTTACCTCATGGCGCTTATCCTCCATCCATCTATAGCCGTCACCTGTGCTATGGAGAATAGCAAAGTTATGGGAAAAACAATGACTTCTTTTGAATGCTCTTTAACTAGTTTAGAAAAAAAAAAAAAGGGGAAAAAAAAGAAAAAAGAAAAAAAAAGTGCATGTGCTTTGCCTTACGTGAAGCAAATTTGGTGACTCAGTGCAGTCACTCCATGTGCCAAGAAAAGGAAGGGCATAGAATTCAAAAAACTGGGGCATCTCATTCCAGAAGAGCTTGATCTGCCAAGCAGCAGCATTATGACTGAGACCTTGTTATACTGCTGCTATTATACGTGTTTCCCATGGATCTTTAGTTTTATTCAGGATAGTCAATCTTGCACAGTGAAACTTTGGCAAAGTGAAAAATAATGCCTTGGTGATTTCTTAGTTTACGGGTGCTATTTTAGACATTCAGCCTATCATTATGGGTAACAGTTCATCCTTTCCTCTCCCCAAAAGGAGCAAACTGAAGGTAAAATATGTTTTTGAGTTAACATACAGTGTATTAACGAACTGCTAGTTCCCTTTCCTAAGGGATAGCTTGGCATGGTTAATGGAGGTGGCAACAAAAATCCCTGAAGGGTAAAAGTGTTTTTAGCTAAAATTGCTGAAATCTGGCAAGCCAAAACCAGAGGTAATCTTAACTGCAAAGTTTTGGCATTGTGTAGGTTTAGTTTCATTTTTGCACAGGATTTGCCTTCACTGCAGGTTTACTTGGAACACAAAGAGCTTTACCCTATATTAAATGTACTATATTTAATTTTGATGGGATGAGTGAGCATCAATATGCAAAACCAATACATAAACATGCATTGCCTGATTGTGAAGAGCTGTTTATGAGCACGTAATAGGGAACTTTTTGGAACATTGATCACATTGTAGAAAGTCTACCCTTTTGACAGCTGCTCAGATTGCTCCTTTGCCATGCCCTTCAAATCATGTTTGGTCAGAGCACCTCACTGTCTTTTTGTGTTGTCTATATTTGTGTTGATCAATCTGTCACACCAAGTTAACACTACAGCTGGACTGTGCAATATACTTTATTTTTAGGTTTCTGGAAATGGTTTGTGTCCTATGTGAGAGCTATGGAGGAAAGGCATCATTGTGGAGGAATCCTAATTGTAAATTGAACCACATAATTTCCTCCATCCCCAAATTAGCAGTATAAGGTAAGAGAGATTGGATTTCAAAAGCTGTGGCACTCTTCCCTCTGTTCCAGTTTACTTGTCCTTGATTCATCTGGAGAGAAAACAAGCACGTTAAAAGGCAGTATAAAGCAGATAACTTGCATGTACAAATAAGCATCTCTCAGCCTCAGTTTGAAAAGCCCAGCTATTTATCATGTTACATTCTTGCTCATTGCCTGGTTTCAGATATCAAAGCAATGTGATCATACTTTTCAGGCAGAGGAGTAAATTTCTTGTTATACCTTCCTGGTGAAGGGTTCAACATTTTAGCTCCTCCTTTGCCTCATTTGTTCATCCTTCTTGCTGTCCTACATGGGCTAAGATTTGGCTCCTTTGATAATTTACTTGTTTTAATAAATCTGAAAAGTGGTTTTGATTGGGCTGCCTAGCCCTGACTTTTCCTTGGTGCTGACCAGAATGGTTCATATAGGCTGGCTCTCTGTGACAGCTTCGGCTGGGAGTTCAGGACTCCGACAGATCAGCTATGGTGGATTTAGCTGCAGAAGTTTTGGATGTTACCACCCCCCACCTGCCCATTTCTCCTTACCAGCTGCAGGTTACTGCATTTCCTAGCCAGGATGACAGAATGAAAGTTGTGTCTGTACTTCACTTGTCCCAGGTCAAGGACTCATGTTTCACTGCAGAACCTTCACTCTTGGCTTAACAGTTCGCCAAATTGTACCTGTATGCTTAGATGGGCTGGGAACCTGGGAGACAGACGACTGGGACCAACAATTAGGTCCTGCAGTACTAAATCTGCCAAAAACATCTCTGTAGGAGCCCTAGAAAACAGCAAGAATTGGAACTTCTGCCTTGTGTTGTGCCAATAGATCAATTTTCAAGCCACAGAGCAGCAGCTATTTGGGAAAGAAGAAAAAATTAATTTACCATTTATTTTTAATTTCTTAAAAAAAGGATCAGATCTATCTGGGTATTCTGACTTTTCTCTCTTCTTTTGCTTTGAATTCATAAAAAACATTTAAATTTAGCTTTTAGCTTGGCTATGAATAAATCTGTGAAATCATAAGTGGGGAAAATCTATATGTATAATTGCTAAAATATTTTTACATACGCATATGCTGTATTTAATGCTGATATTTTGTACATTAGCTTTAATATATTGAATATACAAATAATATTTTTGTTAATTATTGCTCAGCATTTTACTTTTTCAAATGTATTTATATTTTTTATGACAGTCTATGCCTACACAAGGTTAATTTTTAACAGAAAACATATCTTACATTTGGTTGTGTCGAAGATCTAAGCTAGATGAGTGTCTGCACTATAGAAAGAATGGTTGGGGGTTTTTGCCAGATTTTTTAAAATAAGCCATTCTCACAAATAAAACTTGACATGACATTTTAGGATTTTTTTAAGACTTCCTCAAAAAAGCATTACCGCATATGCTCTTGGAGTTCTGTATTATGATATAACAAAACCTTTCCTCAGGGCATAGGTAACATAATGTCGATATATTACCTGGCAGTTGGGGAAAGATGCTAATTAAAACATGAATTCGGTTACCTGAGCTTATTAGCCTATCCCTAACAAACAAGGCAAAAGCCCCCTGAGTTTTGGGAACTGAACTATATTGTGTTAAATGCTTTTTCCCTGTGAGAATTGCTGAGCTGCTTCTTTTAAGGGTGCTTTCTTTCTTTGGAGACAAAGAAATGTTAAATGTTGCCAGTACCCTCCTCCCCAGTTTCTCTTCTAGCTCTGTCTGAATAACTTTCTGCTTTTACTTATTCCCTGGATGCGAATTTTATTGAAATCTCAATTCCTTGTAAATTGGATCTCAAACTATCTTTTGAATTTTATCTAGAGGAAACATAAAGCTACTGAGAATGACTGTTCCTCCTTGTCTCTGTCTTCATGCACTCTCACTAAGTCCATAGACAGTGAATCATTATTTTACTCATTTCTGTGGCACCTTTGCTCTCCTAGCTGACTAAGATATTTATGTCTTGTAGTGTGATTTGAAGGTCATTAATGCTGGACTCTGAGAAACTGCCAATGAAGAGAGAATTTTTAGAAGTCAGAAATCCTCACCAGTCCTGCTAATCTAATGAAGGAGGCACACTTAATCGATTGAGATGCATTATGAATTTACTGGATTTCCTCTGCTGCTAGATGTAGTCAGAACTAGTCTCAGGGTTTTGAATCCCCCTAAAAGCCAGGGCTTCCCGGTCAACCCTGAAAGCCTTGCCAGGACTACAACTAGAAAAGGTTAGCCAAAAGATGACTGCTGATCCTCAGGTCACATGAATCATTGAATGAAAAAAGCAGGGGGCCAACATACCATGGCTGTATGTTCACTTACCGCCATAAAGCTGGAAGCAGGAAGCTATATTCTGCACTGATTTGATCTCCCTGGGGAGCTTCCAGGGTGTCTGTAAACACTGTGTACAATTCTCAAGGCTAAAAGCAGCAAAGATAGGTGAACCTTCTGGATGTAGCCCTAGATATTGAAGACCATTGAATCCAAACGATTTGTTGCACATGAATTTATTACATGTGCCATGAAATTCTTTGGTGTGGCTGCACCCGGTCAGGTGTGGCATTAGGCAATCTGAATGCGAATACACTGCATACCTCTTCCCCACTGCAGCTCCACTCCCAGTTTCACTTACGTGATGTTTCATTGTGCCTACCCAAGGGGGCTTGTCAGACCCTCCTTGGTGAGCCAGATCTCCCTAACCCAGCAAAGTCTCACTCAGGAAAACTCCAGCTAGGTTTCTGCAACAGCAGAGGATTGAGTTAGTGATATGCAGAGCCCTGCAGCCTCAGGGTGGAAGAGGCAGAGCACATGCAGAGGTGGGGCTGCGGGGGGACATGGCCTTTCTGGTAGCAGTGAATTGTTACAGTGGCTCAATCATTTTGTGTGACTTTGTGAGCTCAAGAGGATGAAACTAGCGCAAGCTTCTCTTTGGTAAAAGTAGTCCTACAGAGCAATTTGCTTCTGAGGCAGGATAGAGTCATTGAATCATTTAGGTTGGAGAAGACCCTTAAGAAATAGTCTTTTGTCATCATTTGTTTGCAATATAATAATTTTAATATTTTAACTTATAATCAGCACTGACAGCCCTTAAGATTGTATCTCAGATATCAGGATGTTTCAGGCTCTTTTAGTAAAAGCCTTGAGAGCTTGAAAGACTGAACATGGACTGAAAGTCATGTTTTAAGGCTGATTGGGGACTTAGGATGCAAAAGATGCCTGAAGCCTGTAAAGTTGTAGGAAAAGGCCCAAAAGCTTGAAACTCCAGCACAATTAAGAACCCAGCATTTTTAGTGATTAATCTCTTGATTTTTTTAAAAAAAGTATTATGGATTTCAGGAAGGATAGTCCATGAAGTTTGAATGCCAGGGATTGGCAGTACCCAGTGTTTTTTCTGCTGTTTGGGTTAAAAATTAGCATGTCTTTAATAAGAACTCTACCATAAATTCTGAGAAATGTTAACCTAGGGAAAAAGGGCACATGAGAAAGCAGACTTCAAAGAACACATTCAGAATTTTAATTTAAAGAGTCTTTTATTTGCCTAGAGAAATATACAAAACCAGCTTAGAAGTTTTCTTCTCTGGATCTTCTGTTTGGCTCCAGAGCACCTGTTAGTCTTCTTAGTACTGTGCCCTGGCACTGTTGCCTGACTTTAATTTCCATCTTCCATTTACCTCTTGCTTATACATTCCTCCTCTTGTCATAGAGCTGCATGGGAATACTGGAGAGAAACTTTGCTTCACATGCACTGATGGGGGTTTGTCCTGTGACTGCCCTCCTGCCGCAGCTGGTTGCATTTGGGACTGACATGAGAACTGCCAGCATTTCTCAAGCCACATCTGTCACCTGCAATTTCAGTGTGACAGGGAAGAGAAAGTCAAGATGTATCGAGATCCCTGTCCTTGGAGCCCCTTCCTGCATTGCTACTCATAGACCTGGCAGGCTGTTGCTCCTGCTGTTGAAAGGCAGCTTTAAGTAGCTGAGGGAGGCTGTGAAAAGTGGGATGAAGGAAGGTTGGGTGGTAGCTTTGGCTCTTCGTCCTGCTAGCAGGACGTCACTTGAGGCAGCTGCCCTGGGTGGGTGACCATCCCTCTTGCATGCCTCCTTGCACAGGTCTGTGTGTCTCTTTGGCACTTGGAGAAGATGGTGGAGCTCCCCCTCAGTGACACAGATACAGATAACACATCCTGCAGGAAAAGGCAAAACTTGGCTCCAGGCTGAGGGAGCAGAAGCTCAGCTTACAGGTGCTATTATGGGGACTTGAATGTCCCTGTTTGACCTTGCTCCTCTGACACTACTCTCTGCCTCCCCACCCCCCCACCCACCCCCCCCAAAAAAAAAAAAAAAAATCCCAAAACAACAGAAAATAAAACCAAAAGAACAAAAATCTTTTGCTCTGGAAGCAGCTTTATTTTGTGTTTAGAGCTTCCTAGAAGCTGTGTGCCTGAGGCCGCTGGGGGGATGTGCTGGATCAGTGTTTAACATTCCCTAGCATGGTTTTCCTCTCTGATGTATTCCTCCCATGGCTGGCAAACAGCCAGGTGAAATTGTGCAGAACACCAAATATTAAGAAACCAGGAGGCAGAGCACTGTGTCTGTGTTGCATCCAGATTGGAGATGGAGCATTACGAACTGACATTTTCCTAAACTCGAGATTAGAATTGCTGAAGCATTTAGGATAGTGTGTCTGCATTGGTCTGCAAAGTCTGTACTTTTCTTTGGAACAGAAAAACTTATTTTTAACTGTAATTCCAGTCCTCCCTGTGGAAAGCTTTCATTGTTTCAGTTATAACCGATTAAATGATGCTGCTAGAAAAACTATGTTTCTTGCAGGTAAAATTCACATACATGTGTTCAGCTTGGTTTACTTTTTAACTGACATGTTAATCTGGACTAATTTGAAGCTTCTGAAAGCATAATTGATTGCTTTTATTTCTATTTATTTTCAGTGATTAAAAATTAATTTCCTGAGACAATCTTTCAAGTACTATTTTCTTGTTACAAAATATATGTGTGCAAGTCAGCAATTGCTCTGCAGCTTAGCAGATACAGCTTGCAGATCAGGGATACATAGTAATTACATGCCAGATCAGAGCAAAGCTCAAGAAGCCTGTCACATTGACTAGAATTCATGCTAGAAGGCTGTATTTTTCCCAATTCAAATTTTGCTCTTGTCTCTTGACAACATAAATCAAGCTCCTCTGTTCAAAAATCCTACACCCTAGTTGTGAATTCTTGTTGCCTACTTGCCAACAGAAATACTGGACTTTCTTAAGGTGCATTGAGGACTGGCAGCCAGGAGAATTTGCACTTGGATGGGAGCCTTTACAACTGAGTGCCAGAGATTCCAGGTAGGAGGGTACCCGAAACAGAAGATGACACTGATGGAACTAGGCAGTGTACCTGCTCAAATTTTCTGTCTTTTGTTGAAAACAATGGCTCAAATCTAGCAGGATTTGGGCTAGTCAGTATTATACTTTTCAAAACTAGCTTTCTGGGAGAGGTGCTAGCCTTGTCATTGGGCTGGCTGTTTTCCCTGGTGATTCCAGGGTATGTAATGGCAGTGTCCAAGTTAAACTGTAAATATAGCAGCTAATGTAGTTGAAAGTATACTTATTTTCTGCATCCTTAATCTTTGTAGTGATGTATTAACTGAGAGCTGTCAAAATGCCTGCAGTAAAGCTGTGAGAGGCTCCTGTACCTACTTTAAGATCTTCTTCAGAGGTGCCTTGGAATAAAAAAAAAATGGTTTGGTTTTGAGATAAAGAGGATATCCTTTACTGCATCCACCAATTAAAGCAATAAAACATCCCATGAGACACTAATATCTTGTCAGAACACAGTGCAGTGCTACGTATTAATTACTTTCATGTATCACTCCTAATTATCTGTAATGGCCAAAGGTAACCAAACTGAAAATAAACAAAGCATATGCAGAAACTCTCTTGACCAAACACACACTACAGAAGTTCGATATGGTGCCAGAGGGGCTTATTATGGGTTGGAAGTACTGAAATTTGCCTGTGGTTTAGGCATAAAACTTTTCAAACATGGCTGTACTCTGTTAGTCTGTTGATGGACTCATTCCACACAATTGTCAGCCCCCTAGTACATATTATAGAGGGGTCATTAGTTCTAGAAAAGTGGAGTATTTGTCATCACTGCAGCAGAAGTCTGTACATACTATAAATGGAGCCTGAAGGGATTTAGTTCCAGGTTATTAAGTGTTCATTTTAACTGGTGGATAATAACTGCTGTTTCTGATATTTCAGATTAGGCTGCCCTCACTGCTTGTAGGGCTTATTTTCAGTCACTGTTAGTCTTGTCATTTTAAAAACATATTTAATGATTGAGGCAGTATCACCAAAAATCAGTAAACTCGTGTACTATCCAAAAGCTGCAAAGTATCAATTCATTAGTTAGCACCTCATCATTAACTAAGCTCTAACAAGAACTCTGCTGCAAAAATATCCAGTAATTAATGAGGCAGCATTGTTATTTGGAACTTTTTACATGTAAAATTGAACAGTTGTGTGGGTTTGTTCATTTATTAGAATACATATAAAGCACTGATACAAATCTCAGAGAATAAATTTCTGTATGAGAAGCTGCAGTGAAATCAACATCACGCTGAAAAAACTAAAATTAAGATATCAGGCCAAATACAGGTACTTTTTCAAAAGGTTTGTCTGAAATAACACAGCCACTCCAGTGATGTTGTATTTTCCTTGCCTGATTAGACTCATAGCCTATATGGTAACCTCAAACTCTGACAATAGTGATGCCATTGTTAACTAGAATAGCGCATTAGAGGGAAAAAAATAACATTAACTATAGCAAAATCTCTTTGAAAACATAATTTTCTGCTGCTTATTTGCAAATAGACAACACAGACTGAGCTTTTTGTATCAGTATTTTGCAGATACGATTCCTCTGTGTTAGATACTAAATCTAATAGAATCAAGATTTTTTCACTATTAAGTCTATTTTTTGAACTGTTCCCTATGAACTGTTAAAATATATTGGGAAGTTACAGTTCTGATCAAATGGCACCAATGTTCAGGTTGGATATGCAGTCCAACCACAGTGGAAAGCAAACGCAAAGGGGTTGTTCTTTAAAAAGTTGGCCAAAATAGCTGAAATATTAAATATTTTCTCTTCAGATTTGCTACTGCATCTTTTTTCCCCTTTTGATTTTTGTCAGATGATTATTTTATTACTGCCATTATTTGAAATTATAAGTATCCCTGATGCTGCTGCTGTTTGCCATGGAAAAAATAGTGACCCTTACTGTGAACCTCTGAAGTAATACCATTTGTGAGTAGACCCACTGAGGCTGAAAACTGGCACTAAGTACCAGGTAAAGATTAGGCCAGTAACCTCTCACATTTCTGTAGTCACTAGTAGGAAATTACTATTTCCTTTAAGGAATGGCATTTGAGACAAGTACACTTAATTGTGGAGGTAGCACGTAGGAACCTATTGTTAAGTTTGGCTTCCCTGGTAATATAACCCTTTTTCAGGCTATTTGCCACACTGTTGTTTTTGGGGCTTGAATTTTCCCTGCTTTGTGTCCACCTTAGCTTGAAATATGTTTAAAACTCTGGCTACTAAATAACACACAGATAAATACACACACCTGAAATAGATGGGAAATAGGAAAAAGAAGATTTTTGTACTGTCAGTCCTGACTACTGAATTTGTGTGTGCAATTTTGTCTCAAATGCATAACACCATGGGTAACTCTTGTCCTTCTCTGTAAGAAATAAATAGTATAGTAATGTTTAATTCATGAAGGGAAGCATCCTCAGGAAGTGTAAGATTTTCTAGAGCTACTCTTTGTTTCATCCTCATTTATCTACAGATGCCCTTTTCAATCCACAAGTATTTTTTATGTGCAAGTTTTACGTGATTTACTATTCCTTATTCACACTGTGGCTGTGAAGCCCCAGTCAGTGCTGTTTAATAGGCAAGGTAGAGAACAGCATCCCTCAGGACACAGCCGGTTTGTAATTAGGAGGAACCTTTGGGCTAGGAAGTTGGTAATTATCCTCATAGTCCTATCATTTACCTGTAGAACTGAACCACACGTAGCTGGTTTATGGTTCCAGAAGCCAGATCTATGCTAAGTTTTATTGTAGTGTGCGTAAACTCTGTTTCAACGCATACAGCTTCAGTAGGTCAGTTGATCAAGCTGTGCATAGTTATGCATGCTGGCACATCTGCATGGCTGTATAATTAAATTATCATTCATGAGTTCAGTCGTTGTATCTGCTAAGGTCCACCTTTAGATCTACATGAAATGTACTAATGTGCTTTGATCCCATCTCTCTTGTTTTCATTGGATTATACTCACCTACATTAGCAAGAGACTCAGCGCATTACCAGCAGCTCAGTAGATCAAAGTGGCTGCTGCTAAGGTCCCTACATTAGACTAAGCATGGTTCAGGGGTTTACGTCAGACTCGATCTAATTTGGTTAGCTGGACCAAATATCCCCACTGTGCAGGTGTCTCAAAACTGTCTGAAGAGCTTGTGCTTGTCTCAGATCCTTAGAGGCTAGGGTCCTGTGGTGTGCACTGGAAGCACGGCTTCTGGTCTGGTTTAGTGTCCTCTGAAAGAAATCTGGTTTGCATGCCTTAAATTTGCTCTGTGATCCAAACCAATGTGTGGTAAGTACAGACAATCAAGGGTTTCACTTGAAAAAGGCTCTCCTGCTCTGAATTTAAGTGCTAATTCAAGTGCAGCAGCTGACAGGTGTTGAGTTGCTGCTTATTTAAACATGTCCTATCTGTAGCTGATTGTGTGGGTGTTTCTGGATGGTGTCCGAATGAAGTCAGGCTGCAGCTCAATGTGGTTTATATTCATCCTTTTGACTGCCTTGATTTGAGTAAGCTGGACTTCAACAACTGGCCACAACGCAGAGACAGTTTAAGAAAGCAATCCTTGCTGTCTCTCAAGCATTAGTCACTGGTTCCTGGATCAGACACAGCACTTAAGAGTAACCATGTGAATGAGTGTAGTATGTGCTCACATTATATGTCAGGCACATAAATTTGGGCATGCTAAGTGGGTGTTCTGCCGCTGACATCAGTATGCCAGCTTAAGTGCGTTACCTCATAGGTATGATCCACAGCTATTACATCACATATCATATGATTGAAGTCCTATGACCAAAAACATTAGTCTCTGCCCTATCCTATACAATTTCAGTTGTTCTATACTGGCTAAGCAAGTGGTAGATTGGCTTATATGCAGATGTAAGATGGTAATGTCTTGCTAGTGCAAGCTCAGGGTGGTACTGATTATGCAGGCTAACTGATATTCAATTCCAATTCTTTTTTTATTAGGCAAATTAATAAACTCCAAGGAAAAAATATCTGGGTAATTAGTTTTTCTTCTCAAATACCTAGTCCAACTTTCTTAGAATAGTTATTATAATCTAAATTTTCAATTGAAAAATTTTTTTTTTTTCCATTGGAAGTGGGGAGGAACTAGGGACAAGGGAAAAAAAAATGCTGTGCTCAATTGAAGGGGCCTACTCTTCCAACAGCTTATGCTCACTAGATATCCTGTTCTATCAATGGGGGCTGTGTATATATGAATGAGACAGGTGTTTTTTAATATAAAAATTCAACTTGAACTGACTTTTATTTACTTCCTTTTTTTAATGAAAACCAGGTTTGACATTTTCAGGCATGTCTGAAATGCCGAAATTCAGGCTTGAATTTCACCAATTCAGTAACTAAAGCAAAAGGACAAAAAGCTATCCGTCACCTTACTGTCTGCCTTCAGCTTTGCAATTTGCAAGCAACATATCTGGCTACATCCGGCTGCTAGACTTTATTACTTGATTTGTTTCTCAGTCTGGTTGTATGTGCAGTAGCAGTGAAAATGGATGAACAGCCACATTTAGGAACAGAAAGCATCTGGCATTCAAATCATGGAGGTGCCAGGATACGGTTGTCCTGTAAAATATGTGTTAGAATAGGTAAGCATGACTAATGCATATGCACTTGAACAACTCACAAAGAGCTGGTTTTGACTAAGAGGGGGAGGATTTTAGTTCTTCACATGTGATATACACACTCTGCGCTGCAATGGACATATCAGAAACCCATTCACGACTGAAATGGGTTCCGTGTACTTGTGAAGATAAACAATGCCCATGACAGTCCTCCAGCATGTAGTCAATATGATGCTGCCTGCTTGTAGTGGAAGTGATTTTGCACATCCCTAAACCTCCTCAGAACTCCTGATGGAAAAGCTACTGCTCAGGGACCTAAGGGGGTTTTCAGGTACTCTGGGGAGTGCTGAAAATTGCTGTGTGTGGATTGCATCTACTTGTGTCATCTTTTTTCCTGTGTCATATAACTTCATAAACAGTCTGATATACTGTCATAGAAGTGTTCATAATAATTAAAAACATTGACATTAAATGTAAAAGAACAATAAATTCTTATTGGGCCAGCTGTTCTTGGATCTTCTCTTGTCATTCTGGCATAGAGTAGGGGTAAGCTGCACTGATGTGGGTGGCATTACAATACCATAAAGCAGTGGTTAAGTTAACAAACCTAGTAGGTCTGGTTTTCAGTCTGGCATTTCTCCATTTCAGTAGGCTCTGTCTATGTCCTTTAGTTACTGATACAGAACAGTGAACTATTATGTCTTTTATGTAAGTGGCAGCAAATTCAGGTCCTGTTTGATCTTCTTCACCAGAAATGTTTAACTTGGGTGGCAGCAAAATAATTTTTTAGAGAATAGTGGGAAATAAATGAATACAGAAGAAAGACACTGGTCTCCAAAGGCAAAAGCAGCTACAACTTTATTATTTTTAAGCATTGCTTTTCTAATAGAAAAAAAACCACTGGAAGAAACAATTGCTTTTTTTGATTGGGTTATATGAAAAGAGACTGATTCTAAATTCCCTTCAGTTTTCGATAACCAAAGAACATTTTATAAGTTTTTAATTGTTTTAAACCTTTGTGGAATAACAACATTTTTGTGATAAAATGCTTTTTTTTTCCCATGGGAGATGTCACTATGTAAAAGTGGGAACATTCAGTAAAATTGTGCGTTTTAATGAAATGTTTTTAAAAGATAAAAAAGCATTTCTGTGAGGCCAACATGGTTTAATTTTTGTTTTCTTTTGAAATTTATCAGATGTATTGCTCTTTGCTTCTTCAGTGTAAACAAAGATGCAAAGTAAAATTCCATCTGGCTCAATATTGTTAGATAAAAATAGTTGTTTAGACTCTTCTTCTTTATGACTCTTCTCTTGCATATCAAAGAAATTAAAATGTTTTCATCCAAAAGATATGGTATTTAGATACACAGACATATAGGTAAACAGCACACACTACACTCTGTTTAGTTATTCCTCCCTGTATTTCACCTGACCTAGAAAAATATGAAATGCAGCAAGTGTTAGGATTAGTGCATATCAGGTATGGCAAGTGATACCCTGCAAAGCATTCCTGTGCCGTTATGATGAACTGATTTGCTGCCTTCTATTTCAAACTCTCTTTCATACACACTTGCTCTGACATTTCTCAGACTGGTTCATAATAACCTTAGTAGTCTTTTTCTTACCTACCCCATGAGAGTCAAAATCCTTTCCTCTGTTCATTTAATGATTAAGATCTGTAAATTTTCTTGTATGTTGATCAGAAATGCTCATTCTTTTTTTTCCTGATTCCATTAAAGAATATATTTCTCCTTCTGTCCAGCTGATCAGACTAATCCTTAACTCCCTTCACTGTGTCTCATGAAGACAGGCAGAACAGCTTATATCTGCATTAAGCCAGAGACTCTGTGAGCTCTGTAAATGGAAATGTGCAATTTTGCATGCAGCCATCTGAATGTATTATTCCTATTAAACAAGCAATCCTCTTTCCTAGAAATATGTTGTTGTCACTTGGAAATGCAGAGTTACATCAGAAAGTTCTGCTGCATCGCAGTAATAATATATCATGGAGAATTAAAGGTGTCTGCTTCTCATCTATCCCTTTGAATTTTTTTCAAGATTATGTACTGTGGCCTTATTCTTGCACTGAAATTCAGTGGACATTATTAGTAGCTCTAGTAAGTAGTCTGGAAAAGGGCCAGATTCTGACCTTTTTCTTGTTCAGCAGTGTAACTGCTGGTTTATAGGTACATGCAGAAGGTCAGAGTCAGGCCCAATGCTTTCTGTGTTTTCACAGTAACTTTAAGCAACAGTTTTATCTGGTGAGGGAAGAGCGTCGATGGACAGCAGCGTCATCTGTTCTTTCTGCGTTTTTGTGTGCGCTTGGACCTGCCTTGCTCGGCCTTCCAGCCGCAGAGTCCATTCCTGGCGGAGTCTGCAAAGAGAGGACAAATGCTTAGCAAGTACTGAGCCAAATCCTTCAAATGTATCCAGGGCTTTTCAGCAGGGTTGAAGCTTTCCTCTTTCATCACCATAGCACTTGTCCCATATTTATTTATCATCTGCACATCTCTCTAGCTTGCTAGATTAGGAATGCAGGGGAGAAAGGGATAGTGCTGATGCTATCAGTGGTTGACATTGCTGGATTCCTAATGAGTCAAACAACTGCTGAAATACTGTCAGTGTGAAGAGCTCTGTTTTTTCCTCTGGGGTATTCTCAAAGCCACACAGAAGTACTTTCTATCCAGTAAGGTCATTCAATGTGTAAATGAAAAATACAATTCCATCCCCCAAGCCCCCAAGTTTACTGTAAAATGCTGTGGAGAAGAGCAAGCAGAACTTTAAACATGTCCATTTGGGTTTGCTCTGAACAAAAAAAAAAAAAAAAAGGAAAAGAAAGTAACCATTTTGTACCCAAAATCTCTGCAGACCTTGTATGTCTTTGATGAAAGGGATTGATGTCATATGCAAGAGGAGCCACATAGCTTCAAGACACAAGTGTAGTACAGACAGAAGAGAAAATCGCTAGGGATGACTGCAAGGTATTGTTGGCTGGGTCATTTTCCAAAGGAAATGGTATTATGAAACACCTGACCCAGCAATGTTATAGGATTAGATATCATATGGTAATGCCAAATGCATCATGGAATATATGGGTTTTTATATTACATTTGATGTGTTAAAAAGAACAGCAGCCAATGATTTCATCTGAGAGTAGCTTAGCAGTAGCTGTTTGACACAGATGCTTGTGTTAGTTTGGCTTCTGTGTTTGATTTCAGATTGTGTTTTAAACTTTTCTCATTTGGTCTACCTTGTCTTGGCTTCACTATTGGCCATACAGTTAGGCCTCAAAAAATCAGTGCAATTAGTAAAAATTTGCCATTAAAAGCACTGGTGTTCCTTGTCAACTAGTGTCCTAGGTGTCACAGAGAGAGCACCTGCCTATACTTAGAGCCACCTAATTCTCCCAGGTGTCACTTACATGAGGTAGTGGACCTGTAGATTTTGACAGTGTCTATTACCTCCTGAAAGTATTTTTTTTTTCCAAATTAAAGAACACTTTGTGAACAATTTGGGCTTTGGTCAAGTGACCTTGAAGGAACTCGCTTGGGTTTATTTCAGTTGTAACCAGCAGTTAAGACATGTTGAACATGTATGTTAAGACATATTCAAAGTTCTTTTGTTGCATTTTTTTTTCTATTCAGACAAGATCTTATAAAAACTTTTAACATTTCTAACTTTGCAAAGTTTAAAATATTATCTACACCCCTAATTGCAATTGATTTGTGATGTCTTCTTGTGGCAGTTTTTTTGTGAAGCTAGAGTGACAAAGGTTTCCGGTGCAGCTGAACAGTTTTCTGGGTTTTCTTATGCATGTTTTCTCTCCACCAACTTGGTGATTTGGGTTTAGCAGTATTAATGACTAGATGGAGTAGGATACTGGGAGCAGGACTGTCTACATCTGACTCTGTTGGGACACAAGGCTTGCCCAGATCTTGATTTCCTCATCTTTAAAATAACAATAGTAGCTTTGTCCTTGGGCACTAGGGTCAGAATACCTGCAATTTTTTTTTAAAGAAACAGCCCTTTAGCAGCACATTCCAGTTTGTTGAAGTCAAATTAATTTATGTGAATGTCCCAGTTGTAAGGAAAGTTTGTGCAGGAAAACCTTTGTCAACTTCATGAGGAAAGCCCATCAGAAAAACACAAGAGGCACAGGTATTTCTTATCCTCACTTAGTGTGTGGGAGACCCTGGTTCAAAATCCTGAGGTGCAACAACTTGAGCAAGTATTTGAAGCAGTCTACCATATTGTGCAGAGTATCTATACCACAGTCACAGCTCTTTCTAGGCAGTGGCTGTTGCTTTATACTATTATTAAAAAATTAAAATAAATAATTAAAATTAAATAAATTAAAATTAATTTGAATAGCCTTATTTTTTATCTGCTGCATAGCAGGAATGCTTATGAAATATTTTTCATGGGTCAGGAAAATCTTATTGTACCATTTCTGACTGTATCCTGGGCTGCACCAAAAGAAGCATGGCCAGCAGGTTGAGGGGGGTGATTCTGCCTCTCTGCTCTGCTCTGGTGAGACCCCACCTGGAGTACTGCATCCAGCTTGGGAGTCCTCAGGACAGGAAAGATGTGGACCTGTTGGAGCAGGTCCGAGGAGGGCCACAAAAATGATCAGAGGGATGGAATACCTCTCCTATAAGGAAAGGCTGAGAGAGCTGGCATTGTTCAGGCTGGAGAATTCTGCAGGGAGACCTTACTGCAGCCTTCCAGTACTTAAAGGGGGCTTATAAGAAAGATGGGGACAAACTTTTTAGTAGGGCCTGTTGCGACAGGACAAAGGGTGATGGTTTTTAACTAAAACAGGGTAGATTTAGACTAGATATAGGGAAGCAATTTTTTATGATGAGGGTGGTGAAACACTGGGACAGGTTGCCCAGAGAGGTGGTGGATGCCCCATCCCTGGAAACATTCAAGGTCAGGTTGGATGGGGCTTTGAGCAAGGGGGGTTGGACTAGATGACCTTGAAAGGTCCCTTCCAACCCACTCTATTCTATGGTTCTATGATTCTATGAGCCTATCTTTGAGCTTATATGATGCAAAGGGCTCTTAAACATGACAAAGATGCTATGGATTTGTTTATGCTACACATTAAATGGGTGGTTTGTCTGTCCCTTTAATGTAATACTATTTTATTTATTTGTGTAGCTGTACCAGTTCCAGGTAAAAATCCTGATATTTTCTGGCTGTCACAAGCCACAGTGCCAAAGTGCTTTATTTTTACATGGCTATGCTCCAAGGCCTTTGAAGAATGCTCATGAGGTTCAGGGGTGAGGGGTGTCTTAGTTTCCATGCAGAAGAGCCATGGAAATATGAGACAAGCAGCTGTGAGAGGAAAAGCGCCAAAGATCCAGAACACAATCTGTGCTATGAATAAAGCAGTACAATAACAGGTTACCATATTTTAAAGCACGTGATGACATACCCTGCAGTCTCGTGCAAAAGAAAAAATACCACTTACTTGTTCAGGGCACTTTTGCTTAACCTAGACTCTTCACCTTCTCGTTGCCTAGCTTGCTCTTGGATGACTTTCTCCCAGAAGTTCTTCAGCTCTTCTGCATCATGACCACCCATCTTGTGGCGTCTAAAGTTGTTATGCTTGCTCATTTTCTGAAAAGCAATTTGGAGGCCACAGCAGTCAGGAGCCTAGCCTGAGGCAGATACTGTGTTGCTTAGCCCCTTGGAATTTCTTTTTCATGAAGTGCTATTAAAATAAAGTATGTCACCTGAGAAGGAGAGGTAACTGATTCTTACTCTGCCTTGAAGAAAAATATAAGGCATTGAAACAGGCCTTGGGTGATAGTTAAATAGTATTCCTATATTTTTATTACTGAGTAATGACTATGCATGGCACAGTTCACTGAAATGTTATGGAGGCCTCAGTATGTGCGAGATTTTAAGTGGTTTTGGAAGAACTTGGGAAAAATACTTTCAAATATAATGCCATCATCACTGAAGTTCATATGAGATGCTGTGAAGTGCTTTCCCTTTTTCTGCCTCTTGTAGTTTTAAAAGAGATCATAGACTGTTGTTATCCAAGGGAAATATGTTGCTGTTAAGTGATTCCTTTTACTACTCCAAATTATATCAAGCACAAAATATGCAGAGGAATTATGAATCTAAAGTTGAAGCACACAGAACGCAAAGCCCTGGAGAGCTTGTTATGGCCTTGTTCTTTAATTTATCAAAATTCTGTCTTAAATACTGTTAAAAGTCGAGCTTGTTAAAATATAGAGATGAGTTCCAATAAATGAGAAAAAGGACAGAAATGAGGTGAATTTCTCCTTGTTAAATGCATAGTATTCAAATATAGAGGGTCTTAAAATTCTCAGCATGTCTGAGACGCTTGCTGATATTACCACGTATGCATTGGTTATCAGATCTTAATGGTAGTTTGAAAAGTTAAGTTCTGTTGTTTATTCCAAAGGAAATAATCATAAAAATTGCATCATATACTATATTTGTGGCTGGCCAAATATTGCTTTGCTATGACATTAAATAAGGTACCAACAACCTGCTATACTTCTACCCCAACTGTGAAGTAGGATTTCCTGCATCAGTCTCCTCCACTAAACCCCTCCAGCAAGTGGGAGGATACAAGAAAGAAAAAAAATAAAAAACAACAGAACATGCTCCTGAGTTTTCTATGACTAGATCAGCACATAATTTGAGGGTTCCTCTCAAATCCCTTTGTTTTCTTGTGTACATCTATTTTCTGCTGTCACTAGATACTTTTGCCAACTGTCCACTCTAACGCTGGTGAATTAATGCCTCATAGACCCTGATATGTACTTGTGAGTCTGCTTCATAGAAAATGTCATACTTTATGGCATATACTTGACAAATACTATGAAGACTATGCTAAAGTAGGCCAATCTGAGGAAACCTTGGATTTGTGAAATGCTGTAAGTGGAAGATCAGAGGAAAAGAAAAGGACAGTCAGATGCAACACAATGAAGGCCGACCTGTGTAAGGTCTTCCTATCAAATACTGTATTTTAAACTCCTGAAGTTTTAAAAGGGCACATAAATAAGATCTTGGCATCTTCCTAGATTGAATATTTTAGATTGGGCATCATTTTCACAAACCTGTTTTTTAGAGAGATCAGTAATAACAAATAATTTTGCCAAACTCAGTGCTAAGTCTGACTGGACTGAAAAATTTGCTTAACAAAAAGAAAAATCTCTGCCATTTCCAGATGCAGTATTTTTCCACAGAGAAGTCCAGTTGCTTAAAGACCTGCACAGTCCAACTGGAGTAGTAAGTGTGAACTGGTTAGTCCATGCAATATAATCTCCTATGAGACAGAGTATCAGACATGCTTGAGTGGTTAGGATACTGGTCCTCTTCACAGCAAGGTCAGCAAGAGCTGCAATATCACCAAAGCAATCAGATATTTTCCTGTGAAACAAACAGCAGTTTTCTGGTGTTTCCCTTGATGTGGACTGGGGACGCTGTAGATGCAGCACAGTGGGATACAGCAGGAGTTGTTACATTTGTGGGTACAGCAGTTCTACCACCTTTTGCTAAACATACTTTGTTTATCAATGATGTGGTCTAAATGGGAATAGGAGTAATCTTTTAATGATCTTTTGTCTCACTGTGAGGCCCTAAAATAACAGTATTATTTAAGGCTTCATCTTGCAAAAAGGTATGCATGTCACAGACAGACTGGAACATGCCCTATCTGTATCTTAATTCTATAGGCTTTGAGCAGTGTTAGTATAAATGCTCTGCTAATAGCTTGTTACACTGAGTGATGGAATATGATTACTTCATCATTCCTAGACCAGCAGGTCACCTGGGTCTTTGCACCATTTAAAGGCTCTTTTATCAGTAGCAACTGCCCACTTGACACTCTTCAGGTAATTATCCCGTTGCCTCAGAAGCAAGTGCAAGCTGCTGACAAACTGTCTGAGTGGGTTTGCCCTCCAAATCCGATTATACATTGCCTCATGTAAGAGTCTGCCATAACACATTAACCTTTCACTAGAGATTAAGGTTTTATGATTATTAAACTTCTAGTAGATGTTCTTCACATGGTACAAAGAGGGCCTCCAGTCTTTATCTGATGTCTAAATTGGTTAAATTTTTGGGGGTGCATGAGGATTTTGGCTGCCTTAAATCTTGGCTGCTCCACTCAGAGGAATAAACTGTGGTCAGACAGGTACCCAAAAGATAGAGGTACTTCTGCAAACGTTAGTATGGTATGCCTATGGGACTTTTTGCAAGCCAAGAACATTTGACTTGATAACAGTTCCTAGGAGTGTCAGTGACTGAATATTTCACATGGTATTGCCATGGTCCTTGTTAAGACAGATTCTTGATGTAAGACTTTGAAGATGGTGCTGTCTGACATTATTAGCCAGCATCTCTTGTGCTGTGATGTGTGAAAGCATCCCTTCTGGATGTAATGCCTGGCATTACAACATCATGTATAGAGATTAGAGTTCACGCATACTGTGTGATACCTTCTTTTTTTCTAATTGAAAGATTCTACTTAGGAGCTTGGTTTGGTTTTCTGAGTAATTCTCTAGTTTTGTTTTCTTTGTATCAAACAAATTCTTTATTATTGCTCTAGAAAACATCCTTTGTTGTTGTTGAGTGATTTTCTGCATTCTTTTTGGATGTCCCAGTAACATAACTTGGAATTACACTGACGATTGGACCTAATTCCGGCAAACTTGTTCTTGATTCCTTCACGCAGATACCTCAGGGTTCAGAAACTAACAGGACAGTTAGTTTTTCTCTGTAAGTGAAAAACATGCTTTCTTAGAGTCATTCCACCAGTTTTGCCTGGGTGGAAAGTGAGCACGGGAAAGCAGTTCTTTATCATCTTTATTTTAATTTTGGATAGCCAGGTATCATTCTAAAGAAATTAAGGGAAAGTCGAGGAGGTGTCTTTCTGGCTACAAATGGCAGGTTGTTTTAACATGTTTTTCCACTGATATGAAAGTAAAATAAGCAACAACGATTCCATAGGTTCAGAATTATTCATTCAGAAGACTTGAGTCAGTGTAAGTATCATTTATGGACTGAAAATTTATGTTATGAAACTTTCTGCAGTACATTTCCTACGAAAGACTACTAATATGTGCATAACACTGGTGCAAGGCAGAGTCTCTTATTCAGTCTTCAACTAAGACGGTTCAGGAGGGACTATTTTTGTATGGGCTGTACAGTCATACCTGCCCATTTGAATTATAGTTGGCTGATTTTTTGGGGAGCCAAGTTGATAAAACAACATTTAAGTAAAGGTAAAACTAGATCTTAGTTAAGTGGTGTATGTATTTGGTAGTTCTGAAACTCAACTGTCAGAAATAAGTGTATGTGTGTATGAAAGAGTTTTTCACAGCATCTGTCATTTAATTGATTAATATGTTTAATTAACTAGTTTATATGTTATGAATTATTAATTTATAGAGAATGTCCACAAGAAGAAGTAATAGTAAATAAAATTAATGGCACTCTGAAAGAAAAATCTCCTACATTTATAATCAAACCATAAGTCACATGGCCATGCAGCAATCTGTAATGAAATGAGCCAATCACTCATGAAACACAGATAGCATCTGCATACAATACGTTGGTTTAAGCTCTTTGAGCTGCTGTCCCAGAGCATGTTTAAAGGAGGTTCAGAGTGTGAATTATGAGTAGTTTTTCCTCAACAGATCTCTCCAGTGCAAGGGAGAAGAAATTTTGCTTCTAGCTGGAAGTTATTATATGCATAACTTTTATTCACTGCCACAAAATTAATACAGAAACAGCCAGTGTTACAACCTTCTGTCTTTTAATCTGATCTGCAGGCTGAATGTGCTTTGGAAAGGTGTTAAATTAGTATGTGTCCAAATGCTCTTGTCTCAGCCCTTTCCTGGTCTGCACATTTTGAATTATTGTAATCTCAACCAACCTCCACTGAGGTACAAAAAGGAGTATGAACAAATATTTAATACAAGAAATTTCTCTTCTACATGCCTTGTAATTGTATTTCTACTTTGGACTCTTGTCAGAGAAATTTTTTGAGTAAGAAATGGCTCTTGATATTTTGAATGAAAGTGCTATTTTTAGTAACCTTTATCTAAAATAAACAAGCAAGAGAAGAAAATCTTGTCTGAAACTTCAGGATGCATTTTTTACCCTTTTTCAGTCTTTCTATGTAATACATGTCTTGAGATAGCCATTGTCTTCAAAATGCAGTGTTTTATATAGAGAGACAATACTTGTGCATACAATGAGATTATCTGAAAATCTTTTATTTTTTAGTGAGAATTATTTTAATGTATTCGGCAAAGCTGTTAACTGATCATGTTTTGAGAAAAATGTCAAAGGAATTTTCAATCTAAATGATGCATTATTAAAAAAAAATCAGTTGGTTTATCTAATAAAAATAATCCAACCTTATGCTTTTTTTCTTATTGGAAAATATTTTAACCAGCAAGATAAAATAATGTTTGAACATTTCTAAATTTTATTTCCAAGCTGATTCCTGAAAGAACAAGATCTTTAACAAGAACAGTTGGGTTTTTATATCTAATTTTTTAAAAAAAAATATTTCTACCTTTTCCACTTTCTAGAAGGTGGAGCTGGGGCTAATTTTAACACTTTTAAAGAATTTGAAGATTCAGCCAATTTTATGTTGAACATGGACATGTTTCTGAAAGAATTTCCCCAGTCACTTGAGAGTTTTTTGAAGACCATTGTAAACAATGGAAAGATTATCTTTGACTTCAGCTGGACTCAGTCCCTTGGGTCATATCATATTTTGTCTTTGTCAGGTCACTAATTAGTCTCCTATTCCTTTTGCCCTTCACTGGCGTTTGTTTGCCTAAGCATAGAACATTCTCCAGCATTATAAATTATTACAGGACAGTATGTACATGCGTTCAAAGCCTGTTTATTATTATTTTTTTTTAAAAAGCCTTTTGTTCTCAGAAGTTTTAAATTACACTTATAGAATGTATCACTGTGATGAATATCCCCCTACATGTTCATTTTCTGGTGTTTTTTTGTTTCAGCTGAAGTCTGTGTAATACAGAAGTTCTAGTAATACCAAAACCAGACATAGGAACAAATAACAAGTTAATAATTGAAGTTAAGATTAGAGTAGAACAAAACAGAGGCAGAATACCTCTTATATTTTATAAATCAGACAAGATCAGATTAGCTTCCAATAAAGTATACCATAATATACAAAATTCAAGGTCATGGAGGAAAGAAGAAGAAAGCATTGTTCAAATTCACATGATTTAACAAAAAGTAAAATAAATGTATATGCATGTATGTCTAGGCATGTTTAATAATCAAGATAGGAAGACAAAAATCTTATTTTGGCCAAAATACAAGAATATAAATGCTTACTTTGATTGTATAGTAGCTTCCTCTTCTGTCAAAGTATGGATTTCTTGAGTGATTACTGAATAGTGTCAGTTTTACTTCTGGGTTCCCCTTTTCAAGAGGACTCCAACTGCCAGGAATAACTGATGAAAACTTTTAATCCGTCACTCATTTTTATTTGGGAGTGATGACATCTGCTATTATGAATTAGTTTAATGGCAGGGGGAAAAAAAACCCAAACCCACAGTCTCATTTTGTGAAGTCTGCAACACACGAAGTGGAATGACCAGACAGTTACAGGGCACAAACTCTGAATGCCACATTTGATCTGTGCTATAATTTTTGGCAGGTGCTGCTGAAGTCATAACTTGGCTCTGGAGAAACAGTTATTCTTTGACAAGTGCAGATCACTGGAACATTACTTCCATATGACTTGCAAAAATTCAGTACTGTCCCCTCCAAGAAAATGCATAGATCTGAAGAGAACATGTTGAATAACACAGCTTGTCTCTGGATTGTGCTACTGAGTGACTGACAGATACATAGATTTCTTTTTCACCCCTTTTGAAGTGTTGGTCTGTAAAAGCACCTGGTAGTCCACATGACAGGATTCCAGCTAAGCTGTTAATACGCTGAATAGTGCAGGAATCTGAACTCAGCCAGCTGCGAGCTGGAATCATAGCATATATAATTTGTTACAGAATGTAGCACTTCCACTTCTTGGACAGATTCTTCCCCCCTCTACTGGTACCACTGGGTGACCAGAAAATCACAGGGAAGTAAGGTGCTACTTACACTGACAAAAGGAGAGAAGACTGAGAGGGACCTCCTGTTCTCAGCTATTATTGGCAACCCAACTGCATAACCCCTCTGATAATTTGGCAAGTTCTGTCTTGAAATGAGTTATGTTTCTTACTACAGGTATTTCCAATGAAAGGTTCCTCCAGAACTTTTCTGCACAAAGTGCTATAAGTTTTCTTCTGATTTACAGCCTGAATTTATTCAAGAGACAAGTTACCCTTCCCTTGGCTTCATGATATGTATGGCAGAAATCACCTCCCCTCTCCTTCCTTGTTTTGAAAATAAATCAGTTGAAGACTTTAGACTCTTCTCATACTCATTCTCTTGATAGGTCTCATAGCTTTTCTCTGCAGTCTTGTTAAACACAGGCCATAAATGTCATATTCCAGCTGAGTACTGGTACCTTATATGCTTCCTTATTTTGTCTGGATATAACAATCTGAATCTAGAATCACGTTTTTCTTTTCCAGAGATGTACCATGCTCATAAACACTCTCTAATTGATTAATGCACCCACCTAGTTCTCCTCTTATTTTTCCCAACTGATAAGCTCCAGCTTATAACAGAAGTTTTGATTAGATCGCAAGTTCATGACCTGCCTTTTGTGCTACTTTCTCTATGTCAGTCCTTCAGGTCATCTGTTTCTTTTGTCTTTGACATTCAGTACCCTGTGCTGATGACAAACTTTGCGTCCTCTGGAAAATTTCTTTAACTTGCTGCTTCATTTTGTGCCAAAATGTCACCACTCAAAACAGTAGTAAGACAACTTCTAAGACAGCTCTGGAGGAAATCCTTTTTTAACCTTCTTGCAGGTAGGGAGCTTTTGCTAGAAGATTTTATCTGATTTTAGCTACTCCTTATCCACTTAAATGTCTTGTATGAGGTTGGGTTTTTTTGGGGTTTTTTTTTTTGTTTTTGTTTTTTTTTTTTTTTTTTGTTTTTTTTTTTTTTTACAGCTTATCTAATATTTTTCCTGTGGCACTACATTAAATATTTTACTGAGGTTCACAGTTTATCTGGTCCACATGTATCTGCCCACCTTTATCATGGTCAAAGAGAAACACTGAAGTAACATGCCATGGTTGACCTTTGGCAAACCCGCTTTGTATTTATTTCATTTGCCTTCAGGTCTTTAATTCTTAAATCCTCCAAGGTTTGTCTGAAAGCCTTAAATGGTATAAAGTCAGACCAATATCTCTATTTGAAATGTGACATAATATGGCTCCACCTATAACACAGTAGGTTGTATTCCAGTTCTCTGTCAAAGCCTGAGGTTTGGATGAGATTCATATGTAGAGGTAATATCTTTTCTTAGATCAGCTAGTATAAGCTGGGAAAAATGCACAAGGTCTGAAATAGAAGCAGCAAACTTCCAGGCTAAATATCAGTTAGGAACAATTGTTCTAAGTTTAAATAGATAAACCTCAGTGAGACCATTAGAGAGGAAAGTTGGTTCCTCTGTATGAGAGAGGAAGAGATAATAAAGGAGAGGTAATAAAGCTAACGTTATTTCTTACCATAAAATTTTTATTTATTGCTTGCTGGATGTGGTTAGTAGATGGGGAGAAAAGAAGAGAGAGAGATGTTGTAATGTGTCATTAAGTATCTCTGTTGAGTCTATAGTTAGTTTAGATGAACAGCAAAATTAATTTTTCCACTAATCATTCAGTAAGACACTCAGCACCACGGCTGTTAGTGGAAGGTAGCCATGAAATGTGACATGAGGTTGGTAAGTCACGGCTCCAGGACAGACTGCTCTGTCTGCTAGCTGATCCTGGACCCTAGGCAAATGCCTAAGTCACTGATGATGGTGTCAGACTCTTACAGTTTCCTTTCTTGGAGCTGCTCCACTTTATATAAATAATGTAATACTCTGGGCTTGAGAAATAGAGTCAACAGCATGCTTGTTTAATCTCCTATATGACTTGGGGTGGGGTGGGGTGTGTGGGGTGGTGTTGCACTTTCCCACATATTGGATACCTTGTCTCACATTTTGGCTACTAGGTATTCTAAGGCATGCTTTTTCCTGGCGAGGGAGTTACTTGGAATTTGTTTTGAAAAATCTTAATTTTACTGCAGCCCTGATATAAAACATCTCCAAATCCTGCTTGTATTCCTGAGTTTGGAACTGCCCAAAATCAGTGAGTCTGGGAACTCACCCACAGTTCTGCTGTGTAATTTCAGTGGTGCCTAGTGGCAAGAAAGCATAAGAAACTCTAGGCAGAGGACTAGGCCACTACAAGGCACACAGCAAAATAATCAGAGCTCTTTGATCTTTGTAATTAAAGTGGCTGAGATTTGGCATGCAAGACAGTCTGACACTACATGGAGATCAACAGTATAGTCTGCCCCAGTCTAATGGTATTACAGAGTCAACTGCATGAATATTATGTGACTTTAGAAGTTGCACAGATTTACTCTGTAGATTTACCAGACAAATCAATATTTTGAGTAAATTATTTCAACTTTAAAAAGCACATAGATACCACTATATGTTTGGAGGTTTATAGCCTAATCTGACAGTTTCACCTAAGAAGTTGACAAGTCTACAGTGTACCTTTCCCAGTATGGCTCTGACAGTTGCTTTTGCTCATTTGTAATGATTTAGAGCTGTTAATGGGTCTCACGTAGTGTTGCCTTGCACTGACGTAAGTTTTGGTATAACTGTGGTTTGGATGTTGTACTATAGTAATTCACTTTGTTACCCTATCATCACCTTGATTTTTTTTTGCTAGTTGGTGCAGAAATTGCTGTCTATATGGTTTTGGTTTTTGTTTTTTTTTTTTTTCTCTTTATGTGAGCAACTGCAGAATATGGCTGTGAACTGTGGTGTTTATAACAGCATATTTTGGAGCGTTTCCTTACTGTATTACTGCCAGGGCCTGGACGACCTTAACAGGCCTTCACAGACCTGCCCAGTCTCAGCTGGGACACACACCCTTGCCCAAGCACCTCCTTTCAGTTTCAGCTCAGGCCCAGGAATCTGGTTCCTGCCTGACGTCTTCAGCCCTTTCTCTCACCCTGCCCCTGGACAGACCTCAGAGCTACATCACAGAGCAGGCATCTGGCAGAAGTATTTAGTGACAGCATCATAGGTAGCTTGTCTCTGGCCCTGTTTCCTGGATGTGCCCTAGACCTGTTTTATCCCCTTGCTGTTCTTGGGGCTGCTGATAGATGGTGTTACCAGCACCTGATGTAGGAACCTGCTTGGCCTGCCATTCTGAGATCCCACAGGAAGATGACTTCTTGGCAAAGGCACTGCCTGTGCTGGGGTCACACTTGGCTCCTGGTGCATTCCCCTGTCATGGGGCAGCCCCACTTTTGTTTCTATCTGACCATTACCATGGATGCAACTCCATGGGTGACAGCAATATAGGTGCGTCAAAGATGGTGGAATACCATCATTAAAGCCAGGAAAAAGTGTGGAAGAAAAGACTGCTTTGCCTACAGTTGGGGTCTCACTAACCTCTGTGCAATTTTGTAAAAAATGTTCAAAAATACTAGTGTTGGAAGTACTACATTCTACATTGCTGATGTGGAGTCTATGCCACTAATAGCTACAGACAGTCACTAAACCATCTCCTGTCCTGAGTAACTGTGAACCCATCTCCCATGGCTGACATTGGTGTTTGAGATGCACTTACATAAGTGGCTCAGAACAGTTTTGTTTCATCTGAATGACTGAAGAAATACCTTATTACTCTTGTTAAGAAGGTGCAGGACAGCTGGACACAAAATACTCCCCAAGTGGTTAGTGGATTCTGATGTAGTATGTGGTCAGTTGTGTAGATACCTTTATCTAAACTAGGTACCTAAAACTATTTTCCTAAAGCCAAGCAAATTTCCTTGCAGTGTCTGATTTCATGACAAGGACACATGGGTTGTGTTGCAGATGTGAGAATATTATGGGAGAACTTGAGGCTGGGGAAAGTAGCATCTGTGGAGATTAGCTCCATTGCTAATTTGACGCAGATGAGCAACACATGATGCCACAGAGCATGGAGATGATAATTACTCTTCCTACTGTAGTCTGACAGCAGTGACTGTCTTCAATCTGTTACCAGTCAAACTGTGTTTGGAAAACAATAATTGCTGGTATGATCCAGGGGGTACTTGAGTAAACATAAATTTCTCTGCCTCAAGTTATTTCTAATTACACAATGGTTTATAGTGAATTTTACACAGATAGGCTTCTCTAGCTATGCTGATGCTGTCAACAAGATACTTGTTTGCATTAGGTAACCAAGCCTTATCCTTCATTGAAAGGAGGTGAATTCATTTATTACAGGCCATTGAAGATTTCAGTGGACATTTTACTGCAGTGACCTATGGATAGTCTAGCAGGCTGCAAAATGCCTATTTCTTTCCCCAGTTATGCTTGGTCACATGTACTTGACTACCTGACGAGGAGGGTGCCCAGCCTCAGATTTTTGCTTGACTTCCATTTCCTTGACTTCCATTTCCTTATCAGGACTATGTTTGTCTTTTGTGTATTGCACACTGTTTTCAAGCATGAGGGGAAGCAGACATCAAAAGGAATGAAGACTAAATTGCACTACAGCAGCTACATTCTGGTTTTTACTGACACAAAGCTCCTGCCATCTTGCAGGGCCTGCAGTACATGCTGTAATCTCCCTCATGAAGGGGCTATGTTATGGATGCAAGGTACCTGAAACAGGACAATGTGGGAGGTGCTGATGAGGTGTAGGTGGTACTGCAGTCTTTCTATGGTCTGGAAACCAGACCGTATGTCTCAACATTGTTCTTCTTGCTTTGCTACTCAGCAAACACACCCACCAACTACTTATTCAGGACATCTCTGTATTGTTCACTTTCTGAATCTTGTCTTCCTGCCATGTCCTTATTTTCTTCACTCCCAAGCTTTCACTTATGCTGTGTGGATGTGTCTCCAGTTGTGTGGCTTTGGACAGCAAGGTCAAGCTTCTTTAAGCTTGAAAATCGGGGTCATGAAGGTTTACTCTGCAACAAGACAGATAGACAGCCCAAAGGATTTAAGGGTTCTTATTACCATCTTCCGCTCTGTGTCAGGGGAAAATGTTGATAGTGGTAGGGTCTATTTGGATGCTCTCTGTGTGCAGCAGAAAGGGAGACATAGCATGGACAGTTCCAAGGAGAAAGACATCAGAGAGAGTGCAAGAGTAGCGGACAAGGTGAAAACAGTGCAGCATGTTGGCCCTGTGAATCATAGAATCATAGAATCTTTTAGGTTGGAAAAGACCTTTAAGATCATCCAGTCCAACCATTAACCTACACTACCAAGTCCACACTAAACCTATCAAGGGTAGACTAGACTAAACCATGTCCCAAAGTGCCACGTCTACACGTTTTTTGAACGCTTCCAGGGATGGTGACTCCACCACCTCTCTGGGCAGCCTGTTCCAATGCTTGACTACCCTTTCCATGAAGAAAGTTTTCCTAATATCCAATCTAAACCCCCCCTGGCACAGCTTGAGCCCATTTCCTCTCATCCTATCATTAACTACTTGGGAGAAGAGACCAACACCCACCTCACTACAACCTCCTTTCAGGTAGTTGTACAGAGCGATAAGGTCTCCCCTCAGCCTCCTCTTCTCCAGACTAAACAACCCCAGTTCCCTCAGCTGCTCCTCATAAGGCCTGTGCTCCAGACCCTTCACCAGCTTTGTTGCCCTTCTCTGGACACGCTCCAGCACCTCAATGTCTTTCTTGTATTGAGAGGCCCAAAACTGGACACAGTATTCCAGGTGCAGCCTCACCAGCGCCGAGTACAGGGGAACAATCACCTCCCTGCTCCTGCTGGCCACACTATTCCTGATACAAGCCAGGATGCTGTTGGTCTTCTTGGCCACCTAGGAACACTGCTGGCTCATGTTCAGCCGGCTGTGAACCAACACCCCCAGGTCCTTTTCAGCCAGGCAGCTTTCCAGCCACTCTTCCTCAAGCCTGTAGCATTGCATGGGGTTGTTGTGACCAAAGTGCAGGACCCGGCACTTGGCCTTGTTAAACCTCATCCAATTGGCCTCAGCCCATCGATCCAGCCTGTCCAGGTCCCTCTGCAGGGCCATCCTACCCTCCAGCAGATCGACACTCCCACCCAGTTTGGTGTCATCTGCAAACTTACTGAGGGTGCACTCAATCCCCTCATCCACATCATCGATAAAGATATTAAACAAGGCTGGCCCCAAAACAGAGCCCTGGGGAACATCGCTCGTGACCGGCCGCTAACTGGACTTAACTCCATTCACCACTACTCTCTGGGCTCGGCCACCCAGCCAGGTTTTTTTCCAGCGAAGAGTACACCTGTCCAAGCCATGATCTGCCAGCTTCTCAAGGAGAGTATTATGGGAGTCGGTGTCCAAAGCTTTGCTAAAGTCCAGGTAAATGACGTCCACAGCCTTTCCTTCATCCACCAGGTGGGTCACCAGGTCATAAAAGGAGATCAGGTTGGTCAAGCAGGACCTGCCTTTCATGAACCCATGCTGACTGGGCCTGATCCCCTGGTTGACCTGCACTTGCCTGTTGAGTTCACTCAGTATGAACCTCTCCATAATCTTTGCCGGCACTGAGGTCAGGCTGACAGGCCTGTAGTTCCGTGGGTCCTCCCTCCAGCCCTTCTTGTAGATGGGTGTCACATTGGCAAGCTGTGGATGATACCTCTGAGCCCATGTAGTCAGACATTATGCTGGATGATGTGACATTATTTCATCTGTATTGCTCCAGGTTGGCAAGCATATCTCTCCAACAAAGTCAGCTGTATCATGTTACTGGTCCTGCATGAGCTAACTGAAGAAATGTAAAATTATTGGACAAGAAAAGCAATTGGAGAAGCCTGATATCTTGAGAACTAGGATATGCTGTAATACTACCTTGATCTACCGCTTAAAGGCAGACTTGAAGAACTGACCAATGTGAAGCAAAATTCTAAGTACAGAAAATGTCCAGAAAGGAAGACAACACAAGGGCCCTGTGCGAGGAAGGTTGCAGGGTCCAGAGAGGAATTGAAAGGATGTAATACCAAAAAAGAAATATATGTGAAAAGTCCAATTGAAATTTGGCATGAACAGACATTGGGGAACCAACATAAAATCTACCAGTGCAAAATTAACCTGTCAAAATGTTTTGAATGGATCTGATTTTACAATCTGAGTTTATAGTCGGTCAGTGCTTTGCACTGTGGAATTGTATTACTGGAACTGAAAAACTGGCTTTGCTATTGCAAGCAAAAGTGGTTTAGAAATGCTTGCCTAAGAGGCTGTATCAGGGTAACCAATTTGTTCAAAATACACTCCTAATAACTTAATAACTCTCCAAAATAGAGAAGCAGTGGACAGATTATTATACCCGTAAAATCTGGGAAAATAGCCAGTGTAGATGAACCTATACTTCAGCTGACAGTGAGAAAGGAATTGTATAAGAACTGCTATTTCCCAAGATGATGTTTTATTCATATTAACATGTTCAGATCTACTAATTACACTTTAACTTGCGAAGGAAGTAGTGCAGTGGTTTCCTTGGTTTTTTTTAATTAATTAGTTCATCTACAAAAAAGAGTTTCTGTTAGTACTCCATTGAAGTACTCTGGTCTCAAATTCTCTTAGACATTGGTTGATGTGTACAAGGTGGGCTCTTGGACCATATCTTTTGGTTTAGTCTTACCTGGAAGGTCGTCTTTTTTTGTGTGTGTGGTCTGAGAGGTGAACCAAAGCCTGGTAAGTGGGGGCAGTTGGGGAATTCACTTCAACAGTGCCCTTTGGTTTCAAGCACCAGTGCTAAAGTATAAACAACCTAAGTGTATTTGAATTACTGTTTGTTATGGCCTAAGAAAGTGGATCCACAGAATTAACATGAATCAGATGATGTATAGGAACTTACTACCTGTGGCAATATGTTTATGTATCCAAGCTGTTAAGGCCCATTTTTTTTTTTTTTTTAAATATTAAACTGAGCTAATTCACATGGAAATACATAAGAACACTAATTATGCCAGAATATAGTAATGATTTGCAATTAATATTTCTTTTTGCAAGAGAAACGTAGGACCAAAACACCATTGCCTCAGACATTTTAAGTTAGACTGGGCAAAGCACCACCAAGTACACTGAGGAGTCAGAGTAAAATGGCAGGGAAATGGATTAAATGACTGCACACGCTCTTTTCCATTTATGATCCAATGCAACCCAGAGGTTGAAAGAGTCTGAAGAGTAGGTCCCTGCTCACACAAATATTTTGATGGAAATGGTTTAGGGTGAGATACATGAGAAGCTCAACTGACAGGTTGAAGAGAGGAATGCTGAAAACTGTCACAAGGTCAGGTCACTGCAGCTAAAAACCACTTGTACCAGCCTGTATTATCTCAGATGTGAAGGAGAACATAAGTCAGTGTTTTCCTAATGCTCTTATTTGGTCTCCCTGGTCACACTGATGAACTACATGCCATGTTTCTCTATTCAAATGTTCTTTGGGTTTTGTCCCAGTTATGATTTACTTTAGAACAATACTTAACTCCAGGAATCTAGGAGGAAATGATAAAAGTAACAAGTATTTTTTAATGAGCAAAACATTGCCTGAAGGTGGTAGAAATAAAACCATTCACAAATGTTTAAAAAGAACAAACGTCCATCATGGTGATGGATGTTTTTAGGTGGGGAGAAGGCTATGGCTAAGAGCATTTGCTACACTGGGTTTTGTGCAAAATATGGATAAGGCAGTGAGCACCATGTTGCCAAAGCAGCTTTAATTTAAATTAAGTGATAGCCTAAAGGCTGAGTATAAAGATGAAATCAGTTATAACACAGTTGGACATGCTTTCCAAAAAGGTACAGATGATGTCTGAGAACATATTTGTTACCATCCACTGATTCTCTTTCAAGGCGCAGATTGCTACTGAGAAGTTTATGCCTTTGTGAGACAAGATTATTTAGAAAAGTAAGGATTTTTTGAGAAATAAAAATATTTTGGCAACTATAGAAATAAAAATCATTGCTGGCCTTAGACTTTGGGAACGCCAGTGTCCTGGGCCCTGGATGGTCAGCCCTGTGAGCTTCCTTCAGTCTGCCAGCTGGTGAGTGAAAACTACTTCAACTTTGCCAGTCTCATTCATTTGCTCCTGGCTCCTGAAAACAGTGTTATGTTTGGATACCCAAAATTTTGGCCATTTTAAAGAATTTTCTTCCTTAAACTTCCATTGCAGGAAAAAAATTGTAGCAAAAGAGGAGAAATCTTTGTTAGAAGAGATTTAGTTAGAAAACAGATAGAGTTAGAAAACATGTTTCCCACAAAGATGACATTCTAAATTTTGGTCTTTTCTGCCTTCTCACTTTCAATCCTTTCCTATGTCTTTGCAGTATGCTATGAGTGCAAGGTTGTGGGCAAGGATGTGGACTTTAGGGTCTCCTGTTTCACAGCATAAGAGCTCCTCAGGTGGCAATGAATGTCAGTTTTTCAAACTAATTTCCTTAGAGGTCATCAAGCAATTTGTAAACTTTCCCAGAAGGGAAAGGTTCCAAGCATATTGGAAAGCACAGATAGAAAAAAAGAAAAAAAAAAAAAAATCAAAGGAAATTAAATGAATAGGTATAATGGAGAAAAAAGAACACCACCAGCCCCCATTCTGCCTCCCCCCCCCCCCCCCCATTCTAATAATGTAGTGCAATTTTGTTTGGTTAAGAAATATATTTCTGTTGAGATATTACATCCAGGTTAGTTTAAAATTAGATCTGAATCTAGTTATGTTCCGCCCAGCCTACTTTAAATGCAGTAATTGTCCTTTATCATCAAGCTATTAGAATGACGTTAAAATGTAATTCTCATAAACAGCATAGTCATTTATCAAATGTTGCGTTAGCCTGCTTGACATTTTAATTTACAAACTTTTTATTATTAGTTTGGTCTCTCAGTTATTAATTGCTTGAAAAACATGTCATTTTTCATGTCTTATATAAATACAAGAAAAGGGGTCAAATTTTAATCTTGGTGAAACCAGCAAAAATCAAAGATAACTGCACTAAGTCAGTGAGCAGTTACCCCAGTATAATACAGAGAGACATCTGCTCTCATATCTAAGCAGACACAAATGAACATTTACTTCAAGCACTACATAGGAAAACATAATTTCTTTACTTGGATTAAAAAAAAAATAGGCTGTGTTTCTTTTGACAGCAAGAGAGACCTTTTTTTCTCTTTTGTTTCTTCACTAGTGAAATCATATAGAGCATCATGCAATTTCTCAGCTGCAGTGTTTCTTCCAGTCAAGGTATGTCTTCAAATGTTTCCTGTAAGGACTTGGATGTCAGTCTCTGAAGCCTATAAATAAGGACTCCTTGAGTAGAAAAAAGAAGTAAAATCACTTTCTGCTCCCATCGGAAAAACACTGGACTTGTGCTTCTTTATGAGCTGGTATGTATGGCACATATATTTATTTTATAATAAAAATAAGAGATTATGATTTTATAATAAAAATGAGAAAACTTGGCATTGGTGTAGTGCTTATTGTCATTTTATTCCATTGTTAGGACCGTGATTACCACACTTCTTAATAATTTGCAAGTTGTACGTGAACAAATTCACCAAAATCCTCCTGTTAAATTGTCAGTGTTGAAAGTAAAATGTTGAGCACATATAACCAGCTGACCTGGAAAGCACAGTACTGTACATCAAATCAAAACTTGCCCTTTACATTCGCATATTGAGCAATAAACCTAAAAAAAGTGATAAGCTAACACCACGGAGGTGATATCAGATGAGATGTGACTATTTTTCAGAAATTTGGAGAAGGCAAGGGTTGCACAGCTATAAGTAGTGGAAGCATGAGGAATGCTCTGCTTTTGTACAGAGCTTTTTGCTTACAGACCTTGCAGCATTTTATTTGGAATATAAGTGTTAATGTTTTCACCTTAACGATGGGAAGAATGAGACTTGGAGGGAGTAAAATGATCTGTTCAAAGCAACTCTACAGCTGATCCAGGAATCCGTTTGTTAAATAACTGCAGTGAACCTGCCCTATCCCATACTTACACTGGAGATTGAGACAGAAACTTTTGCTGGGTTATTCACTTCCTCTACATGTCCTTTTTCATCTTAATGTGCTTTCTTTGGGCCACTATTGGGCATGAACCAGTGCTGGGATAAAATCTGTTGCTGTGATGTTTTTAATGCAGGAAAAATCAGGAAATGTCAGAAAACTTTCATATTCTGCTTTTGCCATAGAAGCTCAGTAGCCCTGTAAATAAGGCTAATGTGGCTGTGTCACCACTGAGTAATAGCTTTTCTCTCTGTTTCTTCTTCTTTTAATCTTATTCAGCCTATTTTCTGAATTGCCATAATTAGACTTTGATAACCTATTTTAAACAGAGAGAAAAAAAACCTTTCAGCATAATATCTGACTGCCTTCACAGCCTTTAATGGATATTTTAGAGAACGCCTGTGTGTGTTATGAAAGCAAGCTTATTTCTGCTCTACTGTGGGAAGTCAGGGCATGAAAGAACTGACATATTATTACCACTCTATATCTTCTACAAACGTACCATTAGAAGTTTATGGCTTGCTCTGTATTTTTTTCTTAGTGCATTCTCACATTTGTACTCTGTCCTTTTTCTTGCTATCCTTTATTTCCAGACAGTGTTCAAGATCTTAATCCAAATAACCCAGAGAAAGACAATCACTTAATCTGTTAAAAATTCGTGATGGGACCTGACTTAATTCCAGGCAAAATCTGCACATTTTGTGTTTGTTTTGTGATAGTTTATTTATCTGCCTGATGTCCACAAGTCTACAGTTCATCTTCTTTACATAATTTTTTTGTTTTGTTTTGTTCATTTTCTTTGTAAATATATCTCCACCAGACATCTCCTAAGCAAGAAGGGCTTCTAAGGACGCAGCCCTAAATCTGTAGGACTAGCTGGACCCAGCATCATCTTTTATTATGATTGAAATTCCTTGTTCAGTCCAGATTCAATGGCATGGTACTATCTGAACACGTCAGTGAATTTGGTCTGAATGTTATAAAAAATTGGAAACTATCTCTTGTGGATGTCCTGGGCCAGTCCAAATCCTGTATCACTTCCCACCATAGGCAGGAGATATGGATTCCTTTCTTTGGAAGAGAAGTTTCTAGGATTTGGAAACAAGGGTAGAAAGCTGTCAATGCTAGAAGGTATCTAAGCGGTGGGGATGGAAAAGAATAGGGACAAGGAGATGGAGGAAAACAAAACTATGAAAGTGGAAAAAGTGAAGTGAGTGTTTTATTTATATACGCTGAGTAGCCCATGCGTGGTTTGGAAAGTCTATGTTCCCTGCTCCTCTGTTTCAAGCTGGGTTTTCAGACTTACTATAAATGACTGAACAGGCAGTTTTAATTATAGTAAAACATGACAACAGAAATGAATCCTCATGGTTAACAGGTCATAAGACTTCATCGCAGTCCTCAGGGACTAAGACGGCGAGGACTCAAAATACTTGTAAATAGTGCAGGTGTTGAAAACCAATATGAGGTTATATAATTTCTTGACCAGAGAAATGCCAACACATGTCTTGCAGCATTGTGGTGTGAGACAGTAGATTTCTGGTGGCAATTTACAGGCAGGGAAAAAGGTCTTTGATCTCACTACCATTGCCAACCTTTACATTTCATATTCACTCATCACCATCTCAGGATGTGGTAGTTTTCAGGCAGAAGTAATAAGACTAAGAAAAGTTGTCAACTGTGCTGCTACTTTTTAAGAAGAGATCCATGCAGTTTATGTGAATAAGTTTTAGCCCATTATATATGAAATAGTACTGTTATTAGTTTCAATTTTTAATTATTCTTCCCTGACTAGGGATCTGAGTCCCGCAACTGTTGTAAACAGTTTAAACATCTACTTGTAGATGTTTAAAGGTACAATTTAAACATTTACATCTACATCATTTACATCTACAACATTTACTTGTTGTAAACATCTACTGTTTAACTGAGTGACCAAAGCTTCACAGGAGAGCAGAAAAATGATGAATGTAATGATAAAGACCATCAGTCAAAGATAATTGGTATAAAAATAGTGGCATTTCTGTGACTGAGAAATAATCAATTTGTCATATGTCCATGAATACACAAGATGAGTTTTGTGTCTGCATACCAGTGGCATAGGTTAATACCATTTCTCTGAACAGATTTTTGTACTACATTTTGTGATTTTTGTTCACTGTTGATGTCCATATTTAAAGCTGAATTTGATCTCTCATCTGGTTAAACTTGCTGTATTGCATAAGGTGATCCTCAGGACTTAGTTCGGGCATAAGAAATAGCAGATTTTATGAGGTGTTTGAAATTATATGCAATACTTTCAGGGCAAGATTTTCAGGAACGTTTTTCTGTTTTGTTTTTGTTTTACTTTTCTGAAAGAACTTGTGTTTCTGTAGTGCTACAGAAATACTAGTTCTATAATTGCTCACTCAAGCTTCCAAAATGTTACGATAATGTAATTTCAAGTCAAACGATAAGACATTCCATTTAAACCACACTGTTGCTGTGAGCTGTACTCAGGTTCCTCTGTAATCCAGATTTATTGCCCTCCTTATTCTCAGCAAGTATGAGCAAACATGAAATGGTTTTCTGTAATTATATAAAAAAGAAATATAAACAATGTTTCAAAACCTTCTAAGAGATGGCAGGGTCAGCCATATGCCACTGAATAATTTCTTGAGCATCTGTTCATTCTGGCTATCACGGTGTCCAATGGTGCAGATACAGTATAAATAATAATGACAGTACCATTTACTGGGGTCTAAACCTGCAACTGTACATTTTGCAAAAGTCCTGCTGAAGGACATGGAGTTTTGAACGTGGAAATTTTGTGGGGCTGGGCTGTGATTTTAGACTGATCATAAAAATCAGTATCCTGCTTGACCTTCACTGTGACAATGTGCAAGTACAGCCTGAAATCAGACATGTAGCTACCCCAAGGGAACCACAAAGACTTAGTATATCCCAGCATAGGGAATTAGCTGTTCTCTTCATAGTCAGACTTTGCAGAAGACGGGGCTTTGAAATGTGATGGGCTGCAATACTTGGCAGCTGTTAACTAGTGCACAACAAAAATCTGATAGGAGACCTCACTTCTAAGAGTGGCTTCTCAAATGACTTTCACAGGTTGCTTTTAATGTTAAGTTCATAAAGGACATCAAGAAACCAAAGACCTGTTAGTTCACAACCCCTTTTCACAGAGGAAAGTGTCACAGATTTTATCTCCTGGTGACACTATTTTTTTGTTGAAATTTCTGCTGTTTCATGGTACATCAGGTAAGAGAGACATTATCTGGATAGTTTTTTTTGGTGACATCTCCAATGTATGTTCTCATACAAATTCATACTTTTATAACATTGTGAGAAGGACCTGAGTTAGCTAGAAAGACTTTGTCCCTGTTCAGATCATTCGTGGCTTCCTTGGGCTTCCTGGCAGCTGTTCCTATGTCCAGGAGAGGGGAAACTCTTTACAAACACCAGCAGCACACACACCTTGTGTACAGCTGCCAACACTGCCTTTCTAGCCAGAGACTGTGTCTCTGATGCTGTCTCAGCAGATAAGACTCCAAGCAGGGCTATTTCGTGTCTCCTGAAGGCCGTAATTTCACTAAGTTCAATTTAGCAGTGTGTCTGTTCCAGGCTCATTGACCAAACCAGGTGCTTCAGGATACCTTTGTGGCTGAAAATTATGGTAACATGCTGCAACTGCTCCTCTAGAGAACGCAGGAGCCAACACACGTCTGGGTCATTGGCAAGGCACACACAGATGTATTTGTGGTCCAAATCCACATCTGAGCCTGTTTGTCTAGCCTTGTGCAGAAGCATGACAAGCTGCACAGGCAAAATGGGCTCAGTGCTTCCTTGAGAAAGGACACAGCCAGTTGTTTCCAGCTGAGGAGACAAGCCTTTACTTATGACTGTTGTAATGAAATTTGCCTTTTCTCACAGTTCCATAAAGGAGTGTGGAGAGAAGAAAGATTAAGAGAAATTGAAAACTCCTCTGTATTTCAATATAACTAGTACTTAAAGTAAGGTAATGAATAGGAAAAAAAAGCTGTGTTTTGAAAGAATAAGAAAAATCACCTGGGTAATTTAATTATTAATGAGTACCAGTTATAATGAATAGATTTCATCAGAAAAGCAGAAGTACAAATATTTGCTGTTTTTTGACTGATACTTCCCAATCTTGTTCACTCGTCCCATCCCCTTCTGTTGCCTAATAAAAACTAATGATCACTTCCATGATGGGATAATGTGTACAGTGGGATAATGTGTTTAATTTAATTTAATTGTGACTAAGGTCTGATTCTCCCTTTATGATGAGAGAGATATCAGAATTAAACTGGACATCATTGAACTACTCTTCCTATATTTACGTCTAATAAACAGTGAGTGGAGAACTAGCGTTCTAGTTGCTTTCTCATTTTCATTTATTTGTACATGGATAAGAAAAAATGTACATGAAATGTATCCCCTTACTGGAAAAAAATGGGGGTTAAAAAGGATTAACACAACTTTCTGCTATTATCTTAACTACATTTCGGTGTTTGCTATCTTACAAGGTAAGACATGGATAGCCAGCTAGGGTTTTATGGGACGCCTTATGGGTAGTTTTTTTTAGCCTGGAGCAATGCCAATCAGTTATTAGGTCAATCAGATTGGAGATATTGCTACGTGTTTGTGTAGGTGGGGACAGGAGGTGTAGAGCCAGATATTGTTGGCAGTTAATTGAGTGCAGCTGTGTACATGGCTATTGAAAAGCTGGCTGAAAACAGAACTTGTCCCATGTATACATATACCTTATTTCTCCCAGATTAGGCTGGGTGGGAAAAAAATCTATTTCTGAACACTTGATGATGACTTTGTCTTTTCTTTAAATAATGAAAGTATTTTAACCAGGTTGCCCTAATGGAGGAAAAGACAAAAACTCTTAGGCCTTATAGGGAACCAGACAATCTTTGAAGAAAATATTGGTTATGGCAGTTTTGACCTCCTTCCATTACATGAGCTCCATCATGATCAGCTTACATGTTTTAAGCGAGATTTCTGTAGTCCACATTAGGAGTAAAATGTCTACTGGATAGAGCTGTACCTGAATCCATTTTTCCTGCTGTAGGCAGTGGCTAAGTTACAGGTGGTCTGTACCAGAGCAGTTATGTGACTAAAATTCCCAGCATAGGAAAGAGTTATGAAAGAGAAACTATTGCTTGTGCAACAGATCCCACCTGGGTATGAACATATGTTGTTTTTCATACACCTACCTCACTGTCTGTATAGAGGCTGGCAAACATGGAGCTCTTTTGTGTGTAGAAGTGTATTGTGAGTTATGGTATCATATAAAGTTACCTTGAACTTCCTGTGTTAGTGTCCTGGTTTTGGCTGGGATAGAGTTAATTTTCTTCATAGTAGCTAGTATGAGGCTATGTTTTGGATTTGTGCTGAAAACAGTGTTGATAAAACAGGAATGTTTTAGTAATTGCTGAGCAGTGCTTACACAGAGTCAGGGCCTTTTCTGCTTCTGATACCACCCCACCAGTGAGTTGGCTGGGGGTGCACAAGAAGTTGGGAGGGGACACAGCCAGGACAGCTGACCCCAACTGACCAAAGGGATATCCCATACCATATGATATCATGCTCAGCATATAAAGCTGGCGGAAGAAGAAGAAAGGGGGGTGCTGGTTTGGAGTGGTGGTGTTTGTCTTTCTAAGTAACTGTTATGTGTGATGGAGCCCTGCTTTCTTGGAGATGGCTGAACACCTGCCTTCTGACGGGAAGTTTTCTCACTTTTGCTCTTCCAATTCTCTCCCCCATCCCACCAGGGAGGAGTGAGCAAGTGGCTGTGTGGTGCTTAGTTGCTGACTTATTATTCCTTTGATTTCCCCTGGGAAAAAAATCCAAACCAAACCAAACCAAACAAGAAAAACCCAAAACCAACCCAAAACCTGCTCTTGGGAGAAACCAGTCACTGATTATGTTGAGAATTAATGAAACAACCAACACCCAAGGAAGTTGTGTGTGCTCTAAATAAAAACAGATATTATGAATCCTACTGCAGTGATCTATATATCATAAGCAGCTTCCTAAGACTGATAGAAAGATCAGTTTTTCTTTCAGTTGGTGCTAGTTTTAAAGACATCAGGCTTAATAAATAAATGACAAGAAACCACCATTGAACATATATTTCAGCATCAGGCTTCAGTGGTGTCCTAGCTCTGTTGTGATGGGCATAGGTATAAATCTGCTCTGCAATAGTCCCAGACTCTTCCCTAGATGAAAAAACCGTATGAAAAGTGGAAATTAGGTTGAATTTTGTGATTATTCCTGCTCCATTTTTAGTTTCAAACGAAACTCTTTGAAGTAGAAAGTAAACGATTTAATCAGTTAGTTACTTATCAGAACTGAAAAGGCTCTGAGTGTGCACACTGAAAATAAAGACATCTTTATTTGAAGGTGTTAATACTTCTCATGTGAATTGTCCAGCTCTGCTGAAGTAAAAAAGTATAACTGAGAAGTGCTGTAGCCGTTCCATTCACGTAGCTCTGGGGACATGGAGGTGTCCTGCAATCCTCCCACCACAGGCAGATAATCACTCAGGTCTGGAGCTGCCAGCTACCTGAAGCTCCATACACGAACTGTTTTGTCAGGCAGGCTGCCACTGTTCTTTTCCTTTCTGTTGCTCCTTAGGCAAGCTGCCAAAGCAGTGGGAACAGGGTTGGCACAGGAAGGAGGTGGGCTTTATGCTGAAGGCCCAGTCCTTCAGACCTGGGTCCAACCTGCATCCAGGAAGGCGGATTTTCTTTTGTGAGACCTGAACAAACAAAACCCTTCCATTTAAATAGCTTTAAATTAAGGAGAAACAAGAATGATTTGCCTGGGTTGTTTCAAGTTCTTTATTGCTCTAAACTACTTCCTTTCAGCCTTCCCAGAAGCTACTTCAGCTGAACAGGCAGTGATAGAGGGTCCTTAAAGACAGTGTTCACAGTTTTGAAAGAGCAGCAAACAGCAGCACTCAGAATGTTTAAGAAATGACTGATGAGATTTTATGGTGCTTAAGAGAGAAAATATCTGAGTATTCATATGTAAATCTCAGATATTCACCAGAATGTTGCTTTTTAAGTACTGCCATATTTTTCTTTGCAAGTGCATATGGAGCAAGTAGCTGGAGGTAATGTTCCCTCTAGAGACTCAGAAATTTGTTTTAATGTGAAACAAAAATGTCAGAGTACTAAAGCTCTCAGGCTTTTTCTTCCTTTGCAAGGAAAGTCCTCAAGGGAACTTGGATAGAGAAATTCACTCTAAAGAGATTAACAAAATCCAATTAACTTGGTAAAACCGTTAAATAAATTAGCAAATTTGGTAATCAGAATGTTGTCCTTTTTTGTTTGCTTAATTCTAGCATTAATAGCTTAACATGGTAAATGTTTAACAAAGGAAAGCCCTCTTTTTTGTCACACACAAACATAGATAAGTTCATGCATTTAGAAGACTTTTGTTTAAATTGAAGAGCCCCTGAAGGAAGTTCAACGTAGTTGCTCATGAATCAAATTTGATCAACATCACCTCGTTTGGATATAGAAAGACAGTGTTTTTGTATTTTAGTATATTGTGTGTATATATACACTGTGTACATAGATAAATATAACTGTGTATTCATATCTCTGTGTGTGTACATATATTTTTTTCGTATGCATATGAACTCATCAGAACACATATACTCACCAGACCTTTTCTTAAGTTTCTGGTATGTTGGATAAATTAGAATCACTCGCCACTAAAAGTAGGAAAATTGAAGTGTTCTTCTCCATTTACTTTCCCACAAAGGGTGACTTTCACACTTTGAACAAACCTACAAACTCCAAATATTATTTATCCAAACGTTTCAAGCTTCACATTGAATTTAATATGAAAAAAACCCCAAACCAACCCACTAAGAGACCCTCAAACCTCTACTTCTTTCTGAAGCTAACGATGTAAATAGAAACTACATAAGCAATGTCCTGTGTGTGTCTCAAATCTGGATCTAAAGGAGTCAATGTAGGGCAGAAGATACTACACTTGTTTTTCAAAAGTCTCTCCACTACTGTATTGGGTAGAATGTCATTGTTCCTAATGCAGAAAGATTTGCCAACTGGTAAAACCTAAGGTGTGTAGTGACAGGCTGGTCTCTAATGGGACTGATGCTGGTTAGCAGAGCCTGTCCTCACATCCCTGAGAAGCTTTCTGCCACCCACACCCAACAACCCCAAACCCCATCTGTTCCCCTCCAATTTGCCCCAAGCCACATCCACCCTCTTTTCTGTGGGGAGAGGTAAGTGCCACTTTTGTAGCAGTTATGGCTTTCCATCACGTTGGTGATGATCTGGGTGATGAGGACCTGGTTATGGTCAGGGGGGAAGTATCACTAGATGCCTAAGTGCATTTAACACTTTGATGCAGCTGAAAAGGATCTCCACAAATAGTTTGCCACTGTTTTAGGTAAGGTGAATTGACTCAGTGATACTCAGGGGCATGAATAATAAGAATGGACAGCTGGGTGCTGGTTTAAGGACTCCCATCAAACAGAGCATCCTTTGTCTCTTACCACAGCCGTCTGTCAGACCATGAGGAAAACAATGAAGGACCCCGTGGACACACTGGCAGAGCAGGCGGCTGTCCTTGGTCCACTCCCCGTGCCTCACTGTGCCACAGAATCTGTGATATTAGGAAATAAGAGCAATAATAAAAAAAGCCTAGGAAGTGGAATGACCCATCTTGAAAGTAAGCTTGTTACTATTTCTGGGGAAAAAAATCCACTCCACATTTTGCTCACCTGATATGTTTATCATGTTTGCGATCTCTACCAGTAAAATACTTTGGACATACACAGAAAGTCCCCAGGAAACATGTTTCTCCATTTTGACAGCAGTTCCTGTTCACCTCACAGGCTACAGTCAGAAATAAATTGTTACTACAGGAAATTTGTTGAGCAAATAAGATACCCACTTTAGCTGCAGACAGCTGGGCCACCAGTTTAAGCCTGATGCTTTTAAAATTCACTTTGTTTGCCTATTGCAAAGACTCTGTACAGTTATCCCATCTTGTTAGCAGATTCAAAAGGTCAAAGACTAAATTAAGCAGCATCCTTATAAGTTTTAATTACTCTTTCAGTAACAGATACAATTGCCTTCAGGCTTTTGTTTTTGTTCCTGTGCTTAATCAGAGATTAAAGTCTGTAGAGGCACTCAGTCGAGGACTTGACCTTTCATATATTCTTTAAAAACATAGAAAGAGTTACTTTCTTTGATCCAGTTTGCTAGCTACAAAGTCTGCAAAAGACATACAAACCCTGGTGTCCAAACAAGGAGACTACAACTCTCAATTAGACTATTTCTGGGCTAGATTGGTCTGGATTCTTAACAAAAAGAAGTGGGTAAGAAGGTGGCACCAAGAAGAAAACTCTCTTTACTCATGTGTATATTCAGAGATGTTTTGAAAGATGCTTCCAGAGAGTGAAAAGAGACAAGTGTCATATATATCTAGTGAGCAGGCACTGCACATCCAGCTGCAGTTGAAGCTGGTAACACACATCTTACATCAAGTATAAAAGTATCAGTTCTTTATACTCTCTCTCCATGGGAGCTGGGGGAAATGTTATGAAGCATCAAAGAAAATAGCTCTGAGTCAGGGCAGTAGCTTTCAGCACGGATTCCTTCATATTCCCGTGGCAAATAAAGTGCTCCAACTTTGTTAATAGCACGGAGAGCAGGCTAAAGGAGGCATCTCTATTACTGCAGTTTTCTTTTTCCCCCCTAGAAATTTGGAATTAAAAGTTTAGAATTTTAGAAATTATATTCTCCCCAAGTGAGGGGAATAAGAGAATTTAGAGGAGGCAACAGCCAGTGCTGCTGATGCATGTCCCAGGGCACTGACTGGCGGGACAGTCTGAGATTGGCATTCTGGGCCCTGTGTATGAAACTGGGAGTTCCTTACATGCTGGCTTCTTGAGCCTGAAACTGCCCTCACATCTCAAAATTGGAGCACAAGGTGAAAAGTGTTTCTCTGACTAGTACTAGCCAGTGTTTAATTGGTGGTACAACCTGTAGTTGCTGCATGACCTGTGAAGGGGGGAGGATTTGGCAGAAGCTTCTGAACTTGCCTCTACATCTGCTTCCTTTCTTTAAACAAAACCATCAGCCCTTGCTAGCTTTCTGCACCGATTAACAAAAGTAATGAAATGATGATGCGGCACTTCCCATTTCTCCATAGGACCAACGTACTTCAAGTATTTTGATGGATATTTTAGCAGGCATTTGTGATATCTTCCGGAGCACAGAAGAGTGCATTTGTGTTCATGAAAGGGCTTGCTAACTGTGTTGCCGATGGCTGCCTGCATACTTACCAGGCTTCACAGGTTCAAGGACTCCCTGCTATCTGCCAAAGAAACCACACTGTGGTGTAAAGGTCCTTTACAAGGAGTCTGCATGTTTTCATTAACACGTAGGGCTTTTGTTTGTCTGTTTGTTTTTAACTAATGTAGCTATCAGTATGTACCAATGCCTTTCATGCATTTGTGCATTTAAAAGATGTAACAGAAAGTATCCTCTGGAAAACAGACTATTATATGACTTTCGTGCCCTTTTTCCCCCTCTAGAAACACCTTCACAGTGGACATGAAAATCAATTATATCCTCATGTGCTGAACAACTTACCATGTGTTAACCCAATGAAAGGTAAGATGTCAGAAGCGTTTCTCCTTTTCCTCTTGGAAATGAGGTTATTAATTTCCTTAAAGGTGTTTAAAGTCGAGCTCTGATTTTCCTGGCTTGGGGAATTGATACAGTTTTCTCCTTTGCACCCTTTAAACAGATAAATGAAAAAAGGACAGTGACATTCTTGGGCACAACTAAAACACATAATTAACATATGACAATACTTAGAAAAATTGACAGCATAAAATGATTTCTTATGAAAGTAATGAACATCAAAGCTATAATTTTAGAAAGTGATAGACAAGCTGATGTTAGTTTTATATCTTATTTTAGCTATTTGTCTTTCTGCTTCACAGTTCAATCAAGTGTTATTACATGGGTTCAGGATGTGGTGGAGTGATAAAATAAAAGACACTGGAATATTTGAAATCTTAATTTTGTTATTTACATGAAGAGTAACAAGGGATCAGGGCATATACTGTGGGTCCTGAATGGGCAATAGATAGACCCTATAACCAGATCCTGCTCACTCTGAAACTCCATGTGGATGTCCTGCAACCTTCATCATGCAACAGAGCGTGGCTCACTGAAGAAGCCAAAGAGAGCAACATCGCAGAATATCCTAAACCGACAAACAGGAGGGTAATGTCACTCACAAGAGTAACCCCATTCATGTATAAAGATGTCTGAAAGCTGAGACTATAAGACAGTAGTTATTTTAATGCTAATTATTTACAGGAGAGGAAGGGAACAGTCTTTAGTATTTTTTTGCTTGATAGAACCACTGCCCATTAAAAAAAAAAAAAACCAAGAAATAAAGGTTATGTCTTACCAGTTTCAAGCTGGAGCACTTGTAAAGATAGTGACATACTTAAAAGAAACCTGCAATGCAAAGATGAAGATATTTGAATAATGAATTCACAAAACCCGTATTAAGTTATAGCATGAAGTTAGTGAAACATAATTATAACTATAATTTTGGAACATATAAGGGGAAGGAAAATAAACTATTGTCTAGGTACAACATAAGTATTATGGAAGAAGCAATCCCTCCCAGTTTTAAGTAATTACTAGAAAAAGAAGTGTGAAAGGTACAAAATACAAGAATTTACTAACTAAAATTGATGGATTTATTTTATTCCCCTGTAAGCAGTAGCAAACATTTTAAAGACTGCAATTCTATTATTAGAAAAAAAAATTCTTACCTAAAAAGCTTCATATTTTTTCTCTCTGGTCTGCCTGTATTTCACTTCTTTCCTTGCACACGAAATTCCTCTGCTATAACTTTACACTATTAGGTACACAAAAAAGAATTATTTTGACAGGGAAATTTTGGTGAAATATAGAAATGAAAGTAAAGCCAATCCTCTGCTTATCATCCAAGAAAAAATTGGTGTACTTCACTCTGAGCTTTAACAGGGTACTCCCTGCAGCAAGTAATTTACAGACAATCAACACCTTTCTACTCTCGCCTCCCATTTCCCTACTTGACCCCTCTTCATTAACCCAGCAATTTGCAATGACATTGGGTGGTGGATTTATCACAGGACCTGCTCTGAAGTGGTCTCTGGGGGCAACAGAGCTAAAGGTAAATTGAATTTCCTATGTGAAAGCCTCTCTTTCTTTTTTTTTTTTTTTTTTTCATTTTTTTTCTGGTCTTAAAATGTAATATCATTGCCATGACTCAGGTCTGGTTAATGACATAAATATGGAGCTATGTGGTCAATGTACTATAATCCCTAGAATAAATTAGGGACTGATGGTAATATTTTGAACTTAGTTCTGTTTTAATATTTTCTATTTTCTGTATGGCTTTTTGGTTTAGAGTATATTTTTAATGCTACATGCAATATTTTGAAGATTGGTTTATTTTAGCTTAACAATATTAGGGTCTCAATGTTACTGTCCTGGGAGGTGAGAAAAGGAGTTTTGAACCTAGTCTGTTGTGACCTAATCTAAACCAAAACCACATTGTATGTCAGAATTTGCTTTGCTTTAACTAAACAGATGGCACTAAACCAGTGCAAGTCTGTGTGGAAACAGTCACAATGAAACTTACTACCCTCCTGGACATTTGCATGACTCAAAGAGCATGTCTTTCATATATCATCTGCAGTAATGTCAAAGCCTCAAAGTTGAACTGATTGACCTCCCCACAAAACTTTCTTCAGACAGCTGAGTTAGGCCTGAGCCTTTTGGCTTTACTTGGTTTGCATTCTGTTTCTTGATATTGCTTTTATTTTCTGGCTTTGCTTTTCCAAAGACTGCTCTGCACTCACAAACAGAGCAGTCACTGAATTTCTACTAAATGAAGACCAAGATTGTCATGTGACCGTGTGGTACCAGGAGTTTAGATTATCATAGAATCATAAAATCATTTAGGTTGGAAAAGACCTTTAAGATCATCCAGTCCAACCATAAACCTACACTACCAAGTCCACTTGACCAAGTCGACTCCTACCAATTAGGGGTAGACTAGTAATTAATTTCATGTTTCCTGGCTTGGTGGCTGGATTATTTTTTAATGAAAGTAAAATTAGGAATCATGAAGGTTGGAAAGGATGTCTAAGATCATCAGTTCAACCATCAACACAATACCACCATGCCTACTAAACCATGTCCCAAAGTGCCATGCCTACATGTTTTTTGAACACCTCCAGGGATGGGGACTCCATCACCTCTCTGGGCAGCCTGTTCCAATGCTGGACTACCCTTTCCATGAAGAAATTTTTCCTAATATCCAATCTAAACTTCCCCTGAGGCAACCTGAAGACATTTTCTCTCATCGCTAGTTACATGGGAGAAGAGCCCAACACCCACCTCACTACAACCTCCTTTCAGGGAGTTGTACAGAGCAATAAGGTCTCCCCTCAGCCTCCTCTTCTCCAGGCTAAACAACCCCAGTTCCCTCAGCCACTCCTCATAAGGCCTGTGCTCCAGACCCTTCACCAGCTTTGTTGCCCTTCTCTGGACACGCTCCAGCACCTCAATGTCTTTCTTGTATTGAGGGGCCCAAAACTGGACACAGTATTCCAGGTGTGGCCTCACCAGTGCCGAGTACAGGGGGACAATCACCTCCCTGCTCCTGCTGGCCACACTCTTCCTGATACAAGCCAGGATGCTGTTGGCCTTCTTGGCCACCTGGGCACACTGCTGGCTCATGTTCAGCCGGCTGTGAACCAACACCCCCAGGTCCTTTTCAGCCAGGCAGCTTTCCAGCCACTCTTCCTCAAGCCTATAGCATTGCATGGGGTTGTTGTGACCATTGACGTACCAGGAAGAAGGCACATGGGTTTTACCTACAGGAAATACTTTTCAGATTTACGTGCTGGAGTCTTGAAATTTGATGAGCGACATATCCAGTGTAACAATCCTGTTTCTTGTTTGGTTTTGCCCTTGGAGGTCAATAGGGAAAGAGCACCTATTTAAGAGGCATAATGAGCAAGGAGTAGCTTTGCTCTATTGGACTAATCTAGATCAATTCATTGCTCCTCTAATGATTTACTCCCCCAAACCGATGCTATCACTTCCCAGCATACCTTCTGCATATACACATACAAATGACTTTGAAACAATCACCATCCTCAGCATCCTGGGACAATTTAAGGAGAATAAGACTTGGAAATTGAAGTGGTCGTCATTTCTATCAACGTTGATTTAGGTTAATGATTGTAAATAATAATTACTAGTTGATTTTTGAACACCTTGTCATTGAAAGCTCCCCAGTGATTACAGCACATCTAGGTCATTTAGATGAACAGTTCCACTCATTCCAAGGCAAATGAGCAGGATTTGTGGCTGAAATCTAGGCCCTTAAGCACAGCTTAAACTTTTGCATTCCTTGAATAATCCCACTGGAAGGGATTCATTGCACACTATCACATTTGTCTTGTGTGAATTACTGTTTCACCGTTTCTCCTCTCAAGATGAAAATTCTGGCAGCACGCATGGCAGATGAATAATTTTAAAATCTGACTTTTCCTTCTTGATTCTTTACAACATTTATCTGTTTTAAAAAATATATTTAATTAAAATTAGGATAAATATACAGTTGCTGTAGTGAGCCCTGAGGAGTCTAGGAATACTAAGTGTGAAATAAGCTTGCTTAGTTACCAGCCATTACTAGGAAGTTCAAAGTCCTTGCTACACTATTTGAATCAAAGCCTATTTATTTTCTCTACTATCCTGTCATTTCTTTAAAGTTTGATTTTTGCTAAGGTTTATTAGTAGGCAATTTATTTTGACCGAACATTTTCTTAGAAATCTTCATGTAAAATCAGCTTATTAAAGATTGTTTTGAAATACTAACCACTGTTTTAAACTTTTTTTTTTTTAATAAACAAAAAGTAGCAGTAAACTTAAGAGATAAACTTGGTTTTTTGGATGCTTTCTTGTTAAAATTAATATAACGATTTCCTGCTTTCTCTTTTGATTTCTTTTTGATTTTTCTGCAAGGCAAAATTGAAAGGCAGTGCTTTTGGGTAGGTGCAATAAAACTTAGCAGCTATTTAAAACCTAATGGCTCTCTGGGTGGGAGCCTGTGTGTGTGTGCCAGGGTGGAAGGTGTCGAAATAGCAAGGCAGTTAACACAAAGACTGTTCGAGTTTGTCATTGTTGGGTCTTATCATCATGTTGCCCTTTGCCTGACTGTGAAACCGGTGTGTTTTCTCAGAAGCAGAGATTAAATCTCAAGAGCGTTAGAACATAATAGTAAACTAATTTTTTTTTTTTTCCGGTTCTGTCAATATAAATTACAGATTTCCTTAACTTGCTTACTTCTTACAGGAGTTTTGCAGTTTCTCTCCTGTTGGTGTGTATTTATGCCAAGGGTATGATCAAATCTGGTATTCCTATAGCGCAGTAGTGACTGAAGCCCCTTAGCTGCATTCTAACCATAGCTTAGCATGAGTAAGGTGAGTAAAGCTGGTGAATTACACCTCTTTCAAAGACATCATCCAGAAAGTGCTAATGTTCCCTTACCTGTGTGTTTTTCATATCTCTGTGGTTCAGTTCCACATTTATAAAGCATAAATTAAAGTATTTCCTTGCATCAGAAGAGCTTTATGTGCCTATATTCATTCACAAATGTGATGAGTTACGTAAAGATGTTCATAAACATATTGATGAGAAAGTAGTGTTATAAATGGCTTCAGAATAATGGGCCTGCCTATCTAATGGTTAAAACCATTTTCAAAGCAGTTGCTAAGATTGTGGTTTTCATCTTTTTGATACACATATTATACCAGGAAAATGCAGCTGTCTGAATCTTGTAAGGATGATGTATAACTCTCTTCTCCATAAGCTCATGGAAATTTTACCCTGGGTCACTGTTGTCAAATATCAGTTTCATATTCCACATTTGGCTAGAAAAAATTTACAGACTCATGTGCACATTTTGTGCAGCCCAGTGGCACCATTATGTAGGCATTTATGCATGTGTTTTCTGAAGGAAATGAAGGCTCCTAGGATGCTTGAGGCATTCAGGGTTAAAGAGCAGGAGAAGAGGGAATTTTAAGAGGCTGGACTTGTCTAAATGTAGGTTCTTTGTGCAATGTAAGTCCATGGTCAGGGTAAGCAAAAGAAAATTAAAAAAAAATCAGATGTTAAGGTTAAAATTGACAGGCAAAATTGTATATGGAAATTATGCTAATACTTTAAATATATCCTTATGATTCTTCCTGTTGTGAAAACTTTTAGAGGAATTGGGAAAAATCTCCCTTCAGTGGGTTAATTAGGGAGAGATTCTCTGTGTGCATACTTAGGAATCTCACTTTTTTTTCAGGTTTGGCTCATGCTGCAAATGTCTGTCAATGCTGCTCAGACATTGTGATTCTTTGAACCAACAGGATTTTCTTTGTGATGAGAACAAACAAGTCACCCAATGAAAAGAACTGTTGTATTCGGTTTGTACAAGGCCTCACTTTGTAAAACTGATCTTGTGTGTTAATGTGTTTTGTCCTTGGAGTATGTCTGTTTTAAATGCAGGTAAACCCCATGTATTTAGTTACAGTGTACCACACTGTCATAGTAGATGTGTCTTGATCTGTTATGGGCATTGTGCAGTCAAACAAATATAAATTGAAACTTATTAATTGGTGTTTAGAAAAATCCATTTCCCAGTCAAGTTCAAAAAGAGAATATAATGCCTTGTTTTTCAAGAGCTGCCTGTTTCAAGAAGAGGTCGTGCATGGTACTGACACAAATAAAGTGAGAGTTAATTTCTTGTTAACGAGTTAAAGATGTCAAAAGGACAATAGCTTTAGGGCTCAATTATGTCTCTGCAGAAGCCTATGAGAGTGGAGAAGAGCACGTCAGTTTAGATTTTTTCCTACCCAGTCATGTTTTAACACAGAAATGTCAATGAGTTCCTCTTTTTAAAATCCTTTGGGCTCACATGTGCTGTTTCTGAAATAAATAATTTGGTATTTGAAAGTGTAGATATAAGGACTTTTTTGAGATGTTTTAACACAGATTATTTCTGTGATCTGTGTTACAATTTGATCCCACAAATATTTGTACTGGTAATCTGGACATGCGTAGAGCTGTGACACAGGGCTAAGAACCAAGTTATGGTGTTAACTTCATTCTGAAGTTGCAACAGTCATCTTCAGGACAAGAATATTTCCCAAAGGAGTTTATTTGTTGAAAGATGCTCTTGAAGGATTCACAAAGGTCCAGACACTGCCCCACATTCTGCAGCTCCACACCTGGAGATGACCTCTCCCAGTACCTCTGTGCATAGCCTTTGTCACCCTAAGCAGTGTCTTGTCTCTAAAATTAACAGGCAGCCCAAGAGAAGGCAGAAGAGTATCCACATGTCATTATAAAGCACTGCTGCCTTCACCTGTATGTGTGAGGCTGACTGGGGAAATGTGTAAATGCATCTCTCCAGGGCTGTAGGATGTGACATGCTGGCCATGCGCAAAAATCTTCTACATAGTCTGAATGAAAACAGTGTGGAGGAAAGCTCGCTAACAGCCAGTGTGAAAATGTTACAGAGGGAACTATTTTCTCCAAATGCTTTATGCAATGTTACAGTACAACTATAATTGAGGTTTTCAGCTATTTACTTCAGGGATTAATTATACACTGCTGTAAGAGATGGAGGTAAGAACATTTGTCTGAATACTCACTGTTTAAACCTTAATGATGAACATGGTATCTCCACTGTTGACTTGAAGATTTATACCTAGTTCCCTGGTATACCAGCTTCACCTTGTTTATACTTATGGCCTTCGCTTGCTCTTTCTTGTGTTGCCTGCTTTAGTGCCTCCAGCCCATGCACTGCATCCCTGCCCGTAGGTGTTCAGAAAATGGGTATTAGCAGGTCTGACAATGAAAAATATCTTTTGGCATTATGTTTAAAGAATAAGCAGATGTAGAGAAAAACATCAAAATAAATTCTGAAAATAAATTTAAAGGTACCTTGGCCCCAAATATCTCTAATGCACAGAACCTTTACAGCAGCTGAGATCGCATGAAAAACATTTCTCCAGTCAAAATCCTTAAAGAGATTTTCAACTTGGAACAATAATCAAGGAACTCTGCTTCTTAATGCTGAAATTATAGATAATGGTCCGTATTTCCACAAGTGTGCAAGGAAAAACTTTTCTTTGGGACTGGTCATGGAGCCACTATGTGTTTTGCTCCTCTTACCCATGCTGAGGGCACATGATCCTGTTCCATGCCAGTCTTATCTGTCTTCAGGATTTTTCAGTGGTTGGATAAGGTGCCTGTAGATTTGGTTCTTTCTAGCTTAAAATAGCCACCAAAGACTTTGTATCTCCAGTCATCTCTCGTGCCTTACCCAGGGCATGCAAAGACACCACCTCTGCCAAGTGAAGAAAACTTCCCTCCATTTGGCTGCAAACCAGTCCTCACATTAACAGAGAAACCAGGAGCGCAGTTCCTCCTATCCCTACCTCACAATAATTATTATGTCTTAAGGCCATCAGGACATGACAAGGGGCTAAGATCTCTATAGTGCAGCTGCAGCTAGTTTGCACAACTTCTGCTCATGGGCAGAGAGTTGTCTTTGTCCCTGTTTCATGTAAGGAGACATTTTGTGACTAGTGTTCTGCTGCTACATCTCCAGGCTGAGCCTGGTGTAAGCTTCTGTTTGGTCTTTGTGACCTAGAAGTTCTATTTCTGCAGGTCTTTCAGCTCTACATCACTATGCTTTCCTGTAACTCAGTTCTAGATGACAACAACCTGAAGTGGCACTTCCCAGCTTGGTCCAGATATATGGTTTGCCAAAGTAAACATCAAATTTAAATCCCCTGCTCCTTCTTCTCTTTCGTTAGTTGAGTAGCATCTGCATCCCTATGAAACAGCAGAGTCAAATCCAGCCACCTGCATCACTGCAAATACACGTGCCATCTGCTTCTTATTAAGGGCTGTCAAATTCACATCATTCAGAAGTGGGGTTTGCTGCCAGAGAAGCTGTTCAGAAGCAGCACTGGAAAAATAATGAATGCCAAGAAAGTAATCACAGGAATGTGTTAGTTTTACTTCTCATATAATTTTTATAGTTTCTCATAGATACGCTACAACCATGAGAATAAAAATGGCAAGAGATGGCTTTCCCATCCTGAGACATCTGCCCATAGTACAAACCAGTTAATAAATGTAGAACTGCAAAGAGGCAAAGGATTTACCAGGAAAACTATATATGGTAAGATAACGTGTGGTGGATGCTGCTATGCTTAACCATTCTGTACTTTTCTGCAAGTGAGGAAAGTAAATTAATGTGATATTGCCATGGAGACATGGTCTTTATGACACTTTCTTGGTATCAAACAGATTTGTAAATCATCATGCTGTTCCCACACAATAGAAACATTCAGAAGTGTAAAGGAGAGAGGACCCTGATAACCACCGAAAGACTGAGTAAGGGTGAGCTTGACCTTGATAAGGAGTTCAGCTAAGTTACCAGTGCCTGTTTTTCCTCCCAAATTTGGAAGGTTGTAGTTCAAAGAACTGATGGAAAGTGAGAGCATGTTGGTGACCCCTGATGAAGATCAGAAGAGAGGGACTGTCATTTGCTGAGCAGAGCAGAGTAGCCATCTCCTAAAACTGAACTGGGGAGGTGTCTTGGAGTCCAGGAGGGAGAAAACTGCAGAGACTCACAGAAAGAGCAACATTCATTGCCTTCCACAGAAACGGTGTAACAGGCTCAATGACTGAAATGCAGGAATGAGCCACAATTACTCTTCTCTGTCTCGCTCTTGCACTAATCAGGATCACATTCAGTGATCCATGTCAGAGGCCTTGGTTACTGCCTTGCCTATTTTCATGCCTGAGTGAGGCATGAGTGAAGTACCTATGGGTTTAGGCTGGGGCAGCTTTGGGCAGTCTAGTAGCCGAGCTGTGGGCATGTGGGAGAACATTTAGGCTAAAATGACATAGGTTCTGGAAATATCTCCTTTAGAGTTAGGCAGCTGCTGTGTTTTGATCTCACATGTCTTAGCTTGCTCTTTATGGTTCAACATGCTGGGTCTCCTGGGTCTTTCAAAGAAAAAGATCAAATTAAATAAGAGACTGGTCCAAGATGAGTTTTAACATTTGGTGTTCTGAAAGAAAAGCTAGTAGCACCTTAGCTAAATCATTCTTCCAGCTCAGCTATGTGTTGTCTCATTCTTTCTGGGGTATGGAAGTAGAGAAATGTTACAGCAATATTACACTAGGAAGGAAGTATTTTGCTCCTGAAAGTCATTCTATTCAGGTAAAGCAAAGTCTCTGTCAGGTTATTTGTGCTGTGAAATTGAGGAGCTTTATTTCCATTTTCTTGAAAAAATATTGCTCTTGAGCTGAAAGAAATTATAAAAGAAGAGATCAAGGTCAGCATAACCATAAAAGTAATTTGTGATGTTCATAACTGATGTGTAAAGAAGGATTATTTGGTTGAATACAATAGTCTCTGGCCTGAGGTGGCCACTTTCTTGAATAACCCGTTTTAATGTGTACACATGTTGGATGAGTAAATGCTTTGTACAGAAGATACCCTAAAATAAGAGCTTCTGTGCAAGCAGTTCCATAGACAGTCTTCAAAATGTTCAACCTGGGTCAATTTTCATAAAGGATTGTTTAACTCCATGTTGTATACATGCTGGATTTTTTTTTTGTTTTTTGTTTTTTGTTTTTTTTTTTTTGGTAGTTGCTTTGCCCAAAAGTTCTGGAGGGTTAGATTGCAAAACAATGATGGAAAAAGGGTCTTTTTCCCCCACCAAAGCACGGGAATGAAACATGGCTTTAAGGAGAACTGAAGAACTTATCCAGGACAGGTTTGCTATTCATGTGACTATGATAGAAAGTATAGTTTTCTGGAAAACAATAAGTGGAGTAAATCATAGTACTGGGATATGTAATTTATGAATGAGCCAAAGCCATACATGCTAAAAGTTTGCAGTATTTTGGCTAGTTTGGGTGCATTTTGATAGTGTTTGGCAAACAGTCAGTGTTTCCTGGCAGACAGGGAGCCAGACTGGTACACAGAGATGTGATCATAACCAAGCTCCAGCGCTGGCCAGTTATGTGCCCTAAAACACAACAGTTGTTTTCCATATAAGTGAAAGAATGAGGTAATAAGTCTCATCTTTAAGTGCTCTGAGGCCTATTAATAAAAATCACTATTTAAATTGTAGGTATATGTTACTGTTTGGTGGCTTGGATTTTTTTTTTTTTTTTAAATTTTATTAATGAAATGCTTTTTCATTCAAACAGACGGGGGAGGTAGCATGTTAAATAGCTCAGACATGGGCAGAATGGAGTCTGTCCTAAATAGCCAGGATGAGTGGTGTCCTGTGCAGCTCTGCTCTCCATCAGCCATGTTGCTGGCACCCCTCTATCTCCTGTGCAAGTATGTGAGCAGGAAGAGAATGAGATCAGGGAGCAGATCTAGCCAAAAGCCACCCAAACAAAAATATGTGTATATCTGTTTATTTTGGCTGGATGGGTTCTCTGACTTGCTTCGCTGTGCATTCTCCCCAGCAGATCTGTGAGTACAAGAAGGGAGGTGGGGAGGCTAGAGGGGAGGGCACAGCTCATGGCTAGGAGTGGGGCTAAGATTCGCTAGTGCATGTCTGCTCACTTATTTGTTAAATTGCAGACCATGGATCACCCTGTGAGCTTGTGTTGAGGAATCTTTAGTAAAGGCTGGTCTCCTGGCCCTCCAAGATTTCCATTCAGTGGAGTGAAACCTTAAGGATCAGAGCAAAGCTCTCCCCGAAAATCCTGCAAGAAGTGGGGGCTGAGAGATGGGCATGGGACAAGCAGGCTGTCTTGTGTGTTGAGGGCCTGGGCCATGCTGCAGAGCTCCTCTCTTGAGCTCAGGTGCTTGTCTTCACACTGCATCAGCTGGGCTAAAGGCTCTCTGTATTCCCACAGGTCAGTAGGTCCCCAAGGGCTGTAGAAAAATCCTTGGTATTTCTGACTCGCTGGTTCTTGTTAATATGACAGCTTTTGGGTTATTTTGTTATATGATGAGGGCTGAATAAGGGTGCCTAGGGCTTTTGGTACCATTTCAGTGTGCACATATATGCATGTGTAGTTCTAGTAACTACTGTGGAACAATTTGCAGAGCTCCTTTTGGAGTGGGAGCTGATACCATTCATGGGATCATTCAGCAACCCACAGAGTCCCGCTGCTCTTGCTTTTGGTATAGCTGATCCTCGGTTTTGAAGCTGCTCTCTGTGGGTAAAAGGGCTATCCCAGGATTTGGCCTTCAGTGTAACACTGCCTATTAATAACCTGCAAGCAATACAAGGATTATATGAGCTGATTCCTGTTTACTTTTCTCTTTCAATAGACTACCTGCTAATTTCCCATCCCTTCCCTTTAAAACATGACCTAAATCATGAAACACTGCTTAGATATTCTGACAACAGCATTTAATCTAGGTAAATCAAGTCAAACATAGAACATTTTTTTTTCCCAATTGGTTTCTGCTCTAACCTTTCTGATTACAATAATCTTAAATGCCACATGAAGTTTCATTCACATTGCTTGGACATTAAATGAACTATTAGGTAGTGTAGGATTAGAGCAACATCAAAGCCCTCATAGATTTTCAGCATTATGCAAAGCCTCTCATTTTCCTTTTGACTTAGAGCACCATGAAGATTATAGGTTGTATTCAATAATTATACCAGCACTGTTCTTTCCTGTCCATGGGTAAGGCTGTGTCAGTATTTCTATTATAATCCCCTATTTTCAAAGGACTTTATTACTTGTCCATAAAAATTTGTTCTGGGGTAGAATTTGGTATTAAACTCTCATCCTGGGATAAAGAGAAGAAAAACTATTTAAACACTTGGTGACTGCTCCCTGGTTTTAGAGATAGTATGTGCATTTTAAAGCAGTTGGAGTCAGTGCCTGAAAATTCTCTATCAGTTTTACAGTTCAAAACTAGCTTTATTTTTTACAGTGAATGTTGGCAGGTTGCTATTAGACTGCTTGGTGGATTTGTTCTTTCTCTTTCCCAAAGCAGAAAAGAGGCAAAGGGTCACAAATACAAAGCACTCAAATCTCAGAGTAAACTTTGCCAGTGACCTCTGACACCAGGGCTACTGCACTGAATCCTCTAGGACAGAAGAGTAGTGAGATTATAAAAAGGAATATGTGCAAGGAGTGAGGTGGGAATAAAAACAAGCCTCTGGGAAAGGTTCAGTGCTTTTAAAGCAGCTGCAACCGAGATCTTGCACACTGCTCACTAAGAAGAAAATGGTTGCAGAGGAGGAGGAAGAGCTGAGGGAGTTTTTTCTTTGTGAGGAATGCTCTGGGGGTCCTCTTATTAGTAATACATATCCTAAAAGTAGGATGAATTGTAGAAGTGTAGGATGTCATATTTACTCATTAGTATAAAGTAGATTGTGTTGGTAGAAGAGTAAGTTAAGAGATGTAAGTAGGGATCCTGGAACAGCACTTTATAAACTGTCCCTGTACTGGCCTAACTCTCCAAATGGCTACCAGCATCTACAGACAGCAGGCTGCCAACAGAGAGGTGCCCTGCAAATGTATGGCGTCAACCTAAAGAGCTGTGAACTAGGTGTATCACAGCTGCCTTCTCTGGAGGCTCTCAGACAGAACACGTCTTTGGGCATTCTGGTTTGATTTTTCTCTTCTTACTGCAGGCACTGTGCTGTCCTTGCTCTCATTATAGAATCAGAAAATCACAGAATCGTAGAGTTACAGAACGGTTTGGGTTGGAAGGGACCTTTAAAGATCATCTAGTCCAACCCCCTTGCCACAGGCAGGGACATCTTTCACTAGATCAGGTTGCTCAAAGTGCCATCCAGCATGACCTTGAACACTTCCAGGGGTGGGGCATCCACAACTTCTCTAGGCAACCTGTTCCAGTGTCTCACCACCGTCATTGTAAAAAATTTCCTCCTCGTGTCCAATCTAGACCTACCTTCTTTCAGTTTAAAACTGGTACCCCTTGTCCTGTCTCTATAGGTCCTGGTAAAAAGTTGTTCTCTGTCTTTCTTATAAGCCCCCTTTATGTATTGAAAGGCCACAATAAGGTCTCACTGGAACCTTCCCTCCTCCAGCCTGAACAACCCCAACTCTCTCAGCCTTTCTTCACCGGAGAGGTGTTCCAGCCCTCTGATTTGATGGCCCTCCCCTGGACCCGCTCTAACAGGTCTATGCTTTTCTTCTACTGAGGACCCCAGATCTGGATGCAGGACTCCAAGTGGGGTCTCACCAGAGTGGAGTAGAGTGGCAGAATCACCTTCCTTGACCGGCTGGCCATGCTTCTTTTTATGGAACCTAGGATACAATTGGCTTTCTGTGCAGTGAGCACACATTGCCCGCTCATCCCCCCCTATCCCCAAGTCCTTCTCCACAGGGGTGCTCTCAATCCCTTCATCCCCCAGTGTGTATTGGTACTGGGGATTGCCTTGACCCACAGGGCCACTCTCAGAATGGGAGTCTCATCCTGAGGGGGAAAAATTCAGACCTGTAAATTCAGAGACCATTCAAAAAGCTATCTATATTTTGACATACTTTGTAATGGATATGAATATTCCTCATCAACCTTGAAACTTCAGGACTCTCTTATCAGTGCTACTTGTAGCATGTAAGTTGGTTTTACTGAAACTCTGTCCTCTTTATGCAAGAAGAGGGTGGCTGCAGCTTTTAGCATGGGGAAATGTCTTATCTGAGTATAGAAAGCTCACACAAAACCACGACTTAGGGTCCAGATCTATGTCTAATGTAACTTCCACTGAGCAGCTGCTGCAGATCATGTGTGGTTAATGTGCACATGGCTGAGCTAACACCAGCGGTGATGTCTGAGAGGCTCCACGTGTAACATGGAAAGGTGAGAGGATGAGTTCAAAACAGTAAAACTTGTAATCAATGTTAGGCTTTCAGTTGAATCTCTTCAAACCCTTTTCAGTTAAAGACATTACCTCTTCTTCATCTAGTTTAACTTCCCTCCCCAAAGATCCTGCTTCTCCAGATTCAATGCTCTCCCAGTTCTCTTAATGAATCTGGTATCCCAGTGGCATCTGACTCTTCATTTTCCTCAAACCTTTATGGTGAGAATCCAGTTACATGAGTAGTGATTCCCTCAACATGCAGTGTATTTTGCCACAGCTATGGCACCTTTCATGGATTGATTCAGGATGTTTTTATTTTTCAGTCCTGTTTATTAGAAGAAACTATCTATGGATTTCAGTTCCAGCTGGAGCACTGGCTACTGTGTACATAGATCACATTACCCATGCGGAGCAACTGGACCTTGACTTTGTACCCTACCCAGGCACCATGGCTCTTCCCTGAACTCTGACTCTGTCCCATCTTTCCAATCCCCCTGCACTGTTTCTGTCCTGTTTAGGCAGTGAGCTCTGTGTGGCTGGGATTATCTCTCATGTTGCTTGTATATCATGGGATCAAATCTCGGAGGTAGCTTGTAGGCTTTTCTGCAGTGCAAAATAACTCATCCGTACTTAATACTACACTAAACACAGAATATGGTAGATGAACTTGGTATTGTATGGTGGGTTTATTTCAGCGCTGACAACTTCAAGCACCTCCGAATTGGCCAATAGATCAGTCTCCTCTTCCGTGAAGGTGGCCAGAAGCCCAAAGAAGCATAGCTGCATGGACATGAAGTGGTTGTGCAGTAGGAAACATAAGACTCTTGGGTGTCATGCTGAAGACAGTCTGCTGGGTGATCTCATACTGGGCTGCAGGACAGAATTCACTGCAGAAACTCTTCTGTGGCAGGGCTGGGGAGCTTCAGACGGGTATAGCTGAACCATCTCCCCAGTTTGTCTCTACCATCTTACCAGACATCTTGCCTTTTGCCTGACTTGCATCAGTTGTTCAAATTCAAAACCTGGCCACAGTGAAAGAGTTATGCTTATTTGCTCCTTAATTAGACAACTCCAGAGAGGAGATCCTTGTTCAGGGAAACACACTGGTCAGGAAGGACCACTGAAGCCACAAACTGTATTTAAGCTGTCTCTGTTCAGGCTAAACTGCTAAGAAGCCTGTTAAGTTACTGACAGAATCATTCTTCACAGCTGTCAGCCCTTATCCATACGCTAGAAGGATCATTAATACGGCTAAAATGGACTATCTGTCACTATGGTGCTAACACGCAGTGTACTTCCCATAAATGCTATTTAAAAGGACTTGGGTCCAGATTGTTTAATGTTTGCTTAAGAGGATGGTAAAACTTTACTACATTTGATTTTTGTCACTGTTACAAGCTTTTTCAAAAAGTTCTGTACTATGCATTTGTAATGAGAAAGCGACATGCATTTTCTTGCTACTCAGTGTCAGGATGAAGCAAAGGAATGGTAAAATAATGAAAGCTAGGAAGATAAGCAAGTATCTACCATGTTTTAATTACAAAGCTAATAAAATTAGATTGGCATAACTCAAAATCTCTTGCTGTTACACTCAAAAGCAATGTGGAAATATGGATAGAAAAAGATCAAGAGAAATGAAGTGTTTCTTCAAGGAGCTATTTTATAAACATTTAAGTTATTAAGTTTAACCTGTTTAACTGAATACTGTACTCCTCTGAAACTGCATATTGGTGAAAAATAGTCTCAAGAGCATTTAAGCATCCTCTCTAACCATAATGATTTTATAAACCCCAGCTGATTTCATCAGTTTTTAGCTGATGACTCTTCCAGTCCTACAGTCAAGATACTCTACTGCTTTTTATAACATTATGGCTCATTTCTGAGTCTCACAGAAATTGTGGTTTACTTTTTTTTTTTTGCCTTCTTTTAATTTCTTTTGTGACCTTCAAGGTAAATTAAAGATTTGTATTTTTGTGTTTTCAAATTGTAGGAACCATTTTTATCTTGGAGCCTGCTCCAGTTTCTGATTAAGATTGTTTCTTCACATTTAGGTTTGAATTTTAATGCTACAACACTTTTTTATTTTCCCTGATTGACTCTAGATTATATTTATTTCTCTGGATATGTATTCTTTTTTTGGTAGTAATTTACAAAACTCCTAGGTAGATTGACTGTGCAAAAGTGGTGGTATTTCTATCAAAACATGTTGCCAGTGCTTAGATAAATAAAGATTACATGGCCTAAAGTCCTGAATCTAATGCTGTGGAACCTGAGCCTGAAATAATTCATCTAGATGCTAAAGGTGAAATTGCAAAGATCAGAAGAAAAGTGGCTTAATTCTGGAAATATATTTTCAGAACTCCTCATGGGCTTGGGCTGGAATTGATGCAGTCTGTAAAAAAAAAGTTCCTTTTTATTGTTTTAAAGAGATGATTTTGGGGTGTCCTAGCTTGATAGGGACCTGTTCCAAAGCATTCTTAAGTGACATAACCATATGAGATGTGCAATGAAGGACTCAGATGAGAGTCACTTCCTGGCATGTCTTTTCCTGGCTTTCCATGGATTTCCTCATTCTGACTTACTTTATGAAAAGAGGAGAAGAAGGATCTCAGATATGTGAGATACAAAGAAAAGCTTATTCCAGGGGTACCTCTTTCATTTTTAGAATATGTCAACTCTGATTCCCTCTGGTGTTTACCTTGTGCAGTCACTTATGCAATGAATGAGGGGATGAAAAGTGTTTCCCTTAGCTCACATCAAGCTCTAATTTCAGCCAAAATGGTATAAAAATCAATGCTGTTTCACAATGCAGTCCGGGTAGAGCTTCAGTAAGCATAAGGCACAGACAGATGATGGGAGAATTGAAGTGTGTGAACTGGCATTTTCAAAGAAATCTAACTTTTTACTAAAACCCAATATGAAGTTGTGTGTCTACCTGGTGATTGTTTATTAAAGCACAGCTATATTTTAATTATATTGCTATCTTACATATTACCAGTTGATGTTACTTTAAAAAGAGTCTTAAGAAAAAGACTCAATGGAAGAACATGAGTTTGACAGCCTTTTTTTCAGCTGGCAGGCATACTCTGCTCTCAAGTTTGGTGACATAGCTGCTGATGTCTTGATTTTTGAGTACATGTTCCAAGGTCATCTTTTTTCATGCTTCCATGGATTCCTCAGGCTTCCCAAACATTATTTACATGTTCAAATTCCCACAATAGGTTTGTTTTGACCTTGGGACACACAAAAGTGAATTTAAAAGATAATGAATAAAGAGAGAAAAAATAGCATTTCAAATTTTTGTTTTGCTTTACAAAGAACAGATATTTTAAATATTTAAAACCCCTAAACCCTTTTGCTGTTCTCACCCCACTGGCAATTCAAATATTCCTTACTCTGAAGCAATATGAATTACCAGAGAAGTAGTGAAATGGTCTTATAAAAAGGGACTAAAAGGTTAAACAATTGAGGGAAGAAATTTTTAGCATGCTGAAAACAACCCATTTTGTAGTACATTACCCTAGGCATTCTGGTGGCAACAAAGCAGTCACCCTAAAAAGGAAGCAATTTTATTATGCTAGCCTATTGAAATACTTTGATACTGTTGGAGGAAATGCCACATTTTCTAATGCAGCATTAGGAAGGGAACTAGAAACATTTTTGACTAATGGTGAATGTGGGAGAAGAAACCTGCATTGTTTCTGAAGGTACTGGTTGTTAAGGAATATATACTGGGTCTTAAAGGGAAAACTTGTTAAAGGAAAAAAGGGTACTGGTCACTCATCATGACAGACAGCTGTGAAAATGCATCAAGTTTGTCTGTGAAACAGAGATAACCATCCAGCTATAGACAAGCCACAAAGAAGCAGCCTCAAAACTCCAAGTCATTTTGTCTTTGCTGATATAGTGTTATAAGTTAGCTAATGTGGGTTAACTAATTAAGCAACTCTTGTTGGTGTCTCACAGAACTTTTTTCTCAGGATACATATTAATAGCTTCATACATTTTTAATATGGCAACTAGGATCTGTAACTCCCACCAAGTTTGGCTCCACTAGAGATCTGGGATGTGGTGGCATTTTTTGTGCGTGTTCCCTCTTCCTTAGTCTGAGTTGGGCTCTTCTGTGTTAAAACAAACAAACAAACAAACAACTCAACTATTAGTTAAACAATTTTGAAAGAAAATAGCTTCATTAGATTACAATCAGTCTATACAGAAACCTAAAATGTCAAGGAAATGCTTTTGCTGGGCACTAACTGTGTAACTAAACTCTTTTCCCAGGCATCTACAGCTCAGTAAACCATGATTTACTAGTCTTGAAGACTTCAGAGTACTTCAATCTCTGCTTACCAAATGAAGGGGTGGATGCATAATCTTAAAATCAGCAAGAGACATTTCACCTATGAAACTTCTAACAATGACAGCTAATTAATTACAGCTCATTTAAGCCACAAAGTAAAATTGACTTAATCTTTTTCATCACACCATCATGCTTTCCTACAAAACAATTTTCTTTTTCCCTCAAACATGTAATGAATGTGGGATCTTCAGCTAGATGGGTCTTCAGGTTGGGTTCTCAACATCTTTATCCGTTTTTCCAGCCTCTCCATCCATTCATTTCTGAGCCTAAGGACAGAAACATGTATCAGCTTGTCCCCATATTTTTACAGGCAACAGATTTATACTTTTCACGTTTCCCACCGGTGCTATCCTTTGGTGGCTTTTCCCACTTGTCATGCAAACTCTCTGGCCCCTTAAGAGTACTTTGCAGGATGGCACTTCAAGACTAGCTCTTAAATCCCGATGAGGGCTCACCGGAGCTTTGTGGTTTATCTTAATCTCCAGTGTGCCCTCTCTCAAGCGCTTCTGTGTGCCGGAGTAACTTGTCATCTTCACTGGAGATTGCCTGCTGCCACCTACTGGGTAGCATCACCCAACATTTCCCCAGTCCCCCTCCTCCTCAGAAATGCATTAAAAAAAGTACTGCATAGAGGCTCCTGAGCACTATTTGGCTTGGAAACACTGTGCATGTTGAAACTTCTGTTAGACCCATAGCAGCCAGCTTTAGGTGATAGGTGGCACTTTGGGTTTTTTTTGGTAGTATCTAGGCACCACAGAAAGACTGCCCTAAATAGAAAAGACAGGAATTTCACAGCTGAGGAGTTGAGACATTGAAATTAGGTTAGTTACAATTGGATAAAACATGCTAGAGACTAATTCCAGTGTTACGTCATCTGGTTATTAATGCAAGGCCATTCTTGCTTTTATTTTTTCAAGCATCAATCCAAAGAGAGGTATGAGGGAGATTTTGAAAAAATGCTTTCTCGTTGAATGATCTCAAGCCAAAATAGCCATCTTTGCATGTGCCCTCAACTTATGGAGACTTCACATGAAGTAAAACTGTGCTGATGTTGCCGCAGACTGGTCTTTCTTATTGAGGCTGATGAAAAGAAATGTGACTGATTGAGGTAAATAAGGGTATGGATGATGGTTGCCTTGGTCAGTTAGTACACTTGGACCATCTGCTTTATTGTAGATTTACCTTATGCAAATTAGTCCATCTTAATTAATTCAAACTATATTCTTGTGAAAGCAAAGCCACAGAGAAAGAAGGTGGGCCAGGTACACATCTGTGCTAGCTCTGCTGTGAACATAAGCCTTGACGTTCAAGACAAGCCTGCACTGCTAGAGGTTGTCCTGACAACTTCAGAAAGTTCCACACTTTGGACCCATTTACGGAACAAAAGTGAATTATTCTCTTATCCCGTGAAGCCATAGCTTAGACATGTTAGCATTAGCATACCAGTTGGGAAGCTTTATTATTTTCTAAAAATCTAAGAAAAATACTTTCAGCTTTCATTGCATGACTTAAATATAGGTATCAATTTTCTTTAAAAAAGAATTACAATGCAAACTCAAATAACCTTTCTGGATGCAAACTACCCACTTTGTCAGAGCACTTCGTTGCTGACGTTCTTTTTCAATTTGCAGATACCGAGTTTGTTGTTCAATAGTCTTTTCCCAGAAGTTCCTCAGGTCACTAGTTTCACATCCCCGCACTTCATGACGTATGTATTGGCTATTCATTTTCTCTAAAGGAGAAATCTGAAACAACCATATGACAAGTTATTTGTTCCTCGCTTGTTTTCATGGCTAAAGTGCACTCTTGCTGTTTTGGATTTTCAGGGAGTTAGGGTCACACAGTCTTTTTTCTGTAGGATCAGGATAACAGTGGGCATGACTCACTATTTAAGCTTTTCATTCCTAGCTTGACACTTGAGGATATGCTGTCTGCAGTGATTTGAATTCTTACTTGTTCACCTCAAACCTCTTTCACCTCCATCTGCCTGTGACCTTTAAGCTGACAATGCAGGACAGTTCCACTGTATTCTCTAACTTAATGATTACAATAACTTTTACTGTACACATAAATGGAAAGGAAATATAAAAGTTGCCAAATCTTGTGGGATATTTTCCTCACTGTTTTCATGTCTATAAAATTATAAAGTGGCCATTGTAGTTTAACATTAAAACAATGAAGGAAAAAAGCTCTAGTGATTTGCTGTTAGTCATTACAACACTTACCTTAGCTTTATTTGTGAATGGAGAAAATTTATATGTATAAAAGTATGTACATAATTTTATAAGATGCTGACTTGAAAAAGCCACCTTGCTTATTAAATATTTTTCCCTCCTCTGCAATTTCTAAAACAGTAAATTCATTGAATATATTTAGATATCTGTGCCCATTCTGTACTTCCCCCTTCATTTAATGCCATCTTAAAAATGAATTTTGGAGTCTTTGGAATCTTAGGAAATTAATATCTGTCTCAAGATGACTCTTCATGGGCTAACAGTCAAGCCCCTGTATCCCACATTACAGCCAGAAAATCATATCATTACTTTCAAAACTTCATTAAATATGGAATGAGTATATCCATGCTGCCTTCCAAACTGCTGTGTGGTTTTGCATGAACAAGCCATTATAATATTTTCCAGAACATTTAATTTTTTTAACAAGTATTTAGGGCTCTCTCATGCGTTGTTTGAATTCATGGCAATTATTTGTAATTTATTTTAATCAGAGCCATAGAGAGCTAGTAAACAAGCCCCGCAAGGCTAGCTTGGAAAAGCTTGAAGAAACTGTTGCCATTCCCCTGCTAGGCATCGTAAGAAAACCAAAATTGGGTACTGGTAATCTTTACATAATTTCATTTGACAATTTGGCTGTATTGTGAAAAACTGTGAGACACATTATAAAGATTCTATGAGTAGAGAGCAAAGGCAGCCCTTTTGAAGAGGTCCCTTTCTTGCTGGGATTTCCCTGTGACTCCCCTGTGGTTCCCTGTAAAACCTCCATATATCAACTCATGGCTTCCAAATGATAGAAGCACAGTATTTAAGCCTGACTTTTGCAGAAGAAATTTACTGCGCAGTTTTTCAGGTTCTGAGCAAATTATAGCTGCATGTATAAGTGTTGGCATCACTCTGTAATGTGAACTGAATACCTCCAGCTGTGCTAGGGGACAACCAATTCCAGTTCAAAAGTTCTCTTAATTTGAGTATGTGTTTTCATAAAATATATGTATTCTATAAATATCCACATATATATCAATGCCAACCCAAATCTCTTTTCCCGGGTAGCAGTTACTACTCTTTTTAACTTTTTGTGTACCAGAAGTAATCTAGAAATGTATGAAAAAGATATGGTAACAGCCATCTGGGTCAGAATAATGGACTTTCCACCCCAGGAGTTAATCTCTGAGAATAACAATATTTCTGAAGAGCAGCAAGGAATATTCCCAGATATCCCTGAGGCTCTGAAATAAACTGCCAGAAAATAATGTCTCCTGCTTTCTTTAATCAGAAGTGATCCCAAAGCATAATAACTTCATCCTTCTGAATGGTTATGGATTCCTGTTTAATATACTGTGGATATGTCTTTTCTATATATATGAGGGTGAATATCTCTCCTGAATAAAGCAAGTTGTGGAACTCTGCCATGAGGTATAACTGAGCCCAAGTGTATGCTTTCAGAATACACATAACCTTTACTGGTTTTAAATGCTCTGCCTCCTGGTTTGATTGCATATATTCTTGGTGCTGGCTTGAATGTATTTTATAGACGAGTCTCTCCAACACCCCTCCCCAAAGCAAAAAATCCCAAGGAAAAGCTTTAAACCTAGTGAAAGAGAAGTTCAGAGTTAGTTTTCATTGTTATTCACTTTACATCTGGTGCTCGCAGTATTTAGAACGTTAGAATCCTGTTGAGACTACAAAGTATGTATAGTACTACACATTACGGGTTTGGATGTTTTTTTTTTGGGGGGGTGGGAGGAATTAGTGCTTTTCTATGTTTATTATCTATGAAATTTTCTTTGTGTATGCTTGCTCAGGCATACTAAGAGCATTGTCCAAGCCTGTCCTTCTTTCCTAACCTTTTATTTTGTGTTAACATATGGATACCTTCGTGTTGAATTTTCTTTTACTCAGCCTTTAATCTTCCTCTTTATTTTCTTTCCCCCTAATGCTGGAGAACACTCAAATATGTATCAAAGCAACTGAACTTAGAATTTCTGGATCATTATTTTACTGATCCTCGTACATCCTTGATAAACACCTGTATGTCAATATGCCAGCATTTGCTTCTCTGAACTGTAGAATCCTCCTACCCTAAATGACCTTTTATTTCAAAAGCTGTATTTGAGCCCATTCACACAGCGATTGTAGAAATTGCACAATAACTGCTAAAATAACTCACCTGGTTTCCTTTACTTTTATTCATCATATGCATAGGTGTTTGAACTCACCTCTGTCCTGACATCCATTTCAAAACTGTTGCCATAAACCTTCAGGGTTTTGTGGGCAATCAGGGATATCAAACCTAGACTATCAGTATTTCACTTGCCCTAAGATAAAGTTTCTGTGCTAAAACCTTCTCAGTGATGGAAACACTTTATCTTCCCCTCCTACATCAGCTTTTTTCAGAGGAGAGTAACAGGACTTAAGCCTGTATTGTGGCTTTGCACCAGCAGTTATCACCTAGGTACAGTTTATTTTCATGCCTTGGAACCTCATTCAAAGTAGTTAGCAAAAGGGACCTCGTTTAATTGGGAAAGAGAAGAATGGAAAAGACTTCATGGAAGTAGATTCCAAAGCAGCCTGAACAAATAATCTCTAGGTATGATACAACAGGCAGGCAGAAATATGCTGTTAAAACATATAGGCCGTTGTAATAGCACTTTTACAGATCTTGCAGTTAGGTCTGATTTAAACTAGCCTGCAACAGCTAGGACTAAATGAAGCTTTATTTAAGTGTCCAGTGACAATCCTTCAAGAGGACAATAATGAGACCCTCTTTCTGGTAATCATCTTTGACAGAGCCCTGGTTGCAAGCTGGTGAACAAATGTAGCTGGTCTCAAAAAAAACGAATAACTTGATAAACTCTAGGAAGGATTTATCCTACACAAGATGAAGATGATTGTTTATTTTTAGATTTAATAATTTTAGGGCAGGTTGATATTATTTAGACTCAATTTGCTAAAGGAGATCTTACAAAGGTAGGGAAGCTGTGACACTAGCACTGTCACCTTGAACTCCAAAATTATGTTGGTAGAACAAAAAAGGAATGTAAGATCAATTTGTTGTGACATCTTGAATATTTTGTAAGTAAAAAAATCAATAGTTTGAGGCAGGAACTCACTGGTTCTATGAGAAACCATTACCACACACGAAACACACCGTTTCATGGAGAGAATGGGAAGTCACAAATTTCTTAGCTAGAAAATAGTATGTAAGGAAAAGTGTGGTTTTTTTTTTTCCTGTAGAACACAAATTGTTATTTTTAATGTTTTTTAAAATTTACAAAGCATCTATATGAGTCAGAAAAGCTGTTTTTTCCCCTTCTTCTGCTTGCGCAGCACAATCAGTCAGAGTTTTCAGGGTGTTATGCACCTTCCTAGAAATAATACAATATTTTATTAATCTGCCTTTTCATGGACCTTGCTTGGTGACTGTGCTTATTATATAAATGCATTGGATTAATAAAAAATTACATGTTGTATAGGAGAGTAGACTGTCTATTCTAATGTTGATGTTTGACTCCAAAACAATAAGAAATCTGCTTTCTTTTTAGAAAATGGGATTAGTAATCACAGCCATGATTTCAGTCTTTTTCCTTAGATCTTGGATACGTCATTTATCTTCTGCTTCTGCAGCTGGGAGCAATTCATGTCTCAAAGGGCTGATTGAGGTTTGCTTTGAGATCCTGCCTGAGGAATCATAGCAGTTTCAAGTCTAACTTAGATCTTCAGACCCTGGCTAAAACTCTTTGGGCGTAGAAGAAAGTACTTTAGTTTAATCCCCTGTACCCTTCTGTTTGTGTGGCAGGTCGCATAGTGCAGTCTATCTCATGAACAGCCTGAGCCTCGGTGCCACTCATGAGTGACATGGGGAGAAGTTTCTCACACCTCCTTCTGATTGCCTTGCTGGTGCCCAGTTACAGAGTTGCACCTCTCGGAGCTGACCTGCAGCACCAGCCTGGGGATGAGGGAAGGCTGGTATGGTCTTCTGGTGCATGCAGGTCCCTAACACTGTGATGACCTCTTTCAAAAATTCATTAGTGTATCTCATCAGCAAAGATTCGTAGCTTTGTGTGTATACTGTACTGTTCTCTTTCCATTTGCAATTCAGCATTACAGACTATCGATCTATGCTTTTCTTTTGTAAACAGTATTGTCTAGAGTTTGCAATGAAATAAGGGAATTCTAGACAAGTGATATATTCTGCCAGCAGTATTTCCTAGTTTGGCAGAATTTGAAGTACATGCTCTTACCGGGATGTGTGCTCAGTCAGGAGGTCATTCTCTGGGTATAAATTCCAATCAAATTAATTGGACTTTTCCATGCAATGGGAATTTTCTGTGTATGAAAATGACAGCCATACTGACATGTGACTGAGCAATACTAGTAGAAGTTACCTGTGTGCATGAGTTACAGGTGTGTATCCAGCAAATCAATTCTAACATGCAAGTTAAGCAATTTTAACATGCAAGTTAAAATGTGTGCATTCAGGCACTATGCAGCAGTCTCTGTTCAACCATTCTCCTTGTTCCTAATTCCCACAGTTCATTATTGCTTTTCTGTGAAAAGCTGATGGGTCTGAGTCTATTTCTCTGATCTGGAGAATAGCTATTCTTGAAATGCTTTGAACTGTTACAAAATTTGGACCTTTTCTCCTATGATACCTTCATGACAAAGAAACATATTAACAGAAGGCTCATGGCAGCTATGTGGTCTTTGCATCTTATAGTGCTACAATGGCAGTATCAACACCTTTGAACGCCACACACTGTACGCATTTTTTTCTTTCCTCCTCATCTGTTGGGCCTCAGTTCTCTTTATCTGCTTTCACTCTTCCCTGGATACCAGATACCTGAACAATTGAATTATCGAACTTGAGGGAACTGATTCTCTGCATTGCTTTTCTGTACCAGAGGGCTCAGCGGTCCTCTGGCTGACGGTTAAAATTCTCGGAACCTTTTGAGCAAAATACTTGAGGAATCAACAGTTTCATTTCCCTCCAGGTGATCCATTCAATTATTACTAACCTGCTCCTGTGCCTATTTATTTGTTTAGCTATTTGCTCTCTTCCACTCTGCAGTTCTCACTGACTCTTCTCCTTCAGCCCACAGCCAATGCCTTCCATAAGAGGCCCCTTCACTTTTCCCTTCTCAGCTTTTGTGTCTGTTGAGCTTCTCCTCCTGCCCTCTTCACCTCCCATGCCAGTCCCTCCAGCCTAACCTGGATGACTTACACCTTCTCTTTCAAACATCTTTCCAGCTGATTTCCCCAGCTCTGTTTTTCCCTCTGGAAAATCTCTCTCCACTTCTTGCTGGAGCTGCATTTCTCCCCGACTGCTCATCCACCAAACTTTCGCTGGAGCATCTTTTCCGCTCCTGCTCCCCAGCTTCTCCCACTCCCTGCACCTGGCTCTCTGTGGTGGCCACCTGCATTCCTACACATCCTGCCACTGGCACACAAAAACAGGACTGTGGTGGCAGTCGTACACAGGTGAGCATCAAGTGAACAGGCATTCATAAACATCGTGCAATACAGAATGTCCAAATGCCTTTCCTGAGCTTTCCATAGATTTGCCCAACTCTTACCGGCTTTTAATTTTCAACATCTAAGCCATATTTAAAGCAGGTGTAGTTTGCTTGCATGATCAAATATTGTTTCTGATCACTAGATTTTCCCCACCGCCAGATACATTTGAAGGCTGCTCATATGAACTGCTGAATTCATAAGATCAAGTGTATAGCATAAATTAATATTTATTAGTCAAGGATCTTGAACATGTTTTGTTTTGTTGTTTGATTTTTGAGTACAGGAGGACTCAATGGTCTAGGATCAAAGAAGATAAATCCTGCCCAGGGCTCATGTTCTTTGTTAGATCATCCAGTTCTGACAAAACATACAAGAGAAGCTGATCCTGATTCACGTGAAGGTGTCTACCATTAAATTAAAAAGCCTCTCGGCAGCCGATCGCTGTTAAAAAGCCTTTGCAAGAGGAGTGTGTGTGTAACCTTGGCTACCGTTCAGCCCATCAGTTGAGAATGTACAGCCACATCTGCTGGTGTTTTATCCAGGGTTGTGGCATGGAAATTGCCCGTAGATATTTTTTCTGTATCAATGCTACTCAGCTTCCTTAGAATGCTGCTAAACTGGGCACTCTTCCCTGGCATTTTCCTCACACTCTCATCTTTCCTAGAATATACTTTTGTGAGAATTTAAGTTAGAGAACAAACGCATTTCTTGTTGACATTATTATGAAAAACTCACTACAAAACCCAAATACTTACTTACCTTTGGAGTTGGACTCTTCCTGCAAATAAATCCTCTGTGTGACACAAACAAATGAGGAATATTACCTCTGCAGCCCTGGCTTCTCCAGTGTCACAGGGCAGTAATGAAATGCATCCCTCGGTACTTTTTATTTGAAGTGGGGGTAACATAAATCCTTCATCATATCAAGGCTATTTTGAACAGAACCAGCAGAGAGATAAGATCATTTAATGAACTTTGCAGCCCCCTGCCTGAGATGACCGTGAAACACAGGCCCCCTTGAGAGCATGCATCCCTCCCACACTGGCAGATACCTCAGAGAGCATGACTTGGCAAGTGCTCAGAATTTTCTTTAAAATGCGTGCTAGTATTATCCATTTTAATATTCCTCCTGTGAAGCTTGAAAAATTCCACACTACTATCTCAGCTGTAATGGAGGCTGAAATGGTGTGACAAATCACACTTGGTTTTGCATTACAGGGTGACTTACAGAAGTATGCCATACTTTGGAGCTGTTAATCTAAAGATGTGTGCTTCATTATGACCTATCACACAATCTGTTCTCTTCAAAGCAATTGTCATAGGAATTGTCTGTTTGGTTAACATTAGCTGACAAAACGCATTAAACCAGCACTAGTTTTACCATTTGCAGTTGTTATAACTCTATTACAGATGAGCACTTATATCATCACATTTCATTTTCTGAGGAAAATATTTTGTATCTTTGTTTGATGACAGATGTATGCACTGCTCTCAGTTTTCATTAAATCCATCTACATTTTTAATATACCATATGTGACTGCTGGGTTAAGCAGTATTTATATCATTGCTGATTATTTTAACCTTCCTTTGTTGTAATTTTTCAGACCCCAAGTAGCAAAAGCAGCAGCCATTAGATGGATGCTTTCTGTAGTTCATATTTACTTATTTTTTCTGCAGTCAGCTTTACAGCAGAAAACCCTGAGCAAAACCTAGCAGCTGCAGCCTTTCTCTGTAAAGGAAAATTTAAACTCTTCCAAATACTCGTCAGTTTGTTTAACTCCTTAAAAACGTTAAGATACGAACTTTCTTCAATATGTTGTCCCACCTCATAACGTATGAAACCACAGAAATCAACTTTTCCCTCTATACATATGATAATAACAAAGGTAATGGGGTCTCAGAGCCTTTGATCCTGGATACATACATGGCATTGAAAAAAAAAAACCCATAGGTAAAGGTGATTGCTCTATTTTTGGAAAACCAGATCAAACTCTAACAGGTTTTAGAAATCAGAAGCAAATAGAATCTGCTGGGTGAATATTAAAACAATACAGTATTATAAAGACAGTTTGGTGCCCAGGCTTGATACAGCAGTGATGCTAACTACCATGGTGCTGCAGACCAGCATAACTGCTTCCTTGCCATTTGACTCGGAGCTTGAGTAAATTCCCCTTCTCCGTAAACACATCTGGCTAAATTTACAATAAACCAGAGCTTTATTTTTTAATGTTAGGCAATATGTAGGCAAAAACTTCCATAAACATTTGCAAACACCTAATTTCAGGAGGGGACTTCAGTGTCCAGGCTTCAGCAGACCAGAACATATATTTCTAGTCTGATATGCTCTAGATAGATGGACATTTCTGCATTTGTGTAAATTAGATGCCCTGTGTAAAGCACACCCGAAATGTGATTAGACATTGCACACACTCTGATCATCTGCAGTAGATTAGATACATCTTGCATGATACACACTGACTGTATTTACAATGAACAAATCATCTGTGCATTCTTAGTAGCCTCTTATGCAAGATAAATAGATACCCAGCATCCAGGAATCCTGTACAGAACTAGTACTCTCCTGGGCTACCCATATCTGAAGAAACAGTCAGGTGACAGGTGACTGGAAAGACATAGTTTACCCTCAAAAGCAGGGCAGCTGTCAAGTAAGCTTTCATGTAGTGAAAATTATTTAGGCTGTTTGTGCACCTCACCCTTTGTTTAATTCATAAGCAAATCTCAGATGCTTACCATAACCTGCTTCTATGACAGCACTCATGTCCAGTTTGCAGAAGTTCTTGTAAACACCTTCTTAATGTTAGCAGGGACCACAGAAGAATTTGTAAAATGACTGAAAAAGTGCAAACCTTTGGAGGGCCTGAGGTGTTACTTCTCTGCAGTGATCAAATTCTGCCTTGGTGTTCTGACTGTGTGCTGTTGCTCTTGTGTGGGAGAGTTGGAAATAAAAGTAGCAGTCAGCTCTTACTCTTACACAAGTAATTCTGGTAGACAAGTAATTTTGTCAGTCTGGTCCCTTCACTCTGTGTGTGTTTTTAGACCTGACGCTGAAGAGGAGGAGGTGCAAGGAGAAGGCATTACACAAAATTTACAAGAACTTGCTAATTAAGTAGACATCTCATGCCTCTTTTCTCTTTGATGGTAGAGAAAATAAAATCTGGAGAGGTAAGTTTTTAAAGCAGATATTGTACCACATTGTTGGGGTGGCTTTCTTCTGTATTCAATGTGCATCTGGTATACATATCCTTCTTATTCTTGATTGATGCAATGGCAGTTAGAAAGTTGTGAGGAGGGATTTCTGTCACTAGTGGACCTTGTCCTCATTGGTCCAGGAGCAGCACAGGCCACAGCAGTTTTAGCAGTCCTATCCCAGCTTTACAAATTCCAGAAAGAAGCAGTTGACTCAGAAGGTAGGTAAGAGCCTGGTCAGTTTAGTTTTTTATCTTCCCATGAAAGTTGGTTGTTAACGGGTTTTGATGCTTCTGTAAATATTTACAGTGTGAGTTTTTAAAAATGTGCATTTGAAAACCATGAGACTGGGTCCTTTAATGGGTCTAGTACTCCAGAGTCAGACAGCAGGCAGGAGGCTCCTCAATGGACTGTCCTGCAGCTGATGCCATGCATCTGTGCAGAGGACCAGTGTTTCCCTGTTATCCCACTGCACACGTATTGATTTGCACCCTGCTATGCTGTGTTGGCACCTCCAAAAGTGCATCTGGAGAAAACAAGTCTGCTTAGAAGTTTCTAGCCCTGCCTGCTGGATATGACACTGAGTGTTGGATTAAAGTATAAGGGAAAAATTGTCATTACTGGACAGCTGAACAGGTCAATTCATTTCACTGAGGTTTTCAAACTCTTTTTTCCTCTCTTGGGCTGAGCCTTGGATTGGGCAGTGAGAAAGCAGCAGGGACTGGTTTAAATAACAGAAAAAAATCAGGATCAAGTAGGAAATGGAATTCTACTTTACTCACAAGAATACCTTTTATCTACACTGGATTTTTCCCCTGAGTGCATTCTGGATGGTGCATACATCACATCATCCATGCCTATGACACACAATTGTTTTCTTTATACTGCCTTTTATAGGACAATCGCAAGGTCAGTAAAGCAGCAGATTGAAGACCTGACAAGTTTTATTAGCTGAATTAAACTTCTTATTGACACCACTTACATGACATCTGAAACATTTATAGAGGTCGTTTAGTGTTTATTGCAATCGTGATATTGCCTTTGTGACATAGACCAGAAAAATTAGATATGTAAGATCCACTACTACCTTTTAGTAATGCTCTTGTTAGTTGCCTGCCTGCAGCTTTTTTGTGATTTTGTTTTTCCAGGAATGTAAAGTTTTCAAGCAGTTTAAATTGCATCAGGCTGAAATTTACCCGCTGGAGCTGCTAGATACACAGATGCTTTCCCATGGAAGTGTAATTAGCCTGGCTCCTTGCACTGCAGGGGGGAATTCTGCTACAAAGAAAGGAAAAGGCTGCTGGTGTCACCTGCTCTCTCTCAGCATTTCCATGTGTTTGAAACTATGTTAAAGTCCACATCAAATGAACTTCTACAGGGACCTGTCCAGAAAGGCTTCTATCATGATGTGTTGAATTTCCCTGCAAATTTGGCCTGGATGTTTTTCCATCTTACCATGGCACTGGAGGTAGGAACTCAATTGCTCTAGACACCCTCAGGCATCAATTTAATGAGTGCAGGAAAGAGGTGTTTGATCCTCTGTTAAAATCAGCCAATGCAGAGAGTGCTCCAGTGCACATGCTGTTTGAGCGGGGGTTGGGGTTGTTCTACCCCTGTACAAACCATGGAGAGAGAACAGTATCTCAGTGGGATAATGCAATCTTCTGTGTCTTTTTATAGCATTATACTTCCTATATAGCCAAATTTTAGGTGCTTCAGTTAGATAAACAGCATGAACTGGAGCTGTTGGAGACTTCAAACTTGCTGCTAGAAAATTAATGAATATCCACAGAGACTTTGCTATCGGCATTAATTTCCATGGGATGATGACAGATACTCTGGTGATAGGGAAGTAGAGATTTAAGGCAGCATATTAATTGCATGGCTTTTTATCTTCTTTTAATGCTTACCAGAACTTAAGTGTCTGGCCCTTCTGTACCTGTGACAGAGGCAAATACTACTTCACTGTTTTCTTTATGGAAGCTCAAGTCTTCCCCAAGATCATCTTTGGATGAGTTTGAACAATTTTACTTGGGAAGAAGGTAAGGTAAGAAGAAGGATGATTAAGGTCCCTATACATCCCTATTTCCTTCTAAAAGTAAAACTCATGGTCATGAATAAATTTTTGGTTGGAGTCCCTGTGTAAATACTTCAGGGGTGGTGTAGCTGTACCCCTGCTGTACCCCAGCTGAACCCCAGTTTTAACTCAACTAAAACTCAATTTAGTACCAAGAATAGATGTACTTAGATGTATTCACTTTCCTGTATCAGAGAGAAGGGATGTAGCTGCATTGCATCTTAGGGCACCTCTGTGCTGCACTACAGTGCTTTACTACAGCTAATTAACTGAACTGAGAAGCAGACTGTGTTTTGCTGCTTCTTGGCTCTTGTTAAGACTGTATCAGTTAGCATTAAAAAGACAGCCCAGGCTTTATTCTGCTTGGCCTGAGACTTAGGAGAACACGAAGGTGAAATCTGAGGGCCCATTCTGCTTCTTACGTGTGCTTCCTGGAAAGAAATCTGATTTTAACTCTTGCACTCAATCCAGTAATGAAAAGTAATGTCAGATGTGAAAGGTTGTCACCAACATGTGTCTTGTAAACACTGAGACCCAAACTGACTATTAGCCCTTAAATGTTACCATTATAAAAGTCTCTGACTAAAACAATCCTCAGTGAGCAAAGATTGTTGCCAAGATTACAAAGGTACCAGGTATGTGTTAAGTAAAATTTAAGTCACGGCAGATTAAGATCATGTATTTACAAAAGAGCAGGGAGTAGCCCAGGTCATTACATGGTAGCAGACATTGGCATCCTGAGCACTGCAAAAGCTCTGCTAGTTTAGTTGCAAGAACTGCTATGTGAACAGTTTGGAGACACATATCTGTCAGCTGTGAAACAGCCAAACTTGAAGGAAGGATGAAAGCAAATAGAAATGTTTTTCTGTTCCTTTTCCTTTGCTTTAGTGCATATAGCTAATGCAAATTAGTATAGATGATAAGTAGTTTTAAGTGTGAGCACTATGGCAAATTACACCACTTAGACCACTTCATAAGTATGGATTTAAATGCCTAATATTATGTACCAAGAGTTGAGACTTTTGTCCACAGCTGTTAAAAGAGGACTACAGTGACTTCAAATGGAATAAAAAAAGGAAATTATATATTGTATTGACTAAGAACATTTTTCTGAACAGGAACAGAATAAATTCTTTCCTTGCCTGTTGTGTACACATGGATTGCTGATGAAATTTTAAAATGATTAATGTGTCAAACACATCAATCAAATTCATGTAAGGAGCCATTTTATCCCTAAAAAGTACCACGAGAACCTTCACAAAATATATTACCCAATGTCTTTATCTTGAGGGCAAAAGTTCTTCAGTATAAGCCTGACTTATGCTAAAGTTGCTCTGGAGCTGAATTATCCAGAAAATAATCTTAGGTGATCAGGCATTTAAAAAGTCTTTTTGCAGGAAATTGAATACAAGATTGAATAGGCTCAGAAAATTCTTCACAACCTTCACAGTTCTTCAGTGTGTAGGGGTGTTCTCAAAGTACATCCCTGCACTTGTTTGAGCCCTGCTCCCTGGGCTATCATCTTGTCTCCCTTCCAGTTCATCGTGTACACAAAAGTTTTAGTGGAGAGAAACGGGTCATGGTCATTAAATGCCCTGCTCCTGGCCTGCATTTTTTCCCCTCTTGCGATGCTACTCTGCAGCTGAGCACCTTGCTCTCTGCGTAGTGGTGGTTAAGTCTTGATGGCTGAAGCATGCAGTTGAGATATAGGGTAAAGCCACCAGAAGGTGGGCCAAGAATACCTTTGACAGAAGAGACCAGTCTGCTGTTTATTACTTTAGGTACAAATCTGGATGGTTCCCATTCCTGATGAACACGACTGGCAAAATATTAACAATGGACAAGGAGAAGTCTGAGGTACTCAGCAACATTTTTGCCTCAGTCTTCACTGGTAACTTCTCTTCCCACACCTCTCAAGTAGATGGATCTCAAGACAGGGAGTGAGGGAGCAAAGTCCCTCCCACTGTAAGAGAAGATCAGGTTCGAGACCACCTGAAGAACCTGAGTGTACATAAGTCTATGGGACCTGATGAGATGCACCCCAGAGTCCTGAGGGAATTGGCTGATGTAGTTGCCAAGCCACTCTCCATGATATTTGAAAAGTCATGGCAGTCAGGTGAAGTCCCTGGTGACTGGAAAAAGGGAAACATTGCACCCACTTTTAAAAAGGGTAGTGTATTGGGTTTGCGTGGCAAAGTTTTGGTAGCAAGGGGGCTACAACGGTGGCTTCTGTGAGAAGCTGCTACAAGCTTCGCCCGTGTGTTGTGGTTTAGCCCCAGCCAGCAACTAAGCACCACACAGCCCCTTGCTCACTCCCCCTGCCCCAGTGGGATGGGGGAGAGAATCGGAGGAGTAAGAGTGAGAAAAACTCCTGGGATGAGATAAGAACAGATTAATAGTTGAAATAAAGTAAAATAGTAGTAGTAGTAGTAATAATAACAATATAATAATAATAGTAATAATAATATACAAAGCAAGGGATGCACAATGCGATTGCTCACTACCCACTGACTGATACCCAGACAGTTCCCAAGCAGCGATCGCTGCTCCCCGGCCAACTCCCCCCAGCTCATATACTGAGCATGACGTCATATGGTATGGAATAGCCCTTTGGTCAGTTTGGATCAACTATCCTGGCTGTGCCTCCTCCCAGTTTCTTGTGCACCTGGCAGAGCATGGGAAGCTGAAAAGTCCTTGACTAGCACAAGCAGTACTTAGCAACAACTAAAAACATCAGTGTGTTATCAACATTCTTCTCATCCTAAATCCAAACCACAGCACTATGGCAGCTACTAGGAAGAAAATTAACTCTATCCCAGCCAAAACTAGGACACCATGCCTGATAGAGCCAATGCCAGCCTGGTCCGAGACAGACCTGCCACTGGCCAAGGCTGAGCCAATCAACGACAGTGGTACTGCCTCTGTGATAACTTATTTAAGAAGGGGAAACAAACAAAAAAACCATTGGGACACAAACTGCAGCTGGAGTGAGGAGTGAGAATATGCAAGGAATGACTCTGCAGACACCAAGGTCAGTTGAAGAAGGAGGGGGAGGATGTGCTCCAGGCACTGGAGCAGAGGTTCCCCTGCAGCCCATGGTGAAGACCATGGTGAGGCAGGCTGTCCCCCTACAGCCCATGGAGGTCCATGGTGGAGCAGATATCCACCTGCAGCCTGTGGAGGACCCCATGCTGGAGCCAATGGATGCCTCAAGGAGGCTGTGACCCCATGCTGGAGCAGGCAAGGTCCTACACTGGGTTCAGGGCAACCCCTGGCATCAGTACAGGCTGGGGGATGAAGAGAGCAGCCTGAGGATAAGGACTTGGGGGTACTGCTGGATGAAAAACTGGACAGGAGCTGGCAATGCGTGTTCGCAGCACAGAAAGCCAACCGTATCCTGGGCTGCACCAAAAGAAGCATGGCCAGCAGGTTGAGGGGGGTGATTCTGTCTCAACTTCACTCTCATGAGACCCCACCTGGAGTACTGCATCGATGTTGGGAGTCCTCAGTAGAGGGAAGACATGGATCTGTTGGAGCATATCCAGAGGAGGGCCACAAAAACGATCCTTTTATGAGGAAAGGCTGAGAGAGTTGGCGTTGTTCAGGCTGGAGAAGAGAAGGCTGCAGGGAGATCTTATTGCAGCCTTTCAATACTTAAAGGGGCTTATAAGAAACACGGGGACGCAGTTTTTAGCAGGGCCTGTTGCGATAGGACAAGGAGTAATTGTTTTCAACCAAACCAGGGTAGATTCAGACTAGATATAAGGAAGCAATTTTTTATGATGAGGGTGGTGAAACACTGGGACAGGTTGCCCAGAGAGGTGGTGGATGCCCCATCCCTGGAAACATTCAAGGTCAGGTTGGATGGGGCTTTGAGCAAGGGGGTTGGACTAGATGACCTTGAAAGGTCCCTTCCAACCCGAACTATTCTATGAGTCTGATTGTATGATTCTATGACTCTATCACTCCATCTGACAACAGAGGATAAGGACAACCTTTTTCTGCTAGGTTTGCAGAAGAATTAGTAACTTCATTAAATGAACCAGCATAATTGGAAACTTCTGGGTATAGACAGATTATTTATATCTGAAACAAGATATATAAGTAGCAGGAGGCAATATACTGTTCCCTTTCTACCTGTGTTTAGAAATTGTTTGTCTTGAAGGGAAGACTATTCTTGTCAGTGTTCATGTCATTGTCACTTCTGATCAGGACAACATAGTTCCCACTGGACTTCGCCACTAAGCAAAGAAGATGTTTCCTGCTCTGTTTCATGTTCAAAGCAAATCATCTTTTTTGCCATCTCTCCAGTTCTCTCTATAGACTGCTCAAAGTTTCTAGCCATTATGTTGTGCATATACATACAAATCTATGATATCAGTCTCTTCTGGGAAGCTGCCTATTGTAGTGTGAAAAGAGAACCTACCCCTAGTCGACTGTATTATGCATTGGTTGTCTTCTGGTTTTGAATACAATTAATGCTATACATTTTAACTTTCAAGAAGGGAAATCAGGGATGAATCAGGCTCTGACTTTCTTGTCAGGGAGGTGCCTCATGGATGAGGGCATTGGATGACTGTGGAAGTTTGTAGTGGAAGTGCACTCATTTGAGAGCTTTGGACTAGTAGGGTAAAGACCTGAAAGTGTGGACATCTCTGAGAAGTTCTTAATTGGGTTGTCCTCCTGTTATCTTGGTCTGAACATCTGCTCTTTTTTCAAACTGTGCCACAAGTCATGTAGATATTCTTGGGGCCTTGGGGTCAGCAACCAGAACACACTTTGATGAGTCATGAGTGCTTAGCACCTCTGAAAAGGAAAAGCCACATGGACAAAGGAGACCATTGAAGCAGAGAGTGCAAAAACTCCCCCTTACATGCCAGTGTTAAGGTAACTATGTAAAGCAATTGCCTTATAAAATAAATAGGCCTGAAATAGTAACCTCCTTCAATATAATGTAAGCCCCATGAAATCAATGTCAATGGCTCCTCTGATCCTGGCAAGAAGGCTGCCAACACTGAGAATGCATCTTGAATCCCTTGTAACTCCCCCATTTGACTTCATATTCACGATCTTGTGTAGGCAGTTGAGAGACATATGTGATCCTCATCACAAAAATAGATCTTGTTGATGTTCATCATTTGCAGGTGTCTTCCAGTGGTCCTGACACTATTTCTAAATTAATTTTTTGAAAACTTTAAAGGAGTTGACCATTTATTTTCAAGGACATCTACTAACAGCTGTGTGAGGCTGGGTCTTTGAGCTGCTTCTGTAACTAGTTGCACTAGGTGACTATGTGGACCAAGGCAAAACATGTAAGGTTATATGAAATGTGCAAATCTAATGCTCATGTTAATGACTCCTTCTTCAAGTCACACATGTCCTGTGACTTCACATCTGTCCCCATGATATGTTCCCATGCATTTTGTACATATCTCAGTGTTCTTGAACCTCACTAACCAACAGGAAGGGTAGCTCCAGGAGTTAGTTCATCATGTACTGTGGGGAAACTGGCCTCTCCTTTCCAGTTCCATCTTGTAGAATGGATTTCCACGCTTGTGGTTGCTGTACAGCCGGTTATGCTGAAGAAATTCAGGATTATTCTTTAACCAGGTGACTGCAAAAATGATTAAAAAACATTACTAGTCATAGATTCTGGATTGTTATTCCTGCCTGAATCACAAGTGCTCATGGAGAATAAAAAGGGGACCAAAGAAATGTGCTGTAAGCCAGTGTAGGGAAAAACATAGACCCTTCAACAAAAATGAAATTCTACCAACTATCCATAAAATCATCTGTTGCAATAATCAGCCATAGCTGGAAAATCCCTTCCTGTTATGTTTCTGTTGGTGACATTAAGGATGGGGAGTATAATTTACTAGCCTTTGAAGTATGTTACTGCTCCTGCGTTTCTTCTTTCCTACATTGCGCCTTAGACCTGCCCTTAAAAGAAGTATTCAGATTTCCTGTTTGATCAGCTGGCTATTGGAGCTGATATTTGCCTACCTTATCTTCAGGCTGTCCCTGAAACTCAGCTCCCTTGGCTTTTCTTGGTGCCTTTTCTTATAAAATCATAGAATCATAGAATTGTTTGGGTTGGAAAAGACCTTTAAGATCATCCAGTCCAACCATTAACCTACACTACCAAATCTACAGTAAACCAATCAAGGGTAGACTAGACTAAACCATGTCCCAAAGTGCCACGTCTACATGTTTTTTGAACACTTCCAGGGATGGTGACTCCACCACCTCTCTGGGCAGCCTATTCCAATGCTTGACTACCCTTTCCGTGAAGAAATTTTTCCTAATATCCAACCTAAACTTCCCCTGGCACAGCTTGAGCCCATTTCCTCTCGTCCTATCATTAACTACTTGGGAGAAGAGACCAACACCCACCTCACTACAACCTCCTTTCAGGGAGTTGTAGAGAGCAATAAGGTCTCCCCTCAGCCTCCTCTTCTCCAGACTAAACAACCCCAGTTCTCTCAGCCGCTCCTCATAAGACCTGTGCTCCAGACCCTTCGCCAGCCTTGTTGCCCTTCTCTGGACACGCTCCAGCACCTCAATGTCCTTCTTGTATTGAGGGGCCCAAAACTGGACACAGTATTCCAGGTGTGGCCTCACCAGTGCCGAGTACAGGGGGACAATCACCTCCCTGCTCCTGCTGGCCACACTATTCCTGATACAAGCCAGGATGCTGTTGGCCTTCTTGGCCACCTGGGCACACTGCTGCCTCATGTTCAGCCGGCTGTCGACCAACACCCCCAGGTCCTTTTCAGCCAGGCAGCTTTCCAGCCACTCTTCCCCAAGCCTATAGCATTGCATGGGGTTGTTGTGCCCGAAGTGCAGGACCCGGCACTTGGCCTTGTTAAACCTCATGCAATTGGCCTCAGCCCATCGGTCCAGCCTGTCCAGGTCCCTCTGCAGGGCCATCCTACCCTCCAGCAGATTGACACTCCCACCCAACTTGGTGTCATCTGCAAACTTACTGAGGGTGCACTTGATCCCCTATCCAGATCATTGATAAAGATATTAAACAAGGCTGGCCCCACAACAGAGCCCTGGGGAACACCGCTCATGACCGGCTGCCAACTGGACTTAACTCCATTTACCACTACTCTCTGGGCTCGGCCACCCAACCAGTTTTTTACCCAGCAAAGACTACGCCCGTCCAAGCCATGAGCTGCCAGCTTCCCAAGGAGAATATTATGGGAGACGGTGTCAAAGGCTTTGCTAAAGTCCAGGTAAATGACATCCACAGAAGGGGTAGAAATTAGATCTCAGATCTTTTGAGTTTAAACTGAAGTTGTAGTAGAGGGTGGTCTCTGTGGGAGATGATCCTCCACAGATCCATGAGAGCTTGTCTGCTCCATGTGCCAGCTAGAAGCATTTTGGACAGAAAACAAGTTTATATTTTGAAAGTGAGGATGAGTTGACTGTGCTATTTGGAAATGAAGGAGTAACACTTGCGGAATGTATATGGGTTTGCAGGTAGATTTTGGCAGGGAATGAACAGGTAATGAGACAGTATTATATCAATACATGGAAGACTCTTGGCAGAAGAGATACATACCTGTTTTTTTACGGCCTTTTGTTTAATGGCCACACAGGTGTGGTGTTAGCCTAGCTGTACCTGTAAGGATTTTGTATGAAGTTGGAAAATGGGCATCCACCATACACTTGTCCTCAAGCCATTAAAAGAAGGCAGTTCACTGTCCAGAGCACCATACAATTTTTCCTGACCTTAATGTTTCTGTGATTTGGAGTACACATACTAAAGTGTGTGTACTGCATAACAAAAGTACGAATCTCTCTTTACACTTAATTCCTGAGAATATTATCACAGGCAGAGCTGTTTACCCATAGCTTCTTCTAAGGTTAGAGCAACCCTTTAGTTTGCCTAGCAGCTGTTCTTATCAGTATTCAGGAGCAGAATAAGACAGTAAAGGAGACCAGGCAGCATATAACACAGTACCTGTTTCAGTATATTTTGAATTATTAAAGAAATATTTTTATTGTAGCTAAGATAATCACAGATGCAGAATATCAAGGTCAGTGCATGAGAGTATTAAGGAAAAACAATAAATGCAGCAGATAACTAATTTATCTCTTGGGAATGTTATTTCACGCACTGACACATTTTCCTCTTTAACATCAATCTATAAGGCTGAGTTCTGTGAAGTGCTTTAATTAACCTATCATCATGTACTTATTTATGGTGTTCCTAAATGATATTATCAAAATACAATAGTCTATTCTCTACCTCCACTCTAAAAAATACTCCAAAATCACAAAATTGTGATTTTTGAAAACAAGTATTTTATATGTGTATCTTGGCACGCTGTCAAACTTTAATTGCCAACAGCCAGGCAAAGCATATACTCTTGAAAAGTAACAAGTCCCTGTTACTTCTTTTCATCTGGCTATCTGATAAAATTCCTTTAAAATTAGTATTCAGCACCTCAGAATCCATGCACACAGGGCTGGTATAATTTGTCTTTCTGACACACTTAACCCAGCAAGTGGGTTCCTTGGTCTCTTTGATAGAACAGTAAGATTAAAGGTAATTATTTCACTTTCTGTAAGTCTTTGCACAGTGATACAAGAATCACTCCTCATTCCTGCAGTAGGTCGGATCATGCTTATTTGCTTGCTGCAAATTTGATTTAACATGAGTGGAATGGTGATATGAAAAACACTTGAAAAAAAAGATGTATTATTGCCCATAACTATAGTTCTGGGATAACCTTTATATAATTGTATTTTCCTTTTACCAGCCTAAGATTTTCTTTCTCTTAATTGTCTAGGAAAAACTGTCTCTCATTGATTCTACAGTAAAAGTAAGAACAGCCTTTGTTAAGTGCTGACAGTATCCTCAGCCTTAGTACAGACAGGGAGAGATACGGTTTGTAGCCAAAGTAGCAGATAATAGCAGCTTCCTCTTTTGAAAATTACTTTTAAAAAACTGACACCTTGCATTCAAACACTCGCTGTGGTTTGCTTTGGGTATGTTAGGTTTTATCAGTAGTGTGAGGCTCAGGAAGTCATTCATTAGTGCTGTATCAGTCTCACACTTCCATCTGACTGCAACTTCTAATGATGCCATCTCCTGGTTAGTAGCGCCTGTGCTGGTGTTGTGATCTAGGAGCAGTACAGAGAAGATGGAAAATAAATAGCAAAACCAACTGGGCTGATAAAAATATGACTGAAGTAGGAGTGTGTGCATACTAAGGGTTTTGCCTTGGAGTATGGAGCCAGACTCTGGGGTGACAGATACTTTATTAACTATCAGAAAATAATCCATCAGTTTTTGTCAGTTGCTGAGGGCAGTTCATTCTTCCTATGCACTTGTACAGTGCCTAGCACAGCAAAATCTCAATCTTGGTCAGGGCTTGTAGGCACTCTACTAATAATATAGCCATGTTTTGACACCATTATTTTACTTGCTTCATGGCTTTTGATGTTATTATTTGCAATGAATCAGTGCACAGATTGCTTATAATGTCTCATCTTCTTTGCACCGTGTCTTTGGGCTTTCTTTTTCTTCACTTGTAGCACCTTCAGTGATTGTGGCATCAAAGCCTGCTCCAGAATTGCCTTTGTTCACTGGGCACGTATGCGCACACACCAACATGCATGTAACACTGCCAGTTCATTGGCTTGGTAGACTTTTAATAAGCAGCCTCTCTGCAAATACTGGATGAATCTAAATTTTTAGCACTGGTAATGAACAGCATCTTTGTCTCCTGGTGAAAGGTACACCGGCTGCATTGGGGCACCTCTGTGTAAAACAGTGAAAATGGCTTTGTCAGTTCAACAAAGTAACGGGACTGAGTATCTTCCCATGTGATCCTATGGGGGATCAATTTATGGTTATTCTTGCCTACATAATGGACTGAGCTTGCTACACTTTTCATTGTAGTGTATATTTTCATATCTTAAATGATGCCTATGTTTGTTTTTTTTTCCTGGAACTTCTAAAAATTTCAGTATCCTTTACAAAGTGAAGATGACAAAATGGCATGTAACGTTCTATTAATGGTGTCATGACTGCCAAATACATAATTATATTTTTCTCTTGTCCCCTTAGGATGTTGTACTGCTTATACACTGTAATGGGAATTCATGAGCAGATTTTCTGCTCATTAACATGTAGTTCTTTAGTAGGCGTTTAAAAAACGGGTAGATGTGGCACTTCGGGATATGGTTTAGTCTGGTCTACCCTTGATTAGTCTAGAGTGGGCTTGGTAGTGTAGGTTAATGGTTGGACTGGATGATCTTAAAGGTCTTTTCCAACCTAGATGATTCTATGATTCTATGATTCTATGATTCTTTCCATTGTCTCTGCATTGCTGGTTGCTGTCCTCTTTTGAAAATAGGACCTACAAACTTTCTAACTAAGCCATTAGCATTAAAGTGGTGATTATGTAAACAGTTTTGGCTTGTCTAACTGTGGGCTCCCCTTCACCTTTGCTGCATGTGTCTGCCACACCCCTGTGTCAGTAAAGATGGTCTAGCTGGAAACTAGGCCAACAAAATCAGAAAAGAAAATTTTTAATGGATAAGTTAGCGGACCTGGCTGACAGCATGGCTGTGCCTGATACCAGTACAAAGGGGACAGTAGACACACGTCTTTGTGGTCTTGTTATCACCTCAAACTATTTGAGAAAGGTGCAGCATTGGGCATATACTTTGCACCTGGAATTCACATTTGCTACCTAGTTCGACCTGCATAGATGATTCCCTGTTGGAGCTGTTGGACTGGAGGTTGGCCTACATATATTTTAGCACTGATGTCTTACTGTTGAACTTTTGCAGTTGTTTTTTGTTAGCATGACTCATGGCAGGCATTTCACTAAGAGGATGTGCTCAGATAAAAGGAGAACACAGCATAGGAATGTGCTGAATCAGCTTTTGTTGCATGTTATTGCACTGCTGGAGATGTTGTACTGCACAGCATTTCTGCACAAGTCTGTCTTTCCCCTGAGTTGCTACTTACATGTCCACACAGACAGAGCTGGGATATAGCCTCTGAAGAACAGTGGAAGGGAGAGAGAGGAGGGAGCACACTCCTAGATTTCTTGTTTCCTCGAAGACCGATGTTAAAAGCAATAGGGAATTTCCAGCTGTGTTACCAATATGCATCATTAATGCTATTGACTAAATTTAGTAAACCAACACCAGCACAGCAGACAGGAAAACAGAGTTCAATTCATTTTCAGCATCACATGGCCTTCACAATCTACCTTCAAAGCTAAAGACAATGTTTACTGACACTTTGTTTTCCAGTTGGGATTTTCTTGTACAAGAAGCAGCTTTGTTACTGGTGCTGCATTATACAGGTTTGAGGTGAAGGAGCACAATGTTGTGACAGAAAGAACACAGCTGACATGTAAAGCATGTGACTTGGCAGGTTTGTTGATCTTCCTTCTTTTTTTAAGCTTTTTGGCCCAAGAAACAGTCTTCAGAAGAGCTCATGTACAAAGTCAGGTGGGAAGGGTCTTTGACACCTATTCTTTTTGATCCTGACTCTCTGCTTTTTCTGTTTAAAGATGCTCTTGCAAATATTGTCTTTCTGACATTGTACCACTTCTTCTTCTTTAATTAAATTTTTCATGGTATTCCTTTCTACTTTTTGGACAGATATAATCATGGCAATAAGAAAACAGGAAGCACAACTTCTGCCCCGCCCCCCCCCAAACTTTCTAGAATTTGACTAGACAGTTTCTGTCAGTACAGGAGACAGAACTGTCTGTTCCATTGGTCTATATATGAGATTTCCTCTTAGTTAAAACCTTTTGAAGTGCTTTATGAGCAGGATGAGTCACATAAAGCTTTCTGTTTAGCGGGCAGATACAAGAATCATATTGAAGAGAAGGGGCAAAAGACATGCTGCTAGTAAGAGATGCAGGATATTATGTGCCATGCCTATAAAGGAAGTTAATGTTCAGCACTGTTGTGCTGTCTGATGACAGCAAACTATGCATAGATGGATTGAACATGTCTCCAATAATTCTGCCAGACCCAGTCTTGTGACTTGGGGCCTCATAGGTTGTATGTATTTTTCTGCTCACAAGTCTCTGTGCCTAGTGAAAGGCGACCAGATATGTCCCAGACAACATGTGAAGTTCAGAGAACATCTTGTCTGGCAGAAAAAGAGATCTTCTGAGTCCAGGGCACCAGCTGCAAGGAGGCTCAGCCAGGAAAATGTGTCTTCTCTAACTAGTGGGACTATAATGTTGATGCCTTTCTGGCTGTTTGCTTTTGAGCTTTTACCAGTGCTTCTGTCCTGGTGGTACATTCCCAGCATTTCATCCAGACATTATCATACAAATAATATCTGAACTGAAGCCTCGCAGGCTGGTTTATAAATTGTAGTGTTGTAAAGATGTGGTTGGGCTCCAGCAGATGAAGACAGCTGCTAATGAAAGCTGTTGCTGTGCCAGCATGTACCTGAAGACAAATGCTAGGCCCAACATGCATAAGGCATCTGGTTTTATTCCAGTGGCATATGGCAACTTCATGCCCCTAACAAGAAGTCACTCTCACAGCAGCATCAGCCAAGGGCAAGGTTGATCAGCCGAATGTGGCAGGAATTACATGTTTTAATGTCTTTTCTGACCAAGAATGTGCTTTGCAATCACAAGGAGTACTCATGACACTTGGGTATTTTTGCAGAGTGCAAGTATATAGCTGCTCGGTTGTCGTTAAGTCTCCCACTCTCATACATGACTGTGCTGTAAAAAGGTGAGCCAGGGAGTGAATTACGGGCGATGATTGCAGGGTGACTAGATAAGCCTCCATAAGACATACATCTATAACTTGCAGTGCACAGGGTTGTTCAGTACATGAGCCAGCCTGCTGCACTATATCACCCTTCCAATAAACAGAAGCCAAAATATAAAGCTGCTATATGCTTGCTCAGGCACATGAAACTGGTGGGTGTAATGATCCAGACATGTAGCCTGCTGACACACTGTTAGGAGTCAACGAAAGACGAATAATGAAATGCGTGGGGATAGACCTTAGCAATCTTAAATATGCCAATTAAAAAACCACAACTCTGGATAAACAAATGTGGGAAATTATTTCTTATTCTGTTTTGGCTGACTGGGAAAAAAAGGCCTTTTTCACAGTTACAGGTGAGGAAAGGCTATTGGCTTCTATGGGCACCATTAACTCTTCTCAGGGACAACAGAAATTCATCTCTCCCTGCTAGGAATAAAGTCACCTTGAGAGATAATCATCAGATACTCAAAGAGCTGAATGAGTGACACTTTCTCAGAATTTAGTGCCAGAAAGTTAGTTTTTCAGGTTTATATGAGGAAATCTTGGTGCACTAGATGGCCTTTATGCAAAACCAATTTCTTCCTTTAAATGGGCAGCATGTTAAGAGCAGATGGCAGCAACCCCCTGCAGACGTGTGCCGGGCTGGGGAGCTCCAGCTCTGGGGGCTCTGGCTGCAGGGGAGGCAGCCCCCCACCACCACACTGCTCCCCCAGTCTGGGGTCCTTATCAGCAGCATGCCCCAAGGAGTGGTGGAAGCTGGAGGAATTGCAGGGGTGAAGCCACAGAGGCCAGTCGCAGGCTGCACCATTTGTTTTAGTTTTGGAGTCAACTGTGAGGAGCGAAAGGTTTAACGGCTCTGGGGCCTGTGAAGTATTTGATAAATATTTCTCTTTGAGGGTCTTCCCCCTGCCCAAACGTGGCTGCATATAGAGAGGGCACATGCATGAACTTGCGGCAACAGATGTCTATTTTGCTGGGACGTGCCATGTTTGACGGAATGGCCCTTAAAGAGTTAGCATAAGGCTGGGGAGTAAGCATTGCTGTTTGCTATAAACAAACCTTACCAAAGTGCCTGTAATTGCAGTGTTAGAAGATTGGCCAGGCCTACATGGTAGCAGGGGAGGAAAATAATGCTTTCTTTTATCTGTTCTTGCAAACAGCTGGAGAGAGATAAAAGCGGAGACCGTTTTAACCTAAGCAAAGATTGTGTCTGTGTGTTTTCCTTTGTTCCTCAGTGCTTTCTGTTTTCTTCCTTCTTAGTTATATTTTTATTTGTGAGTGAGACTATGCATGGGACAGCTTCTGAATACTTTTTCTTTTTTTTTTTCCTCTTCTTTTTTTCTTTAACTTAAGGAGATACCGGTTTCTCCTCAAACTCAACTCACTGCCTCTGCTTCAGATGTATGCAAGGACAAGACTCTGTGCTCCCTTCTGGCAACTTCCAGAGCCCTGACACAAAGACCAGACAAACATCTCCCACTACTATCCATCACTGAGGATATGTTTTGCCATAATATGGTAGATGTAAAACAATCCTGAAGCAATAATTCTCAGATTTTCTGTAACACAGAATGCAATGACATAACAGAGAGAGAGAAAAGGAACTGTTATCTTAAAAACAAACAAGCAAAAACCTTCTATCACTTCTTTTAGGTACACAGGAGAAAATTTTCAAATCCTAGCATTCAGAGTGAGTAATGATTTACACCGACATTAATTAGAATCTCTTACCAAGCTAAGTTCCCCATGCAATTCTTTGAAACTGTAAAAACTGTGCCTTGCTGCTTCTAATTAGATGTCTTGGACTGATGTTTCGCTACAGCAGGAAAATGTTGCTTTGCTAGACTTTTCAATTGCTCTAATTCTTAAAGTCATACCAACCCAATAATGTATAGCTCCATCAGGGTGACTCTTGCAGGCACATAGGCTCATCTACATAAGGAGTTATTCCAGATCAGATTTTCCTGACTAAATCTGCTGTGGATGTTATTGCAACAGAAATATCTCCTCTGTGGTAAAACCTGTATTAGACCACTCTTTCTTTTTGTTAATTGCAATCTTTTATGGCTCTGTATGTTTTCTGTAGGGAAAAAAAAAAGTATTACTTCAGACATATTTTTACTGTACTATGTACCTTCCACATATCTTGCTGCTTTCCCTCAAAAAGTAAAGCCTATCTGAAGCACATTAAAAGCTGTATTATCTACAGACTTCTCAGGTATGCTTTATGGCAAGCCAAGATGTTTTCACAATGGCATTCCTGCAATTTCAATATCCAATAAATAAAGGCATGACTATTTTCCTCCAGCTGTTCTCTTCGATATTGAATTGTCCTAAGCTGGTACCTCCTTTCCAAAGTCTGTGGAAATTTCTGGTACATAAATAAGGAGAAAAGGACTGTTTCTGGTCTAGTGTATCTTCTGTGAGGAGTGAGAAACCTTATTCTTTCCACTCAAGTCTAGAGTGTGGAAAGGAGCAGTCTGAATCATCTGCAGTATTTAACATCAATATGTTTTTACAGAACGACTCCCTAAAAGGGTCTGTCACTGAATAGTTGTAGATTCAAAGACATCCACAATATTATGTCATTTGTTGGTGATGCATCCTTGTCTGCTTAATGACTGGATTATTGTCTTGGTTTATGGCACCAAAGAAATTAATAAAGAAATTTTAAGGATTAAATATATTGAACTTTTTAAAGTCATTAAGAATTTTATATATCAATGGTGTCTTTTAAGCCAACAAAATTACAAATCCTATTGTTTCTATGTGGTAGCTCCACATTCAAAGAATGAAGGTACACTTTAGGCTTCTCCTTGCAATTTTTTTTTTAAACAAAGATGTTTTTGGTGTTTTAAAAACTTGCATTACAAATGCAGTTACACATTCCAAACATTTATTTTACAGCCTAGAAATACTCATTTTTAAATGGTATATAAATCAAGACAGGTTTCCTATAGAAAAAGTTTTAAAGAGGTTGCTCTTTGCTGTCCTTTTAAAAAGAAAAGAGCTCATATTTCTAGGATGTGAAATAAAATAAACCCCCAAAAGACAAATAAGTGTCAGCTATACGTTCTTAAGAAACATATGCTTCCTGCCTCAGATTATGCATATATACAATTTAGCCATAATAAATAACAATAAAACCTGAAAGACTATATAACTTGTAGAGTTCTGTATATTAGGGTTTGAAATATACTTACCCTTAAAACCCTTATCTCTTCAAATTTCAGATTGTTCATTCTACCCTGCCTTCTTCTTACTGTTTTGTTACAGTATACAATACAATGACAAAAGGTAGACAAGACTTTTCAAGTTTAAATAAAGCCAAACATAAAAGCTCTTCAGAAATGAAATCAGCTTTATTTGTTAAAATAGTTGTACTGTGTACAAAGGAAATTAATTTACAATACTTAAGGCATAGAATATTGGGTTTTTTTTGCTTCCACTGGAAGAACAGTATTTTAGAACTAAAGAATCATTAGAATCAGACATTGATAGTAGTAATAAAATAATAATATAATAATAAATACTTCACATTCATATAATCTGAAATTATAATAATACAAGCATTTCAGCATTAATTAATACATCATAATCTGCCTCCAACATGTAGGTAGAAGTGTCTTCTGTAGCTCATGGAAGAAAAAAGTTGTACGACTCATGGTAAGATATTTCCCTTTGTCCAGTTTCACAACTGCCAACAACAGAGCTCCAGGAGGATGGTGAGCAGGCAAGCGAGTGCAAACACTGTTTGCTGTAATCTCAGCCCATTAGAATATAGCCTGGTAATTTCCTCCTTTTCTGATTTCAGTTCTAAAAAAAAAAATCAAGAAAATAAAATGGTTAATGAGTAAAATATGTACATTTTAAACCCTAAGGATTTTCAACATACTTTGGAAGTCCTCCGACATCTCACAGGTACTTAAGTTAAAGGTATCAGCTGTTAAAGCCAATCAAAGAGGCTATTCTCAAGGGAGAGATGTGAATAGATGTCCCATCAATGATCGTTTGAGGAGCAACTGATAGCACTTATCAGCTCTTGCAGGCATTAATCTCAGAATAATCAAAAGTAAATACCAAGCAAAAGCAAGAGCAAGATCTTCACAAGAGGTATGCACTCAAGTCTGCATGTAGCCTTTTAACCCTTCCTTTAACAAGAAGGGACTTCATGTATTAGCACAAGCAGAAAGCCATACCCTCATGCATGTGAAAGCCACTGAGTCCCTGCTCAGAGGATGAGCAGATGATTCTCCGCTGCCACCTCTATTGCCTTTGTTAAGATGAGCTCAAGAGTAGTAAGTAGTAGACTGCTTTTACTGAACATGGCTTGGCCTGTTAGGTCTTTTGCTCCTGTAATGGGAAACAATAAGGCTGACTGAAAGAGGAACACCCAAGGGAACTTGAGCATTTAACTCTTCAAAAGAGTTTAAGGAGCAAGTTGGGTGCCACAAATAATTAATCAATACAGAGGACCTCAAGGCAAAAATGGTTTTGGTGGTGGGTTCTTGGTTTTGGTTGGGTTTGTGGTTTTGGGTTCTTTTTTGTTATTTTTTTTGTCTATAGTTGCAAAGATAGGGATGTCACCTTTCTTTTGCATTTCATTTCTTTGGACTTGGGGGCTTATCACACAGTACAGCATATCCTGGACCTAAGAGGCTCAAGTTTTGAAATTTGTATTTACTTCCGAGTCGGTGGTATAACTCAGGAATTACAACTTCTATGCACTGTTACTCAGATAGAAATCTGGTCAGGAAAGAAGAGGCTGGTAGTTCCTTCGGGTGCAAATGAATCTTGAAGCTACTTAGGACTGTTGTTTTCTTACTCTGCTAACCAGTGATGTTGGCACAGCTGAAGGAAACTATATTACAGCAGAGGGTAGGACTGAGACATCATGGATGGAGAAGGGCAAGAATATTTTGCACTAACTTTATCACTGGAGATAAAATAACATTAAACTCTTATTAGTCAGATTATTGAAAATAGTCTGGATCTCAGTAACCAGTCTCCATGGAAAATAAGTACCTGTAAAGCAATCCTTTTAGTTTTTATGCTAGCTGATACAACATTTTCAAAAATACTCAAACCTTTATACAGGGTTTTTCACAGGCTGATGTATAAAGACTTGACTTAAAGTAATATAGTGCTTTTGAGGAGACTGGATGCTACTACTTTACACTGATCAGGACTATGGCTCCACATTTTTTGTGGAGTATGCTCAGTCTTAGAACTCTGTATGAGAATATTTTGAAGATTAAGATACAGATCTTAAAATAAGGTTCAGACTAGTTTTCTGCCATTTATGTGTTAAGTAGCTCGTGCAAGAACACAAAATTTTTCAGTACTTGTTTCTCTAGAGTAATATTTATTTCTACTTCTACCACACCAGTTTACACTACTGTTGTTCCTCTTTCCTCATCTAAGAAACATTTTTGTATACTTGGATGTAGTTTAGTTGTACAAACTGTCCTAGTTAAGTGGGAAGTCATAGATATGTGCAGGTTTTGCAGAACAGAGAAACATTTAATCCCTGGAATTTTCAATTAAAATGGAGGGAAGTTTCGTACTGGACAGGATTGTAAAGATCTCAAAGTATTTTATGTGATGTATTATTATACAGGCAACAACAGTATTATTTACTGTCTCACTAATGCATTCTCTGAAGCAAAGCAGGCCACTTCAGAAGTCTAAATAGAGCACATACAGCATCCTCTGAGTACCCCACCTTTGCAGAAGGCAATTCTGTAACCCACAAGATAAAAATGGTTGATGTAATGCCATTTCTTACCACAGTTATCTTGCATTATTTCTGAGAGACAGTTCAGAGTACCATAGCCGCACCGACACAGCCAACAGCCCTTCAGCACCCAGGCGCCATGGGCAATGCTGCCGCAGTTGCTGCCAAGGACAAGGGAGATATTTGGTACATCCCTGATCCCACCACAGAAAATAACCATCCAGAGCAGCTCGCTCACTCTCTCTGGTTTTGGTCTCCTTTTTACCTTTGCCGCTCATCATGTTCACAGTATCTGCCAGTGAAATGCTTTAGGCAGGCACAGAAAGTCCCTAGGATACACGTCCCTCCATTTTGGCAGCAGTGTCTGTTCAGTTTTTTACCTGCAAGACATTACAGAGGTTACCAAGCATCCTGAGGGCTCCAAACCTCCCGTTTTCCTCACTTGTTCTCTCAGGTCTCTCCAGTTGCCGAAGGATCTTAAAGATATCTAGTTTTATTGTCTTTAGAGACAATAAAATTATCTGCCTGTTAGGAGTGTTTGTTCAGTTAAGCCCAGTTTGTTTAGTTAAGGATTAGAAGCAAACTACTAGGGATTACAGGACGGTCAAGAAGCAAAGCCTGGCAAGTCTCATAGCAGCAGCAGCATATATTCAAGTGAAATATTTCACTTTGACGGAGGCAAGTTTCAGTCACACTAAGAAATGGGGCATTGTTACCTGGAAGTGGTACTTACTTTTGAAGAAAGGAGGCTTTGTTACTGGGAAGAGTTGATGAGTTTTGAGAGGGGAGAGGAATGCTCCCTCAAGCCTTTCTCAGACTCTTGGGACTGAGCACCAATCTAAAACTTTATATATGTGGGAGGAAACATAAGTCTGTCCTTGTTTTTTTTGCTGTTAGTTATTTGCTTTCAGATGGCTCAAATTTTTTTTTTAAAAAATTAAATAATTATTGGTCATGAAATATGGTGACTTTTAAAAAACGAAGAGAATTTTATAAAATTTTACAAACATTTTTGCAGATTCAAGGGACCAACCCCTTATTAATTATAGCACTATAATTGTTTTCTGTTACCACCTTTTGCAGGTAAGAAATCCCCAGTTCTACCTTAAATTTTTATCACCATTTCCTAAGTGGCTGTGGGAATAATTTAAATGAGTGGCCAGAGAAGACCAACTGGCTGGAATCTTCCAGGACAACAGTCAAAGCATTACTATGATTTAATATTTTCAAAAACAATTTTATGGCATTGTTTAAAAAAATGTTACCTACTCTCTGTGATCCCAGTGAAAGGTACCAATGCCCTGGAATTCTGTTGCTTTCTGCTTTCGTAACTCTGATTCATGTCACTGAAAGCATTTATAATAGTCCCTTCATTCTTGGGTTGCTGCTTTTGTGTTGTGACATTGAGACTTTTCACATCTTCTCCATGTCCTTCTTTTTCACGGCCTTGACAAGAAGTGCAAATATGGAAGAGAAGGGTATCTTGTAATGAAGAAATGCATACTGTATATGTAGAAGAGAAACACGGGGCGGGGGGCTGGGGCAACACGGCATTTTTCTTACCTTTTCCTAAATGAACAGCCTGCCACACCAGAGTCACTGTGAAAAGAATTCTACAAAAAAAAAAGAGCTGAAGTAAATTTGTACTAATAAGACACAAACACCAAAACGAAGTGCAGGAGAAGGGAGTTTTTTCAATGAAAGCTCCTTGATAGAGCTATCAAGCATTGATAATATAAACTATAAATATTTTATGCCAGCAGTAATTCGAAGACATCAAAAATCTCAAGTTAAACTTGAAAAGGTGGGGGGGGGGGGGGTGTAGGTGGGTGGGCAGAGAACATACTGATTGGGCTTGCTTCCAAAAAGCTACGGATTCCATACATTTGCAGGTTGACAACCAGATAAAAATGTCTCTTTCTGCACATTTCTTTACCACAACTAAGTTGTTGCCAGCAGTTAAAAAAGCAGCAAAGGCAAGAGGAAAACATTAGCCTTCACTTCACCCGGAGTTCCATGTACATTTGTTCCTTTCAGCTCCCTGGCCTGATATCAAAAAGAAAAAGCACTGCTGAAAGGAAAAGCATCCTTGGCTAGAGAAGGTCCCTGGCAGCTCAGGCAGCCTTACCTAATATGATTTCCCCAGTACATTTTCCTGCAGCCTGGAATACCCGTGAAAGCCTCCAGGAAAGCTTGAGCAGAAGGAAGAGCTCCAACGCCCCTCAATGAAGGCTGTTGCATGCAGCAGTCCTCAAACCACACACGGCAACAAACGAGGGAGAAAAGAGGATGAATGAAACTTTTTTCTTTCTGTCCAGCTTATAACAACGTCGAAAACACATAGTTCCCAGTTGTACCGCTTGCTGAGCCCTCACTGACGTCCTGGCAGGCAGGGACCATCTCTCCGAGCTGGGACTCCCTGCCCTGCCCCCGATTTACATGCACTGCTGAAGGGTGGAGCAAAGTGGGGGCACCTACTGCTGGGGGGAGACTTAAGGGCCCATGACCACAAAATAGCCCAAGCCAGGAAGATCTCAACCCCAGTTTATTTCTTGACACAAAAAAAGTTGGACCACCACATACCATGGGGAAGAAAAAATTGTTCTGCAGAACTACAATAGGTATATAATAAACTGCAGCAGGTATATAATAAAGTTTAAAAAACCTCAACTCTACCTACATGCCTTGTCTCTACCAGGGTTTTCCACAGGGCGCTCTACTTTATGAAATTTTACTGCTTTCCAACACAAATAATCCTTAGGGTCTGCCTTACAGATTTCCAGCAGAAGTACTACAGAAAGCAATATAAGGTTCTTGACAGAGGCTTGTTATTTCAGAACAGCTGTTAATAAACTCTTGAAATACCTTTTGAAACTTTTTCACTATTAGTAAAATTAAATCCATTAGTGAGACTCCTAGTCTGAGTCCATGCAATATCAGCAGATACTTAGATTTAACTTACAATGTGTGCTGAAATGGGCTGGGGCCACTCACACAACTTTACTATGGCTCAGCAGTATCAGCAAAAAGACCTGCAGCTGCACTGTGGTAAAAAAGCAGCTCTGTACAGTCTCTTCTCAAATGGCTCTACTGGTACCCTGAGGTGTACATGGTCTTTAACTAAGTTAAAACAGGAAACTGCAGCAATACAGCTTTGTTTTGTTTTGGGGGGGCATGTGGAAGAGGAATGCTTTCAATACACGAGTGCAAATCAAATTAGTACAAATTGCACCTTGGCTAGATATATGATCACGTCAGACATATGGGTCAGACCTTCACTGAAGAAATGGCTGTACTGGCTAAAGACATTGTCATTTCTTGTTGTTTGTAACTCCCTGTGGCTGACACTTGTCAGCGTTGCCCCATCTAAACTAATGGTTTGGAAGCTGTGAACGCCTCATCCAATTTGGTACAAAGGCTGGCTTAATTTACAAAGAGAGCTGTCCGAATTAAGTCAACCTGCTTGGCACTGAAGCAGATGGAGAGTGTTCTGAGGACATACTCTTTCATGTCTCCTTTGGGGACACTGATCTCCAACAGGAGGATAGAAGTGCATGGCTGAAGATGTGAAACGGCTGTTTCTGCAGGGAATGCTTACAGGGAGCGCTCTGCTGGGCTACATCAATCTTAGTAGATAAGGCATTGCCAGTGCTGGTACAACTGTTGACTCCAATTGATCTAAGCTCAGTCATTTTCTTGTAGATGTAGGCTAACTCCTTTAGCTTCATGGTAACTTGTTTCATGGTGTCTTTCATGTTTGTGACTGGTTTAAATGGATTTAGATGAAGCTATTCTTGTTCCAGAGTTGTACCGAAGTAAAATGTCTTTTGGAATTGAGAGTCTGTGATGTATGCTTGTGTATAATTCAGCTAAATCAGTGCTAGAAGAACTTACATGCTAACACTTGGAGGTAAGATATTTAATAGAAAGCATGTTATGGTAAAATCACATGTTAATTCAGGAAGGGATTTTGGTTTTCCTATCTAAATAGCAACAATTTTGAAGAGACAGATTACTGTCACCATTATGCTGTCTGCCTCTGCCTTTTGTGATTCACAAGAACTTCTAAACTAAATGTGTTAAGGTTTAGGTACTTGCTGAAAACCTATCACATGTGTTCAAGTACTGCCATGACAAATGCTCTTTGGAATTAGGACTGTAAGATGTTTCACACAAAATGAAAGAGAGATCATTTTTGCATGTATTCACAAAACATGTATGTTTGTTTTATCAACATATGAAATGTTTACTTGTGGAAAATACAATTCAAACAACTCTGGCTTTCATTTGAGTTCTCTAGCTGTATAATGCAGTTAGTATTTTGAGTTTAAAAAGAACAGCTGTAGTTACATTTGTTCACTGTTTTTTGTTACTATATTAGGAACAAAATATTCATTTTCAATTTGGTCTAACTGGTAGTATCACTTCAAGTTACAATATTCAGATGCTGAAATGCTGTCATTTGGCATCTAATTTGTTAGTTTTCCCCTTCCCATAGATCGAAGGCAGAAAAAATAAACAGAGATAAGTAAACACAGGAACATCACACTTACTGGTCTTTTTTTTTTTTTTTTTTTTTACTAAATGCAGTGTCAGTATAGTTCTCCTGGAGAGCTTTTCTGGATATCAGATTCCCAGCCCTATACTGGAGGTAACTTTCAAAATGGGGATGCTGGTAAAGAAATATTGATCAATTTTCACACCCCGTGCCATTTTTTTAAGATCAGAACTCATCCCAGTAACTGCAAGAGCTAACAACCTGGGGAACTGTAAAGCAGTTGGTAAACATTTCTCCCTGTGATACCTTGCTCCTTCCTTCCTTCTCCCTACAACCTCACCAGCAAGGCACGCATAGGAATGGGGACAATGTAAATTGCTCAGATGTTGCTGTTGCCTGACTGCCCTACTGAGGTGAGACTGGTGTGACACTGCGGAAAAGCACTGCTGTTTATTGTTGACAGAATCTGCCAGAAAGTGATTGCTTCTGCCAGGGATTTGTGAGGACCTGCAGTAAGGGTAGATGCACCCCCTTTATCAGCTTCAAGTAAGATAAGATTGGATCCAACCAAAGAGCTGGTCCAGAGCATTTCAGTCAAGCCCTGTGTACACAGGAGATGGTTAACCATTAGTTAGGGGCCTTCAGTGCTGTTAGTTCTGACAGTAGGTCAAGTAGCCTATGTGGATAAGGGTGGTAGGAAAACATGGTGTTACTTTATTAGTCCACATAATCCCTCTTGTTCTCTTCCAGGGAACTGTATGTCTGTAGCCTACATCTTCTGGCACTGTTCCCCAACATGCAAGTGGACCACTACACTGAAAGATGAAATGTGGATAATATGTGGGTTTCTTTTAGTATATTAGTGTTTCATACTAACTATATTCCTGTGCGGATACTTGGTATTTCTGAGAGTTTCAGGATCAGTAGATGCCTAAGAACTGGAGGTAGCAATGGCAAAAAAAGAAACAAGGATGAGAAAAATGTGGGTGTCCCTGGCTTCCTGGGAGCTGTACTGAAAAGCCTGTTCAAGGGTATGCAAAGTTCAATGATGGCCTGTATTGGGTTTGTGTGGCAAAGTTTTCATAATGGGGCAGCTACAGAGGCAGCTTCCGTGAAAAGCTGCTAGAAGCTTCCCCTATGCCTGATAGAGCCAATGACAGCCAGCTCCAAGACAGACCCACCACTGGCCAAGGCCGAGCCCATCAGCAACAGTGGTACCACCCCTGTGATAACATATTTAAGAAAGAAAAAACCAAACGAAACGAAACGAAATGAAACGAAATGAAACGAAACGAAACGAACCAAACCAACCAAACCAAACCAAACCATTGGGACACAAACTGCAGCTGGAGTAAGGAGTGAAAATATGTGAGAGGAATGACTCTGCAGACACAAAGGTCAATGAAGAAGGAGGGGGAGGAGGTGCTCCAGGCTCCGGAGCAGAAACTCCCCTGCAACCCGTGGTGAAGACCGGTGGTGAGGCAAGCTGTGCCCCTGCAGCCCATGGAGGTCCATGGTGGAGCAGACATCCACCTGTGGCTGGTGGAGGACCCCACGATGGAGCAGGTGGATGCCTGAAGGAGGCTGTGACCATGTGGGAAGGCTGTGCTGGAGCAGGCTCCTGGCAGGACCTGTGGACACATGGAGAGAGAAGAGCCCACGCTGGAGCAGGTTTGCTGGCAGGACTTGGGACCCCGTGGGGGACCCACACTGGAGCAGTCTGCTCCTGAAGGACTGCACCCCATGGAAGGGACCCACGTTTGAGCAATTCATGAAGAACTGTAGCCCGTGGGAAGGACCTACATTGGAGAAGTTCATGAAGGACTGTCTCTTGTGGGTGGGACCCCACACTGGAGCAGCGGAAGAGAGTGAGGATGGACTCCCCTGAGGAGGAAGGAGCAGCAGAGACAACATGTGATGAACTGACCGCAACCCCCATTGCTCATCCCCCTGTGCTGTTTGTGGGGGAGGAGGTAGAGAAAATCGAGAGTGAAGCTGAGCCCAGGAATTATCCAAAGCTGATGCTGCTATAGAATGTCCATTGTAAAGCCCTACCCTATCTATGCTTTCATTTGGTTAATAGATTGCTAATGACAAATCATAGAATCATAGAATCATTTAGGTTGGAAAAGACCTTTAAGATCATCCAGTCCAACCATTAACCTACACTACCAAGTCCACACTAAACCAATCAAGGGTAGACTAGACTAAACCATGTCCCCAAGTGCAACATCTACCCTTTTTTTGAACACTTCCAGGGATGGGGACTCCACCACTTCTCTGGGCAGCCTGTTCCAATGCTTGACTACCCTTTCCATGAAGAAAGTTTTCCTAATATCCAATCTAAACCTCCCCTGATGCAACCTGAGGACATTTCCTCTCATCTTATCGCTAGTTACATGGGAGAAGAGACCAACACCCACCTCACTACAACCTCCTTTCAGGGAGTTGTACAGAGCAATAAGGTCTCCCCTCAGCCTCCTCTTCTCCAGACTAAACAACCCCAGTTCCCTCAGCCGCTCCTCATAAGACCTGTGCTCCAGACCCTTCACCAGCTTTGTTGCCCTTCTCTGAACACGCTCCAGCACCTCAATGTCTTTCTTGTATTGAGGGGCCCAAAATTGGACACAGTATTCCAGGTGCGGACTCACAAGCACCGAGCACAATCACCTCCCTGCTCCTGCTGGCCACACTCTTCCTGATACAAGCCAGGATGCTGTTGGCCTTCTTGGCCACCTGGGCACACTGCTGGCTCATGTTCAGCTGGCTGTCTACCAACACCCCCAGGTCCTTTTCAGCCAGGCAGCTTTCCAGCCACTCTTCCCCAAGCCTATAGCATTGCATGGGGTTGTTGTGACCCAAGTGCAGGACCTGGCACTTGGCCTTGTTAAACCTCATACAGCTGGCCTCAGCCCATCGATCCAGCCTGTCCAGGTCCCTCTGCAGGGCCATCCTACCCTCCAGCAGATCGATACTCCCACCCAACTTGGTGTCATCTGCAAACTTACTGAGGGTGCACTCAATCCCCTCATCCAGATCATCGATAAAGATATCAAACAAGGGTGGCCCCAAAACAGAGCCCTGGGGAACACCGCTCGTGACCGGCTGCCAACTGGACTTAACTCCATTTACCACTACTCTCTGGGCTCGGCCACCCAACCAGTTTTTTATCCAGCAAAGAGTACACCCATCTAAGCCATGAGCTGCCAGCTTCCCAAGGAGAATATTATGGGAGACTGTGTCAAAGGCTTTGCTAAAGTTCAGGTAAATGACATCCACAACCTTTCCTTCATCCACCAGGTCATAAAAGGAGATCAGGTTGGTCAAGCAGGACCTGTCTTTCATGAGCCCGTGCTGACTGGGCCTGATCCCCTGGTTGATCTGCACTTGCCTGTTGAGTTCACTCAAGATGAACCTCTCCATAATCTTTCCTGGCACCAAGGTCAGACTGACAAGCCTGTAGTTCCCCCAGGTCCTCCTTCTGGCCCTTCTTGTAGATGGGTGACACATTGGCAAGCCTGCAGTCATCAGGGACCTCCCCTGTTAACCAGGACTGCTGATAGATGATGGGAAGCAGCTTGGCATGCTCCTCTGCCGGCTCAATACTCTTGGGTGGATCCCATCTGGCCCCATAGACTTGTGAGGGTCCAGGTGGTGTAGCAGGTCATTAACTGCTTCCTCCTGGATTATGAAGGCTCCATTCTGCTCCCCGTCCCTGTCTTGCAACTCAGGGGCCTGGGTGCCCTGGGGATAAATTGTCCAGGAACAGGACACATGGTGATGTATTGTTGTCTTGACTACTAAACCATGAAGAGTTACTAAGGATCTGCCAAGAAGGAAAGGAGGGAGGGAGGGAAGAAGGGAGAGATTGTGACCACTGACTCAATTAAAAACTAGAGAGGCTACCCCCTCCCACTCTCCTTGAGCATGCGTAGTAAGTTAAAATCATATTGTACCTTTAAATTTAAGCAAAGAAGATATGAACCAGTAAGAGACAAGTATGCTTAGCTAATTTAATGATTATGTAGTAGATAGATGTGGTGTGTTAATTGTAATGTATAAAAGTTGTAGAAAACTTTGGTAGGGATGCTAGCTTTGTGGAATTACCACCTAGCACCCAAACTTGCATAATTTTGAGAATAAAACAATATCTCATCTCAGTGTGTGATGATTGGCTTATTGCACACCGGGTAAACAAGCCCTATCTGGGACAACAGTTTTGGCAACCCAGATGGGACCATGCTGAAAAGCCTTGCCCGGATCGACTTGCTGCAGCCCTATGGAGTACTGGACTGACTGGACTCCAGTGCTCACAGAATAGGTTTTTGGGGACTCCATTGGCTCATCTCCTTGCTGGGCAGTAAGTGACACAGATGTAATGCTAAATCGAGATATTGTGAAAAAACAGGGAAAATCTGATAGAGGAGAAATCTGAATTCTGGTATTCTGGTGATCTGAATTTGAATCTGAATCTGAATACCTCTGCATAAGTCGCTCCAGGGAAGGACCGTTGCAGTAGGATACTTCTTACACATAAACGCTAATTGAGGCTGAGTGTTTGAAGTGCTGGAAAAAGTAATTTCCTAGGAAATAATATGTATCTGGCTCCTCTACAGAAGTGGCCCTTGTTCTCCTTTAGGATGCATCCTGAAACATTGGGGAAAATTTGGTGGGGACTCACTGACTAAAGAAAAATTGAAAAAGTATTGTAGTCAGTGGTGGCCAATGTATAAATTAGAGGATGGAGAGAAATGGCCCGAAAATGGAACATTAAATTATAATACTGTTTTATAGTTAATGTTGTTTTCCAGAAGGATGGATACGTGGGATGAAGTTCCATATGTTGATTTATTTTTCACATTGTGAAATGATCATGATACTAGGAGGAAATATAAGTTAATAGATGATGCAAATAGTATGCTTATGTTAGCTGAGAGTATACAGAAAAAACATAGGTAAAGGTGTTCTTCTGCCTGTGACATCAGGAGGGGGTGTCAGAGGAAAATAATGAGGAAAATGAAAGGCAAAATGTGAGGGATGATCTAGCATGATTTATGCTAAAAGGGGAGCCAGATTGGGACCCCAGTTCTGGTGTGGGAGGAACAATGATTAAACAATATCAATAATTGATTTTGTATGGGATAGAACATGGGGTTCCTAAACAAAAGAATGTTTCAAAGTTATATGGAATAAAGCAAGAAAGTGATGAGAATCCCTCAGCCTTTTATGAAAGGCTACGTGAGGCTGCTAGGAAATGGACAGATTTAAATCCTGATGAAGATAGTAATAGGATGATGTGCAGTATGTTGTTTATTGGCCAATCAGCACCAGATATTTGGAAAAAGTCACAAAAAGTGGATGGTGAGAAGATATGACTATTGCTCCGTTAATAAGTATTGCCTACAAGGTGTATAAAAAAAAAGGTGTATCAAAGAGGAGGAGGCAAGAGTTACAGAGGGATGGTAAACAGAGGGAGAGGTTGTGGATATATGCCTCTGCCTTGACCTATGAGTAATAACCCTGTTGGGATCAATCAATGTGCATATTGCAGAGAGGAAGGACACTGGAAGAGAGATTGTCCAAAAAGAAAGGGAGTACAAATACCAGCAAAGGTGGAGTCAGGTGCCAGAAGCAGATTTACTGATGATGGGAACTTATGATGCTGAATGAAGGGGACCGGGGGTGAATTTGACAATTTCCCCAGCAGATCCCCTGGTTCCAGTACAGCTGGGGAATGAAATTATGGAATTTTTACTTGATATCAGCACCACTTATTCTGTAGTAAATAGTTGTAATGGGCCTTTAACCAAGTTTTCTATGCCTGTTGGAGTCACAGGAAAGCAAGAAATGAGACCCTTTTTATGGCCAATGGAATGTAAAATTGGAGATCAAATTTTAACACATGAATTTCTGTGTATGCCTGTGTGCCCATTACCTCTCTTAGGTTGAGATTTATTGAATAAATTGGGGGCACAAATAGCTTCTTCTAAAAATACAATTCAAATAAACATCCCAAAGAATAATACTTGGAAAGCTCAGTTATGTCTATTACAGAATGAAAATAAGAAGAGATTCAAGTACCAGAAGAAATTTTGGATGCTGTTATTCTTACAGTATGGCCCACAAAAATGCCTGGAAGGGTGAAGTCAGGTATACCGATAAAAGTGGAACTGAAACCCAATGCTAAACCTCTAAGAAGGAAACAGTATGCCATGAAATTAGAAGCAAGACTGGGATTAGAAGCATTGATAGGCAATTTCTTGCAACATGGACCTTTGTGAGAATGTCAGTCAGAATATAATACTCCAATATTACCGGTGAAAAACCTCTATCGCAAGAATATCGGACAGTTCAAGATCTAAGGGCAATTAATCCAATTGTACTTGATGTGCAGCTGGTAGTACCCAATCCCATACACTCTGTCATCCTCCATCTCAGAAACTAACATATATTTTACTGTGTTAGATTCAAAGGATGCTTTCTTTTGTATCCCATCGGAGGCTGAAAGCCAGAATTTATTTGCCTTTGAATGGGAGAGTCCAATGACTGGACGGAAGACAAAACTTTGCTGGACTGTACTGCTGCAAGGAGTCAAAAAAAGCCCAACTTTCTTTGGTAACGTACTTGCCAAGGAATTAGAACAATGGCAAGGTAAGGATCCTTATGTTACTCTTTGCAATATGTGGACGACATACTTCTGGGAAAAGATACTGAACTACAATGTAAAATGGTGACCATCAGTTTATTAAATTCTTTGGGATTGGCTGGGTACTGGGTGTCACAAAAGAAAGCACAGATAGTGCAAAAGACTGTCACTTATTTGGGATTTGAAATCTGTCAAGGGAAAAGGAAATGGGGAACTGAAAGAAAGAAGCCTATATGTCAAACTGCCCCTCCCCAGTCAAAAAGAGAACTAAGAGGATTTCTGGGTATGGTGGGCTGGTGCAGACTTTGCATACCAAATTTTGGACTGGTGAAGAAACCGTTGTATGAGGCTTTGAAATGGCCAGAAGAAGTTTTGCAATGGACCCCCAAATGTTGAAAGGGTTTTGATGATATTAAGATGGCTTTGATGAAAGCGCCAGCCCTGGGATTGCCAAATTTGACTGAACCATTTACTTTGTATGTGTATGAAAGAATGCATGTGGCCCTGGGAATCTTAACTCAAACACCAGCAGACTGGAAGAGGCCAGTTGCTTACTTCTCTAAACAGCTAGATGAGGTTAGCAAAGGATGGCCTGCATGTCTTCGAGCAGTGGCACCTGCAGTCTTGTTAATCCAAGAAGCCCATAAACTAACCCTGGGACAAAGAATCACTGTGTTTGTCCCGCACGCAGTGTTAACTATTTTGGAGCAGAAAGGACATCATGGGTTATCTCCCAGCGGAATGGTACAATAACAGGCTGTGTTGATTGAACAGGATGATGTGACGTTAGACTTCTATGGTTTTGAATCCTGTGACATTGTTGCCCATTTCTAATGATGAAAATTTAACCCGTGATTGTTTACAGATTATTGAACAGGTATATTCCAGTAGGCCGGATCTAAAGGATACTCCCTTGAAAAGCCCAGACTGGATTTTGTTTACAGATGGCAGCAATTTTGTCCTGAAAGGAGAACAAAAAGCAATTTGCCTAAGGAAGTGGCAGTCATCCACTGTAAAGCACACCAATCAGGACAAACTGATGTGATTAAAGGAAGTCACAAGGCTGATGAAGTAGCAAAGAAGAGTATCCTTTGGTAAAGTACTGGGTGCTTTAATCCCCACTCTAAATTTGAAAAGGCAAGTTCCTAGGTATACAGAAAAAGAAGATAAGTTAGCTAAGTTTTTGAATTCTTATAAAACATGGGGTGGATGGTGGGTAACACCAAATGGACAACATATAGTTACAGCCCCAGTCATAAGAGAATTATTACATTGAACTCATAGAGACACCCAGACGGGAGCAGATGCATTAGTCTTAAGTGTTAAAAGGTATGCAATTGGACCCAGAATGCCGCAATATGAAGAAGGACTTGTTAAACGTTGCCAAATTTGTTGCAGAAACAATCCTAAAATAGAAAAGAAGCCTCCACCTGTAGAGGTAAAACAGGGATATGTCTCTGGGGAACACTGGCAGATTGATTTTTCTGAATTACCTAAAAGTAATGGATATAAGTATCTTTTAGTATTGGTAGATACTTCTTCAGGGTGGCCTGAAGCTTTCCCATGTCGTAACAACAAAACTAGAGAAGTGATTAAAAACTTGTTGAAGGAAATAATACCAAGATTTGGGATTCCTGAAAGCATCTCTTCGGATAGAGGTCCTCATTTTATAGCGGCAATAGTAAGAGAAGGTGCAAAGTATCTTCAAATACAGTGGGATTTACATACCCCCTGGAGACCTCAATCTAGTGGGAAAGTAGAAAGAATGAATCAAATATTAAAAAGACAGATAGCAAAATTATGTCAGGTGACACATTTAAAATGGGTAGAGGTTTTGCTCATAGCCTTGATGTGTATTTGTATTATTCCTCAAGTTAAGGAAGGAGTAAGCCCTTTTGAAATATTGTATGGCAGACCCTATTCAATAAATTCGACTGGGAAAACAGATCAAATGCATGCAAGGGGTAATAAATTACTTACTATCTTTTATCTATGGCTAGAACTCTCTCTTCACTGCATAGATATCTAAGGACAAGAACTCCAATTCCATTGGATACTCCAGTGCATTTTTTGAACCAGGAGATCAAGTACACCTTCAGGTTTGGAAAGATGAACATCTAAAAGAGAAGTGACAAGGACCATATACAGTGTTACTCAAGGCTAACACTGCAGTGAAAGTAGATGGAGCAGACTCCTGGATTCATTATACAAGAGTTAAGAAAACACCGACTCTGGAACAAAAACAATGGGCTCCTAGAGAAAAAAGACATTTAAAGTTAACTCTTTCTCGCCCCAGAGGAATTGTACCTGAAGGCAGTAACCAGTTCATATATTAGCTATAAGAAATGGAAGTGAGAATTGTCGAAGAATTAAACTTCAATAAGTCTCAAAGGGGGGAAATTGTTATCCAAAGCTGATGCTGCTATAGAATGTCCATAGTAAAGCCCTCCCCTGCCTATGCTTTCATTTGGTTAATAGATTGCTAATGACAAATTGTCCAGGAACAGGACACATGGTGATGTATTGTTGTCTTGACTACTAAACCATGAAGAGTTACTAAGGATCTGCCAAGAAGGAAAGGAGGGAGGGAGGGAAGAAGGGAGAGATTGTGACCACTGACTCAATTAAAAACTAGAGAGGCTACCCCCTCCCACTCTCCTTGAGCATGCGTAGTAAGTTAAAATCATATTGTACCTTTAAATTTAAGCAAAGAAGATATGAACCAGTAAGAGACAAGTATGCTTAGCTAATTTAATGATTATGTAGTAGATAGATGTGGTGTGTTAATTGTAATGTATAAAAGTTGTAAACTTTGGTAGGGATGCTAGCTTTGTGGAATTACCACCTAGCACCCAAACTTGCATAATTTTGAGAATAAAACAATATCTCATCTCAGTGTGTGACGATTGGCTTATTGCACACCGGGTAAACGAGCCCTGTCTGGGACAACAGAAAGAAGGAAGAGGTGAGGGGAAGGTGTTTTAAGATTTGGTTTTATTTCTCATTACCCTACACATGTTCTCACTCCTCTCTCCTACTCAGTTTTGAATGATAATAAATTAAACTAATTTTCCCCAAGTCAAGTCTGTTGTGCCCATGATGGTAAATGGCGAATGATCTCCCTGTCCTTATCTTGACCCACAAGCTTTTTCGTTATATTTTCCACCCCCTGTCCAGTTGAGATGGGGAGTGACAGAGCGGCTTTGGTGGGCACTTGGCATCCCGCTAGGGTCAATCCACCACATGGCCACTGCAGCCAAAGTTTCTGCTGAGTAGAAAGCTTTAGGTTCCCAAATTCCAGTTTAGGGCTAGGACCAGATCTCTAACTGGACTGGGCAATGTTAAATCAGTTATGCAGAATATTATGGAAAACAATGGAAAGCAATTATCCCTTCTGGACTTTTACTGAAATCTTGGGAGTAGAGGATTCTGTGAAGCAAAGCTCTCAGCCTGGGTAACTTACGGGTTTCTGAGGAAAGGGTAGACCCCAGGCAGTATAGGTTGGGAGCTCTCAGAGTGTGCTTAACTCATTAAATGGTAAGGATCCTAGATGGAAACACCTTATACTGGCCAGCCTGAGATTTTTATTTTTGTTTATTTTTTGTTAGCTACAGCTGATACTAGGACTTCTGACAGCTACCCAGGTGTTCTTGCTTTCTAAAGGCTATGTAAAACTTAAACACAGTTGGACTGAATGATATTTATGGTGTCACAGAACTTTCTTCACAGGGGCTGGTCAGACCAGCTCTTATTACTGTCAGGAATTTCCCATAGGATCATATGGGGGTTGCTGTGGTTGCCTCTTCATCTCTGTGTATGTATGAAGCAGAGGTGATACACAGGCACAAGAACTTGCACTGGTTCAAATGAACAGTATAAATGCCCCAAGCAGCTTTTTTCACTCCAAGGTAAGAATGGCTTACATTGGTTTAGTTGGAATCTGCCAGTAATTGACTTCCTCAAGTAAGACGCAGGAAAAAAAGAAAATCTGTACAGTGACTGGCACCAGTTTAACTAATGCCACAGGTCCATGATCAACTTAAGTGGGATAAATGGCTGCTGCTGCTAAAAGGATGAGTCCTCTTTTGACTTACACCATGGGCTGTTTGTTTGTACTGCCTCCCTCACAGTGCCATTACCGTTTATGCAGCCATGAGTGAGCTGGAGCTGGGAGTTTATCTGAATGAGAACTCAGCTGGTAAAAAAAGATGGTTAGTTTTCAGCTGGATCAGTTCCCTGATGTGGTTTGCCACATGAGCACTAGTGCTGGCAGAAGCAGGAGGTAGGGATAAGCGGCCATGGCTGTGTGACGGGCAGCTCCTTTCTGTAGCAGAGCTGATTTATACCAGATTAAATTGACTGTGGAATTTGTAAATAGATTTCAGTTCATAAATTTAAACTGGTGTTCCCCTCCCTAGGAAATAAACCACAGACAATACATCCACATGATAATGATACCACCTTCTATGCTTTCATCCTATTAGCACTGACTAATACAGCGGAGTAGAGCAGTCATACCGCATCTCTCTGACAGCTTATGGATGACAGTTAGTAGAAACAAGATGGGAGTAATATTACCAAATGAAACAGCTACAGCAGTCCCTTGGAGAGGAAACCTTATGCAGATGTTGTACAAAGATGTAATGCTCTGTCACAGACTGACATAAATTTATGGAATAAAACCAGCCTCATAATAGAGCATCCTGTAGGTTTTCCTTCTACTGAGTCTAATGGTTAGTCATTAAACATGATGAAAAAAATCGATATGATAACAAAAAGGTTTTGTAATGAACATGAATGTAGTTTATGACTTTTGTGTACAGGAAAAAAAAAAAATTCTGCCAGTACACAGGGGAAGTGATAAGAAGATCCTGATTATCTTCCTCTGAGGGAAAGGTTCTTTGGCAAATGAATCAACCAGAACACCGAAAGACTGCAAGACTGAGCCTTCTTTTCTTCTTCTTCTTCAAATATAGAAGTTTTAGTATTTTATTGAAGAAAAAGGAAGTACTGAGGAAAATAAAGTTTTGCACAATTATTTATTTTGAAGTTTGCAAAGATAATGCTTTCAACCACCCCAGGCTCTGCAGAAAGCCAGAAAGTATTTTTGTAGAGTTAGTAGCGCTGAGCTTTACCACATTTCTGGCTGAAAGCACTTCTCCTCCACATGCTATCAGATGTGTGTGTCTGTCTTGTCTGCCATTCAGGCAGGATTATCAACATTTCAGGTTTAAGAAAGCACTCAGTCTGGCTGCAAGTCTTGTGCTGTCTTATTAAGGGGCCATTTGGGGACACCGTATTAGTGCCGTCATGCACTCAAGGTTTATCTCTCTTGCAAAATTACCTTAGGCATCTATCTGAAAATCTATCTTTTCCATATACAAAATGCAATTGCTTGAGCTTAATGGCATATTTTGACCTGGCTCAGCAGCTTTGTTTGGTGCTGTCAGCTGAAACCAGAGTGAAATTTTCACTCACTCAGGTGATCCACCCTAGCAGTAAAGACAGAAACAATTAAAAGGTTGAATAGCTGTCAGGTATTTTCCCCATGTGGTAGTTTGACCCTGGCTGGATGCTAAGTGCCCACCAAAGCCGCTCTATCACTCTCCCCTTCTCAACTGGACAGGGGGAAGAAAATATAATGAAAATGCTTGTGGGTCAAGATAAGGACAGGGAGATCATTCGCCATTTACCATCATGGGCACAACAGACTTGACTTGGGGAAAATTAGTTTAATTTATTTTCATTCAAAACTGAGTAGGAGAGAGGAGTGAGAACATGTGTAGGGTAATGAGAAATAAACCCAAATCTTAAAACACCTTCCCCTCACCTCTTCCTTCCTCCCAGGCTCAACTTCACTCCCGATTTTCTCTACTTCTTCCCCTACAAACAGCACAGGGGGATGGGGAATGGGGGTTGCGGTCAGTTCATCACATGTTGTCTCTGCTGCTCCTTCCTCCTCAGGGGAGTCCATCCTCACTCTCTTCCGCTGCTCCAGTGTGGGGTCCCACCCACAAGAGACAGTCCTTCATGAACTTCTCCAATGTAGGTCCTTCCCACGGGCTACAGTTCTTCATGAATTGCTCAAACGTGGGTCCCTTCCATGGGGTGCAGTCCTTCAGGAGCAGACTGCTCCAGTGTGGGTCCCCCACGGGGTCCCAAGTCCTGCCAGCAAACCTGCTCCAGCGTGGGCTCTTCTCTCTCCATGTGTCCACAGGTCCTGCCAGGAGCCTGCTCCAGCACAGCCTTCCCACATGGTCACAGCCTCCTTCAGGCATCCACCTGCTCCATCGTGGGGTCCTCCACCAGCCACAGGTGGATGTCTGCTCCACCATGGACCTCCATGGGCTGCAGGGGCACAGCTTGCCTCACCACGGTCTTCACCACGGGTTGCAGGGGAGTTTCTGCTCCGGAGCCTGGAGCACCTCCTCCCCCTCCTTCTTCATTGACCTTTGTGTCTGCAGAGTCATTCCTCTCACATATTCTCACTCCTTACTCCAGCTGCAGTTTGTGTCCCAATGGTTTGGTTTGGTTTGGTTGGTTTGGTTTTTTCTTTCTTAAATATGTTATCACAGGGGTGGTACCACTGTTGCTGATGGGCTCGGCCTTGGCCAGTGGTGGGTCTGTCTTGGAGCTGGCTGTCATTGGCTCTATTAGGTTTGGTTTGGTTTGGTTTTTTCTTTCTTAAATATGTTATCACAGGGGTGGTACCACTGTTGCTGATGGGCTCGGCCTTGGCCAGTGGTGGGTCTGTCTTGGAGCTGGCTGTCATTGGCTGCTTCTAGCAGCTTTTCACGGAAGCCACCTCTGTAGCCACCCCATTATGAAAACTTTGGCACACAAACCCAATACACTCCGCTGTTTTCATTCGGAAGTATTGCAGTGTGGCTTATCCTGTTGTTAACAGTGCTGCAGTAGGATATGACCCCAGAAAGCCTTCTGGGTTTATGTGGCATGACACAAACTAGGAATTTCATAGGAGCCTTGAAGCAGTCCCAGTTGAAGTGGTGATCCCACAGCCTAACTCAGGGATGGGGATGCATATCTCAGGCAGCCGTGAATGGAAACCTCTGCATAGGTCTTGCCTTTGATGTTCGAGCTAGCCAAGGATGCTGGCATTTCTTTAAGTTGAAACTACGTGTTAAAACTGAGCCAATGTTAGAAGGCTAATTCCCAAGTCAAGCATGTGCTAAGATTTGCACTGGCTCTAGTGACAATGGACATCTTATGGAGCTGAATCCATTTATTAACCTGGGATAAACCTAGCTACCTTTTTTTCTGGGTTAGTTTTCTGGCTTATGAATTGAAGCATCTCAGCAAGACGTTCAGTGAGCACTGGAGCTGACGTGTTTGGGGGTGAGGGAATGTGTGGCTGGGAGCCAGGCATGGAAGGAAAGAAGTGGACAGGACATCTTTTCAGATGTTATGAGCTATCAGATCATTCTACACCATAGTGTCTTGTTTCATCCTTCTTTTTTTTTTCCCCTCCTTGAATTCACTTTTTAAAATACAAAGCAGAAAGCAGCTTCTATCTGTCTGTCTGTCTATCTGTCTATCTATCTATCAATTCATTTTGCAAATTTTGCAAAACTGGGTATTGATGATGAGATATATGTAAGGGAACAGGTCTGACACTGGAGCGTTATCCTTATAGGCACTAGGGATGGCAGGCAGAAATGAGAGATCCAGTGGTTATTTTAATCTATGATAATAGCAGTTAAATATTAGTATCAATTAAAATAGAAACAAAACACTATATCATAATTTATACTGCTGTCAGCAGTCCAGGCCTTCCTTTTGTCTTCTATTGCTCCACTTGAGGGCTTCTGTCCCCTGTGCCAGCCCGGGGTTCCAGCTCGGCCCTGGCCCAACAATTCAAAATGTGCTGCATGTGCCACTGTTTGCAGATGGCTTGTGCTCCAGGCTGCTTTTCTGCGAGGAGTGTGTTGAAGCTGAACTTCTGCCATTACAATGGCTTAATTTCTGCTCCATACTAACTGTGCAACTGTGTGAATTAAACTGGAACTGCATAGGTTGGTGTCTTTAAGACACATCTGTATACCAGAGCCAGCACATATGTAATGATGCTTGGGGAAAGCTGCATTTGTCAACAGAGGCCAAATTTTAGTATCTTCAGCCAGGCAGTCAGAATGGATTTCCATCTCAAAAGGCAGTTTTGAAAGTTTCTAGCCTGTGGTTGTTAGGGACAGTCTGTGAACCACTTCTGAGAATACAAAAATCCCACAATAAAGAATGAACTAGAAGCCCCATGAGTGAAGTATGGAATGTAAGAGTTATTTTAAGCAGTTAGATTGCACATGGTGCTACAGAAGGAAAGGAGCCATCTCTCTTTCAGCAATGGTTGACTCCAGTGTGCTGGAGGACTCTGCACTGACTGTGGGATTAACTTGGGGGAAAGCAAAAGTAACAGTGAGACCTGTACATACAGAGTCATGCGTTTAGGGACAGAGCGCGTCTCAACATATACTTGGGGATTAGCCTTCTGGCATCACTTTTCCCTTTTAGTTTGGGAAGAGTGATTACAGATTTAAGGAAAACTGACCGGTGTAGTTCCATAGTCTAAGTGTCTGCAAATAGTAAAATTTTCTCTTTTTTTTAAGCATGGCTATAGAGTGAGGAGAAGAAACAGTCACAAGTGACATAAATAATTATGACAAACTCTGCTTGATGGTATTTGTTTGTTGAGATTGGAGAGATGCTTTGTGAAAACCCAATTTTCTGGTTACTCCGCAGGTTAGGAATAGTGTAACACTGGCATGGTAGGACAGTCAGTCTGCCACAGAAACCAGTTGTTATGGCATAGATGTTTTTAATATTATTCCCTGAAGACAAGATGATAGAAATAGGCTGAGCCACCTAACATGGGCATATTGTGAGCAATTATATTAATGGTGTGCCTGCTCTAACATCAAATGTTCTGAGGTGGAATTTCTGGAAGCCAGGAATGGTAAACTGATAGATTTTTCTGGAACATGAGGTTTTACTTGATAATAAGGACTATGAAGGGCACAAGACAGGATGCCAGCTGTAGTTTCACACTGTGATATACATATGTATATTTGTGCAAATGTAACTTTTTTTTTTTTTTTTTTAGAAAAGCTGATTTTTATGAGCTTCTTGCCTTGCTTCTCCTCCCACAGACTTCTGTCTCCTCAGTTGTGCTGCCCAAATCGTTCAGGTCATCATTCATAGCAGAGAAAAGATTCAAGTTTCCAATTATTTCACTTAAATTTGGGCCTTTTACAGATCAAACATAGAGGGCAGCCTCGCAAAGACGTTATAATGATATAACTGTATTTGAATGAAACCTTTGCCCATGTGGTCAGCTTGTCTGAATATGGTACACCTGAATGACTGAAGAAGAAAACTAAACTTCTGTAAATACGGTGATTTTTCAGCCGTGTTTACTTGTAGCCACCTTTAGGGTTAAAAAAAGACTGAACCTGTTTAATAGATTACCACTACATCCTGAGTCTCCAAGGGACATAGAAGCCTGAAATGAGAACATAGTGTGTGCACATTTTGTTAATACAGTTTTGTTTGGCTAAAGATGAAAAAGAAATAGTTGGGGGATTCTAGTGAGCAGTAAACTTCATCTCAGGCAATGACAGCAGAGAAAATATGTGTGAATTTGGGATAACAGTAGAGCTTGAGATGAGTATGTGTTTAACATTTATGATGAAACTTGGCCTAGCTTAATTCATTTCAACTGGCACTTAATGGATGCTCTGGGAACACTTACAAACTTCCTCTTTAAGTGAAAATCTACCATTTTCTTTGCTAAATCTTCCTGGTTTTACAGGGGCACAGATTTCGAGGGGCCTATGACAGTTTATCATTTGGAAATCTGCCCTTCATTTCCACACATAAAAATTGAAAGGAAAAAAATATTTTCTTCTTTTAGTAAATCATGTTGATGTTTCTCTAGTGGTATAAAATTTCTTCCACAGTCCTTTCCCTGGCTACATGTGTATTTGTAATAGGTTAAATCTATTCAACAGAACAGATTCTGTTCACAAGAATAAAACCAGAAACATTTGTGGGAGAGGAACACAATACCTGACCTAGGTGAAGGAACCATGTCGTCATGATACACCCTCTGATGTATGGAAGTGTATTAGCTGGGGATAATGCTTGTGCAGCTGGGGCTAATGTCACTGAAAAACCCATGCCCACCGATCCCACAGTGATAAATCTGTACTTGCATGCACATGCCTTATGTGCCTTTATCAAAATTATGGCTGCCATCTATAAACTACTGCAAAACATCTGGTAAGTTAATTTGCAAATTAGATGCAGAGCTACATTAATGAATATCTAGTCTAGGACTGCTTTTAACACCAAGATAGCAATCTGATCCAATGCCCATCTATGTGTGCCTGACCTTGAGTGACTACATCACAGTAATTTTTATGTCTTGTCTTCACTGTGATTTTACTCTGAGAGAACTGTCTCCAGTTAGCTTGTATTTTCCCTAAAAATACCACAAGTAAGTACATACATATGTGTTGAGGTGAAAGCCACACTGCTATGTTAACTCTGTAGGCACCAGCTGGAGTTCTGCAGAGCTGCATTTGCACCACCAGGACAAGCTGTATCTCTTCTTTAGCCCCATGCCGGAATTGGAGGCTAGTCTTTGTCCTCCTGCACACCCTAAGTATCAAAGTGACTTTGCTTTCTTCCACTTGTGCAAAGGAGAAAAAAACCTATGTTGGGGATCATTTTGCTTTTTTATCCCTTCCTGCACTGAGTGAGCTGGAGATTGGCAGGAATTTATTGCAGTGGCTGAAGGTCCATTGGGATGTACTGAGGCTAACTTCTCACCAATCGATATGGTTTACATTTTATGTTTCTGTTGGGCATACCACTGCTCAATTTGGCAGCTGTCAGCCAGGGCCTTGTCATTATCTAGGACTCTGTTGGGATAGGTGCAACCAAGTATTGACAAGTAAGAAAGTCTCTGCTCCATAAAGCTTATAGATCACTAGGTACTTAAAGTCAAGGGAGAAAAGGGGAAATAAATAGTTGTCAAAGCGCTGATCTACCCACTACTTCTACTAGTTGATAAGCCTGATCTTCAGCCTGGTTTTTTTCCTTTCTCTAGCATTGAATCTCTCTATTCTCTCTCTCTCAAACTTGCGCCAGTGCTAACACTTTAATGTAGTGATGTGTACTCCTCACCCTGGTTAACGTCTTCTGGATGTTCCCTGTTTCTGCCTTTCATAGGCTTGTGCATGGGAAGGAAGATGTTTGGTACATGCCTGAGCTTGCTGTCCTTGTAGGCTGTGCAGAAGAGCACAGACGAGGAGGGACAAGTGGCAGTTCTCAGTGTACAGAGTTACTCTGTGATGTGTCAGTCTAACTCTTCATTAGTAGCTGATAGTTTTGCAGCATTAGGAGCTTCAGGGAAGCATCTATAACCCTCTGCAGATCCAAGGCCCAGAACACTATCTCATTTTATATGAACCAGCCCCTTCAATGAGCCATGCCACATCTGTTCCCTTACATCCACTCTGTCACTTTCCTGTTAACAGGAGACTTTTATATATATTTACATTAAGAAGACAGAATACCAAGCATACTAAAAAAATATTTGGGGGGATTTGGTATTAGAAGGTTCTCCTGAAGGGTTTTTCTGCTGCTGTACGGACTTTGCATACCTCCCTTCTCCTCCAACTGTGAAAAAAATCCTTGTGCATAGATTGCCATCTCAGAAAGACTCTGTCTAGAAACTGTTAGCATTGGGTTGTAATACTGGACAATAAGAGTTGTCTGATGAAGAAATTACACTTAAAAAAAAAACAAACCACAAAACAAATCACAAGAACCACTTTAGTGATGCATAGAAAGAAAACAGAAAATTATATATACCCCACAAAGGGGAGCCTTGAGAAATCAAGGTGACAAACATGTAGGCTGTATATACAGTACTGTTACATGCACTACGTATAGTTAATTTGTCTGGTTTAGGTGGGTGGTGTTCAGACCACACAGGGCAATGCTAGTATGGGTGGCATTAATGCTGCAGGCTTGTTTTTACCACAAGATTCCACTGTGCTTCAATGCAGTTCTGAGAAGCTAGATTTGCTAGTGTGATGTTGTTGTGGGACAACGGGGATTGAATGTGAGCTTTACATTGCCTGTAAAGGAGTGGTCAGCCTGACCATGAAAAAACTCCATCCTAGAGATTTTGAAACTGTGAGTTACAACCTACTGGCTTCTACTCCGGCTTAACTGTCTGTGTTGTGGAGACCTGCCTGTGAAATTATACCAAAAAAGGGAGGTAGATACATAAAAGATTTTGCAGCAGAGCTTATTTTTCAGTCTGATTGCTTTGTCCCATCTAGTTTACAGCATAGCCTCCTAAACGTTTGAGTAGCATGGCTGAGAGAAAGGTGTACCCTGCTGTGGAGACAGGAGGAAGGAGAAGAGGAAATGGGAATATTGTAAGTTATTACTGCTCCTGAAAGGGGAATTGAGTCTCTAGTAGGAAGTAAAGGACAGAAAAATCACTACCACATTGAAAAATTGTCTGTTGTCAAAAATTCAAATAAAGCAGAGTCCTACTATCAGTGTAGCTTATTCTGTGTTAAGGTTTTACTCTGTCAGAAACTATGTCCACTCTCAAGTGTCTATTTAGCAAAAAGAAGACCATCTTTGGATGCAAAGAAAGAAAAAAATGATCTGTCTTTATGCCAGGTTGAATTTCTGGGTTTGCATAGAGGTAGCCTCAGGCAACCATTCTGTGAGCCTGACAATGAGGATGCAGTCCTGTAACTATGGCTGGTTGGAAATGTTGACAAATTGGAAAAGGCCTGATGTCCAAATGAGATGCTGTGGAAATGCATCGTTTTGACAGAGCATTGTTCAGGAACAGGGAATCACCTTCAAAAAAGGGAAATAACTTGACAGTTGTAGCTCTCAGCTGGGATTTGTGAGACCTAGGTTTGAATTCCTACTTTTTCTGATTTAGCCTAAGGAACAGACTTGTGTTTTCAGAAAAATCTAATTTTAGTGTCCTAGCCAAAAGTCTATTAGCTATTTCAAAACCCATCTTTGTTCATCTGTTTCTACCTTCCTCTGTCTTTTGTGTCTCACAGATTTTCTTTCTATTTAGGAAAAAAAAAAAAAAAAAAAAGCAAGAAAGTAAGGCCTTGGCTTTGTCCTGATGCAAAGCAGGAATATGTTTTACATCTCAACATTTGCAGGACAGGGAATCAATTTTCTGCCCAGCTCTGTCTGGAATGTAATTATGGCAATTTTAATATCCTTAGCTTTAATTCTTATTATTGATCCTTTTATTGACCCATGTCTGCTTGTTATTGTGTAAATGCTGGCAAAAAAAACCTGGTAGAAAATAACAGTTATCCAGTGGCATAAATTTTTTTCTTTTACGAAAGGAGAAGGTTCTCAATGTTTCTGCAGCAAAAATCCAAACCTCTCCCATTCTTTTCACAGTCCCCAGTGCAACCTTTGCCTTTGATTTTGTTGCAAGCATTTGCGAACTCTCTACTCTGACATTCACACTGGGTGGCCTAAAACCTGTTGTGGCCTAAGAAGTGAGAACTGTGGACAGCATAATGCAAAAAATAAGTTCCATGCCCATTTTAGAATCAGAATGTAGGAAAAAAGCCAGCAAAGGCCTCTGTGCGGACTGCAATTATTTCCATAAAGAGTTTGGTTTTGTTTTTCAAGTATTACATTTGAGTTAACTGCTTTGCTGAGTGGCTGCAGAAATCAGGGGTGGAAAGGAGGTAGGATACAGTTGCTCACTGTGGGCTTACATCTGATGTGAGTTCTTGGCCACGTCCAGGCTGTTTCTGAGCTTCTTCATTTCTGATGTCAGAGCATGTCTGGCATCCAGCGCATACACAGCACAGTACTTGCATTCAGTCTGTTTTAGCATGCTTTGTGCATAATTAAATGGGTTATGGGTAGATTGTCCTTGTCAAGCACCTTGGCAGATTGTTTCTGCTGCACGGTCAACATGAGGAAAAATGATCACTTAGCTCTATTTTTATCTACTTACTTTATCATTGTAAAAAAAGTAGTGATCATAATTTTGCTGTGCCCATGTATGCAGTCATGACAGACATTTTTCTGACAGAAATGCAGAGATCTGCTGCTGCGTTAGTCAAAGCCAGTTCTTCCCACAGAAGCTAACTGCAACTAAACTGTTGGTATTTGAGCAAATTTTAATTTTTTTTTTCTTATTTTATTCCAATAGAACTACCTAATGCAGACAAAACTCATTAATAGCTGGCAATACCATGTCAACCTGTTCATATTCATGGTGGAAATGAAGGGCTTTGATGCAAGCAGTGTGTTGCAATCACAATGAACCGAACAGAAGTAGGCCTGGTCACATCCAGGAACAGATTTCCAGGAAGAGTCTTTTCTGGTGCTCTTATTTTGGTGTTGCTGCCAGTTCTTTCTTCTGATTCCCATGTGCAGATGTGGGGAGGTGGAGGGAGACAAACTGTAGTTGAAGAACACAGCAGTTAAAAACCATGCAGTTCTATCATGTAATTGCTGTGCATGAAGAAGATGGCCAAGGTTGTGCCCTCTTTGTGCTGGGGCTGCATCTTGGCCCTGGAGCTGTCTTAGGTAGAGTTTTTGGGCAAAGCCAAGAATGACGCCTCAGCTGTGAGTGCTGGGACAGTTACAGGCCACAGCTCCAATGTGTGGCTGCAGTTAGTGCAGGTCAAGTTTTTACTCACTGTGCCAGGACATGACAAATCGTAAAACCAAAAAAGGCTCTGAACTTTTTTCTGAAACCACATGATAAACTATAGGCTGAAATAATAATGAAAACAAACAGAAGCTGTCAGGGAAAATGAGGGATGATGTTTGGTTGGAAGTTCAGAAAAAAGGATTAAAGAAAAGCCTACAGGTGATGACATAAAATCTAATCTGTTTCCCTCTCTGCAGGACCTCTGGACTGGAGTGTAATCTCTGTTACTGCCATATTGCTTTCTGAGGATGGAGTTTTAAAACTTGCTCTTGTTAACTAGTTTGTTTATTTTGCGACCACCAACTTTTTCACTCCCATTGTCAAAGATCTGCCTGTTGTGCAGTTTGGTGAGTTTGCATGCACATACACTCATTGAGCTTTACTGTTATTGGCAGTAAAACTTCTGAAATTTTGAAATCCAGGTTCAGTTCATATTTGCATTTGGATATCTGGAAAAGAGGCTGGGGGGGGGGGCGGGGGGGGAAGCTTCCTTGAAGTTTTTTCCTTTTGAAAGTGTTGTTTGGATAAAACAAAATGTGACAAATACCCTGAGGACAGGGGGAAGGAGGAAATTTAAATATCTTGTTAAAAATTTGAAAAACTTACGTTTGAATCAGGTCATGCAACTTTATTTCCACAGACTATAGATTACTTGGAAGTGCCCAGGGATTTTTTCTTCCCCTCACCAAGGGAATAAAGTGCAATAGAAACAAACTGCAAAGCCTTTGGACTTCTTTGAAACAAACCTGTTGTTTTCTAGGCAACTGTGTTTGGGACAAGTGAGCACAGGCTCCAGGACAAAGTGGTGTGCAGTTTGTAGCAGGCTTTTCTCCTTGCCCCTTCATCCCTGAGGCTACTTCTCATAAGTGGCAGTCTGAGTTGAGAAGGAGCCCAGCATGAACACAAAGAGAAGAGGAAAGTAGGAGATGTACTGCCCCTTGCACATCTTGTAAATGCCTTTCTTAGCCCTTGAGCCTGGTCTGGCCTGCCAAATCTTATCTGTAGAACTTGTCTTTTATTATAATAATCTTCACACTGTACTTGGGCACTCAGTTTAGAAACCTGAATTCACCAAGCTGTCGAGTTCTCCACCCATGTAACTCTATACAGGCAATGCATTATAAAACATTTTACGCTAGGCCATGATTTCTGTGAAAATGGGGACACCAAAAATTTCTGCATTCATTAAGAATATCTTCTTTTCCTAAATGAGGTCAAATTAAATAGATGCAAAATGCACATTGCCTTGTATAACCTAGTATTTACTGTGAGCGAGAGACAAGCTCATATGTAAACTATTACCTTATGGAATTGAAAATTATTCTTTTTTCACCAGAGGGCAGTGAACTTCATATTCACTGCATAATCAGAACATATATCAGTGCAATAACTGTGAAACAACTACCATGTGATTACTTGTTACACTGATTTTATTCTTCCTACATCTTGGTGTAGGAAATTACTGCCTAAAATGCAAGCACAGAGAGTGTAAAATGCCTGGGACACACTGACTGATCTCTGTGGTGGGTGGAAGGTACACAGAATAAAAGCTCCCTATATCACGTACAGGTAAAGGATAATGTATTTGAGTGTGTACATATCAAGAATTTCCATACCTCATGGAATCCTGTCAATGTTACTGCTCCAGCTGGGGTAGTTATGAAGTATTCAACGAAATGCCCAAAGCCTGTGACACCAGTTTGTCCCTTCACAGGCAAAAGTTCTGTTTGAATGTCTCTTCTGACTGAATGTCCCCCCAGCAGTTCATCTGTTGAGGCTACCAAGGTACCTCCTGCTAGAGCCTGAGCTACTGCCTTGCCTAGTGAAATGTTTCAGATTTCCTTGATGCAGTAAAAGACTTAAATGGCTTTCTGTTAAATGCCCACAGAAATCACAAAAATCTGTGCTAATAATGCAAAAGGATCACTGGATCTGGGATATGCCAGGACTGCATCAAGGAGAATAAGCTGTAGCAAGGTTACAGAAAGCCACAGAAAAACAAAATGTCTGTTTTCAACTTTTCTTTCTTGCCAGTCATAAGGCAATGATTGGCTTTTTTTTGTGTCTATAGGAATAGGGCGGGACACTGTATGACTATGAGTCAACAGGACAAATAACTCACTCTTTTAAATAACCAGAGGGTACTGAGGGACTTCTAATACTCTTCTGCCTAATTATGTCCTCTAAGTGACATATACAGCTTGGGTGTTCGGAGTGCTTTCCTAGCTTAATTCTGCTTGTGTCTCATGAGCTGTCAGATTCAACACACTTGATCTGTGAGACTTTTGTGTACCTTCTTGCTGAACATTTTATTGATAAGAGTTATTACATCAGAGTTTTAGACAGTAGGTTGCTGGAGACATGTGTTCTAGCCCAATGCAATTTAAACTCATGTCTCCCAGATCTAGTGAGAACAACCTTACCAGCTAACTACAGGCTAAATTCATAGCAGAGAGTGGGTCTAAACTTGTAAACTGTTCTTTTGAAGCTATGTTCCTATGTACCAAAACCCCCCATGCTCTATAGAGAACAGGAGGCATAAATCTGTACTTCTTGTGCAGTGGCAAATGTGTGCAGTTTTATCTCAACTGTTTCTATGTAAATCAGAAAGAAATCTGTAAATGGAGTCTGGCAGCCCAGATACCTGCTTTGAAAATGAATGCACTTAACACCAGAGTAAATCAAAATTGTAACTCTCTAGTTTCTCTCTAGTCTGGTGTGCTTGTGTGCTGGCACAGCTTCAGTAGCAGCAGTAAAGGATGCCCTTGCTGATACCTAAGCTTTAACATGGTGCTTACAGCTCTCAGCTTGGGAGTGAGAGAGATGAATGGGAGTTGCTCACCCTGAAAAATGAATTTTTCATTTCAAGATGAGCAGCTGTTTGTATAAAGATGAGTATCAGCTCAGAATCAGAAAATTATTTTAATTCAGTCCACTGAAGAGGTATGATGACTTGATTCCTTAAAGACCGTTGTACACTTGTGTTAACTATATACACAGATATGGTAGAGACTGAGAACGCAATTTTGACATTGATCTACATAGTGCTTGACTATTAATAATGACAAGGAAGTCAACAGCAGGTAACCTACACTATGGATTATAACTCTTCTTTACACCTGTGTAATTTTTCACATTCAGTATTTAATGCCCAGCATGCATTTATCCATAATTTCATTGTAGATTAATCTTCCTAGAGAGGAGCCTGTCTTCCACTAGAGAGACTAGCACTTGTTAACTAACATCTCCCACTGTCTCAGCTCCCTTGACTGACTTCTGTAGAAGTTATTTGGTCTCAAGTAGTGGGAAAGAAGTGGAATGACTGTTCTTTTACCCAAGCACCTGCTGAAATCTAGCTGAATGCAACTGAAGACATGCTGAAACAGCTGTTTTGCTCTTTGGTGCAAAAAATCAGCAAAAAAAACCTTTGCAGAGATCTTTCTCTTCTTTGCTTTAGGTCAAAACCAATTGTTTAATTTTTTAAAAAAAGGGTTTATTAGTAAATATAATTTAGAAATTTTCCACCAGCAGCATGAAAATTTTACTTTCTGTATTGTTTCACTTGTGTATACTTAGGTAGTCAAAATCTTCTTGTAGCTAGGTTACATTGTCCTTATCCTGTCTCAGAAAACTGAAATTCTGAATTTCTCATTTATTCACTTTGGTGGACTTAAGCTTTCTGAGAATCTTACCTAGTACTTGCTTTTTGAAGATAAATGTCAAACTTTTTATGGGAGTAAACTCTTGGGGTCTTCAAAAAAGATGAAAAAATACCATTGAAAGAACTAGAAATTTATGAAACACTTGTTAATTCTGTGGGTATAAGAGCTCAATGTTCCAAAAGGTCAAAGACTTAAGACTGTAATAAGTGTAAATCTGGGATATTGAAAGACCCAGATTCTGCTTCCTTTTTGAGGATGTCCAGCCTGAGTGCTGAAATGAATGGCATCTGTCTGGATGTATTACGCTGGTGTAACAGCTTAGATCTCTGAAAAAGTAATTGGAAGGATGAACTATTCAACCAGTTTATTATCTATAACTAGCTTACATTTATAGGTGCTGTTGGAAATGTTGTTAGTTAGAGTGGAATTCAGCATTTGAGTCTTTGCCATTTTCAGTTCAATGCCTATCAGGGAGAAGGACTGAATGCATTATGACAGTATATGTATGATAGCTGCAAAATTTAGGAGACACTAAGGAAGCAAAGGCACTTTAAGCTGAAAAATGTTAGTCTTCAACTACCAACTATTTTAAAAAAGTTAAGATATGTCACTATGCAGCTGCCACAGTCCTTGAAAGACATTTAAAAAACAATACAATCAGGCACAGCCAACATGGGTTCACAACAGGAAAGTTCTGCCTAACTAAGCTGTTATCCTTCTACGGTAAGGTCATTTGCCCAGTGGATGAAAGGAAGGTGGTGGATGTAGTTTTCTTGAATTTAGTGAGGCTTTTGATACTGTCCCTCGCAGCATCTTTCTGGAGAAGTTGTCCAGCTGTGAGATGAGCAGGTATACAGTGCACTGGGTGAAGAACTGGCTGAGCAGCAGGGCTCCAGGTGTTGTAGTGAATGGGGCTACATTTGGCTGGTGACCAGTCACTAGCAGTGTTCCTCAGGCCTCAATTCTGGGGCCAGTTCTGTTCAACATGTTTATCAACAGAGATAAACTTGGAGACCAGAGGGCTGTCCAGCAGTGCTGGAGTGTGGGGAGACCCTGTGGGCCTTTGTTCTGCAGCCTCCAATGGAGATACAAGGTGTTACAGAATGAACTTTCTTGCTGTATGTGACGTCTGGCATGGCCAGAGTGACCTGACGGGACCCTGGGAAGACACAGACAAGGCCTCAGTGACTGGCGTGAAACACCGATGCCGAGCACAAGACAAGAGACTGGGGAGGTGGACTGGGTGGCGGCATTGTAGTAACCCTAGACACGTGTGCTGGGGCCACAGTACTGCTGGGGTGAGCACAGCAGGCAAAGATGGCCCATTGTGATGTCCCCAAGCAATGGATTGTGACGTCACCAAATACTGGTTTCTGTTGTCATGAAGGGATGGACTGAGACGTCTCCAAGCAACAGACTGCTGTCACCTAGCAATGGATTATGATGTCCCTGAGTGATGGTTTGTGACCATTCATCCCTTGCTGCTTATATTCAGGTGCTGAGTCTCACCCAGCTGACTTGTACCCACACTCCAGCTGAGCAAGTTCGTAAGGTTTGGAGTGTTGAGTGAGGCCTTGGTGCTGAGGTTGTGCTCAAGGAGTTGTTCATCGCAGCTCTCAGTGCCCAACCCTGGAGCCACTGAAGGATTTTCCCTGGCCCTGCCAGGTTCAGGCAGCCAGGGCACCCAGGAGGCGTGCTTGCAGCAGCAGCGGTGAGCTGGACCTCACCCTGGGGAGCTGGGAGGGTTTCCTTCTTCAGGGACCTGGGCATTTCTTCCACCCCTCCCCGGGCCAGTCAATGAACGTGGCCTCTCTTCCTTGTGTAGCATGACACCCACTGCTGCAGCGCTGGTGAGAGGGAGTGGCTCATCACCAGCTCCCCCCCAGCCCACCACAGCACATGGTGAGCATGGCCATGGAGCTGGAGGACTGCTGTCCAATATGTCTGGACAGGTGGAAGGATGCCAGCTTTGTGATGCCGTGCCTCCACCAGTTCTGCTATCTGTGCATCTTGCAGTAGGCTGAGAGCAAGCCCGAGTGCCCCCTCTGCAAGGGGAGGATCCTCTCCATCTTGCACTCGGTGCAGGCGGACGATGACTACAGGGAGCATGTCATCACACCATCTCTGACATCATCAGTCATCGTCCAGCATGTGGGAGCAGCTCCTGGACACCCAGTCACCCATCACCTCCATCACCCTGCAGCTCCCCAGCAAGGGGCTGTGGAAAGGGCGCATAGGCGTCCCATGGGTGGCCTCCAGCCTGAGAACCGGGTGATCGTTTTCCGGAGCCACCCAATACTCCTCAAGACCCTGCTGCCCTGGGTCTGACAGAGGCTGAGGAAGATCTTTAGGAGAAACTAGATGGAGGCAGCCATGGTGGAGGACACCGTCACGGACATCCTGACCAACCACAGGATGGATGAAGAACTGCTGGTCCGGATGCTGGAAGTCTCCCTCCAAAACCACACAGCAACATTCGTGTGACAGTTTATCCATGTAGTGGTGAGATGGTGCAAAAGGGAGGCCTCCTGTCTGCTGGGCTGACAGGACATGTGTGCTGCCAGTGGGGCGGGAAGGTAGCCGTGGGGGTGCCCCCAACCCCACTGCCTCCTGAGGAGGTTCTCCTGCCCCCAGCCCGGCCCCTTCCAGCAGTCCTGCCAGATCCAGTGCGGACGATCTCCCTGGCACCTCATCTGCTGCTGCTGGTGGCAGTCCCAGCAGCTGCCCCTCTTCTCCCATTGCCATCCCTGCAGAGCAAGAAGAGCCCCAGGAGAAGCCAGGGGAGGCTGTGCCTGGGCCCTCCACTTCCAGCTGGGGCAGCGAATGCTCCCCTTGGGTGCCGCGGTGACCCCCAAAGAGGAGGACCGGCAGCACCGAGGCCTCTCCAGCCAACAACAAGAGGCCAACACCGCATCGGTAACCCCGGAGGGTGCTTCAGGGACTGGCCAAACAAGGACTGAGCCATCAGCTGGGGCATGTGCCAGCCCTCAAGGGCTTCTGCCTCCCCCAGATCCAATTATCCAAGTACAATAAATGCACGGAAACTATAGAAAACAACTATAGAAACAGACAATAGAAATAGAAAAAAACTATAGAAAACAACAACTGTTACTAACAGTGCAGGTGGCATTGCTATCCTCACCCTTTTTTGTTTTTTTTTGCCAGGAGGGGTGGGATGTTAATGCTGAGGTGTCCTTCTACGCATGCCAGGTACTATTCTGTTGTTCCCCCAAAAGCAAGTGCTGCCCAGCTCCAGGCCTGCATCTCTGCAGCTGGTCCTGGGGCAGTTGTTTCCAGCTGGGGGGTCTCCAGGGCCAACCATTTTCCATCACTCATCGCCCCAGGCCTGGCCTCCTCCTCACTGCACCCTCTGCTCTCACATGCGGGGCCTCTGCTCTCCTACCAGCCTGCACCCAAATCTCTCTTCCTGCGTGGAGTCATGACTTGGTGCTGCTGCTCTCTGTATCAACCTAGGGTTATACCCTGCCAAGGCAGGAGCCCCAAGGGGTTCAACAGGGGCAAGCGCAAAGTCCTGCACCTGGGGAGGGACAAAGCCAGGCACCAGCACATGCAGGGCGCTGCCCAGCTGGAAAAGCCAGGGAAAGGTGACCATGCTGCTGCCCTTGAGCACAGGCTTTCTTCCTGCTTTTCCACATCCAGCCTTGGCGCTGGCATTTCTTGTCTTCTGCTTGTAAAGGACCCCTCTTTGCCAGATGGGTGCCATCAGTTCCCCAGCGCCCCTCACCACCTCCCCCAACACCCCTCGCCATCGGATGCTCTCTGCAGGACTTCCCCAGTACAGCTCCTCTCTGCTGCGAGTGAACCCCACAGAAAAGGCAGCGCATCTTCTCTGTGCTCCCCAGGGCCCCTCACTCTCCTCTTACAGAGGACCTCTTCTGCAGCCAAGCCAGCCATATCAGATGAGGGGAGGGAAAGAAGGCGGCTGCTGGGTTTGTCACTGAGCTGCTGCTGGGGCCCAGTGAAAGACCCAGGTCCCGATGCCAGGGCCACAGGCGATCCTGCACGCCTCAGGCACGCAGCAGGAACCTGGGGAGAAGCGGAGTGGGCTGAGGCTCTGCAGGCAGGCATGCAGGCAGGCATGCAGCAGGCAGGCAGAAAGCAGTGCGAGCAGGCCAGGCCCCACCACTCCGGGCCTGCACAGAGGGCCAGAGCTCTGCCTTGGGAGGAGAATCCAGCTGCAAGACACGGGCTCTCTCTGGAGACCACACGATACAGGAAGTTTGGACTTGATATTAGGAAACATTTCTTTACCAAGAGGGTGGTCAGACACTGCAACAGGCTTCCTAGAGAGGTGGTCGCTGCCCCATGCCTGTCAGTGCTTAAGAGGCATTTGGGCAATGCCCTTAATAACATCTTTTAACTTTTGGACAGCCCTGAAGTAGTCAGGCAGTTGGACTAGATGATCGTTGTAGGTCCCTTGCAACTGGAAGTGTTCTATTCTGTTCTGTTCTGTTGTATTCTATTCCATTCTGCACATGTCCCTCCAAGAGACTGGTTCTGCTCAGAGGTCAAGTCTCATTCATTCAAAAACCAGTACTCCCACAGATCTGTTATCAAGCCTTGACACACAAATGGTTTAATCCTGATGATTAAAAGTGATGGAAATATAGAATGAATGATTTTTTTCAGTCCCTGGAGATACTGGCTGGGACAAACTGACATAAAAGTACCAGTAGAAGCAGGTGTTTAAGAGCTGATCCCTCAGTTTTTGCAATGTGGACTTTGGATCTCAACCTCTCCCTATTCAAACTTTTTAACCTTGGTACGACCAGAACAAAATATTGTGGATGAGCAATAAGACTACTAATATGGTTTCACACAACATTTTGCCCAGTCTAAGAGCAGCTGAGGTACCTCTGGCAAGTTGAAGAGTTCTTTCTGTATTGAAATCTGGCACCCAGTCTGGGGTGAGTAAAATAGCATAAAACATAAGTGAATTTGACATGCTCTTTAATTCTACGTAAGTTTTGCAGGTGAGGCACAAAATAGGTGCCTCTTCCTTCCCCTTCCCCCCAAAACTAAGGTGTGTGACAGATGTTAGGGAAAAGAACAATGCACCTTACATCAGCCTCAGTGAGAGGGGTGTAACATCTCCACACTTGGGATGCTTCTGCATGGGATAATGCCTGGAGAATCTTAATTCCATCATACCTAACTTCCTAGGAAAATCCTGCAGTCCTTGAGGAAACTTTTCTATAGAATAAAAATATATGAGATATCTCAGCAAGATGTTTTTAACTGGTCTAAAACTTTTAAGTGTTTTCTTGTTACAATCACTTTGGTGAAGGGTGGGATTTCCTGATATGAATCTTTATGTGAATGTGTACTTATACTGCAGTAAAGATACTTCATACTATAGAATTGCTCAGGAGTAATTATAAACCTTTTTTTACTCCTGTAACTTGATCTGTTTTAAGTCATTTGTACTGCTTTAGCCTACCAGACGAGGTAACACATAAATACTAACTATGTAGTTAATATGGCACCTCTTTACAAACTGGAGGATAAATGATAATGACTCTCATAAGAAGGACAACTTTTTTTTGAAAGCCTGAACCAATCCATTATGAGGTATTTAGAGTGATATAACTTACACAACTTCAGCATATATCCCTTTTTCTCTTTCTAGAGCAAAGGGAGAATCGAAGGAGAAGCCTTCTCTCTACTTACAAAATAAATACATTGCTATGACCTTAAAAAAAAAAAAAAAGACTTTCAGTCTTAAAAAGGTCAAGCAAACAATGTATGTTAAGCCTTTACCCCAGCATCAGCAGCTCAAGATGATCGCTCAGTCCTTCAAAGAGGCAATCAACTCATAAGATGGATGATATTGTTTGTAGAATGATTTTGAAAAAAGGTGCCACTCATTAACAAAAAAAATTGTAACTGCTCATTAGAGAGAAAGAGTGATAACCCCACTCAGACAACAAATTTACATGAGCAAGTCATTCAGTTATAATGAAAAAATGAAAATTTTGAAGCCAGTCCAAAGGTTTTGCGGGGAGGGGGTTAAGTTTAAACATATGGGAAAAAACAGACCTTGTCACAAACTATCCTGTGAGCTCACAGCCTGGCACCAGCTCCTGCTGTGCACAGCAGGCATTTCCCCTCCAAACTAGAGCATATACTCACAAGACACTAAAGAGGATCAGAATTTCTCCTGATCCCTCCTTGAGGAACACATATTCCCTCTGGCTTTGTCAAGAGGATATAGATTCATCCTGAAATGGGATTGAAAAAAGCCAACAAAAACCAACAAAATGGCAGGCATAGATTCAGTAATAAAGATGCTGTTCCTGACTTTTGCTAACAAAAAACCTCAGCCCAAAACCTCAAGTGAGCACACCAAAACCAATCAAAGCACTGTAAAGTTGTTTTCCTCTCTTTCTGTCTTTCTTTCTCTGTTTCTTTCTGTGTGAAAATTCTGTTGGTACAGAGATTTTTCTTAGAAACATGGAAAAGAGAAAAATCTACTATAGGTATAATCACACCTGCAAAATACTCCTTTTTTTCCCCTTGAGGCTCAGCAAAATCCATACTTGTATTTTCAGCTACCTCAGTAGAGAGATAAAGCAATACAGAATCCATGGTGTGGTCAGAGTTGCAGTGGAAAAGTTGATAGATACTGCTGAAAGTAATTTTGTACAGGCAGCAAAATGCATAGGTCAGAATGAAAAGTGTCTGAAAGAGTTTCTTCCACTAGACCTGTACTACCAAAATCCCTTTAAGATCAACATTATCTTGCTCTTGGATGTCCTTGCAGTCACTCATTCATGCTTATAGTGGTTGTAGTGGTAGTATTTTCTTGCTGCTTCTAGATGTTTGCTGATACTAGCTGTCTCCATGATACTTTTTGGAGAAGCATAAAGAGGTGGGTTTTGGCCCAGTCTTTGGCTTTAAGCCATTTTTTTTCCTGTCCAGGTTTGGGACTCACAAAGGTTAGATTTGGTGTGAAGTATTTAGTTGGGGTTCCTCCAAGTTTTTTTCTAGTTTATCACAACCTAGTGAAGACTCTTATGAGGTACATCATAGACAGAACCTCCTGCTACAGCTATGTCTCCTGGAAGGAATTGCTGAAGGAAGGCTTAGCATCACCCTGTCCCCGATTTGTTTCTGTTTAAATCAGGGACGCTGTCAATAGTTGGGTCATTTCAGACATGGCTCTCACATGCCTCTGTATTCAGTGCAAGGCTGCCTGGATAATAGCGCTGCTTTTTTCCTCTTCCACCTGCTACCATTCTACATCTGGAAGCTGAGTCTGAACCTACAGTGGTATTTGAGTGCCTTTGTGTCAGTGTGCCTGCCCCTTTTTCAGGGGTGTCCACCACATAGCAGGTCTATCTAAGAACATTTCTTGGCCTACTATATTCTTTGACATAATTTGTGGGGTCACCCGAAGGCATTCATACGATTTAGTTTTCCTCCTGAACTGAAAGGGGACCAATGCCTAATCACCAAAGAGGATATGGACCTAGTTATCCATGTGATGCATAGACAGGCTGTAGAACTTTTCAGCTGACCTGCTGAAAAGATTAGGTCTGACATTAATTAATTAGCTGTGGTCATTTCTGTTTAATATACCCCTGCTTGAATAATTGTTTTTCTGTTGGAAACACTTGAACAACAAGAAATCCCCATTGCTGGTTGTGTGCAAGGTGAAATAACTGAACAGCTCAGAAAATGTCCACAAAGCATGACCCTGTATCCAGTCTGTCCCACAAGGTACAGGTGCTTAGACCTAACATTTTGATTCAGGCCCCATTTTTAATTTAAAGCTTCACTTGACTGCTTTAAACAGACGACTGATTGCCTAGATGGATTTTCAGTGCTCCACAGCAGCAGTCTATTAACCTATTTAGATGGTATCTACAGTAGTAATGAGATTAGAAACTAGAAAGGAAACTGGGAGAGAAAGAAAAGTCAAGAAACTCAAAAGAAAGTTAAAATTTTGGTACATTTTTTAATGAAAGCGCCAGAAATAAGGGTCATATTGTCCCACAAGTGAGTCTGGCCAGCTGATATGAGGTAATCCTGTAAAAACAGTCATGTACTAGCTATATTCTGAATGAGGCTAATGCCTAGATAATACAAAATGTTTAGAAGATGTTATGCCTTTCTCCCAAGTGACACCTCCTCACAGACTAGCTGTAGCTCTCGGGAGCACGGTCTTTGCAATAAAACTATTTTTTTCTGGGTTACAAAGACCTGAAAGTTGTACTTTCCAAAATTTCACTGACAATACTAAGTGTAAGCCTCCTTCAGCAACTAAATTTCCATCAGGCTTCTAATTTGGCAGCCACTGCTCTAGGGCAGAGACACTGTTCTGGGCCTCAGAAAATCTAGTGCTGCTTTCTCCAAAAGAACCTTTTGTTCCAGAGCTGCTTTGTCTCTGGATCTCAGTTTTACAGCTTTCAAATGATGACAAATGTTAATTTTTCCTTAATTTGTCTGTTTTGTCTGATATAAGTTGTCATCTTGCTAACAGTAGGATCTGTTTCTCCTTCTCTTTACATTGGACCTATCTTCGTGAGATCTTCATGTTACTTGTAGGCCAAGGAGATGTTATTGTAAAACATATGTGTGAAATCTGTAGTTGCTAATTTGCAGGGAATCCCTTCAATCGGCAGTTTAGGACCTTATTGGAAGCTGTGGATCAGAGAGCTTCCACAATAGGTCCTTGTAGCTATATTTTGCCATTGCTTTGATTGAAACAAAGACTGGCCATCCTATAGCCCTGCAGCAGGAGGGAATTTGTTTTTCATGGAAAACCACAGCCTATTAGCAGTTGTGAGCACAAGCTATTGCCCATTACAGCCATTCTTAGAAGACACTGCCTGTGTACACACATGGAACAGTCTGATTCAGGAAATGGCCACACTGAGATCAAAATCAACCGTGTTTAAAAGTCTGCAGCTCAGCAAAACATCCAGCAAGTGTTATCTTGTAAAAATGCTTTAATACAGAAGATATTCTTAAAGCACAAAGTAGGTATCAACTCTAGACAAATGTGAAGTTTCAAAATTGGAAACAGTTCCAGGAGTAACAGGGGAAGCATAAGAGTCTAAGGACAGTAAGCCTTTTTTTTTATTAAAAGTGTAAGCCTGTGGTAAGAGGTGAACAATTTAAGGGAGGCCCTGGGCTATATTGTGGGCTTTGCTTGTTTTGCCATGATTGAAATACAGAAATTGAGGTAGTTAAAATAACAGGTTATAACGCAAGTAAATTTGTAATTCTTCCATTGCATTTGCACATGGCAGGAATGCTTCTGAACATAGAAGGAAACATATATACACAGAAAAGTCTAAAGTAAGGCTAAGTGGTGTTCAAATGAAACTTCTTGATGAAATAGAGAAAGGAAAACTTCAAGGTGTGAGAACATGTCACATCAGTTATTGGAAGAACAGTCATAACAAAAGTCACCTAGTTGCCTAGGAAAAGAGGTTTAATAAATAGTTATTTGAACTACTTAAGTGGGTACTGCATTATTTAATTTGCCATTTAAACTTTCATATCAGTCACTGAAACTAATATATTATACCCCTAGAGTCTTTCCTAAACAAAATATATTATCTTTCACCTTGCAGTACTTCGGAGAAAAAACCCACTACTTAAAAAAAATCCATTCCTCTTAAGGAAGATAATTTGGGGAATTACAGAAATAGAATTGTCTAGATGTCCATGAAAAACCTACAGATATTTAAAGGAACAAATATCTTCTCTATACATTTGTAGAAATTGACATCCTGTGTCAAAATCTCTATTTGTAAATCCCTCCCCTCCCTCCCCCCTTTTCTTCCCCTTACAAAAGAGTGTGAAGATCCCTGGATAGTGACTTGAGGTCTACTGACAGTCGCCTTGATTTCTCTGTTACATCTTCCATGGTGGTAGAAGAAGATCCCTGCAGGTACAGAAAGCCACCGCTTTTAGAAGAAATATCTCCTTCTATTTCTCAGGACTGTTAAAACAGCCGGGAGAAGCTGATATTGCTAGTTAGGTTCTACAAAACATTTCTGTTAAAAGAACAAAACCCAACTCTGAAATCGCATTTGTAAGCCCAAAGACAAGGGGAAATGTTCTGACCTGCTTCCATACTGTAAGGCAGAGTACAAGCAATGTGAAAAAAACACAGGTGTTTTCCGTTAGTAACACTCTGGGAAAGAAGGTATTCTGAGAATCTCCTCTTCACCCTTACTTTCCTCTGCAAGCTAAATCAAAAGGAGGAATTCTTTCAGCAGTGAACATGCACGTTTTCTCCTTTTATTCAGAAAACCTTTTTGAGCCATTGGAATGCATTTCTGGCGGGCACTCAGGAGCACAGGAAATTTGAAAGGAGCTGTGAATAGCTGCTAATAGTTGCACTGACAAGAGAGAAGATAGTGGAAGCTAGAAAAGCTAGAGCAGCAGTTTGTTCTTTACCTCGTGGGCAAAAGTCAGATTCTTGAACTTCTAGGTAGCTTACTAAAAAGATCTTTTTATAAACTTAGATTTTCCCTTTTTCGTTGTTTTATTAACACAGATTTAACATTTTCCCCCTCAATTAACTAGAGTTGTATTGTGGTATCAGGTTTCTCTGAAATGCTTTTTGACATGTTTGGTGTCCTAGTTGTAATGTTGATGTCAGCCACCTTCTGCAACCTAACAGTTTAGGATCCTGCTTAGTGAGAAAATGCATACGATATATCTGCTGTCTCAGCCTCTCAAACTAATTTACTTACCATGGTCATCTTGAAATATGTGCTATGCTATGCAGAGTCCTACAAACACACTTGTATAGAAGAGTTCATTCCTTTCTACCATGGATAACAGCATCACAGTCTCTGTTAAACACAGAAAAATACAGTGCTTTTAAAATGAGCCTATTGTTAATCCAGTAGAATACAGACTGCTCTTAAAAATTTCTTTTAAGTTTTTTGTTCATCAGTCATGGTATTAGCTATAGAAGTGTTTATAACATTCACGAAAAACTGTGCATGATACAAGTTCTTCATTTTTGTAGCAAAGTTTAACAAATTTAACAACTTGCCTGTGAAATTTTGTTAAAAGCAGTGTTGCACTCCTAAATCCTACCTTCACATATCCATGTGTTTTTACATCTGTCATCATCTGAAAGTTATAAATAGTGATGTTCCTTCAACTATATTGAAATACAGTGAACTGGGGAGAAAAAAATATTTTTAAACAAAGAAATATTGGAAATGTCTGTTGTACAAAGATCATACTGCTTTTGGGTATTCTTTGTTCTGTCCTGGACCACAGGGCAGGATGATAAGATGACCTCTTGATGTCTTGTCTCCCCTGTTTTTTGTGGCTCTGTAATTGCTTGATATTCTTTCAGCAGAAGCTGAGAAACAAGATTGTCCTTCAGTACTATATTTTCCTCATGTTATTGCCTAACACGGATTGAAGTCAGGGTGAAAGGAGGAAATGGCTCTGTAAAACCATTTTAGTAAAAAATCATCCCAGACTGCAGTGGTTGGGGAGTTGTATTAATTTATTGCCAACATCACTTGGGCAAGGATACAGAGAAAACTCTGAGTCTTTTTTTCAAGTAAGAGTTCACCTAAAAAAATGGTTTTGAGAGAAGAAATTTGAGATATTGCTGAAGTTTTAAAATATGATCATAAAAAGGCTAAGCTGGTTCCCTCACCCATTACTGGCCTTTCCCTATCAAGACCAAGTCTCTTCTAATACAGAAAAGTTTGTTTTCAAAGCACAGCATATATAGTTCATTTCCCACATGTCTCTCCTTTTTAAAAAATATTTGCCTCAAGTGATCAGAAAATAGGTTCTTTGAAACAGCAAGCTCTCCCTGGCTTCCGGTGTGAAAGACTTTTAGCAGCTTCAGGTAGATGTTGGTAAATACATAGCAAGGTTACACATTTGAAATGTCATAACCAGTGGTCCTCTTTTATTTTAAGTTTTCTAAAGTGAGAAAACTTACTAGCAGCAGCAATACTTTCCTACAAGAATAATCCCAGAAATCCTGAGCATTTACGTTGGAATGATTTTAAAATAAGAGCAAGTCACCTAATTTAAGGACTAGAAACATACAGAGCAAGTATGATAGTCAAACAAAACTTTAGAAATTAAATACAGATGGAGAACATAGTTGTTTAGTAACTAGTTGAAGAGGAATTAAATCTGCTCACAGACAACTAGCAAAAGAAGAGGGAGAGGCAAAAGTCACTAAGGTAGGTAGTGTGAATCATTCAGCCATGATGCCACAATTCCTATAGCAGAAAGATTGCTCCAGTGCATATTTCTTAATATTTCTTAATAACTTGCTGACTGTGAGGCCAAGGACAAGATACACCTTTGAAAATATATTTGCTCCATTAATTGACTCTAGGGAGAATCCAGAATATCTCAGGTGTGGTTGTGTCCTAAAGCAGCTGTCTCTGTCCAGTTCTGTGGTTGTCTTCTGTTGTGCTCTTAATTTTAAAAAGTGTAAATATACCATAAGGAAGAAAAAAAAGGAAATATTTTCAAATTCCCTAGCATATTGACAGTGAAAATGCTTTTACCAGTTACCAGTCCCACCTTCACTGTGTCAGAGAACAGAAGCAGAACCCAAAAGAATCCAAGATACAGAAGGGGGCTCAGCAGAGGCATGAAGGACAAATATAAATTGCAGCATAGGTGGGAAAGGTGGAGGAATCCCTCAAAGTAGGTATATATATGATTTTCAAAAAATTAGTTAGCAAAAGTTCATGTTAATTAAATTCAACCCACTGGATAAACAGAAAAATCTTTTCCTTTCAGTTAGTAAAAAAAGTCAGTCAAGAACACTGACAGAGCAGTAAAGAGGATCTTGACCTTTCTAGCCTAGTAGGGAAGCTTTTGCTCATTATCCTTCTGTAGCCTTTCAAAACCAAGGAAGAAATAACAACATATTCTGTCTTCAAGTCCCTCTAGCCATTGCTTACCATCATCTGTTTCAAGAACAAATCACTGTGAGAACTTGAAGCAGCTTTCCAAGTTGTGTCCTGTAAGACTTAAAAGCTGCTCCTTCTGCTTTCCTGCCCAGCGAGTCAGTCAATAAGCAACTGAAAGGCAATTATCACCTGTCTACCCCCCACTCCCAGTATGGATATCTCCACTACAGCTCACCTGAGTGAACATATGTCACAGGCTGCCTATGCCTCTTTCTGGCACATACTGCCCCAGTACTGCACACATTTTACAGTAGGTGTCAGAGGCAGAAGCAATTTCACTGATATACGTGGGATGAAGATTTATTTATACCTATGCAGGCATAATTGCCCCAGGAAAATTTTGGAAAGCCAGCAGGTAGTACAGAAAGATTTTTATGAATTAAAAAAAACCCATCTGTAACACATTCAAGGAAATGTCTAATTAAAAACTGAAACACTGCAGTGATGAGTTGAATGATTTCTCATCTTTAAAAGAAATCCTAATTACATGAAGTCTAGGATGTCTAAATAGGCTTGAGTTATGCAGTAGCAGACAATTTTGAAAGTTGATCCAATCCCTTCCTTCCCAGACAGGGACCCTGGCCACTACTTGGGCATGGAACTGAAAGGTGGTATGAACCGGCAAGTCTTTAGTCCTGTCAAAGCCTCATGAAATCACAGCATCTCCAGGTAGGCTTAAGGGTCTGTCAAGCCAATACAAAATGGAAAGCCATGTATGCAAACCTTGCCTGGTATGCAGATGTATACCTACCTCAAGGAAATTTGCACCTGTAAAGTTTAAATATGAAGAAATCATTGGGTGAATGTCAGGCAGGTGGTCAAGGCTCTTTAAGTCTAACACAAGTCATTGAAGCTTTATGGGCATTGTAAATTATAAATAAATTGCCACGTCAAAGGGCCCAGCCCTTTGGGAGAAATGGTATGACAATATGGATTTATGTACTCATTTTGCAACACAAGGGCACAACACAAGGTCAAGGCAATAGAGAATAAAGGGCCAGAAGTGATACCTCCATTAAGGAAATACTAATGTCTTTTCAAATGGGGGTTAATAATCAGCCAATTCCACTACTGTTGAAATTAGTGGTGGCCCCTTGGGTAACCACTGTTGGTGTTTTGAGTATGCCATCATCTGCAGCTATTTGGGATGGATTTCACAGAATTTGTGCAGTTTCCTGAGTGCACAAGAGAATGACTGTACTGCAGTCTTTGGAAAAACAAACATCTCTTTTTTTCTCATGTGCAAAGCTACATGAGCAAAATGCAAAATAACTTGCTAGGTAACTTGGGGAAATGGAACTTTAAAGGCTGAATATAAATAGGTGATTACTAAAATTTAACTCTGGGGTACCAACATTCCTTGAATGCTTCTGCATTTCCCTGGTTTTCATATAAAGCAAAAAGAGGAATCTACAGGAAGAGAGCAGCAATGTCTCTTCCAGGAGGTACTGAGAAATATCTTCAAGTCATAGACCCCCTTGTAGCACTTGCATAGTTTTTATCTTACCTTCTTCTTTTACTAGCTTCAGCTTCTTGGTGTTAAATTGAGCTGGCAGTGTTATAGGCCATTTTAAATTGATGCTTGCAGAACTGCAAGAGGTGTGAAGCTGCCAATGAAGAGTCAATGAGGAGGCAGTGATAGCAGTTATCAGCTCCTCCACACAAATGTCCTGAGTTTTCCAGCTGTGTGAACGTTTCTAAGTTTTATTAAAAAGGGATTAATGTTCTTTTCTTTTTTTTTTTTTTTTAATATATGGATATGTATATATATAAGAACCAATTTGTGTGAGCTTGCAAGTTATAATCCTTCAGACAGGTTTACATTTGAATGCACCCAGTTTTCCCATGGTGAACTGTGATTTCAAACAGCTAAGTCAGTTTTGGACTGGTTGTATTCATACTATCTTGCATGCAGTTCACACCATTTCACTGTTGTGCCAGAACCGTAAGAGGCTGTGCTTCAACAGTAAAGCCAATGTGTTGGTTATGACATCGCTCATATTGCACTGAAAATACAGAAGGTCCCTGGTGTGTGAGTGAGAGCAGAGATTTTTTTCTTCCCTTTGTATTCCTTGCTATTGATATGATGCAGTTCTTTCTGGATTAGGCAGGGTAAATCATGCCATTTAATAGGGAATATATGAGTGAACTGCTGCTAGTCACTGGCTGATCATTTTCTCCCATCTCTTCAGGCAGAAAACACATTGAACAACAAGAAAAATTGTCTTTCTCTTTCTTTGGCCTGTGACTTGAATTGGTTCAACTGATATCACCTTGGGTGTTTCTTGGTCAAAAGCAGGGGATGTGAGAAGGGGATTTGGAAAAGGAAGGAGTGGGAAGCATGGCTTCTGTTGTTGTCAGCAAGCTCTGTCAGTTCACCACCAGCTCAGCAATCCCACTGAAATTCCCCTTGGGGATAGAGTTGGCTAAATACATAAATATGAAATGTTGGATCCTAAAAACTGGGTCAGAAGCATAACAGCCTCTCTCATCTGCAATGTAATGACAATCCGCAATTATTAAAACCTCCCAGTGAGAATGCTGGGACAAGGACTGGCCAGCAGGCCAACAGCATTTACTTATATGGTTCATATCTGTAAAGACAAATTACCATTTCACATTAGCCTGATAGACATTAAAAAATGAGTATTTGCTAAGGTTCATGGAACTACATAAGTTAAGTTCCCAGGTATGTAAACAGGAATATAATAAACTATGTTTTTCTCTGCATGCTTTCTCTATTCTTCAGGAAACAGTTTAGGCAGGGTACCATGAATGTATCAAACGTGTAGTAACTTAGAGATCCTGCAAATCTATGTCTTCTCTTAGCCACAGTTGTATTTACAATTGCCAGGATATAAATCCAAGCAAAATAATCTGTGTCAGTAAATGTACTGTGAATTTTTCCCTTGTGTAACTGTAAACACATTTAAATCCTAGGGGATGATTGGGACATAGAGTGTTAAATGATGCTGAGTTACATAGTAAAATAACATGACTCTAGAGGATAAAGTGAATGGCATCTCTTCCAAGAATGTACCAAGCATTTATGACTTAAGACAAAACTAGTAGTGCTATGACATTCTTTTTCACCTTGCACCCTTGCTGCCTTTTTAAAAAAAAAAAACAAACAACTAGTTTCACATCTTGCTGAACTGAATATAAAAACTTGCTGCCACTGATGGGGGAAATCTCCCTCTGCCTCTCTGCTTTTTTTCTTCCCCCTCCCAGTGGAGCAATCCAGTTGTACTGGTATGTGTTAGATCTAGAAACCCTACACTCATTTGTCTCTTAGAAAGCTACCAATATCCTTTGCTGGAACAGCTTTCTTCCAAGTTAATAAGAAGCTCAGAGAAAGGAACAGATGATTGCCAGAGCTGGCACAAGGTAAATGGTGGGAGTATCCACCTGGGAGCAGGGAAGGAATTAGGACTTAAAAAGGGACATCAAGACCTCTCTCTTTTAATGAAACTGAGCTTCAGTTTCATTATATATATATATACCAATATATATATATATACACACCAATATTTATAGTTAACTGTCAATATTAAAAATACAAAGTTTCAAATACCTATGTACAATCTTGACAGAGGCCAGAAAGGTCTTAGAGGTTCCTGGTGTTTTTCTGAAGACCCTTAAGTCTTTAAAATCTGCTCAGTAGCATTAAGGTCATTAGCTCTCTTGTCAGCAGTTCAAACAAGTTGTGTCCTAGACGGTGCTGAGATTTCAGTTCCCCAAGATCTGAGCTAAGTTGGCTTTGCCATGGTCCTGCTTACCTAGAGCTGTGCTTGTGTGGGACACCTCTCTGCTGCTGCTGCTGGTGCTCACCTGAGACTGAGGTCTGCCAGGTGGGGAGTTAACCACACAGAAACTAACACTGCAAAAAAAGATGGATTTTTTCCCCAGATGCTTTAGCTCCCCAAACTTGCTGTCTCTGGAACAATGCAAGTACCAGTGCCACAAGAAGAGAAAGGTGGAGGTACATGTCCAGGGCAGAGGAAAAGGTAAAATGACTGAAGCAGGTCTGGTAGGTTTTCTTCTTTTTCTGGCAGGTTTTATCCCTGCTGCTTCTTCTTCTGCTTATCAGGAGACCCATGTAGCCCTCCACTAGTGAAAAAACAGGCTTTCCAAACCTGAATCAGTCACAAAGTATCTTTTCACTTTTTTAAAAACATTTATCTTATTTTCCATGCTCCTTTATTACTTGCTTGTAATGAAGATCTGAGATCTCTGAAATACAGTCTTCCAGTTAGCCTTATCAGAGCTAATGAAAAACTATGTGAAACACAAACTACCTGAGAATCTATGACAGTCAGAAAACAACCTATTGTCCTCCTTTCTTTGTGGCACCTGCTGCTTGTGGATGCAGAGTAAAGTGCTGTTTAAATCCTTTTTTCTTCTCATGTACAGAGAAATGTAGGTTTTAATTGCTCTGTTTTCCACACAGTATGTATTTTTCTTAGTTCTTTTACTCCTGGCATCCTGTGTTGTTTGGTAATTATTGCAAAGTCAAGGAATCTGATAGAGGTACCCTTTATTCAGCTCCTGTGCTGTTGTGACTCAGTGCTGTGCAAGCCTCTGCACAACCCAGCAATCTGTCCCAGCACAAACTAGCTTTGAATAATTAAGGGTAGGATACAAGGAGAGGGCTCCTCACCTCCAAATAAATGAGGTGCAGGAGCTTCTTTTTCAATAGTGCTAGTGGAGTTTGATCAGCTGGTGAAAAAACCTGTCTGACTGCTGCCTGCAGTAGCAGGGGTCTGAATTCAAAAGACCCTGGAGTTGAAAAGACCTTCTTAAAAGGTGTTTTCACCACAGCAGCTATCTATACAATGCTACTTGAATAATGCCTCTTTTTTTTTGGGGGGGGGGGGGTATTTTATTATTTCCATTGTAACACCTAAGCACTTGATACGTTTTTTTGAATATCTGTGTTAGAAGCCTGTAATTTTGTTGCTACACATCATAATGTCTTACAGTCCTAGTATAAATGTACATTTATCTGTTGTTGGAAATAGTTAAAAACATAGCGAAGTATTTCCATTAAAATTATTATCAATCCCTCTGGTTTTAAACTTCCTGAGAAATTATTACCTGCTCTACTTATGAGTTCATTGTATTAGGATCTTTTCCACCTCAGACATTCATCTATAAATCTGTAATAGAGTTATTAAAGCTGTGCTAAAGGTTGGGTTTATTAAAATTTCCCTCCCAAATCAAAATGATGAATTTGGGTCTTAATGGGATAGTTCATTTAAACAAATTAAACACCATTTAAAACATTAAAAAAAAAAATTATTACATTCTACTAGGTCAATTATTTTAAAGTTATTGTTTAATCACTATGAATTGCCCAGACAGAACAAGGGTCCTTCAACCTTTCTTGCAATTCATCATCTACTGTGATAAACTGCTTTGTCTCCACCTGTAATTACCTTCTGTAATTGCCACTGCCCCCTCTTGTAATGTTTGCTTGACAGACTGAAAGGTAATATATATTTAATGGTTGTAGTACCTTTAATATTTGCTGTTGTCAAGAATACAAAGCTCAACTGCTTAAACCTGTACTGGTAATGGATAAGTCTTTTGTTAGCGCGCTGCTAGTATGGAATTGGCTGGTGTGGAGCTTTTCATTTTCACGGCTAGCACGATCTTCAAGGGTGTCTTCCATCTGGAGACTATGACACACAACAGGTCTGGTGGTGGGTCTGTGTGGGCACAGAAATTATTAGTATATGTGACTAGGCAGAGGGACCCGGAAAGGGCTGCTAGGACCAGTGTCAGTAGTCATTCTTGAACCAAAGCACCTGCCATACCTGGTCGTGGCTCTTCTGCAGCTCAGTGGTGGGACTCCTGGAACTGGGTGTCACCTCCACACCATGTACTATTGCCAGAGCTCCCCAGGCCCTCCTCTCTCCATGGCATGGGGATACATCTCTTGTGGCTTTTGTCCATGTGAAGATTTATAGGCTGTGGGGTCAGCAAACTTAGTGTCTATCCTTGTAGAATAGTCTCTTTTGCCAGAGACTGTACTCTGTTCCTGCTAAATATTTGTTTCAGTGGCGTCTAGCTTCTGTTAACTAGCCCCATGAGTCATGTGTAGAGGAGATGCCTGACCATTTCTGGGTGAATTACTTTATCAATATTAATGTGTGCTAAGAATGTTCATAAAATCAAAACTCCTCCTTGTTCACCTCAAGGCCTCCATTCTTATTCTTGGTCTTTGTGTTTTTCTCCTTTTAAGTTAAACCCCAGTACTCTATATGAACGAAAACAATTAACAACCCATCAGACTGGCACAATTAAGTTCTTTCTCTTCCTTTCAGGGCTCTTCTTGAAGTCTTTACAACTGCAGTGTTAAAATGGCATCTTTTGAGGCTGAACTTCCATTCAGTGTAATTTCTTTCAGCTCTTTCTGCAGTATAGAGCTGGAAATAAAGCACAGAGAGAAGCACTACAAAATTAGCTTGAAAATTAGCTGAAGGCACAAGAGCTACAGTGACCACAACCTTTTCATTACTACCTTAGATTGAGCTTTATTGACCTAGCTTGAGCTAGCTTCTTATATGTCACTTTGAAACTAGAAATTATCCTTGTCTGATGGCCCTCTCTTCTGGGCTGCGAGCATAGGAAATTCACCTGAGCTGTTGTCCTATTTATTAGGTCATACCAGTGTGATCTAAATTCAATATATAATCGGTAGCATGGCACTGAGTTGAGAAGTCACTCAGCAATTTTTTGCTGTGCTTATCTGAAAGTTGCTTCTGTTGGAGAAGACCATGTCCAGATTCCCACTTCTTCTGCTCATAGTTTGTAGGTATGGATTAAAAGTCCTTTTCCCCATGGCTCTATCTTACCTTATAAAGTTATGACAAGAACTTGGCAAAAGCTCAAAAATATTATGCAGGTAGGGGCAGAAGATGTGGCTGGCTGCACATGAGCAAGAAACAAGTTTTAAAGACTCTTCAGGCAAATTTTCTAAGCCACCTGTGTTACACCTTTATTACAATTAACTCTTTCTTCTGGCTCATGTGTAGTCCAAGACTTGGCTCCTGAGTCAGCAAAACATTAAAACTACCTGATGTTTTTAGATAAATCAAAACTGGTGCCAGACAACCTCAAAATGTTGTCTGCAAACATGCTTCAGAGCCTTTTCACCATCTGCTCTTACATCAGCACAGTTGGTGGGAAGCAGGCAATGGGAGGCATAAGGGTATTTGCTATCCTGGTGGGCAATCCTTGGTCATGAGTCAGAATCCCAAAGTTCGCTGTGAACCTTCAGTTCAGCTTCCTTTGATTCACCATGTGTCTGAACGGCAATAGAAGGTCAGATTACACCTTTTCCCCTCTAAAGACAAGAGTGGGCACCTGGCACTCCAGGGCAAATTTGTTTTCTGATGTCACAGTTTTTCTTCACTTGCCGACCTGATCCATGTGACAGCCTCATGAGTTCTCATGAGGAAGCTACAATAATCTTTTGTCTGTTTTTTTAAATTATTTGGTGTCTCTATTCCTTTATTTAATCAAATTCAAGTTCATTGGCCTTGGTTTTGGGGCTCTGCAAAGGCCACTTCTATTTTCTTATTTGCTTTTGTGTCTTCTTGTGAAAATTAATTCCAAGCAAGAGGTATTTAAGGAATGCTTACAAGTCATGCTGGCTACAAGAAAAAGTTAAATATCAAAGGCTGCTTATTGGAGAGCTTTTTAGCTTACTAGCAGCAGGTCAGGAATTAAAAATAAAAACATATTTCTGGATAAGAAGACAGACACATCTTTTCTCTCTCTCTCTCTTTCTTTTCTGTCTGCAGCTACTACTTATACGTGCTGTTCCTCCAGGGAAATTACTGCCTGTAGCCTAGTAATAGAGACATAGACCCCTGTATACAGCATATTGTATATAGGACTACAGTGGGATGAGACTGGGGCAAGGCAGTCATGCCAGATTATTACATATTCTAGTAACATACTCTTGCATGTATTCTGCCAAATAGACTGCCAAAGCAGCTTTATCTCTGCGGCTCCATGTGATACACAGAAATAAAGGAAAAAGCAGATATTTGTATTCATCTCTCCGTAGCAGTATTGTCGAAGGCAGAAAAACGTCAGGGTTCAATGCTATTTCGATGCGACAAGCTAGGTGTCCCTGTCATTCGGACAGTAGATGGCACCATTTGTTTCATTCTTAAAAACACCCTCTTCTGATGCGGTTTTGTAAAGCAGCAGGTCTGCAGGAGGGGGGTGACAACAGCGTGTGTGCTGTTTCGAAGCTGTCTCAGAGTAGGAACATTTCTTTGATTTTCTTTAAGGCACCACAGTGGAGTGCAATGGGGCATGAACCATAAATCTGTGGGGATCTACGGTGTGATGTGGTTTTCACAGGGCCAGTGAGTCTCCTCATCAGACATACTACCTGAATAGGCTGCCATGGCAGAGTGTTGCATTTGATAGCCCAATGGTCTGTTTGTTCCTGTGCTCTGAGTGGACAAAGGTGACTATAACGAGAACTGAGTTTTCCTGTGTTTGCCCTTCTTCTTCCAGGTGTAACCGTCTTGGAAAACAATGACTTTTTACCCCTTGATAGTGCCCTATTACACCTTGATGAAGATATGCACCCCTGGGAAGAGCTTGTGCTGCCTCACTGACTTGGTTAGGGTGGATGGATAGCTACAGTTTGCCCTCTTTAATGACACATCTAATGAGGCTGTCTACTGAGCCTGGCTCCTACCAAAAAGCCTCTGGTTCTCAGTAATTGCTGGTCAATCAAATTTAACATACATCTAATTTCTGTTTGTCCACACCAGTGGGGTCCTGTGCCTTTAATATATTGCACAATTAAATGTAATAAGAGAGAGATCAATACATAACATGCCCATTATTTTGCTCAGAAAATACTTCTTAAATGAGGTGAATCAGTTCAAATCAGGTGCAAGTTTAGGTAGCTCTAAAAGGAGCCTGAGATTGAGTAAAGCTGTTGTCATGGTTTAGCCCCAGCCAGCAACTAAGCACCACACAGCCGCTCGCTCATTCCCCCTACCCCCATGGGATGGGGGAGAGAATCGGAGGAGTAAGAGTGAGAAAAACTCCTGGGTTGAGATAAGAACAGATTAATAATTGAAATAAAGTAAAATAGTAGTAGTAGTAGTAAGAATAACAATATAATAATGATAATAATAATAATATACAAGGCAAGGGATGCACAATGCAATTGCTCACCACCTGCTGACTGATACCCAGACAGTTCCTGAGCAACGATCGCTGCTCCCCGGCCAACTCCCCCCAGCTTATATACTGAGCATGACGTCATATGGTATGGAATAGCCCTTTGGTCAGTTTGGATCAACTATCCTGGCTGTGCCCCCTCCCAGCTTCTTGTGCACCTGACAGAGCATGGGAAGCTGAAAAGTCCTTGACTAGCATAAGCAGTACTTGGCAACAACTAAGACATCAGTGTGTTACCAGCATTCTTCTCATCCTAAATCCAAACCACAGCACTATGGCAGCTACTAGGAAGAAAATTAAGTCTATCCCAGCCAAAACCAGGACAGCTGTGCTTCCACTTACATCTTTATGCACCTTTCACATAGGTGGGTTTCATAGAGGGTTGATCATCAAATGCTAATGCTAATATAAGTACTGACAAGGTTTCATCTTGGGATCCCTTATAACCTCATCAACAAATTCCTGGGAAGAACTTAACCAGTCACAGCCTTGTTGTTTACTCAAAGGGACTGGCAAAGTCTGTGGTGCCTTGTACAACCCTTGATTTTAAATGCTATATTTCTTCCTCACAGAGCCTTCAAAATCCTTCAGGATCTCTTAGACATTCCTTCTGTCATGATTTTAAGGTCCTTGCACATTTACTAGAGGGTGATTTACTAGAGGCTGGACAAACAGCCTCAATGAGCTGAAATTATTTTTAAGACATTTATGAAATACCTGGGACAACTCTATAGGTATCTTGTGGTTCTCTGAGAGTTGTTTATTCCCAGATCACTTGGGAGCTGTGACTCTTGAGTACTTATCTACTATGTAAACAGGGTCCCTGATGAAGTCCCTAAACAGCAGCAGAGGAAAGGTTTTTTTCAGCAGAGGTATGCAACCTCACCAAAAAACCATAAGCTGAGACATAAGCCAAGCCTGCTGAAGCACTTGTGTGATAGCAGAGGTAAGTCTGCATAAAAGTCTTCATAGCACAGGTAAGACAGCAAGATGGTGTGACTCACAGCCTAGAATTACAAACATTGCCTGAGACTTTGCCCATCATATGAATGTTCTGGGCACATTTCAGAACGGCCATCTCTGGGTTGTAGCTCTGTCAGGAGTTAGAAATTGGATCTTTCCCTTGGTGCATATTGAGATTGTATGAGAAAGGGCTGACCCCTCAAGACTGAAAGGTAACAGATATAAGAATCTGCCCTGCTGAAGTGATTTGTAATGTGACTTATGGATTCTGCAGTATTATTAGAGTTATTCTGCAACTCTGACAGCTCTAGACTGTAGGCCACATAGATAGGGTGAAAAAGCAACAAGCAGAAATATTTTGTTTTGCTGAATGGTCCTGTTCAGCACATGATAAATTAGCATAGCGAGTTCTATCCCCTCTTCAGCCTGACTTTGTGTAAGTCTTCTCATAGATTTTACTTTGTTGTATGTTTATGGGAAATGTGTCCTTAAAAAGCTGTTAATTGTCATGTGTTTCCTTCTAGTAGGTGTTTTGATGACAGCTATGCGCACTTCTGTTGTTAGTCTTTTTTGTCTGAAGTTTTAGTGTGAAGGTGCCTTATCTACATTAAATGCTCTTCCCAAGGTGCCTTATCTACATTAAATGCTCTTCCCACTTCTACCCATGCTAGGTCTGGCTGGAGCCTGTGTTACCCACACACTCACCTCAATGTCCAGAGTCTTTTACTGACCTTAATTTAATTGCATATTATTTTCCATAGTAGAATTAACAAGGAAGAGAGAGACCAGAAAAAATAAGCATATCTACTGCAATTGATTATCTACAGCAATCATTTATACATTAGATTGTGTTGTTAGTATCTTTGTTGCCTTTACTTTGTGAGTTTTCTATAAAATGGCACATCAGAAGAGATGGTTTAAGTAGAGGAACTGAGCTCCAGCTAGAGCAGAAGTTGAAAAAGGAAGGATCCCTTGGTTTCTTTTTTAATAGTCAGTGCTCTGTTACCCCAGTTAGATTATCTGAGCTGTGGATTTATCAATGTCATAGGTAGTGCATCTACTGTCTTAGGATAGTAGCAGGGTTAGATGAGCACAGTGATTCACGACCAAGGCTGTATTGTTTTCAGGGTGAGCTCATCACTGGCAACAATATAGCTGCTGTCTCATGGAGCAGCTGGCTTCACACTGCGACAGCTTGAGCATTTTTGCATGTTGTTCCCAAGACCGGGATGCCAGGGCTTTCAGTGCAGGCTACATCTCCATTTGGTGATAGCTCCAGTTTGGTGAAGATAATAAGCTCCAGCAGCCAAAATGGACCTGCCTCTTTATGAAATGACTGCTTCGGTACCACTTCCCAGGTAGTGCTCCTTGTCCAGGAAGATGATTCAGTAGACTGCAGTGTCACATGAGTATATAGACCCTGGTTGGTCTACTGGATCAGCTGGATGAGGAACACTTCCCAGGGGAGCACTGCAGCAGGCATGCAGTGTTGTGTTTGAGACTCTGATGAGGCCAGTTTGGCTCTGGCAGACTAACACTGCCACTGCTGCACTGGGATGCAGTATGCAGTATGCAGAGGATACCTTTGAGGCAACCAGCCTCTGTCAATCAAGCATGCTTTAAATTGGTTCAAGCCTGCCAATGGGTTTGGTTGGATGCAAACAAGCCTTCTGTCTGTTCACTGGTCCGGGCTGTCTACTACTCCCTTGTTTGCAGTGTTATCCATACTATCCAAGCTTTTCCCACTATTTGGTGGTATAACAGCTCCCCTGTCAGCTCCAAGAATGGACTATGCTTTGATTGGATTTGTGCTGCCTTAGATGCAAGATACTCTAGGAATGAAGCTGGTTTAGGAGATACATTTAAGTATTGACTTAACTTACAATTTTCCTTTTCCTTAATCTTTTTTTGTAAAGTACACTGAGATCCACCACTAAACAATATTATGTTCTCCCGCCCCCCCAATCCCTTCAGTCACTTTTTATACCTCCTCTAAATCTCTTATGCTCTTCCTCAATTGTTCTTCCATCATTAGTGTCTTCCTTTTCATAGGACCACCATTTTTTTTTTAAATGGCGTGATCTCTATTTCACCAGCTGATCTTTTTTTCTCATTCCCTTCCCAGCACACATCCCAAGTGTCTCCTTCTCGTGGATAAGCTATGATTGTAATTTGAAGAGTGGCTGATCTATGACTCCTTGGCTAGGGCCAGGGAAGTAACTGCAAGGTCAGCTCTCTGTTGCTGACAGTATTGCTCAGTGTTTCAACATGTAAAGAGCACAATACCCCTTACCTTCCTTAGCCAAAATCTACACCTGTACAGCAACTGATGGATCCTGAAAAAGTGAGACGGATATCACATATTTCTTAATACAATTGCTAATTCAGTATTATTTCAAGTTACTGTTTTCTGAACAAAAATACAGGCACATGTTTTCCTAGGCAGTGTACAAGAAACCAGAAATACGGAGCACACTTTTGATCACACAAGGGATGCACTTTCTCTGCTCCAAAGTATTGTTTCCCTCACTGACTGCTTTGTCAGCTCTTGCAGTTGAAGTCTGATATGCATCACAGCTACAGGAAACGCAGACAGCTATTTGGCAAAAATGTGTATGTTGGTGGGCAGGTATATCAGAAGATAAAAATATCTTGGGCAACTCAGACATGGTAGCTGTGATCAATAGACTTTTCATCACAGAAGTTTGTTAAGAATAAGATGACCAAACAGTAAAGACTTGTGATGCAGATCAATCAGGCATGTCACCACACCTTGAAACATAGAATCATAGAATCATTTAGGTTGGAAAAGACCTTTAAGATCATCAAGTCCAACAATTAGCCTAATGTTACCAAGTCCACCAAGTTTTAATCAGCAGCAATACCATCTTCTCCAGATTATTCTGGAAAGGATCCTACAACATGCAAATTAAAATTGGTAAGGCCATTGCCTATAAGTCTCTGAGAAACAGAAAAAAAAAATCATAGTAATCATGCTGTTGCTACAAAAAAAAAAAAAAAGAAAAAAATCATTATATTATCTCCTTCAGGCTTGAAAACAAAATTGAAAGTTTAAATCCACAGTTCATTGTTTTCACTGATTTTCCCCTTCCATTGGTACCAATGTGATGTGATTTCAGTGAGGACACTGAAAACACAGCAGTGTAAAACTAGTATCTGAAGTTTCAGCCAAGCTCAGCTGCTGTAATTAATGCTTATTATTTCTGGCAGTGATAAATAATAAACAGAGATAGCTGAAAATGCCAGTTCTTGTTTTGTCAAATAATTAAATAATATTTTAATTGAAAAGCTAAATTTAAAAGGAAATAAAATAAAAAACAATTTTTGGAAATATTTCTGATAAAAAACTTTAGTTTTTGAAAACATTAGACCCAAACCCTTGTGCTAAAAGTGCTTTCTTTCTTTCTATGGTTAGATGTAAATCAGCTATTTGTTGTCTAGGAAAGATTTTCTAATTAGGAATGAATGGTTTTGTTTCATCAAAGATACAGTCAGAAAGTTTCAACCACTCATGCTGAATCACTAGGGTCCTCAGGGCCCTGACAGACCTCCCTGTCCCTGCCTACATCTTCCCCTCCCAGCCCTGACCCTGGGGCCTTCCTCATCTACCTACAGCCCAAGACCCCACGTCAGCCCCCCCAGGGCTGTCAGCCTCTGCCCCAGTGATGCCAATGCCACAGCAGGGATGGCCTCCAGCTCTCAAGCCCTGACCTGCTGGGCCATGAGGCAACACTAGCAGTAAGCAGGAATACCACCATCAATACCAAGCAGTGGGCGTAAAAAAAGTGAGCCACCATCAGCAAATAAAAGCAGAATTTGCTGTAAATCAATCACTTATAGCAACTGCACAGTGAGTGTCTGCATGCATGTCTATTTATCTCTCGCGCTTGCAGGGATGTGGGGAGGAAGAGATAGTCCGTACCAGAGGAATGCAGACTATGTTTATTTTTTTTTATTCTCCTTGCCCTTTTCCAAGGAAAATACATAAGCATAAGTAACATTAGCTCTGTCACACTTTCCTTGGTGCAAATGAGATGCTGCCCTAGCGCTTTTGTTTCTCGTCTTGTGTTGAGTTGTGCAGTGTAGATACTTTATCCTGCTCATGTCTGCTGTAAGACCACAGATCATGTTATCACTTTACAAATATAGCATATTAGTACATCTGGCAGGCTAGTCACGTTGTGGGGTTCAAACAGGTCTGGCTGGCCATGAGATATGCTGCTGCTATAAACAACCTCAGTGTCCCAAACTGAGTAACCACACAGCACACTCGGGAGCTCTGGACACTCGTGTTCTTTAGTAGTAGGTAAGTGACAGTTTTGCTGATTATTGTGTTTCTTCAGATATGTGGGGTCAAGGTGGCAAATGGCAGGGAAAGTGAGAAGTCATATCAAGCCTTCATTGTTGCTACTGTGCTGTGGGTTTTTAAATGCTAATATATGTGGGGAAAGTAGCTGAAACATGGATTGTTATTCTAAAGTGGTGTGTTTGCTGGATACCTTTAAAGATAGTAAGATTCACCCCATATATAGTTCATCTAAGTAGATTTACCCCTATGACAAACCCAAACTTTATAATTTAGGAAATCTTTCAAGACTCACTCTATGACTCAGTTGTAATAAACCCTTGCTATTACATCTCAAGGACATATGCTGGTGTGAGAATGATTTTCAATAAAAAAATGGTTGAAGAGGTTGGTCATTTATCTTTGTTGTCTGTCAAAATTTAGAGTGGAATTTAGAAAGTGTTATACAACTTCAGTTTCTGAAGGCCACTTACAGCTAATCTAGCTGGTATAGGAAATCTATCCTGCTAAATCTTTTGTGAGCAAAGCCTATCATTTAAAGTCAAATATTGTCATTATTGTTATTGTTGATGCTACTGTAAGTATTTATGTGCTGTCTATCACTGTCATGTTATTTCTGTAGGCTAAAAGGTACTGACCAGCTCTCTCTCTCAATAATAGTTAACTGAGCACAATTTCAGGGATCTGTGACGGGTGATAAGGCCCATTAACCAAAGAAGTAGATCCTTCCAAAGAGTTTCATCCATTTGCTCTTCTCTGAAGAGAATTATATAGGTGGAGATAATATATATAATATATATAATAATATATATAATATATTTATATATATTATATATAATAATACATATTATAATATATAATATATATAATAATATATAATAATATATAATATATAAAATAATATATATATTATATATAAGGTGGAGAATTATTCCAAGGAGGATGTCCAGCTGTTCATGCCACCTGTGTCTCCTATCCACAGGCATCGGAAGGTTTTGTGGGAATGGCTAAAGACACAGATGTGGAGAGGGAAGAGAGCTGATAAAATACAGCTGCCACCTCATGACTGTGTGGACCATTTGAGCTAAAATAACTTGGCTGCTGAAGTAGTTGAAAGCAGCATCTTTTCTTGCTTATCTAAATTGCCTGCCATATCTTCTTAAATCACAGAATCTGACTGCTTAGGAACTGGCTATGTGAAATGATCTTGTGTCTAACACTGGAAATAGGACTAAGATGCTTGATGCCATAGGTCAGATGTAGGTTTTTGCTCTCCTTCTGCAGTAGAGGAAGACACAGGTGGTATGACTGGATTCTTAGATCAGTGCATGGAAAATGGACCATGGGAGCAAAAGGAAATGACCAAAATTTTGAGGGTCTTTGACTAGGACAGGGAGCCTGAAATAACATTTATGATGCTGTCATCCACATAGGTAACTTCAGAGGCTGGACCGTGTACACGAAAGGTAGCTGTAGTAACCTCACTTTCTGGGGATGGTCCAGATCCACTAACCTTAAGACAAATGAGAATAAGTCAATGCAACATTGTGCTAAAAAACCCAGATGGCATAAAACAGGTCTGAGAAACCGGAGACTATAATTTTATGCCTAATTAAGATCATCTTATTGCATGTGAAAACCTCCATGTTTTGTTCAGTAGCAGTGAGTGCAATTTTATTTGCCATGGGTCTTTGTATGAGTAATTAAATGGGGTCTCTCTAATCAATTCTCAGCACACACTCTAACTTTCTTAGGACTCTGTTGTCTAGTACCTAAGACAACTGTTTTCACCTGCTGACTACACTACATTAATAGATTCAACCACCTTTAAAAATACATAATACACTTTTGAGCTTACTGTTTTTCCTTTGACAAGAAACAGCCTTAAAATACATGCCCATGCCAAATACGTCAGCCCTCTCTCGAAATTATGAGAATTAGAACTCTCTTCAGCAATGCCCAATGAAAAAAAAAAAAGAATGGACTTATGTCACAGACATCAGTCCAGTGTTTCATTAACTTCATTGTCAATGGAAGAATCACTTTGAATAATTAGTCAGCTCACTGAAGTGTTAGGGGAATACATCTATAATAAATCCCCTTGCATATGTAACATCTATCATGCTTGATGGCAAACATATTAGTGCTACAAGAGTTGAGGAAGTATAAGGAATATTGTAATTCAGCTGCTAATTAATCTATAATTAAAGACCTAATTAATGAATAACCCTGTGAAAAATTGTCTAAAAATCAAGATGTGAAGACTGCAGTGATAAAGAGGAATCTTGTTTGTGAGACTGGTTAATTTACATCTAGAATAGGAACTGATTAATGAAAACTGTCAGTAAGACATTGTGCTTTGCACTGGACAAAGAAAAATACACACATAAATATGCAAGCTCAGCCTTTGCATATCTATATTCATCTATCTTTTTAATTTTATGATCTTCATAGTTATTTCTGCCTGAAGTATAAGGAGTAGGTTAAGAAAAGACATATTTACTCTCTTAGCTGTGATATGTAAACAATGCAAAAGTTACTTTTTTGTGGGTGAAAGAGGCTAATGTTAGTCTGTGTTCTTAAATGTCTCTTCTATGAAATAGCTAAAGCAGAAAACTCAAAAAGAACTTGATTCACCAGAGCACTCAGGGTTAAGCCCTGTGATATGCAAAGACATTAATTTCTGAAATTAACTTTAGTGAAAGCTGGACTAATTAATAGCTTGAAAGTGTCACTGTCTGTGTTTGTTTATCTAGGAGCTGGCTGGCTGAGACTGTGCTCTTGAGAGAGCAGGAGGGAACAGTTCAAACTCCCAAAACATCTGGGCTCACATCCAGGTGTCAGGACTGTTTTCTCTAACCCTGGAGCAGCTTGTCCCTTTCCCCTTCTATTTATTCCATGGTGCAGCTGCATTTGCTGGATCTCTGCAGACCCAGACCTTCAGGGAGGCACCTGTTGTGCCCATAGCATTGCCTTGCCCACGTGCTCCCCAGGACCCAACCATCGCATGCATGCATATATGTTCTGAAGCACAATCTAATCCTTGACCTGAACCTCTGACTGTCTAATCTGCACATTCGGCAAGTCTAGTGACAGATAAACCAGCCAAACGAGCAGTGAGGATAATTCCCTGCTGGTGTAGAACAACAAGAGATTGTTACTGGCAGGAAGACTAGGTAGGGAAAAACACCTTCCTGCTTTGCAGTCCTCTCCCACTCTCCAAGTGGCACAGAGAAGCACTACTCCACTTACAAGCTGTGCACAGTTAGCACAATATAGTTGTATACTATGAACATTGTCACCATTTCTATTGCTCCTTCAATCACAGCATGTTTCTGTAATTTAATCTTTCCTTGATAACACAAAAAGTGTGTTCAGTTTCTATCGAAATGTCAGGTTTCATAGAATCATAGAATCATAGAATCATCTAGGTTGGAAAAGACCTTTAAGATCATCCAGTCCAACCATTAACCTACACTACCAAGCCCACTCTAGACTAATCAAGGGTAGACCAGACTAAACCATGTCCCCAAGTGCCACATCTACCCGTTTTTTAAACGCCTCCAGGGATGGTGACTCCACCACCTCTCTGGGCAGCCTGTTCCAATGCCTGACCACCCTTTCCGTAAAGAAATTTTTCCTAATTTCCAGTCTAAACCTCCCCTGGCGCAGCTTAAGCCCATTTCCTCTTGTCCTATCGCTAGCTACTTGGGAGAAGAGACCAACACCCACCTCACTACAACCTCCTTTCAGGTAGTTGTAGAGAGCGATAAGGTCTCCCCTCAGCCTCCTCTTTTCCAGGCTAAACAACCCCAGTTCCCTCAGCTGCTCCTCATAAGACTTGTTCTCCAGACCCTTCACCAGCTTCGTTGCCCTTCTCTGAACACGCTCCAGCACCTCAATGTCTTTCTTGTAGTGAGGGGCCCAAAACTGGACACAGTATTCCAGGTGCGGCCTCACCAGCGCCGAGTACAGGGGGACAATCACCTCCCTGCTCCTGCTGGCCACACTCTTCCTGATACAAGCCAGGATGCTGTTGGCCTTCTTGGCCACCTGGGCACACTGCTGGCTCATGTTCAGCCGGCTATCCACCAACACCCCCAGGTCCTTTTCGGCCAGGCAGCTTTCCAGCCACTCCTCCCCAAGCCTGTAGCGTTGCATGGGGTTGTTGTGACCAAAGTGCAGGACCCGGCACTTGGCCTTGTTGAACCTCATACAGTTGGCCACGGCCCATCGATCCAGCCTGTCCAGGTCCCTCTGCAGGGCCATCCTACCCTCGAGCAGATCGACACTCCCACCCAATTTGGTGTCGTCTGCAAACTTACTGAGGGTGCACTCGATCCCCTCATCCAGATCATTGATAAAGATATTGAACAAGACTGGCCCTAAAACAGAGCCCTGGGGAACATGGCTCGTGACCGGCCGCCAACTGGACTTAACACCATTTATCACTACTCTCTGGGCTTGGCCACCCAACCAGTTCTTTACCCAGCAAAGAGTATGCCTGTCTAAGCCGTGAGCTGCCAGCTTCCCGAGGAGGATATTATGCGAGACGGTGTCAAAAGCTTTGCTAAAGTCGAGGTAGATGACATCCACAGCCTTTCCATCATCTACCAGGTGGGTCACCAGGTCATAGAAGGAGATTAGGTTGGTCAAGCAGGACCTGCCTTTTGTGAACCCATGCTGGCTGGGCCTGATCCCCTGGTTGACCTGTACTTGCCTGTGGAGTTCGCTCAAGATGAACCTCTCCATAATCTTCCCCGGCACCGAGGTCAGGCTGACAGGCCTGTAGTTCCTCGGGTCCTCCTTCCGGCCCTTCTTGTAGATGGGCGTCACATTGGCAAGCCTGCAGTCATCAGGGACCTCCCCTGTTAACCAGGACTGTTGATAGATGATGGAAAGTGGCTTGGCAAGCTCCTCTGCCAGCTCCCTCAGTACTCTTGGGTGGATCCCATCTGGCCCCATAGACTTGTGAGCGTCCAGGTGGCATAGCAGGTCATTAACTGCTTCCTCCTGGACTATGAGGGCTCCATTCCGGTCCCTATCCCTATCCTCTTGCTCAAGGGCCTGAGTACCCTGGGGATGACCGGTCTGGCTGTTGAACACAGAGGCAAAGAAGGTGTTAAGTACTTCAGCCTTTTCCTTGTCCTCGGTGACAATGTTCCCCCCCACATCCAGCAAAGAATGGAGATCCTCCTTGGCTCTCCTTTTATTGCTGATGTACTTATAAAAGCATTTTTTATTGTCTTTTACAGCACTGGCCAGATTGAGTTCTAGCTGGGCTTTTGCCTTTCTAATTTCCTCCCTGCAGGACCTAACAAGATCCCTGTACTCCTCCTGAGCTGCCCGCCCCTTCTGCCAAAGGCGGTAGACTCTCCTTTTTTCCCTGAGTCCCCGCAAAAGCTCCCTATTCAGCCAGGCCGGTCGATTTCCCCTCCGGTTGGTCTTACGACACACGGGGACAGCCCGCTCCTGCGCCCTTAAGACTTCCTTCTTGAAGAGGGCCCAGCCTTCCTGGACCCCTTTGCCCTTCAGGACCGTCTCCCAAGGGACTTTCCCAACCAGGGTCCTTTGAATTATTTAAAGACTTGTAAGATAAATGACTCGATCATTCTGAAGCACAGTGTGAGTGAGCTTATTTCCTAGGAAATAATTTGAAGGATTGGTAGGAAATATGTTCACCCACATTTTCCCCTATGTATTCCTGCCAGTAACATTCATAAGATTGCAGCCGATCTTCCACAGTGATTATCCAAAAGAAAAAGGACCCAAGTGAACAAGGCAGTTAAACAAATTGAAGAAACCAAAACATTAATAATTTGCTAACTCAGGCAAAGCAGCAAAGGAAAGTACACACAGTGCTGTTATTGAGGGCAACCAGGCCCCATACAAACTCAGGAGGGCTGTAACAGAGACTAATATTGGCTGTATCTGTAGTGTCAAAACTATGTTGGACAACTTCCAGGCTCAAGAGAAGACACAAGTCTTGTTCTACAGAATACACTGTGCACAGGCAAGGTGGCCAGCATTAACACTGATGCCAGCTACGTTCAGAGGAGGCTAGACTGTAGTTTAATAAAGCCAATATAATTTTGGCTTATGACTAGTTGTATTCAACCCACTCCAGACAGAGATAACATTCGTAAACAGGGAGGAGCTGTAGAAGAGTTGGTACAGTTCATCCTGGAAGGCCACACAGTCATCATATCTAAGAACACTTTTCCCCTGTGCTCCACGACTTTCCTTTCCAAAGATGGCCATGCCTTGTCCTTAATTTTTTGTCGTGTGCTCCTCAGTGCATCTATACCTTGATAGATCTCGGATGATGAGTTGAGTGCAGAAAGACTGCAAACTGTTCATCCAACGAAGCTGATGATTTGAAGAGCACTTCTCTGTGGAAGGCCTTCTGTCAGGAATTCAGTGTTACTTTTAACTTATGTATCCTTAAACAGTTTGCTTCTCAAAGAATAGGCAGACAATGGCGTCTTGTGATGCAAGCACAGATAACTGAGAAGAAACTCCTTCAGCATTAAACACAGGAGCTACCAAAAGGCAGTCCCATTTTAAAATCCAGTTGCCCGAATGTTCCTCCATGTGCTGGGTTGGTTACATTTCCAGATGTATGGCAAGTCATCACTTCGTCCCTTTTTATTAAGCCCAGGGGAAAAAAACAACAAAAGGAGTCAAATGCCTGCTCTAGGTTCAGAGGCCAAGTGGGAACAAAAATACAAGTAAGTGGTCATGGGATCACTGGTTGCTGTCAAAGGTGGCTGTGGAAACATCTGGCAGGTCTGTCGCAGAGCGGTAAACAATGTGTGGAGATATCAGTAACTGAAAGGAGCAAGGGCATGTAAGGGGTACCATATTAAATCTCTCCAGTTTTACTGGTGGGTCAACATGATCTGAAGTACGCCTATCTTTGTAACAACAACATGAAAATCAATAAATAGAAAATAATAAAGATCATAGACATTGCAAGGCAGATACCTTGTTTTCCATTCTGTAGTTTTTCAACACCTTACTGAACAGATTCTTGTCAAAGCTCCTGGGTACTCCTACTATTTAAAGAAGAAAGTCTGAAGTAGATGCTAGAGAACTGTCTGCATACCTTTAGGTGAATTTATACAATAAAATAAAATAAATTATAATATAAATGATAAAATAAAAATAATCCATGCACATACTTAAGCAGATGCTTTTACTAGTAATAACATTTGGCATTAATGTTGTATCATTTAAATGAAGACATATGATGAGTATCATCACTAAGATTTTGCTTTTTTGCCACCTAATCCTCCAAATGCTTAAGAGTGTCAATAGCCTTATACATATAAGGACTGTGTATGATTTTAATAGACCTATTTATATATATACAGTTAAATGAATAAAATGTTTGTAAGATTGTAAAGGAACAGTGTTGTCTTCTTTTTAAGACCAGAAATCTCATAGAAGTGTCTGTAAAGGCACTTGTTCTCTTCCATGTGTGCAGGGATAGCTCATGGCAATCAGAGACCTAAACCCAAATATTGATAGCAAAAGAGTGCTCTTATGTGAGCAAGCACTTCTTCTCACCTCAGCTGGCCCAGGGAGGTGGCAGATTTTTGAATTCACCTGGAAAGAAGTAAAGATGGATTTCAGTGTTGAGATGGGGCCTGCAGTAGGGCAAGGATGAGAGACTTGCTTGGTAAGGTGCTCTAGTGAAGGCACAGGGCTCTGGAATGGTGAAATTGGGAAAAGTTATTAGGTCATAGTATCTGGGACTGAAAATACAGCCCTGAAGGGAGAAATATGAATTTGTGGTTTAGAATGTAGAGAGGGGATTCTTGTGAGTCCCTTATCGATGAAAACGGGGACAATGTTGCAGATGACCTAGCCTGCTAGTTGAGGAAGAGAAGATGTTGCAAAGGCCATGGTGTTCAAAGTTTTTTTTTTTTTTCCAAAGATAAATGTCATTTTTTTCTTCTCCTATAAAGAGAGGAAAGGGGTGAAACAAAGAGAAACTTCTTTCCTCTGCCAGTAGTACAAGTTTCTCTGGTTAGAAACTCTAGTATCACTTTGTCAAAAAATGCAAATTATTATTATCAAAAAAGCTCTTTTTTATTTCAAAATTACTTAAAATATGTATTACTTAAAAATATTGCCTGAAAAGTAATTTGTAGCTCCTTATGAAGCCAAAATCTTGCAATCAGTAAAAAAGAAATGTCTCCTGAATGGTCAACGTTGTTTCTGAGCTAACCATTGCAAGAAACATAAGAAATCAGACTGACTTCCCCACATGTTGCCTTTTAAGGATATTGATTAAGGCCTTGTAGATTACTTCTTGGGAGGTGTAAATGGCTAGGGATAAGGTTATTTGCTTCCATAGACACACACAAAGAACTATTTTCTCCACAAGTTATTCTCTTGTAAATGACATCTTTGCCTTTTCTTTATGTTCCTGAATCCCTTTTCCCCTGGAAAGCACTGTGCTTTCATTATCATACGTTACTGAAGAACCTTGCTTTTGTGATCTATCTCACTAATAAGACTGAATGAACGTTATAACCATGCATCATGTAAGAAAGCTGTGCTGATGATCTACAGCATAATTTAGATATAGATGTCACCCAAGGAAGATGGCATTAAGCTTCAAACTCAGTGTAGTTATGAAATAGGGCATTGCAGATGCAGGCGATGGTTGCTTTTGTGGTCAGGACTTGTCCTGGATGAAAGCAAGGTTGTCTGTTTCTTGGGTGACAAATAACTTGAGTATGGTTTTTGTTTTTCACTTACTGCCATATTAGTGGGTTGGGTAATCCTCATGACCAAAGCTTGTCCTTAATGAGCATGTGTAAGTATGGGGTGTGAAAAGAGCAATGAGTAGTTACAAAAGGATGGGGAAATTGGAAGAAGAAGGGGGCTGACGTATGTGTAGATTTGGGTGAATAACCATGTGACTGCTTTGAGCAGGGCAGTTGTACTAGGTTATCTCCAGAGGCCCTTTCCAGCTTCACCGGTTCTGTGATTTCTGACAACGGGTAAAATGCTGATAGTGATTACCTGTGAAGAGCCTAAGTATGGGAGGGAACACAGGTGTGGAATGCCAGTTGAAGGAAGAAATTAGAAGTCTAAAATGAGGCATTTCTCCTCCCAAATGTAACTTCCCACCTGTAACTACTAGATGATAGCTTTGGGTTTTCTTGTGCAGGCCTAACCAGATGATTGGAATAAAGCAGCTGCTGTATATGAACTTGAAGAGGTACAGCCCTATGTATGTCTAGAAATGGAAATTATTATCTGTAGTTGCTTCTTCTGTTGCAAATTCTTGCCATGCATGAGTAAGCACCCTGAAGAACCTATGCTTAGGATCAGATAAGTCTAGTTTCTGCCAGTATGCCAGGCTCTCTTTTCTGGGCAACATCTCATCATCAGGAAAAAGGTGGTATCTGAACTTTGGGAAATATACCTTGTGCCATCACACTTGATACTTCATGCCCATGTTTTGGACTAGGATATAGGGTAAAGCAACAGCCCTGTGAAGGTTGTTGGGTGACCTTTTTGGAGTTGTAGATAGCAACAAAGTTTCACGTTTGTCCTCATGAATATTTCTAAAGCCTTAGCCACCCCTTGTTCTCATCAGGATTTGTGGCCTTGCTCCTTCTGAAGAGATTGGTCCTGAGGAGTTATGATGGACATCTCTCACCTCCCACCCATGTTCCTCCTCTACTTGGTTTTGCCATTGCAGAAAAACCCCAATGCATTGCAGCCTAATCCAATATGTGGATAAAAGCTGTATGAACTTTTCCAACCTAAGTGCCTAATAAATCAGTGTCTCAATAAAGAACAGATGACTTAACCTGGGAGACAGGAAGGTGGGGAAAAAGTCAAGGAAATAGAGTACTTTCACAGTTTATTCAGACTTTGTGTTGATTAAGGCCATCTAGTTCCAACAGAGGTCAAGTGTCCAGCTGCCACTTCACTGTCTCTCAGCAATTCAGCTCCTGCAATAGCCCTTCTACCAAAACACACTGCTATGAATTGGTCTATTAAAATGAATTAGAACCTGCAGAGTGACTGCTGGTCTGCAGCTACTGTGAGGGGGAAGTCCTTGTCACTGGGTTTCTTGATTTGGGCAGCAGAGGAGAATGTTTTATTTTATGCAGTAAGCAGTTTCCTGTAAATTATTAGTGAATACATTTTAGAAGGGTGCAGCTGATTACTGATAAACCTTTCTACTGAGGATAAGGTCACCATTCTCATTACACTGCTATTAATGGGGTTTTGACTCAGCTGTTGTCAGCTGTTGGTTCCAGATAGGTTGGGAACTATTTTTGCCTCATTGTTAGTGCTCATAAAGATAAACAAGCAATGGGAGCAGGTTTATGAAGAGCAAAGATAGCAGTTTATTATAAACTTCCTAAGATACAGAAGATTAAGTCATAGAAAAATACTGGTATCTGACCAGTCTCTGTGCCAGTACTTGGAGGTATTTGTAAGGGTGTTTCTTACTAAGATAACAAATAAGGTGGACAGGAAGGAATCTTTCCTCTTGCTGTACCTATGCATAATCTTTCTTAGTCCATGCTGTGCATTTTCCAGAGAACATGAGGGTGTTTTGCTGGCTCAGAAGAAATTATTCCTTTATGTGCTACGTATTACAGAGAGATGTATAGGTTAAAGGGGTGAAAGAGAAAAGGTTATGAAGTTACAAGAGGAAAAATGCAGAGGGGAGAATAATTGCCCTTTCCTCCTTAGTGTTATAACAGAAGAACATATAATAAATAGCCCCAGCTGAAGGATGCAGAGCTTGGAAAAAAAATGATCACAGTAAGGTCTGAGGAAAAAGTAATAGATACAAGCTTGAAAACACCCAGTAAAGGAAGGGGCAGATTGCTTTTTAAATGAACAGTAGATGGTCCAGCAGGGTTTTCTTCTTTCCTTTTTTTTTTAAGCTTATGGATGATATAATAAATGTGGTATCTAATGAAACTTCAAGCAAAGTTTAAACAACCAATTTTCCTTTTCTCTGCTTTTATCTTGGTAGAAGCAATTATTTTTAACAGGCTTCAAACTCCTGTTTCATAAGAATTGTTTGCAGTGGTTCAGCAAACCATTTTATGAGGAAGTAAGCATGACAGAAATCCTCTGTAGACAATGTATCTGCATTTCATGAAAACCAGTGTATTGTGATGATTGTACCCTCACCAGTGATTCTAAGCAAAAGAGACCAGTTTTACCTATTTTATCAAGATTTGTATCTGTACTTGCATTAGTGATTTAGTAGGTGATTTATTTTGTGCGTCGGTACTGAGCCATTGCTACAGTTTAGTAAGGAACACCATGTTGCCAGTCTTGCGGTGTTTCACAAAATGTAAATCCAAAGTCTTAATCTCTAGCAGTTGTAAAAGATACTATAGCATGTTTTTTTCCTCAAGTAAAAAGGTGGTGTTCATTTTGGGTCAAGCTCAAGCATCATGCTTGCTAAAGAGAATGAGAACTTTGTCATGAAATTCCGTAGGGGCAAGATTCCTGCAAGAAGTTTCTGTGGTTTTAACTGAATATGGAAAGTTTGGCGAGTTAGGGTTCAGTTCAGCTCAGTTCTTAACTGCACAGGACCTAATACATTGACACCAAGCCTTCGATTGTTGAAAGGTAATTCTACACATACAAATAAATGGGGACCATGAGTTCACAAACCCTTCACATTATCTCTGCCTTTGGTAAGTTTTCATTGTATGTTACAGGGCTGATCTTTCAATGCCTTTCACAGCTAAGCATCTATTTATGCAAACACTGGAAATTCCCAAATTCCACAGGAACAGGATAGCTTGGGTGCATAAAGATCAATACATGAGAACCCAAGATGAAGTGCTTTTGCATGATTTACAATGAATAAATGCTTTATGAGCTCTTGTTTTAATATGAGTTAACAAATTATTAAAAATACAAAATCTTTGCAGTTATTTTCATCAGTGTTACTTAATCAAATTAGTCTTTCTTTGCAACTGTGTCCTTATCTTGGAAAGGGAAAAGTGCAAGGAATAAAAAAAAAAAAAAATCAACATTTAGCTGTTGCCATAGATTTTATGTAGAAGTCAATTGTATGCTACATTGATTACTGCTGGCACAAAACCCTAGACAAACTAAGTGAGGTGGAAAGCATACTATGTTAATATTTCTTATGACTTCAGCTTTTTTACCCAGATAATTTTAATGAAATATGATCATTTTTTTCCTTATTTTTCTCATTATTTCTTTCCTGAAGTGTTCATGGTGGCTTGTTCTTGCAGGAGAAGCTTAATGTCAACAGTATGGGGCATCAGGTGATAATATTTGACTTTTCTCTCATAAGAGGACTGTGGGAAACTCGAGTTAAGAAGAACAAAGAACGTCAGAAGAAAGAGAAAGAAAGATTAGAAAAAAGTGCATTGGAGAAGTAAGCTAACTTTTCTGCTGTTCATTTTAACTGAATCCATTATTATTATCTGCTAACATTGCCATATACTAAGCATTATCAGATGTTTCAAATTTTATTTCTTTTGGTATGATTTCAATGATTTCTCACCTCCTTTCCTGAGATGATTGTAAGAGAAATGCAGCACAAACTGTGCTTGTATTTCATTAGTCCCTGCTCTTTCCTATGCAGATTGTGATTTACTAATGGTGTATTTTATTGTCTACCGTGTAGATTTAATTTGCAGAGAAAAATAACACATTTTGTACCTTTCTAATGCTTATATGCTATATAAATGTATGGCTTTTTATTATGGAATTCTTGAAAACATTCATAAAATTCAGTACTAAGAAATACTTTAAGTCTTTTTGTTGAATTGGCAGGAGAAACAAAAGGAAATAAATAAATGCACTCATACAATTGTTTCTGAATAGGAGAGAAAGGATTGAATAAAAGAATTATCATAAAGTTTTTTTCTTGATCAAATATTAGAGAGCCTTCATTATAAAGCTTACACCCACTAATCATGTTATTGTTTTTATTATATTTAATTTATGGTTTCCTTAAGCAATATTTTGGTTTCTTTATGTTCATTCCCATTAGAGACAGTGAAATATTATACTGTGCTGGCAATGTTGGAAACATATGACTTATCATTTTTCCCCTCTGAGGAGAGAACAAAGTAATAAAAAACACTTTCTACTTTAAAAATAAAATGCACAGGGTTAAACAGTGCCCTTGTTTAAGAGCGTCATTGCATTGAACCTTTGCATGGTATTTTGGCCCTCTCAGGAGACCCCCACTCACAGATTCTCGCTGGCAGTGCAACTACAGTGAGACAACCCACTGACAACAGAGCAGCTGGGCTAAGAGGAGACAAAGGTAATACAAAGTCTGGTTGCCCTTTCTGCAAGACCTTTCTCTTCAAAACATCCATAGTTGCATTTTTAGTTCTCCCATCTCTACACAAAGCCTGCATCAAAAACCATAATCCTAACAAAACAAAACAAACAAAAAAAAATGAAGCTCGTTCTTCAGATTAAATTATCTTACAAGGATAAGCTTTCTTTCTGGTATGAACTGAGGGACAGAAAAAGTTTGCGGTTGTGGATGTTACCATTATGGCAGAAAACAGAAGTGAAAGGATTTGGGATTAAACTCGATCAAACCTTATTTCTATCCCAGGTGCTGCATTAAGAAGTGGCTTTGTGCAGTTCTAATGCAGATAAAGCAGATGACTCTCTACTGTTGTCTATGTCAACTAGTGACTTTCGGGGTGCCACTGCAGCCTTCATAAAAAGAATGTTATGACTATGAAGCCACACCTGTAGCTTCTAACAGCTCATGCAGTCATCTTCAGAACTGAAGAAAGCTCAGTCCCAATGTAGACCTAAATGTCAGCATTCCCCTGCCATGTTTTGTTTGGGTTTTGGTTCTCTGTGGTGCAGAAGCTAACTTCTGAGTTCACTAGTACAAAAGCAAACCAGAAGTGCAAGGCATGGGGAACTTCTATATGGAAGAGGGAAAGAGGGTAACCTTACGTGCTCTGAGGTACTGAATTTCAGGTCCCATGTGTTTTGACTTGTAGCATATGTTAAGCCTCATTTCTTACTGTAACTGTGTTTTCCATAAAAACAATACAATCTCCCTGCTGTTTCTGCTTGTGGTTATTTATCTGTAGCCATCCCTCTAGCTGAAAGAGTGGAGCTTGACCACTTGCTCTGCTCTTCTCTACTAATGAGGTCCAAAGTTATTTTGTTATCTTCTTGCACCAACTGGAGATGGGGAATTTGGGGTATGACACAGAGAAGTAAAAGGTTCCAAGTGCACTTTCAGCATTCACAGAAGATTTTTATTTCCTTCCTTTAGCTTGCAATTTGCATACAGTACTTTGTTTTGTTGCACATCTTCATGTAATCAGATTGCTTTCAAGTTAGTCCTACTTCTTTTAGAGCTCCTAGTAAAAAGGAGGAAATACATCAGACTTTGTTTCCTGAATGTGATCTGTATTTCACCCACTGAAATGAATGGCAAAGTTCATGTTCATTCTTATGATGCAGGCCTCATAGAATGGATAAAGCTGGTAGAATAATGGTCAAAGTCGTAAAAATGTTGGTAATAAAATGCAAAATTCAGTTAAAAGAAAAATTCTTTTTGTTTTATGAGGGGTGCAGTGACCACTGGACTTTAGGTCCTAAAGGTCAGATCACAAGTTATTTCTTGGATGTTTTTCAGTGCTTGCAAAGGCTAGGCAAAATGTAGGACAAGATTTTGCTTGCTGTTAGCTTGAAAGTATAGATAAAATTGTGATTATAATTAAATGTTTAATAGAAATAATGTTTCCCTGTAGAAATACATTTCATTATTTTAGGGAGTTCTGTGTATGACCAAATTCTGGTGTTCTACTCAGAGATTTAAATTTTACCACTGTCAGGTAGGTCCACTGAAATCAATGCTAGTACTTACTGTCAAGTCACAGTAAGAAAGTATTTTGGAAAGGATTGTGACCCAAAATGATAATTCCAAAAAGACATTCAAAGAAAGTAGTTTCCCAAACTGAGGACTGCATTCTAGCATTTAAGATTCTAGATATTTGCTTTTGCCAGCAGCCAGAGTGAATTCCCAAGTAGGGCTGAAATTAATAGAGTTTCTCTGCAAATATACTCATATAACAGATGAGTTTGGAATCAGGCCTGCTGAGGCTGCTTTGCTTTTTTTTTCTTAAGCAAAATCCAGTTTTTCTCAAAAAGGTTACAATTCACTAATGCCCTTGAGATTGTGCAGTTCCTTATCATCCGTGTTGCTATGTAAAATGACCTGATACTATGTACTGAAATGTAGTATGTATTAGTTGAGGAAAAACTCCCAATTAATCTCTAAGGAACTTTGCTTGCTTTGGGGCAAGATAATTTAGTTCATGCAGGGTCTGTAAGCAGTCACATATAAGGTATTTCTCTTTTTTGACTGCAGATTTTCTAAGAAGGAAACCGCAGAAATAAATGCAAAGCTTGAACTCTGGTTGCATTAATGGGGAGGTCTTGTAAAGATTTTGGGAATTTACAGGTCTAGAACAGATGTTTAAGCACCTGGCTGGTGAAAGCTGATTCTGGAGAACAGTTTGCTGAGAATATTGTGAGACTAATGTCTGGTGCTCTTCAATACTGGTATCAGATCACTTTGGGTGGAGTTAATTCAGTCCTCTGTTTCCCCTTCAGTTTTGTGGGACTGTGGAAGTACAGCAGTTTAAGGAACCCCTACTTCTGGTGGGCACATAAAAACCAGTAACTGAGTATAAAAGAAAGAGAAACAGTACAGTGTTGTGCAGGAGTAATTTCATTTTACTTCATGTCCTTAATCCCATCAGACCAGCTTATTCTAAATCTCCCATAGGATATGAAACACAAAAAGCGCACTGTTCTGTGGTTATCTACATGTTTATGAAAGTCCATATTATGTAAAGAAATTTGTGTTTACAGCACTGTTTTATATTTCATCTTCTAGATTCTGGTAGTGGAGAACAATCTTATATTGCACCCTGAAATGCTGAATGCTGTCAGACTAACTTGATGTAGTGTGATGATTTTCCTCATTAGTTTTTCTTTTCTACTTGTCATTTTTTTTCAAAGGGAATGAGAATGAAATTTTATAGTTAGATTTTTTTTTTTTTTTGAAGGATTACAACATGTTTGCCTTCTGTGTGAAAAGCAGGTAAGGTTAAAATTGAAAGCTGACAAATTAAGCATTCAAGTGAGGAAATGCCAGAGCTGTTTGTCCACATTAGCTATCTAAATCTTTGCTGTGAAAAGGCACAGCCTCCCCTGTCCACCAACCAAATATGCAGCAAAGATAACAGTTTGTTCAGCCACCTCTTCCTGTTGTGTCTTTTATCCAGAAATTTCCTCTCACGGTCTAGCTAGCTAAATGTGCATGCATTATTTTTCTGAGGTATGCACTTCCTGAATGCTGAAAGTCAAAAGAAAAATTTCACTTTACAGGCAGACAGTGACTTCCCTGAGATGTTACGTTGTTTGTTTAATAAAATAGATTTGTCTCTATCTCTCTGCTAAACTTCAGTGTTATAACTCTATTCATACCTGAACTAAGCTTTTATTAGTGATGTTTATCTTTATTCTCCCACTCAATATCCAATTCAGAAATTTTTCTAAGCAAGACTAAAACTCAGGCTGGGAGTCCTTAGCCTCAAACACGAATAATAAGCAACAAGTTGGGTGTAGATCTGCAGCACTAATAACCACTTATTTGCCTTTGTTCTTAGGCACTTGTGCATACAGACCTTGCATCTAACATAACACATGCAAATGGGTTGAAAGAGAAAAGCTGCTCTTCAGCCACAGTCTTTTACAACCCATGGAATAGCCTGGCAGAGGGACTGAAGTTAAATCAATCTAACTGATTTTGAAGTAAATGTTACTTGTCCATCAGGAATATTAGTCTGGGGTGAACTCCAGTTTAACTGTACTGCTCTTATAAAAATTACATAGGATTATTGAATGAACCTGTGTGGCTAGTGATTCTCATTTAAACATCACCCAGGAGTAATAAACTGATGTCACCATTTAGGGTCCTGTCTATTTCTTCTATCCTGATTTAGAGGAAACAGTGCCATCTAATGAAACTTCCTTTCTTTACCTAAGAAACATTGCTTTTCTTCAAGATCTAATCAATCAGACATTGAGTAGTGGGTAACTGCAGAAGGAAGAACTTTTCAAAGAAACCCAGCTACTCCTCATTTACTGGGATGGATCTGAAATCCTTACTAATGCAAACTTCTTGTTTTCCAAGCTAGTCACTTCTTTGAAGGATCCAATTATTGAATTTATTCTCCAGTAATTCTTTACATCAGGTGGATTAGGTTTGTGATTTTTTTTGAACATCTAAAATGCCAAGCCAGGAAATCCCATATCCTCAAAAGGAAATATTTATAATTAAAGATTTTATTTATATGTCATTAAACCTCTTTGCTGCAGATATACTCCAATAGTGAAGCAATGTTTGGGGAATGGTTACCTGAAGACAAGTTCAGCACTAACCAAAATGGAAGTACTTGAATATTCCATTTCCCTGCTGATCCTGTTTCATATCTATATTGTATTGTCCTGAAAGCTTACTGATAAACAGCAATGTATTGGGAAATAGCTTGCTAGAATTAACCTTTCCTCTATACCATTTACAGTCAGCTTTAGTGACAGGTGTGTTTTCGTGTTACAGATATAAAGGTATGAAAGATAACATTTTTAGGCAAACAGAAGCAGCATGCAGTCAGCCTTTCTAAAAATTAGTTGCACTATTTGCATGAATGAAGTGGAAATACTGGAATAGTTAGCTGAGTTGGAATCTTAGATCTCATGTGGGTCCTATGTCCAGAAAAAATGTTTTTTTTGTGTTCATACTCTCATCTGAATTAGGCTTGACTTGACTAACACCCACTTTTTCAATATTGAAAAGCGTAGTTGTTACTCTAATCTGACATCAATTGTTTGATCAAGCACTAGAGGAAGATCAAAATATTTTATTGCTGAATAGTAATAAAAAGACATAAAATTCAGGAGGACTGTGATTTTGTAACCAACTCGTTTGTCATATGTGAAAATGTGTTCCTGGAATATCAGGGAGCCTTTAAGGTGCCAAGACCAGAAATTCAATTTCTCTAAAAGTATATTAGTGCATCTAAAGGCTGATTTTATTTGTATGGATTTTTTTTTTTCTGGTTTGCCACACTGGTTTAGATACCTTTCCTGTCTTTCCTGAAGATTCACACAATAGCCTCCAGATATGACAAACATGGTAATTCTATTTTAGCTGAGGATTGTCACTAAAGGAAGATTTAAAATGGTCTTTATTTTCATAAAGATCCTTTAAGAAGTACCATCATCTCAATTTTTTGACAATGACAATGCTGAGTGACAACTGTGTAGCTGAATAGATCCCTTTGGTTTGATCTCAACTGTAACCTGCAAATTACAGATATGTAATCTTTGTGTAATGATACATACCGGCTTGATGTAAGTCACACCTCCAGGCCAGGAAGGTTCATATTGATTGATTTGGTTAGTGTGTACCCTAAGGATACAAGTGGGGCTTTTAAATTGTTAGACCCTCTGCCCTTGGGATATATCATGTTTTCATTCTGAGATGTACTGCCCAAAATTATGCATGTTTGTTGCTCCGTTATTAATTCACTTTCCATCTGATCAAAACGTGCTTGTACATAGTACTTAGTCTGATGACCATAACCAGGCATTCTTTAAAAACTTAACGGAGCATATTGCCATCATTTAATGTATGAGTAGAGAAGAAATTTGACACAGGATTTCCACATCAGTGTGTGATACCTATGTTGAATTCCTAACCAGGTTTAATTTTTAATGCCTGTCTTTCTTCTGAGGTCAATATTTCACTGACTGATTTGGTTAACAGTAGGCTTTTTTACATGCATTTTATTTTATTTGGCTAACAATGTGTCATGACCTCCTGAGATCTGTGTTTTGTACATGTTATCAGTAAAGTGTCAGAGGACAGTTTATTCTTTCATCTTTAATGTAGCTCCTTTCTTGCTGTTTTATATATTTTTTGCTGTGAGAGAGTAAAATTTTAGATCTGAGCCCTCTGCTCTTGTATTCCTGGGGTCTACCTGACAAAGCCAGCACTGAGGTGTAATAGAGCAGCTCAGTGACTTACTTTTTATGGAGCGTTAGGCTTTTTGACCTCTTCTTTCTGTTTGTTAAGTTTATAGCATTCTTAGACTTTATACTGTGAAGAACGAGTCAGTCATTCTTTGTGCATGAGTGAAGAGCAATGAATACAAAAAAAGCATCTTGAGGGCAAGCTTTTTCTGTGCACTGAATTATGCACTGAGATCAAATGCTTATTGCTTTGCTAGAAAATGAAGGAATTTAATGGAAATGAGAGGGCAGTAATGCAGAGTTAAGCTTCACAGAGGGACAGAAAAGCTGTATGTGGAGGACTGGAGGAGGATATGAGAAACAGCAGTACAGCAGTGGTAAGTAAAGCCAGGAGTATTTAGAAGATTTTAGGGGGAAAAAAAAAAAAGAACGCCAGGGTTTTGATCCTTTTCAGTTCCTGCTTTTTAACGGTTCAGATCCTTTTGTTGTTCTCTTCCTTGGGAATTCATTTAACTCCCCACCTCCCCCCCCCCCCCCCCCCGCCCACTTCACCTCCCACTCCCCTCGCACAGTAATACAGAGCTTTTATAGCTAATTAGCTATGCTCACTGGTAGATGAGTTTTGGAAAAAAGATGAGTAGGTGTTTTGGACCTGTTTATTTTTCTTGTAGTATAAGAAAGTGTTATTTTCTAGCTTTTCCTAGTGATCTCTTGCTATTGCATTGTCTGCCCTCTGTTGTGCTGGTGGTCTCTGGGGTTGAAATGATAGATTGAATAAGCAAGATCAACACTAAAAATTTTATTGGCTCATGTTTCAAAGGATCTGAAAGAGGTATTTCAACTTTCACATCTGCTGGTATGGAAAATTCTGCCATCTGAGCACTTCCAGACTACAGCTGGAGGGGATAACCTTTGGTAGGGCTGCCTAGTGCGATCAGGTATGCGGATGTCTCTCTCTCCGTAACCAGAAGTATCAGATGCAGCATAGTGAAGGATCACTAAATGGACTAAGGAGCTGTGTCTGCTCTAACCTATTTTCTTGCTTTTGTTATATCAAGTAGCATCAGAAAAGACGTTGAGATGTTGTGGGTTGGTGGTGGACTTCCTTGACTGTACTAGCAGCTTCAGTACCCCTCTAGGGACTCTCTGAGCTGAACGTGTTGCTGAACATGCTTTCTGTCTGTCCAGTCTTTTTCTTCCTAGCTCATTTACATATCACACTCACACAGCTCACTGTGGTATAAAGGAGTCTACAATTAGACACTGAGATAAACTGGGAGATTTACTTCAAACATATACATGTTTTTATTTTCAAGCCTCCTCTATTGACACTTTCAATATCAGAAAGTCCTCCAGATGCCTACTTGCAAAGAATATACTGGTCTCTCTAATCAACACTGAGGCCAAGGATGAGTAGCTTTTCTGCAGCTCTCAATAACTTCTTTAACTATTCCTTCACTGCTCCTTTCATACCTTGATAAGTTATTGCTCCCACTGTCTCTCAGAGAGGCCTTCTACTTCTAATATGCTAGAAATCCTTTTCCTATTCATTTGTATACCTGCAGTAAGTGACTTCACTTGCTTTTTTGTGTTTTTACATTTAATTTATGAGAGCTTATACTGCCTTCTCATTTCATCATTTGAACATAAATGGCATTTTTATCTTTTTTTTATTTTTCTATTTTTGGAAATGAGGGGATAAAGATCCTTACAGAAGATTCATTAGAATGTACTTACTCTGAGGTAGTGCTGTCTTCATGCAGTCTGCCAGCACTTTACCTAGTGTTCTGCACTTTTATAGAATCATAGAATAGTTTAGGTTGGAAAAGACCTTTAATATCATCCAGTCCAACCATTAACCTAACACTACCAAGTCCACCACTAAACCAATTAAGGGTAGAGTGATAATTTCATGTTTTCTGGCTTGGTGGTTGGATTATTTTTAATGAAAGTAAAAACTAGGGAACATCAAGGTTGGAAAGGATCTCTAAGATCATCAGTTCAACCATCAACCCAACAACACCATGCCCACTAAACCATGTCCCAAAGTGCTACGTCTACACATTTTTTGAACGCCTCCAGGGATGGTGACTCCACCGCATCTCTGGGCAGCCTGTTCCAATGTTTGACTACCTTTTCTGTGAAGAAATTTTTCCTAATATCCAATCTAAACCTCCCCTGGTGCAGCTTGAGGCCATTTCCTCTTGTCTTATCACTTGTTACTTGGGAGAAGACACAAACACCCACTTCACTACAACCCCTTTCAGGTAGTTGTAGAGAGCGATAAGGTCTCCCCTCAGCCTCCTCTTCTCCAGACTAAACAACCCCAGTTCCCTCAGCCGCTCCTCATAAGACCTGTGCTCCAGACCCTTCACCAGCTTGCCCTTCTCTGGACACGCTCCAGCACCTCAATGTCTTTCTTGTATGGAGGGGCCCAAAACTGGACACAGTATTCCAGGTGCGGCCTCACCAGCACCGAGTACAGGGGAACAGTCACCTCCCTGCTCCTGCTGGCCACACTATTCCTGATACAAGCCAGGATGCTGTTGGCCTTCTTGGCCACCTAGGAACACTGCTGCCTCATGTTCAGCCGGCTGTCAACCAACACCCCCAGGTCCTTTTTGGCCAGGCAGCTTTCCAGCCACTCGTCCCCAAGCCTGTAGCATTGCATTGGGGTTGTTGTGACCCAAGTGCAGGACCTGGCACTTGGCCTTGTTAAACCTCATACAGTTGGCCTCGGCCCATCGGTCCAGCCTGTCCAGGTCCCTCTGCAGGGCCATCCTACCCTCCAGCAGATCGACACTCCCACCCAGCTTGGTGTCATCTGCAAACTTACTGAGGGTGCACTCAATCCCCTCATCCAGATCATTGATAAAGATATTATACAAGGCTGGCCCCAAAACAGAGCCCTGGGGAACACTGCTTGTGACCAGCTGCCCACTGGACTTAACACCATTCACCACTACTCTCTGGGCTCGGCCACCCAACCAGTTTTTTACCCAGCAAAGAGCACACCCGTCCAAGCCATGAGCTGCCAGCTTCCCAAGGAGAATATTATGGGAGACTGTGCCAAAGGCTTTGCTAAAGTTCAGGTAAATGACATCCACAGCCTTTCCATCATCTACCAGGTGGGTCACCAGGTCATAAAAGGAGATCAGGTTGGTCAAGCAGGACCTGCCTTTCATGAAGCCATGCTGGCTGGGCCTGATCCCCTGGCTGACCTGCACTTGCCTGTTGAGTTCACTCAGTATGAACCTCTCCATAATCTTTCCCAGCACCAAGGTCAGGCTGACAAGCCTGTAGTTCCCCGAATCCTCCTTCCGGCCCTTGTTGTAGACAGGTGTGTTCAACCAGCTTCACTGTTACATGGAGCTTATCTTCTGAAATATTTGTAGAAGAGGTTTTTCCTTATTTTCTCTTTATAAAGATGTCGCTCTGGAATACTTTGCAGTCATTATTACAGAAGGGGCTTTCTGTAGTTCTCTGATCACCCTTGTATAGTGTGCTGCTCCTTGAAACTAAATCAGGTCCTCTTGTGGTCTCTCAGGTTAGCTGCTCTGACAGACAGTTGTACATAGTTTCCAAAAGCATATATTGTCCACAGTGTGTCGATTTCCTCTGTGTATGTTGATAGCTGAAGTCTGCTGTTGCTGTGCTCTCTGTTTTCAAGTGTCTCTAACACCCCCGAAGGTTTCAGTAAGTGCCACAATTTGTGCTGGGCAGTTTACAGCTGTCTCAGTAATATCTTTCCTATTTAGGCATTGAGTTTTGATCACTAAAAAATTATTTTGATAACATTAAGTCAAATATAACTTTTAATCTACACTATCATATTCCCATAAATATACTGTAGTTTTTGTCTTATACCTTGGTACGGGTGTCCAAAAATTACTTATTTTCACGAAGTTTGGAAGATGCTAATTGTACCTAAGTTTACAACTGATTTCTTGCATGTGACTCAAAACCAGACATTCTGTTTCATGTGCCATTGTTTTAAGATCTTAGCATTTTAGAGAAAATCCCATGCTTAGCTGGGAATATATGTACTGGTTTTGTTATTTCCTACTTGAACTTTACGAACTTGCATCTGAATCTGTTTCTAGGACATGCCATATTTTACTTTCTCTAGGGGGCACATTATCTGAATTTTGTGCCCTTCTTCACATCTCATTTTTCTTCAGGTCTTTAGCTTAAAATTTCTGCCAGAGGATGGAGATCACATAAATGAATCTCATGTACCACAATAATCTAGCATTCAAAATATGAGATCGGATTTATAATGCAAGGGATTCTGCAGAGTATTTTTTTGGTATAAGGAAGGCTTGCTTCAGTTAATCAACTTGTTCTTTAATTGACTAAGCTGAAATAAATCTCTCTTAAATTAAAGCACTTGTTTTTGGTAATGCTTAATTATACCAAATTGAATTTGCACCTGAAGTTACATGGGTAAAGGTTTGCCCTGGAGGCGAGCCTAAAGTTACACTGAAATTGAATCTGAAATTAGTTGGCATGTGAAAACTTTGACCTTTGCCTCCACCTTCTAAGATCATATTGGAAGATAATGTGTGAAAAATGAAAATAGATCATCATACTTGAACAAGAAAGGGCAGGGAAAAGGGAATATTTCTAGCTTCTTACTTTCTAAAATGATTTTTTTCCCAATTAAAAGATTTTGCATATATCACCAGGTTCTTGTTTTTCTTTATACATTTAACTTTTCTATGAGCATATGTTTCCTACCCTATTGAAATAAAGGGCATTATTCATGCTGTTTTCTGTGACAGTGTGCTCAGTCTCCACTTTTCTGTTATTCCTTGGGTGCCCCTGTTTTTCAGTCAGTAAATTAAATCCTGCTCATCTGAAATCTGTATGTAAGTCTAGAAAATTTAAACATGACTCCAGGAATCAAGGATCAACCTTTAAGACTTATTTGCCATATTGTTTCAGCTGATTCACATAAACATTTTCTGGCACTATTTCAGGATAAAACAGGAATGGAATTTCATACTAGAATGTCGGAAGAATGGTATTCCTCAATCAAAATACCTCAAGAATGGCTTTGTAGACACTGATGAGAAGATCTTGGACACTTACGGAAAGATTCCTCAGCTCCAGAAAAGACGTGCTTTGTCAGATGAAACAAAAAAGGAAAGAAACAAGTTTATTTTTCAGCTTTCTGGAGAGCAGTGGACGGTAAATATAATGGAAAATATGTTTCTGTTATTAAAGAGTTTGGGTAGCTTGGTGCTGTAACTCTTAATCCCCCCAAACCTTTTTTTTTTTTTTTTTTCCCCAATATGAAATTGATGCTTTTTGACAGTGTTAGAAGTGACAAAAGCATTTCCTATCTTACCCTGAACTAGTGGTTTAGTTTGCAAATATGCTTGTTTTACGTTCTCTACTGATACATGCAATTTAGACCTCTCAAAAATTTTGGTCTAACTATCATATTGCAATAAGGTATCTTTCTCTGAAATCCCCCAATGGATGGAAAGAGATGAAAATAATATTCAACTTTGTTGGCTTGTTGATGTCTTCCACTACTCGGAGATCTGTCTTCTTACTCTAATGGTGTGATAACACTTTTCTCAAGCTCTGTTCAAATCAAAACTAATATTAGCATCAAGTTGTGTTTGATGTGAAATAGAAGTTTGGAAGTAAGCTCTGAATTCATGCTCTTTTGAAATTCAGCAAAAGGTGGATTAGAGTTGGTCCGAAGTTTTCTAGAGTTGTTAAAGCTTTGACTGAAATTTATTTTGAATATACACTAATTTAATAATGAGAAAGTGAAATTAGAATTTTGACTTTTGTGTAGTTTATAATTTTGAAATATATTTTTGAGATTTTTATTACCAAAAATGAAAGTTAAAAAGTCAGTTGATAAAGTGGTTAAATTTTACTAAAGCAATTCTTTTGATTGACCTGAAATGTAGCTTTGTCCAAGATTTGATCTTGAATATGAACATGTTTTCTTTTTCAGCGTTGTTTTTTTTTCTAGCTGTAGTTCTTTTCTGAATAAACATAAAGTAGATTAAATTTCTGGAAAATAGAAAACCCTGGTTCCCATCCAGTTCTAATAAGGAGATTATTTCTTCAGCTGATGCCAGTAGTTCAAGTGGTAGGATTGGTTGCTGGAGAGCTGTCACATCTCATCTTTCAAGGACCTTGAAAATCATTGAAAGTGACGTTAAAGCTGTGTAGTCTTATACTGCACACTTTTCTGTGTTGTAAACCTTGTAAGTATGTTAGAAGAAAATGAGATATTATAGCTCCTTAGATACTGTTATAGTAGCAACTGCAAATATTTTCAGTGCATCAGGGAGTAGAGAGATGCATAACTAAACTTTTCTGTTGCTTATTGTCTTTTGCTAAAGTGTTAACATTTTGCTTTGTCACCATAAACAAGGCTTTACATTAGGAGACACAATCAAACATACTTAATTTGCTCTATTTTCCAGAGCTTTTAGTTTCAGTTTGACATGCTGAAAGATCACATTTAAGAGTTATTGGGGTACTGTTATGTACATTATGTCACCTTGAGCAGTACACTCCTAACCAGCATGCACACAGCCACTGTGCCTCATTGTCCAGCTCTAGCCTAGTTAAAGTGGGCTTCCTGTTTCAACAAGATACTGTGACGTATTTTAGATGTCTGTAGACAAAGATAAAATCAAAGCTGCTTTATTTAGAGAAGACCAATGCTCCTTCAAAATCAAAGAACATTGCCAGTCTCTAACAGCTAAGAATGATCTACAAAAATGTGAAAATCCAGTTGACAAAGTTCTGAAAGAAGTGTATTTTCCCTTATTGCAGAAATTTTGTGAAAATTACATTGGATATACAAATCATACCACTTATTTTGCTTTTTTTTAATCTCAACTGCTGCTTCTAAACCAAAGACAGAATCAGACATGACACTCTTTCCCCCTATTAGTGTCTCCCCAAAAAAGTGCACTTAGGCAAAATGAGTTTGCAGACTACACAACCAAAACTGCACAGGCTGGCAATTTGCATGTGGAAAGATCTGTGGACATGTGACATTTTTCTCCTAGAAGCCTGTGTTATGTAGTTAGGATCTGTGGTATCAATTTTGGTTTAGTTTTTGTAATGTGTTTTGCACACAAATACATCTATGAGTTGAAAGTTTGGAAGATTAAGCACTCAGACACTAGGAGAAGTCAGAGCTGGGATTGCCTCTGCCAGTTTTACAGGCACATAATCAGCCTGGTTTGCTGTTGGCTGGCCACTTACTGTTGGCAGCAGCAAACAGCACAGCCCTGTGAAGTGTCCATTTGGGAACTAGCTGCTGAATCCTCTATCTCACTTGTTTTTAGCTGATAAGAACTTCTATTATGTTTCCCCTTTCCTCTCATCAATAAAGCAGTAATATATCCTCTAGACAGTTGACAGCTAAATCTGAGTAGGTTGCTCGTATGACTTACAGATTTAATTTTGAGAACTGGGCTTTCTTCTGGGCTGTACCAATTCTCTTTCTGGATGCTGTGAAGTTCAGTCTCACAGAGGAGTAATCCCCTGAATAGGGATTTTTCAAGATCAAAGCAAGTAGCTTTACCACCTACTTCCCACAGGCCTCAATGTAAGGGCTCTCATTGGAAACTTTAGCGGCAAATGAGCTGAGTCTGCAAGTCAACTAATAGTGTTATTTGCAATGTTGCAGTCAATTAGAATGGTAGTTTGTGCTGGGCATTAATAAGTGCCCAGGCTGTCTAGATGGTACAAATGTAGACATGTTACAAAGACACTATTGTCTCATGCTCCATATCCATAGAGCATAACAGTGAATCTGGCCCACTCTTTCTGCATTGTTGAGTATGAGGTTAACAATAGGTTTTGTAAAACACTCCATTGTATACTGGGATAGTTTGGACAAATCAGCTAGATAGTACTCTTTTGAAAATCATCTCAGATCTCCTTATGAGAACACTTGTAAGGGAGACAAATGGAGCAGATCACACATTTTGAATTCCTGATAGGAATTCCTTCCTTCAAGACCTCTGTGCTACTTTTTTCTCACCTCTCAAATGTCATTGAAATGGTAATGTATTTTCATTAGGTGGACACCCACTGTTCCTTGTACTTGTAAAGTAATTATTTTAACAGATCCGAGGAAAGATAAAGCTCATATGACAAATATTAGGTTAGACAAGTAGGCACAGAGTACTAGCTAAAGAGAGTAGGTCTTGATTTTACAATATATGAATTCTGAGGAATTGTATTCTGTTTATGCAGATCCATAATTCACTGTGGATCATTAGTTCTTACTAGTTATTCACTTTTAGGCTAATTTTTTGAGACATGCCGTTTGAGCCTCTAGACATCTGAAGTCACAACGGTTTTCTAACAGTGTGGTCACACTGACTTAATTGAAACCTTCTGAACTACAATGCTGTAAGTAGGATTAGTATCAAGCCTTTATGGTTGAAGAACATATACTCAGTGAGTCCCTCTGAATCTGAAATTCCTCCTGTAACTTGGATACTGGTTTGGCCATGGTGTTCAGGGTGGTTAGCTTCTGGCTGTGGACAGTGGTTGATAACTGCAGTGATGAGACAGTTTTAAGTTTGTCTGTCAGAGCTCCACCTGGAAGAGGGTGTGTGACAATGTCCTTAAGGTTCAGTGGTCCTTGCCTCCTCTTTTACATACCAACCAAATATTTATGATTGAAATGTCTACATCCCTGTGTGGTGCATTTCTGCCAGCTGGGAATAGTAATTCATTAACATTTGTATTTAGGAAAGAAAAGGTCTTATAATAATAAGTGGGCTAGTCTCATAATCTGATGTTGTGAATGAAATCAGACAGGCTTTTCTCTTCTCTTTATAAAAAATGGGCAGAAACCAGTTGTATTGCCCCAGCATCGAGTCTCCTAAATCCTCCTGGGTTTGCAAAACCCTTGGGACTTAACAACATGAGAATGGTGTACTGTGCCACAAGTAATTTGAGGTTCCCAAGGTGTGTTGCAGAAAAACTTTTTATTTATCTGAGAGTTTTCCAGGCAAGCCCACCACGAAAAGGAGCTGTATAAGGACTTTGGACTCTTGAATTTTGTGTTTGAATCAGTTGCCTAGGAGAGAATGATGGAGAATTGATGAAACACTTAATTGATATCTTTTGTATGTGTAAACATGTATCTACTGAATTAAATTAGTTCTTCAGAGAAATAGCACTGCTATTAGAGCAGAATGAAAACTGTAGCAAAATAATGCCATGAATATTCATATGAATTTTTCCCTGAATTCACTTTAACTCTGTTTTTCCCCTCTGACTGTTTACTTTCTGCTCCTAACTAATGCATGTTTGTTCTTTGGTGGATCAGTGAATTTTAAATGATCTTCAGAAAATATTCAGGAAAAACAAATTTTTGAATTTATGTTATCAATATTGGCAAAGGAAAGGTGATGATGTTCACTCTAATACAGAGCAGGACTGTTCTTGGCAGTGCCACTTTCCTTAAACATAGGATCTGGATGCATTAAACAACTTTAATGTCAAATGTGCACAACAAGTAAATGAGTGAGAGCTGGTAAAATTCTTTACTCATAAACCATTACCTTCTTGCATATTATTTCTTCATAGGAAAAGGCAGCAAATTAATTACTACCTTTGTGTTTATTCTCCCAGTTTTGTCATCTAACACGCTGTGTATTTTCACAGAGAACAGAGAATTTCCATTTGTTATTTCCAACCATTAGAAACAGTGAGATATTTATTTGCCACAAAGGGTCAAGTAGAATTGCTGCATTGAATGGACAGACAAAATTTCTCTTGTGGTTATTTAACTTCCAGGAATTTTTTTTCCCCAAAAAAGTATAAAATTACTGACCCACTCAGGTAATACAGATGGCCCTGAGGCATACCAGTTTTGGAACTAGCTCCAAACTTTTTCAAAGATGAGGGATGTTTGGATCCAAGGTTTTTGTTTGGCCCTTGACAGATAAAACTACAAAGCTGGAAAAGAAACAGAATTGAAACTTCTCAGAGCTTTGATCACAGTTTTAGTTCAGGCTCATGTCTAGCAGGTAAGTTGTCTCCTAATTAGAAATAGTATAATCAGCAATGGTTGTAGGCTTGCTATTTATTTCCTTTTAATACTTCCCCCCCCCCCAAAAAAAAAAAAAAAATAAATCAAAGGAGTCTGAGGTATTGTTTTGCTGTTAAAGGCAAAAGACTGGCTATCCTCCAAGTGTCAGTCTTCATGGAGCAATTTATCAGCAGGCTCCCAGCTTTAGTGTGGTAGCAGCAGATTACAAAAGAATGCAAGGGAATCAGAGAGTAAAGCAAACGTAAATCTTGTGCAAATTTCAGTTCCCATCCCTATCTAGTTTATAAATGAAGTAAAATATCATATCAATTTATGTTTCAGCAACACAAATAAAATGTATTGTAAGATGGAGAATGCTAAAGAAACACATTATAGCAAAGTATTTGTAAACTTACATTTGCAAACTGTAAGTATGTTTTAAAGATACAAAGAAATAATTTCAAGAAAGTAAAGTAAATCAGGGCAACTGGTAGAAGAATAAAATCTCCTTCTATTCCTTTGAAGTTATGTCTGAATTTATTTCAATTGCTGCACAAGTATATCTTGGTGCCTTAAACTACCCTTAATACAGAAGTAACGATTTTAAAAAATCTTTTCCCATTAATAGTAAATAATTTAAAAAATATTTGGGCTTAATTTTTCTAAAATTATGAAGGACTGTGATCTTAATCTGAGAGAGATTTCTGCACTGTTTTCAATGTATCAAGGAGAAGTTTGTGGGATAGCCCCTTCAGTCTGAGAGAACAGCAAGGCTGTTGGCTTTACAGGGACAAGCATTTGCCTTTGCTCCCTGCTGTATCTTCCAGTAAGGAGCTGGAGATGGCCTGTTGTGACAACAAGGTGCGGAGAAACAGTAGGTCAGTAGAAAGACAAACACAGACCTGGACTGTGGAGAAATACAGTGGCTAATGGTATCTGTTACCCAGACATCTTTTTCCCTCCAGTATGACTATCCTGCATCTGCTTTCTCTGTGAACCAGAGTTCTTCCCTACAGTGGTATCTATGACACTCCATCTAAATGCTATCCCCTATATGCTGCATTTTCAATTCTGGACAGGTGAGAAAGACAATACTAATTGAATTTGCAGTTGGTATTTATTCTTTTATTTTGCCACAGAAAAATTTGCAGCACCAAAGGTGGACGAGTATAAACCCACTCCAGAAAGTTGGAGAGATTTCTCATTACCAGCCCTGAGGCATTTCAGGCAGTTTATTTTTTAACTGCCATAAACTGACAAATGTAGAAGATGGATCACAATGCAATATACACCTAGTGGGAAAATGAAGCAAGAAATGAAATGATCCATATCAAATATGGAAGGATAGGTAGCAAGGCAAAACTACGTATATAGGCTAAATGTCTGCATGTGTAAATTTGACAAGAAATGAAATTAGAAACAGCAACAACCAAACAAAGAACAGCTTATGATCAACAGTCCAGTATATCTTTAATTACAATTAGATGTTTTAATTTAGCTGAGTAAGTAGCACTATTCCTAGTTCAGAAGTTTAGAATTAATAAAACCCAATTGAAATGCATCACTCTTGTTAGTGTCTTGAGGGATTTATAAAATCTAGAAGGGGCAAAAAAAAAGTGGGCAATGTCCTCTGTGTAAAACCCAGTAATTCCTACTGTGTCATATTCTTCATGCACAGGAAACAAATTTGGAAGTTATAAAGGAATTAAAGGCTGAAACTCTTACATGTCTTTTCAAGGAACAGAGTTAGTGATAGCACCTCATCCAGATTATTTATTCCAGATGTTACAAATGCACAGTGATATAAAACCCAGGACAGACTGGTAAATTATGTGTTGCTTTAGACAATGGAGTTTAAATGATCTGATCTTCAACTTTATGAATTGATTTTTGTCTGTTTCAAGTTCAAGGAATTTGATGACACAATTGAAACAAAGATGTGTACACCTGAGCTGAATACTAATTAACTAAAGCAATTTTGTAAGAATTAAAGGCTTTAAAACTTAGTTTCAGTAATTGTTATCCATTAGAAATTTTTGACAAATAGAATAGTCTGAAAATTACTCAGAAGCAAATTTATTTGCTGTGTATTTGGAACACTACTAGAATTCTAAAAGAAAAAGTTTCTGCCTAAAACAAGAATTAATTGCAATTGTGGACTGATTTAAAAATTGAGTATTTGTATTCTTCCTAAAGAAGTTTAATAAAAATTCTCAAGCATTGCTGAAATAACTTAGGAAGTTAAGTCACTTATTTGAAAAAAACTTTCAAAAGGTGATATGTGTGTATCCAATCTGAAAAGTTTCTGTTTCTTGGACTGTGTTCCATCCTGGCAAACAAATTTTGAAACATTGGCAGGTATTAAGAATATAGTCACACTTCCCTCCCTCACCCCCTCCCACCCCTGGTGGTAAACCCTATTTAGATATTCTCCATATGCCCACTCTTCTGTTCTGTGTTGCATTTTACTACATCTTGATGTGTGAATTAAAACACTGAAATGTATTTTTAAAAAATCCTCCAGCTGGAAAAAAGAGATAATATGGGAGACACCAAACAGGTTGAGTGCTTCAGATAGGTTTCAGTTTTAGAGCAAAATGATTGCATTAGCAGTTAAAAAATTAATATGTGGTGACAGACAGCTGCAATGCTCTTCAAAAGCAAACAGCTCCTATGAGGCTTTGGCAAACTGCTGTTCTACATCAAGGTAATTAAGGCAAAGTGTTGAGGTTTGGCAGTGGAATTTTTTCCCCCCTGTATTTAGAAACATGGTAGAACCAAATTCTAACTTGATGCTTTCTATTTACCTGTTCTTATTTCATTTACAGGAATTCCCAGATTCTCTGAAAGAACAGATCTATCTGAAAGAATGGCACGTGAACAATACGTTGATACAAACCATTCCAGCCTACATTGCATTATTTCAAGATCTGAGAGTACTGGAGTTGTCAAAAAATCAAATCAACCATCTCCCAGTGGAAATTGGCAAGTTGGTTCAAGATATTAAACTATTTATACTTATGCCATTTAACTATATTGTAGGGAAATGAGCCTCTGTGGATATTCTTATTTATTCACTGCTAATTGTCTTCTTCCTTGTTTCCAGTGTACAGTCCCCTTTAAATTTTTACAACTTTCTGGCTGTAATTATACTTGCTGAATTGTATGCAACACCATGTGTGTAGTGTGGCTCAAACACGGGGAAAAAAATGACACATTTTTTTTATCTGACTATAAGGCAGTTACTGCTTGTATTCAAGTAGATGGAGAGTTCTTCCTGAGAACACTTGGAGTTTTATGTTACTCACAGGTTAAGAAAAATAGAAGTATTACAGAATTGTAAACCTCAAACAAGATGAATTGAAACATAAGATTGTGGTAAAAAGGAATAAAAAATATAATGTTGCATAAAATCCATCTTTTGAATTTTATAGTGAGTTTAGTAATCTCCATTTAATAAAGTGGTATATCCAACATGACATCAGGGTTTTTAGAGAAGCAAATTCTTAATACTTATGTACTTTGGCCTTTGCTATTTTAAGCTACATAATAACAAGAATCTGTGTTTGCCTCTCCTGTGTTTTCTGATCTTACAATATAAAAGGCTTGTTCGAAGGACTGTAATGGTTTGAGAGGGACTTACTGCTCTTACAAGGAAGAGTGTTGCTGTAACTGGTGTTATCTTTGAGAGCTGAAGAAACTGGGTCCACTATGAGAACCTCACAGTTGAGTCTATGCACCAAGGTGTACTACTACCTCAGCCTTTGTTTTTAAATGCAGTAGTCCTAAGCTTTCCCCATGACTGGTATTCCTTATGTACACTAAGAGCTAACAATTTTGCAAAAAACGAGACTAAAACCTCCACCTCCATAGTTATTGTAGGCTTAACTAAGAGAAACAGTGAGAGCGCATCCTGAAGCATAGAAGTCAGTGCTAGACTTTTCTACTCTTTTCTACTCTTTTTCTAGTCTATTAGTAGAGCAACACTAATGCTTTTGATTTATTTACTAACATTATATTTTACACAGAAGTTTCCCACTGACATCGAGATATATTTCATAATTTCAACCTGGCAGCTAAATACACCAACAAATCATAAACAAGACAACAGCAGGAGATAATGAACATAAAATAAGCACTGTTTTGTCAGTGCTTTGACTGTGGAACTCAGATGGGTCAGTGAGTTTAATGGACAAACACGTTCTACCAGATGGTATGGAAGGAAGGGGAAAGGACAGTTCACTTCTAAAGGCTACCCTAAACCATTAAACATAAGGTTTTAAGGGGTCACTGCTTAACAATCAAGGCAGGTAAAGGCTAAGAAAGTTTTTTTGTTTCTTCTTGTAATACTGTGCATCATTAATGAAAGTGATCCCCAAGAAAGAGTGATTATGAAAACTGATAAAGTCTGTTTCCAGAATAAAGGTACAAACCCAGATCATTGTAGCATAACCAGTTCTCTGTAGAGGATACTGTAGAGGCCATATCAGACCTTTCTTGGGAAACAAGGAAGAAAGTTTAAAATGCTTCTAGTAGCAATCACTGGTCTTTCAATTGTGTTTAAATGATGTGATTTATTCTCATCAGTAGCTTTCATGTTATTCCCATTTATTCACTTTCCCTCCAATGCTCATTCCTCTAGCTTATATCCAAGGTGTTGATTTCTTCCTTCCAATGTTTTTGTTGCTGCTGTTTTCTGTAAATATTTGACTGGAAGGGCCAGGGAATAATTATAGCCTATCTAGACAAAGACACAGATTCACTGATATAGTTTAAAAAGAAATAATACAAAAAACCCCACTCCATGACTGTGCGACTGAACTGTTCAGCACTTTTTTGCCAAAACTGCCTAATGATTTTCAGTCTCAGTGAATGTCCTTTGTTGATAAACCACCTATTAGTAATGCAATGGAGCTGCCCTTGTTGTTATGGCACAAATTACAGAGAAGTTTTTATCTCTGGTTGTATATTGATCTCTTTGTTGACATATAAGTTGGTATGCTTGCAAATGGCTACACTTTTATTTCATATACTATATATGCATATAGACATAGACACTAATATGTATTGGAAATGTTCATTTTTTTAATAAGACTTTATTATGAGAGGTCTTGGATATTTTGAGATTTTTGGATGCTGCTTCAAAATGAAAACTTTCACACTTCAGTCATCTAGCTGCTAAATTATCACAGGGAAAATAATCGATGTGGGTTTGGTTTGAGAGCTCTAAGCAAGGAGTGAGGACTGGGTGCTAAATCAGAAGGTAAGGTCTCTGGAAAGGTTAAGTGCTAAAGTATTCATCATTTTGTGTTCTGTTTACAAAATGGCAGCAAGTAGGTAAATATCACAGCTAAAACATACTTGAGAGTAATGACAGATGGTTGAAGTTGGCAGTGACACGCATGCTGTTGAGTCTTTAATCTTCAGGTAGAATTGAGGCCAAGTTTAGACCAACAAATCATCCAGCAGAAGCTAAACTGGTGACCCATGTTCAGACTACTTTTGATTCTCACAAGAGAGCTTTAAAGGTGTGAGAGAAGAGGAGATCATAAGAATATTTTCAGTGAAAAAAGTATTGCTGCAGTAGAAGTCTCTGGACTAAAATATCTACAGGAACTGAAGCTCATGTTCCTGTTTTACCTGATTTAGAAGGGAATACTCTACTCTGAATCAGTGAGAAGACAGACTTGAATCTATTCTCAGATATTTCAGATCACACTCTTAGCTATAATCACCTAGGCACTTGAACAGATCAATTTTGGATCAGAAGACAGATGAGAATAATTTTGATTTGATTCTTTTTGTGGAATAGCCAATATTTTTATGGGAAGCAAGTAAACAGAAATGGATAAAACTGCAAAATGGTGGTGTTGTCTGTCTTAAAGGTGTCAGGTCTGGTTTTCCCAGGAATAACAGAAAAAATCATGAGCAGGGGTATAGCCGGAGGGATTTTCTTTGGCAATGGCTTCTAGGTGAGTTTGCGGTTCTGACTCTGACTGCATGGCTTCAGTGCAGCCACTGTATATCAGTTAGCGCTAGTACGTTAGTAATTACTGTGATTGCAAATATCCAATATAATATATTACCATATTCACATAGGAAGTATTGAACTGCATTTTCATGTGATCCCAAAGCTTTGGTGCTGGGATGGGGTAGTGAGGCTATATCAGGATTTTTTTGTCCCACAAATTATTCGTGAAACATCTCAAAGAGATGTTAATAAAATCTTTGTACCTCATTATGTTCTCTCACATTTTTGATATACCTAATATTTAAGAGGAAAAATAACTGTGCTTCTGAGACACCTTTTAGTAAGAAATGACAGGGATTTTTTTGGTCTCCTCCCTAACTCACAGTATAAAATTTCATTTGTGCATAACATTAATCCAATTTCCTACAACTCAGAGGGGAAAACTATAAGTAATACAGTTTTAAATGACTTCTAGATACCTGAAATAGCTTTTTCTATTAATAAGATTCCCAGTGTGCTGATGCGTGAGTTTCCAAGAAGAAAATACATATTCTCAGTTTAAATGCAGTCTAGTTCTGAGGAGTTGCAGACTCACCTCTTACCCTTGACATTTATTCAGTATTGAATATTATCTATCCAACAGCTCAGTCTTGTATACAACTGAGGAAAATTTTGTTTATATTCCCCATTTGAAGGGGAAGTATTAAACACCTCTGTTGCAAGTTGACTGTTTTTAGGAGGATGTCAGTTGCTTTAAGGCTAGCTGCTCAAATGATGGCTGGCTCATACTGGAACAGCTGGTAAGCTCCTCAAATTTAACCCTTGGTTAGTGCATCACAAAAGTACAAAATTGTACTTTTTATTGGACTAACTAGAGACAAAACAATCTTTTTTTTCATCTGTTTAACCTATCAAAAATGGTAATATTGTACTAAAATGTAATACATACATACTGCTTTAACAAATTTCAACATAATTGGATATTGTGAAGGCCAGTACTTTATTAAGCTGAATTTCTTGAATGGATTTTAAGTAGCACTGTAAACACGGCCATGGAAGCTACTCATTACAAAAATGATTTTTGCCAAAAGATTCCTATCTATTGACTTTGTCATATTGCTTTATGTAACTACACTACATATAACAACGTTAGAACGTGCTCCTTCTACACACAGCAGATTGGTATTAGCAAACTGTAGTTTATTTCTCAGTCTTCACTTGGGTCACAGAGGGAATGTTGGAGGCTGTGCACACCATTCTGGTTATGAGGGAAAAGTTTTATCCAAGAAGAAGCTTTTTCAGTTTTCAAGGTGATGAAAATGTATTGTTCCACCATTCCCAAGCAGCTTCTGGTTTCTGCATGTTTATTTGTGATGCTCAGAAAGTGTTTTCCAGCCTGGAGACAGAGCCTATACTCTACTTTGCCCTTGGGAAACACACCCTTTTTTGGGATGCCCAGGGAGATCAGAGTCCATGTTTCAGCTTGTCTGCTCACATGAAAAAAGAAAGTCATACACTTTTCTGTAGAATTTCTGATCTACCAAAATATCTTCAGTTCAGCTCATTGCATTTTTGTTTTCATTAATTTCCTTTTCAGCCCTTTCAGTAGACCTTCACCCTACATTTTTTCCGTGTACCATTCAGCTCACAAGAACTTCATGTTTTTCTACCTCTATTTTGCTACAAGAAAACCTTCTGATTTTTTTCCCCACTTACATTGTACTAATACTTTTCTGACCACAAACTGAGATCCCAAGCTTTATCCTTTTTATTTTTTGTTTGTAGTAGTCACTTGCAATTTCTCTCAGCATGTTTAAATTTTTTTAATTGGACACATGAATGTTGGGTAAAGAATGAAAGTTTACTAGCTCATTTTAACTATCTGTTACTGTGTTACAGCTTTTATAAGCCCTTTGCAACTCTGTTATGCAAAAAGAGTTCAGGAAGTCTTCACCCTTCCTTTGCTTGGATGCTTTGAGCAGAAGTAAAAAAAAAAAAAAAAAGATATTTGTATTGTTACCTGTAAGCTTGAACATCAATATCTCCTTTCAGATAAATCAAAGGCAATGTCGCTGATTCAGCAGAAAAGATTGGCAATAAGAGACTATTTGTCTTGGCCCATAGGAAGCTGCTATCAGACTATTGCAGATCAATGCAAAAATTTGCTTTACGTTTTATTCCAGTTTATACAAGTGGTTCTGCATTTGAATTGAATGGTATCCTTAGATAATAAAGGCTCTCTGTAATCTCATCTGTATTTTTGTCTCTGACACCTTGTTAGGAGCACTAACATAGGCTTGTCTAAATGGTGAATTTACATTACCATTATTACTATGCTGCATTGCCTACCAGAAATTATAGAGTTTAATTACTAGTTTAATTTTTTTAAATAATGAATTAAAAATTTAAACTGGGAATAAGTGCTATCTTAGGCAACAACTATGGCATTGCAGCTTCCACTTAAAAATAAAATATTCTTAATTGTGAAACTGCCAGGGAAGCCATGGATTTCATTACTGCTTTTACTGCCTCTCCTTGGAAAACACAGAGATGTTAGCTGTTTAACTCCCTAATTTGCATTTTTTATAGAACTGAAAATTCAGTGCCATTAAGCATAGTTAACAGCAGTGTTGTAGCAGCAATGATTTTATTATTACTACTTTTAATTGAGATGTTGTGCTTAAGTATTATTTGAATGTGTAGGTGGCAGGTGTGGTGGTCAAATCATGCTCTACATTTCTGCAGCTGTGAAGGGGGTGTCACCTCCTCTGCCCCCTCTTAAGGCTGCCATCAATTACTGTATTGCATGCTCATTAAGCCTGGTGATGGCTGGGCACATACCTAAGAGAGCAGAGTTGTTCTGCACTAAGAAGCCCCTAAATAGAGATTACAAGGTAGTGAAAACTGTTCATACTGCCTTACCACCCCCCTCACCTCACCCCAGTCCCCCAGCTGTCATTGCAATATACTCCAAATGCAGGTGAGAATGGATGGAATCTTACTGAAAATGCTTATGGAGTTTGAAGGTTATTTAGGGATTCATTGCTCCCCAATTTTGTGCTCCTTCAGTCGAGAGACTTGGATTTGAGCAACTTGAATTATCATGAATTTCTTATAGTCACATATTTGTGCTCTTTCTCTGACAAAAATAGCCTAGAAACCTTGTTTAACAGGTCTAGGGAAAAAGGAGAGTGATAGTTTTACTCCTTTTGTTTGAGAAAGGAAAAGATCTCAGTCTGTAACCGGGATTACCTTTCAGGCAACTCATATAGCCTAGTTCTATCCCTGTGTAGATTGTTGCTTATAAGAATTTAAAATAGTTTTTTAGAAGAAGAAGTAATTAGATGTGGAGCTGAATGGAAACTATGTTGAAATAAAAAAAAAATTATAAAGGAAAAGCAAGATGTGTCCAACTCATTTGGTTTCTGTCTTTCTTTTGAGAAGATGATTGAGCTTCAGGTAGTAGATCTTGTCTATCTGACAATCCCATAAAGTATTTGGTATAGTGAACTATGGAAAATGAATGTTTGCATCTAAGAAAATGGACTTGAATGTAACAATTGTAAAAATGAGCAAAGGACTTGCTAAAGCAGAGACAACAGGGCACTCATTTGGAAAGAGAAGCTATTGGTCAGGAATAAGATCACTTGTAGAGTTTCTCAGGGATCAGTCTTGCATTTATTTCCTAATTATTTTGAGGAACTGGCTTACTGACATTTTCCGCTGACACAGTTTGGGTGTTATTGTCACTGCACAAACAGGAGAAAATATGAAAAGCTGGATGACCAAGTGAGCTTCCAAAAAAGTAGAGAGATTAAACTCATGATTGCAGAATTCAAGGTCATGTACTCAGGAGCTAATAATTTGTGCAGCAAGTCATGAGCTCATCAAATGCAAATAATTGAAGAAACAAAATTCCTAATCTAACAGTCACAGAAGGACAGTCCAGTACGGTACATACATAAAGTTATGGTCACCTAGATTCAATAAAAGTTATTTTACATGCAAAAGAAGTCTTTTAGGACCATTTGAGGAGGGGTATTTTTATTTTGTGAGAGGAGATTAGAAGAATTGTCTTATTCAGTCTAGTAAAATAAATTCTGATATGTCTGTTCCCCATGAAAAAATCAGAGAAGTAAACACCAGGGAAGGAAAAGAGCTATTTAAAGATAAAATTGGCAAAAGAATTAATAGTTATAAAACTTCTATGAATAAATTCAGACTGGTAATACGAAGACCATTCCAAGTCACGTAAAGGATGAAACTCTGTAACTTTGTTTTTCCACAAGAGCTGTGGCTGTAAAAAACCAAACTACTTTTAAGATGGAATGTGATAAATCAAAAAATGGGATTATGTATAATGGTGGTGTAAGGGTTTTATCCAGGAGGTCTGGGCAAGTCCTATGTATGTCTTATGGTCCTAGAAGGAGGGTTAATGCCTGACTACTGCTCATCTGTCAGGTGGCATAACTTAATCCACTGGAGAGCCCAGAGGTGAAAAAACAGCCATTACATAGAATTGCAAGAGATTGCTACCCCCTGGCAGATCTCAGTGAACTGTATGCCACTCATCTACATTGTCCTGGGTTTGTTATCAGAATTAAATTCAGTTGTAAGACTCATGTCTTTTTCCAGTAATTTTCATAATCTTAGCCACAGTAATTACTGGCAATTGACTGTCGATTCTGTAGTGTGCTTCTGTCAGATTAGAGAAAGATTATATATGACAAGAAAAAATGTGATGCATCTTCTACGTTTTCTCATACGTGCAAGCTGGGACAAACCGTGTCTTGAACATTCACATACATGTTAGAAAATGTGAAAGGAGAAAAAAGCTTGAAAAGCCATTGTTTCAGAAGGCAGGAAAGTCAGCAAGGGAAGCTGTGCTTGTCTCCATCAGTCTGCCTAGAAAGGCTGTTAAATTTTTATGATTCTTTTTGTAAACAATTCTGCTCCATGTCTCCTAGTTACACACTGGAGATGCATCATCTGAGCAGTTAGACAAGAGGGTGATTAGGATGTTGGTGACACTAGATGCCTTGTCTACATTAGTTCTCCAGCTACTAATGGAACTGAGAGGTAGAAATTTCAGTGGCTGAAAAGTTAGCAAATGCATCTGTTGTGGGTTAACACTCACAGGCATCTAAGCTTCACACAGCTTGCTCAGCCCCTGCAGCTGCTTGTTCAGTCTGCCACAACAAGACAGGGAGAGAATTGGAAGGGCAAAAGTGAGAAAACTTGTCCATCAGGATGAAGATAGTTTAATAAATGATGAAAAACAAACAAGTAAACAAACAAACAAGTGACGCAAAAGCAATCACTCACCACCAGCTGGTCAATGCCCAGCTCATCCCTGAGCAATAGCCACCTTGGAAAACTACCACCTATTCCTCCCCCACCCCCAGCTTTTACTGCTGAACATGACATTATATGCTATAGTATATTCTTCTGGTCAATTCGGGTCCAGTGTCTCAGCCCTGTCCCCTCCCAGCCTCTTGTCCACTCCTAGCTGACTCACTGGGGCAGCAGAGTGAGAAACAAGAGAAGACCTTCATGCTATGTAAGCACTGTTTAGAATAGCAAAAACATTGGTGTATTTTCACCACTGTTTGGTCACAAATCCAAAACATAGCACTATACAGGCTGCTATGAAGAAAATGAACTCATTCCAGACAGATGCAGTACAATATCACATTGCTAAAAGAAAAGACAAAACTTTCCAGTCCTAATGAGTAAGTAGTTCCTTTTTCATTCCAATGGGATTTGCTCTCCTTCACTGAAGGATTAATTGGATGAGGAATTAATTTGCAAAACTCTGATTCTCTATTTTATTTTAAGACATTTCTGCTTCAGTGATTATTTCGGTGCAATGAGGTGGTAAGTGGATGTTTATGCCAGTTAGCATGTGATGTAATACCTTCATTTGTCTACATCATAATACTAAACCTGGTGAGGCTTCATCGTGGGTAGGCTAAACTTTTATTACTTTTATGTGTTTAAAAATCTGGAAATAAGGTGGTTCACACATTTAAACCATCAAGTTGCTTCTATTACTCTCTTGCACCAGCCCCAATGACCCTTGTGGGACAGTAATGTACTGCCAAAACAATGCCTGTTGTAGTCTTCCAGAAATTTTTGCTTCTGCTATTTTAACTAAACCAGCATTTCACAGTGAATAGGAAAGACGAGGTTACCTTCCTAAAAGGACAGCTGAATTTTGAAATACCACCTCAGTTTCTATTTCTGGCAGAACTAAAACTGGGAGGAAGCTGAGTGGAAGCTTCTGTATTTTTCTCTGTTGCAACCTGTAGAGATTAATATAACAGAGTTCTTACCATATACAGCTTATCTGCCACCTGTGAGAAAGATTTGGGTGGTCCAGCTATCCTTTGAAGACAATGTTGTGTCCAAGGGGCATTGGAGTTTATATAAAATGCTGTGTGTTTTGGTGGCTGCTAGCATTTGTCATAAGACTGCATGCTCTGCCAACAGCAATTTTCCAAGGAAAAAATGTGGTGCTTTCAATTCCCTATATTTCTTCTCTGACTTTCTGTGGAAGCACCATCTGGCCTCTGGTAAGGATTTCCACATATTGCAAAAGGTGAGCAACCCTAAAACAACTTTTGCCTTAGAAGGAGTTTAACTAAGTGTTAGTGCCTTAAGGATAAGTTCACTATTATGACACTTGAGAGGTACTGTAGAGAGATTCTCTCCAGTGTCATCCAAACCCCATGAAACACCAGATTATTTTTTGAAATTTGATTGTAAATAGAAGACTGATATAATATAAAATTATGCATCTCATGTATGTCTTGTCTTGGTTTGCCAATATATAGTCTACTTTGAGTACCTGTTGACACAAGATGCTGTTCTCTCCCCATTTCCAACTGCTGAATTGCATTTGAGTTTCTTATTGTTACTTTTCCTTGTGAATGCTGTACTCTGTCACTTGTTAGAGGGGCATATCACAGGAATATCACTGATTAGAGGGGAATATTGCAGATAATACCAAGCTGAGTGGTACAGTTGATACACTTGAGGGAAAGGATGCCATTAAGGGGAACCTCGACAGGCTTGAAGAATGGGCCTATGTGGACCTCATGAAAGTCAACAAGGTCAAGTGCAAGATCCTACACCTGGGTTGGGGCAATTTCCGATATCAATACAGATGGCGGGATGAGTGGATTGGGAGCAGCCTTACAGGGAAGGACCTGGGAATACTGGTGGATGAGAAAATGGGTATGAGCCAGCGATGTGCACTTGCAATCCAGAAAGCCAATTGTATCCTGGGTTGCATCAAAAGAAGTGTGGCCTACAGGTTGAATGAATTGATTCCTCTCGTATACTCCATGCTTGTACTCAATGCAGTACTCCATACCTGGAGTACTGCATTCAGTTCTGGGGTCCTCAGTACAAGAAAGACATAGACCCGTTAAAGTGGGTCCAGAGAAGGCCATGAAAATTATCAGAGGGCTGGAGCATCTCTCCCATGAAGAAAGGCTGAGAGAGCTGGGGTTGTTCATCCTGCAGAAGAGAAGGCTACAGTCAGACCTTATTGCAGCCTTTCAATATATAATGGGGGCTTATGAGAAATATGGAGAAAGATTTATTTTTACCAGGGCCCGTAGTGACAGGACAAGGGACAATGTTTTTAAACTGAAAGAGGGTAGATTGGATATAAGGAAGAAATTTTTTATGGTGAGGGTGGTGAGACACTGCAACAGGTTTCCTGGAGAAGTTGTGGATGCCCCATCCCTGGAAGTGTTCAAAGTCAGGCTGGAGAGTGCTTTGGACTTGATGATCTTTGAAGGTCACTTCCAACTGAAAACTTTTTGTGATCCCGTGATTTTATGATTGTCCATGTAATACAACAGCATAGCTGTCCATAGAATGTTCTCATTTTGTTATGTATATATTTAAGCATCCCTTTGCTAACACACCAGCTATTTGATACATTCAAATTCCTTACTTCCTTCCCCTTTGACTATGTCACAGTATAATTTGCATTTTTTCAGTATAATACAATTCAAATTTTAGTAATGTGTCTAAACCTGTTTTTGCTGAAGATTATGTCATGCTATAAATTGAAGAAACAAAGTACAATGTGACTAAATGTAGCCTAGAATATTATAAGGGCCTTAAAATTAAGCTGACAAGGATGATAAATTGAAATAAAGAATATAATGAAACAAATGCACATGTTCATTATCTTTTATAATCAAAAGAATGCAATCCTGGATACCAAAGACAGAATTCTTGATGTAGTAAGTTTAGTAGGAGCAATTGTTCCCAATGAACAGGTTGTATAAAAAGTATTAAGATGATTTTCAGTTAGCAGGCAAGTTCTCTAAAGTGGCCAAACCAAAAGCCAACTTTTCTGGTTTCAGCTGGGGTCAATAGGTATCTCATCCCTGGTAGAATCAAGACCTTTGCAAGTCTTTGCTGCCTCCTTTCAAACCTTTGCTTTGCCAAAGCCATTGCTGATTAAGGGAAGTCCATACGAGTTCAACACAGCACAGTTGCCGCCCCCTCCCCCCCCCCCCCCAATGTTAGTGATCACTGCAGAAAATTTTTATTAATCTCTTACTCAAGAGTTAAGGAGTTTTTTCTTTCCTAAACTCAGTATGCCTTTTATTTTTACTTTCTCCCTTCATGTGGATTTTTTGGTTTTTTTTTTTATGCACTGATTTTAATTATCTTTCCCTCGCAGGCTGCTTAAAAAATCTCAAAGTGCTCAATGTGAGTTTCAACAATTTGAAGTCTGTCCCTCCAGAACTGGGTGATTGTGAGAATCTGGAAAAACTGGATTTGTCTGGAAATATGGAAATAACAGAGCTCCCATTTGAAGTAAGATAACAAACTATTTTTCTTCCATCTTTTTAATTTGGCTTGTAAGGTATTTTATAGCAGTCTTAAACTCTTTTCTTAACAGACTAAGTCATATTTCTTGCAGTTTTTAGCAATAATGTTTTAGTAGTAATATCACTGAAAATGCTTTAGCAGCAGTTAAATGGGACCAAGCTTCTTTGTTTTGGTTTTCAAGTGACTAAATTTTGCTTGTATTTATTCTGATATATGAAGGAGGACATGATCCCAAAGGGGATTTGGCCAGTGGTGATAAGGAGAAAGCTGCAAATAGCTATTTTCTGTAAAAGTGAAGTGCATCTTGACGGTGAAATTCACATACTAACATTCATTTGTTCCCAGTGTCTGTTTTCCTTTAAAAAGAGTATGGAGAGTTCTATAAACAACACTGCATGTCGCTATGAGTATAGATGTCTGTCTGAAAGGGATATTACGTGTGAGGCATAGTATGAATATATAATAAAGACTGAAAAAAGGACTCCCAGGCATGTTGGATGCATAACTGCTCTCTGCCACAGCTGCTCAGAGACTTACTGTTCATGGAGAAATGAAACCATTGGCTGGTACCTAACCGCCATTTCAGAAGTCATCTCTATTTCTCACATTCTTAATATCCTGATTCCTGGAGGATGAGTTGGGGGGGAGCTTTAGGAAGAAGTGTCATGCTCTTCTTTACTGATTCCTACTTTTTCTTTAAATACCTGTTACTGGTGATTTACAGGCGATGTTGGAGTGGATTAAAATTCTGTGAGATCTGGTTTGGCCATGCTTATGTTCTGTTCTGAGGAAATGCAAACAGTAATTAACTTTCCCCTCTGACTTTTCACTGTAAGGTAGTTTAGCTGAAAATAATTGTTAAAAAATGGTGTGAAGGAAACAGAAGCAAAGGATGAACATTAGCTCCACCATCGTAAGTGGACACTGCATAGAAATGCTAGCAACAGCACAAACAGTGCAGGTGTCCTTTCTCCTTCCTCTCCTGGTCCTTCAGATAGCAAAGATAGGGGACAAACCAGATAAAATTTAACAGCTAAAAAGGAACCATAATGGAATCATAAAAGCATATATCCTGAACAGGCGAAGGAATTAAATGTAAGCATCTAGGGAAAACAAGTATATTCAAACCTGTGGAATAGAACAGTGAATTTAGCCCCAATCACTGGTATGTCAAAATCCGAGTATTTTCTCAGTTGCTCCTAAAGGCCTTGTAGTGCAAAGGCTTACCTATGTCTATGCATTATGGGTAGCCTTTGCATGTAAACTTAACTGCGCATGTAAGTCTTCCCAGGGCTGAGTCCTAAGAGACAAGCGTTTTTCCTGGAAACTCAAAAATGTTGTTGCTTTCTGGCAGTCTCTTATTCAATGACATTGAAAACCACTAAAACTGAGTGTAGGCTACCAGGTGATGGTTCATTTACAATCCATGGAAAAAATTCGGAGCTGTGGAAATCACTTTATATAACAGCAAACACTGGAAGCAACATTATGTCAACATGGTCTAAAAGGTCAAGAAGAAAAATATAGAATCATAGAATCATAGAATCATTTAGGTTGGAAAAGACCTTTAAGATCATCCAGTCCAACCATTAACCTAACATTACCAAGTCCATACTAAACCAATCAAGGGTAGACTAGACTAAACCATGTCCCCAAGTGTAACATCTACCCGTTTTTTGAACATTTCCAGGGATGGGGACTCCACCACCTCTCTGGGCAGCCTGTTCCAATGCTTGACCACTCTTTCCGTGAAGAAATTTTTCCTAATATCCAATCTAAACCTCCCCTGGGGCAGCTTGAGCCCATTTCCTCTTGTCTTATCACTTGTTACTTGGGAGAAGACACAAACACCCACTTCACTACAACCCCTTTCAGGTAGTTGTAGAGAGCGATAAGGTCTCCCCTCAGCCTCCTCTTCTCCAGACTAAACAACCCCAGTTCCCTCAGCCGCTCCTCATAAGACCTGTGCTCCAGGCCCTTCACCAGCTTCATTGCCATTCTCTGGACACGCTCCAGCACCTCAATGTCTTTCTTGTATGGAGGGGCCCAAAACTGGACACAGTATTCCAGGTGCGGCCTCACCAGCACTGAGTACAGGGGAACAATCACCTCCCTGCTCCTGCTGGCCACACTCTTCCTGATACAAGCCAGGATGCTGTTGGCCTTCTTGGCCACTTGGGCACACTGCTGGCTCATGTTCAGCCAGCTGTGAACCAACACCCCCAGGTCCTTTTCAGCCAGGCAGCTTTCCAGCCACTCTTCCCCAAGCCTGTAGCATTGCATTGGGGTTGTTGTGACCCAAGTGCAGGACCTGGCACTTGGCCTTGTTAAACCTCATACAGTTGGCCTCGGCCCATCGGTCCAGCCTGTCCAGGTCCCTCTGCAGGGCCATCCTACCCTCCAGCAGATCGACACTCCCAGCCAACTTGGTGTCATCTGCAAACTTACTGAGGGTGCACTCAATCCCCTCATCCAGATCATTGATAAAGATATTATACAAGGCTGGCCCCAAAACAGAGCCCTGGGGAACACTGCTTGTGACTGGTGACCAACTGGATTTAACTCCATTCACCACAGCTCTCTGGGCTCGGCCACCCAACCAGTTTTTTATCCAGCAAAGAGTACGCCCGTCCAAGCCATGAGCTGCCAGCTTCCCAAGGAGAATATTATGGGAGACTGTGCCAAAGGCTTTGCTAAAGTTCAGGTAAATGACATCCACAGCCTTTCCATCATCTACCAGGTGGGTCATCAGGTCATAAAAGGAGATCAGGTTGGTCAAGCAGGACCTGCCTTTCATGAAGCCATGCTGGCTGGGCCTGATCCACTGGTTGATCTGCACTTGCCTGTTCACTCAATATGAACCTCTCCATAATCTTTGCCGGCACCGAGGTCAGGCTGACAGGCCTGTAGTTCCCCGGGTCCTCCCTCCAGCCCTTCTTCTAGATGGGCGTCACATTGGCAAGCCTGCAGTCATCAGGGACCTCCCCTGTTAACCAGGACTGGTGATAGATGATGGAAAGTGGCTTGGTGAGCTCCTCTGCCAGCTGCCTCAGTACACTCGGGTGGATCCCATCTGGCCCCATAGACTTGTGAGCGTCCAGGTGGCGTAGCAGGTCGTTAACTTCTTCCTCCTGGATTATGAGGGCTCCATTCTGGTCCCCATCCCTATCCTCTAGCTCAGGGGCCTGAGTACCCTGGGGATGACCAGTCTGGCTGTTAAACACAGAGGCAAAGGTGTTAAGTACCTCAGCCTTTTCCTTGTCCTCTGTGACAATGTTCCCCCCCACATCCAGCAAAGGATGGAGATCCTCCTTGGCTCTCCTTTTATTGCTGATGTACTTATAAAAGCATTTTTTATTATCTTTTACAACATTGGCCAGACTGAGTTCTTGCTGGGCTTTTGCTTTTCTAATTTCCTCCCTGCATGACCTAACAAGATCCCTGTACTCCTCCTGAGTTGACTGCCCCTTCTTCCAAAGGCGGTAGACTCTCCTTTTTTCCCTGAGTCCCCGCAAAAGCTCCCTATTCAGCCAGGCAATTGGCATTGTCTATTGTGTTTCCTTGTTTCTCTGGAGGCTGGCACTTAATTTATACTTGCAGTGACCTGGGAGGTAGGCTACACAAACTCTTCTGATTTAATGTATAAAATTGGTTTCCCAGAATCAACATTTCAAGGGAAGCTTTGGAAGCTGAACATGCAATTAAAAGAACACTTTTGTCAAATGATTTAAAATGCTGCAAAGTGTTTGGCCTTCAGTGTACTCAATACAGCTGATGTTATTCAGAGCAATGGCATCAATATCCTTGCTAATGTAATAGGTGTCTGTTGTTTGATTCTCAGATGGGCAAAAGGTGGTAGTCACTGTCAGGTAACTATTTAATTAATTGAAATATTGAGTTAGTTGGAACAGTCTAAAAAAGGAAAACAGAAAGACACTGTGAAGTGCTGTGGCAGGCTAACCTTGGCTAATAGTTGAATGCCCACCCAGCTGCTCACTCCCTCCCCCTCCTCAGCATGGCACTGGGTGAAAATAGGCTAAGAAATCTCATGGCTCAAGATAAAAGACAGGGAGTTTGTTTACCATTTACTGTTGTTGGCAAAACAGACTGTTCTTGGGGAAGATTAATTTGATATTTGCCAATATATATTTGGGTAGTGAGAAACAAAGACATTAAACCAACATCTTTCCTCATCCCTCTTCCAAGGTTGACTCCATTCCTTCCCTCCAGATTTCTCTCCCAGCCCTGAGTGGTGCAGGGAGGTGGGGGGAGTCATAGACAGTACACAGTGTTTTCTAGCTGCTTCTCCTTCCTCCTCACACTTTTCCTCTGCTCTGGTGTGGGGTCTCCATGGGTTGTACTTTCTTCAGGAATATGCATCTGCAGCAGTGTGGGTCTTCCATGAGCTGTGCTGTGGAGGTCTGCTTCACCATGGAAGACCTCCTCCTGCTCAGACCTTGGTGTTCTCTCTGTTCTTTCTCACTCTTTTTATTCTCTCCCCTTTTCTCTGGTGCTTTTTCCCTTTTCTTAAATAAGTTTTTAGAGTGGCACCACACACTTGACTGAGGGGCTCAGCTGTGTCGTGTAGTGAGTGGGTCCGTTGGAGATGGCTGGAACTGTCTGTGTCCAACATGGGCAGCCCCTGGTCTCTTCCTACAGAAGCCACACTACAGCTCCCATGCTGCCAGCACCTTTCCGTGGACACCCAATACAAGTATTTATGATCCCAAGTTAGACAGATTAGATCAATTATTACCTAATACAATTGTTGCTAACATCTATTAATCTGGTGAAATGCTCGTGAGTCTTGGTCATCATTGTCTCCTGTGGTGTGAGTACTGGGAACTGGAAACTGTAAATAAGCCAGTATACAAAAGAAGTTTTTTACAATGAGGGTGGTCAAGCACTGGAACATCTTGCCCAGAGAGGTGGTAGAGGCCCCATCCCTGGCAACGTTCAAAGTCAGGTTGGACAGGGCTCTGAGCAACGTGATGTAGTTAAAGCTGTCCCTGCTCACTGCAGGGGGGTTGGGTTAGATGACCTCTAGAGGTCCCTTCTAACCCAAAGCATTCTATGATTCTATGATATGCAAGCTCTGTTTTGGTAGGTGAATGGGTTCCCTTTACAACATTAGGAAAAAAAGAGAAAACTTGGCAACCAATACACAAAATAAGGTAGAGAGTTGCTAAAAATGTTTCCTGTTTATCATCTTTTAGGAAGTTCAATTTTTATTTTACTTTCAAATCATTAAAAGTGTCTTCTGGGAAGGTAAAGAAATGCATGAACGCAGTAACAGTATTCTCCAGTGTAAAACTTACTTGAAAGAAATAAAGGCAAACTTCAGCCCAGCAGAAATGTTCAAAGTCTAATTTTACCTTGGTTCTGTACATAGAGTAATGGCCAGAGAGACACTGATAACACATAAAAAAAATGGATTCAAAGAGATTGATAACATGCCTGTGATTCAGTAAAGAATTTTTGACAGACCCATAAAGGTTTATGAGATCATCAGAACTCTGAGGCTGAATTACACCTTCAGTAACCAGTCTCCCTGTTTCCTGTCTATCCATTTGCTTTATGACAGGTGGAAAAACTAGAGAAGTCTTTAAGCTTTTATTTTATTTGGTTATTTAGTTGTTTGCTTTTTTAGTAGAAGAGTTGAGTTTGGGGTTTTTGTTGTTGTTGTTGGGTTTTTTTTTTTTTTTAAATAGGCACAAAATATTACATGATGAGCTAATTCAGGGGGAGAAATCTCAGTGAGATGGACCATGTAACACATGACTGTAGTTGCTACCCAGAAGTGGTAGACAGTGAACATAGGTTGCTACACAAAACCATACAGTGTCACCAAATACCCATTCTGAATTGAAGTCCCTAATTTGTGAAGACAGCTACCATATATGTGCATAAATTTTGCTGGCATATCAGTTGTTTCTGTGCCTGAATTTGTCAGTCAGCCACATTAGAGATTCACAGACTGTTATGATATCTGTTAAGTCTGTTAATTTGTTTTGTAAACAGGGAAACTTCAGGAAAGACAAGATGCTAAGCACCTTTATCTCGTACTACTTTTCTGGTGAACTACAGCTGTTAAGGAGGTTTTCAGCATTATACTGACTATAGTTCTTGCCTTTTTAATTTACCAATTTCATTTCTCAATGCAGCTGTTTTAAACTGAGGTATGCTATGATTGAGATGCTTTAACACAACCGAAATCTTGTGGATCTTTATTCTCTGTTAATACATTCAATACCTGGTAGTAATGCATCCACCTTTTTCAGTGTGTGTGTGTGGGGAAGCCCCACCTGAAACCATAGCATTCTGCTTGGCCTATTGCAACCTGTTTCATGGAGTGGCTCTGTCAGCCTACTAGGAACATGTTTGTCCAGTACCTCGACTTTTGTCAGTATTCTTATTTGGGTGTGCTTTGGAGCCATGTTTTGAGTGTCATGCCTCATGCCATAGCATCAAGGGGCCAGCTCACTGTTCACTTGTCTCTTTCCCTGTTTTCAAAGGCCAGTTCCAGCACTTTGTAAGTCACCTCACTGAATCTTGAAATTAGGTCATCTGATGCTCCATTAAAAAAAATTGAGGGTGTGTGCTCTCATCTTGTAATTTGTCAAGGCTTAAGGTTTCATACCTTTCCATACTATGCCTAAGGAAGAACAAGTGGGTTCAAAGTCTACTTTTCAATTTATTTTTCTCTCTTCTACTGTTGGATGTCTAACATTTTTAGATTTTAAAAAGTTCCATTTAGTTTCAATATTAGATTAGTATTAGTTGCAAAGCCCCTTGGAAGAAAAGGTTTATGGATCTGCAGTTGAATTCAAATCTGTTTTGACCGCATTTGTAAATTAAGAATGCCTTTCTCTGGACATGGGTGAAAATATAAATTGAAATAAAATGTAAATGTTAGAAAAGGCACCCTACGTGGCATTACATTTATGCAGTCAGTTTGTAACAGATACTTCTACACCTCAGTAACTGGGCTCAGCAGGGGAAGGTGCAGTATGAAATTAAGGGAACAATCTTCTGAGATGACACATAGCTGATAAAACTCATCTGTGGAAGTGAATTTGTTTCTCCAGCTAAGATGCTCAGGAGAGGCATGGCCTGTATGTTATCCAGTTCCTTTCCTAGCATAGGGGGATTATACTGATTATACTGGGTCCCATACTTGGTAGCTGCAGAGAGAAGGGGAGGGATGGATGGATTTGTTTTCCAATTCCTTGTACCTTCTGTGTGTGAATTTAAGAATTACTGTGATGTTGGTATTTGCATTTTAACTGTTGGATAGAGTTCCTATTGCTATTTTCGTACACGTTATGCAACTAACTTGTTTTTCTAGGTATAAAAACAGTATTATAAATAATATGTTTTCTGCTATAGGTTTGTAGAAAAAATGTTCTGGCCTTATTTTGAGGGGTGCTTCCTTCAGAAAGTATTTCTTTATACAGTATTTACTGAATCACCCAATTAACATTTCCTGTGCATGGCAGAATACCTGCTTTGTGCTGATATTTCAAAGAGATGGCTTTGCTTTGTTGAAGGGCCAGTTCTTCTTCCATACTATAAAATTCTGCTAATAATGCCACATCAGCCAAGAGTAGCTATAGCTGTGACCTGAAGGAACTTTAATGGGAAAAAGGGAAGATGAAGAAATTCTGATTTCCTCCATCTGTACCACCTTGTATGGCACATACTCTCAGTCACGGGACAGGCAGGTCACTCCACACTACCAGCAGCAAGACAGAAATGCTTACAGATAGATGTTCTGATATTGAAAAGAAATTAAAAAGGAGACTTGCAAAGTTATTCTGCTTTGAACAGTGTTCAATACTACAACTGAGCAGTCCCAGCAACTGATCTGAAATATTTTCTGTATCCTTTGTGAGGTCTGGGTAGTGCAAAATGAAGGAATGAAGAGACTGTTACATCATATGAATACTTTGTCAAAGAAAGAGCATGTGTATGTATGCCTGCATTTCCATGTCAATCCTGTATAAACTGGTCTTTGAAGTTCAGAGAAATGGCAAGGTTATGCTTTCTGGCTGTTTTAGCACACCATGTTTTCAACAGATCAAATAAAATCTTGGTTTGCATTTCTGGTGCAAACAAGGTTTCAGTTAAGTCCTGATATAAGCAAGCAAAAACTTGGGGAGCTTTCAAAATCATAGAATCATAGAATCGTAGAATTGTTTGAATTGGAAGGGACCTTTCAAGGTCATCTAGTTCAACCCCCCTGCAATGAGCAGGAACATCTTCAACTCCATCAGGTTGCTCAGAGCCCTGTCCAACCTGGCCTTGAATGATTCGAGGGATGGGGCATCTACCTCCTCTCTGGGCAACCTGTTCCAGTGTTTCACCACCCTCATCATAAAAAATTCCTTCCTTATATCTAGTCTGAATATACCTCTTTTAGTTTAAAACTGTTACCCTTGGTCCTATCACTACATGCCCTACTAAAGACTGTGTTCCTCTCTTTCTTATAAACCCCCTTTAAGTACTGAAAGGCTGCAATAAGGTCTCCCTGGAGCCTTCTCTTCTCCAGCCTGAACAACCCCAACTCTCTCATCCTGTCCTCATAGGAGAGGTGCTCCATCTCTCTGACCATGTTTGTGGCCCTCCTCTGGACCCGTTAGAACAGGTCCATCTCTTTCCTGTGCTGAGGACTCCAAATCTGGATGCAGTACTCCAGGTGGGGTCTCAGCAGAGCAGAGTAGAGGGGCAGAATCACTTCCCTCAACTTGCTGGCCTTACTTCTTTTGATGCAGCCCAGGATTCGGTTGGCTTTCTGGGCTAAGAGAGCACATTGTCAGCTCCTGTCCAGTTTTTCATCCAGTGGTACCCCCAAGCCCTTCTCTGCAGGGCTGCTCTCCATATCTTCAGCCCCCAGCCTATATTGATGTCAGGGGTTGCCCCGACCCAGGTGCAGAACCTTGCCTTTGGCCCTGTTGAACCTCATGAGGTTCACATGGGTCCACTTCTTGAGCTTGTCCAGATCCCTCTGAATGGCATTGTGTCCTTCAGGTGTGTCAACTTGGTGTCATCTGCAAACTTGCTGAGGGTGCACTTGATCCCACTGTCTAGATGTCGTTGATGAAGATATTAAAATGTACTGGTCCCAACACGAACCCCTGAGGGATACCACTCATCTCTGATGCCCATCCAGACATTGAGCCATTGACCCCTACTCTCTGGATGCGACCATCCAGCCAATTGCTTATCCACTGAACAGTCCATCCATCAAATCCATACCTCTCCAATTTAGAGAGAAAGATGTTGTGGGTGACTGTGTCAAAGGCCTTACAGAAGTCAGATAGATGACATCCGTAGCTCTTCCCTTGTCCACTGATGTAGTCATTCCATCATGGAAGGCCACGACATTGGCCAGGCAGGACTTGCCCTTGGTGAAGCCACGCTGGCTAGCTCAAATCACCTTCCTGTCCTCCATATGCCTTAGCGTAGCTTCTAGGAGGATCTGTTCCATGATCTTGCCAGGCACAGAGGGGAGGCTGACAGGTCAGTAGTTCCCAGGGTCCTCCTTTCTACTCTTTTTAGAAGTGGGTGCAATGTTTCCCTTTTTCCAGTCACCAGGGACTTTACCTGACTGCCATCACATTTCAAATATCATGGAGAGTGCCTTGGCAACTACATCAGCCAATTCCCTCAAGACTCTGCGATGCATCTCGCCAGGTCCAATAGATTTATATATGTTCAGGTTCCTCAGATGGTCACAAACCTGATCTTCTCTTACAGGGGGAGGGACTTTACTCCCCCAGTCCCTGCCTTGAGATCCATCCACTTGAGAGGTGCGGGAAGAGAAGTTACCAGTGAAGACTGAGACAAAAATATTGTTGAGTACCTCAGCCTTCTCCTTGTCCATTGTTATCGGTCTGACAGTCTGTGTTCACCATGGGGGATACACTTTCTTTGACCTTCTTTTTCTGGCTGACATTACTACAGAAGCCCTTATTATTCTTTGCATCCCTTGCCAAATTCAGCTCCAGCTGTGCCTTGGCCTTCCTGACCCCATCCCTACACAACTGGACAGAGTCCCTACACTCTTCCCAGGATACCTGTCCCTGCTTCCATTGCCTGTGCATTTCCTTCTTGCCCTTTAGTTTGACCAGCAGGTCTTGAATCATCCATACTGGTCTCTTGCCTGCCTTTCCTGATTTCTTACACCTGGGGATTGAGAGCTCTTATGCTCTGTGGAAAATGTCATTAAAGATCTGCCAGCTCTCTTCTGCTCCCTTGTCCCTGAGGGCAGTTTTCCAGCAGGTCCTATTGAGTAACTCCTTGAACAGCTGGAAGTTTGCTTTGCTAAAATTCAGGGCCCTGACTTTACTGTTTGCCAGACCCATATCCTTGAGGACTGTGAACTCCATCAGTGCATGAACACTGCAGCTCAGGCTGCCTCCAGTCTTGATGTCACCAATTAGCTCACTTGCATTGGTGACCAACAGGTCCAGTAACACATCCCTTCTGGTAAGGCTGCCTAGAGTTACAGAAGTCATATCTAGTGCCTTTTCTCTGCTTTGTTTACCTGAAAAATATGATTAGTTTTCTCTTGCATCTTTCAACAATGCTAATATGTGTGACCCTAAAAAAAAAGCTAACGTGATTAGAGGTTCATTAAGCAATAACATTAGTCTCCTCAGGTTTTCAATCACAGCGGTATCCAGGACAGACATAAATAAATTTTTGTATATTAATACAATTCCAAAAGATATTTTAAAACTGAGGTTTAACAATTGGAAAATTTTCAGTCCCCTTTGGTCTGGTTCTGTTTCTCTGACCAGTCCTATTCAGCAAAGGAAAACATTTAGCAGGAAGAGTAGAGGCACAAGCTCTATGCAATTGTAGGGAGACTTCAAATAAGTCCCCACTGGGCATTTCCATGTAACTTGTCTTTGTGATCCATGACTCACACCTCCCAAAGCCCTACCCTGGTTACACAAGCAAGGCACCAGCAGTCTCAACAGAAATGTAAAATGACAGGTCGTTTTACCAGCACATTATTCTTCAAAGCTGTAAACTTCCACACCTGTTTCTTTCTCTTGTCATTTGTTTTTTATGTGTATAACAATTATAAAATGAAAAACAATCAGGGGGATGTACAGGACATTAATTTCCCAGGGGTTTCACTATCCAGTCAGGCACCAGAACTCACCTTTAGCTCCTTTCTCTCTCATTCAATGGGATTATAAAGGACCTGTAAAATCTTCACATATGTAGAATTTTTAGAAAGTTGCAAAAGAGTCATGTACTGGATTTGTTAAAAACTGAATTTTATTTGTGTGGGTTTTTTTGGGATTACAAAGCAGAGAGGAGTCATGTAATAAAGGGCTTAACTTGGTACTGTGAATCCAACAGCATTAAGCCAACCTCTGGTAAAATTCTTCATTTTAAATCACTGGCAAAATTCCAGTTGACTTTAATTGGACCAGCATTTCTGTGCATACATGTGCAGTCTCAGAAATGTTTTTCCAATTGCTTGGCTTGAGTGCATTTCTGTTAGACAGGATTTCATCTTGCCCTTCTTTGCTCTGTGCTTGTATTCTCTTAAAATTTCCTTAATGCTCATGATGAGTTGCTTTCCTATACAGCTGGCCAAAGTGCTGTCAATCCATGCAAAGCAACAGCTGCTTTATGGAACTGGTATAAGGTGTAACATCAAGTATTAGCAGGAGGGGTGTGAAACCCAAAAAAGCAGGTGCAAAGGTGTTAGATGTCAGAGGAGATTCATGGAGGTCTTACTGCTGCAGAAGCTCTCATAAATGTTTTAATAGACAAGGGGCTAAAGAAGGGCATAGCTCTATGTTAGGAAACAAGATTATGCAGTTAGACACAGAAAAGTGTGTCAGTTGATCCTATTCTTGACACTGTGCTTCCAAAGTCTACTAATTAATATAGTATCATTTCAAAACCACTCCACTATCAGAGCAAGTCAGCAACTAATAATAACAGCCCACTTCATTGGAGAACCCACCTGTGTCTACCTCCACGCTGTGGTGCCAGTGACCTTTTCCTTACGTTTCACATGAGTTCAATGAAAGTAACACCACCTTTCATGGTCTGAAATTTTTTTATAGTAGAGAACGACAGAGAAGTAGTTTTACAGCATATAGGAAGACTTCATGAGCAAAAGGGCATAATGTGAATGCTGCAACATGGCTATGTTGTTACAAAAAGCATGAATCTAATTGTAAAGGAATTCAGTGGTAGGAAAGAGTATTTGGTACTGTTCCAGCTCTGCTTTCTCTGAAAACAGTGCAAAAATCTCATTGAGTGTGCCCTGGTTTCAGCTGGGATAGTGTTAATTTTCTTCCTAGTAGCTGCCATAGTGCTGTGGTTTGGATTTAGGATGAGAAGAATGCTGATAACACACTGATGTTTTAGTTGTTGCTAAGTACTGCTTATGCTAGTCAAGGACTTTTCAGCTTCCCATGCTCTGCCAGGTGCACAAGAAACTGGGAGGGGGCACAGCCAGAATAGTTGATCCAAACTGACCAAAGGGCTATTCCACACCATATGACATCATGCTCAGTATAGAAACTGGGGGGAGCTGGCCAGGGAGCAGTGATTGCTGCTCGGGAACTGTCTGGGTATCGGTCGGCGGGTGGTGAGCCATTGTATTGTGCATCACTTGCTTTGTATATTATTATTATTGTTATTATTATATTATTAACATTACTATTTTACTTTATTTCAATTATTAATCTGTTCTTATCTCAACCCAGGAGTTTTTCTCATGCTTACTCCTCCGATTCTCTCCCTCATTGCATCCCATTGGGGTAGGGGGAGTGAGCAAGCAGCTGCGTGGTGCTTAGTTGCTGACTGGGGCTAAACCAAGACAAGTCCAGTAGCAAAATAGGCTTTCAAAATCCTGGTTATATAGCCTCCATTCATCAGCAAGATGATCTGAGGCAGATTTTATATAACTAATGAATAAAAGCAGAGAGGAGAACAAATACATGGCACTATTGCATTTGCATATTTTAATTTAAAGAAAAATGTCTCTGGTGCCCACATACATGGATTGATGAGAGTCAGAAAGGAGTTGTAGGTGAAGGGAGAAAAAAAGCATGTTATTTGTTAATCCATAAAGTGCAGTTAATGAGAGTTATTATTTATTCTGTAAGAAGAATAAAGTTGGAGAGTCTAACTGAAATGAATTCATTTAATTTATTACTGAATACATTACTATCAGTTGTTAACTAATTATAGGTAGTTACATGATTGATCAACTCTTCACAGCTGTAAACAACACTTGGTAAGGCTGACTGTGATTTTTATTCATCATCAATGATCAGTGGGAAAGGCATGAAGACAAGAGCCAGCCCTATCAATCGAAAGCAAATATCATCCTGTTTTTTTGTCTCGTATAGAGATCAGTCAAGTGAGATCTCTGCTCTACTAGTGCTGGGCAAAAGAATGTAGAATTATACCCAATGTGAAGTGGAAGTGATGCTGAAGATGCGAAGGAATTCAGTGGAGGATATGGCCCAGTGGTTCCTGCTTTTCTTATTGAAGAGATGCCAGCTCAAAAACCTGGACCTCTGTCATGCTTCTGAACTGCAGTGCAAAGCACGATGAGTTTCAGGTTAAGAAATTAATGGCTGGAAAACTCAGAACAAATGTAAAAAAAAGAGGCATCTCCTCACCTGCTGTTTAGACTATCCATCTAATTCAGTCTTGTGGCTTGTCATAGAGCTGGTTATTACTGATGGAGTTTAGAAAGAGGTGGAAAATTTTATGAACAATAAAAACAAAAGTTACAAAGGTGTCGTGGTTTAGCCCCAGCCAGCAACTAAGCACCACGCAGCTGCTCGCTCACTCCCCCTACCCCGATGGGATGGGGGAGAGAATCGGAGGAGTAAGAGTGAGAAAAACTCCTGGGTTGAGATAGGAACAGTTTAATAATTGAAGTAAAGTAAAATAGTAATGATAATAATAACAATATAATAATAGTAGTAATAATAATATACAAAGCAAATGATGCACAATGCAATTGCTCACCACCTCACCACCCGCTGACCGATACCCAGACAGTTCCCGAGCAGCGATCGCTGCTCCCCGGTCAACCTCCCCCCCCGCCCCCAGTTTCTATACTGAGCATGATTTCATATGGTATGGAATAGCCCTTTGGTCAGTTTGGATCAACTATTCTGGCTGTGCCCCCTCCCAGTTTCTTGAGTACCTGGCAAAGCATGGGAAGCTGAAAAGTCCTTGACTAGCATAAGCAGTACTTAGCAACAACTAAAAACATCAGCATGTTATCAACAGTCTTCTCATCCTAAATCCAAACCACAGCACTATGGCAGCTACTAGGAAGAAAATTAACACTATCCCAGCTGAAACCAGGACAAAAGGTTATGCTAAGATTAAAGTAACTTCATGCTTTCATGGTGTAAACACAACTTTGCAGCAATAAGGTTTCCCAGACCATCCCCCCCCCCGCCTTATCTTTCACTTTGCAAAATTGATCCTGGTAATTTTCTTCTTCCTATCTATTTTTAATTGAGATATGTTTTGTTTGCTTCCCCATCACCTGCATTACTCTAGCTACATCAGCCGGTTGTTTTCTGGACTAATCTGAGGCAATACTTTTAATCCCAGTCTGCCAAATTCCTTGACCTTGAGACTCCACGCATCAGTTTACATGGACAGTGTGGAGGATGGGTATATGTGGCCAATGCTCACCTGTATGTAGAGTTTGTGTGAAGAATATGTGTGGCTATGTGACAAAACTTCCCCTGACTGTGTCTGATTATATGATATATGATTATATGGCTGTATGATTGGGGAGAGTATGCACCACTAGACTGCTGCTGAGGGCTATGACTCCTAGCTTCAATGCTGTCAGGCAGTGTATGCTGGCTGCCAAGCTGTCCTGAGGCTGCTATTTTGTCTCATCTTGAAATACAGAGCTGGTCAGTTAAAAGTTATGTCTGACCTGTGCAATCATGGTGGCAGAGGGGCTGCAATGAATTAGAAGATACATGTGTCAGGATCACATGTGGGCATTACCATTTCAAGATTGTCTGTTCTTCTTTTCTGCCTTTGTTGCTGGTATTTTTTTTTGTCTGTTTTCTGTTTTGGTGGGGTTTTTTTTTTGGGTTTCTCTTTGAATACACTCCTTGAAGGGCAGAGAAGAGGCGAGGCTACCCCAAATGACTTTTAATGTAGTTCAAATATTTTTCATTCTCAGAAACTTGCTCCAAGTCTTCAGATTACTAATACAAAATGCTCTTTGAAATGCTGGTTAGAGGCAATAAAAAGGTTGACTAGACTCAAGGACCTCATGTGATGCTTCAGAATTGTAGAATGCTGGAGAACCCTTTTTAAAAAAAGGGAAGAAATTAGGAGGTTATAAAAATATACAGCATCTTAAATCCCCACTAATTTCATTACCATAATCAAAGAAAGTCTTGATAGGTGCCTGAGACTTTTCATAATAGACACCTGGAGTGGTCCTTAGTATCTCAAGACCAGAAATCAGGAAACCTGTGTTATATTTTCTCTGATGTATTTTTTGACCTTGGTAGGTGACTTCTTGCCACTGTGTTTCTGTTCACATTCTCCCATTTGCTTGTCATGGCTATTAATGATATTAAAACTGCATAGTAGACAACCCTCAACATGTGTTTTTACAGCATAGTATAACAGAGCTTTATTTGCACTTCTATGTGCTCTGGTAACGATGCTAGTATTGTGACACACTGCTAAGTTGCAGATCTGCTTTTCAAAGAATTCAACTTTTAGCAGTTTTCACTTTTGAAATCTCAATAAGCAAGCTGAATATAGTGTTCAGTATTATTCTGCTAAAACATCAGTGAGGTGTTTGTGCCATATTCTGAGGTTGAAAAAATCTGAACTATGCTTGTTTGAACTGTGACATAGAAATAGAAGTTTTTATTATTTGTGTAAATTTCAGCTTCCTCTGAATTCTGAAAAGTTCTTAAACTAAAAACCATGTTGTTGTTGCAAATCCTATAGCCTAATTTTATAGAAGTTTCATTTTATCAGGAAGTGCAATGTTTTTTTGGTTATGTTGCTCTCTGTTGTGAAGGAAGAATGCATCATAAATTTACCATTTCTTGCTCAACTGTTCTAACCTTCACAGTCTTTCCTAATCCTGATTTAGGTCTTTCAGAACTACTGCAAAACAAAAAATTAACAAAAATAATAAAGTCTTTCCATTCCGGTAACGACTGTTGCTCATGTCTGAAACCCATCTACTGTTGTATTTTTCCTTGAGAAAAACTCACAAGAACTATGGTATTTTGTATGCAGGTGTACAATTGTTTTATTTAGTGGCAAGTAATTTCAGGTTAATTATTGTGTATCACATTACATATCTATCCAACTCTTTATTTGCTTTTTTGACCACTAGTGCACATTGAATACAAGAATTTCACTGAGCTATATAGTTACTTTTTTCATCTTTCTATCTTTTCCCAGGTTCCAGTCAGTTTAAGAAATGTGTGTAGTTCACTGTTCCTGTATTAGCTTGTACTTCTCCATATTATATTTTATTTGCAGTTATGAAAATCTTGACAGTTTTACATGCATGTTGTTAATAATCAATGTTACTTCTTCTAAGTATTTGTTCAGTAGTCACAGTTTCCTTTGTTATACTCATGTTTTTATATGCTCAAAGCATTACAGAGGTATTTGTAAAACATCATGTTCACAGAAAATATTACCTGGCATTGCACATAATATACACAAATATGCAGAAATTTTTTGTTGTTTACTATTAAAAAATTACTAGGGGAATACATACCTCCAGCAGTGTAGCTAAGCAAAGATAAGTTGCTTGGACACAATCTGAAGTGGACTGGGTAGTAAAACACTTGTTTGGAAGCTGCTTATTTTGATATAGGACACAGAAGAAAAAGTGTAAAATGTATCTGAGCTTATACTGTTTCAGTACCATGAAACCTGATTCTACATAATTTCTCTTCTGAGTAACTATGCTGGGACAGGCCAGATGACTGATTTTATTAGACAACTTCTCCTTGTTGTTTAAAAGATACAGGATAAAATTTAACAATCCAAGGAGCACTATGGACCCAACCTTCAGCTTTATTTGTACCTACCTCTTCCTGAGGTAGTCTGAGTTAATTGAAAATCTCCTGATGTAATTTACACCTAGAAGCTTGCCTGAAATTTAGTAGCCTCTGGGCTACACTGGGGACCTGGCCAGGTATTTTCTATGCAGGCAATTTTTTTTTGTTTGTTTGTTTTTTAAAAGACAATTTTAACAAGTGCTTCGTTAGTTTATAAAGAAAAAAAAAAGAAAGAAAAGAAACTTTCAAGAATTTCCAGTAAAAAGCAGAGGAAGTTTTTAGACTTGCTATGTTCTCATCTGTGGAGCAGTACCAAAGATCATGTGGATGGCTGGTATTACTGGAGGGCTGCAATGGGTCCAGTGCCTGCACCAGGTCTCTGTAAATTCCACATCAGGGGAATTCGTCCTGTAAAATGAGTCTTGAAAGCCCAGCTTCATTACAAGCTTTAATAAGTAAGTATTTGAATAAGTATTCAGTTGTATTTTTATTAGCAGACATTTAATAAGAACAATAATAATTTAATACCTTAAATTACTTGAACACACCCAGGTTACTTGGACACAGCCTGGATGGAGTATGTAAAGTAGCAATGAAGCACTAAAACCTATAAGAAGTCATAGCCTCATGCTCTTAATTGCACCAACAAGTTCTTAGAAAGTAGCCAAAAGTCTATTTGTGCAAAAACCCCACCCACTGTGCGTACTGCATATGTGTCATTCCTCAGCTTTCTTGTCCAGGCCAGGAAAAGATCTCTTCCATATCTGAGTCTTTTACTAATATTAGCTATATTTCCAATTTTCACATTTGTATCAGAGCAAGACATAAAGCCTCCTAGAAATATTGTTACAACATAGAAAGAAGAGAATCCTTTGGGAACTCAAAATTTTTCCTGTTAGGTTTGTCACCACCTCAAAGAAAGTATATGCAAAACCCCCACATATATCTAACAGCACTATGAAAAAGGAAAAAAAGAGGAAGGAGAGAAAAATTGCTATAATCCTGGCAAGCTGCAAAGCTGTGAACTGTCATGTTCCATTGTTGTCAGTGTTCTCAGTTGTAGGTTTCTGTACTATCAGTGTCATACACATGTAGTCTGTGGCACTGAAAGAAAAATAAGTTTGATGATGGACATTTTGCAACAGTTTGCTCAACTAGATAAAGTCCAATTCCAGACCAGATTTGTCACAGGGTGCAAAACAAACTTACCTTCATTGTGACTTTCCTGAATGTGGGGATTTTCTTTATGAAACTCCTGCTTCAAGGACAGATGAATCCAGTTCCAAGTTGCAGGGTTCTCCTGCTTTGTAGCCAATTAGTGGTATTTGCCAAACTGCTCTGGTGCCCAGCACCACAGCAGGCAAGAACCTTGTGCATTTTAATGAAGATACTCTGTGCCAAGGCAAAAAGAATTTCTACCATTTTTGTTTGTAAAGCAAAGAGACATGGAGATTCTTATTTCTGGTATCATACGAGGAGGTTCACAGATCACAAAACTTCTGACCTCCACTGCTGAAGTCAGAATGTCTTTTTCACCTTTATATTCTGTGTTCCACTTATGTTTATAAGCAAGCTGATTTCTGACTAACATTCCATGAAAATCTTTTTTATAAGTTTATCAGGCTATATCTGTTCAATCTGGTGTAGAAAGCTGTTGTCATTGCCCAGCACCAATATACATATGGTGAAATGATTTCATCATCAATTATCAAAATGGTGCTACTGTAATAGATTAGAGCCATAGGACTACATTCTTAGTTTCACTTGAATATTTTTCTCACATCATTTTTCTTATTATCTATTTTGCTTCTGTCAATATTATGCAGATACTTGGTTCTCTTCTACTGATACTATCTCTTCAAATAACCTTGATATGTTTTTCCTTTAAAGTGAATGATTATTATTTTATCAATGTAAAACAACAAAACAATCAACCAGTGTGTTATAATTCTTTATTTTTGCTGTCCTCTTCATTTACAGTATCTTTTTTGAGTTGCTACAGAATAAAATTTCCTTCTCTTCTGGGTGTTTTCCCCTTGCCCCACTTTGGCAAATAGTGATTTACTCTGGGTTTCAGAATAGGCTCAAAGGAACATGCTCAGTTTTTAAAATTAGAAGAGTAACTTCACAGGCTACAGAGTATTGTCATGGCAAAGCAGAATTGTATGTGTTTAAATCATAATTAAGATGGCACAATTTGAGTGTTGCTGTTGCATCTTGGAGCAGAAATTAAAAAAGTTTTTGGGTTTGTCTCTATTCTGTTACCAAAGTGAGACATTTTGGTCATCTTTTGGTGAAGGAACAGAATGTATCTTAAAAGGGTCTTTTGGTATATTCAAAGGACACTTCCTACCCAAACATTCTGGAGAGGTCAGTTAATGCCTGTATGCTACTGACATTGCTGCTTTTCCTCTTCTAATGGTTTTAATTAAAACATATGAAGAATATGCACCTGAAGTGAGCTACTGGACCCATTTAAGTTGATGAGAAACCTGTAATTGACTTTTGATAGAGTTTAGTTTTCCCTTCTACTGTGTGTCCTTAATTTACCAGTTTTGGAGATTTGAAGATGCGATGAGTTTCTGATGGCAAAGTGCAATAATATATGCAGACTGTGTGTACCTGCAGAAGTAATACTATGAAAATTTAATGTAACCAATCAACATAAATTTATTTTTTGAGACAGCAGACTTGTTTTGACTTCAGCCCGGAAAATCACTATTCAGGTACTTAATTTCATGAGACTCATCTATTGGCTGGAACAACTCCTATACTTAAATTTAAACACATGATCCACATTCTTAAGGATCTTAACTGTATGAAGATAGTCCTGCTCTTATTGCTATGTGGTTCTTCAGTCACCTGTAAGTGATCAATACCTGATATTTTTGTGAATATTGCGTATGCAGCCAGCTTTCTCATTCTTTGCAGACCTGATGAAAGGTTTGTGTGTACAGAAAACTACTCTAATAAAAAGCAAAGTCCCTTTCTGTGAACATTTTATGCTTAGATCATCATAGTTATCATTAATCTATTAGACTTTAAAAATTAGGTGTTTGAATGACCATAGAATCATAGGATCATTTAGATTGGATCCAACCATTAACCTAGCACTGCTCCAAAGATGAAGGTGTATAATGTTAAACTTCCAAGTAAATCATTTGGCATCAGAATAACAACATCTGTTTGTGGATTAACTCTGCAAAAGATTTAGGATTTTAGAATTACAAAATCAGAATAATGCCATTTGGGTGAAGACTTGCTTCCACATACATTTCTTGGATTTAGCTTATTGTGTTACCACCAAATGAAATACTGTTTGAAGTCATGCATTTTTACATTTCAGAGGGTTTTGTCACAAAATACATGAACAAGTACCCTGTTACTAAGGGGTGGGGTTGACTGTTAAATTCCTTTGCCTCCTCAAGTTTAAGAGTCCAGTTTGGAAGTCCGATGGTAGATTGGGATATAAATATACAAGTATATCTTAATGAAAGTTATCTTCTGCCTCTAAAGATACTTGTACCCTGTTTCTTTAATTGGTGTTTTGCTCCAGGAATGTCAATGAGATTATAGAAGAGGTTAAATTTGCAGCTCTGTGAAAGAAAAGCTGGGGATTTGGTTTGAATGCATGACATCTAAGTGAGCCACTGTGCAGTTTGCACCTAGGGTGCTCCTTTGTCATATACACCATACTGCTTTCAGCAAGCTAATGAGACACTGAGTGTCAGTCTATGCATTTTGGGAGACAACATATGTGATAATCTGATCTTACTAAAGTGGTACAAATTTTCTTTGAATACATTAAGTCTAAAATTTCTGGGCAAAAGCATGTTTGTAATGCACTGATAGACATTTCCGGGTTAATCCTTTGTATGTTTTGTCATATATTGACTTTGATGGGATGCTGTTTCTGTCACAGAATATTTACATGTAATTGGAAAACACAGTATTTTTGTGGTAAGGCTTGACATGATGTTGCAAATCCTGATTTAGGATCCTGCCAACTATGCCAGTTTGTCATGAATGTGTGATTTAGACGCTTAAAGAATCACCAACAAAGGTATTAGTAAGAGTGGTTTAATATGATGTTGTGAAAGTGAAACTTAACAAAGTTCAGTGGCAAGGTTCATTCTAGTAATTACTGCATGGAGGAATCATACAAAGGAAAATTGAGCTACACTTGAGTTAGAATGATTTATAGAGAGACCAGAGATGCACAGAGCAAAGAGGACCCTCCCATTGACTCTTGAGATTCAGAGTAGACCCCCTTGTTTTCTGAACTCCTGATGGAACTTAGGTGCAGCTAGGTCCAATCTTAGTCTCAGACCTGGTGAATGGTTTATGTCTAAAGGATTGTACATGCAAAGTTTATGTAATATTTCATTAGCATCAATTCAGCATGCAATCAAAATTACCAAGACAAAATCAAAGTTACCATACAAAAGGTTATGCAGGATACTGGTTGCTTACCAAAGATCTGCCATTGGTGAAAGGTCTCTCTGCCTCGAGGAGCAGTCCTGAGAGGTGTCCCAGCTCAATGGGAGATCACCGTCATGCAGCCATGCTGCCTTGCAGGGAGAGCTCGAAGAAGGCTCACTTGGGCTGTCATATTTATAAGATAAAGTAGTTGGCTTGTAGTCAGATTGAATGCCATGGAGAAGCTATGCAGGAGACTCCTTGTACCCACAACTTTCTTTGTTCCTTGATAAATGAGTCTTGGGAAAAACCAACCAGTATTCATGTGTAAATTGCATGATCTGTGTTCCAAGCTCATATGCATCGATGCTCACTGTGTCATCTGCTCCTTTGTGGGTTTTCAGAGAATAGGCTGAAACTAGAGGTCACAGCCCAGCTATGGCTCTGGCCTTTACCTCTTCCATATCCTGCACCTAACCCCCGCCAGTCTGGTCAAGAGGTCGAGTGCATCCATCACACATGACTTAACACATTTTTATTTGTTGGTGCTAGGTAGCAGGCAACTCATGATAAACTTGCATGCAACCTTATCAGTAAATCCCTTTCATGGCAAAAAGCCGAACAGAAATAAAAACACACCCATTAATCAAATAACGTGTTCAGCCCAGGACATGGTGTCCTTTTCTTTCAACTGAAGGTTTAACTGTCAGAGGGTGAGAGAAGCAGTGGAGTTCTACAACGTTATCTGGATTATTTCTATGAACAAAATTATTAAGATAAGCAAAATGGGGCAGTTTGTCAAATAAAAATGACAACAGTGATTAAACATGAGGACCACAATAAGTGGGTCCAGATAGCTAGACTATCAAATATAGTTATTTTTTAAAATGGAACTTTAAAGCCTATATACTGATTGATTCAAAGTCAAATAATAGAAGAAAATAGCAAAAATCAACGTCAAGGAAAAATAAACTATAATGTAAAAATGATAAGGGAGCCATGCTTGTTGAAAATGAAATGTTATAAAGGTGCAAAAATCCATCAGTCCTTCAAGAAGAAATAAAATACACAGGGTTTTCTTTAGAAAATATAATACATAGCTGCCATAATTTCCAATGCATCGTATATCATAGGTGTTCCTGGTAACGTATCAGATACAGATTAAATAAAAACCCCATTAGGTTTCAACATACTATAGAAAATGGACAGGTTTTGTTAAATTGTCCTAAAAGAACACGTACTGAGGGCTTGCAGTTTACACAATATAATCATGGCTCCATATATTCTGTGGCATGCTGAACCAAATTTTATATCAAGAGAGTCCATGGCCTTATATTTTGTTGGTACATTTTTATGGGAATACAAACTCCTGAAAAATACAGTTTTTGATCTAATCAAGTATTAAAACAATCTATTTTCAATACTACATGAAAAATGGTAGAAACAGCTCTGTTTATTAAAAAAATTTGCTATATTATTGTTACTTTTAATATTTAATGCAATAAAGCACTTTCAAGAAAACATATAAAACTAGTTACTGCTATTGAATAAATATCATTTTACCACACAGTGTTAATGTTACCAAGTTGTTTCAGCATGACAAGTGACTGCATGTGAAAGCAAAGTGTTTAGGAACTTGGGTGAACAGTGATGTCAATTTATTTTAAAATAATCTGCCACTTGGTGTTTAGAGACAGTGACTTTTCTTCTTTGGGGATGGTTTGAGAACATTTTGGGTGGCATTTGAGCCTTTAGGACATTGTTTCAATTGTGTGCCTGCTAAATTTCTTCTAGGGAGAGTTTGCTGAAAGAAATTTGTCAGCAGTTTCAGCCAATTGTTCTGAGTGCAGAGAAACTTGAAATATTTGCTTGGGATTTGGAATTGTGACAATAATTTGAAACCACAAAGTAAATGCAGTGTAAAAATGATGTCAATTATTTTGTCTATACTCTCATTGCTACAATCTAGAAGAGTTACTCTGCTTTCCTTGTTCAAAGGGAGGTTCTGTTTTGTTGGAAAAAAGATTCAGTATCTGGAAAATTTACAGCATAAGAGTGAGTGTTCATTGCTAGTAGTCAGTCCTCAAAATGACAAAATGGTTTGGAAGTGAGAAGTGTCAGAATAAAATGTGTGCTTGCCTGTTCTGAATCAGGAGTGAGACATTTCCATGGCAATGTCTCACCAAGGGTCTTTTAATGCTGTGGTGTGCAGATTTTGAAATTATATCTTTGACTTGAGGAACGCTGAGCCTCTATTTTATTTTTGAAAGGTAAACTTAATTGTGTAGTCATTTGTAATACATTAAGTTCAGTAAATCTCCCTGAAAAGAGTTCCCCAATTTTAAGGTCTGGCAGCAATATGAGGTTATATCTAGAAAAAACAAACCAAAAACCCAATCAAACAAAAAACCTACACCCCACAAAAAAAAAAAACCCAAAACCAAAACCAACCTACCACCAAGAAATCCCAGACCAAACTGGCTCCAACATAGCACCAAGCTATGAATGTGAGCATTTTAAATGACAAGAGTCAAATTAAGATGGAAGTCTGACAGTACTGCAGTAAGAAGAATTTTGGCCATAAAATATAACAAACCAGGACTTGATTCTTAATAAATAATAATAATAATAATAAAAACCTTCTCAAGGATTCAGAATGTATTTTATTACTTTATAATTTTTTTTTTTCATAATTTATGCTGTTGCTTGCATTTTGCTTACTTCGTAAGTGAAAAATGTATTTGGTTTGGGGTTTTTCATTCCTAATTATTTTCTACATTCTAAGAAACCTTCAGGCAAAGATGAATGAAATTTTTTTGCTACTTTCTTTTCTGTATCAGGATCTATAGAGCTACATTGTGATGGTGACTTATGATTAGCAGCTCAGAGACATGATTTCCATTCTAAAGTACTTTTTTTGGTTAACATTTATACTTTTTTGACATTCACTTTAGCTAGCTGCATGGTTTTATGAACACTGGTAGTGTGAATAATTGATTCAGCACACAGAGAGCTTTATTTAACACATTTATTTCTTTAACAGGTATATTTTACATTTGTAGTTAACCTTCTTTGCACTAAAGGTTTATTACTTAAAAATGTAATTCCTTTGAAAAGTATTCAAATAAAAAGGTCTATTGCACCTTATTATGTATTTAGTTTGCAGTATGGAAAATGTCTTTTTAAAGATCTTTGAAAAATATTGGACCAAATTTTCTGTTGGTTTAAATTGGCCGTTTCATTTCCTAAGGGTCTCCTAGCAATACACTATCAATGTATAACAGAGTTATAGCAAAGGAAATCTATGTATTTTTAATGGGAGTTATACAATCTCTAATTTTGAGAATGGAAACGTGGCATCTATTAATTACCAATGTGTGTTTTGCACTTCAGGGCTTAGTTCATATATAACCTAGGAAGGAACGAACTCAAATTTCTTTCAATACCATGACAGTGTGAGGAAGGTGATGAACACTTTGGGAGGTAGCTATTTCTGAAATAATTTTTCCTATAAAATGATGATGAAGAGATAAGACTGTCAAAAAGCTGAGTAAAAAAAAAAAGCAATTCTTATTTTTCTAGGTGCTTTGAGAGGAATAAGGATGTTTGATAAATAAAATGTCTTCTTGTATTTGCAAAATGTAACTAAAATAAAGCACCACTTCTTTCTAGCTTAGTAACCTGAAACAAGTCACGGTTGTGGATGTGTCAGCAAACAAGTTCCATTCTATTCCAATTTGTGTACTCCGGATGTCTAATTTGCAGTGGTTGGATATTAGCAGCAACAACCTGAAAGATCTCCCAGAAGACATAGACAGGTAGTGTATGTTTTAATTAATTGACAGGCTTGTGAACTATAAAGCAAATCTGGAAAGTAACAAGCTTCCAAGGGACTCCATTAATGAAAAATCACATGAAAAATATCACATTTGGAAATGCATCATATAGTTTTGCACGGAAGCTTTACCATCATTATTGATGTACTAGGTCAGAGAACAGAAACTATATTTTCTAGCTCATTGATGGCAGATTGTGCCGTTAGTGCCTCTATTGTTCAGTTAACTAATTACATTTTCTGCCGCATTTATGATAATTTGTCATTGTTTCCGGGCATTGTTATCTGGGAAGTTCATGGGGCATACTCTGCCCCAGTCCCAGCTAAGGGGACTTACCATATGGAGTTGGCAGCAGTATCTCTCTGGAGGGTAGGCGGGGTGGAGAGAAAGATGAACTAAAGGATATTTAAGTCACTGAAAGAACCTGATAAACTTTAGCAGTAAAGCAGAAAAATATTGGTAAAATAAAAAAAAAAAAACATTGACAATCCTCCCCTTGTACTCTGAAGTATATATGCATGTGCACACGTATAGTCACTCTCTCAATTCAGAGATCCACTAGAACTAGTTTTAAAAAAAAAAATCATGCTGATCCCTTTAACTGGGACTTACTAGCTTGAGAAAGCACTTTTCTTATCCCTGGGCCAATTTATTCACTCTGGAGTCCTGTTGCAACTTGGTTTACAAAACTTTACATGGTCATAAGTAAAACAAAACAAATATTAACTAAGGTTTATTAAAAAAAAAAAATGGATTGTTTATTTATCTGGGAATAAAGATCCCTGAGGCAGAAGAAACTTCACATAGAACTCATTCAACCTTAAATTTTGCAAGACCTTTATTGCTGGGCAAAAAGACTTTTTGGGACATTGTGTAATCACAGATTTTTCTGACAGCAGGGCTGAAGTCTTAATTTGTATTAGTAATTCACATGTTCTAGCCACAACAGCATAAACCTTTTTTTCCAGGGGATCTGAGCAGAGATTTGATTAACTTCAAAGAGCTTCTAAGAGGGTATTTTTATTTTATGGAAGGATACCCACTCAACCTAAGGGTCATTTTTTCCGTGTAACCTGTATATATTTCTCTACCTCTTAAATATTCCTTTTCTACATTTTATCTTCTCCATTTCTTACTGAGTTGCCAGCCTTGATACTAAAGTATCATAATCAGACACCACAAAGTAAGATTTTCTTTAATTTGGGGTTTTGAATTTTGAACTGTTCGGGGCTCATGTGCATTCTGAAGACTAGAAAATGTCAGGATATCCATCCCCCCGCCACCAGAAAACTGATCCTCTTATTCAGACTCATGATTTCCGTGCCTGAAGTGTTTAAGAACCTCCATGAACTACCATGAAGCCTGTGATTAAAAAAGATGAGTTCACAGTAAACTGAATATCTTAATATCTTTCCCTGAATTCAAACAAACTATACAGGCCTGATAAGCAATAGCCTGCAACAGTGTTTTAGGAATGGGCCCTTCTGGTCAAATGAGACAAACTTGTTTGTTATGTTTTTCATCTTCTATTACAAGGAATAAATGTTCAGCCACAAATTACTATTGCATTAGGAAAAGCCAGGCAAAACAAAGCAAAAGAAGCCCAATGCCTTCCTTCACAATACATTGTCATTAAATTGATTTCAGTGGGACAACTTGAAGAGCCATATGACTAGGAGCTTGCCTTTGTCTTGCTCCCCACAGTACTAATTACTAGTGAAAAACAATAGCTGGGAATACACTGCCTAGCATGGGCGTATCTAGTTCATAGAAACCAGCATATAGGCAAAGATGTGAGCTGGTGACCCATATTTTTCATTAGTCCCACGATATACATGGGGCGGCTTTATATCATATTCTGTCAACATCATCTGTATGAAAGCACAGTAATGTTTGTAACATTTTATCTTGGGCATGCTTCTGAGTACTTGTCAGAGGTATGCTATTAGTGTCTATAATGTTGAACCATGACTGGAGCTTTCCATTAAAGTTGATGACAGTTTGTGAAATTGTGGTATGAGTAATTTTTGAGAAGCCAAAGATGGTATATATAATTGTTCTTCTTTTACACAAGATTAAGTCTGTATTGTTATTTTGGTTAGATGCTCCTGTCTGAAATAAATATTTTAAGTTATCTTTATATTTTACATTTTTACAGGTTAGATCAACTGCAGACGCTTCTCCTACAGAAAAACAAGTTAACTTACCTTCCACGAGCTCTGGTCAATATGCCAAAGCTCAGTTTGTTAGTTGTCAGTGGTGATGACCTGGTTGAGATACCCACAGCCGTCTGTGAGTCAACCACAGGTTTAAAGTAAGTAAAAGTGAGAAAGAAACGAATATCTTAAGAAGATAAGCTAGATGCATGCAGGAGAAATACTTTCACAAGCATCAGTTTCTACCATACCTGGTGGTCAAATTCTGATCCAATATATATCAGAGCCCTTAAGGAGATATTAGAGAGATTGGAAATTGCAGAGGAGCCGCAGCTTTCTGATTTTCATTGGCCTGTTTCCCACATTGTGCATCTGTATGCCTAAACTGCTATTCTTGTGTAGACTTGGTCATAGTAGCTCTAACTCTGGAGTCACAGAACCATACCCCAGAGTGGGGCCAGTAGTCTGGTAGTTAGCTGTTGATAAGCTCAGTGCTGTCAAAAGTATGCTGCTGGGAGTGGGAGACATGGCTAGTTAAAAGGATAATAGCGTCACATGAGGTTAGTAGTTCATATGTTCTTTGTTGTGAAACAGCACCTTGTTGCTGCATGCAGTATAAGACTAAAAGGCCTTTTAGTCTGCAATTACAATGATCTTGCATTTCTGCAGACAATGTTCAGGTTTTTGATTATGAAACCATTTGAGGCTCTATACTGGGTCTGGCTGGGATGGAGTTAACTTTCCCAATAGCAGACCTTATAGTGCTGGGCTTTGTATTTGTGTCTAGAATGGCGCTGAAAACACACCAAGGTTTTTGACTACTGTTGAGGAGTGCTTGCACAGTATCAAGGCTCCAGCCCTCCCCCAAAAAGATCAGTAGGCTGAGGATGAGCAACAGGTTGGGAGGGGACATAGCTGGGGCAGCTGGCTCAAACTGATCAAAGGGATATTCCATAATATATGACATCATGTTCAGCAATAAAAGCTAACAGAAAGGAGAAGGGAAGTGGGTCATTTGTTATTAAGGTGTTTGTCTGCCAAAACAACTGCTACACATACTGAGTCCCTGCTTCCCAGTAAGGGGCTGGACATTGCCTGTTGATGAGAAGTAAAGAATAATTTTTTTTTTTTTTTTTGCTTTGCTTTGCTTACACACATGGCTTTTGCTTTTCTTCATTAAGTTGTCTTTATCTCAACCTATGAGTTCTTCATCTTATATATTCCCCCTGTCCTGCTGAGGAGGCGGAGTGAGAGAGCTTCTTGGTGGGCGCCTAGCCAGCCAAGGTCAACTGACCAGAGACTCACAGTAATTAATGAGATTTTAAAAAGCCGTATGATTTGGTGGAACATTTGTTCTTTTGGAAGTAACAATTTTATTGACTTTTTTCCTTCTTGGAGTGGCAATATGATCAGAGATATTCAGAATGCTGTGCATGTAATTTGCACATTATGTAAGTTGTTTAAGTAACTGTCTACTTTTTCACCAGCCATGTGTAGCTTTAGGAAATTTGCAAATACGACATAATACACATCCAGTCATGCATTGTAAAAGAGAAGTAACATAACAACAATCAAAAAATGGAGAGTGAAGTGTCAGCGAAGTGTCAGTGAAGTGTCAGTGAAATTGTTAGTGAAGTGATACTGGCAAAATTCCAGATTGCTAGGCAATGTTGTTAGGATGGAGTTCATACTGCTCATTAACAGATATGAAAGATATGAGTGTAGTCTGTCAGACATTCCATTATCCCTGGAAGCGTTCAAAAAATGGGTAGACGTAGCACTTCAGGACATGGTTTAGTCTAGTCTACCCTTAATTGGTTTAGTGTGGACGTGGTAACATTAGGTTAATGGTTGGACTGGATGATCTTAAAGGTCTTTTACAACCTAAACGATTCTATGATTCTATGATTCTAAAGAAATATACCTGTTATTGCAAAGAATGATTTATGTAGATAGGTGAAAAGAAAGAGATAAATCTGATCATTTTTATACTGAAAGTGGAGTATAGAGAAGGTGCCATTTGAAATCTTTATTTCTAATAATAGATGGATCCTAACAATGCCATAATACCAAAATTGAGCAAATGTTCTTTACATTTCCCCTTCTGGCTGTAATAGGAACTTCTAAAATGTCATACATGTTGGCCAGTGATGTTCAGAAGCCTGTTGCATATATTCTTGTGTTAATTTCTCTGTAGATTCATAAGTCTCAAGGACAGTCCAGTTGAAACTATCGTATGTGAAGACACTGAAGAAATTATACAAAGTGAACGTGAACGGGAGCAATTTGAGAAAGAGTTTATGAAAGCATACATTGAAGACCTAAAGGAAAGGGGTATGTGTTAACTTGCAGTAAACTTCTTGCTATCTTGGATATAAATGCAGACACACATTGGGAACATTAATTTTTAAGAGTACAAGCAATGTACCCTTAAACTGTTATATTCTGTTATGGTATTAAATAAGACTGAAAGTGAAAATGTTGAATGTGTTTGGTTAAAGGTTTGGGTGCTAACTAAAACACTTGATATTGAACAAATGTATACAAAATTAATGGTATGTTTGTACATGCATTAACCCTAATTCAATGATAATGTATGCAATGATTATCCTGATTCTCCAGATTTACTTACCTCTCATGGGATTAGCATTAGTGATTTTGAATTCCTGCAGAAGTGCTTCTCCTCCTCAAAAACAAACACAGTGTATATATAAGATGCCCTTTGCATTGCATAGAACATTCTTTAACAGTGTATCTGTATCAATGTACTAATTGTTTAACCACTGTAAAATTATTGTAGTAAAATCACTGCATTTGTCTTTATTGCACAGCACCTGAAAGTTTACATATGACTTTATTTTGCTATTCTGTCTTATATTTACCGTAATTAAGTAACTGTCAATCTCTTGAGTCTTGTTTAGTAAAACATGTTAGAAAACAAAGGGAAAATTTCCTGTGAGCCAAAATACCCTTATAGACTCTGTTTAAATCCCTTTCAGAGTTTGTGTGTAGAAATGAATTTTTGTGGAATGAATCTTATGATATCTTTTCATTCCTTGCATTTCATGGAAGTGGTCTGTATAGTGGTACTACAAGACCTCATAAAAATGTAAAGAAAGGCCACAGAATGTGGCTGTAGCATACTTTTCATGTTCTGATACTGTTCTTTTGTAACTGAACATCCATAAGCTGCACATTTGAGAATTCAAGCCATCTACTTCTAAAGTGAAGTCTGCTATAAAAGTGCCAGATTCTAATAATGGTAGCAACAGTGGTTAGAATGGAGAGAAGGAATGGAGGAAAAACTGGGATCATAACTTGGCTTTAGAGATACTCATGAAATATGTAGTGATGGATTTGTATTTATATACTTATGAAATGTGGAGTCTAGGATAATGGCTGTCAAGCTGCCTGAAACCTGCATTTAGCCTGCATAGGCCAGCTTTATACTCCTTTGGGGCAAAGCAGGTCAGGGATACACTTTTCTGCCTTCCTAGACAAAACTTACCTCCATGCTTTTTATGATGAGGTCAGATTATGAATCATTGTTGGATTTCCTGCTTCTGAAATCTTGTGTTACCCATTATGCCGATACCTGATTTTGAAAAGCAGACTGGAAAAGGAGTTGCTTCTGTATAATATGAGCCAGCAGAATTTCTGAAAGATAACACAGAGATAATTTGCAGAGTACCTTTGAAATAAACCCAAACCTAGCTGTTTCTAGCTAAGGGCTCCATTTATTTGTGCTGGATTATATAGCTGAAGTATGAGATGTATTTCTTTTTTCTCTTTTCACAGATTCTACTCCTTCCTATACTACGAAAGTATTGCTCAGTCTTCAGCTCTGAAGATCAAAAATCTCTAAATCACTAGTTAATATCAGAATAGCTCTATTTTTATCTGCCTGAATAGAACACCCTGGAAATCACAGATGGCAAGAAGCACTTCAAAATCATTATGAATTTTTTTATTTGTTACTGTAATTGCTCTCAGTAACTACAGATAAAACAAAGAGCAGTAGAACCTTCATAAGATGCTGTTTCACCTTTTAAATCAACATATTTATTTTCAAGTCCACAACAACAGCCACTAATTTACATATAGACCTGCTGAACATAAATATTCACTGTAATGAAATATACACAGACATAGATGCCCTCAGGATGAAGATGTCATACATTGTAGCTGAAACAGTGGAACATATATCATCATCTTAAAAAGAGATTTGATTTTATAAAAGGGGATAGATTATTTAGAAAATGAAAGTGATCTTTTGTATTCTTAAGACCAAATAACACATTTAGTTCTTTACAATATTTAAAGTGTGAACACATACACAGTTGTTTGCATTTACTTTCTGTTCTCGAAGGAAATTGTCCTGCTCGGGATTTTCAGTTTAGATAAGTTTCCACAACTTTATATATACAAACTGTAGGAATTCTGCTGCTTTTATCAAGCATATTATGGGCTTTTACCTGTTCGCAAATTCAAGTACCAACATGACTGACACTTCTATGCTAAGCAGTCTTATAACATAACATTGTATTAAATAAGATTTTAAAGACTAAGCAGGGTGCATGAGCACTGTCAGCAAAATCATGATAAAGGTATTCTATTAATGGATTCAGATTACAGGATTTTGTGGACATTTATTGGAATTTTCCAAGTTGTATAAAAATGAGTTTGCTGGATTGAAAGTTATATTGCCTGCTATTTAATAATCTGTTTACATATAATTATGTAAGTGTATATAATGTAGAATTTCAGAAACCTAGTTTTACATATATTTTTGTTTATTAAATCAATACATTTTAATCTAAAAAGATAAGACTGAGACTTTAGACTCAAAATAGAGAATTTAAATACTCTTAAACTTATGAGTGCAGTTAGGGGAAATGATATTTATGTCTTGCTTTTTTATTATAGATAAGCTATGTCCAGTTTTCTGCAGTAGACTGCCACTTAAGTCATGCATATTTAAAAAGCAAAGCACAAAGGATGTGCTTCTCAAGACTTCCATACTGCTTTTGATGTTTTCTTTCCTTTTAACTGTTTAACATTCATTCTGTTGAAAGAAGAAAATTTGTAAATACTAAGTGTGACATTTATTCCAGTCACAAACTTCCGCAGTTATATTGTTATAAAAAATGAAACCCTCTCCATTTGGTCGCTAGGTGTTAATGCTGATTTTAAGCAAATCCTGGAACAAAAAGAAAGTTTCAAAAGACTCCAGAAAATCTTGACATTGATCTGAAACAGAATAATGGAAGATCTGAAATGTTTTTTTTTTTATTATGAAGATATTGAAATATGATAAAATAGTGGCAATCAAAGTGAGCTTATAGAAATCAGTCTATCTGAAAGTATCCTACCAAACTTTCTTTTAATGAAATTATAAATTTGGTTGGTTAGGTATTAATATTGATGTAATAAACTTCTGTAAGACATCTGACTTGGCATTGCTTGAAATTCTATTTCTAGAGTTCTACTGTAGTCTAATATGTTCCACTGGAAATCATAGGAATGGAAAGCACAACTGCTGTGTTTATAGAATGGAGATGTCCATTATAAGAGTTGTAACTTTAAGAAAAACTAGGGGTGTGAACATAATTAACTAAACAAAAGTTCCCAGTGCAAATTCTAGTGTTAGAATTGTTGTATATATAATCAGAAGATAACTGAATAGAGAAGTTGCATTAGTACTTATTTAGCATTGCTGCTAATCTTACTTGAAAGATTTCTGCTGTTCACAGATAAAAGTGATGCAGACAAACTGGAGAACATTCAGACAAAAAGCAATAGCATAAATAGAAAGCATGCATTTTTAAGTTCATTGAACAGTGAACAAGTCCATGTGCTTGTCAATTTTTACCAATGAAAAATCACAGTCTGGAAACAGGATTTTTTGCTGCAGCAAACTTAAGGCAGAAGACTAACACTTGAATTCACAGATTTGAACTAGAAAAAAAAGGCCTGTTTTTCAGTAAGAGTAACCATGGGACAACTCACAAAACACTGATAAATTCTCAATCACTAACAATCTTTAAGTCCAGGTTAACATCTTTGTTAAAAAATTGCTGTAACAATTAAGCATGAAAAATGCAAGGTCAGTGGTGCAGAGAATAAAACTAGTGTTCCCCAACTTGACTTTGGACCTCTGTGAATCTAATTTTCATAGAATCACAGAGTAGTTTTTGTTGGAAGCGATCTTCAAATATCATCTAGCCCAACTCCTCTGCCAAAGGGCAGTGACATAGAATCATAGAATCATAGAATCGTTTAGGTTGGAAAAGACCTTTAAGATCATTCAGTCCAACCATTAACCTAACATTACCAAGTCCACCACTAAACCAATTAAGGGTAGAGGACATCTTTCACTAGATCACGTTTTTCAAAGCCCTATTCAACCTGTCCTTGAATACTTCCCATGATGGAGCATCCACAACTTCTCCAGGAAACCTGTTGCAGTGTCTCACCACCCCCATCATAAAGAATTTCTTCCTTATATCCAATCTACATGTACCGTCTTTCAGTTTAAAACCATTGTCCCTTGTCCTTTCAGTACAGACCCTGGTAAAAAAACCTTTCTCTATCTTTCTCATAAGGCCCCGTTATATATTGAAAAGCTGCAATAAGGTCTCCACAGAGCTTTCTTTTCTCCACGCTGAACAACCCCAACTCTTTCAGCCTTTCTTCATAGGAGAGGTGCTCCAGCCTTCTGGTAATTTTCATGGCCCTCCTCTGGACCCACTCTAACAGGTCTGTGTCTTTCTTGTGCTGAGGACCCCAGATCTGGACACAGTACTCCAGGTGGGGTCTCATGAGAGCAGGGCAGAGGGGGAGAATCACCTCCCTCGACCTGCTGCCCACACTGCTTCTGATGCAGGATACAACTGGCTTTCTGGGGTGCAAGTGCACATTGCTGGCTCATGTCCAATTTTTCGTCCACCAGTATCCCCAAGTACTTCCCTGCAGGGCTGAGCGCTTTTATTCCTAGCTCTTGTAGAATATTAATTCCTAAAATCTTATCCACAGAAAGAAAGAATTATTTTTGTTACAGAATTTGTCAAGTACCTCTGTTTCAGGGGAAGATGGTGTACATGTACAACTGTCTCCATTACACCTAAGATGTCCAGTGGGTGATGTCAGCTATAACTGAAAGTCCTAATTTCAGCATAGCTGCATTTGACTTCTATGCCTTGTACAGCAAAAATACTGTAAGAACATACTCATCACATGCTGTTAAATATAATTTTATTAGTGTTATCCGCTGCATTACAAAATCTGTGTGTCAAAAGACATCTCATTTTGAATTTGGTCTAATTTTATTGGGTTTCTACTCAACTTGGTTTACTAGTAATTTTACTTTAAAATCTTATCTTTCACTAAAAAACAACACTTCCTGAGAAGAGAATTCTGTTATTGGCATGTTGCATACATAAAAATTTGAAAGTGAATAATTTTATGAATGAAAGGAATTGTGTGTACTAATGGCAATTTATGCTGTTTTCAAGCTTCTGATGTCAGATACTTAGATACCTAGAAGAAAGCAATGTGTTTTTTCTTCTGAGCTGCAAAGTCAACATGCTTGTGTTGTGTACAGCATTTTTATTGGCTGTGGGTATGTCGTGATTTAGCCCCAGCCAGCAACTAAGCACCACGCAGCTGCTCGCTCACTCCCCCTACACCGATGGGATGGGATGGGGGAGAGAATAGGAGGAGTAAGAGTGAGAAAAACTCCTGGGATGAGATAAGAACAGTTTAATAATTGAAATACAGTAAAATAGTAATGATAATAATAACAATACAGTAATGATGATGATGATGATGATAATGATGATGATGATGATGATGATGATGATGATGATAATAACAATAATAATAATAATAATAATAATAATAATAATAATAATAATAATATACAAAGCAAGTGGTGAACAATGCAATTGCTCACTACCTGCCGACCGATACCCAGACAGTTCCTGGGCAGCGATTGCTGCTCCCCAGCCAACCGCTCCCCAGCTTATATACTGAGCATGATGTCATATGGAGTGGAATAGCCCTTTGGTCAGTTTGGATCAACTATTCTGGCTGTGCCCCCTCCCAGTTTCTTGTGCACCTGGCAGAGCATGGGAAGCTGAAAAGTCCTTGACTAGCATAAGCAGTACTTAGCAACAACTAAAACGTCAGTGTGTTATCAGCATTCTTCTCATCCTAAATCCAAACCACAGCACTATGGCAGCTACTAGGAAGAAAATTAACACTATCCCAGCCAAAACCAGGACAGGGTAGCTGCCAAATACTACAATTCCTAAAACTCAACACTTTCCTTCTGCTTTGCAAGTAGCCACTATTCAAAACCAGCAAGGCTGGGAGCAATTGAAATGTGTTATAGAACACTCACTGGCTCAATGTGCAAAAGTAAATCAGATAATTACTTTTCATTGTGTTCCTTTTCCTTGTTCTGTAATGTTTTGGCCTTGTTTTTAAGGATAGCAAAGTATAAGCTAGGAGGATGAACTTATAATGAAAACAAATAACCTGAAATTTAATGAATGAGTACATAGGAATAATACAGTCTTGCATCAGATATTGTCTAAAATTCACAGTTAATGCGGGACAATATATTCTGTGTTTCCCCTTGAACATTTACACACCATCGGAACAGTTTTACTGTGTTTATTTTCTGCAAAGGAAGCATTGAGCCAAAATGATAAATAGGGAAGGCTTTTTTCTTGATGATGTGACTTAATTTCAGTAGCCGCTAAGTCCTCGTCTGTGGAGGATTTCTGTAGAGATTAGCCCCTGCTTCACAGAGGATGGGAGGAGAATGGAAAGTAGGATTTTTTTTTTTTTTCTGATTTTAAGGCTCATTTGAACTAGTCCTAATAAATAGAAGAAATGTAACTCAGCATAAGTCTGGTTATGTAGCTCTCAGGTAACCCTTCTATCTGTTGAGCTGTTCAGGAAGAGTCTCCTCTCTTTTCAATAGCTTAATCTGATACTTGGGCTGATTCCAGCTGTGACTATATTCTATCCTACAGCTTGCTCTCTTCTTCACTTCACTGGTCCATTAACAGCTATGGTTGTTGCCTAGTCTAAATAGGGGATCTGCATGGTGTTTTCATTATGTGCTGACTGGTATTAATATGAAAGGATCATTACTATCTCTTACCTCTCCCTGGAACTTCCTGTTTTCTTGTTGCCAACTGCAACATAACTACTTGAGGTTTAGCAAAAACTTAGTAAAGATGCATTTTATGTCTAAAAAGCAATTACATCTTAAAACTATTGCCTCTGCTATGTTCAGATCTTCTATTTTCCACTAATGCTGCCAGCCTTTTCCTAAAATCAACAGTGACATTTGTAAAGCAATTACATTAGCTGTCAAAACATGGTGAATAGATCTGTAAAGAAGGATATCAGCCTAGAGAACTAAAAATCAGTTTTAGGGTATACAAGAGCAACGTTTGAATCCAGATTTACACGTACAAGATTACATTTTCTTTTTCATTCATTACACAGGTCCAGAGAAGTTGAGGCTGAGTCAGCCTTTGGCCCTGTGTATTATGTAATGACTTAAAACAATATGTTTAGAAAAAACAATGTCTTATACTGTAGGGCCTTACACTGATAAATGCATGTGGTGCTCCTCTGAGCTTCTGAAGCTGCTGTCTGTGCCTGGGATGTGTCAGATTTTTTGTGTGTACACTTGTTGCAGTGTTTTGCACAGAATAATACCACAACGTATTTCTTTCAGACTTTCTACAGGTTTATGAATGGCATTGAAGGTTATTCAATGTTTCATTCTTATTCTGTGTTTGCTCGTTTAAAAATTGCAATGTTATGTCACCTGTGGCATCTGTATAACTTTCTGTCAAGATAAATATTTGAAAATATGTTGATCCCAGGTCTGTTGTGGTGCTGCCCTGGCCACAGGGAGGTAGGGCAGGTCAGGTCTCTGCTCTGAGCACATTCAGAGAAGAGGGGTTCAGTGGTTAGACGTTGGCAACTGCAGGAACCACAAGTGGCAACACTTAAACAACCAGGTAGCTAAAAGAGATTGAACTTTCAATTTTTTTAAAATGTAAATCTGGTTTTGTTTTTACATTTTTAAAAGGTTCATATCACCAGGGCTCCTTTCTTTATAGCTATGGGAACTGGACATCAAAACACATGTTGGCATTTTAAGGTAGCACATGATTTCAGGAATGAGGGTTTAAAGAAAGCAATGGTATTGTAGTTGCAATAAAGTGACCACTGACAATACCGTGATATGGATGAAAATGATCAGGATATATCTGCTTTTATGCTCTAAGTAAGCTTGGCCGTATGTTGGAAGGTCTTACTATAGGAAAGCTTCTGCCCAGAAGATGTCCTGTAGTTCCTTTTCCTCTTACTTTGGACTAGTGTAAGGTTATTCTGTATTAAGCCAAACTATCTGGAGGTTTTAGGTTCAGGGTGAATGGGGAAAGACTTCAGGACCCTGTTTCACCTGTCTTTAAATTTCGTACTTTTTCTTTCACTCTCTTATTTATCTAACAATTAAAAAATCAGAAGTTCATATTAGAAATCTCTCCTACAAATTGAAAAAAAAAAAAGGCATGTAATTTTCAAGAGCTTGTTGGCTACCTGGTACTGACAATCAACTGCTAAACTGGGTTGTCCCTGAATCAGTTGCAGTAATTAGCATTTAGCACATACTATGTGTATAACACGTGCTGGCATCCTGGTTAGAAGTTCTTAACAGAGAACACTATATCCTGGATGAGGGGATTCATTTATATCCCTTTTCTTTCCTGCCTGTCTGTCACTTAATGCTCTAAGTATGATACTAAATTGACACTCTGATATTTGCTAGTTAACCATTCCTTGGTTTGTTAAAAACATGTTACATGTTAAAAACATGTTACACGTTAAAAACATGTTACATGTTTCATCCCAGGGCACATCACAAACTAGCAGGAAGACTCCTGCTCTACCTGAAGCCTTGCAGCAGTGGGACAGGTTTGCTGCCCTCAAAGCTGAGGAGGAGATGGGTGTGCTTTAAACTGAAGCAACCAGGATGACTAACTCTGAACCATGCAGGATAACCTGGAGGAAGTAGCGAGTGATAGTGGTGGGCAGCTCTCCGCTGCAGGGAGTTGAGGCACTCACCTGCCAACCTGACCTGTTTTCCAAAGAATTTTGCTGCTTCCTGGGGACGTGGATCCAGGATGTTGTGGAGAGACTGTTAAAGCCTTTCCCACTGTCTATTACCCCCTGCTCTTCTCCCATGTGGACATGTGTGATACTACCAGGGACAACCTCAATAGTATCAAAAGTAACTACAGAGTTCTGGGGGTGAGAGTTAGAGTTAGGGGACCCAGGTGGTGTTCCTCTCAATCATGCTGGTAAGGGGAAAGGGCTGACTACATGTTAATGGTTGCAGAACTGGCATCACCAGCTGGGTTTGGTTTCTGTGACCATGGGACCCTGTCTGAGGATAAGCTTCTGCTTGGGAGTGATGGGATCCACCTAACTAAATACAGCAAAGGTATCTTTTCAGCAGGGTCGTTGGCCTGGTAAGAAGAGCTTTAAACCACAAATGACAGGAGAGGGAGAGAGTTACCAGCAGCCCTGTAAAGGAGTGATCAACAACATTGACATACAAAGAACTGGAGTGATGTGGGTGAAAGGGAGCAACATCCACAAGACAGGGCTCAAGCATTTGCATATAAGCAAGGAAGTGCCTGCAAGGAAGTGTCTACAAGGCACTGTTATGGGGAAACCTCCCAGACTGTTTCTGGGAAATCAGCATGCTGGGGTGTCTCTTTGAAATTTCTGCACACTAATACACACAGCACAGGGGATAAACATGAGGAATTAGAAATCTGTGTGCAGTTGCAGGGCTGTGATCTTGTTGCGGTCATGAGGATGTGGTGAGATGGCTTGTGTGACTGGAGTGCTGCAATGGAAGAATTCAAGCTCTTTAGGAAGGACAGCCTGGAAAAATGAGGAGGTGGAGCTGTCCCTTATGTGAGAGAATAGCTGGAATGCACGAATATCTCCCTGGGGATGGACAAGGAGCCAACAGAGAGCTTATGGGTAAGGATTAATAAGTACACCAATATGAGTGATACTGTAGTGGGTGTCTGCTACAGGCCACCTGATCAGGAGGAACAAGTTCATGAGGTCTTCTACAGACAGCTAGAAAAAGCCTCATGTTAGCAGGCCCTGGTCCTTGTGGAAGACTTCAGCCACCCCAATTTCTGCTGGATTGACAAGACATTAGGGCATAAACAATCCAGGAGCTTCCTGGAGAAAATCAATGAAAACTTCCTGATTGAAATGATAGAGGGGCCAGCTAGGAGAGGTGTTCTGCTGGACCTCATACTCACAAACAGGCAAGTGCTTTCTGGGGACGTGAAGGCTGAAATCAGCCTTGGCTACAGTGACTATGAGATGCTGGAGTTTGGGATCCTGAGAGAAGAGGGAACAGAGTAAAAAGCAAGATCACAACTCTGGGCTTCAGGAGAGCAGACTTTGGTCTCTGCAGGAATGTGCTTGAAAGTGTCCCATGGGATAAAGCATTGAAATAAACAAGGGGCCAAGAAAGCTGGTTGATCTCCAAGTTGACCTCCTTGAAGCTCAGAAGCAGTTCATGCCAGTGAGCAAGAAGTCCAGTAAAAATGCCAGGATGCCTCTGTGGGTGAACAATATGCTCCTGGCAAAACTCAAAGACAAACAAGAAGTATACAGAAGGTGGAAGCAGGGGGAGGTAACCTGGGAGGAATAATGAGATGCTATCCAAGCACGCAGAAAAAGGCATGGCTAGGAAGGCCAAAACCCACCTGGAGTTGTAACTGGCAGGGAATGTCAAGGGTAACAGGAAGAGCTTCTATAAATACGTAAATGGCAAAGGAAAGACTAGGTAATATGTGGGCCCACTGCTGAATAGGGTGGGGACCTTTACACAGGACAGGGAAAAGGCTGAGGTGATGAATGCAGGGGGAAAGGTTGGAACAAGGAAGATGCACCCTTGGTGGATGAGGATCAGGTCAGGGAATATTTCAACAAACTGGACATGCCTAAGTACATGGGCACTGATGGGATGCACCCATGAGCGCTGAGGGAGCTGGCTGATGTCTTTGCAAGGCCACTCTCAATAATCTTTTATCAAACATGGTGACTGGGAGAAGTGCCTGATGAATGGCAGAAAGCAAATGTTGCTTTAATCTTCAAGAAGGGCAAGAAGGATGACTCAGGAAACTACAGGTCAGTCAGCCTCATCTTGAACCCTGGAAAGGTGATGGAACAGCTCATCCTAGAAACCTTTTCTAGGCATGTTAAGGACAAGAAAATCATCAGGAGCTGTCAGAATGGGTTCACCAAGAGGAAGCCACACCTGACCAACTTGATAAACTTCTACATTGAAATCACTGGCCTGGTAGATGATGGGAGAGGCGTGGATATTGTCTACTTGAACTTCAGTAAGGTCTCTGACATTGGCTGCTATAAGATCCTCATAGGCAAGCTGTTGACATATGGGCTGGATGAACAGACAGTGAGGTGGACTGAAAACTGGCTGAATGGTCAGGCCCAGAGGGTAATGATCAGCAGTGCAAAGTCTAATTGGAGGCCAGTAACAAGCAGTGTACCCCAGGGGTCAATACTCGGGCTGATGTTGTTTAACATCTTCATTGATGATCTGGATGGTGGGACAGAGTGTACCCTCAGCAAGTTTGGTGGCGACATAAAATTGGGAGGAATGGCTGATACACTAGAGGGTTGTGCTGCCATCCAGAGGGACTTCAATGGGCTGGAGAAATGAGCTGGAGAAATGGTATGACAGGAACCTCAAGAAGTTCAACAAGGAGAAGCGTAAAGTTCTGCACCTGGGGAGGAACAACCTCATGTACCAGTACAGGCTGGGGGCTGCCAAGCCAGAAAACAGCTCTGCAGAAACTACCCTGGGGGTACTGGTAGACACCAAGCTGAACATGAGTCAGAAAACTGCCCTTGCCACAAGAAAGCAGGGCTAATGTTATCCTGGGCTACATTAAGAGGAGTCTTGCAACAGGTCCAGGGGGGTGATCCTTCCCCTTTCCTTGGCACTGGTGAGATCACACCTGGAGTATTGTGTCCAGGTCTGGGCTTGCCATTATAAGAGTGGTATGAACATGTTGGAAAGCATCCAATGAATGGTCACTAAAATGGTTAAGGGACTGAAGCATCTCTCCTATAAGGCAAGGCTGGGACTGTTCAGCCTGGAGAAGAGACGGCTCAAGGGGATTTTATCAATGTATATGAATAGCTGAAGGGAGGGTGCAAATGAGATGGAACCAGGCTCTTTTCAGTGGTGTCCAGCAACAGGACAAGAAGCAGTGGGCACAAACTGAAACACAGGAGATTCTTCCCGAACATCAGGAAACACTATTTTACTATAAGGGTTAATAAGCACTGGTACAGGTTGCCCAGAGAGATGGTAGAGTCTCCATCCTTGGGACATATTCAAAAACTTTCTGGATGTAGTCAAGGGCTATCTACTCTAGATTACCCTGCTTGAGCATGGGTGTTGGACCAGGTGATGCCTAGAGGTCCCTTCCATCTTCAGCCATTCTGTGACCCAGGGACAGGACAGGTGTCCTGAAAGCTGCTTTGTTTCTTGTGGTTGATTCCAGCTGTAATGTTTCAGCACTACTGAAAGTTTGCTTGTACGGTCTGGGTGCAGGTTGAGTATGACAGATTTAACAGAAGAGTGTTATCTGCTGTGTTGTCAACTCTGACAGTTTGAGTGTAAATCCTGACTGAATATTTCTATAATGCAGTAGTGTTCAGGAGAACTAGACTAAAATAGTATCTTAAGTCATGAGTGAATACTGCCTGACATTCATCATCATTTGTGGATATTACAAGGTACTTCAATAAACAGAGCAATTTGCTCTATGCTAGAACTACTTCCCTCTATATCTGCAGAAATGAGTATTGCTGTACTGTGCATCAGATCTTTGGATTAATATGTGTGGGTCTCATAAGGAAATTCAGCAGATGTTTGCAATGATGCTGTCATTTTGTGCCCTGTGGGAAAGTTTCAGGGCTCTGTTGTGTACCCCTTGGTGCAGCATCATAAGGGCCTGTACAGCCCTGGGTTTCCTGTTAAAGCATGACCTCTGGACTAGGTTTTACTTGCTGTTCGCCTAGACTGGTGGAAACTGCACAGTAAATGGCCAAATGTCCTGTATTTTACAATACTCCCTTCTTCCTCATTAGTACAGGGCTTTCCAGTAAATGTAGTGAACAAGTGTCTAAGTGGACAGTTGGTTTGGTGTGGTTGGAGGCTACAGCTTTTGTTAGAGCTTGTTGCTTTTGGTGTTAAAAAAAAACCCAAACAACAAATCTACAACCTCTTGGCTGTGTTTAAAATCCAATCTGAAATATGAGGAACACTGACAGGCTCAGGTCAGTATGGAATGTCATTTTAAATATAAAAGGGTAAGTAAAGGGGAGAACAATTTCAGAGGAAATCTCTGAAGGCACTAACAAGATATCCTTGTCAGAGTTTGACAGTCATTTCTTTTCGTGGTGGTGTCAGCATAATTAGTTCTTCATATTGCTTTCTACCCCCTCAGGGAACTGATGTGGATTAAGTTTTTTGTGGGTTATTTTTAATTCAGATCAGATCCTCAGTCTGTTTGACTATCTACTATCACAAAGGAGCTTAGGAAAACATGTCCTCTGAAAAGAAACTGCAGCATTACCTCTGAAATAAATGTTCACCAAACTACAACCTTGCTGCATTAGCAACCAGGTTGTGAAGGAGTTTTAGGTTATCTAGTTAGACCTGGCTCCTGATGTTGTGTGATCTATTTAAAATCAATGTAACAGATACACATGGGAAGTGCCACTGTGAACTATCAGAATAACAATTGTAATTGGCACCTCTGTAATATGGGAATAGGAATGCACGCTGGAAAACAAAATGTCAGCCACATCTGTGGTACTTAAGTATTGTGTTTTACATGCAATCTTCTGGGAATTGTACTCCATCTCTCATGCTCTTGTGCAGTCCCTAATTTCAAGGGCTTTTATGTCTGGTTGATTGTTTTACTTCCTTTCTTCAGAAGCTCACAATGAATTCTTCATGACCTATTTAAAACCCATATGGACGTAAAAATACGAGAAACAAAGAAAACCCAAGACACACTAACCACTGCCTAAGCAATGATAGCTCTGAAAAGAATTCACTGATCATTCCTGTACTTGTTTTGGGGGGAGTTAAACATTTCTGTAGCAGTTTTCCATCAGAACTTTTAATTTAATCAAAACTGATTTTACAGAATATGTGTGGGGAAAACTGGTGAATATTCTTGTGTCCTCAACATTTTTTTTAATAAGCTCAAGGCTTTAATTTTGAGTACAGCATCAAGGGTCAGCTGATTGGAAGGAAACACTGATATGTATGCACTTTCAAATCATGCTTCAATGTGTTACCACAATCCAAAGTGCAAGGGTTATTTTTTTTAAGACCTTCCAGTTTTATAGCATTTTTCTCCTGTTTTATTTTCTGAATCTCTAGGAGGCAATATGAGATATTTGCAGGACAAATGATGTGATTGGAGAGGGAAGCTTGAGGCTTTGGGAGAGGGAAAGTCCAAAAAGGTTGCAAAACTCAGGTATTTCTCTTGGTGTTTCTCAATGAAATGAGTAGCCTTCTATTGTCTGGAAGGCATGACTGTACAGTTCAGTATTTTGGAAAGGTTTTAATTTATATTGGTACATTACATGGGTATGAGGCTTCAAAGTTTTCACTTGGTTTGGGGGCAGCTGTTGTTTTAGTTAGCTGTAAATGTTAGAGAAATAATCGCTCATGATACATGAGGGAGGAGTTTTGGAACGTATCAGAAATTTACATCTTTACCCATGACTAACTTTTCATTTAAAAATGTATTGTGACTTCTAGCAACTGTAGTTGGAACCATTTCCTTTTTCAGTCTCTTTGGATATAATTTCCTTGGGAAACTGGGAAAAACAGTCCAGTCTTTATTCTGATACAAGAGTGGAAGTTTTTGCTGGGATCTGTTCCTTGAAAAATGCTGGAAGGCTGTAGTACCTATGACCTGCCACTCTTATTAGTATTGCAATACATAAACAGGTGTGTTCTTCCAAGTCCAAAGAATTCTGAGCCCATACTGGCATACATCAAAAAGCTTTTTAATTTAAAAGGCACACTGGAATTTGGGTTTGAGTTATGCACTTCTTTCCTCCCTATAATTGCTCTGGCTAAGTTGTCACATTTCTGTTTAGAAGTGGATTATTTTTCTAGCTCTTCAGCTTCATGTCTTATTTAGGTCTTTTCAAATGTGAGCACATTTTTTATTTTTCTAACTTACTAACAAAGGTAGTTTTTATGAAAACTGAACCCAATAATAAAGGAACAAAAGCAACAGCTTAATAAAGGCTAGATGAGCTACTGTATTTTGAAGCTGTGTTGGCTATTTCAGTCAAGGTTAGTCCTTATCAAAACCCTTTATCAGATATGTTTTTTCCTTGTTTTACCTTTTTGGCATGCCTTACCCTACATTGCACCCTTACCTTATTCCTTGCATATTATGTAGCTTCAAAATACATGTGAATTTAAGAAAAATAATCTTTTTTTTTTTTTTTGAGTTGTTTAATGTTTTTAGTCTCTAACTTGCAACATTAGATACATTTCAAAAACAAAACCTGACATAAAATTATTTGTTAAACAGCTCCCTGGACAAATGTTTTTTGTTCATTCTGACCAAAAGGAGCATCCTGGCAGCCTCTGTCCAGATGCAGTAACAACTGTGGCAAAAATTAATATGCAGACAGCTAATTAGAATTTGGTTTTATCTGGCTATTTCTGTAGGTAAAATTTCAGCATCTGTTGGTAAATAACAAGGACTGACTAGCTAGAAGAAGTGCTGCAGTGCGGGTACAGTAGAGGTTGTAGTACCCGTGCGGTTTTGAGAAGGATGCTGGACAAGGTACCGCATTTCACAGTCACATAGGTTGTCTCTTTCTTGCAAAAATGACTGTCAGCCATCTGCTCTAGGCTTGGTAGCTTAAAATCTACATTCAGCAGAAAAGGCTTTTATTAACTTACCATTTTCAGTGGTCTATAAAAAAAGCATGCCTCCAAACTTGTATGAGTTTTGCTTTCTGAGGTTTCAGACAGATTTTTAGCCCAGAAGACTTAGCTGCTCCTTCTTGTTTGTGTTACTTCAAGGTATAAATCAGCCAGCTATCTTTCAACAGCTCTTTATATTAAGAATTAGTACAGTCTGGACAGCAGGAAGGAAATTTAACCTGAATCTCTGCAGTCCCATATTTGTGGGAATGAGATTTCCATTTTAATTTTACGGCAGGCTGTACTTGTGCATAGAAAGTGTGGCAGCTATGCCTGTTGGTAGAAATTTCCATGGCTTAGTACAGTTCTTCTGTCTTTTGGGCTGCGAATAGGACACTGACTACTGTAGCCATGTCACACACACAGATGCAGAATGAGGAGTGCTAAGAGTGAGCACAAGACTGTTTCCAGCTCAGCTGGATGCACACTGCTCCTGATTTGTAAGAGGCATGGAGGGAGGCTCTATAGGCTGACTCTAAGGGCAGGTAGTGAGAGAAGTGGTGTATCTGGATGACTTCTGTGGTGACAAGAAAACTAGCTGCTCTCCTGTCTTTTGCCTGACAGTGGAGCACTGAGGAAATGACAGCTGAGTGCAGGGAAAACTTGCTTTCTGGTCTGGTTCAGAGATTCCTAAATGTGACATATTTAGGTACCACAAACAGCATGAACAAAGAGGCTCAAGGAGCTGGAGCTGGTAGCTACTGCCATGTGTAGGAGCCAGGTAGCAGCCTCCAGCCCCTTTTCCCCACTCCTACCCTATACCTTGCTTTGTCTCCTTCCCTGCCATGGGAGGCTGGCTACCTGTCCCTAGCCACCTCCCCATATTCACAAAGCAGACCTCCAGCACACCCAGTAATTCTAAAATCTCTTATTTTATCCTTCTTTTTGTGCTCTGCAACATGCTCTGGTAGTAGCACAGGCTGGGGAGAGCAGGTTGCTGGCACCTCAGTTAATTGGCATTTCACATCCTTTCCTTGCCTAGCTGGAGAAAAGATGTATGCCCAGGACTGGCATGCAGCTGCTGAAAGTGGCTTGTGCAGCACAAATGCTAGGTATATTGCCGCCTGCCTTATCCTTGGGATTTGTGTTATGGCCTAGAGGTATACAAATATGTGTTGCATACTTTTATTATTCCTTATTTCACAACTCCTTGAGAGAGGCTTTGATCAAATTATTAGGAATCACATTTAATAAGTACACTGCAGAACACAAAGATTTTCCTCCCCAGTATTACTGTTACCAAAGATTACTGTAATACTTAGCACTTTAATTTAAAGCCTTGTCATACTCTAGATGTAGAAAGGCCTATTAGAAGGGAAGCTATCCAGCACTGGGGTAATTACTCTGATTCCATATAATTCATGCCTCAGAAATCAGTGGTACTTTGCCAATGGAGAAGGGTTCCCAAGATCTACTTTGATTTCTGAAGTTACAGTAGAAATTTTCAGGAAATTACATATACTCATATACATTAATTTCTTTTGCATTAACAAGCCTTAGGCTAGACACTTGTCTGCATTCTAATGTCTGTTCATATTAGTTTAGTTAAAGAAAATAAAATGAATCTTATGTTCGCATATTTTTTTTTTTTAATCAGGTCTTTGTAATAGAACTGTTCAAGGAAGAAGACTACAGCAGTGAGTACACTGTAGCAATGAAATTGATTGAAAGGGATTATTTGGTGCATAAATAAGTTTAAGGTGTCTAGATGAAACATTCATCACTGTGGAACAGACTATCAAATGCACTGTGTGGGTGGATAAGTAGGGCTTTTCTTTTCCTCCAGACTTTTTATATAAAATGACAAAATTAAAAAGTAAGTGTAAATTCACAGTATCATGGTTAATTGCATGCAACTGATCAGATGATTTTGAACAGTTCTGGGGTTGGACAAATATTTCACTTTCCTTCTAGCTTGCGTATTTGTTACTACTGTCTCCTTCAGGTCTATGGGGCAATGTCTTAGATTCATAAGTTATTAATATCCTGCAGACTTTAGGTTCTTCCTGGGTTTATAGTAACTGTAACGCCTAATGTAAGTACCCTGTGACTGCTTTCTAGCCAAACTGTCTTACAGGCGCCACTGCCCCACAAATGGGTATCCTCTGTGTTTTCTTGCTTCTGTTGAATGTCTCACACTGTTGAAGCCACTTTTTGATAGAATACTGGAAGTACCAGTCTTGGAGACCTTTCTTCCATGAGATTTTTGAAGCTTGCTGATTTGACTTCAAAGCTGAGACTTGTTTTTAAATATGTAAGCAATGCCTTGCTCCCTCTTCCCCCCAGTTATGTGGAAAGTTTTGCAGAAATTATAGCATGATAGCAAAAAGGCAGAGGAGTACAGTGTGCTAATTACTATAGCTTTAATGTAATAAAGGATTTGTAGCGTGATATGTCATAAGTGTATAAATTTCACAAGGTTATCATATTGCTTTTCTTGTCAGTTTTAAAAACCCTAGATTAATATTTTCTTTGTTTCTACTATACCTTTTAGACCAGATCTATTTTCATTGTTTGCTAAGTTTACAGATGTTTTCAGCATATTTTTAGCTGTTTTAGAAATCTATTATTTTTTCTTGCCATTTGTGATGTTAAATATGTAGTTCTTCCTCACAAAAGACATTATAATTTGATATTATTAATATATAATCAATATATTAATCCATTTGGTGAAGAGTTCTGCAGAGGTCAAAAGAAAACAGTCAGAGAATTAGATGGGTGAATAGTGGCAGAAAAAAGCCCTCTATTTATCTGAAGTCAGCAGTTGCTGTTTTCTACTTTAGCTGGCTATTGGAATTTTTTTTTCTTTTCAGTGTTTTTGTAAATCAGCATAGGTGTCAATGCCAAATGATTTTTGTTTTATAAAAAAAAATCATTTGAGATGTCATCCCAAACTTACAAGTCATTAAGAGAACGTACTGATGAAGTTTGAACTTGATTCTCCACATTCTTCGTTGTATTTCTAGACTTGATTGCTTGGTCTTGACTGGGTGTTGAAGAAGTTGACTGGTCATTGAGCATTGTGAAAGATTTGCCAGTCATGGCATCTTTAACATTTTACATGTTGCACTTGAAATACTTATAAAATTGCCCACCTTTATAGGTTTTTTTTATATTATATAATTATGTTATGCTAACACATCAGTAGATATATATTTCTTAATAACATTTTGTTGTTGCTGTTGTTGTGGGAAGACTGATATGTCTTATTGTAAAAATTGCTTCGTCAGCCTGCGTTCTGATGAATATAACTGTTTTCAAAATCAGTGAATGAATGTTTTCCTTGGCCAAGCAGAACATGAAATACCGTAACATCTTGGTGCATTGTCACAATTCAACAGACACAAAATCTATGTTTTTAATGTACTCTCTCCTTCTGCAGTCTTTGACAAATGTTTTCAGGTTTATTCTTTTAATGTTTACCTACTGTGCTCCTTATTACTACTATGACATGGGTTTTTTTTCGGCTGGAAGCAATACGTGATTTAAAGCATCTCCTGGTCACACTGTGGTGTATTTTCTTAGCAAAAGTTTCTTTTTTACTGCATGTTAGCTTTCTAAAATAACTGAGATTGTGTTGTTCTGTACAATGCCAGGTGCATAGAATTTAACTTAGACAATAACTTGCAGTGCATATTTCAGATGATGAATATCCATCATTTTTGTATTCATTTTTAATTACAGAGGAAGATTTCAGAAGTAAAATACTTGTTTTCCTTTTCTCCAAGAAACAGCAAGCTGTTTTAAAAACTGACTGAAATGCATCTCATCTTGTCACATTTGTTATTTCTGGAAGACCTTGTAGTTTTTGTGCTACAGGCAGCATGGTGTTTTGACGTGTAGGACTGGAAGGCATATCCTTCAAGTCCAGGCCTACTTTGCTCATGACTAATGTTTACAATACTCTCTCTTGCAAACTGGCATGTCCCAGCTGAAAATTGAAGGAGCTCTTTTCCTTACCCTTTTCTCAAGTTCATATATTATCAGTGTTCTCAAGTGCTGTTGTCAAGACTTGTATTCTGGAAATTAGAAACTTCCTTCTCCCTGCTTGGTTTTGTCCAGTTAGTATTTGTTTGGTCTTTTACCAAGGCTGGCCTTAGATTTTTTCCTTGTCCTTGTACATAATTCTCTAATGCATACTAGCAACAACATTGTTCCTTCTTAAACCATTCTCATTTTCTCTGATAAGATCTGTTGCTCTCCCTTCATGGTATTTGCACTGATCCTAGGAACGTTACTCTGTGTGATAGTTTTGAATAACAGGGTTTTTTTTTCCCCACTGGTGACTAAAGCGGCATGGTAAATTACATATGTGTTTCAGCACTGCTGTGTGCGGCAACATTAATGTTTTGTACATTGTAATGTACAACATTAAAGTACCCAGAAAAATGTGCTGGTTTTCTATGGCTGTCTGGCACTGGTAACATTATCATACTATTGTGTACTGACAAATCTGGATTAACCTCATCATGTTGACAATGATTGAAGAGAAGCCACATGACTCCCATTTTCACCAATCCCTTACCTCACAGAACTTGTGCTAGTTTCCATCTTTGCAGTTTTAGCTTTCCACAAGTACTTCATCAATTCATTTGCAATGAAGCAAAATAAATGTGCTTCATTTTGAAGGAACTTTTTTTGCTTTAGGAAGTTTTCTTAAGAAAAAAGGTATACTATTTACTATTGCAATGACTTTTAAAATATTGTTCACGTTTAGTATGTTCCCCTCATGAAATATTCCACCTTAAAACCAGATGATATTGTTAAAAAGTTTTGAATTATGGTCAAAGGTAAGTTCTTGTGCTTGTTTATAATACTGTAAAGAGTCTATATGCTTTTAAATGTTTCTCAAACCTTAAACATATGCCTTCTCCCACCCTCATAACAGAAAAAGGTAAAAATGAAGCTGCTTAGAATTCAGTTTAAGAATTATCCTGGTTTTGGCTGGAATAGAGTTAATTCTCTTCCTAGTAGCTGCCATAGTGCTGTGGTTTGGATTTAGGATGAGAAGAATTATGATAACACACATTTAACATTTCAGTTGTTGCTAAGTACTGCTTATGCTAGTCAAGGATTTTTCAGCTTGCCATGCTCTGCCAGGTGCACAAGAAACTGGGAGGGGACACAGCCAGGATAGTTGATCCAAACTGACCAAAGGGCTATCCCATACCACAGGACATCATGCTCAGTATAGAAACTGGGGGGAGTTGACCAGGGGGCAGCAGTCGCTGCTTGGGAACTGTCTGGGTATCTGTCGGCAGGTGGTGAGCAATTGCATTGTGCATCACTTGCTTTGTATATTATTATTACTATTATTATTATATCGTTATTATTACTACTACTATTTTACTTTATTTTGTTTCAATTATTAAACTGTTCTTATCTCAACCCAGGAGTGTTTCTCACTCTTACTCCTCCAATTCTCTCTTCCATTGCACTGGGGCAGGGGGAGTGAACGAGTGGCTGCATGGTGCTTAGTTGCTGGCTGGGGTTAAACCATGACAGTTCTTTTTGGTGCCCAATGTGGGGCATGAAGGGTTTGAAATAATAACAGGTTAAACAGAGTGTATTAAGGAATCTATTAACAGTTGCTGGTCACGATATTAGTTCATCTGATCTGCGCCATGTTCTTTTTTTTTGCAGTACATGTTACGGCTTAGTGTTGGTTTGTGCAGAGTGCTATGCTCTGCAGTGATTCATGATATTTTGCCTGGGAGGTTCCTTATCAAAATCCTGACCTTGAGCATTCTTTGGTATTTGGGTTTCATACACAAGTCATTACTGTACTTCAGGTACCACCTCATGGAGAGAGTGAGCAATTATACTTTTTCCTCTGAGAGGTTTGTTGTGGAGGAAATACAGAACGGCACCTTCTCTACCTTCTTCTATGATGTTTCCTCCTTCAGTACAACAACTTTTCAGTATCTTGAACATCCCTGGGCAGTTAAGATACTTCTGTTGATACTTCTTGGGAATATTGTTTTGGTTTTGACAAAGGTTAGTAAGCAATTTAAGAATATCATCCAGAGATCTGCTCCAAGGCTGGAGAGTTATGAGTGGCAGGGTGTGTGGGATAGTATGGGCAGGTACCTAGGGGAGTGGGCACCTCCAGTGTTTTGGAACTTCACCCCTGAACAAGTGCAGAATCCTGAAGAATTAGTAAAGTATTTGGAAAAACTACATTGTCACCCTGGCATCTCCAGAGACACACAAATCATTGTAACATGCTAGGGGCTGACCCATGATCCATGGTCAACATTAGTCAGTACCCTCAAAAGAAAGAGAGGGTCTCTGGATCTGATGACAAAACAACAAGCACTGTGGCTACTCCAACCCCAGCCATAGACCCTGAAGCTACTCCAACCACAGCCACAGACACTGCAGCTACTCCAACCCCAGTGACAGGCACTGCGGCCACTCAAACCCCCTCCACAGGCACTGCAGCCACTCCAACCCTGGTGACTGGCACCGTGGCTAAGCCAGAGAATCTACCTGCGCCAGTATCAGTTGCCCCTATACAGAAGAAAAAATACACGAGGAAATCAGTTCGTTTAGTAAGGGATGAAGATGAACCAGGGCCATAATGAGAACCAGAGGAGGAAGAACCCATAAATGAGATGGTGACCACCCGATCCCTGTCCCTGAATGAGCTGTGAGATATGCAAAAAGATTTCAGTTGTCATCCAGGCAAGCACATCATCACCTGGCTGCTCCAATCCTGGGAAAACAGGGCCAGTATCCTGGAATTAGAGGGTAAGGAAGCCAAACAGCTGGGATCCCTTTCTAGGGAAGAGGGCATTGACAAAGCAATTGGAAAAGGGGCACAAACCCTCAGCCTCTGGAGGTGACTTCTGTCAAGCATGAAGGAAAGGTATGCTTTCAAGGAAGATGTTATATATCACCCAGGCAAATGGACCACCACAGAGAAAAGTATCCAGTACCTGAGGGAATTAGGCATGCTGGAGGTGATTTATAGTGACCTGAACAATGAGCAGTTACCCAAAAATCCATATGAAGTCAGGTGCACACAACCCATGTGGCAGAAGCTGGTACAGAGTGCACCAGCATCATATGGCAACTCGTTGGCAATACTGGCCTGGAAGGATGAAGAGACACCAACAGTGGATGAAGTGGTTAGCTGACTCTGGGAATACGAAGAAAGTCTCTTCCTCCCTACAGGCCTGTGTCTCAGCTATGGAAAAACTATCTGAAAAAATGTGCTGAGAGTTCCAGTAACTCAGAGAGGATGTGTCCTACTCCCCACCTGTACGGACCAGTGTCTCAGTCATTAGGAGTCAATGTCCTTATGCACAAGAGAAAGGATATAGAGGATACACACCACAGGGCACCCTGTGGTTTTACCTGCATGACCACGAAGAGGACATGAAGAAGTGGGACAGAAATTCTATCTCAACCCTAGAGGCACAGGTGAATGAGTTGCAAGGAAGAACTATTACAAAAGGTGGTTTTCCCAGGAAAATTGCAGCTCCAGTTTCCAATGAGCAGTTCCCCAGAAAGAGGGCTAATTTTACTTCTGATCTTAATCAAGGGACTTTTGATTCACATTTACAAGGTGTGAGCAACAACTACTATGACCAGTATTAGAGGGACCCTGCCTCCAGCCAGGTGGAGGAAAGGGACAGCCAGGTTTACTGGACTGTGTGGATTTGATGGCCTGGAACATCAGACCCACAGGAGTAGAAGGCTCTAGTGGACACCTATGCATAGTGTACCATAATGCCATCAAGCTATAGAGGGGCAGAACCCATCTGTATTTCTGGAGTGACAGGGGGATCCCAACAGCTAACTGTATTGGAGGCCGAAGTGAGCCTAACTGGGAATGAGTGGCAGAAGCACCCCATTGTGACTGGCCCAGATGCTCCGTGCATCCTTGGCATAGATTACCTTAGGAGATGGTATTTCAAGGACCCAAAAGTGTACCAGTGGGTTTTTGGTATAGCTGCCTTGGAGACGGAGGAAACTAAACAGCTGTCCACCTTAGAAGAGTTTAGGTTGGAAAAGACCTTTAAGATCATCCAGTCCAACTATTAACCTAACACTACCAAGTCCAGCACTAAAAAAATTAAGGGTAGAGTAGCAATTTCATGTTTCCTGACTTGGTGGCTGCATTATTTATAATGAAAGTGAAAACTAAGAATCATTAAGATTGGAAAGGACCCTAAGATCATTAGTCCAATCATCAACCCAAAACCCCCATGGCCACTAACCATGTCACAAAGTGCCACGTCTACACGTTTTTTGAACACTTCCAGGGATGGTGACTCCACCACCTCTCTGGGCAGCCTGTTCCAATGTTTGACTACCCTTTCCGTGACGAAATTTCTCCTAATATCCAATCTAAACCGCCCCTGGCACAGCTTGAGCCCATTTCCTCTTGTCCTATCGCTAACTACTTGGGAGAAGAGACCAACACCCACCTCACTACAACCTCCTTTCAGGTACTTGTAGAGAGCGATAAGGTCTCCCCTCAGCCTCCTCTTCTCCAGACTAAACAACCCCAGTTCCCTCAGCTGCTCCTCATAAGACCTGTGCTCCAGACCCTTCACCAGCTTTGTTGCCCTTCTCTGGACACGCTCCAGCACCTCAATGTCTTTCCTGTATTAAGGGGCCCAAAACTGGACACAGTATTCCAGGTGTGGCCTCACCAGCACCGAGTACAGGGGGACAGTCACCTCCCTGCTCCTGCTGGCCACACTATTCCTGATACAAGCCAGGATGCTGTTGGCCTTCTTGGCCACTTGGGCACACTGCTGGCTCATGTTCAGCCGGCTGTCAACCAACACCCCCAGGTCCTTTTTGGCCAGGCAGCTTTCCAGCCACTCGTCCCCAAGCCTGTAGCATTGCATGGGGTTGTTGTGACCAAAGTGCAGGACCCGGCACTTGGCCTTGTTAAACCTCATACAGTTGGCCTTGACTCAGCTTGTCCAGGTCCCTCTGCAGGGCCATCCTACCCTCCAGCAGATTGACACTCCCACCCAGTTTGGTGTCGTCTGCAAACTTACTGAGGGTGCACTCAATCCCCTCATCCAGATCATCGATAAAGATATTAAACAAGGCTGGCCCCAAAACAGAGCCCTGGGGAACACTGCTTGTGACTGGTGACCAACTGGATTTAACTCCATTCACCAAAACTCTGTGGGCTCGACAAGGCTAGGTTTTTACCCAGCGAAGAGTATGCCTGTCCAAGCCATGATCCGCCAGCTTCCCAAGAGAATGCTATGGGAGACTGTGTCAAAGGCTTTGCTAAAGTTCAGGTAAATGACATCCACAGCCTTTCCATCATCTACCAGGTGGGTCACCAGGTCATAGAAGGAGATTATGTTGGTCAAGCAGGAACTGCCTTTCATGAAGCTATGCTGGCTGTCCCCGATACCCCGGTTGACCTGTACCTGCCTGTTGAGCGCACTCAATATGAAATGCTTCATAATCTTTCCCCGCACCTTGTCTGGTCTCTCAGAGGACCCTTCTATTGTGGGGTTGCTGAGGGTCAAAGAACAACAGGTGCTGATCTTTACCAGAACAGCACACCAGTGGCAATATTGCACCAACCGAGGTTCCCTGATTCCCATCCATAACCTGATTTGTCAACTGGAGAGCCAGGGAGTCATCAGCAAGACTCGCTCACCCTTTAACAGTCCCATATGACCAGTGCAAAAGTATAAAGTGGAATGGAGACTAACAGTGGACTATCGTGGCCTGAATGAAGTTACACTGCCACTGAGTGTTGCCATGCCTGACATGCTAGAACTGGAGTCAAAGGTGGCCAAGTGGTACGTCACAACTGATATTGCTAATACGTTTTTCTCAATCTCTTTGGCAGCAGAGTGCAGGCCACAGTTTGCTTTCACTTGGAGGGGTGTTCAGTACACCTGGAACTGACTGCCCCAGGGGTGGAAGCACAGCCCCACCATTTGCCATGGACTGATCCAGATGGCACTGGAACAGCGTGAAACTCCAGAATATCTGTAGTATATTGATGACATCATTGTGTGGGGCAATACAGCAGGAGAAGTTTTTGAGAAGGGAAAGACATTGTCCAAAGCCTTCTGAAGGCCAGTTTTGCCATCAGACAAAGTAAGGTCAAGTGACCTGCACAGGAGATCCAGTTTTTAGATACAAAATGGCAAGATGGACGTCATCAGATCCCAATGGATGTGATCAACAAAATAACAGCTATGTCCCCACCAACTAGAAAAAAGGAAACACAAGCTTTCTTAGGCATTGTGGGTTTTTGGAGAATGCATATTCCAAATTCCAGTCAGATTGTAAGCCCTCTCTACCAAGTGACCCAGAAGAAGAACGATTTCAAATGGGGCCCTCAGCAACAACAAGCTTTTGAACAAATTAAACGTGAGATAGTTCATGCAGTAGCCCTTGGGCCAGTCCGGGCAGGGCAGGATATAAAAAATGTGCTCTACACCGCAGCCGGGGAGAATGGCCTTACCAGGAACCTCTGGCAGAAAGCACAAGGGGAGACTCAAGGTCGACCCCTAGGGTTTTGGAGTCAGGGATACAGAGGATCTGAAGCCCACTATACTCCAACTGAGAAAGAGATATTGGCAGAATATGAAGGGGTTCAAGATGCTTTGGAAGTAGTTGGTACCGAAGCACAATTCCTGCTGGCACCCCGACTGCCAGTGCTGGGCTGGATGTTCAAAGGGAGGGTCCTCTCTACACATCATGCAACTGATGCTACGTGGAGTAAGTGGGTTGCACTAATCACACAATGGGCTTGAATGGGAAACCCCAGTCACCCAGGAATCTTGGAAGTGATCATGGACTGGCCAGAAAGCAAAAGTTTTGGAATATCACCAGAAGAGGCAGTGACACGTGCTGAGGAGGCACCACTGTATAATAAATTGCCAGAAAATGAAAAGCAATATGCTCTGTTCACTGATGGGTCCTGTCGTCTTGTGGGAAAGCATTGGAGGTGGAAAGCTGCTGTATGGAGTCCTATACAACAAGTCACAGAAACTGCTGAAGGAGAAGGGGAGTCGAGTCAGTTTGCAGAGGTGAAAGCCCTCCGGCTGGCTTTAGATATTGCTGAATGAGAAAAGTGGCCAGTCCTTTATCTCTGTACTGTCTCATGGATGGTGGCAAATGCCCTGTGGGGGTGGTTGCAGCAATGGAAGCAGAGCAACTGGCAGCACAGAGGCAAACCAATCTGGGCTGCTGCATTGTGGCAAGATATTGCTGTCCACGTAGAGAACCTGGTTGTAAAAGTTTGTCACGTAGATGCTCACGTACCCAAGAGTCGGGCCACTGAAGGACATCAAAACAACCAGCAGGTGGATCAGGCAGCTAAGATTGAAGTGGCTCAGGTAGATCTGGACTGGCAACATAAGGGTGAATTATTTATAGATTATTGGGCCCATGACGCCTCAGGCCATCAAGGAAGAGATGCAACATATAGATGGGCTCGTGACCGAGGGGTGGACTTAACTATGGACAGTACTGCACAGGTTATTTATGAATGTGAAATATGTGCTGCAATCAAGCAAGCCAAGTGGTTCAAGCCCCTCTGGTATGGTGGACAATGGTTAAAATATAAATATGGGGAAGCCTGGCAGATTGATTATATCACACTCCCACAAACCTGCCAAGGCAAACACTATGTGCTCATTATGGTGGAAGCAACCAGTGGATGGCTGGAAACATATCCCATGCCCCATGCCACCAAGCAGAACACCATCCTGGTCCTTGAGAAACAAGTCCTGTGGTGACATGGCACCCCAGAAAGAATTGAGTCAGACAACAGGACTCATTTCCAAAACAATCTCATAGATATCTGGGCCAAAGAGCACGGCATTGAGTGGGTATATCACATCCCTTATCATGCACCAGCCTCCAGGAATATTGAATGATACAATGGCTGTTAAAGACTACCCTGAGAACAATGGGTGCTGGGACATTCAACATTGGGATACACATTTAGCAAAAGCCACCTGGTTAGTCAACACCAGGGGATCTGCCAATTGAGCTGGCCCTGCCCAATCAAAACTTTTATGTACTGTAGAAGGAAATAAAGTCCCCATAGTGCACATAAAAAATATGCTGGGGAAGACAGTGTGGGTTACTCTCCCCTCAGGCAAAGGCAAACCCATTCATGGGATTGCTTTTGCTCAAGGTCCTGAGTGCACTTGGTGGGTGATGCAAGAGGATGGGGAAGTCCAATGTGCACCTCAAGGGGATTTGATTTTGGGTGAAAATAACCAATGAACTGAACTGATGATGTTAAATGCTATATAATACTCTATGTTATCTTTTTTGTGGTTGTTATATGCCACATCAATGGTATTACAGTAAGAATTGCCCAAATTAATAAAAATAAACTTTGATGAAACCGTGTTGGAATGAGAACTGGCTTCAGCACACAACAATCCAACACCGCACACCACCTCACCTGCTCTGAAAGAGTGTGATGACAGATGGAACCCAAACTCATGGACTAAATGAACTCAGTGGACATTTTAGAGGGATGGCCCATAGATGAAGGGAATGATATCTGTGTGCATATATCAAGATAGGCAAAGTGGTGTTGATTAATTAGAATGTTTTAGAAAGGAGTAAGACCTGTGCATGATGTAGATGGTATAGAATAAGGGGTGGATACTGTCCTGGTTTCAGCTGGGATAGAGTTAATTCTCTTCCTAGTAGCTGCCATAGTGCTGTGGTTTGGATTTAGGATGAGAAGAATGATGATAACACACATTTAACATTCAGTTGTTGCTAAGTACTGCTTATGCTAGTCAAGGACTTTTCAGCTTGCCATGCTCTGCCAGGTGCACAAGAAGCTGGGAGGGGGCACAGCCAGAATAGTTGATGCAAAGTGACCAAAGGGCTATTACATGCCATATGACATCATGCTCAGTATAGAAACTGGGGGGGGGGGGCAGGGGGCGTTGGCCGGGGAGCAGTGATTGCTGTTCAGGAACTGTCTGGGTATTGGTTGGCGGGTGGTGAGCAATTGCATTGTGCATCACTTGCTTTGTATATTATTATTGTTATTATCGTTATTATAGTGTTATTATTACTACTACTATTTTACTTTATTTTGTTTCAATTATTAAACTGTTGTTATCTCAACCCAGGAGTGTTTCTCACTCTTACTCCTCCGATTCTCTCCCCCATCCCACCGGGGCAGGGGGAGTGAGCGAGCGGCTGTGTGGTGCTTAGTTGTTGGCTGGGGTTAAACTACAACAAGATTCTTTATTTATTTTGTGTGTGGTCAAAGATATACATAGTTGTTTCATTCATCTCATTGAATTATCCTGTATTTTTTTAATTTTTGAACACACTTTTCCCCAGGGAAATAAAAAGGAGAAGGAAGGAGAAAAAGGACTTTCAAGATTTTCCAGAGAATATTTTAATCCGAGAAAGTAAACAATAGAGAGGAGATATTAAAGTAAATGGACATTGCAAAAAATCATGTTAAATCATGGAATGAGTGTGGTGGGTTGACCCCAGCCAGCAGTCAAACACCCACCCAGCTTCTCACTCACTCTTGCAGGATGGGGAGAAAATAGGAGGAATGGGAGAAGACATGGATAGAGCCAATGACAGCTTAATAAGAAAAAGATGCATGTGAAATCAAAACAAGGAATTCATACACCACTGGCAGATGCTGCTCCCTGGGAAGCAGGGCCTCAGCAAAACCAATGGTTGCTTGGGAAGACAAATGCCAGAACCACAAAGGTTCCTCCTTCCTCCTCTCTCTCAGGTTCTATTGCCGAGAAAGATGTTGTATGGTATGAGATAATGCTTTGACCAGTTTGGGTCAGCTGTCTTGGCTGTGTGCTCTCCCAGCCTCTTTCCCACCCTCAGCCTACTCACAGGGGAGAGAAGGCAGAAGAGAGAAAGCCTTAATGCTATACAATAACACACTGTTCAACAATGGCCAAAACACAGTTACCAGCACTGTTGTAGTCATGAATGCAGAACATAGCAACCTAAGGGCTGCTATTTAGAAAGTTAATTTCGTCCTGGACAGACCCAGTACAAATACCATTTGGAAATGCTAATGTCAATGTTTCAGAATGAATTTTATTAGTCTGTTGAATATTAGACTGTTTTTTCCTTTCCAACTAAAAAAAATAACAAGGACATCCAGTGCAGTTTTCTAATTCTCAGAAATTCATCGGTTTGTTACAGCAATGCATTTTGGAACAAGATAATCAAGTGTTTCATTAAGATCGGTTTCATTATTTTGCTGGGAGTTGTTATCAAAAAGGAAATGGAAATTTTTCTTTGAAGATGCAACATCTAAATGTGGGTCATGTAGAATAGAGATCTTAGTTAATGTAGGTAAATCCGTTATTGTAACCTCACATTTGCCTTGCTCTGTCTTTTGCATTTTCTTGTAATTCAGGTTTACAACATTTATTTGCTCTGTCCTCATACCAGTGCTGTGCTAAAGACTTGATTTTTTCTTCTCCTTCTGTCTCTTTCCATAAAGAGACACATCTCTCTTCTCAACCTCTTCCTTCCTGCCCTTTTGGCAATGGGCAGTCATTTTCCAGTCATCTGCAATGTCTGTGCCTGTACAGAGGATGTTTTACAGCACATTGCAACTAAGCTTTCTTCTTCGTCTAACGAAGGATAAAACTATTTTTTGCTTTACATCCAAAGGCTGAAAGCCTTTATTTTACCACCACTGGAGTTTTCTGTAACTCTTCTTCCTCAGTTATCAGATTAGTTTGTGTTCTGTACAGGTGACCTATTTATATTAATTTAACAAACAGAAGCTTCTGTCCTAGATGTACAACAACTAAATGGTGAACATCATGATTATATGTTCAGGAAGAGCTCTTATAAAAATGCTAATGATCTTGAGTTAACTGTTGATAAAATAGCTCAAGTTAAGAAAGATCTGAGGGATCTTATATGCCTCTGCTTTCACTAAAGGAAAGATTCTCCTATTTCAGCTACCACTGAAATGCTCCTTGTAGGCTGGAGACCCACAAGTCATCCATAACACACACATACGGAGCTGTGCACTGCACTTGTGAGACTGGCTCTGGCTCTCTACATCACATTACATTGTGATTGCTGTAGTTTGCTTTGCCTTTGTTTGTACATGGTCTAGTGTTTATTTTCTAAACCTTAAGAAACGTTCCTAATTACTGAAGCAAGGTCTGCAATTTCATACTTAAAGTTACACTTTCATCAGCCAATGCGCTGCAGGTGCCAGATGTTAGTTCAGAGGACATTAGGTAGGTAAAATTGCCTTTTCTCAGTATTTATTGTTCCTATAGTCAGGCACATTTTGAACCAATTGCTTTACAGAAGTACACTTAAGACTGGCCCGCTCGACCTTGGTAGAAAGCTTTCTGGAAAAAGTTTCCTAGTGGTAAAAAGAGACACTTACAATCTGTCTGCTTGTCCAAACAGCTCCAAATTTTTACAAACAGTAACTACTGCAGATATTTGCAGGTGGAAAACTGAGAAGTATTGTGTGAGACTCGAGACACTGATTGAGCAGATACCTCTGCTTGTCTGTTAAAAATGTGGCATTCTGTCTCCAAAAATTGTCTTTATACCTTTAAGTACTTTTAATAATGTGCTTTTAATTCTTATCTTTTATTGCTATTTTAATTCAGCTTATAAGGCTGCCTGTTTTGAATAACATGTAAGCATGTTTAAACATAGTAAAACCCAATCACTCACACACCTTGCTTGCCTTTGAAAATTTAGCCAGGAAACCACCCCGAAGTCAAAAAGTAGCTTGCCCTTCTCATTTAAAAATGTAAAGGTGTGATTTAAAGTCTGTTCATTAGGGTTAGTTCCGAGCACTTGTGCTGTCTCTGCCATACATTACTCTCAAGGTCTGGATTGGTACTAATGTTGGAGCCGTAGAGGTTTTCTCCTTCCTTTTGTCTGGCAGCCTGGTACTGCCACTGATGCTGTGTACTTACTAAGGAGGTGTGAAAAATCTGCTGCAATATCAAAAGCAAGAGGAGAAGAATGTTTACAGCTTTTAATTAGTGTAGCAGCTAAGTCGTTGCTATGTTGCCACTTAGTGTGGATATGTGAATTGCAGGGTTCTTATGCCACTGCAGCAAGTCGTAGGACTAAGAAGAAGGGGGATCTTTTCGATTCAGTTCTTGTTTGTATTTTTTTTTTAAACCAACTTGAATGACAGGAAAATGAGGCCCAGTGTTTTATACCAGCTTTCAGATGAGTGTGAAAGTAGATGTTAGTCCTTTTCCTGAATTTACTACAGCAACTTTCCACTTAGTAGGATTAACTAGTATAATGGAAACATGAATTAGAAAATGCTAGTATGAGGCCAGTGGGAAAAGAAGACACTGTGACAGAACTGAGTAACAGCAATCAAAATATCTTTCTTGTATTTAAATTCTTCCTTCTATTAAAAAAAATCTGTCTCATTTAAAAAAAAAAAAAAGAAAATATTTCCCTTTCAAAATCAGTGCTTATATAAAGTATAGCTTATATGATGTATGGTCCACATTCTGTGTTTTAATGTTCCACTTTCTACCATTCCTTTGTTTTATATTCGCTATATTTTCTGAGCCTGCCTTAAAGTCGTAATTTGATAAAATGGATTTGTATCATAACTGATAGTTTATAATTGTGAAGTGTATGTTTCATATATTGACAAATGAGAACACACATTTCAGTTGAATTGTTTAACAAATGTAGTTTCTGTGATGCTTTTGTGTTGCGTGTTTTTAATTGCGAGTAGCATAACAGTGTATTGGAGGAGAAACTGCACAGAGCAGAAGACTTTCAGAAAGACTTTTTGTAACCCAACAGGTAGGAAACAGCCTTCATAGAGTAAATAAACAAGATTAACCTACACTACATTGATAATTGACATGATAATATTATTTCAGTTGCCCCTAGACATATTTCAGCTACATAAACAGACATCCAGAGGGTTTACTTAGGCTTTTGCAAAACAAACACACAAGCAAGCAAGCAAACAAACAAACAAACAAACAAATGAATGAAAGGACTGACCTCTTTATTGGCTAAGTAGACTCAAGAAATTTCAACAGAAAAGTAAAAAGTGCTAACGGTAAGGACAAAGCCACTTTTGTCATGCTGGGAATCCCGGTATCTTTGGTGATATAATGTATGAGGTGCAAACATACATTAATTGTCATCTTTCACTCAGGGAAATCTTTCCCTGTCCCACCAGCTCCCTGTCCCAAAGAACAAATACAGACTATATTTGTGAGTTTGTTTAATCTTGTTTCTATCTTGAGTCTGGCATGCTTTTCTTTCTTTTTACTAGACAGTTTAAGAAATATTTGTAAAATCTGACATATTTATGTAACTTCATTAATTCCCTTTTCCTGCTTGACATTCAAGGGTAACATCAATTCCAGCAAGAACAGCAAAAGAGAGATAGGAACAATGTTTGGAAAGAAACTAAATAATTTAAGAAGTAAGATATTTGAGCTGGAAAACCTTAATGAAGACCTTGCTGAAAGAAAAGACAAATCTGAATGTCATGAACAGGAATTGATGTCCAAACTTTCAGGGTCTGAAGAGATATATAGAAGAACATACAATCCTTTACAGGTTAGTTGAAAATTAGGTCACACAGTGTTGTGGGGCCTGTAGCGAGGGGTGATTTAGTCTCTTTAAAAAAAATTAAATAATGTTGGGATAAGCACGGCAGGTCTATTTGGTTTTTCCCACTTTCTTTTCTTTTAATGAAAGGATACTCTGATGCAGGTAAAAATAATATTTATCTTTCAAGCTTTCTTTTCATGCAACTGTGAAACTTATAATCAAACTAAATGGGCCAGGCACTTACCTGTTGTAGCTGAAGAAAGATTATACCAGAAGGCATTACTAAATTATTTAATCCTCTCTTCTGAATGCAAAAAAAGTCTTGCCCGAACATCTGCCACTAATCCCAAACCACACAAGTCCTGTGGATGCTGGTGTGTAGTACAAGCTGGGGATACCAGGATGCTACCAGGACTTGAGGCTTTGATACTAGTAGGGAATCATAGAACGCTTTGGGTTCGAAGCGACCTTTAGAGGTCATCCAGCCCAACCCCCCTGCAGTGAGCAGGGACACCTTTAACTACATCACGTTGCTCAGAGCCCCACCCAACCTGACCGTCAATGTTTCTAGGGATGGGGCCTCCACTACCTCTCTGGGCAACCTGTTCCAGTGCTTCACCACCCTCAGCATAAAAAATTTCTTCCTTATATCCAGTCTAAATCTATTCTTCTTTAGTTTAAATCTGTTATTCCTTGTCCTGTCACAACAGGCCTTCCTAAAAAGATTGTCCCCATCCTTCCTATAGGCCCCCTTTAAATACTGGAAGGTCACAATAAGGTCTCCTCACAGCCTTCTCTTCTCTAGGCTGAACAACCCTAAATCCCTCAAGCCCGTCCTCGTAGGAGAGGTGCTCCAGCCCTTGGATCATTTTGGTGGCCCTCCTCTGGACCTGCTCCAACAGGTCCATGTCCTTCTTGTGCTGAGGGCTCCAGAGCTGGACGCAATACTCCAGGTGAGGTCTGACCAGAGCAGAGTAGAGGGGCAGAATCCCCTCCCTCAACCTGCTGCCCACGCTTCTTTTGCTGAAGCCCAGGATACGGTCGTCTTGTCATTGATGAAGATATTAAACCCCACTTGTCCCAGTACAGACCCCTGAGGGACTCCGCTTGTCACCGGACTCCATTTGGACATTGAGCCATTGACCACTAGCCTCTGGATGCCTCCATCCAGCCAATGACTTATCCACTGACCAGTCCATCTATCAAATCTATATCTCCCTAATTTAGAGAGAAGGATGTTGTGGGGGACTGTGTCAAACGCTTTACAGAAGTCCAAGTAGATGACATCCATTGCTTTTCCCTTGTCCACTGTTGAAGTCACTCCTTCATAGAAAGCCACTAGGTTGGTCAGGCAGGACTTGTCCTTGGTGAAGCCATGCTGGCTGTCTCGAATCACCTCCCTGTCCTCCATGTGCCTTAGCGTAGCTTCTAGGAGGATCTGTTCCATGATCTTGCCAGGCACAGAGGTGAGGCTGACAGGTTGGTAGTTCCCAGGGTCCTCCTTTCTTCCCATTTTAAAAATGGGCACAACATTCCCCTTCTTCCAGTCAGCAGGGACTTCACCTTACTGCCATGACTTTTCAAATATCATGGAGAGTGCCTTGGCAACTACATCAGCCAATTCCCTCAGGACTCTGGGGTACATCTCATGAGGTCCCATAGACTTGTGTACATTGAGGTTCCTCAGGTGGTCTCAAACCTGATCTTCCCTTACAGTGGGAGTGGCTTTACCCCTCTGCTCCCCATCTTTTGGTCCATCGATTTGGGAGGGGTGAGGAGAGAGGTTGCCAGTGAAGACGGAGGCAAAGAAGTTGTTGAGCACCTCAGCCTTCTCCTTGTTTGTTGATACTAGGATGCCATTCTTGTTCATCGGGGGGGTATGCTTTCTTTAACGTTCCTTTTCTGGTTGACATACCTGTAGAAGCCCTTCTTGTTATTCTTTACATCCCTTGCCAAATTCAGCTCCATCCTCGCCTTGGCCTTCCTGACGTCCTCCCTACACAACCGGGCCGTTTCCCTGTAGTCCTCCCAGGACACCTGTCCCTGCTTCCACTGCCTGTGCAGTTCCCTCTTACTCTTTAGTTTGACCAGCAGGTCTTGACTCAGCCATGCTGGTCTCTTCCCTTCCTTGCCTGATTTCTTACACTTGGGGATTGAGAGCTCTTGCACTCTATGGAAGGTGTCTTCAAAGATCTGCCAGCTCTGTTCTGTTCCCCTGTCCCTCAGGGCCATTTGCCAGGGGGTCCTTCTGACTAACTCCTTGAAGAGCTGGAAGTTTGCTTTTCTAAAGTTTAGGGTCCTGACTGTACTCCTCACTTTTCCCATGTCCCTCAGGAGCGTGAACTCCACCAATGCATGATCACTGCAGCGCAGGCTGCCTCCAGTCTTGACGTCACTAATGAGCTAACTTGCATTAATGTCCATCACATCCCGTATTGCATCCCGTCGGGTAGGGGTGTCTATTACCTGGCTTAGGAAGTTATCCTCAATGCATTCTAGGAATCTCCTGGATTGCCTACAGGTTGCCATGTTGCTTTTCCAGCAAATGTCAGGGTGGTTGAAGTCCCCCAGTAGGACAAGAGTCTGTGTCCTGCTTTCGGCTGGGATAGAGTTAATTTTCTTCCTAGTAGCTGCCATAGTGCTGTGATTTGGATTTAGGATGAGAAGAATGTTGATAACACAGTGATGTTTTAGTTGTTGCTAAGTACTAAGCAGTAGGACTTGACTGCTAGTCAAGGACTTTTCAGCTTCCCGTGCTCTGCCAGGTGCACAAGAAACTGGGAGGGGGCACAGCCAGAATAGTTGATCCAAACTGACCAAAACACTGTTTAATATCTTCATCAATGACAAGACGACCGTATCCTGGGCTTCAGCAAAAGAAGCGTGGGCAGCAGGTTGAGGGAGGGGATTCTGCCCCTCTACTCTGTTCCGGTCAGACCTCACCTGGAGTATCGCATCACAGCTCTGGAGCCCTCAGCACAAGAAGGACATGGACCTGCTGGAGCAGGTCCAGAAGAGGGCCACCAAAATGATCCGAGGGCTGGAACACCTCTCCTATGAGGCCAGGCTGAGAGAGTTGGGATTGTTCAGCCTAGAAAAGAGAAGGCTGCGAGGAGACCTTATTGCGACCTTCCAATACTATAAAGGGGACCTACAGGAAAGATGGGGAGAATCTTTTTAATAAGGCCTGTTGTGACAGGACAAGGAATAACGGATTTAAACTAAAGAAGAATAGATTTAGACTAGACATTAGAAAGAAGTTTTTTACAATGAAGATGGTGAAGCATTGGAAAAGGTTGCCCAGAGAGGTGATAGAGGCCCCATCCCTGGCAACATTCAAGGTCATGTTGGGTGGGGCTCTGAGCAACCTGATGTAGTTAAAGCTGCCCCTGCTCACTGCAGGGGTGTTGGGCTGGATGACCTCTAAAGGTCGCTTCGAACCCAAAGCATTCTATGATTCTATGAAAGGGCTATTCCATACTATATGACGTCATGCTCAGTATAGAAACTGCGGGGGGGTTGGCTGGGGAGCAGCGATCGCTGCTCGGGAACTGTCTGGGTATGGGTTGGTGGGTGGTGAACAATTGCATTGTCCATCGCTTGCTTTGTATATTATTACTGTTATTATTATCTTTATTATATTGTTATTATCATTACCATTTTACTTTTTTTCAATTATTCTTAACTCAACCCAGGAGTTTTTCTCACTCCTACTCCTCCGATTCTCTCCCCCATCCCATCCCACTGGGGCAGGTGGAGGGAGTGAGCGGCTGCGTGGTGCTTAGTTGCTGGCTGGGGCTAAACCACGACAACATCATCAATGGACATCTCATTCCCCAGTATCTGGCTGGCTGACTAGTGTGATCATGTATCCTATGCCGTTAGGCCCAAGTGCCTCAATATTTTCTTCCTTGATGTCCATTCTCTCAATTTTTTTTAGCCTGGTAATACAGGTTTTAGAAAAAGCTGATAATCTTTATCTCTTAAAACGGGTTTCCACTGATTTAAAACCTACTTAATTTTATTTTTTTAATAGAAAAAAAGAAATATTCTGAGCTACCAAGACACTATCCTGTCCACAACACAATTGACAAACACAAACATAAATTGTTTCTAATTAGTGTTAGATAGGCTGTGAAAAACTATTGGTTTAACCATAGTTAGATGGGTTGTGAAAAAAAAAATAAACCATTTACACAGAATTTTTATCAGATTTTCCCATCAGTTTTCACAATGTGATCAAAACCTTTTTGTCTGCTTAATGGTTTCTAATATTCAGTCTTCTAATCACATAAAAATTGAAGACTTCAACTTCCATAAAAAGATTTTATTACAACTCATAGCCAGCTAGCATCCAAACTGTAATTCGTTGGTTTCACAGAATCCCCTTTTTCATATTGATTATTTAACTCTGATTCTATATATACAAACATTGTTGCTCTAAAATTGACTTGATCTCAATTTCCTTTTATTCTTATTACCTCTTATATTTTGTTCTGGACAGGTTTTTTTTGTTTTGTTCAAGACTGTTGATACACAAAGAAATTGCATTTCTTCAAATGCACAACATGGTCATCTAGACAGGAGGGCTGAAGGGAGGGAGAGAAGAAGGGCAGGGAAGAGAGAGAAGGAGGCACCAAGGCATCAGCCAGTCAGTCTTAACTGATTAGGTTACTGTCAAGACTTTATTTCTTCTTCTTCTTCTGAGATAGTGATTTCTTCTTGAAGATAAGTTGCATTTAATTTTTTGAGGCAAAGAAAGACATAGTAGGTATGGAAACAAAAAGTTCCACCACAGCTTCAGGGAAAAGGCAGTTGATGGCTGTAGCCAGTTAATGTGATAATATCTGATAGACACTTCATGGTTATTCGGAAATAACTATCTAATAATTATGCAAATCAAACCTTCCTCAGTCAGAGTGCAGAGATCTGCATAATTGAGAAATAAACATACAATTATGGGTCAATAGTGGCACATCATCACTGTACTTGAGAGGAAACATTTCAGTATCAACTGTATTTAAACCAAAAATGTGGAGTAATTGATGGAATAGATACAGCATGCTAAGCCTAAGTCTACAGAAATATGAATCCTATGAAAAACTTCATTCAGAATAAAGTATCAATCCTCAGGTGCTGAAGGCCTGCACAGCTTCACTGATTGAAAAGGAGCTACACCAATTTCTATAGCTAGAAACGGAACACTGGTAGAATAAGTCAGTGTGCTGTGCAGTCAAGAAGATAAGGACATGGAACCAAGGAAAAAATTCTTAGACAGTTACAGAATATTTTTTCAGCTTCCCCTGCAGCATGAAATGTGGTTTGAAAGTGAGATTACCTCTGACTTTATGGAGACCAGATCAATTCATAGATATCATAGATAGTATAGAAAGCTATGACCTGATTGCCATAACTGAAACTTGGTGTGACGAATCCTATGACTGGAATGTGGCTGTTGATGGCTACAGGCTGTTCAGAAGAGACAGGTGAGGAAGGAGGGGCAGAGGCATTGCCGTCTACATAAAAAAATTGATACAGTGTGAAGAGCTGTCCCTGAAGAATAGCCACGAGCAGGTCAAAAACTTATGGGTAAGAATCAGAGACAGAGGAAACAAAGTGAACATTGTGGTTGGTGTCTACTACAGGCTGCTTGATCAAGGGTAACCTGCTGATGAAGCCTTTTTCCTCCCGCTCCAGGAGGCTTCGCACTTTCAGACTGTCATGGTTTAGCCCCAGCCAGCAATTAAGCACCACGCAGCTGCTCGCTCACTTCCCCTACCCTGATGGGGTGGGATGGGGAGAGAATCAGAGGAGTAAGAGTGAGAAAAACTCCTGGGTTGAGATAAGAGCAGTTTAATAATTGAAGTAAAGTAAAATGGTAATGATAATAACAATATAATAATGATAATAATAACAGTAATAATATACAAAGCAAGCAATGCACAATGCAATTGCTCACCACCCACCAACCCATACCCAGACAGTTCCCGAGCAGCAATAGCTGCTCCCCGGCCAACCCTCCCCAGCTTATATACTGAGCATGACATCATACGGCATGGAATAGCCCTTTGGTCACTTTGCATCAACTATTCTGACTGTGCCCCCTCCCAGTTTCTTGTGCACCTGGCAGAGCATGGCAAGCTGAAAAGTCCCTGACTAGCATAAGCAGTACTTAGCAACAACTAAAACATCAGTGTGTTATCAGCATTCTTCTCATCCTAAATCCAAACCACAGCACTATGGCAGCTACTAGGAAGAGAATTAACTCTATTCCAGCTGAAACCAGTACAATGTTCATTAATTCTGTAGCGAGTGTCATTTCACAGTGTTATAATTGACAAGGAACTGAGTTGGGAAATGAGCTGCCTAGGTTTGCAAAATACACTGAAAATTTTGAAATAAATACTGATATTCCATCATCAAAACATTGCATTATCTGTGGCAGAATTACAGCTGGTTTTGCTAGCCCATCAGCAAGAGTCGCAATAAAGTCTGGTGTCAGATTCTCATGAGCAGCCCTTTTGAATTATGTGTCTTTTAATCATAGAGCTTATGATATGCATTGTATTCTGATGTGACTCAAAATTTCTAGTACTTTCCTACTGTGTTGGAGTCATGAATGCATGAAGCTTAGAAATCTGGTGCTGTTGCAATTGAATCTTGGGCTCTAACTATTGGGAGAAGTTTATTGCAAAGACTTGGAAAATAAGGCCTGTGCAAAGAAAGTTGTTTTTATTTGCCAAACCTTCCATCTTACAGTCACAAACTTATTTTCTGAGATCCTGCCAGGTACTATTCTCTGCTTCCATGAAGCTTCCTGAGGGACTGTATTTTTTACCTGTTATTTCATTCAATTCTTTTAATTTGGTGCTATTATATATCATTAGCGGCAGTAGTAGATTTCCATTACAGTGAATTGAACAGGATGTTATCACTGTCATTATTATGCATGCCATATGTTCAATTATTCCACTTAGTTTAAATTTTAATTGAGCAGAGAGAGAATCTTTTTTGCAATTAGTCAGAGGATTTTTTTTTTCTTCCTCCTCTTTCTGCTTTCAACAAGCACTTATTTGTACTAGGAGCCAAACTAACCAAAGGCATGCAACAGAACAATCTACATTTATTCTGAAGCTGACACAAAAGAGGGATGTTTCCTGCTTTTATTGTTACTTTCTTAGCAGAATTAATCCATAAAATGAATTGGTTAGTCTGTTGGTGGCCCTCTTTTCTAAAAAGATTTCCATATTTTTAACTTGCTAAAAAAAGAAAATAAACAAGGAAATTGATGTTTCCAGGCATTAATTATAGTCACAGGTTAACTTAGTTTTCTTTTGTGTTTGTATTTTGTTTTCTTTTTTTGTTGTTTTTCAAACGTTCTTCAAACTCTTCTATTCAATTTTCTCCATCATGTAGCCAGCTCTTATGATCTCCATCAATGTGATGATGAGAATGGTGCCTTATTAGTGTGACAATTTGCCTTATTGTGTACAAGGTTCTGTGTATATCTGTTTCACATTTGTGCAAGGGTGCTTGTGACTTCTGAGGTCAGGGAGTATTACCACCTAAAACGTAACTGTTTTGATTGATAAAGAGATTAGAAGATTAACTCATATTCAATTTCAGATAAATGAAAATTGACTTCAGTATATTCTTTGCTTTAAGCAGTGGCTTTCAGATGCTATGTGTGAGAACCTTATATGTTCCAGGGAAGCTTTATAAGTAATAAGTTTGTTTATTGTTTTAAACAGACACCTTGTATAGCCCCTGCTTAGGCTCTGCCTAGGAGGTGTAATACATGTACCAAAAAACTTATGGTGTAAATGCAGTTACAATGTCATGGAGCTGAAACACCCCATGCCTCTTTCTGCACTGTTGCTGAAAGTAAGATGGATCTTTATAAAGTTTCCACTGAACCAGACAAAGGTTAATGGGTTATGAGAAAATTCACATTAGATAATAGTGTAACACAGAAACATAAAATGTTTGTTCTTTGCCTAAAGAACACCAAAATGTCTTCTCTTTAGTTCCCTCCCCTCTCCTTTTCTGAATGCTTTCAACTGCAGTCATCATAGTGAATTTGTTTTGTTGTTGATTCTAACATGCAGTTTCACTATTTCTCTACTATCTCCTTCTGTGTCTTCATTTCATAGGAATATCAAAAAGTTAAACAAGAAGTATTTCTCTTCAGAGAAAAAAATTTTACTCTTGACATGAAAAGAAAGAAGTACTGAATCAACACAGGATGTATATTACTGTTCTGGAACAAGAAGTGGAAGATAAAGTGATGTTAAGGGCCATCTGTCTATGAAATTACCCAAGAGCACAAAGCTGCAACTTATTTCAAGAGCATGAGGCAGCAACTTGCTTTCTCAAAAGTCTTCAAATTAAATAGTAAACTGTTAAGGCCTGAAGCTTTTTAAAAAATTCACTGCTGAAGGGAAACTCATTTTGGAAAGTCACGATATCTAAACACTTATGTAGTTGACCAGCACTTCTGTCAAATATGAAATACACATATATTTCTGGAAATTTTATTTCATGAACACTGACTTAATTATCACCTTCAAAAGGCAAATATTAATAATAAAAATGTAGCAGTGTTTGATTTCCCTTCTTCTATTGAAAGCTACAGGAAATCTGAAATAATTTTTTTCCCCACTTCTCTCTTTTAATACGAAATCCATGTACAGCCCAGTGTAGGACCCTGACTGTCACAGAGAATCAGGCTCTGGAGGTGATCATTCTTCATTGCTGCCCAGTGATCTTGCTCAAGCTACAGCAAGGGTACACATTTCAATTATGGTGCCTGTTAGGGGTATTCTGTTCTGGGCACTGACTCGATTGTCAGGAAACTGCCTGTGCAGCACAAGTGTTTTTAATACAAACTTTACTTTCTAGCAGCTTTTCCAGGCTTGTTGCTGTCTTGGATTTTGCAAGCTAAATAATTACCTAGGAGCTAAATGCTTTATCTCCTCTTGCTGGTTCCCCAAGCTTTCAGTCCCCAGTAGTGCTAAATTTCAGCATTAGTTTATATTTCCATTTCCCTGCCATTAGTCCAAAGTTTCCTTTCAGAACAGATTGGAAGAAGCTGCTGGGAAAAAGCAAGCCAGCAAAAGGAACCACCCCAAACTGGAAAGCCTGAAGTAACTGTGAAATGTATTTCCAGATAATTTCTGGAAGTAGGGTACTTTGTAAATATCATTAATGAAGCAAGTCTTTAGTTGACTGTGTTCCTGCTTTATAGGCTGAAAGCTCCAAGGAGAGATGAAACATTTAATGGGAAAGATTGAGCTAGAAGATATAGTGATACTGCAACAAGAAAAAAAATGTTGGGGAAAAAATAAGGAAGCCTGACAAAACAGAGTTTAACAACATGTAGCAGGCTCTTCAGCAAAAAGAGGAAGATCCAGTAGTGTCAATGGGTGTACCTACAGCAAATTTAGAAGAGCAGGGCTACAGAAACAAAGCTGAGCTGTGGTACTCAGACTCCTTTGGTGGTTTCAGGGAAGGCATGTTTCAATTCTGGTTGAAATCTTACCTCTGCCTGTTTATGATCATATGCTAGAAAGGTCCTACATCTTTTGGATAAGGGAGTCAGAGGAAAGGAAGACAACAAAGTGATCCCTTGTTTGTACTTTCCCTTCCTTTGGAAGTGATACAAGGAAACTCTTGCCATGTTTCTTGTGAAGACTAAGTTGTCAAATTCATTAACTTGCTATAAAATTACTTTTCATAGGCCTTAAAATTGCAAACTGCCTGATACACACTGAACAACTAATCAAAAGGATCTTTGTTTTGCTGCAAACCAAGCTATAAATAAAATGACTTCTTGCTTTAAAAGCTGGCTGTACAATGTATTTCTATGTGTGCATGTCTAACCCAGACAAATGTTACTTTGTCTTTAAATTTATGGCATTTAGAAGAGAAGTCTGCGGGGAGACCTTATAGCAGCCTTCCAGTACTTAAAGGGGATCTACAGAAAAGATGGGGAGACACTCTATCAGGAGTCTAGTGATAGGATGAGGGGTAATAGTTTTAAACTGAAAGAGGGTAAATTTAGGTTAGGTAGGAAGAAATTCTTTACTGTGAGGGTGGTGAGACACTGGAACAGGTTGCCCAGAGAGGTTGTGGATACCCCCCTCCCTGGAAGTGTTCAAGGCCAGATTGGATGAGGCTTTGAGCAACCTGATCTAGTGGAAGCTATCCCTGCCCATGGTAGGGGGATTAGAACTAGATGATCTTTAAGGTCCCTTCCAACCCAAACCTTTCTACAATTCTATGATTCTTATTCAGAACCTGTATGTGACATGGCAAAGATCAAGATTAGGCACAAAACTCTTAATTCCGTGTTATAGCAGAGTTGCTGTTTAACAAAAAAACAACCAACCAACCAACCAAAAAAGAATAAAAAAACCAATGAGGAATATCTTTGCTATTTCTGCACCATGACAGCTGGGGAAATCTAGAGCAACCATTTCAAACAGAGACAAATTTATTTGTCATCTCATACTAGCTGTTTGACCATATTGTAGGTTTCAGTTACTGTGCAGTGATTCCTGATATTTTATTTAATTGACTTTTTTGGTCAAACCGCATTAATCTATGGTGTCTACTACTATAAAAAAACAAAACAAAACAAAACAAAACTGATATACATTGTGCTAGTATGATTTTATGTATGTTATGTCCAAATGCACTTGACTACTGTTGGCTTTTTGGAAGTACATTTGTTGGACCATAACCACAGTTCTGGTTATTTTCAAGTAGACAAGGTCAGCTTAGCCAGTCATATGTCCTCAAACAACGCATTCATTCGTAATCATGTTATGCTGTTCTTTTTTTATAATATACAAAGAGTACAGTGCACTTTCAGTCAGGAATTGAGAAAACAATCAGGAATCTGGTTATGTTTTCAGCAGAGCTGGAGTCAACTTTCATTTAATTTTTCCTTTAGCAATTTCCTGCATAAATAAGCAAACAAAAGAAAATGAAATTGTGTGGGTGTGTGGGATAGATGGCCACACTGAAATGCCACGTGCTAGCAACACTGCTAATTTATCAGCAGTGCAGTCTAGTCTACTGAGTGTTTGTGTTCTGTGATGCTGAACTGTGGAACAGGCAAAAACTCTGTATGCACACAAATACAACAGTAGGATATGCTCTGGGTACTAATGAAAACTAAACAAAGCTCCCAGTTCCTCAGTTTGTGGATGGGTTACAGTGCAGACTGTAGAAGAAACAAGAACTAGCTGAGCCACTTTGGATACTGGCATCAGTCCTTTTGCAGTCTGGTTTACCCTGCTTATTATCTGAAGCTCTGTGCAATCACTGCTAGATGTTTCTTATGCGAAGTCACTTGTTCAGATACAATTTATGTACCTGTACTGCTGTCTGAAGTATACACATCTCAGGTGTTGAGCCTCTGGCTCCACAAGGCTTCATGTTGCCTTAGCCCAGAGCCATGATAACGCTGCCTCAGAAGTATTTTTGAAAATGTAACTATACTTTATTGTTTCAATTTAGACTATTTTAGAGGGTTGTGAGAGGTTTTTTTTCAAACTTAAGGGACATTTCTGAAACAGATAATTTCCTTTCAGGCTAATCAAACCTGAGTATATTTCTAAACATTGTTTCAAAGGACATAAAAAATAATTTACCTATCCTTGTCTTCATTCAGTTGTCTTCAAACCAGTTGCCAGTTCAGCACCAGAATTTACCCTTATATCTTTTTTTTTGTCCTTAGAAACAGGAAAACTGAGGACAAAGGGTTCCAGAAAGGTGGCCATTCTTTGTAAACATCCAAACAACAGCACAGGAAATTTAACATGCCATCCTTATGCTGTCTCTCCTTCATGTTTTATCACTTTCAAATTGGCAAGAAAAGAGAGCAATTCTGTCTAGCATGCCTTGGCTCAAGATGCTAATAAAAATGAAGGAAAAAAATGTAAGTAAAATAGTCTGTGGAGAAACACTAAATGAAATTTGTGATTGTATGATGATTTGCAAATTATACCAACGCAGTAGGGGATTTTATGCCTCCAAATAATTGTTTTGAAGGAAAAGGCTTTTGTTTGGGAGTCCTAAGGTGTGTAGCAGATGGTACTGAACTGAAGCTGTGAATGGTCTTCACAGCAGAAAGAAAAAAGTCTTAAGATGATATTGACAGGTTGTACAGAAGTGAAAATGCATCCCAGCAGCTCAGTGAAAGATGCAGGAATATAGCAACAGGCTGAGGTATTATGAAAAAAACTAGGCTAGAAGGGCACATTGATGTACACTTATTAACTAGCGTTTCATTAATATGTCTTCTAACAAATGTGAAAAGCAGGGTGATTGCTGTGCTTGTTAATTATAGGACTGGCTACCCTTAATCTTTCCATACTACTAATGAGACATGAATAGTCAGTTTGTGGATATTAAAATCAATGCTTTTTTTGTTTGGTGTGATTTATGGCTACAAACTAAAAAAAAAAAAAAAAAGAAATTACAGGAAAATGAACTCTTTAGGTTTTAGTTTATCTATCTAACTTGAACAGTAGCAGCTAAAAAAAAATACAGGTAATACCCTTGTTCTTAAATGTTCTTAAAAATGAAGTACACAACAGCCAGATTGTGTCCAGCAGTGCTGCAGCTGTGCAAAAGTAAGTTGCCTAATAGCTGTATATTTAACCTTCTGATCTCTCTTGAAGATATCAGACCAGTCTTAAACTTGACTTCCATAGGCTTTCCCTCAACAGCTACTGCTATAATGCTCTGTTAATTCACTTCAAAAGTAATAATGCAGAGATCATTATTTTTTCAAATATAATTGTCTGTTTTGTGACAAACTGCTTTGAAAACTTCTGTTTTTCCTAGTTTCTCCTTTTAAAGTCTCTCCTCTCACAAAATTGCTGATGGTCATTCACATAGGACTATGAAGGATTTGCATCAAAGGTCCTGGGGTTTACTGAGCAAGTTTCTTGGCAGCAGTTGCAGCAGCAAAACTTCTGTGTGTGATACTTATTGATATTCCAGCACTAGGAAAGCAATGTTACCTTTCCAGGGTCAACAGACTGACTCTGCAGCTCTGAAGCCAAGGAAGTTGGTCAGCTTCCCACAAGCATGCTAAGAGTTGCACCACTGGAATGTATTTTTACAAAACTTAAATTAATTTTATTTCACTTCTGCTCTTTTTTTTCTAAGGATTTCCATGTTATAATTGGTCAGTTTCTCTACTGATGGAACTAAAGTATAGTTAGTATATGAGTCTGGTCTGGGCATTTCTTAAATGGGATCACGACTATCCAAATGTCTTCAGAGAAATCATTTGGATAAAACTCTTTATGCTCTTCTGATGACAGGCACAGCTGTACCACTCAATTATCTTTTATCTGTACTTTTTATAGCTGGCAAGAATTTGCACTGCTAGGCATTAAGCTATAGGGCACTAAATGGGTTAAGATGTTTTGCAGAATGTATTCTAAGATGCTACTGGAATTGAGAGTGAGTCTATAAACATTTTTATAGGTCATGTAAATATTTATGAGGTGAATATGATGATCATCTTTGGTAAATGTGGCCAAAGTTAGCAGGGGGTGCAGATGTTCAGTAAAAGATTCTACTTCTGTGTAAGATTTCAGTAGTGAACTTTTTCATCAAACTAGAGGACTACAGTTTTTAATTTCCTTGCAGACACTTCTTGTATGTTTATTGAAGGTGGAATCATGTAATAATTGTCTCTTATGATACATACAGGCCTTCCATGATGTAATAGTGGGATAAAGATGTGCCACTCCACCTTGTAGAAGAGGAAGCTGTCTATAGCTTTAGTCAGTCTCTTTCTTTTCCGTAACCCCTCCCCCCCACCAAAAAATGTCCTTAAAAGTAGGCTGTCAAAGTGACCTGTTTGTTTCCTGTGGCAGGCTGAGTTTGTTGGGTAGTTTTTATTGAACCCTGCTCAGTGGGAAGCTGATTACCAGGTGCCACTCCTCCAAGTGACACAAGTGCAATGTGGTGCCTGCACAGCTGAGAGAGCAGGTCCTCCCAGGCCTGAGAAATACATTTCCTGAAGGATGTGGAGGGGTCTTTGCAAGCCCAGGAGATCTAGACAAATTGTGCTTGTGCTTTTAGCACAGGCCAGTATATGCTGTATAGGTAGCCCTGACCTGTTTGGACCAGAGATACATGTTGAAATTTTTTCCTTAAGCTGACAGATTTCATATTGGAGAGAAAAAGAAAAGGAAGAGAAAACTGGAGAGAAGAGGAAAAGGAAGAGAAAACTTCAAATAGTATGGATTTTTGCAGTTTCCCTAATTGATTGGCAAATTATTTATGTTAAGAGTTTTTGAACTTCAGATCTCTTTCTCAAGGGTCTGCTTTTGTGGAATCACAGAATGGTTTGAGTTGGAAGGGACCTTCAAAGATCATCTGTCCCAAACCCTCTGCCACAGGGAAGGACATGTTTCACTAGATAGCCAGCCGGGTTAGCTCAGTTGGTTAGAACACAGTGCTAATAATGCCAAGTTTGCAGGTTCAATCCCTGCTTACTGCAGGGGGTTTGGGCTCGATGATCTCTCAAGGTCCCTTCCAACCCAAAGCATTCTATGATTCTATGATCCTAGGTCAGGTTTTTCAAAGCCCTATCCAACCTGACCTTGAACACTTTCAGTGACGGGGCATCCACAACCTCTCCAGGCAACCTGTTGCAGTGTATCACCACCATAATTGTAAAAAAATTCTTCCTCATATTCAATCTAAACCTTTCCTTTTTCAGTTTAAAAATGTTGCCCCTTGTCCTGTCAGTACAGGCCCTTGTAAAAAGTCTTTCTCTGTCTTTCTCATAAGCCCCCTTTATATATTGAAAAGCTGCAATAAGGTCTCCCTGGAGCCTTTTCTCTCAAGGCTGAACAACCCCAACTCTATCAGCCTGTCTTCACTGGAGAGGTGTTCCAGCTCTCTGATAGTTTTCATGGCTCTCCTCTGGACCCGCTCTAACAGGTCTGTGTCTGTTCTGTGCTGGGGATGCCAGAGTTGCATGCAGTACTACAGATGAGGGTCTCATGAAAGCAGAATAGATGGGAAGAATGAAATCCCTTGACCTGCTGGCTATGCTCCTTTTGATGCAGCCCAGGATATGGCTGGCTTTTTGTGCTGCAAGCACACATTGCTGGCTCATATCTACTTTTTTCATCTACAAATATCCCCAAGCCCTTCTCTGCAGGGCTGCTCTCAATCCATTCACCCCCAGTCTGTACTGATATTGCGGATTGCCCCATGTGGTGGGTTGACCCTGGCTGGACACCAGGTACCCACCAAAGCTGCTCTCACTCCCAGCCCTCCACTGGACAGGGGAGAGAAAATATAATGAAAAGCTCATGCGTTGAGATGAGGACAGAGAGAGATCATTCACCAATTACTGTCATGGGCAAAACAGGCTCGACTTGGGGAAATTAGTTTAATTTATTACCAATCAGATTAGACTAGCATAATGGGGAATAAAACCCAAATCTTGAAAAAACTTCCCCCCGCCCCTCCCATCTTCCTGGGCTTAACTTCACTTTTGATTTCTCTACCTCCTCCACCTCAGTGGCATAGAAGGATGGGGAATGGGAGGAGGAATGGGGGTTATGGTCACTTCATCACATATTATTTCTGCCACTCCTTCCTTTTCAGGGGGAGGACCCATCACACTCTTCCCCTGTTCCAGTATGGGGTCCCTCCCACAGGAGACAGTCCTCCATGAACTTCTCCAACATGGGTCCTTCTCGCAGGCTACAGTTCTTCACAAACTGCTCCAGTGTGGGTCCTTTCCACAGGGTGCAGTCCTTCCGGAACAGGCTACTCCAGTGTGGGTCACCCATGGGGTCCCAAGTCTTGCCAGCAAACCTGCTTCAGCATGGGCTTCTCTCTCCATGGGTCTACAGGTCCTGCCAGGACTCTGCTCCAGCATGGTCTTCGCACAGGGTCACAGCCTTCTTTGGGCATCCACCTGCTCCGGCATGGGGTCCTGCAGGGGCTGCAAGTGGATACCTGCTCCACCATGGACCTCCATGTCCGTCAGAGCGCGTCCGTCTTGGAGCTGGCTGGCGTTGAGTTTATCAGACATAGGTGAAGGTTCTAGCAGCTTCTCACAGAAGCCACCGTTGTTTCCCCCTCCACCACTACCAAAACCTTGCCATACAAACCCAGGTGCATGACCTTGCACTTGACCTTGTTGAAGTTCTTGAGTTTCACATGGTCCCACTCCTAATGCCAGTCAAGGTCTGCCTGGATGACATCTGTTCCCCCTAGTGTTTCCTAATGCTCAAGCTGAAGATGAAAAGTGCTGCCCTGTATTAATGTAGATGGGAGGGAAAGGAAGATTGGAAAGTGAGTTGGTGTGCTGTTGGAAGAAGGAACTGTGTTTTAGTTCTCGTTTTTTCTGTGAAAGAGTTTCCTTCTACTAGTACTGCAGCTATTTATAAAGGTCAAACAGCCTTGTCCAGGGAGCAAACTGTGACAGTACTATATATATAGTTCAGCCATGCAGAAAGGGATCTGGGGGTGCTGGCTGGCAGCAGGCTCAGTGTGAGTCAGCAGTGTGCCCTGGCAGCCAGGAGGGCAAAACGCATCCTGGGGTGCATCAGACACAGCACAGCCAGCTGGTCAAGAGAGGTGATTATCCCTCTGTGTTTAGCATTGGTGCGGCCTCATCATGAGTGTTGCATGCAATTCTGGACCCCACAATTTAAGGATGTTCAGGTCCTTGAATGCATCCAGAGGAGGGGAACAAAGATGGTGGAAGAAAAGTCCTGTGAGGAGTAGCTGAGAACTCTGTGTTTGTCTAGTTTGGAGAAATGGAGGCTGAGGGGAGATGTCATTGCTCTCTACAGCTTCCTGAGAAGAGGAAGTGGAGAGGGAGGTGCTGACCTCTTCTCCCTGGGATCCAGTGACAGGACGCGTGGGAATGGTTCAAAGCTGTGCCAGGGGAAGTTCAGACTTGACATTAGGAAACATTTCTTTACCAAGAGGGTGCTCAAACACTGGAACAATCTTCCTAGAAAGGTGGTGATGCCCCATGCGTGTCAGTGCCGTAAAAAGAGGCACTTGGACAATGCCCTTCATAATATACTTTAACTTTTGGTCAGCCCTGGTGTGGTCAGGCAGTTTGTCAAAAATGCAGGTTTGTGAATCCTGCTGATTATGTCAATTTACTATGAATGAGTGACTTTACACAGTTTGATTTAGTAACAGTTAGAATTTACTTATAGCAAATCGCAGAATTTGATTATAGTATTTTTAATAGCACTCAATCATCAATGATTAATAAAGTGATTAGACAAAACTGATCAAAACAGTGACTTAGTTACAGATTTGAAGATGGCAAGGTTCACTCTATTACTACATGGAAGAGCATAAAGGAAAATTAAATCACACTGAGTTGGAATGATTCATAAAGGGATTGCATATATAGGGGATAAGGAGGACCCTCCCACTGATTCACGAGGTTTAGAATAGACCCCCTTGCTTTCTAAACTCCTTCTCAGAGAGGAGCCTAGGTGTGGCTAGGTCTAATCTTAGTCTCAGACTTGGTCAACGGTTTATATGAATAAGGACAATGTATATATATGTATATATGTATATCTAGTACATAGAAGAAGTGTATGAAGGAAATTGGGTTACATGAAAGAGAGAGAGAGAGAGGGAGAAATTGTATGTAGGAGATACGGAAACCCTCCCGTTGAGTCAGGAGGTTCAGAATAGCCCCCTTTGCTTTCTAAACTCCTTCTCAGAGAGGAGCTGAGGTGCAGCTGGGCCCACTCTTAGTCTCAGACTTGGTCAACGGTTTAGGAGAGTAATGCTATAAGAATAATACAGCAGTATAAGACTCCCTTTGAAATTAAATCATACATCTACAGATTACTTAAATTGATTCACGCATGCACACTCACAAATATGAATGCATATATGAAAATGGTATACCTGTTAAAAATTCCCCTCGAGTTCAGTGAAATATTCATGTCTAATGTCTTGGCATTTCTCAACTGGTGAGGGTTGAGCCTCGAGGAGTGAAGGGTTTCAGCCCAAGCTCCACTGTCAGTCTGTGGCAATGGATTTCTGGTTGCAGCAAACATTCAGAGTTTGCTGGCTCTGAGGGGCGTCTCGCTCAGAGGGAGATGCTGGTGCAGCCCGCGGCAGCCCAGGAGAGCTCAAAGGGCCTCACTTAGGACTGCTGTTTATAAGATTGTGAGATGATTGAGTTTAATGACCAGTAAATTTCCATCCGAGCCACAGCTTGGGTCGGTAGTTGCTGGAATCCCAGTAACGATGATACCACCCTGTTTCAAGGCTGTCAGGGGCAGCTGTTTGTTCTTGCTCCCCTCGTTAGCCATAATACGAAGATTTTGACAAGGACAGGGCCGCTCTCTGCTTCAGCCATATAGGAGTTTCTAGTACAATTAAGAGGCACTTAACTGACTAACTCACTACACAAAAGTGGTGGCCTGGAATTCTTGATATTGTAAAGCCGTTGAAGAGAAAGAGGAATGGGGGGAGCGGGGGTGCACCACCACACATTTGAACAAGTTGATTGTTGCAGGTCCCTTCCAACTGAACTAATCTAGTTTGGTGTGGTCTAGTCTAGTCTAGTCTAGTCTATGGTTGACTTCAAATAAGATAAAACCTGAGAATAATTTACAGGAGGTTGTGGAAGGGTGCTGAGTCAGGAAGTTGATAGGCACCTTGAATCCTCACTGAAGTTGAAAAACCCCTGAACTTCAAACACCTGCTTTTAGTGATTTCTGTGCATGTGTGTGTGAGAGGTTGTACACACTCTCTCACACACATACCCACACACATATATATGGATACATGCAAACCCCCATCTGCCAGACATGTTATAAATGTGTGTACACATATACACACAACCCCCACATGCACAAGTATATATTTATTTTTAAAAATGACATCTATTCAAGCTTTGAGATTTTTTACTACAACTGGAAAGTAGCTTACATTGTAAAAAAAATTCTGATTTATTATTTCAGAAAACCTTGTAAACAGTTAAAGCTCTAACCTATCCAGCTACTGAATCTGACATTGCATTTTACTTCATATAAAAAAATCAAAGCTGTCATATTCATTTTAGAACAGGCCAGCAAGGGTAACATTGATATTTACAGCTCCGTAAGGTGAAGAACTGTTTAACTTTTTATAATGCCATACTTACTAGCCTAGCTTTGCTGACTGAGGCTTTGCTGACTAAGAAAATCATAGTTGGCACATTTGATAATGAAATGTGAAACTCTCAAAAATGGTTGAGAGCAAGACTGGAGAAACTGTTTGGGAAAGGGCATTTTCATTCTTTCCCTTTGTCTCTATCAGTCCAAAGAATGCAAAAGTATTTCATTGACAAATTTGATGCAGAAATACCTGTCATTTATCTGCTCTGGACATGATGTAAAGCCACCAGAGGCTCCCCCTGTAAACAGTTATTATGAGTCTAATCATGTGGCCAAAAGTTAAACAGCAGTGCTCTGAAATAGCTGTCTAGAGCAAATGTCAAGCTTATTCACAAGTGGGCTCTGTCTGCTGCTGTTGCAGTCATTTCTGTTCTGAAGCTCAATCTTTTTGTCCTGCACGTTAAAAATGTAGTGTTAAAAATGTAGTGGAAATGATAGTCTCTAAAGAACTTGCAGTACAAATTGAGTTTCTGTCAGTAACAAGTATTAGCTGTAAGCCAAATGTAACCAATAAATTAAGCTAGATTTATTAGACTCTTGCATCACTGAAATAGCTCAGTGTGGTCCAGTCACAAATACCATTCTTTTAATACCCTAAGTGGCATTGAAATCAGTGTTGGGAGGGTACAGAGCCCTCTTTGTTACCCTGCTGCAGGACATCTGAACTCTTTTGCACAAAACTAAAAACAACAGGATGGCCAAGCTTTCATTTTTTCATTCCCAGGGTTTTACAGCAGCCTGTGACCTGGGATGATACTTTTGGGAACAGTGGGCTCAGTGCTTGTGGCTGAGTAGAAAGTGTTGTGATTTACATTACAAATTGATGGTCCTAATGCTAAACTTTGTGTAAAAGCGAGAAAACCCACTTCACCCTGAAATATGATGACAAAACCACTTGTTGTGACTTACATTAACGTAAATGTGTGTTTGGCCAGCTTTAAGTACATCTGCTGTCTTGGGAGACATCAATGGGAAAGGTCTGTTTTATCAATCTCAGATGACCTACTCCTCACTAACAAAACACAAGATCTTCTAATAATGCACCTGAGCAGATCTTCTGTGTCTGTGGAATCTGTCTCCTAAAATCAGATACTTAGGAGCTTGGGCAAGATTTTTTAGGCTTGTATTTCTGAATGTGAGAGAACTATAACTGCTGTAAGGTCCTCTGTGGATCTGTCATTTAATCTCCTAGAGGAATATTTTTGAAACAATAGTCCTCAGGAGTTTTTGACTGTCACCAATGGAGTTGGCTGGCTTGTCTTTTTCTGTATTTTTTTTCTGAATTTGTTACAAATTTGCTTCTAACACTATGAGTGGCTGTATCCCAAGTTTGAATGTATTGTGTTTTAGCCAAAACGTTAGTTTGGATAAAGGTTTTGATATGTTGTTCTGTATAGATCTCATTTGTTCAAGCGACTCTGGGAATTCAGAAAGGATACAATTTATATATTGCTCTGGGAAAGCCTTATTTGTACTTAAGTATAATTTGTAAAACCATGCAACCAGTTAAATTCATGTTGTCTCTTTCTCTGCTTTCCCACAAGCTGCTCATTAGTACATCTCTGCTGGAGTTATTTTTGTAGACACAAAAAAAGAAAACCTCTGAATTCTGTTTAATTTTTTTTTTTTTCTTTCTAAGACAGAAAATTGGTAAAGAATGATCTCTGAAAGTTACTGTTAGCTTCTAGCGTCATCAGAAATTATCAGTCCTAGTTTGGTGCTGAGTAGAACTTGCTAGAGTGGCTTTTATCTCATGTTGCATAATTGATCAGTGTTAGAAATATTTGTACTGAAAAGCTATGATTTGGATTTTTCTAGGGCTAGTAATGTTTGTTTCTGGCCTTTGTTGTGATGTACTGGACCACTTTAATTCCTTTATGACAAAAGATTTTGTTTTGGCAGTTCTGTATCAGTATTTCTCAGACCACTTTTCAATTCATATATTTGAAATATTACTAGATTACATAGATTTGAAAAACGTTTTGCATAGGTGGAATGTATGAGCATTAGTACTACTGGCATTTATTAACTAAACTTTTCCAAAACACAGCCTAAGCAAACAAAACATATGATCAGGCATCTGTTGATGTCATACTTCTATTGACATTTGTGTGAGTTGCATAGAATTCTCTCTTGTCTTTACCACACAGATAATTTAATAATCCCAAACTTTTCCCCACTAATATTGTCATTTTACTCAGTCATTAAGTTAGATTTACCATGTACATAATTTATTTACTTTTAGTCTATTAAAGATAATGAGGCCTGAGCTACAATGCAGCCAGAAGATTAGGCAGTAGAAACAATATTAATATAAATTTTTTGTTATTGCAAATTGGCTACTTCAGATGTACTCTGACACACACAATTTGTCTTGTTGGAGTGAAGAATGCAGACTAGCAGGTCTGACCCTCATGCCACTAAATTCAAGAGTTTTGTCATGGATTTTTGTTATGGGAGCAGCATCTACCCTGAAGCCCAAAATCATTATTATGTCCTGCAGCAGTGTCCCAAAGTAATATTTAAAATCGAACAAATATTATTTTGAACTATAAAATCTCACCTGAATTTGGGAAGAGTATATGTTGGTATAGAAATGCAAGTTTTGAAATGATACAGTAATTGGTTTAGAGAATGCAGTATCTTTGGTTTTACATTTCACATTGTGTAGGAAAACCTCAGCTCATCAGTCAATACCTTTAGCACTCCAGCCAGCAACTAAACACCACAGAGCATCCCACTCACTCCCCACTGATGGGATGGCAGAGAGAATTAGAAGAGTAAAAGTGAGAAAACTCTTGGGTTGAGATAAAGACAGTTTAATAGGTAAAGCAAAAGCTGTGCTTGCAAACAAAGCAAAACAAGGAAATCGTTCACTACTTCCCATCAGCAGGCAGGTGTTCAGCCATCTCCAGGAAAGCAAGGGTCCATCATGGGTAATGGTTACTTGGGAAGACAAACACCATCAGTCTGAACATCCTCCCCTTCCTTCTTCTTCCCCCAGAATTTTACTGCTGAGCATGACATCATATGGTATGGAATACTGCTTTGGTCAGCTGTGTGTCTTCTGAACTTCTTGTGCACCCCCAGCCTACTCGCTGGTGGGGTTGTGTGAGAAGCAGAAAAGTCCTTAACTCTGTGTAAGCAGTGCTCAGCAATAATGAAAACATCCCTGTTTCCAGCACAAATCCAAAACATAGTTCTATACAAGCTACTATGGAAAAAATTAACTCTACCCCAGTCAAAACCAGCACAGAGACAAAAGCCATTCACTGCCAACCTCCAGTCCCTTAGTGTCTTCTTATTCAAAGCATGTGAGCAAGTTACATTGTATTTGCTGTTGAATTGTAAATCACCTAATTAACATACTTGTAGTAAAGTGGGGGATGAAGGTGTATAGTATCTTTTTGATACTTCAGAGAAAGAAAAGTTTTTTTTCCTGTTCTGCAGAGATTAAAATCTTTATTGCCAGTATGAAATTGTGATACTTTTTTGTTTGCTTCAGAAAGTCCTGCATTGATTGTCAGTCAGTGGTTACTGGATTATGTCATTTTTGAGCCAGAAAACACTGCAAATGACACAGCTGCCTTTTTGCTTCAGTTATGAATTCTTAAGGTTTCCCACTGAGAATTTTCCTGAACAGCTCTGTCCATACCTCTTATTAACAGGCTAAACTAATCCAATTTTTTTGTGCCCCTAGTGATTTCTATTTTTCTCCTGGCTGGTTTGATTTCTGAGGTGTTTTTAAGCTGAACTGGTATTTCCTAAAGCTTTTGAAGTTTGCCTCTTCCCTCTCCTGCACCCTTGCTTCCCACTCACACCACCCAGATCTGCCCTCAAAATGAAGCCCAAGAAACACCAATGCTGCTGCGGAAAACCACCTCCTGGTGACAAATGTCCTCTTCCCTGCATGTTGAATGTAGGACTCAGTGAGAGGGTGGTGAGAGCAGGGCTGCTCAGAGGGGTCGAGCTGGGGAACCCTGTGTAGGAAACCAGCCATCCACCTATCCAACAAGCCTGCTATCCACCTCTTTGGCTATGGAAAGAGAGGTTAATAACCATACCATGGTGAAGGAGCAAGAAAAGTCCTGTTGATTAGAGTGGCAGCTGGAGAATTTTAAGCTGCACTTTATACTCTGGCCTCCATCCCAGCTGAAAATGCCTTGTGTGGTTTCAAAACACCGTCACATTTCTCTGACATGCCTGAAGTTCGAGGACAGTGAGACACTAAGGGGAGTTGAGGGTGTGAGAGGTGCTGTTTAAGAAAACATAACTTGGAAAACAAGAGAATGTAATCTAGATTTTTTTTTTCTTTTGTACCACAATAAGAAGGAGAAAAAAAAAAATTCCATCTAAATCCTCAATTGCTCACTCTGTCAGAGCTTGCATAGTAGGAACCTTTAAAGCAACAGGTTTGATTTCACCACCAGATGTCACAGCTCATTAAACTCAAGGAACTTGATCCTTCTTGTGTGTGCTCTTAAGTCACTAGAGACAAAGGCTGGGATTTTTCAAGAGTACTTGATGTTGGCCAAGCTCTGCTGTTGTTGAGGTTAGTGGGAGATTTACTGCTGTCTTCAATGGGAGAAGTGCAAGGCAAGTGTTACTTTTTGTGGTGAAACATTGGTTTTCTTTTTCTTTTTCTTTTTATTTGAAGGAAAGAAAGAAAATATATATACTCAAATATAAACAGATTTTGTGAGTACTACAGATAATGCATTTGTAGGATAGTATGGCATTGACAATAGTGGTGGTGGTCTAGGCTGCACAGACAGGGGTTATTTGAGCTGCCTCTGGTTGATCCTGATGGTGCAGTGCAGCACTTTACAAAGGCAGTTGATGCGCTGTCAGAAGATATGGTGCACCATCCCAGCAAATCATCATTTCTTTCTCATGCACCAGAATTAATTCGTTGGAATATGACGCTGTGCTGTGGTTTGTGTGGAAGCATCCTCAAATATGTGTCTGACCCTGCAGGGTAAACCTGTATAATTGAAAAGCAACATATCCAACAGAGAAGGGAACATGCTAGGCATGGTTTCCTGAGGCTTTGCCTCATAATATTGCACTTCAATCATAGAATCATAGAATCGTTTAGGTTGGAAAAGACCTTTAAGATCATCCAGTCCAACCATTAACCTACACTACCAAGTCTACTCTAAGCCAATCAAGGGTAGACTAGACTAAACCATGTCCCAAAGTGCCGCATCTACCCAGTTTTTGAACGCTTCCAGGGATGGGGACTCCACCACCTCCCTGGGCAGCCTGTTCCAATTCTTGACCACCCTTTCCGTGAAGAAATTTCTCCTAATATCTAATCTAAACCTCCCCTGGTGTAGCTTGAGCCCATTTCCTCTTGTCCTATCGCTAACTACTTGGGAGAAGAGCCCAACACCCACCTCACTACAACCTCCTTTCAGGGAGTTGTAGAGAGCGATAAGGTCTCCCCTCAGCCTCCTCTTCTCCAGACTAAACAACCCCAGTTCCCTCAGCTGCTCCTCATAAGACCTGTGCTCCAGACCCTTCACCAGCTTCGTTGCCCTTCTCTGAACATGCTCCAGCACCTCAGTGTCTTTCTTGTATTGAGGGGCCCAAAACTGGACACAGGATTCCAGGTGCGGCCTCACCAGTGGTGAGTACAGGGGGACAATCACCTCCCTGCTCCTGCTGGCCACACTCTTCCTGATACAAGCCAGGATGCTGTTGGCCTTCTTGGCCACCTGGGCACACTGCTGGCTCATGTTCAGCTGGCTGTCAACCAATACCCCCAGGTCCTTTTTGGCCAGGCAGCTTTCCAGCCACTCTTCCCCAAGCCTGTAGCATTGCATGGCGTTGTTGTGACCCAAGTGCAGGACCCAGCACTTGGCCTTGTTAAACCTCATCCAGTTGGCCTCAGCCCATTGATCCAGCCTGTCCAGGTCCCTCTGCAGGGCCATCCTACCCTCCAGCAGATCGACACTCCCACCCAGTTAGGTGTCACTTGCAAACTTACTGAGGGTGCACTCAATCCCCTCATCCAGATCATTGATAAAGATATTATACAAGGCTGGCCCCAAAACAGAGCCCTGGGGAACACTGCTCGTGACCGGCCGCCAACTGGACTTAACTCCATTCACCACTACTCTCTGTGCTTGACCACCCAGCCAGTTTTTTACCCAGCAAAGAGTACACCCGTCCAAGCCATGAGCTGCCAGCTTCCCAAGTAGAATATTATGGGAGACTGTGTCAAAGGCTTTGCTAAAGTCCAGGTAGATGACGTCCACAGACTTTCCTTCATCCACCACGTGGGTCACCAGGTCATAGAAGGAGATCAAGTTGGTCAAGCAGGACCTGCCTTTCATGAACCCATGCTGGCTGGGCCCCATCCCCTGGTTGACCTGCACTTGCCTGTTGAGTTCACTCAAGATGAACCACTCCATAATCTTTCCTAGCTCTGAGGTCAGGCTGACAGGCCTGTAGTTCCCCGGGTCCTCCCTCCAGCCCTTCTTCTAGATGGGCGTCACATTGGCAAGCCTGCAGTCATCAGGGACCTCCCCTGTTAACCAGGACTGCTGATAGATGATGGAAAGTGGCTTGGTGAGCTCCTCTGCCATCTCACTCAATACTCTCGGGTGGATCCCATCTGGCCCCATAGATTTGTGAGCATCCAGGTGGCGTAGCAGGTCGTTAACTTCTTCTTCCTGGATTATGAGGGCTCCATTCTGGTCCCCATCCCTATCTTCCAGCTCAGGGGGCTAAGTACCCTGGGGATGACTGGTCTGGCTATTAAAGACAGAGGCAAAGAAGGTGTTAAGTACCTCAGCCTCTTCCTCAGCCTTGGTGACAATGTTCCCCCCCACATCCAGCAAAGGTTGGAGATTCTCCTGGTCTCTCCTTTTATTGTTGACGTACTTATAAAAACATTTTTTATTATCTTTTTCAACAGTGGCCAGACTGAGTTCTTGCTGGGCTTTTGCTTTTCTAATTTCCTCCCTGCATGATCTAACAAGATCCCTGTACTCCTCCTGAGTTGCCTGCCCCTTTTTCCAAAGGCGGTAGACTCTCTTTTTTTCCCTGAGTCCCCACAAAAGCTCCCTATTCAGCCAGGCCATACTCCTTTGTGTCTTTGATGCTGCATGGATCCCCATCCCTTACCTCCATTGAGATGGCAGACCAAAGGACCTTGCTAACACACTGTCCCTCAAATATTGGTGTGGTCCCCAGGCTCATCTCTAGTGAGTTTGGTTTTTTCCCTTCCCCCCTTTGAATCTACTTTAAAGCTCTTTCAATAAGTTCTACTAACTCCTGTGCAAGGATCCTTTTCCCCCTTTGAGACAGGTGTCCCCTGTCTGTTGCCAGCAGACCTGGTGTGTAAACCGACCCATGATGAAAAAAAACAAAACTCTGCTGGTGACAGCAGGCTTGGAGTCAGGTGTTGATCACCTGGCTATTTCTGTGTCTTCCCTCACCATTCCTTGCAACTGGAAGGACAGACAACACTACTTGTGCTCCTGATCTCTTAACCAGTTGTCCCAAGGCCCTGAAGTCTTTCTAGATTGCCCTCAGACTTCTAGTTGCAACTTCAAGTGTTGTACACTTCCCCTTGTACTCAGAATTGGTGAGGTTGTACCTTGAATACTGTGTTCAGTTTTGGACCCCTCAGTACAAGAAGGACATTGAGGTGCTGGAGCGTGTCCAGAGAAGGGCAACAAAGCTGGTGAAGAGTCTGGAGCACAGGTCTTATGAGGAGCAACTGAGGGAACTGTGATTGTTTAGCCTAGAGAAGAGGAGGCTGAGGGGAGATCTTATCGCTGTCTACAACTACCTGAAAGGAGGCTGTAGTGAGGTGGGTATTGGTCTCTTCTTCCAAGTAACTAGCGATAGAATGAGAAGAAATGGCCTCAAGTTGTGTCAGAGGAGGTTCAGATTAGATATTAGGAGAAATTTCTTCACGGAAAGAGTGGTCAAGCATTGGAACAGGCTGCCCAGGGAGGTGGTGGAGTCACAATCCCTGGAGCTGTTCAAAAAATGCGTACTTTGTGACATGGTTCAGTGGCTGTGTTGGTGTTGGGTTGATGGTTGGACTGATGATCTTAGAGGTCTTTTCCAACCTTAATGATTCTGTTCTAGTTTCACTTTCATCAAAAAATTATCCAGCCACCAAGCCGGAAAACATGAAATTAACTATTATTCTACCCTTAATTTTTTTAGTGGTGGACTTGGTAGTGTTATGTTAATGGTTGGACTGGATGATCTTAAAGGTCTTTTCCAACCTAAAAAAATCTATTAATATATGATTCTATTCTATAATTCATTGCTGCCTACCTGAAAAATCAATAGTGGATAGTAGTCTGAGGGCTGTACCAGGGTAGGAAGCTTTCTCTTCACATCTTTAACCTGGGCCCCAGGGAGACAGCAGACTTCACAAAGAAGTGGGGCCAGTCTGCATATTAGGCCTTCTGTTCCCCTCGGGAGAGAGTCTCCTATGAGAATGACCCATCTTTTTTTCTTTATAGAGGTGCAACCGCTTTGCTTTCTCTGTGCTGTTTTTTTTTAGATACCTTGTGGTCATTTCTTTGCCTCTTAGCACAGAGGCATCCAGCTGCTGCAATGCATCTTCCAGTGCATTGCTCTGGCACTTGCCTCAGCCAAAAACCAGCCAGCTGTTTTGGTTAGAGGTTGGCTAGGTTTTAAAGAGTAAAAAATATTAATATTCTTTCCAAAATCTGATTAGTTATATTAACCAATCCAAAGGAAGCTATCAGCTTTGTTGTGAGAAGAGGAATGAAGGCCCATTAAGAGAAAGGGCCCCTGGTGGCACCAGCAGAACAAACCAGTGATCCCATGTTTGCAGGTGTAATTTACACTTATGATTTGAGATCTTGGGGAGGATTGTGCTGTTAAATGCAGCAAAGACACGTTTTGTGACAACACTTAGTTTTTTTTAAAAAAAAAAAATTATATTGTGGAACACTACATTTTCTACCCATTCTCCTTAACTGAGAAGCCTTGGGATGAAGTAAATGTGTGAAAAGGCAGTTCTTGAGAGGAGATTGTTTCAGCGTATGCTGGTGTGTGTGTGTGGGGGTGTGTGTGTCTGTGTAGTTTTTAGGAAAAGAAAGTTATAAATTGGGATCCCTTCTTCTGAGATAAAGAAGGTGCCTGTGAGTACTCAAGGCTGTTGCACTTCTGAACTGAAACACTAACAGGGTTTCTGTGAAAGGTGACCCAGTAGACCACAACAGAGGGAGCTGGGAGAACAGAAGGGTTGAAATGATGTGGCTGGGCAACCAGGCAAAAAAAGCAACCTTGGCTTGCCTACCCACAGTCAGGCATGTTTGCAGGACTGGAAGATATGTTCTGGGATGGGGGTTTTGCCCTCTGTGGACAAATTGGTTTGTTCAAATAATATATTGTGTTCATTCTCTTCTTCTTAAAACTAAAATCCTTTTTTTTTTCTTTTATCTTGGAGCCTCCTTAACTCTGCCATTGAGTGGGGAAGTGCTACCCCCCATATTACAATGTCTGTAGTGTAATTTATGCACTGGGAAACATCCCATTTTCTGTGGTGGTGGCTTTACCCACTCTTACATAATTTAATAAGGACCCCTCAAAGCTGACTCTAATCCTTGTTGCTGCCAGCCAGTGTTTGGCAGAAGGCTTATATTTACAGCCCTGGTTATTTGTGATGTTTAAATGAATATCCAAACCCTTTTCATTCATTTCATTAGCGTTCAAATTCTTGTCCTGTGCAACCTGCTGTGTCAATAACATTCACTAGCTAATTACAGGTCATGTTTTAAAAGTATTTCTTTTAAATGGCTTTGTGAGCCATTGATTTCAATATAAGAACGTAATATGCTTTATCACAGTGTCACTCCATGTAGACTAACATTGTATTTAGGTTTTTTTTTTTTGATTGCAGCAGGAATGCTTAAGAAAATTTTCATTATGCTGCCCACAGAGGTGGCAAGGTGCTTTTTATGAGTTGATAAGGTATATGATTAGTTTGTTTTTTTCCTCTTTCGTGTTCATAATTTGTGTATGTCAATAGTGAATTTCCATTGCCATCCTTTTGGCCATTCACCTAACTTGGGTAAGGCTGTCCCTGAAGTTCCTCAAGGCATCTTCTTGTGATGAATCTAAATTGCTTTTTCTTACCTGCAGTTTCAAAGAAATCTCATGTCTCTCTTGTTTCTAGACTTCTGAAAAGCATAGGATCTCATATGAGCCATGAGGGCAGTGCACTGTTAACCTTCTACAGTTTAAAAAATTGACTCTTCTTTTACCTTTGTGTTTGATCCATGATAACAAAATATTGCATCTCACAACCAAGAGGCTGTATGTTTTTCATACATTTTGTGTGGAACGTGGACCAGACATCCTTCTGAAATCTGAATAATATGTTGATCTGTCCTTGTTTGTGCTAACATCTGTTAATAATTACAAAAAATCCAAGGGAAAGTTTGAGAGATGTTTCTTTAAAAGCTTGTGTTTTTATCAATCCCTTCAGCATGGCTATGAATCTCTGGTAACAATATGGCACCTCCACGAACTTTATGATACAGCTGCTGTCACATGTGAAAGACACTTTGGTCTCATTTCTGACAGGTTAAGAAAAGTACTATTTATGTTACTCCTGTCCAGATGAACAGTAACTCAGAGACTAATGGTGATCTCCCAGTTTCTCTTGCATCAGCTTGCCGACACTGTTGAACCACTAGGGAAACCACTTGGGAAAGTTACTTTGTTTTAATACCATCAGGGAGCTTATATTGGTCATCTGTCAAATGCAACTTAAAAAAGAGAGACAGAAGCTAAATTGGTGTGTGTTTTTTTTTTTAAAAAAAAAAAAAATTGTAGCAGAAAAATCATCATGAACTTAATGCTTTAAGATACATGAAATTAAAACTTAAAGTAATACATTTAAATGGTCCAAGTGTGTGTGTGTGAGGAGAAACAATCAAGTTGATAAAATGCTATGAATTGCAGATAAATGGCAGAAAAACACTATTCAGTGGATAAATTAAATCTTTCAACCATAAGGCCAGAATAGGAAAGATATCCACAGTGAAAGCAAAGAGGAGAAGAGGTGTTAAGATGAAGTTTAAAAATATAGTGATAATGAGAGACTGTTATTTTCTGAGACAGGAGTGATTCTTATCACAACAGGCCAAGGGTTATATGCAGGCAGAAAACCAGGAGTGTAGCTGGGAGCCATGAGAAGGTAATTGAAAATTGCATCCTGAATTAGGAAAGAGAAGTCTGCTTTTGTGCCTGCAGAAATGTGCTGACATGCATGTGTAAATGTAAGACAGCCATTTTCCAGAGAGCTGGATTTAGAAACTGCAAGCTTTTGTAACTGAAGAAAGGTAGAAATGACTTTCTCAGCCAAGGATGGAGTAATTGTGTTCATACTTAATGAAGCAAACAAGGTAGTAAGCAGGGTTACATACACTTCTTTTTGGCGGGTATGGGAATACAACAAAAGTTTAGGCTGAAAGTTAATGGAAAAGTTATGCATAGCTCAAGATGCTGGGAATTTGGAGGAGAATTGCAACTCTTGCCTGAAGAAAAAATACTTTAGGAGATTCATCTGAGAGATAGGAACAGACTACAAGCTTAATTCTCTTGGTGGGAGCATTTTCTGTTTTAAAGCTGCTTCAGATAAACCTGTTATATACAACAAGACTTTGTATACTCTGGTACATAGCAATGCAAAGTCGAATTGTATTAGTTTGATGCCAGCTGGGAGTAGATGTGGGAATATGATTTACTTCTTTGAGATGGATGTAAGAGAACATTCATCTCTTTACAGACTTAGTAAGAGGTCATCTATTCAGTTTGCAAGGCTCCAGTTACCCTTACTGCTCTTGCTTATAATGGCTAAGCCTTTCCCAGTTTGGCCTGATCAATTAATCCAGTCAAAACATTCTAGTGTAAGTGGTGGCTAATTGGGCTGCTGGACAGCCACACAGAAACTGAGAAGTATTAGGATTATTTCAACATTGCTTAGATTTGTATAAAACATGGTCATAAAGGTCTGAAGGAGGTAATCTAAGGTAAATCTAATCATGATTGAGGACAGAGAGCATTGTATCTCCATTCCCTTCTGGGATGATGGTGTTAATAACCAGAGAGATCTAAATGCCAGATAAAGCAGATTTTAATTTACCTTAGGTAAAAAGTGACTTTTTTTCTTAACTTGCTTCAGTGATGTAAAAAACCCACCAAACTAAAAATAGCAAAAACCAAAGCAATAGTTGCTGGGATGTTTTGGTATCCAATTTTTTGGCATGCACCTGCACAAGTTCCTATGCAGCTTAATCTCCTTAATCCATTAATTTTTTCTATCTGGGTTATTTGCAGTTCACAAACACATCCTCTTTGTTGTTTAAAAATAGAGTTGGGCAGAAAAGTAGACCAACATGTACTTACTTCAGCAATTAAATCCTTTCCCCAGAGGTAGAGGTCACTTGCAGCTCCCAAAGAGTTCTTTGAATAGCATGTCCCTGAGCAATTAAAAATAGATATTTCATTTAAGTGCCTTTCAAACCATTAGAATTGCTTAGTTGTAGGCATCAAAGCTTTATAACACCACTCCTAAAAAGCTGGATGGCTTGTTTGCCAAAGACGTGGTTTTAAGCCAGTTTGCAGATACTTTGAATGAAAAAAACCCCACCCCGGAACAGTGATATCCCCCACCCTAGTCCAGTGTATTTGATAGATGTTTGGGACTAGAATTGATAGAGGAGATGGCTGCTATACATTTGAGAAGGGTACTGTCCCCATCTTCTTTAGAGTTGTCTGTATATCTTCTAATTAGAACAAAGATGGGAATCCAAAACCCTGCATCTTAGAAGACTGTCCCAAATACTAGATCATGCAAAATTTCTGTGGGGTATCTCTTGCTGTCCTTCTCAAATGTTTCGTGTTACATAAAATATTCATTGTATTGTCCAAAACTGATGCTGCTATAGATGTCCATTGTAAAGCCCTACCCTAACTACACTTAGTTAACGCATTATCTGAGAGCAGAGGTTTAAGGTGACCCTAACTAAATCATACAATATGGTTTTGTTTAAGTTAACAGATTTTCTGGGAGCAGAAGTCTAGGTGATATATTACTGACTTGATCAGTAAACCATGAGAAGTTACTTAAGATCTCCCAAGAAGGAAATTAGGGGAAAGGTAATTATAGCAGGGGAGCATCACAACCACTGACTCGTGAGTCCCCTACCACAACTACATCCCAGACTCATACTGAAGGACAACTGAGCATACTCATTAATTTAAATAGTAGGCAAAGAGATTTTAACCAATCATAGCACTACATAGGTATTAGGGAATTAAATATGGTAATGAATGTGCATAAATAGAGGCTAACTTGATGATCTGGTGTGCTAGCTTTGTGGAAAGCCACCTAGCAGCCAAACTTGCACAACTTTGTGAATAAACAATATCTCATCTCAGTGTGTGAAGATTGGCTTATTTCACACCGGGTAAACAAGCCTTATCTGGGACAACAATTGCAATGGAGGGAAATGTGCTTGTCTGCTTGTACCTATTCCCTATTTCATTGACAGAGAGGATGTTCAGGTTGCAGTTTTTCCACTAATGCACAGATATTCATGCAAGCTCCAGCAGAGTTGCCACATGTTGAGGCTGGGTGTTTGGGACATTCTCCCATCTTACAGCCACTTAAACCCAAATCTTCTGGTCACCAGGCAAAGGGAATATTGGAATTCACATTTCATATATTGGTTGCACTGACATTTTGTGACTGGAAGAGAAATCTTGTTATGTCCAAATTTTAAAGTGTTTCTTTTGTTTTGATTTAAAATATTGCCTTTTTTTCAGCTTAGAACTTCCTTTTCTGCCATCAAAGAAGAGGAAGAAGAAACTGTAAATCCTAAACAATATCTTTTTTCAATTTAGCTGCAGACCTGAAGAATAGTCCTGGTTGCAATCTTCTGACTGTTATCTTTCTGGGTTACTCAGTTATTCAGTCACGCAGCAAAACAAAAAGAGTGAGGGTTTGAAAACAAATTTGCAATGGTTACAGATGGTAAATGAAGGACTGTTATTTCCTGTAGTGGTTGTAGCATGTTAGAATTTATAGTAATCCATGAACGTACTCTGAGTGTAACATCCCAAAGGCAATCAAGCATAAAAATATTTGGCTCAACAAGCTTAGAGCAACTGAACTTGGATTAAAAAGGTAGCCACACTTTTAAATAATTTACAAGTGTCACGGTACTCAATGGGGCAGAATATTATGTCATGAATTGTTAGAACTGGCACCTGGCAAACAGCATTTAAGGATATATTTTCTAATTGAAGGATATCTAATTGCAGAAAAATGGCACTGGCTGGTCAGGGATTCACTGAAATGTATATTTGGAGCTGTTGTGTCTCCTCAACTCAGTGAGCATGGCGTAGTGTGCAAGCAGAAAAGCACATTTTGCTTTCATGTAGAGTGGTCAGGGAGGGACATGAATGTGTCTGTAAAATGGTATATTGTTTATGATATTCTACAGCCACCTTCCTCAATAGTCTCTTTATTAAACTAAGTAGTCTTCATTTTCACTTAATCTGTTCTGTGAAGAAGTGAAATTAAAATGGTATTATTTGAAACCAACTTAAATAAAATCCCATTTTAATGTGGAGTAGTTAGCTTTTTTCAAATTTTTTAAAGCTTTGAGTTACATCAACTTGCATCCTGTCTTACTTTAGGAAAGCTAGAGGAGGTCTTCATATCAGTTTCAATAGTTGTTCAAACATTAATTTCTACAACGATTACTGCACATTAGAAATAGGGAAACAGATATGGTGAAATTTAGTGACTAATCCAATTTGCCAAAATACTTAACATGGAATACCTGATATCAAGTTCAGAATTGTAGGCAATAATTCCCCAGGGTTTCAAGCAGAGAAGATGAGAGAATCAGCGGACAGAGAAAAGTACAGATATGCTAATATGAATCCTGTGTTTCTTCAGAGCAGGCTGTCAGAGAAAATTCTAAGAAAAAAATTGTGCCCTCAGCCTCTGATAATTTTTTTTGTAAGAAGGACTACTTTTAACACATGGGAAAATAAGTTGTGCTGGTTTTGGCTAGGATAGAGTTAATTTTCTTCATAGAAGCTAGTATGAGGCTATGGTTTGGATTTGTGCTGAAATAGTGTTGATAACACAAGGATGTTTTAGTTACTCTTGAGCAGTGCTTACACAGAGTTAAGGACTTTTCTGCTTCTCACACAACCCCACCAGCGAGTAGGCTGGGGGTGCACAAGAAGTTCAGAAGAGACACAGCTGGGACAGCTGACCCCAGCTGACCAAAGCAATATTCCATACCATATGATGTCATGCTCAGCAGTAAAATTCTGGGGGAAGAAGAAGGAAGGGGAGACATTCAGAAAGGCGGCATTTGTCTTCCCAAGTAACCATACACATGATGGAGCCCTGCTTTCCTGGAGATGGCTGAACACCCGCCTGCTGATGGGAAGTAGTGAATGAATTTCTTGTTTTGCTTTGTTTGCATGCACAGCTTTAAAACTGTCTTTTAAACTGTCTTTATCTCAACCCAAGAGTTTTCTCACTTTTACTCTTCTAATTCTCTCCCCCATCCCACCAGCGGGGAGTGAGCAGGTGGCTGTGTGGGGCTTAGTTGCCAGCTGGGGTTAAACCATGACAAAAGTACCTCTGGTAACTAATATGGAAGATTCTTTTTTAACAAATAAATAAAAAGATGGTGAAACATTAATCTCCAGCCATTAGCACTTCAGTTATTGCCATCAAAATATAATTTACAGATCTTCTGGCAGCTGCTTACCAAGAGACTGTTGTGAGACGAAGCTGGGCCAGAAGAGGTTTTGCTCATCATGCAGTCAGTGTAATTAAAGAATAACCTCTCCCTTGTGTACGTGAAACAGTGTTATCAGGTAATAGGCCCAGCTAAATAGATACCACCATCCAATTAGAGCTGGATGGGTCAGCAAGGTAAGGCATTTTGTTGATGAAGTAGATTATTTTAAGATGCTAATCAGTGTGTTAGAGATAGTTACAATAAATCTTCATAGAGTTAAAAAATGAAGTATTTGTTTTCCTGTATTTGCTAATGATGCTATACAAAAAGCTACAGTGAATTTTTACCCCAGAGTAGTTTATCTTTTTATTTTGTGGTAAAGCTAAAAAGTTGTCTCATGTTTTTTTATTTCTTTCTGTGTAATTGTTAAAGGGAAAAGCTATGAAGCAGGCCAAATTATCTGAATGGAAGCGAGATTTCTGTTCCTACATGTTGCATTTTATACTTATTGTCATTGTGTGGGCTTTTTTTTTTTTTTTTTTCCCTGCCTTGAGAAAGTGCCACTAGATGGAGCAAGTGTTGTTTAAAAAAAAAAAAAAAAAGAAAAAGAAAAACCCAAATCAAGAATAACAAAGCCCTTTACTAAAGTCTGAGAAGGCTAAATACACACATGATTTAGAAATGCAGCATCTTTGTTATTAAAAGTGATATGCTAAACTATGGAAGCTTAATGTAGTTGAAAGCTGTCTAATTAAGGAAATTCTCTTCACTTTTTGGCAAATATAATAAAAAAAATTACGCTTAAAGGAACCCTAATATAAGGGGCTGGTGGAGAGAAATTACAACTGAAGAAGCAATTATTTAAATTTCCTTGTAGAAACCATTGCATATCTAAGATAATTGGCAAGCCATCATTATCATTTTAGATAATGAGAGGCAGAATGGGCTTATTAGAACATTTCTCACTGTATTAAGTAAATGTTTTATCAATGAGCTCATTGATGATGTCAAGACTGGAGGCAGCTTGGGCTGCAGTGATCATGCGTTGGTGGAGTTCACGCTCCTGAGGGACATGGGAAAAGTGAGGAGTACAGTCAGGACCCTAAACTTTAGAAAAGCAAACTTCCAGCTCTTCAAGGAGTTAGTCAGAAGGACCCCCTGGCAAATGGCCCTGAGGGACAGGGGAACAGAACAGAGCTGGCAGATCTTTGAAGACACCTTCCATAGAGTGCAAGAGCTCTCAATCCCCAAGTGTAAGAAATCAGGCAAGGAAGGGAAGAGACCAGCATGGCTGAGTCAAGACCTGCTGGTCAAACTAAAGAGTAAGAGGGAACTGCACAGGCAGTGGAAGCAGGGACAGGTGTCCTGGGAGGACTACAGGGAAACGGCCCGGTTGTGTAGGGAGGACGTCAGGAAGGCCAAGGCGAGGATGGAGCTGAATTTGGCAAGGGATGTAAAGAATAACAAGAAGGGCTTCTACAGGTATGTCAACCAGAAAAGGAACGTTAAAGAAAGCATACCCCCCCGATGAACAAGAATGGCATCCTAGTATCAACAAACAAGGAGAAGGCTGAGGTGCTCAACAACTTCTTTGCCTCCGTCTTCACTGGCAACCTCTCTCCTCGCCCCTCCCAAATCGATGGACCAAAAGATGGGGAGCAGAGGGGTAAAGCCACTCCCACTGTAAGGGAAGATCAGGTTTGAGACCACCTGAGGAACCTCAATGTACACAAGTCTATGGGACCTCATGAGATGTACCCCAGAGTCCTGAGGGAATTGGCTGACGTAGTTGCCAAGGCACTCTCCATGATATTTGAAAAGTCATGGCAGTAAGGTGAAGTCCCTGCTGACTGGAAGAAGGGGAATGTTGTGCCCATTTTTAAAATGGGAAGAAAGGAGGACCCTGGGAACTACCAACCTGTCAGCCTCACCTCTGTGCCTGGCAAGATCATGGAACAGATCCTCCTAGAAGCTACGCTAAGGCACATGGAGGACAGGGAGGTGATTCGAGACAGCCAGCATGGCTTCACCAAGGACAAGTCCTGCCTGACCAACCTAGTGGCTTTCTATGAAGGAGTGACTTCAACAGTGGACAAGGGAAAAGCAATGGATGTCATCTACTTGGACTTCTGTAAAGCGTTTGACACAGTCCCCCACAACATCCTTCTCTCTAAATTAGGGAGATATGGGTTTAATGGGTGGACTGTTCGATGGATAAGGAATTGGCTGGATGGCCACATCCAGAGGGTCATGGTCAATGTCTTGATGTCCACATGGAGACTGGTGACAAGCGGAGTCCCTCAGGGGTCCATACTGGGACCAGTGCTATTTAACATCTTCATCAATGACATAGACAGTGGGATTGAGGGCACCCTCTGCAAGTTTGCAGACAACACCAAGCTGAGTGGTGCAGCTGACACACCAGGAGGACGAGACGTCATCCAAAGGGACCTGGACAAGCTGCAGAGATGGGTCTGTGTGAACTTCATGAGGTTCAACAAGGCCAAGTGCAAGGTCCTGCACCTGGGGCAGGGCAAGCCCCAATATCAATACCGGCTGGGGGATGAAGGGATTGAGAGCAACCCTGTGGAGAAGGACTTGGGGATACTGGTGGATGAAAAGCTGGACATGAGCTGGCAATGTGTGCTTGCAGCCCAGAAAGCCAACCGTATCCTGGGCTGCATCAAAAGAAGCGTGGCCAGCAGGTCAAGGGAGGGGATTCTGCCCCTCTGCTCTGCTCTGGTGAGACCTCACGTGGAGTACTGCGTCCAGCTCTGGAGCCCTCAGCACAAGAAGGACATGGACCTGTTGGAGCAGGTCCAGAAGAGGGCCACCAAAATGATCCGAGGGCTGGAGCACCTCTCCTATGAGGCCAGGCGGAGGGAGTTGGGGTTGTTCAGCCTGGAGAAGAGAAGGCTGTGAGGAGACCTTATTGCGACCTTCCAGTACTTAAAGAGGGCCTACAGGAAAGATGGGGAGAATCTTTTTAACAAGGCCTGTTGTGACAGGACAAGGAATAATGGATTCAAACTAAAGAAGAATAGATTTAGACTGGATATAAGGAAGAAATTTTTTATGCTGAGGGTGGTCAAGCACTGGAACAGGTTGCCCAGAGATGTAGTGGAGGCCCCATCCCTGGCAACATTGAAGGTCAGGTTGGATGGGCCTCTGAGCAATGTGATGTAGTTAAAGTCATCCTTGCTCACTGCAGGGGTGTTGGGCTAGATGACCTCTAAAGGTCCCTTCCAACCCAAAGCGTTCTATGATTTTATGATTCTATGATGATTTTAATTGCTTTAAACTTGGGCACAGAAATTAAAGTTGGCCTTGGAGCATGAGACTTGCCTGCAGCACTCCAGGGTAATGTGGGTCTTTGTACTGTCTCAGAGAGCTGCTCCAGAGCAGCATCCCCTCTCTAGCTGGTAAATGTCAACACAGGCTTAGGAAGTGAATGTTACAGGTCTTGTTAGTCAGAGGTGAGACTACTTTGGTAGAGTCTGTGCAGATATATCTGAAAGTCTCAAATAGCATCCAGTCTCACTATGACTTAGCAAAATCCAGACTATTTTTTTTCCATCTCTCTCAAACTGATTTGTTTTAGTGGGCTGTATGTAATGTAGAACAGAGGCTTATAATGTTTCTTAAGATGCCTGTCTTTACCTGGAATTAAAAGAAGTTGAGAAAAAAATCCATAAAAATGATCTGGGTTAAATTATGAAGCAGCTTACTGACAGAGTTGTGCAATCTCTTGTGGATGACATCCCAGAGTTTGAAAGACAACATAATTTGCATCCTTGTGGTGGATCTGTTCCTATTTAAATTACAGTTTCAGGGACTTAAAGGATAACAGGGGTTTGCAGATCTTTTGACTGAATTAAACTTCAGTAACTTGACTGGGTTTTCCTAGTCAGCCAGTGGAGAGTTTTCTTCCATACCTGTCTGTCATCTTTGACTTATTACACCACACTAGTTTAGTCTTTGGCTTCTCCTGATTTGCAGCAAAGTGTTTGGTTATTTTTTAGAGTATGCAAGGTAGCATTTAATATTTCTAAATTTCAAAATTTTAAAATTTCAAAAATTCCTGCTCTCTTGCTCTTTCAGTACAGCTTAGGTGATTAAGGCACACATTCATTTTCAGTAGAGTACACAAATGCTCTTTAAAAAGTATGTAAAAGGCAGAAACATGCTGGAAGTACAGACATAAAACAGGCAGTGGCAATGCAAGCCTGCCCATGCAGTTCAGTTGACATACAGCAACATTGATGCAGAGAGACTTTCTTCAGGGACAAAGATTAGTAGCTATGCCTGACTAAGCCATGGTGTCTTTGCTCAGGCTGCCAGTAAAGGCACCAATTAGTGTCACTTGCAATGGTAATTTTTTTGAGATCTTGACCATTAGGAAAATTCTGTAGTGTCTCTACCTAGTCATGCTGAGTACAGTTCATAAGACAAAAAAAATTTTTTTTTGGTGTATCTTTTGGTGTGTTGGGTTTGTTTAAGGAGAAGCAATAGAGGTTTGGGGAGTATTGTATGAGGGCATTAAAGATTTTTGGTACATATACTCTCTATTTTATTAAAACAAGTAATTTATGATCTGTCACCTCAAACTTTCACCACTCTTTCCATACAGAACCTTAATTTTTGCTTAGGTCAATTTTCCTGTGACGAATATTAGTTTCTTAAAGAACCACATGTAGGAAGACTAAATGAAAGTAACAGAACTACTAAAGGCTGAGGATTTCTTTTATACACTCTGTATAAAAGTGTGTAAAGAAGGAAACTAAAATTGTGAGTTATCTGCTTCTGTTTTTAAACCATCATGAATAATAATAAAAATAATATGGTTAGGAGTTTCAAGAAACCAATTTTAGGGTGCGATTATTTGTTCTCAGGATGGATAAATAAATTATAAACTTGGAGCCAGAAGTTAAATGCAGGTTAATGTAAGAATGAGCAGGCAGAAGGAACAGATTGAAGGTTGGTTTTGTTAAGCTGACATGGGCTCAGTTAATACTCTTCTAAATTTTTAGGGAGGGAGATTCTTGCACTGGGTATATATGACAAGTATTAGCTGCTGCAATCTCTTGGATGGTTTTTGGGTTTTAGTTGGAAGTTGTTTTCCCCAGTCTGCCTTATTGCATCATAGCTCTGTTAAACACAGGAGAGCCTTCTCATGGGAGGCTATCAAACTTCCATGGAAAAGGATATGTCACTTAGGATTAAATCTTTGTGCTATGTTGATGGAAGAGGAGGGACCCTTTTAGGGTAAGGTTCCAATCAAGCAAGTAGAACATTTATTAATTGAACTAGAACAAATCACGTTCCTTTGCGATTTACATAATCTAAAAATTTTTAAGTCTGTCTTCCTTTCCCATCCACACAATAAAGTCCCTCAGAGACTGACAGTGGAAACTCTTATCATAGTACTTGTGATGTAAACCCGTGTTTGGTGATGATTTGGTCACCTATTTATTGTCTAAAAACTCCTTTTCTGCTGGAGCTTCAGTGACTTGGCTCTTTGTCCAGGGAAGCTTGAAGAGGTTCTACAAAATTGTGTAAGAACTCAAGCAAGTTTTGTTGCCTCCTGGATGAAATATGTGCATACTGATTGTTTTCCTCCATCTATGAGGGATTAGCGGCTATTACGCTGGTTCTAATTTTTCATTACAATAGCTGATAATTAATACAAGGAGGTCTATGGTTGAAAGATGTTTCTGGGCACATCAGCACTCCATTAGAGATGGAAAAGAAGTACTATAAATGTATATGTGGGATTTTTGTCTTTATTCCCAGGATATAGCAGTAGCCAAAATACCAGCTTCCCTCTCTTAGCTACACTTATCTCTTGGATGCAGGTCTGGCAATGGTGATTCACCTATTTGTCACCTTCATATTGGACAATTGCAATGCATCCTACTACGTGCAGTTCACCTGGAAGGCAAATCCAAAATAGATGGTTTAATATGCAATAGTCTTCCTTTTTAGAAGGACAGAGATATGAATCCACACTTGAGATGTTCTCATCATATATACACTGTCAGTTCAATTGAACTTTCTTTGAATTGTTGTCACCATTGGAGTCTTCATGAGAAATGACTGTTTCTCAAAAGGGAGATATGATATTTGTGTTCTTATTCTTCAGCAAAGGGGTGTATATGCAAACATGATGCTGTGGAATAGCTGAAATGTACATACCATGTGTTAACCAGCCAGGTGACTGGCTGTGTGCACTCTGACTTCTTGACAAATGCTGGGTAGTTCAGCTGCAGAAATTTACTTTCATTGACTGTGGTGCTCTTTCTATGCCATCCAGGAGAGTTTGTTTGAAAATGACAAGTAGACAAGGGTTAGCAGAAAGAGAATAAATTTGGCCTGTTTCAAGGGACTGCCTGTATGCTAAGTTTTGGAACAGGATTATGATCATTCGTCAAAATCAAAAAAATGATTACAAACAGGCAAGTTTCAAAGTGACAAAAAGAGAGGACTAAAAAAGAAACAATGAGAATGTAGCCTCAATACATCCTAACATTACTCTGTACCTCCTGGTAGTCAGTTCCATTTGGGCATCTATTCTGACTTGGTAGCCTTTTATAACAAATTTTCGTTCACTTTGTAAAAGCCGTGGTCAGTCATATGTTTGCTTCTTGCTACCTGAAGAAATTCTCAGCTCACAGAAAGGTAAAATAATCTGGAAGACAATATATGAAATATAATCCTTCTTCATCCCCTTTTCCCATTCAGAAACCCAGAAAATTTATGAAAAGACTGTAGTATTAGACAGGTCTTCTGCAATGGCCCAGTAACAGTGATCTCATGACAACTTCCTCCCTCAGCACTGAATGGAGAGATGGGTGTGGAGGGATCTTCTGTTTGCATTTGTCAGAGTTGTTCTGATGGATTGGTGCATACAGTTATCGTAGACTCAGCTCATAGCTCTCAGGAACTGAGGTGTTACACAGGGCTCAGATCTAGCTTCATTTCTGTTGACAGGTCAATCTACTGTTTCATATTTTTAAAGGTATGAAACAAATTGGGTAAAGTAATGTCTAGTTTTAAGTTCACCTCAGGAAATCCTGACGAAATATTACTAGCTGCTTTCTTGAAACTAGATGCATTCTAGTAGTGCTGTTAAGTAAGCTGAGCACTGAAACTCTTACTCACTAAAAAAAATCAAGTCAAGAATAGGTGAAAATAATATGCACTGCAAGCCGTGCATCCTAAAACACTTAGAATGGACCCAACAATGGCCTTCTGTTCTGAAAAGTATGTTACCAGGTTTGACTCAAGGTTCAGTCTTGTGCCCTTTGTTTCTGAGGAAGAAAAACTGTTATATAAATAATTAACCTCTGTGATAAAACAATGCCCAATCTCACTGCACAGCAAGGCTTCCAGTTAGCTTTAGCACCAAACATTTGAGTGTAACTTCTGGTACAGTAATCTCTCCTTTTAGTAAGAGGGAATCTAAATGAGCTTTAAGTATGACTCATTCCATCTTCTCACTTATCATCACAGGTTTTGCTTTGATATTATAAAGCCATCTTACCATTTTATCCACAGCACCACATCTAGAGGTGTTTTCCCTGCTAAGTGTGTTCTTTAATAAACTCCTTGCTGGTCTGATGATGGTGTTGATCAACTGCTTCAGCCTACATCACTTTCTCTCCTTTTTCCTCTCATACACAGTCTAACTATATGTGTGGAAAACTTCCCATGGCATCTTTGCCTTCTTTCCCTCAAAGCATGTTAAATGTATTTTTATTTCTGCAGAATTTCTGTTCTGTTCTATTTTTTCATTCTTAAATATTAAACTTTTCTACTCTCATTTCCTGACTACTCATTGACCTCTCATTCTGTTTGTAAGTGTCTGCACTTCAACAATCCTTTCCTGCTTCCCATCCTTTGCCCCATGGGAGCTTCTCTACTTCCCTTAACAAGAGTTCTGTGTTTTTAAGTCACTTGACAGCTCTTTTATCAACTAAGAGATCACTATTGTAAGATTCACCTATTTTCCCCATAAGCTTGTTATCTGGATGAACATAAACACTAGAAAACAAAGCTGTTCTCTTAGTGTTAGGATCTCTGGACTAAAAAGGTAACCTGCACACTGCTTCACCTCCGCATAGTTCCTTGACCTGTCTTTTGTTGTTGAAAATGGAAAATTCCACAGTTAAAGAATTAAAAAAAAAAAAAATCTTGTCTAAGCACACTATGGTCTGACCAAAATCTCATTGGAATCAGTGGGATTTTTCCATTAACTTCAGCGTGCTTTGGATCAGATTCCAGATGAACTTCCCCGCTCCCCCCCCCCCCCCCCCCCCCCCCCCTTTAATACTGTAAGTACTCAATTATGCCTCTCCTAATGTTGAGCCATGCTGGGAAGGGGAACGATTTGCACTGCTGGAGCCCTGGCTCCTGGCAACCGTATGTCTTTCAAAGGCAATGTTGCTCCATAGGGGAATGATAGAAAGATTCCCTCTGCTACACCTCTTTAATTACAAGTGCAAGCATCCTCCCACTGCAGTCCTTCCAGCATCTAAGAACATCCAGCCACCTCTGGTGCAGTCAGCATTGCCAGAAATGATGAAAACCTTCCTCTCTGCCTTCTTGATACAACACTCTCACCTCCCATGCAGCTGTTATTTATTATTGCAATGCACTCTTTAATTGAGGGTGCTCAGGACAATAAGGATTCCCATATGGCACTTGCAGCAGCTCTGAAACTAGAAAGAGCCTTTGCTATTTCTCTTCAGTAAAAATATCTTTTGTTAAGGAGTGGTGGGTGTTGCTTACTCATTGGCTCTTTCTGGAAAGTGTACAGGCTGACTTTATATACATGTATACACACATGCATATATATATATATAAATGGGTTTTATATATATATGCACACACATATATATAATTACAAGTCCTTGTCATTTTCTTTTCAACTTAAAAGCAATAAAGGCAGAATTTCAAAAAGAGCAATTTGCTTTTATACCTGACAGTGTTGCTCTGCCTTTCATGTGTTTTAGTCATCCTGAAGCACTGACACCTCAAATCCTGTTTTGATAACTGGTGAAACCATATAAAAGCAGGCTATTGCCTGTAGCAAGGCTGTCAAAACCTAAGTTTCAGATGAAAGTCTAAACTGGGAACTAAACAAGGTAAATACAAGAGGAGCTATTCCATAAGTCTATCCTTTTCTTGCTCACCTGAGCAGGAAATTTCTCTTTATAGTTTTCATTGAGGTAATGGAATAATGATTTTTTTTTTTTTTTTTTTTCCCCCAAGTATTCTGATATCATGAGGAAAAACTCCCCCCCAACGCATCCTAGTTGGGAATTCCTAGTTTCACCAAAAATGTTTTAAAGTTTGTGTAACTGCCTTCAGATTCTAGGCTGGAAAAAATTAGCATTTTAATTTTAGGAAACACGAGAAAAATAGGTTACCTAACCACAGTATAATTAATGTTTGCAGGTATTCCATGTAACAGATGCAGGAAGCAATGTGGTAAGTGTTCAAGAAGTCCAGGAAATGCCTTCCTGGAAGTGCTGGAGGCATTGTATCTGTATGCATTACACTGTCTCTAGGAATGGTGCCAGTGTGCACCCCTTGGACAGGTGTAGGGTACACTGCTAGCAGTATCCACATTTGCTGAAGGCTCCTCAGCTCACAACCAGTGCTCACAGAGTGCTTTGGAGAGTGGCCTTTGTGTGCAGACCTAAAAGGCAGGGTAAGGTCATCTCTGCATTTACTGCACAGCCTGCCCAAGATGACTCACTGAATATGCCTTGCAATGGCACAGTACTTCCTGGGTTTAATGTGTTGTGTAAAAGTCAGAGAATTGGTTTTAGTCAGACAGTGAATCTGAAATACAGCAGCAGCTGCATGTACAGTCAGAGGAGGAAAAATAAGTTTTCAAACAAAGCAATAAATGAAGCTTCTCTGATGGTGTGGGTTTGTCCAAATGCCTCGGTCTCAGGCAGCAGAGGTGTAAAGGGATGCTGATCTCTTCTGTGAGTGAATTTCAGGCATGAAAAAAGCACCATGTTGCTTTAGCTTGTCAGTGCTAGGGTTCTCTTCAAGACTGCAAAATGGCCTAGTCAGGTAGTAAAGTCTGGAAATAAAGACCCTATCTTGAATTCTGTCCTGAGGAGACACATTGAAAAGAGCTACTGGCTGCATTACATTCTTGATGAATTCATTATTGGTTGCTGTCAGAACAACATATTCCCAGTATGTGAAGTAGAAGAAGAAAGATATCTGTGGACACAAGAAAAAAATTCTAAACAATTTTTCACCCTTTTAATCTTTGGCTCTATCCAGATTGCTGCTTTAAGATAAAGCAAAAAGAGCAGGCCCTGAGGAGCTGTAAGTACTACGCCAGTACTACTCCTTGGGGAGCAGTCTAATATAAGGAGCAGAAGCCACATACACTGGCTGGAAATTACTTCAGAGCTCCTTTATGCAGGAGACATACCAGTCTGTCCTCATACAACATTACTTGGGTTTTTTTCTTTGTCCCTTGAGTAACAGAAGAAGGTGGAGCAAGATGTCAGGAACCAGCTCAGTAGTTAATTTTCAGTGCAGAATTCAGCTGGGAAACTACAGGCAGAAGGTAAACCCAAGAGCATTTCTCATGTTTAATCATTCATGATCGTAAATTCACAATAAAAATGCCCCAGAGGTTTTCCCTCATAGATGGTGATTTATCACTCAACAATATTCAAAAATTATAACTGATGGACCTGTTAGAGAGCTGCACGGTAATAAAAGTTTATCTTTCTCAATGTCTTTTGTGACAAAATGTATTTGGCACTTTATACATTTCATAAACTTAATTGCCATTTTACTCATGCCAGTGATCAACTCTATTACAGACGTTATTAGTTGCCCTAAAACACAACTCCTAATGCTCTGTTCTACTAGGCAAGCCACCTGACATTTAGAAAGAGGGCTTTGGCAGTGCAGAGAGCAGGATACATGAGACATCCTCACCAACTGTGGGTGGAACATAGAAGATAATTGTCATCTTTCAGATAACTAGTTGATGAAAAATTTGAGACTACTGAGTGGTTGTGTGACCATATTACCAAGGGAGGAGGAGTGCATGTGACACAGAGAGAAAGGAAAAAATATTATTTCTTATTTTATGACCCACACAAAGTGTGTGTGCACCAACAGGGTCTGGGCTGGTGGGCACAGCAGCGGCTTTCACGTGTTTTCTGTAGAGGGAAGAGAGTATGGAGACCTTAACTTCTCCCATCAATTTGTTCATTAACAGCCATAGTAGGTTGGAATATTTGTGAACAAATACAGTCTGGGCACATCCCTGGAGCAGGAGAGGGACATTGCGGTGAGTGTCCACACTCACCTGGAAGGTATGCACTGCTCTTTATATTTTCCTTTATAGGAATATTTACCCTTTATTGTTGAAACCTTGTGGATGAGGCATCTCATGCAAAACGTGTCACTACAGACTCTTGTGGTCTGGAACAATGGATAGTTTAAGATGTTTATGGCAGAGGTATACACAAAGAAATAATCTGTTCTGGCAGGGCTGCTCATTCTAGGATACTCTAGCCTGCTGAGGAACATTTTTATGGCATAGTAGGCACTGTTTGAATTAATCCTCTAAAGGCTTTATGAAGATGGAAGATAGACAGGCTGGGTTAAAGAAGGGATAGGGTCCTTTATTCACTGGGGATTGGAATTTTCCTGTTATTTTCTTTTATGGATTGATTTTGTTTAGTCTTACTGGCTCCAAAAATGGGACAAATTTCAACAGAATATTCTGAGCAGATGGGGAGTATGAATGCAGAATCTACATATAAACAGACCTACCTGTTCAGCCATTTCCAGGCTGGGTTTTGTCTTTTTTTTTGTTTTACTCCTGAGCTTTTCTGGCTTACTTGTGGACTCACACTGGTAGAGTTAGAAATGTAGAGACCATTTTTTTTAATGAAGGCGACTGTGTAAAGAAAGATTCTGTTCATTGTACTGGTGTAAGAGCATTTTTAATTTTCAACAAATTATTTCAAATAATTTTCTTGACATGCAATTCATCCTGTGACTCACTGGTGCTAGGACAATATTTTTAGTAGGAGGCTTTAATTTGGTCTTGCCTTATTGCAATTGTTTTTAATTTTGGAAAGGTATAGCTAGATGTTCCTCTTTGTTTTTCTTTTTTAATGTTATGTTCAACATACTGAAGTCAGTGAAAATGTTTCAATGTTTGAAAAGTCTAATGAGTATCGCAAGTGTGTGCTATGCCTTAGACAGCACACCTCAGCTTTGTTATGGCTGGAGGTGCTCCCATTTGAAAAACCTTTTATTCAGGAAACTTATAATTGACTTAGTTACACAATCTGACTGGGAAAGAATGAAAGCAAACAACCTATATTCTGAAAATTATTCATCCTCAATTCTTCTAAAATCACAAATCATGGTTCAGTGAGGTTCCTTCCAGAAAGAAGCAATTCCAGACACAGGAACACTTGTGAGAGAAACTAAACAGAGACCTTGTGGCAGTGAGAGGGAGAGAGAGTAGTTTTTATTTGTGGCTGTGGTATTTCTTCATATGACCTTTCTTTCTTCTGAAACTGCTCTGCTTGAAATGGTTTTGGATTGAACTTCTCTGACTACACTGCTGTGCACAGACAGGAAAAGAAAAATTGAGACACTGGACTGTTATGTTGGCTCAGTCTTCATTTGTGCTTGCATCTCATTTCCTCTTCTCCCCATCCTGGACAGTTCTAGCAACTTCACTTATATTTGCCTCCAGAGGTATTGCTATTGCTTTATTGGACAGGAATCCAAATGAGTAGCAGCTCCAGGCAGAGATGATTGCACAAATTTGAACTTCCATTAAAAACAAACAAACAAACAAACAAGAAAAAAACACACAAAACCAATGCCCAATGTTTGTTTAACATAATTCTCAGGTATGTGCAATAGGCAGGAAGCAGAGTAATTCCTTGATATCTCCCTTTACTACATTTTTTTTCTTCAGGGAATCCTTTAAGCATATTTTCTGGGATTGTTTTTCCAATTTGGGAGAGATGAGCAATTGCTACAGTGAGAAAGCTATTTGGAACTGCCAGTTAAATGCTTTCATGTGTTAGTATGACTGCAAGCGGATAGAAGTGAGAGGCTGCTGGGTGCATAAATCCAAGTCTTTGACACTCATTTCCCTTTTGTAAATGTGTACAGCCCCAAAGAAAGGAATTGTTTCATTTCCACAGCCTAGGAAAAGTAATTTTTTATCCCTATTACTCTGCAAGACTTGGGTAAGACAATCAGTAGTCTTAGTAGTGTACTGGTCAAGACCCGAAGCTAATGGTTAACCTAAGCATATTGTTTCAGGTAAAAGACTTTGCAGTCTTACTGGCTATCTTCCTTTAAGCAGTTTCTTTATTGAAATGTGTGTATTTGGCACTATTTTTTGCATAGAAATATTTTTTTTTCCTGATTTAAAATGAATATTGATTTTTTCATATAAAAAAGAAATGGTTTAAGCTGCAAGAACCAAACTTGACCTACTTTGGGTCATAGAACTTGCATAAGAAAGTCCTGCTGATTCAAAATAATACATCCACTTCGTATATTGTAACTCTAAGTATACATCAGTGATGGACATAAAGCAATAGGAGGCTGCCTTTTCTAAATTTAATGGAAAAGTTTTGTGTTCCCTGCTCATTTATTCTGAAATGATTGATAAAAGAAAACATGTTACCAAACCCCATTTTTGTACACACAAAATGATCATTCAAATTCGTACTGGTAAAACTGCTCCAGGACTCTAAGTGGATACTTTGGAGGATAAATAAGCAGCTGTATTTAACATGTATTTTAAGTGTGAAGTACCTCATTTTGTCCCCCTGATCAAGGTCATTACATTCACTATTTTCAGGCCAGGTAAATACATTCACATCTATTTTTAAGACCTCTTGAAAGAAAAAAAAAAATCCTTAAAAAAGAAAGACTCTTAAAAAAAAGACCCATTTCCCCCAAAATAATTCTATTATCTGTTCTGTTTTAAAGTGATATAAATGTGAGTTTTGCTGCATGTGTACAATCTGGAAACAGAGTCTTTGGTCTGTCTTCTTTTAGTGCTGAGGTAATGATTATTGTTACTGCTACAAAGATATGCTGTTGGTATAAGATGATAACTGAATTTGAAACTCTTTTTGGGAAAGATTATGTTAGTCTCAGATTCATTTCAAGCATACAGATGACAAAAAAAATTCTAAGGGATAGGATTTAGAAACACCTGCAAACTTGTGAGGTGGCAGGAAAAAAAAGATGAATGGTAAACAACAAGACTGGAAAACTGTCTCTGGTTGCATTCTTGAGTAGAAGCTGACCATTTCTAAAATTGCTTGAAATTTTCACTGTGACTTTGTGGCAATTAGTTTTATGACTTCATTTCTTGTTCTCTTAGGGCATTCTCTACATTTATATACATTTCCACTTCATGCACTTAGCATTTGACAAGATAAATATACTTTATGCAACCTCATGATTATTTTTGCTTGCTAAACAAAGAAGAAAAGAAAAATGTATTTCAAAGTTACACATTTTTTTGTTTAGTAAGAGTGCTCTGTGGCATATTAAAGGGCTTCAGAGAAAAAGCAAACCAAAGACTTGCTGGCTGCATTGCAAGAAAACCTCCCATGTATGCAGCTATTAGGTCTGACATCCAACCAAAGCAGTCAATGCACCATTGCATCCAGACAGATCACCACTGTCTCTAGGAGACTTGTAAATGTGTGAGAGTTGTTCACTTTAGCTTAAGGGGAGGATCTTGGTTTGAAAAGCAGCCACTTGCCAAAAGATGTTGGAGAAATCTTTTTCAAATTTAGCTAGCAGGGTTTTTTTTTCCTTTTTCTTTCTTTCTTTTCCTTTTTTTTTTTTTTTTTTTTTTTAACTTCTCAGTTACTTATGTATTATTATTTGCTTAACTTCTTTGTTTATTCCCTATATTCTTCTGGGCCAGGGACTGTGACCCAGCCACTCTGACAAAATCCCCAGAGTCAAGTTATGCACTGGGAACTAGCATGGCCTAAGCTTTCAAAGTAATACAAAAGGGCAGTTCTTCTATTAATGAGATTGCTTTTCAAACCAAGTAACTGTCCTGCTGTTTGACTGGAGGATTAGGTTACTTTCTGATGGTACAGTGAGATGACTTTCTGATGACTCCTTCACAGCTACAGAAACACTCAAAGTCCAGACATAAATAAAGGTTAGAAAGAGGTGACTCCTTAGAAAACATCATGCCTGAGAAATGGAGGGCACGGTATAACAAAGGGAGTGTTTATACAGCCTTGACGTTAACGGGCTTTATACTTAAAAGTATATATCTAAATATTTTTGTTAACCAAGACATCTTATTTCACAGTATTTCTGCTGGTCAAAATATATAATGCTGTGAACAAAAGGGGTGCATCTTCAAGCATTTTTGTTCCATACTGTCTAGAAGAAATAAGTTTAAGGAATTGCAAGAAGAATAATATATTTGTTGTTTGTGTAATCTTGAAAGTCTGTGGGTCTCTCAGTGGAACTCCGGATTGATCTGCAGAGTATCTAAGTCTGTGATGATACATACAGTGTCAATACCTTCTTTTTAGTATTTTTCATGGTTAGTCCTCATGTATAAACTAAGTTGTGCTTTTCCTTTTTTCTTCCTCTTTCAAAGGGAAAATAATCACACTAATAAAAACTCACTGGATATAAACATAGAAAAGGAAAGTTTTGTTGAGTGTGAGAACAAATGTGAGCTTGACAATTGGTCAGAGAGTTGATCTAATTCTCGGTGGCAGTAGATATTAATGAAAAATCTTGGCCTTACAAAATTAAGTGGTAAATTAGCTAACTTTTTATTGGAAGCATCTGTGGTCAAATTGGTAGACAGAAAAACATGGAAATCAAGCATGTGGAAAGTAAGGACTGTCTCTCAATGACTTGGGGTTTGTGTTTAGATATGGTTATTTCTGTATTTGAATGCAGCTGATGCTGCAAAGGCCATTCACACCGCTGCATGATGGAACACAGTGTGTTGGAATTCAGTGAAGAAGCCAGTTATGATAGAATTTATTGTTATAAGCTGCATGGTAATGACAGTTGTTATCACCATTGCATGGAAATAGTATTATGGCTGTACAACTTAGCAGCAATATTCTATTGAAAGATATTTTGCCACTGCTGTTGAAATTAGCTTGTTTCCTAGCATTAACTTGAGCTTCTATATCCAGTTCTAATGCATCAACAAGATTGCTGCAATACCAGCTGACTAGGTGGAGAAATGATCCAAAACTGACCTGTTTTAAACATGAGAGAAGCTGTCCTAGGTTGGTCATGTGAGTATTCATTCAGTGCTGTGCTACACTCTTTAAACAGCTAGACATATTTCTAAGCCATAGTGGTAATTGCCTAAATCAACTAACCCAAAACTTCCCAAGTCCCAGCAACATGTTGTGTGATGTGTGTTACAGAGTTCTGTGGAATACAACAGTAGTAAACCACGTGGAGATCATAAGATGAAAAAAAATCACAAACTGTGACAACGGCCCAGTAAGCTCTGGATCTTAAAATCTTTACCTTTTGACAGTGTGCCAATAAGAAACTCTTCAAGAGTTTTCTGTGTTGTTCCATTAGAAAATAAAAGAGGAACAGAGAAGAATTATCTACCAAGAGACAGGGGATACAGCCATTTCTGAATACTGTTGTGCATCAGCTGAGCAAAATGAGCAAAATCAGAGGACTTCAAAACATGTGGTGCCCAGGACATAAAAAGCAGTTCCGTTTATGCTTTGATGAATTATTTAGCTTATTTCTTCCTCCAGTGAATGATGCAATATCTTTGAAAGATCTGTTATGTAGTGGTTTAAAAGTGCATATACTGTAACCATGACTTTATAATACGGTCTGAATAATTGCATTTCATATATTTTCCATGCTATTTTGTGTTCTTGTCTAGGATACTAAATACTCGTTTGACTAAGATTCTTCATTAGGATTTGCTGGCATCACTTTTCTTCCTTGACACCCATTATTAGCTTTTCATCATCTGATTTGGCAAAATAAATTACTTTAATCTGATATCAATAAATGAAATTCAAAATAGCTCCATGCTGTGGCCCAGCTGTGGAAATTTCCCTTGTGACCCTTCCTCACCAGGCAGGACATTATTATCAGCATAAAATTGACTACATTTGTTTGTGTGATTGTTAGCAATGAATTTGATTACTTACTTTATAATAGTTTTTCTACACTTGTTGAGTGCCTAAGCGAATGGATAGCATTGCCAGTTGTTATGATGTTGTTATAAACCAGAAGTAGTACTGCTAGGAACTTAGAAATAGCACAGTCTTATCTCAGGGGAAACAAATGGAAAAATACTTTATGTAGAATACTTTATGTAGGTATACATAAAACCACTTTGATAAAGGATGTTTCATTCAGCCTTCTCTCTTACTTTGTAGCTAACTTAGCTCTTATGGAACCAGAAACTTAACTATCACAAATTTTAGAGTGTTCATCAAGCCTCCTGGTTAATATAAATAAGGCAAAAAATAACATTGATACAATTGGATTTTGGGCTTGGATTCAGATGAGACTCTTTTGATACATTTCAAAATATTCTCCCATCATAAGCCTGATAGTAATTCTTTTCCAGCCCACCTGAAAAATAAATGAAATACAGAAATTAAAACAGTGATTTGTCTAGTCTAGTAGTCTCCCTTTTGTATGCTGTCCTTGTGTGTTTTAAAACTAATGAAACTGTTGAATTTCTTACTGAGTTACTAAGCCAATGGTAGTAATGTTAATTCATGATATGCATGTTCACTGACTAGCACACTGGGATTCTTCCCTGTGTCAATGGCCACCATGCATGATTATCCTACAAATAATGAATACATAATTCTTTCCAGATTCTATTGGAAGAAAATAAAAGTTCCTTAGAAAGTCAGTGCTAAGAACTTGTCAAAAAAATACAAAGTCTAATAGAATATGTACTTCCTGGAAGCTGACATGAATCATCTTATTTGAAACTTCTGTCTTAAAGATGAGGGTTGGCTGTATCAAAAATAAGCAGGTCAGTTGAAACAAGGATATGCTTTTGACTATTAGTGTAGTAAATTTATATTGGATTTCCTTTTCCCATGACCATTGGACAGTTTATTATTAGACAGTGTCACATTGCACTGGAATTGATGGCTGCTTTTCTCTCTATTGTACTTTTTAGTTTCTTAAATATATTGCTCTGAGATTTCAGGAAGTTCAAGAACAAGGTAGAACATCCATACCTAAATGCCAGAACCTTCTTAGTTTCCTATAGTAAATGGATGCATTCTTTTCCTACTAAATACTTTAAGCTTAGTGTCCTTTTTTCTTTTTTTAATAATTCAACAAAAGTTTTAAGAAATCAGATTACTATAGATGTGTATATATATATTTACTTATTATATAGAGTTCATTTACTGTTAGTTTCATTTTAAGCCTCCTAGAATTTTGCAGAGACATTTGCCTTTTGCCACTGACTGTATCTGCACGTTTTCTTCTTTACACAGATTCTGTTCTATGATGTCTTTAGTTTTACGAAGCAAGACCATATTTTAAAATGCCAAAAATGTAAAGAAAAAGTATGTGTTTGGTGATTTATGTAATGTTTTTAAAGACTAACACGACATACTAAAATCAATTATGAATTATATAATCCCTGAGTGACACCAATAAATGCTCACTCTGAAGTACACAAAAAGTTATTGTCTTGTATCAGTTCTGTTCCAGTATGGCTCCAGTATCAGTCCTTGCAGAGATCCTTAAAGCAACTGGTAATAACCAGATATGGAGTATATGGAGAATTTGCTGGTGTAGGCAAACTCCTATGTTATATCTAATCTATCTGTATCTATATCTATATACTTATATCTACTAAGTACGTGTTTTATCCTACTCTGCTGTTCAACAGAAAAAGATTCAGCAGAATAACAAAACACAACTGAAGAATATTATTTCAGGTTGGCTGAAGTGACAGATCTATCTGTGAATCCACAGCATTCCAGTTTTGAACTAAAAGTGGGGAATATCTTCAGACTTTGATTATTAGAGCAACTTGCAGCACAGTTGGTGTTGTCATTTAAAACACTGGTTGATTTTCTTTTATTTATTTCAATACACATGTTGTTTTTATCATATTGGTTATTGCTGTAAGGAGGATTGGGCTGTTGAGCTGTTGAAGACTTTCCTGAAGAAAGCACTGTTCCTAAATGATGGGCCTCAGAGTTGACTGTAGTCACCTGGGATGTTAGGCTGAGAAATCATGAGATATTACTATGATTGTTTTGTTTCAATACTTGTCATAAGGAGAATTTACTGAACAAGCACTTGTCATCAATAACACTTCGCAGAAGAAGCAAAAAGACAGTATGTGTGCTGCTATGAACAGTAAAGTGTATGATATGGTTGGTTAAACAGCTGAGAAAATTAGAAATAATGGAAACATTGGTACACAGACACCAGCACTAAGGCCAGCTACAGTTGGTAGTGACATTGTAAGTAGAACTAAGGCATGATTCTATGATTCTATGGTGATATAGTAATGATGTTGGGAACACATACTCTAAGGTAGGTAGACATTTGCCAGGAAAAAGAGTACTAAGGTATGTTTCAGGTAGTAGGACTCATTGGAAATTTGTGTTTTGATAGACTAATGAAATGAACATGGGTGGAGTAGAGGAAACAACCAGTTTTGGTCAAGATAGTGGAAGGATGACAAGATTATTATTGTCAACGATGTTCTGTAATACTGTAGATCTCAGAATGAGATATTGATGATGGGATGCACTATCACCAAGAATAAATGTTGCTGATTGTTACATTAATTTTTGTATTGGGTTTACGTGGCAAGGTTTTGGTAGTTGGGGGGCTACATGGGTGGCTTCTGTGAGAAGCTGCTAGAAGCTTCCCTTATGTTCAATAGAGCCAATGCTGGCCAGCTCCAAGATGGACATGCCACTGGCCAAAGCTGAGCCGGTCAGGGATGGTGGTAGCACCTCTGTGGCAACACGTTTAAGAAGGGGAAAAAACCCTGTGCAGCAGCAATTGCAGCGGGAGAGAGTGAATATATGAGAGAAACAACTAAGGTCAGGGAAGAAGGAGTGGGAGGAGGTGCTCCAGGTGCCAGAGCAGAGATTCCCCTGCAGCCCACAGAGGTGGTGAAGACCATGGTGAGGCAGGCTGTCCCCCTGCAACCCATGGAGGACCCCATGCTGGAGCAGGTGGATGAACCCATGGGATCTTGTGGTCCCATGGAGACCCTGTGTTGGAGCAGGCTCTTGTCAGCATCTGTGGACCCATGGAGAGAGGAGCCCATGCTGGAACAGGTTTACTGGCAGGACTTGGAACCCTGTGGGGAACACATGCTGGAGAAATCTGTTCCTGAAGGACTACACCCTGTGGAAAGGACCCACACTGGAGCAGTTCATGAAGAACTGTAGCCCGTGGGAAGGACTCATGTTGCAGAAGTTCATGGAGTACTGTCTCCCATGAGAAGGACCCCATGCTGGAGCAGGGGAAGAGTGTGAGGAGTCCTCCCCTTGAGGAGGGAGGAGTGGCAGAAACAATGTGAGATGAACTGAACTCAACCCCCATTCCCCATCCACCTGTGCCTCTGATGAGGAGATAGAGAACGTGGGACTAAAGTAAAGCCCAGGAAGAACTGAAGGGTGAGGTGAAGGTGTTTTTAAGATTTGGGTTTTATTTCTTATTATCGTACTCTGATTTGATTGGTAATAAATTAAATTAATTTTTTTCCCAAGTCGAGCCTGTTTTGCCTGGTGACAGTAATGGGTGGATGATCTATCCCTGTCCATATCTCAACCCATGAGCTTTTCATTATATTTTCTCTCCCCTGTCCAGCTGAGGAGGGGAGTGATAGAGCAGCTTTGGTGGGCACCTGGTGTCCAGCCAGGGTCAACCCACCACAATGTTATTTATTCCCGGAAAAATGTTTGAAAGAACATATTACTTTGATATCAGTAGTGCTTGAATTGTCTGGATGAGATTGCTAGCAACCTTCTTCACCAAATAATTGCTGAACCAGTAAAAAGGTGTTGTTACTCCAGGTTCAGCTTTTGGTATGAAATTAGCGTATTAGAGAAGAATGAGCTTTGTATAACAGGTTTAGATGAAGCCATCTCAGAGAGATTCAATTTAAATGAAATATTAAGAAGCAGTGAAAACACTCTCACTAAAACTGATCACTTGGATAAATGAACTAGCTGGGAAAGATGCATTAGACTAGGAGTATGGAAATTGGAAAGCAAAAGCACTGGAATTCTATAGGATTAAGTGCTGAAACTCTCAGGAATCTGTATTCCAAAAAAAAGGAGCAAAAAGCCTGTAGGAAAGGGCTTGCCAACACCTCAGAAAACAGCCTTATCAAGAAGCATATAAAATGCTTTTCTTAGAAATAGAAAAGAAATCCTCAGTGAGTATACATAAAGACAATATTCATCACCAAAAAAACATATTTTTGAGAGATTCTTAACATAGGGATAAGCCCTAAAATAGGGAGCTGTTATAGGTCAATGGAATTAGACCTTGCAAATTATTAAAACTAGTAGCAGAAGGTTCTTCAGCTTTAGAAACAAAAAGTAAACAAATGGAGAATAAAGGAAGCAATTATGTACCAAGAATGGGATAGAAATTTAAGATGATGTCTCAAAGTTAAGTGACTATTGTGCCCTATTTTCAATAAGTGTGATTATTTTTTAAAAGAAAGAATGGTAACATATAATATCAAACACAGCAGTTGTATTTAAGAGACTGGGGAGGGAATCAGTCATCTAGATCACTACAAAGCTGATAACATGTCACCAGTAGCATGCAACGCTTGATAATAAATGTTGAAGGAAATTATAATTTCAGACATAGAATCTTAATAAAGAGATAAAGATTTAAAATGCAACATGAATTTACTAAAACCAGTCTGGCTGCACCAGAATTCATTAGTATATAATTCAAGGCATGGCAGACATGGTAGATCTTGTCTAGCTAAACTTTACAAATATATGTGATTCCATATGGAAAATTATTAATGAAGATGGAGAATTTTAGAAGTATCATGCAAAGGAAGTGAAAAGGAAAAGAGCATGATGAACTTTGAAATTGAAAATGTAAATAGGGAAGAAGTCAAATGCAGAATTTTTCATGGGCTGGTGTTTTGGGCAGATTTAGTTTAACGTTTTCATTAATCATCTTAAACAGGAAAACTGACATGATTTCTGATGACAAAACTGGAAAGAATCAGCAGTACAACAAAGTATTCAGAAAAAGAAACAATAAAATGATGAGGAAGAGTGCCGTAAGTAGGTAAGGCATAAAATGCAACAGGGCAAAATTATGTGCTGACAATCTAATTACAGTTGTTTCAGCTGTAATCTGATGAGTTAGAAATGATGGCCATGGAGAACAACCTGAGTGGCTAGCTTGTTCAAACTCACCTCTGATTGTCAGTGTGGTGAGACTGTAAAATCTGTAATGCACCCTTGGAATGAATCAGGAAAGGTATTTCTTGAAGAGATGAAATAAAGTCAACATTTTTGTATAGGGCATTGGCGAGACTTAAATCTGGAGTACTGCATACAGTGTGGGTCACATTCATGAAAGATGGATTTCAGCCTGGAACATTACCTGAGAAGGACTACAAGAAAGATAAGGGGAATGGAGATGTTGTTCATGACAGAAGATTTAAAGAGCTTGGCTTGCATAGTATTGTAAATTAAAGGTTGAGAGGGATATGACAGATACACATAAATATGTCAGAAAGCAAGCACAAAGGAAGGAGCTTTTGCAGAGAAAGGGTAACATTAGCAGAAGAACAACTGGTCTAAAATAAATGTGGCCTGGAAGTTTGTGACTGTTAGAAAAACAAAGAAACAGAAGCATTTAGCAAAAAGCTAAAAACCTTAAAGATGTAGTTCATTAAGTCCTAAAATCTGTGATATGGTGGGCCACATTCAATGTATCAGCAGGGCCTTTAAGGCTGCATGAAGATGGCTCTGTTGGAAGGATAAATTCATGTTAGTATTTTGCACAGTAGAATTTATTCAAATAGGAAGGGTGTGTTTCTTTAAACCCAAGTAAGAATACCAGGCTTTTTGCCCCTATTCCTAACTCTTTTTTTGCTTTTTGTATTATTATGCTCTTGGGGTGCATTCCCAACACTGCTCCTCATTCTGCTAACTCCATACTGCTTTTACTACTGTTTTTTCTCTCAGACACACTAACATCTCCAACCAGCAGTATAGCTCACTTCAGATTTTTGCATCCACTTTTGTTTAAGGATTGTGCTTATCATCTTCTACAATGTTTGACCTAAGTCCAGTGGAGAATAGTGGAGAATAGTTCTAGACCAACATACTGTCCTGAGAGCAGAAGCAACAGACTCTTTCCTGTCAAACTGTAACAAATTACTGAGCAACACACGGTAGAACCTGTGCTGTGTATAAACAGTATGTTTCTAGCTTGTATATGCTTCCTTCACATTGCTTTAAGCAGAAATGGTGCACCAGAGAGCTAAAGGGATCCCTTGTCTTTGACACGAGGTATTTATTTTCCAGTCACAATACCCTCTCATTGGCACCAAATACACAAAAAACATGGAGGGAAAAAGCAATTTGTTGTGCTGCTGTTTTAATACATTGGCCGCTGCGTGATGTTTAAGCAACTGCATTCAACATATTTCTTCCTATCAAAGGGTCCCAGTTCTAGCTGAAGGGACCTAAGAAAGAGTGATAGCCTAATTATTTCTTTCTCTTTAGGAGAAACTGATACACTCAATCCGTGCAATGAAGCTTCTACCAAATAAAGACCAATGGGAGAAAGTGCTTGAGACTGCAGTTCTCCCTGGATATCAGAACAATGGTAAGTACGGATGAGACTGGAGTAAAAATCTGGGCTAGGACCAAGTTCAGGATGGTTATAGGTATTTATACCTGTAGAACACCCTTCCTATCATAGTGACTTTATATCAAATGTGAGAAAACTCACATCTTAGGAGGTACACTCTATTTTACATAGATCATTGTTTTGTCCAACTGTTTTAGCTGTGCTCAAGAATTGTGAGTGTTCTCTCCTTTTACTGATCCCATAGGAGTTCAAATGCAGAAATCCATAGGATTGAGCCTATGGTTACAATAGGCCAATTTGTTTTTATGAAAAATGTTGCTCAGTATTATGCCTTATTGTGGACCTTTCTCAGCTGTGGAGGTTAATCAACATTTATGAAAGTAGTAATTTTTAATTTTGTATCTTCAGTTTATTTACCTCCAAAGTAAAGCTTAAAATCACTGGCCAAAGCTTTTCTAAGTGTCAATCCCACTAAACTCAAAAGAAAAGGTCTGTTAGTAAATAGGTCCCAAGGCACATCCCCTTGTTTCCAGGCTACGAACAGCAAAAAGCTTAGCAGGCTTGGCAAGTCCTATGTACTCTTTCCCAGGCAGCTCATGGGAAAAATATAGAATTACAGTAGACTTGGGAACAGTTATGTATGAATACTTTCCTTACTGACCCAGCTGGTGAAAGCCTAAATAGTGGAAAGAGGTTTTATGTACAGTCTTGAAAAAGACATTCTAATGCAAAATCCTGGTTTTCTCTTATTTTTATTAGTGACAGGGCTGGTTCATTGTCCGGACTTCTAAAGATTGCATGACACAAAGCCAGACAGTAGATCAGCTCTACATGCAGAGAAGTTGGAGCCATTTTGCTGCAGAATTGCTCTGTATTGCTCCTGACTGGCTTTTAAGCTTGTTGGTGTTTGCCAAAAAAACCCCTGTATTCAAATGCACACAGAAAAGCAAAAAGTTTGAAATGTTAATACATGGTACATCAATAAGTTGCCATTGCTGGAGTCCTGTCTGTTGTTCAATGGGAGTAATTATCATGGCATAAACATGGAAGAGCAGAGAACATCTGCCTGAATGCCAACTGAATTTGCTGTGATTACTGGTTTCACAAAGGAGAACCTGTGAATTCACAATGCTAGAAATGCTAAAATGCTGTGCTATGTAGAATGGCAGTGCAATGCCTAGGATAGACTACTGTGTTTCCAACATGGCTTTTGAAGTGAGGATGGGATTTTCTGTACTATGCAAATTTTGCCTTTTCTCAGAAGGCTCCTTTGAAGTTACTGAACTAACAAAAGGTAAGCAGCTTTTAATTGATTTGTGAGCTTTCAATTAATTATAGCAGAATGCTAATTAAATAATTAATATGGGTTCCTTAAATCAGGAAGACATTAAATAATTAAACAAAATCCTTTTGCAGTGAATAATACCTGTTAGCAGCTGTGATTCTGTGCCAGCCTTGTGATGCAGAAAACAAACAAACAAAAAAAAAAAGGTAAAAGCATATCTTTGTAACATATCTGTGAGACTGTGTGGGCATTCTGCTGAAAAATATCAGCAGATTAATGCGGATGTTTTTCAAAGCTAATTAAATTGAAGTGCGTCATTTCTCATGATGAGTGGCTAATTACAGAACAGCAGAGTTGGATAGATAAGAAGTACTCAGTGTTGTAAGGACAATCAATACAACCGAAACAATTTCAGTACTAGTCCTGGATCCTAAGATATGCTTAAATAAATAATAAGATTCTGGATAGGAAAACATAAATCACTGCCACTACATTCAAATTGGTATTCACTTATAGCCATATGCCACTGCTGAAGCCAATTCAGTGTAGGAATCTCTGGGTATGGATGAGTGGTGGGCAGCTTTTGACTTTTAAAATTTTTGAGATCTGATAAATATTTCAGCAACGACAGTTTGTGTTTCAGAAAGCCACGATATTACTATTCTTTAGAAAAAAAGCTTTAGTCTTCATGTAAAGAGTTGGTTTTGTAGTACAGTTCTGAACTGACTTTATAAAATATCTGGGACCCATGGGATGTTTTAGTGGCATGGATATTTTAGGAGGAGTATAATTGTATATGCATGTTCAAAGCTAATCAAGAATCATCAAATATTCACATTTCACCATGAAATCTCATGGGAGTTTACACACAAAAGAGCAGAGGTAGGCCCAGCAGAAATCCGTTGCTTTTTAGAATAAGACATTGTTGATTTTTTTTTTTTTTATATACTAGTCAATATTTCATATGCCTTCTACAACTGCCACATCAATACAGCTGATTTCAGTTTGTGTGGGAAGATATACAGCTGACCAAGCAGATAGGTATGCCATGACAAGAAGAACACCCCATCCCATGAACAGCAAGGGATGGGATGGGATTTAAAACGCTCTCACTGTGATAATCTACACCATATTCTGCAGGAGAAAACACCTTTGACTAAATGCACCCAATATTGAGAGCTGTGACTACAGGAATTTCAGTTGCAGTCTTTATGGATGTTTAGCACAAAAACTGATAGGAAGATAATCCAACCTATGACACCAATGTTGCTAATGCTGCACCAGTGATATGATATTGATATTGAAAAGGGATGGGATAGAGAGAGGATTTGAAGAAATGTTTGGGAAGCACTGGCCATGTTCATAAGTCAATCATACTCTTATACTGAAATGGTGAATACAAGTGGAACATATAGTAACTCTACAGAGACACATTCTCCTCTTTATCTTTGCTTTGTAGATGATCATTCCACTGTGGTGATGGATCCCGCTTTTTCTTCCAGACCTACTGAGTTTAACACAGTCTGGACAATCCCTTCAGGTGCAGCCTTTTAGGAACAACCAGGAGTGTACTTTCCTTAATTGGTATTTCTTCTTTGGTATATAAGCAATGTTAGCTGCTCAGGTGTGAGTCTTCCTAAGCATGCCCAATACGTTATGCATACTTTTTGCAGAGCTCTGCTCTTGTTAGCAGTCTGTCACACAGCTGCCTTTGGAAACATGTGGCATATCATGTAAAGAATGCAGAAAGTTCTTTTTAGAAACAAATGTGTTGCAGGCAGGCATATCCACATCCACGCTTTCCCTTTTGGCACAGCATGAAAACAGTAAACATCTGTGTACTCTGTCTTCTGTCAATAAAACTTAGCTCTTCTCTGGGTCTTAGGTCCAGGCTATGTATGAGATGAGATTTTTCTCTGCTTTTCTTTCTCTTGTAACTCATCTACTGATATTTCTTCAGTTGAGACAGAAAAGAGTGTAGAAACACAAGCATCCTTTAGGATTTCACTTAAGCAGGAGATATTCAAAGTTCATTTTTTCTTTATTAAAAGCCAGACACTTAACAATAAAGGTACAATACAATATGCTGGTTACAATTTGTTCTGAAGGATGTAATCAAGTATATACTCAAAATGGAGGCTGAAACATAACACACTTTTCACAAAATAAGACTAGAACGCTAGTCCTAACTACATCTGATTTCATTTTCAGGTATTTTAGAAGTATTTCATGATTACAGGTAAACAGTTATTGGTAGTCATTTGTCATGTTCAAAGAGGTTTGAATTCTGGTGGTCTCAACTTAGACTAGATTGATTGTGCTTTCTTGTTACAGTTCTTTAAATCTTTTATTGGAAAAAAAATGAAGGAGACTGAAAAGACACCTGACACCTAGCTGCTGAGTTGTTAGCTTTGTCTGAGAGTCTGTACACATGCCCTTCACACAATGAAGTGTCTTAAATTAAGTTGTTTTCTGTTGCAATCGCAGTGATCTGGAAAATGATAGCTCATGTGTCTTGGCTAATGACCAGTAAGTTGTCAAGCCTTGGGGACTCCGTTGTTTGCAATCATTGATCCATAGCCTAGTTTACAGTTTCTGGTTATGGGAGCTAGATACTAAGACCTGTTGAGACGGACTAGATACCAGTCGCAGTGACAACCTCAAATAGCTGGAAAGTTTGCCAAAATAAACATTAAGGTACTAGGGAGTTTGTTTGTTCTTTAGATAGCTGGGGCTATGTGGAAATGGAGATTTACAGGTGAATTTAAGCTCCAGAATTTTTATATGTCTAAGAAATGTTGTGGATCTGGCTCTTACCATTTCAGTCTTAGTTCTTATAAAATAGGGATAATGATACTTCATATATCAAAAAATGTTAACACTGTGGGGTATTTAGAATTGTAATAATTTTGCCCACCTAATAAACAGATATTATCTCCAAAGATAAAAATTAAACATACATTAAATTATGTGACTTGGAAAAATATGAATTGTCAGTCAAAAAAATCACATTGTAAATATATGTGATAAAACAGTTGTGGACATCTGATGCACACACATATTTGGTCAATTTGTTTAATATATGACCATCACATATTATCAAGACATGTAAGCTGTATATCTTCCCCTAATAATGCATGTCCTTCATGTCTTCTAAATCTTCTCTTTTGTGTTAATTATTAGATGATTATCACATTTAGCATCCAATATAAAAAAATCTCTAAGAATTTTCTCAGAATTCATACTCAGCTAGGAGGTAACATAGTACGTTAATCTTTGCAATGATGTTATTTCACAGCACTATCTTTTATGAAAGGCTGTCATTTAACAGAAAAAGAATGAAACACTTTAATGAAGAAATATGTTATAAAAGAAATCAGCTAATATCAACTATACTAACTAAGCAATTTGATCCATTTGCCATTTCATTCTTTACTGTCATATTTCACTTTTACTTCTTTATTTTTTATTTTCTTTATTTCTATATTATTTATTTATTTCTCTATCTACCTATTTGATGTGCTTCCACAGTGTGTTGTAAACCCAGTTAAAGGTGAAGATTTATCATGGCTGGGTCTGGCCCCTAGTCTGTACTCTAAAGAAGCTGTAATTTTAAATGACAGACCAAACAGCTGGAGGAAACAAAAAGAAGAGAAAATACAGTACAAGATAACAGCAGCTATCACTTGGAATTGATAGACAGTAAAGTAATAAAATTAATGAAAGTAGTCAAAAAGGGAAAAAAAAAAACCCCAAACATTACAGGTGTACCAAACATTTATGAGATTATATGAAAACTGTACAACTACAGTGATGGAACAGTACAGTAACTGTTAGTTAGAGGACTCAAGGTCTAGTCTTACGTTATTATAATGAACTTACAAAATTTTCAGTCAGGTGATCTTACATTTAATATATTCCTATCATACTCCTTTGCAAAAATTGCGTACTGCTAAGAGTCTTTGTCATGGGTGTTCTCCTTAGAGAAAATGTATAGAAGTCTAAGAAAAAAGAATGCAGCAAGGTGTGGGGCACTAGGCCAAGTTTCAGGGCTGAACCTCTGGATTAATGTGCTGGGGTGTGCTTGGGGCCCAGGCTGATTTTCTGCTTAGAAAAATGCAGATCACAAGATGTCATTGTTCCTCAATAAAAATGAAGGCCACATATAGCTATCCAAGAAAACTAGATAAAGATATATGTACCTTTAGAAACTTAAAGCAGCTTGCTTATTGATTGACTTTGTGTAATAGGAAGCAATATAATCACCCCTTACTGTAAATTCTCCTTATAATCTGATTTTAATCCAAACCCTAGTTTTATCTTATTGTTCATTGCATTGGTTTTTCTTACATCCTGCTATTTGTGAGGCTTTAATTTCCGATAAAATCTCTGTTACTAAAACACAAGAAGGATTTAGTTATTAAATTATTGTTATATCTCTTCCACTCTTAGTATTCATCCTCCTAGTCCTGGTGATACTGAAGGCTGTAACAGTAGGCTACTATGTGATGTCTCAGAAGTGTCTTAAATAGTTAATAACTTCTGTACACATGATCCTAAGGGTTATAGTCTATTCTTTCTTTAAACTGATCACCACAAAAACTAACAAATTCTTTTGATTTGCTTGACAATATCAATATCCTTTGGAAGAATGTTACTTACATCCAGTGCACTGTTACTATGAGCCATTAAGAAAATAAAAATAAAGATGTTGAAGGTTGTACATCTCCTAATAGCCATAATTTTCCATTTCCCTTGTGTATACTGAGTACTATTTTATATATTCCATTATGTACTTTCAAGTACAATGTTCAAATATGTATCTTGTTGCTCTGTAGAAAACACAAATCTGAATGGCAAGAAATCAGTATATTTAACCTCACACCTGTGACAGTAACTAAGAAAACTGCTGATGCAAACTCTGAATTGTAAAATAAAGATGGAACAGTGATTAAATGATAAATGCCACTGATAAAGCGGCCTCATTATTTCATGCAGTGACCGAGAAAAGATAACAATATAAAATGTGAAGAACGGCAAAGGAGACAAAGCAGAGAGATGGAAAAGCGGAGAAGAAGCTTCAGAATAGTACTTCAGCCTGTGTGAACTTTGGGATAACTTGATTTTTACAAAGCACAAATTGTGGACTCAGCCATTTCCATTTTCTTCAGAACAGCGCACTGTTTCTGTGACTTGGTACAACCTTGTCCCCACACTGCAGTCACTTTCCACTGAGGACATTTCTGATGCCAGGCTGGACCGGTCAAGCTTTGGAGGACCTCTTGTCAATCAGGCTGGGTTTCTGAGCCAGATGGATTTACACTGACAAATACCAGGTCATTTGAGGCTGTCTCTTTATGATTTGCATTATGTTCAGAACTTACTGTTAGTATATTATCTTTTTAGTTTAAGTTTTTAACAGTATTTTCCCTTTTATTTCTCTTCACAGTGCACTGCATAATGGCAATCTTTGCCTGGGGGTTCACAAGTTGAATTGCAGTAAAAACAACATATAGCAATAAAGGGGCAGAGCTACAGGATGCAGCTGGAAAAGTAAATTCTTCTGTCCTATTTTCTTAGGTTACTTGCTTGAGTGTTTTATTATTTTGATTAACTCTTACTTAAAATCTTGAGTGGTTTCCTTATGGCATGGCAGAGGGAAAAGGAGACCCAAGGGAGCCCACAGTGATGTTGGTGACCATCTGTATATATTCATGTGGGCACAGTTTCTGGACAGAACTTTTGAAGCTGCTTAAAAAAACCCTTGCCTGTACTAGCTTTACAACAACACTTAATAAGTCTAAGATGATTTTTTTTTTTTTCTTTCTGAGGCACTTGAATTGCAAATCACTGATCCAAGGTCTTATAGCCTTGAAGTTCAAGTCAGATTATCTGTGAATATTAGAACACGCACATGTGAGGCGGCCTTTACAAGCTTTAAGATCAAAGAGTCACTGTGTAACCTTCAGAATAATATCATTCTGTCACTCAAGCAAGCATAAGAAGGCTGGAAAAGTTCAGGCTTTCAAGCAAACTTTAGAACTCCTTTTGTGCAAAGCAATTTTGACCATAGAAAGCCTGTATGCAACAAACCAGGTTCTTACTTACACAAATATATTATCTTTCTTTTTTAATGAAACAGAAAAACCATCCCCAAATTTACCTTTAAATTTGCTGGATAAATTCTAAAGTTAAAATATCCCCTGATATGTGTGCTTTGAGACTTGTCTTTTCAGGCTTGGGTTCCCTAGCCTCTAGGGTCTTAGCAGTTGTGCTTTGCACCATCTCTTGTCTAACGTTGAAATGTGGTATACTTTATTTTTTAAAAAAATTACTATTTGCAGGTTTTGAATTCCTTATGTCTGCTCCAGTAGAGTGTTAATAGTACTCCAGTAGAGTGCAGTCCAGTACTCCAACAGGACTTCGGTAGAGTCCATGAGATACCTGTTTATTTAATATACAGCAATTACAGAAATACTGTGCTAGGTCAAGGTTGTAGAGTTCAGCACCTTTCAGCACCTCAGTATTATGGCTGTGCTGCTTATTTTGTTAAAGATTTTTATTGCAATTGAAACAATCTAGTGCAGACATATGTTTTGAATGGAGGATGGCTCATATTTTTCCTTGCAGAATTATCCAGCTTTGTTGCATTAATCCTCCATGAATTTGTTACCTAATAGTCTTTCTATAGAGGGAAGAATCTTTATTAATTTTTATCTTACTGTTCCTAACTGGCAATTTTACTGCTAGATTTCCATCTGTTTTCTCTTTTGTTGGATTCTTCTAGGTAGTGCCTTTGCTTTTCAGACTTGAAGTAAATGTGAATTGGCTGGCATTATTACAGCTTCACAGAGGGTGATGACAGAGGCACTCAAAGGTTAAGGGACCTGTTCAGTCTTGCACAGGTTGCCCATGACAGAGGAGAATACAACATTCCTGCATGCTAGTCTTTATAGTTCTGACCAGTAAATAACTCCTTTGTCATGTGTATTCTTTCTTCCCTTTTCTAACAGTTTTCTATTTGAACCATTTCCACTGATGAAGATCAAGCTCTGGCTTAACTGTGCTCAATTTTCATTTCATTTTCTAGACCTTCTCCAGTTCAAACCATAGAACTGGATACAGATCAGTTGGAAAAAAACAATGAAATAAAGAACATACTGTTCTCAAATTATATTTATGCATAATGTGTACCTGTATTTTTATACTTTTTCATTCTCTTTGAAATGTTAAAATGCATTCTGTTTGTTAAATTTGAAAGAGTCCAAATCAGTAGAAGCTGGAGTCTCCTATGAGTCTGCTGTCAACACCCTACTGTAATTTTTTGTGTCCAGAGTTGTTATCCTTTTTTCTATAGAACTGTGAATGAAAAGAGCATCAGGTTGCTTATTCCTTACAGCATCATTACAAACATATTAAACTTCAGAAAATATCACAGCTGATGAAAGAAAAGATTTTCCCTGGTAGCAGAATAATAGTGGATTTGGACAGTACTTCCAGGAGTACAGGCACGCTAGGCTTCTAATGTCTTTGTACCTTGAATTGTCTCTGAAAGCTCAGGATACTGAAGATGATTTCATGCAAGCTGGTGCAGGATTAGAGTTTAAATCAACACTAGACAGTGGAGAGACACTGCCATGGACTGATATGTCAAATGTCAAAGAGTAGAAACTGAAATATTTGGTAATTTATTTTGAAGTTAGGGACTTAATATTTGGGGTTTTGAGTAATATTCCATTGCCATTTATGCAGTAACACTGAAGATTTTGTTTCTAATAGGACCTGCTTTGAAATCCTTTGTTATATGAGAAAAGGAGCTTTGACATTTGTGGCTTCTCTTAAAGAAACTGGAAGCCACAGTAAGGGATAACTTAATGCAATGAACAAGGAGCATGCCTGTTGTTTCTATAGGCAAAGTGGGGACAAATGGACAAATTATTCTGCACCACATTTTAGTAATTGCTGATCTACTGTCTCTAGGACTATCTTATGGCTACTGAGTAGTCAGAATTAGTGCTAGCGGCTGACTGAGGTTCTAATAACAATTACTTAATTAGAAGATATTCCTGGATGTATTTCTACCAATAATAATATTCAAGGAGACTTATTGGTATCATTATCCCCTTCCACAGTTCTCTACATCTTTCCTCCAGAGTAGTTTCTGGAGCATAAAACTGGAATGCACACGTAATGCCAAAGCATACACAGTAATTTCATCCTCTCCCCTTTGTTAGCTTTGAGAACAGCAGTAAAACAAATGATAGCCTTTGTAAGGTCATTATAATTTTTTTGAAACTTTGAATCAAACAACAGTAGATGTAATTTTCTATTCAGTTGCTTATACTGTCGATACTGCACTTTTCCATTATGAGCAGAATACATGTATTTTATAAACCTCCAAACAAAAAATGATGTTTGTTGTGCCCATTTCACAAGCAAAGACTTTAAAGACTGTATTTTCAAAAATTCTTTACTAAATGCTAGCCTGTAATTGATAACTGCCTGTTCATTAGGAGTTACCAAGGCTGTTGATAGAGAAAGGTTCTCCTTTCTACCAGGAGGTGGTGTAATAATCATAGAATCATAGAATCATAGAATCATAGAATGCTTTGGGTTGGAAGGCACCTTTAGAGGTCATCTAGCCCAACCCCCCTGCAGTGAGCAGGGGCAGCTTTAACTACATCAGGTTGCTCAGAGCCCCATCCAACCTGACCTTCAATGTTGCCAGGGATGGGGCCTCCACTACCTCTCTGGGCAACCTGTTCCAGTGCTTCACCACCCTCATTGTAAAAAACTTCTTTCTTATGTCTAGTGTAAATCTATTCTTCTTTAGTTTAAATCCATTATTCCTTGTCCTGTCACAACAGGCCTTGTTAAAAAGATTCTCCCCATCTTTCCTGTAGGCCCCCTTTAGGTATTGGAAGGTCGCAATAAGGTCTCCTCACAGCCTTCTCTTTTCTAGGCTGAACAATCCCAACTCTCTCAGCCTGTCCTCGTAGGAGAGGTGCTCCAGCCCTCGCATCATTTTGGTGGCCCTCTTCTGGACCTGCTCCAACAGGTCCATGTCCTTCTTGTGCTGAGGGCCCCAGAGATGGACGCAGTACTCCACGTGAGGTCTCACCAGAGCAGAGCAGAGGGGCAGAATCCCCTCCCTCGACCTGCTGGCCATGCTTCTTTTGATGCAGCCCAGGATACGGTTGGCTTTCTGGGCTGCAAGCGCACATTGCCGGCTCATGTCTAGCTTAATATTTCCAGCTCTTATTCTTTCCTTGTTCCTTGTCTATGAAAAGTTCTTTCTCTGTCATATCTTTGGAAAACTAACTAGATGGAGAAGAATTTTAAATTTGAAAATGTAGCTTGTCACTGTTTAAATGTTCCTATCTGATGCACTTTCATTTCATTCTTTTGGCATTGTTCCAAGGAAACGTGAAGTCAAGTGAGGGATCACCAGCTTCAGCTGCTGCTGCAGAAATAGAGTACTTGAAACTTCGTCAGGTGGAGGCCACATTCAGTGTAAGGAAGAGCTGCACAAGTAGCCCATTGTTTAGATTCAGTGGCTGAATGGAAAAGAAAGTGGTCTCATTCTTCCATTTTCCTTCCGTCTCCAAAATCCAGTTTCATGCTGATCGAGCTATTGCTTCCTGCTCAGTTTGGAATGACAAAGAAAAAAATGTCATTATTTTGAGCCGGGTAAATATTTTGTACCAAAAGTTGGTTACATGCTAGAGGAAGAGGATTGCTTGTCCCAAAAGTTTCCCTCTATAAGTATTCCCCAGCAAGTGGAAATATATTGGACAGAGATATTTGGTTATTTTCCATATGTATCAATGCTTATTAGCATGCACATGATGTTTTAATGCTCTAGAATCCATTATTTTCTCCTGATCATGACCAGAGTTAGTAACCTGAATCTCATTGTAGATACTTAAATAAATTTGTCTTTATTCATATTGACAGTTTTCTATGAACCCGATTCTTGCTTTTCATCAGAGTTGCTTAAGACTTCTGGTCTCAGAGTCTATGGTGTGATCCTGTGAGACAAGGATCCAGTCTTTCCCCTAAGTCAAATTGTATATGGGTATCTCAGCAACCATTTACATCAGTACCTTGAAATGCATCAGCAAAAAAAATATCTGTAAACATCCATGCAATAATACATTGAGTCTTTTGTGTTTGTTGGAAAAATATGCAGCTTCTGTTTGTACAGCAAGGGTATTTTTCACTTAGCTGAATTTGCTCTTTTAGATTTTGGATCTCAAAGATAGCTTGGCAAAGGATGCAGAATAGCTCCATAAGCAAGCATCCATATCAGTAAAAATGCTGGCTAGGAGTGTGCAAATAATAAATTACGTGTATATACTCGTGTACTGAAATATGGACCAAGTATAACTTGAGATCTTTGAGGAGGAGGTCCACTATCAAAATCATGGTAAAGGAGCACTGTGCTTGGATCCAAAACTTTGACATAACTAATATCTGTTTTTAAAAGAATGTTTAGGGAGGAGAGAGAGGAGCAACAACATCACAGACTTGGAGAACAGCTTTTTCTGGGTTTTGGTATTTTTGAAAAGAAGACACTTTTAAAATATTTCCAACTATGCCTCTATCTACACCCACAAGATTTGCATCTCCAGTTTTGCTCTCATGGAATGATTGAATACCTAGTATGAAACTGTCTTTCTGCATGTTTCCTTTGTTTGCACTGTAGTCATGATATGATGTGTTCTGTAGTCCTGGGCCACTACATCAATGCCAAAACACTGACATATATTTGGGGGCTTAGGTTATGCTCCTACTCTAAGAATACTTCATGACATATGAAACTATATTTTCCAGGTATGCTTACAAAAGTCATAGAACAAAAAATAGAGCAACAAGAAATCTGTGGGAGATAAAAGGAAATGAAGGAGGGAAGAAAAATTGATTAGCCTTACTTAAGCACAGGAAATTCTACAGAATGACTTTTTTTTTCTGTGGTAGTTCTGTTTTTTCTAATTCCTGGGTTTACATTCTGTTGAAATAATAACATGCTGAAGTACTTAGATATGTTTTGAGTTTTGTGATGATTCAAATACCCTGTCATTTATGATTGACCAGTCTTGTGCTGGAAAACAGAACAGTAAGTAGGAGCAAATGCAGAGGAAGTTGTATGTTTTTCTCTATATTCTTGCTTGAAATTAGGACAGTTGTCAGAAATGTGCCAGTTGCCTTGGCTTAGTTTTGGAAGTAATCAGAAAAAGGTTATTATTTCTAGCAGGCATATCTTTCCTTTGTATTACCACAGGATGAAAGAGAAGCTTAACTGTTAGGTGTTTAGAGAAAATTGGGATAAAATTTAGACAGTTCATGTTTCCAGATACTTTATTTTTGTTGTGGTCTGAAGCCATGCCAGCTCAGAGTAAATTAATCAGAGCTGAGGAAATAAAAGAATGACCCATTAAGATACTGAGGGGAAAACCAAGGAAGTGTAATAAAATAGCATTAAATTTTGCAACATTGAATGTTTAGTGTAGTTGCACATAACAGGTTTTGTTTAAGGACGGAAGGATAATGTAGTGCAACTTGGCCTGGTTCCTTACTTGAACTGTCACATATTTGGCCAAGTTGCTATTAGCAAATTTTAAAGTCCTGGGGAAGTTCAACAGCTGAGATACCTACATTCTTTTTAAAGGAACCATATTAACACTTCTGGGTGCCTTTGAAAAGTCTGACCTGAAATCTTTCATTACACAGTTGTGATCTGTGGGCAATGTAATAATTCCTTACTTAACTGGGAGACCTGGAGGCCACATTTTAAAGCTTGTGAATTGATTCTGTTATGACAGAGACCATATAAGTACTGCGGACACAGACAGCTCTTGATACTGTACTGTTTCAGGTACTTAAACAAAAATCAGTTATTTCCTTTGGTGTATGATGTGGAAAGAACAAAATCTGAAATTTAATGCAGTCATTTTGGATGGAAATACTGAATGACTTTTTTTTAATCTTCATTAGTTTTACAAATAGAAATGTGCTGATACTGTCAAAAAAGTCAGCTGTTGACAAGCTGTGAAACAATGTGAATGTGTTGCTTCCTGCTTGACTATTTATTCTTATTTTACTTTTTTATGTACAGTGTTAGGATATAAAGTGTATGATATTTTTTTTTTTCTTCCCTATCATACCAGCAGAGGCTTCTTGATCTTATTTTTATGCAGCTTTTAATGGAACTTTTTGCAAGTGTTATTTCTGCTGCTTTAAAAAATTATACGTAAATGTTAACAGAAGAAAGTATTGACATGCATCTATGCAATAACCTAAGTCGGTGATGGAAAAAAATAATCACTTCCTTGCTCTAAACAGAGAGGATAAACCCATCATACACCCGTTTTGCAAATATGCACAAAATTTACTAGCCTATGCAAAAAAATGACTTATTGCCACTTCATCGCTCTGATTGAAGACAACAAAAACATTAATATTTTACTTGTTTCAGTCTCTTCTTGGATGAACTGGTGAATGACTCTACTTAATTTGTCCTATAGTTTTCTATCATCAAAGGAAGAATTAAGGGTTAAAGTTTTTCTTTTAGTCACTGGAGCCTCCAGAGGGCGATATATGCTTTAAATTTCACTCTGACATGACTATAATGGATTTGCATGCACTGTTCTGCAATTTTCGTGCATATGGCTACTGTTAAAATAAAAAAATAAAATAAAAAAAAATCTAGGTTGGACAGTATTTGTCCCAAACACTGTTGCTCATAGTTGTGATATCTTGTATTTGGGAAATAAAAGATAACATTTAAATGACAGTCATCTACATGACCTAGTGGCAATAAGGACAAGTGAATGAATCTTGGATATACGTGTGCTAGAGGTATGAATGTATAAAAGTTTGTGAAAAACAGTGCAACCTTTCAAACTGGTAAGAACCTCTCTCTCTCTCTCGGTGCTTGTCTATGCATTGGTGCCCTTCACTGCTCTCTAATCTGAACGTCTCTGCAGCCTAGCTATAAACTGGGATCAAGCAATTAAGGTCACAAAATAAAATTGTAGGATTTTATTCTCTGTTTTTCTGTGCTGCCTGTTTTTCAGGATTATTGTTTACACTCTGCAGGTATTTTAAAGGTCTGTCAGGCAGTTATGACTAATACTATTTCATGTACTATTAATAATTACTTTTTCAGTTCCTTTTTTGAATATGACAAGGGGAGGTCAATACACAGGATCCAGCTGAAAAAGGGATGCAGCACCATGCTGCTGCACCCTCTCATGGGGGCAAAGTCTATGCTGGATCTGCTAACAAGTTACAGCCGCTTGGTATCAACAAGCTGAGAACTGCCTAGAAATATGATTCTTCCAGTTTCTTCCAGACACTTCTGTATGTCAGAAACAGAGCTTGTATATGACATGATTATTTAAATGCTTTCATAAATAGCCAAAAAGGAGGATTTTTTTTTTTTTTTCCTCTCAGGAAAACTGTTGTTGGGTCAAAATTTGTCACATTCAACATTTTCTTTTTTGGCCTGCTCTAATCAGAACCTTCTTGCATCCAGCAGATGCTGAGTGCCCATAACTCCCACTAACCTCAGCAGGGGTTGAGAGTTTTTAGCATTTTGCACAGGATAAAACACTAATACAACTCAGCACTAATAGCATACATTTTCAGGGGACCAAAGCAACTGCATCTCCCATTGACTTTGCTTGGAGTTGAGAGTGCTCTGAGCCTCTGAAAAAATATAACTGTCTTAGTGATGCTTCCTAGTAACAGCTGGAGATGGGGAACTGAAGGATCAAAACATGCAGAAAAGGCTGTTTTAAAAATATTTTGCTCAGAGAGCTACATTAAAATGAATTCATTAAGGTGGAAAACTATTAAAGATTAGTAAGTGCCAGAATTAAAATTAGTTTTAAGAAGCTTAATCTAACTCTGCAACATGTATGTTATCACACAGTATTTAATTTCCTGCTATTTTTTCTGTTGGAGCCTCTGCCTAGTAAGTGCACAGAAAGTTCCTGTAATGAACAGTTATTCATTATGTTACTTCATCAATGTTTGCCCTGTTTACTGCATCTTATTCAAAATTTTAATTTCTGTGGGGTCTTTCATGCTCATTATTATAGTTGCCAAACAGTATTAAATGTAAGGTCAGCCATGTTGTGGTAATGTGCATATGTTTTTTAATATACAGTCATCTGCATTGGTTATCAATGTCACTGGATCTATCACACTGGAGTGTAGCTTCGGAGCTGAAACAGCAGCTGATGACAGCAGCCAGTTGTCAGTCTGCCAATGTGTTTCTATATTTGCTGATGATAGAATCATAATGAAATTCAAAAAAGTCCACTTCAATTCCTCTATCTGATATAATGTGCTATCATAAACACACACTTCTGTTCTTTTGTCTTCCCCTGTTCCAATCATCTTCCTTCCCAACCCAATTTCCTTCTCCCAGTCCTGCTGCCTTTATCTTCTCTCTTCCAGTTTCTGTTCTTCAGGCTAAATCTTCACTGCAGCCATGACCATATTATCTGCTGTAAAAGACCCAGTCTTCTCTTACTGTATAGGTTGGGTTTTTTCCTATTTTCATTCCTGTATCCTTGTTAAGCCAACACAGTTCCCTTCATCCATACCTGCTCTTTTTTCTTAATCTGCTTGTTCATCCAAACAAACTTCTTATTGCTGGCCCTTTATTCTACTTTTCTTTCATTTCCAATGGAGACTTGAAATTCTCTCTGTCAGGATCTATTTAGTCTCTGTCCACCTAACATCATTCCAATCTATTTGCTTAACCACTCACAGTCTTGGCAACCTCCTTGTCAAACAAGTGCTAGATACTTAGTCTCAACCCAGCCTCTCAGCAACCACCACTTATGTGTGTCCAGACCAACCTCTTCCCTCCAAAAGTAGTTTCAGCTATTTGTCCTCAGAGATCTCAGTTCAGTAAGCTCAAACACTCCTGTAGCCATAAGCATTTCCTCCCTTACATTCTTCCTTCCTTCCAGTCCCAGATTGGACCAGCTTGGTTTGGGACTACCAGGTCCACTCCCAGTATTTTGCTCTTTGTGCTAATCTGTCATCCAGCTAATTGTCACAATTGGTGTACTTCTCTTTCTGTTTCAGTCTTGCCAGACACCTTTCCAAACCCAACTGTTCTCTATTATCAAAGGAAATGGGAGTCCCCATGTGCAGTCCTGAAGGCCTGGGTTTTGTGAAACAGTCGTGAGAAGGAAGTCTCATTTGGATGTGCATTAGAGCGTGTTCAGTTGTCCAGTTCTGTTGTGAACAGGATCTTCGTGGCTGTAAGAAAGAAGAAGAAATCATGGTTAGTAAGAGTGAAATTGAAGAATTTAGCTACAGAATTTGACGAAAAGGTGTGAATAGCTCTTTTCAACTAACGTATCCAGTTGCCTAAAGATGGGTTCCTTTTCCCAAAGATGACTAAAAGCATAATTCCTTCCACCAAGGCCAACACACTGCCAAGTTCCATCCTGCAAAGTGCTAGAGTGATTGAGAAAAGAGCCACCATGATTTTCAACATAAGTATAGTACGCATTTACAGAAATAAAATTAAATATTTTTGGCTGAAGTTGCCTAGAAAAAAGATGAAAATTGATCTTCCACTCAAAATTTCAGCTCAATTCATTTCAATTTGGCAAGGAAAAGCTGTTATAAAGAACTAAGAATAGAATTTTGTTATGGAGACTCGGCTAATCTTTCTTCCAGATTGTAATAATGGATTTATCCACTACTTTCTCCAAACTCTGCTTCTTGCTTGCTGCTTTTAGAGGCCAGAACACCATCCTCATTTTGCTGTACAGCTAGCTGAAAATATAAACTATTGCTGGAAGATTAGAGGGACAGAATTCCAAAAATCAGGTAAATGAAACATCAAACAGATAGCATATCTTTCCCCATTAAAAATATTTTTTTTAAAAAATGAGTGAATTTCACCATGCTGCTTGAACAGTTACTCTCAACTCCAATCCCTTAATTTCTATTAAATGTCATTGTTATCATATCCTAGAACCAAGCCAGCTTTCATCCGTGCACCTTCTTGAAGGTCAAAGCTTAAAATAACTGTCAAGCCTCTCTAACCTAGTAATCATTTTCTGCCTTGAGGTAGTTCCTTCTGCAATCAATGCCACAAAATGTACAATTATAAATGTTTGACGTTGGCTGGTTTTGTCCTTCATGTTGCCTAAGATGCTGGATATATCACAGAGTTCATTTTTATATAGGCAGGCTACAATTTTGCAGCATATTAAATTGAATTGCAACACATGCAGGAATTGCAGACACTGCTTTTTGTAGAAACAGCCAACTAATTAAAGTGTATCCCATAAGATAGATTTTGATTTTTTTTATGGCATTCTAAGATTAATGTTTTTTAATCCAGTTTAGAGTAAACAGCTTCTCCTTAAAAGTGGCTGTGCAACTAGAACTTTCATATCACAGCAAAAAGACAGATCAGGAACTTTGAAACATGATTTTAAAGGGATCAGTAAAATCTCTTTGGCAGATAAATATTCTACAGTTGAAGAGAAAAAAATGAATAATGACTTCACTTTCTCTTTCTGCCTTATGTAGTACTTTTTTATAAATTTGTTTTTCTATTTTGCATTAATAGTGGTAGTAGCAAAAGCAGCTATGTTACAACAGCTGTGTTACTGTCTACCAGTTTAATAGACGTCATTTACACAGTGGCATACCTGGGTTCGAGGCACAAGACAAGCAGAGTGAATTTTCCTCTTCTTTGAAAGAAAGAAAGAAGAAAGGGAAATAGTTGGGGAGAAGGGCAGACAGAAAGGGAAAGAGACATGAACTGACTAAGAGACAAATCTGGGAAAAGAATTTAGGAACTGAAATATCCCATCAGGAAACAAAATGAAGTCCCTGTTCTGAAACCCAGCCTAGCTGTCTAATCCTACCTAACACAATGATCCCTTATGCCTCGTGGGGAGGATATAAGTTTGTTGCTCTTCTTGGAAGCTCAGGAATATGAGCAGAAATGCCTTGAAGAGGGAATGTGGTTGGTATATATTGCTTAAGTTGTGTTTCTGGCCAAAATTCCTGATCGCTCTGCATGCAGCCAGGGATGGAGGCCAGGAATGAGGTTGCTTCACAGGAAAGAAACATGGGGCTGGAAGGAAGCTGCCAAAGTGCAAAGCCACCTTGCCGAGGCCAGTGAGAGCATCAACAGATTCACAGCCTGCCTCTGCTCAGGCTTCCCAGGTGAGGGGCAGGCTGGTGGAATCAGATAGGACTGAAGAAGCAATGAACGAACCCACCTGGAACAAAATAAACTCTCAGGACTCCAGGTAATGGCAGTGGTTCAGGGAATCCCAGACTTGTTGCTTCCTACTACCTCTCAAAATCGGACTTTGGGAAAGGGGGTTTAGCGTAGGTTGCAGTGGCAACCTTTGTTATTGGTATGCCTTTGTACCTGCTCTGCTTAGCATTTATTTTGTTTCCCTCATACTATAGTTATGATACCTGAAGTCTGGATCTCTGCTAAGTATACTTAAGTGAAGAAAGTTTCTTTACTCATTCACAAGGAATAAGATCTAGAGAATAGTAAGAAAGCTGGTGTTTTATAGCCAATCATGGGAAACTTGTTAGATCCACTTTTAAGTCCCTGACTAGAAATCATGACCAGAGTTGGTCATCTGAACTTGAGTCAAGGTTTTAATTTTTAAAAGTCACTTGTGGAAACACTTGATTTCTTTTGGAAAGCCTAGTGTTTTTTAATGTGATCCATTTTTTCATAAATCACAGATGATAAAAACACATAAAACTGTGCTGTGTTCAGTGAATGGAGAATTTTGTTTTGCTTGTGTTGCAGAAGACATTTATGCTAATGGAAATATTTGCACTGCTGTATTAAAGCTGTGCATTTCAGCCCATTTTGATCAAGGTTGTGTCAGCAATTCTGCTTAAAACACACTTAAGATATTATAATTTAGCAGAAGGTAAAAGATTGCTCTAGCTTTGAACCTGGCACTATGCCTGGAAGTCATATTTTAAACCAAATTCAGAGCAATGTCATTGGCTACTTTAATGTCTTTTTTTTGTGGAAACACGTTAGCGTGCATCTTTTCATACAGGAAGCCTAGTTTACTAATCCACTGGACCTACAATATCACAAGACAGTGCACTAAATTCTCAGTGGAAGGTGACTACTACTTTCCAGCCAGCTGTAGCTCTACTTGTTCCTGTTTCTGTTTCAGTCAACAAGTATTTTTGCAATTATTTTGAACAGAGAAGGAGCAACACCCTGTCTTTTATAAAATGTGTGGTTATTTAGGTGTTCTTAGCCAGGTATGAATGTTTTAAGAATAACATACCCTATTATGTTAAGTACTGGGGAATAGGAAAAATTAGTGTGTATCACAGTTTTCTCAACCTTGAAAAGATTTGTTTGAAATTGGATTTGATTAAATTTAGGGAATATTCATAGTCTAACATCTGGAAGACATCTCTGTGGTTGTCTCATGAGTTTTGGAATCCATATCTAGTAGGGAAAAAAGCCCATAATTTTCACATGATGGAGAGCATTGAAGCAGTACAAATTCACTCTCCTGACTCAAATTTATTTAAAAAAGAATGTTTTAAGTGGTAATTTTGTCCCAGAAGACTTTATGTGGGATCAAGTATTGTTTGTTCTTCTCTGACATAAATGAAACATAAATATTCAGCTGTGTGGCCTGGCTAATTTGAGGAAAACCCCCCTCATCATGTGCTGTCATCCCACCCAGGTAACATTCGTACTTCCAAGCAATGATGTATATATAAATCTACATTAATGACTGGAGAATCACAGTCCTATACCTCTGAATAAGGCATGTTGTATTTTTTCATTATTCCTTACTTTCTGTTACATATGAAATACAATCCATGAGTCTGCCTTTAACATTCTTTGGGAACAGTAATAATCAGCCGTATGATTGAAGTTATGTGCATGCTTAAAACAATGGAAATTCAGAGGTTGAGAGAATATTTGTTTTCTTTGTCTTTTGGAGAGTCCATACCAGACCTTTGGGAGTGATAAGATAATGGAAATTTAGATTAGCCAATGAAAGTATCTTAAATCACTGTGTAATGTAACATGGATTAAAGAACCCTCTGGTTTTGAGGATCATAGGAAAGATTACTATATATAATATATATACATATTTATATATAGTACACTATATATAACGTTATTTTGTTTATACATAGAATTTGTATGTACTATATGAAGATAGAAGTATTAACTATACCTACAATGTTTATTTTCTAATGACAGTGGGCTATAAAAGTAATGCCTAGTTTTGTTGCATTGGTTCAGTTTCCTTGCTGAAATCACATATTAACTGTTCTGAACCGGAAGGAAAGCTAAAACACAATTTTACCTCTGATCCAATTAAGAGCAAAAGGGGAAAATATCTGTCTCTCACAGTTTCTGTTCCAGCATTTATACTGCAAGAGAAAAATAGATGAATAGGATGTAAGTGTGTCATGATGCACTGACCTGTTCAATAATGTGGTTAGCTGACACTGTAGTTCTTTACCTGTTTACAGCTCCACTGAAATATTAGGCAGGAGTATAATGACCAAAAGGCCAAGGTAGTTTCCTATTATTACATTCTGGTTTTGTTTGACATGATATTGTTAGAAATTATATTTTTAATGCCTCCTATACTGGACAAAGACAGTGAAGAGAACAGGAAATGACACTTGACTCATCTATTTTCCTGGCAAAGTCAGTAACGAACATGGGTTATAGTATAGCCATTCTTCTTACAATTTCAAAACTGTAATCTACTGATCCTCCCTGCTTGTCACATCCAATTTGTTCCAAGGCATGTTTTACACAAGACCAAATTTCTATTCACTGGTAACCTGAAGTTGACAGGGATCATGGCTAAATTCCCTTTCTAATGACTGTGTAGAACTAGAAAGATCGGTTCATATCATCATTCTGGATGCAATACAATTATCTAAGTGGAGAAAAGAAAATTAATTGATGGAACAATTACGTATTTTTCATTTTCAAGCTCTGTTCAAGAGCATTCAGATTAATGTGAAACTATGATCTGGAATTCGAAAAAGAAGTGAGAACAAGAAAATAATAGAGATACAATTAAGAAATACTCCCCAGAGTTGCTATTTTATTCAGCAGCAGGTGTAGGAAGAACGTGTGTAATATCATGATGTAGTCAGAAAAACTTTCTCAGAATGTTAGCCACCACAAAACTCTTCTACTGAAATTGGAACACTTTGCAGAATTCATATCTACTTACTGAGCAAAACAAAAGCAAAAAGTAGCAACGTTTGAAAAACTGAAAAATATTTTCAGATCAAAATATGGTATTTCCTACTTGATCTTTTGGTTGGGTTTTTTTTTTTTTTATTGTGTAACCATATTAAAAATAGGGTAACAGCAGATAAATAAGCAGAGAAAACAATTGTTCCCCTTTTTCCTTCACCCTAAATTGTTTCATTCTTATTTGATAGTTGGATTAAGTAAGGTCTGCTCGTCAGTAGAATTACTTGGGAAGCAGTTGGGAGAGCTGTAGGAGGAAGTAGATAGGCAAAGGACAATCTGGGTCTTGCTTAGACATGCATGAGTAAAGAAATTAACCAGCCAGAGAAGTCATCAGGGATTTGCATAAAGCTCTCACCAGTATTTCCAGTTAATGGTCAAGATTTAGGCAGTGGCAGATGTACCCTGGAAAAAAAACACATGGCTTGGGAAAAGGAATGGACCTCTTCAACTGTAAAATAAATCTTTATGAGTTGCTGGCACCTCATAAAAGAGGAAAAGTGTTTTTGTACACTGGCTTTGTAATCTGTTGAGGACAGCTTGAAACCTGATCAGTGGAGGACAGTAACAAAAGAGCACAAGACAGGTATACCAAGTCGTCTGCACAGGGGCCGAAAATCAGCAAGAGGGAGTTATTCACAACAGGATAAAAGAAGAGAGAAAGTGAAGAGTAGCAGGTCACTTATCAAACACATCTGTGCCTATGTAGAGATTGAGGGACCACTGGAAATAGACACAGTCAAATAATGATTTTATTGAAATAATAAAGTGAAGAAATCTACTATGCACTCCCATGATAGACAGAGACATTTTGAAATGAACAAAATAATTCATAGCTTAGAGGTTAGTGGGACTTCTTCCTAGTCTGTGACTGCACATAGAGTACAGCAGGGCATGCAATATCCAAAATGTATTTAAAGTGTCCTGCTGAAGATTTCATACTTAAGTTGGAGAAATCAAGTGGTGCATGAAGAGGATGGTAGAGGGTTCTTTTAGATTTGATTCAGAATCCTGATAATATTAAAAGGCAAAATAATTGCTTGATAGTGAATGTTGAAAAAAATCAAAATTTTACAGTAAGATTATGAACTTTTGAAAGGAAGATTTCAACAAAGTCAGAGAATCAGTACAAAAGATTTAGGAGAATTAGTCCTAAATTCTGTAAAGAAAGATAGAAGTATGAGCAAAACCAAAGCTGAGGAAAGACAAGCCAGTGTGATATGAGGCCAATATGACTAACTCATGGACTCTTTTACCTTGTTGAAACTCATTACCTTAAACACTGAAAAAAAAACCCACACAGGAAGAGGAAAACAGGTTGGGTTACTAAAGGTGCGTATGGGAAGATGACATGAGAATACAGGAGCAAAACCAGAAAAGCCAAGGTACAGAATGACATACAACAAATCTTGTATCTCATTACATAGCAAGATCTATTATTACATAATTACATGATAAGACACAAAAAAATCCAGTAATTCATTCTACACACACATTAACAGTCTGGGGAAGACCAAGGGCAGTACTGTTTTGCTAATCAGAAGAATGAAAAGACTGTCAAGAGATGATTGAGTGAAAGCTGAAGAGCACAATGCAATTTTTTATTTTTGTCCATCTTCACAGAAAAGGTCAGCTAGCCAAACCATCATAACTCACATTAGCAAAGCAGGAATAAGATTTTAGTTTTTCCTAGGGAAATACAGTTTAGAAGGTACTTAGCTCTCATCAACTGGTTCTTTAAAATCCAGGATGAAGTTCATCAGGTCCAGTTGATTTGGAAACATCTAATTTATCTTAAAAGCAGTTATCTTTGTGAATATGTGAATTACCTGTAAGAATAAGAACAATAAAACCAGAAAATGGCAAATGTTAATACCAATTTTAAAAAGAAGAGAATCATGAATTATAGAGCAGGTGTTTCAGTTTCCAGACAAAATATATGACTAGCTTTATTTGAAGGATATGTAAGCACCAGGAACAAGTAATCTCATGTAACTCTTTCTTCTCTTCTAACAGGCCTTACATACAGATATGTCCTGTGTGTTGAATTTAGGAAGACTTTTGATGTTGCCCTACATGGTAGTCTCCAAAGACTGCTGTAGGTGACAGTACTAAATGATTGAAAACCCACTGGAAAATCATATTAGAGAGTAGCTAGTAGTGGTTCCTTCTTAAAAGGGAAAGATTTATTAACCTGAATTCTGCAGGGTCCTTGGACTTAAAATGGTAAATATTTTAATGAATGTTCAGAAGATGGCAGAGAGATAGTATTTTTATTTGATTTATAGACAATGCTTAACACAGAGAACTGAGATATATTCGATGATAGGGATGGAATAGTTCTGGAAAACTTCAGAAAGAAGCAGACGCTATTATTCAGGGTCTCTGGCAGTATAATGAGGCAGGGGGAATAACAGTGTAGGGAACAATGGGTGTGGTTATGCTGACTTACTTACACTATTCTTTTTATTGGGGCAAAATGGAAGCATGCCTCCTGTCTAAGCAATGTCACAGGGGAGAGGAAGGCAAGGGTGTGCTCACTCCTAGACTCTTCATACCTGGCAGATGATATGATACGTAGAGCTGTGCAGTAATACAGCTCAAACTGTCTGTTTCTGCTGAACTCCATTTCTTTGTGGTTATCTCTGTTAAATAATGTGGAAGGTATAGCCATAGCATAAGAAATCTCATTTGACCCAGCTCCATTAAAACTATGCAACATTGACACATGGCTTGTGCAGATGCCACTGAACTCCCTGATGATCTTTATTCTATAATTTGCCAGCTTGTCCCTCTATTTCTGAGACAGGCTCCTGTGTCTGCCTAAGAATATAAAGTAACAAATTCAACTCCTGTTTCCTTTTAAGTCCTGACAGCTCTCTAATTTTTCTCTTCTCATCATTGGTACTGAATCTCTGTATGACACAAGTTGAGCCTGTATCTTTCTCATGTTCTGATTTACACTATGCATCTCCTTAAAATAAAGGGTAGCTAGGGATGACACTTGATGACAGATGACTTGTTGACTCTGTTCCAGAGAAAGGCTGGCTGATGGAAGTAATAAACTGGCATTTAACATATTTTAGATGAGTCTGGAAACATTGCTGCAGTGCTACATTAACAACTTGCTTTTACTCATGTGATTCCTAAGCAGGATAAACATGTTATTCAAAAATACGTCTGTTATTTTCTCTTTTTAGTCCAAGAATAACTCAGGTCTGCACCCAGTAGCATGGGTGGAAGAGATATCGTTTGTACAGGAATTGAACAACTTTACTGTACCATAGTATATTAGGCTGTCATGTTTGAACAATGGAGTTGTTGCAAATGAAATTTCCTTGTCTGCTGCTTAACCTAAAAGCAGGTGGGAAGACAATGGGGTACTGATGGAAAACAATAGAAATAGCTATCTTTTGGTTTTCTTTGATGTAGTCCTAATATGGGGTGATACAGTAACCACTTTCAAGTTCTACATAGTCATCTAGTCTCTTGTTACATTGTCTTTAATACTAGAAAGCTGAGATGCCTTTTCATGTATGCAGTGCCAGGCTGGGAAGTGTAGAAGCCACCACTGCTTGCAAGGTAGAACTTCAGTGTAAGGCAAACAGCACAGGTTAGCTGGGAATTAAAATAAACTGCTTACATTTACTCTGGAGCTTCCCCTTTGCCTCGGTTATACTGCAGCCAAATCTACCAATAGCAATCATCTGAGAGGAATCAGTAAGTGCCTCTGCCTCATTCCTTGATTTTTAGCTTGAACATGGGGACTGTCATAATCTCTCCATACAAATGGGTAGGAAAAAAGGCAGTCCTTAAGGCCTCACAATGTTTCCCTAAAGAAAGCTCATCAGAAACCATTCACAGACGTAACAACTTCTTTATTATGGAGCTAGAAATCATGAGGGAGAATCAGAGCCACTGTTGCAACCTGCATGTCACCATAGCAACTGCTATTAGGACAACTCAGATATAAGCCCAGATTTTTTGTTCAATGATGAAAACTTGGTCTTCCAACAAGGTGCTTTCCCCTAGCATGAATCTTTCTGCTCAGTAGAATGAGGGGGAAGGAAATTAACCATGAAGAAAAGAGGGAAACAGAGAGAGGAGCAAGAAAAAGCAGAAAAAAAGGTGACAGAACCAAAAGATGTATGTCTTGTCATTGGTCCCTGAGAATGCAATTTTTAAACTGTATGTCTGTGTGTCATTCCCTTTCTATTACTCCAGGCTGCTGGACCATCAAATTTGAGCCATCTCTTCAACAGAGACTGTATCATCTGGCTTTGTCATCTACAAATGTCATCGTTGCACACCACAAGGAAGTAACTAGTGAAAACTGGGGGTGGGGGTGGGGTGGGGGTGGAATGGGAACACACAAGTTGACCCCCCCCATAACTCCATTAGTGTAATAACTGCCCTTTCAATATTACTCATTGCAATTAACCAGTTTTTTTAACTCTCTGCAGTGGGTTGACCTTGGCTGGACGCCAGACTTCCACCAGCCACTTTCTCATTCCACCTCCTCAGCAGGAAAGGGGAAAAAATAATACAGAAAAGCTTGTGGGTTGAGACAAAGACAGGGAGTTCACTCACCAATTACTATCACAAGCAGAACAGAATTGACTTGGAGAAATTAATTTAATTTATTGCCAATGAAAAATAGAGAAGGATGGTGAGAAAAAAAAGACAAAAACTAAAACACCTTCCCCACACTGCTCTTTCTCAGGCTCAACTTCATTTCTTTGTTCTCCACTCCTGTAACACCCCTTCTGAGCGGCACAGGGGAAAAGGGAAATGGAATCCTTAACAGCTCCTCTCTTCTGCACCTTCCTCCACACACTTCTCCCCTGCTCCAGCATGGGTCCTCCATGGGCCATGCTTGCTACCAGAAAACCTGCTCTAGTGTGGGTTCTCCACAGGCTGCAGCTTCCCCCAGGGCATGTCCACCTGCTGCAGCATGGGGCCCTCCACAGGCTGAAGGGTGAATATCTGCTCTGTCATGGTTCTTCATGGACTGCAGGGGAATCTCTGCTCAGGTGCCTGGAGCATTTCCTCCCTGTTCTTCTTCACTGACCTTGGTGTCTGCAGGGCTGTTTCTCTCACATTTTTTTCCTCACTTCTCTCTCTATCACAGCTGCTGTGCAGTGTTTTTACCCTTTCTTAAATATGTTTTCCCACAGGAGCCATCAGCTTGGCTGAGGGCTCAGCTGTGTCTTGCAGTGGGTCTGCTGGAGCCAGGTGAACCGTCTGGACCTGGCTGTATCTGTCAGCCAGTGGCTCCAGCCTCTCCTCACAGAGGTCACTGCTGCAGCCCCTCGCTGCCAGCACCTTGCCAAGGACACCCAATGCACCGTCTCACTGTTTTTGCATTACTTCCTGCATTCCTCGCCTTAAAGGATAAATTCTCCTGAGGCACTGAATGAAATTATTTACTTAAATCTAACTAGATAACATTTACTGCATTTCTCTGGATTAAGGAGTGAATTATCTTATCAAAAAAGAAGTGTTAGGTTAGTCTGACATCATAAAGTCTGATCTTTGATAAAAGTAGTATTGTATTTTATATAATTTTCCATTTTTCTCCATGTCCTTGATGACTGTCTCCCTCAAAAACTGTTGTAAGACCATGCATAGATTGGAGTTCAATCAGAGATCTGTAGTTGCCTATGCCTCTTTTTTTCTGGTTGTGTGAATAAATGCCATGTTTGCTGTTTTGCAATTCTTGGATACCTACTCCAGAAGAGACAGAGCCATGGCTGTTTTTCTTGTAATACCACAGGCTGTTTTTTCAGCAACCGTTGTTTTGGAATAGTGATTATCTGCTCCTCTTCTCCTGTCCCCTGCCTCATTCCCCAAAGGAGCAGAGTATAAATTATTTCCACCTCAGCTGTGGACATTTTTGTTTTCATATTTCCTACTAGGGGAATAATTACTGTCATATCTTACCTTCTTAATGAAAATCGACATTAATTACTGAACTTGTATTTAGGCCATATGTCAGTGTGGAGTGGTTCCACTTTTTTCCTTTGTTCCTTTTTTTTCCTTCCCAGCATGAAGAAAATAATAAAATTGTTCTTGGAAAGACGTAGCTGGAATGGCCTTTTGTCCGTATGTATTTCCTTGCTGTCAGACACTGTCTTCAACAGACTCTTGTTTCTTACTATTGTTTTCAAAGAGCTAGGTAGCTGCTCTTTGCACACCAGTCCCCTTCCTTTCCTTAGGAGACAAGCTCCAATATTGAATATAATTGTGTGCTGCTTTACCCTCAAATCTCTTGAAGTCTCCAGTTCAAGATTAAAATTTTCAGTGCAGTCATTCTCAAAAGGTGATTTACTTAATTTATCAGAATATATCCTTTTCCATACATTTACAGAAATAACTAAACCTTATGTATAACTCCATGTTTGTCTGTCTTGTTACTTAAAATGAATTCAATCAGTTCAAGATATCTTGATCTGAGAGCATTTTTCGAGCAGAACTTTTGAAAGTTTTTTTTGCTAATTACTGGAATATATCCAAAACATCATCCAGGTGAGTACTTGGTGAAGAAATCTAACAGCTATCATTCCTGAGAGAATTCTGTCTTGGAAAGTATTTGCATTGCATAACATTTCCATTACTATATTTTCTATCATCAATCAATAGAGTTCTGAATCCCTATCCTAATCTGAGCCTAGGAAACTGAAAGTGATGGGGGATATGACTACTTTTATGAGTGCATTAAAGTAATGTGGCAAGGTTATGTGGCTCAAGATTAGGAGATGTTTTCTAACAAAGAAGTGTAATTTCAAAATAGCTTTCAAAATAGAACTATCTCAAGATAAAGACAAGAAATTAATAGAAAAAATGTAAGAAAAGATAAGGAAGATGCTGGGACTAGAAATAAAATTTGGGAATATATTTTTTCTAAATTTTATACATTTGGAGACACTGAAAAGTATCTTTAAATACTTAAAAGGTCTAAAAATACCTCTGGATCACAGCATGTGGTTACTTGTGTGCAATGAAGCTTGCATTTTAAAATATTCTCTCCTTTAAAAAAAAAAAGTTATCAGGAATAAATCCAATGAATTTAATTATGAAAATGTTTTGATTTTATTCTCAGTTTTTCATTTGTTGCACCAATTCTCTTCTATAAGGTAATATCAGCATGTGCTCTGTTAAATAAATCTTTCCTCATCCTCCAAATTTGACCATTCAGTATATTTTACTTACTTACTTTATTGAATTATTTATTCAAGGAACTACTAAATTGTTATATAAAAAAACGTGTCTGAGAAAACACCTCTGCAACACTTATAGTGATCACAACATACAGTGAAAAATTTCTATGGGAAGATTTTACTGACTTCTGCCCAGCTAATAGAAATAGCTTAGTTTTGTTTGGGATAAGTCTGAGCCTTTAACATGGCTTACTAATATAGTAAGAAAAAATGAAAATTGGCAAAAGGGATTCAATATCAAAAGGCCTGGTTTTGGCTGGGTGTGGAGTAATTGCTGGAGGTGATTTAGAGATTAAACTTAGTGTCCTGGTTTCGGCTGGGATAGAGTTAATTTTCTTCCTAGTAGCAGGCATAGTGCTGTGTTTTGGATTTAGTAGGAGAAGAATGTTGATAACACACTGATGTTTTAGTTGTTGCTGAGTACTGCTTATGCTAGTCAAGAACTTTTCAGCTTCCCATGCTCTGCCAGGTGCACAAGAACCTGTGAGGGGGCACAGCCAGAATAGTTGATCCAAACTGGCCAAAGAGCTATTCCATACCATATGACGTCATGCTCAGTATATAAGCTGGGGGGGGGTTGGCCAGGGAGCAGCGATCGCTGCTTGGGAACTGTCTGGGTATCGGTCGGTGGGTGGTGAGCAATTGCATTGTGCATCACTTGCTTTGTATATTATTATTATTATCATTATTATATTATCATCATTACTATCTTACTTTATTTCAATTATTGAACTGTTCTTATCTCAACCCAGGAGTGTTTCTTATTCTTACTCCTCCGATTCTCTCCCCTATCCCATCGGGGTAGGTGGAGTGAGTGAGCGGCTGCGTGGTGCTGAGTTGCTGGATGGGGCTAAACCAACACTTAGATTCACAGTTTTAGGAAAGGCACAGCACTGAAGAAGCCTCCAGGGTGGAGTGCGGCTGACAGGCAAGGAATACATGTCACGGAAGTTCCCTAGGCCTGCAACCTTAGACGTTGGCAACACCAGGGGCACTTGGTGTTTTGGTTCTAAGAGCAACTGCCCCAGGGGGTGGAGCGGTGTGGAGACACCGTGGCCAGGCTCTGTGTGGCACCCCAGATGGGACTGCTGTGAAGCATTCTGCCCAGCCGGGGCAGCTCCTATGCCCTTGGATTCCCCAGTACACTCCGTCAAGCCTGGAGACTTGGTCTATCTACGGACATGAAAAGACGAAGCATTTGTTGCCTTATTGCTGCTGCTTTTAGTCCCTGTATAGTCCTGACTGTTCCAGAACATGGCAAACAATTTATTGTAGATGTACTTACCAAAGGAACAGAGTGCAGTATAATGGAACACTGAAAGAACTTGGGCAAACGATGGATGAACAAAGAAGGACAATAGGATAGGGTATAATATGAGACCCTACGCCAACAACCTGTCATGATTTTGACAAAATGCTGTCCTTTGGTAAACCTTTGCTCATTATAATATCATTATAATACCAAAACACACCTCCATCCCAAAACCTACCCACCTCTAAAGTGCGACCACTCCTCACTGAGCTTGCGCTTTGAATTTTTCCTAGCCTATACCTTTAAAGTGAAGCAAGAAAGTTTTACACCAATCATAACAAAGTATGTATGACTAGAGTCACTCAAGCTCCACCTGAAAGGTAAAAAATAGTATAAATTAGCCTAAGAGAGAGGGGGTGTTAAGGAAGATACCATTGCGTACCACTCTGACTTCTGGGATCAGTTGACAGGCTGAGGCTCTCTTCCCCCACATTGGGACACCTTTGGGAAAGATTTGAACACTTGGTAATACCAAGTGCCTCCCCAGAAAACTTAGAAACCTCTATATAGAGTTGCTTTATATCTTTTGATGCATCTGTGTTATCCATGCTTTGGTATTTGCATGTGCCTTGCAGTCAGTGAATTTATCACCGGTAATCCAAACAACCTGTGTGTCTGTTGCTTTAATAAATTGCTTTGATTCATTGGTCTAGCCGCGATAGTTCTCCTTGAACGTGACCAGACACTTTAAGTGTGGCCGTGGTAGTTCATGAACACAACTAGACGAAAGATGCCCATGTTATTTGTGCATCCGTAATCATGATAGTTCAGTGAACAATAAATTAGGTACCTTCCAAAGCCCTCTTGACACAACACTGGGATAGAGTTAGTTTTCTTCCTAGTAGCCACCATAGTGCTGTGGTTTGGATTTAGGATGAGAAGAATGCCGATAACACACTGATGTTTCAGTTGTTGCTAAGTACTGCTTATACTAGTCAAGGACTTTTCAGCTTCCCATGATCTGCCAGGTGCACAAGAACCTGTGAGGGGGCACAGCCAGGATAGTAGATCCAAACTGACCAAAGGGCTATTCCATACCATATGACGTCATGCTCAGTATAGAAACAAGAGGGAGTTGGCTGGGGGGGCAGTGATGGTTGCTCAGGAACTGGCTGGGCATTGGTTAGCAGGTGGTGAGCGGTTGCATCACTTGTTTGGGGTTTTTTTTTTCCCCTGGGTTTTGTTTCTCTCTCTCTTTGTTCTCCTTTTCCTTACAATTTTTATTACTATTATTATTATTATTATTTTAATTTAATTTCATTATTAAACTGTTCTTATCTCAACCCATGAGTTTTCTTACTTTTGACCTTCCAATTCTCTCCCCCATCCCACCAGGGTTGGGGGCGGTGAGTGAGTGGCTGTGTGGTGCTTGGTTGCTGACAGGGTCTAAGCCATGACAGATACTGATTGTTCAAGTGAGGTGTCTCTTCAGCTCCACATATCTAGGGTAAATAAAATAGTTTAAATTTGGGTTTATTAATTGTCTGGTTTTCTCTAGTGATGTTTAAAATAAGAAACTGCCCCCTGCAAGCCGAGAAATAAGGCAGAAACTATAGAGGATATATGGCCAATAGCCAAAAAACTAAAGAGGTTGAATTAAGCTATAAAATTGCAATAAAGCAAAGAAAAAACCAGGATCAGTCACAGAGGTAGGAAAATGGGAAAAGATTAGTTGCAGGAAGAAATTTTAATAGCAAAGGTTATGATATTTTAAGCATATAAATGTCTCTTTAAAGCTGTAAAAGCCTTAACTTCTAAGTGGATAGGATCTTTTAAATTTAAATTACATTTATAAAAAAGTTTTGTTTAAAATAATTATTTCTGAAATTGTCAATCCACAGAAAATGAATAGTGTTTTTTTCCTCTTCTAGTTAAACTAATTGTGAATGTGACCTACATCCTACATCTATAATTATAGATTAATTGTAAAGAGTTAAAGGATAAAACTGTGTGTGACTAAGTTTACCCTGACTTTCTCTTCCTGACAAAAATATATTTTAGCCATATTAAAGAGAGTTTTATGATCTTGGTGTTTTCTGACCATCAGAGCTGTAATATTAAGTGTATATTAATTTATCATAGTTTTATTTTATTGCTATACTAAGATGACTCAGTATTCATTCCTGGAATGAAACTGAGAGAAAATTCCTGGAGAAACTGGAACAGGTTGCCCAAAGAAGTTGTGGGTGACCCCTCCCTGGAAGTGTTCAAGGCCAGGTTGGATGGGACTTTGAGCAACCTGATCTAGTGGAAGGTATCCCTGCAGGGTGGTTGGAACTAGATGGTCTTTAAGGTCCCTTCCAACCCAAACCATTCTATGATTCTATGATTCTAAGCCCCTTCTCCTCCATCCTTTCTTCCCTCCCCCGAGTTAATTCATCCATCTTGCTATAAAAACAACAACAACAACAACAACAATAATCATCATCATCATCATCATCATCATCATCATCATCATCATCATCATCATCATCATCCATTCAGGTTTGAGTTTATCCTATAGGTTGGTAAGAAAGAGCCCTTCATTTAAAAACAAGCCCTGTGAAGAAGAAAAGTAAACCACCAGCGTGTTACAGAACTACTGAGACATCTTCAGAAAAATAACAAGAGATTTACATTGAATTTAATGGGAGCTGTGAAAAGCAGTGTTTTTGCCTGCTTCACTCTTCAGTGGACAGCAATTGTCATTTATTCCTGTTTGCCTGAAGTTGTGAAATAGAGTTGAAAAGCAAAACAACTGATTTAATTTCTCCAGCTCAGGAGCCATCACAAGGGTTTTTTTTAAGCTTCATTTGTCAGTGCACATGAATATGAATGATTGAGGAGTCTTCATACAGGTGGATGTGCAAAATAAAGAAAATGTAAATGTCTGCATCAGACATGGATTTATAAAGACTGATTGAAATTGCTGTTGCATAAGCAAGTCATATTAACAGTTATTACTGCAGTGTCTCGTTTGTGCTTTCTCTGTTCGTAGGGAACATTTCTTCCTTGAATGGATCTGCTGCCTTGTTAAACCATTAACATTTGTCAGATGGTGAGACCAGACTCCTAACAACTTGCAGATGACATTCAACCATAGCAAACCCTCTTTGGTTGTTGACAGTTTGTCTAATAAGTGTGTATACTGCTGACATTTAGACAAGAAAATGTCTGTGAAATGTGTATTCTTACAGAATGTAGCTGAAGCTGATATTACATTTTCTGAGGCTTCGGCTTTTGTGGGTTCTTTGTGTTTACACACATATTTGTATTTTGCTTGCAAACTTTCACAAGCAGAAAGATTATGCTCTACCCAGTTCCTCAAAAATATAAAAAGTGTTGATGTATAAGTTAATTTTAAAGCTGAATTTTCAGAAGAATGTAATGAATTATTCATACTGAATGTTTTGCCTCATTTTCTGTTTGCAAATTGTATTCACAAAGATATTGTTCTAATAATATTATTCAGCTTTCTTCTCAATGTAATTTCTGCAAATAACTTCTTCTTGTAAACAATTCATTTGAAAGTTTTTAGACATATGAAATTTAAGTCTCTTTGATTGGAAAGATTACAAATATTTTGGTTTCCAGATTGGGATGGTTCTAAATCAAGAGCCTAAAGCATTTTTTAAAAATCCATTGTTTTGAAATATATTTCAGCTAGCAACTTCTTGCTTTCACTTGTGAGTGGAAAAAAGTCTGCAAATGAACTGGGCTCACTTAAAAAGTCCAAATAATTAGGGGAAATATTTACTCAAAATTTGCACTGACATTTATTGCAAGGAAACGTCCTCCACTTCAAAAATGAAATGGCAAATATTAGGAAGGAGGATACATTTTCCCCAATTTTCAGACACTTTTTTTTAAATGAGCAATTTTAGTAACTTCTATTGTTCTACAAATTCCATAAGAAGACTTTTCTTAGGCTCAGATTTTATAAAGTGCAGATTGTTACAAAAAATGGTAACAATTTATATTCCTCCACAAAAGTATGTTGATGTCCACATAAAGTAATTGACTATATAGTCAGACACAGATTTATTAACTAGCAATGATCAAATATTCAGCAATTGTTTTGTCATTTTATCTTAAGACGCTTTGTAAATTGTTCTTATGAAAGGTGTTTTTGAAATGTCACAGTAAAGTTTTTAACATGTTTCTTTATTGCTGTGCTTAAAGCTTACTTGAATTCTGTGAAGTTATTTTTTTCTTTGTAGCTTTTTTCCCCTGAACTAATAATTCTAAATACCAACTTTATCTGGTTGTATGAATGTTTAACTTGTAATTGATTTTTTTTTCTCTGTTTACTCAGATAATTTTTTACTTTGAGCAATTGATAGCTTGATTAACATAGAAATCCTAAAGCATAAGCTAGGAAACTGACTTAAAAATATCAGTTTAGCATTAAAGGCCCTTGTGAACTTCAGAAAAGCAGAGTAATTTACAGAGAATTTCAGTTACACAGGTTTCTCAACAAAATTTTTGAATTTCTCTTCATGTTATGTGAAATTCCTACTATCCTCCTACTTCTGCACCAAATATCTATGTCTTGGTGTAAAAAACCCAGCAAATTACTTCAGGACTGAGTAATGTTTTAAGAAGAAAATGAATAAGTTAAAATCAATGTTATTTAATATGTGATTATTTGCCATGCAATCCTGAATGCAGTTTCTTAAATTCAATAGAGCCTAGTATAGAAACAAATTGCTTAAAAGAAAATGTTAGATTCTGTTTTTCTAAGTGTGAGATGACAAAATGTATTTCAAGACTGTGTGTCGTTGCCACAATGTTTTAGCTTTTGGGCAGCTATGGAGTAGGAACATAGTTAGGAAAGGACTGGAAATCAGAGGACTGAAACTTGACTGACAGATTGCCTGAGGAGTGGACAAACTGTGTGTATGGTGGCTGCCAGATATGCAATACCAAAGGGTTAAGTCCACAACACAGATAAGGATAAACAAGGGAAAACCCTTCTGCGACCTAAAAAGATAATTATAGCTTCCAACTGCACAAATGTATAACTTATCCTAAGGGTTTGTGATTTTATTGCAAATGAGTGTAGCCATTATGCACTATTAAATGAAGGAAGAGAATTTTGACTATTTCTGACTATTACTAACTGCAAGCAAGGAACAACCTGCAAGTGTAGATGTATAGCTCCTATTTGAATGACTGATTTGGTCTAGGTGGGAGCTGGGATGATATCTAAGATGATGGCTAGCAAAGGTCTTGCTGTTTTAAAAAGTTTCATTTGCAGGTCTGGTTGTGGCTTTAGAAACAGTTTAGTAAACATGTAATAATAAGAAAATGATAGCATGAGTGTCCTTTTATTTTTTTGATATATGGCAACAGAGCAGCAAATTGAGTACCACAATAACATTCAAATGAGGATGAGAATCACACTGTAAAAGAGATAGTAACATTAATTGGCCAGCAGTAATCAAATACAACAGGTTTGGAAGGAAAGAAAACAGCAGGGGTTGAAAAAAAGGAACAGCTAAGAATAAACCAAACACTTCTGAGCCACTTGTGAATTATCAAGGTAATGGATACAAATTATTTGTAGTAGCTAACAACTTATCCTTCCAAGAATTTGTGGGGTCAAATCTCCTTGTGGGTCATTCCATAGATTTTTCTCAGCTGATGTTCACTGTCACCTCCAAACACAAGCCAAAGTACAAATCATGTATAAATATTCAGGAACTTATCCTGAAAGCTGATGATGCTTTTGTGCCTCACTTCTCTGTCACAGCAGCTGTGATCTTCTGGTGTTTCATACCCTGCAATTAAATCTTCCACAATGGAGACCAGGCAAAGGAAAGGGAGGAATGAGTTACCTATGAGGAAAGTTAGACAATTAATTGTTTCTGTCTTTGTGGCAACCATCTGAGATCCAGAAAAAGTTTGGACTGTGTTAAAATTATATTAAAGGAGATTATGTAGAGTCGAGTACTAGCAATATGCAACTAGATTTCTCAAGTGCTCTAAGCTGTAAAACATCTCCTCTGTTAACTGGATGCCCCTAAGAACCACTGAAGATTGTGTCTACATGTAAATTGTTAAACAAATTAATTGCTTTCATTTCTGTGGAGAAACTTTCCATTTTGGAGCAGGAGAACTTACCTGCAAGTGCATTGACCTGTCTCAGCAAATAAATTGGTTCATGTTCTCAAGTATACATCTGTTAGTGCCTGTTGCAAATATGATTTTTTACATGACATTAATTTAGCAGCAATTTAAGATTTATTAATATTTGAGAAAGATCACAAAATTAGGTTGAATAATTCTTAACAACACTTAAGCATCAACCAATTTAACAGAATGATTCAATGGAATGTGTTACAATCAAAATAGCAACTTAGTTAAAGATTCAAGAATGGCAAGGGTCACCCTAAACTTATAGCAGGATTGCACACACAGATGGGGTTTAAATCAAATCACACGCAGACAGACCGACAAACAGCTCCAAATAAAATCATGCACACAGAGACAAACAATTCTGAGTCAAACTGCACAAACAAAAACTGAGGTTAACCTGCGATTAAGATTTCCCTTTTTGTGAGTTGCACAAATCACTCACTTTTACGTGTGGGTGTTCATCAACGGACAGTCACTAAACCTCACAAAATCATCTACGGATGATCCTTCAATCCTCATGAAATCTACCCTGAGAGGTGCCCCAGGTCAGGGAGAGATACTGGGTCATACAGCACTCTGCAGTCCTGGAGAGCTCAAAATGTCTCCCTTCTGAATCGCTATTTATAGCATCTTGAGGTGATTGGCTTTGGTCAGTATTTTACATTCTGGCTAAAGTTTGTGCTGAGTCATTCTGGTATACAATTCAGGCAGCAGATGGCCCAGGTGTGTGGAAAGAGATTGTCTGACGCTGAGTCACTGCATTTGTGACCAGGATTACAGCACAATAGGGCTTATCCTGGGATCTCAGAGCGGCTTGGGGGGCTGCACACTACAGTGCCCCATTGGTGGTTATGTATATATTGCAGTGGGACACCCTTCTAATACTGGCTTCTTAGATTTTGAAGTCCTCTTAAAAATATGATGCAAGTTTGTCCACTATAGCTGGAAATTATTTTCTTTTCCAATACTTACCAGCTGTTGGCTAGACACAAAAAAGAGATTTCTATTCAGTAGCTGGACTTTCTTGCTGTCTATACAAAATATCGTTAGGGATGAAACTCAGCCTGGCGACAAATAAGCTGAAGAAAAGCATATGCTGGGATTTGATGGCCTGCATTTAAACAATTAACAATTTTGTTATCACTTTCTGCCATCAATACTTATGTTTTCATTAAAGAATAAGGGTTTGATTCTCTTACACAGCAGTAATTTGTATGTCATATCAGTGGGGTTATGTTAGTGTCAGCAATTATAAATGTGGCATGACAAAAATGTCTCATTCTGTTCTCTTGCTTCCAAATATTGGATAAGTGTTGTTGAGAGGTGCTTAGAAAGAAAATTCAAATGCAAACCAGAGACAATCAAAGCCACAATACATGCACATGTCTATGTCTGTGGAGAAGGGGGGAAAAAAAGTGGGCAACCTTAGTTTTATAGACTTATGTAATGGCAGGTGCCAAGACATTGATATCACAGTGCTAGTAGAAATTTGCAGGTGTTTTGCTTCCTGTGATTTGTCACACAGGAATCAGTGGGTGGTTGGAGAATGACATAACTAGTGATACTCTGGAGAAAGCTGAACAGCTGCTACAGTAGAAGTAGCAGCTTTAATAGATCAAATTGTTAACTATTCCTGATTATTTTGTTCATCTTTGTGTTTGACATTTGAGCTAATATTGTCACAGCAGACTTGAAGGAAGCACTTGAAGATCTTCTCTGTAATTATGCTGGGGCAGAATTGTATCAAGCTGAAATAGTGATTTGCCACTTGAAGTATGTTATTTTCAGATAAAATGTTGCAGCACCTTTAGCAAATATTTGCATAAGAAATGTAGATTGCAAAGGATGAGAGAATAGTATCTAAACATGCTGAGCTGCTCCATATGGGACAGGTACAGGCCTTTCTACTCTGACATGAAGCTCTTGGATCTGGGGAACACTGAAGACTATATGAAAAAATAAACTAGTATTTCTGCTTTAGTCTATATTCAGTCCTAATCTTAGCTAAAGATCTCATCAAAGAATAGGTTAATGCTCAGGTGACCACTGAGGTGGCCAGCCAGCAACATAGCCTGTCAGGACCAGGCACACCCTGATTTTATTAGCCCCTGTCTATCTGTACCCAGCCCCCTCTATCCTCAGCAGTAGAAGTACCCAGCCCCCTCTATCCTCAGCAGTAAAAATACCCAGTTGCCTATTTTGATACTGTTCTAGGCTCTATTCCTAGAGCATCAGCTCCTGTCTGTTCTTAATTTACTATGGATTTTAACACAGCAGCAAATCAAATTTGAGCAACAAATATGAATGCAGGCATCTGGTCTGAACTAATGCCACTGTTAAAACATATCCTGGTACCTACTCTATCCCACCTCTCCGTCAGTGCCACTGTAACCTCAACTTTGTCCCTAAATATGGCTTTGCTGAGCAACCCTCTTTAGTCTCCAGAGTGAAAATAGCTTATGCAACCTGCTGGCTCCTGTAATCCCTTTCAATTTATCCAGCTTTAGCTATTTTTTTTGGCTTTTCATGGTTAAACCATAACCTCAAATGGTCATCCCAGGGAGCGGTTAAACTTCATGCCTATAGATTCATGACTTTGCCCCTGGAGCTTCTCTCACCCTCCCTCTCTCCTCAACATGTCCCTGTGGGCATATCCTGGGGCCCATCTTGACAAGGGTTTTTAGTGCCAGCAGCCTTCAGCTACTGTTCCCCTCTAGCTTCACTCCTAATCCCTGATTGCGTGTCCCTCAAGTGATCATGCTCTTTTCAGCTCTAACCTCAGCTGAAGCTTTATGTGAGACCCCTATTTCTAAACATAACCACTTGATTCCCAGACCTAAACCACACATGTTACCTCTTTCAAATTCAGTCCAAACTCTTACTCATCTGCCATATATAATCTCACCCTACTCCTGAATTTGGTCCAATGACCGTCAGATCTATTTTTAAAAATAGCCATTTGGTACCCTCTGGTGTCAACTGCGGCCTGAGTGTTACTCTCCTTTATGACTGCAGTCCTATATATGTTTCTCAATTCCTATACTATATATTTAATCTGTACACATATAGACACACAGGCAGAAGGGACTAAATTTGCTGAAAATGTTACATGCACCAAAACAGGACTAATAGTATTTGGTGTTAAAGAAGCAAACCAATATAAACAGTAACTTCATAATCTGAAATCCTGTTGTGACTATAACTGGTGAGTGGGCATTTTTTTCCCTTGATTTTAAATTGTAAGCCTAAATACACAGGGAAGTCTTAAAATCTATTTTCAATTTATAGTACACAAACTGCAAGATACTTGACATTTGCATTGAAGCTATCTGTTCTTCAAGGGTAGTTTTCAAGTTATTTTAGTTTCATCTGCTTTTACTTTAAGAAGAGACTATAAATCATATCCCCACTAGATATGCTTTTAAAATAAGAAAGATTCAATAGGCCTTTATGGAATAATTGAGTCATGTTCATAGTGAAATATTATGTTTATTTGATGAATTTGTGGCTTGAAACTCTTACATTAGCAGGAATATACATTACTGTGTTATAAAGCAATGGATGATAACCTTGGATTTCAGGTATTTTGTAATAATCTCATGAGAACTGTATGTATTTTCTTGTATTCATGATTATGACTAATCTGAGTCTTTTGGTTGATACATAATCTATTTAACTTCAGGTTGCATTTATTGAGTCACTTAACATCTCATAGATAAATCATGACTATCCATTAATTAAATGGAAAACACATAAGTATAAATCAGGTCTCTAGTTTGGAGGAAATCTTGACAGGAACATAAAAATACATAAAATTTCTCAATTAGGAAAGATCAGTTGTCCAAATGTATTTTTACAAATATTTAAATGAAGAAATTTGTAGATAAAAGCAAATGGGGAAATACTTTTAAAAACATACTGTTGTGTCAGAAATTAAACTAGAAAAATTAGGCCACTGGATTAGGTAATCAGGACACTGAGTTCCAATTTTGTGACAGTGGTTTGAATCTGTCCATTAGCAGATTTCCTATACCTCTTTGTGACAAAAGACAAAGCTACAACTGTATAATTCAGGAATATTTCATGAAAAGTCACTTTAAAAATCCTCATCTTCACTGTATTTAGGTGAAACTTACTTTTCAAAGGGAAAGTTTATTAGTAACATAAGGATATTGTATGCATTTTAATTGAGCTTTCTTATCTTTCTCTTCCATTCCGAAGTGAGGAAAAAGAATCATTACTTGTTTGCTTTTCAGTTTGAGCTTTCTTGGACTAAAGGTTACTATTCACTTTTCTGTTGTTTTCTTTGCTTTGGTCTGTGGCACCACCAAAAATTATTAAGTAAAATTATCTCTATCTGTTACTTACAGGGCGGAGGAGCCTTGTTACATCAGCAAGAGGAAAGAATTTGAAAAAAATAGAGAGATGTGTTTATATATAATGTGGTGCTTTCTTGCTTGAGACAAAATTGTTCTGCATTTGGCAGATAATTGCTTGTCACCCTTCTGAGGCAGTCAGTTTTGTACTCATTATTAAATAGGAATTAGGTTTACATTAAATACACAATTTCAACTCCAAAGTGTCTTATAATTTGCATCTTAGACATTATAAATTCTTCTAAGTCCATCTGTATTGTGGATTTATGCTGACCATTTGTTGCTGGCTGTTGCTTACAGATCAGTAGAGTCTTAAACCTTAAAATATTTTTGTTTATTATGTGTATTGAGATATTTATTTTTTGTACTCAGCTGAGATAACCAAGATCATCATCCCATAATACTAGTCAACTAGTGATTGAAAGGCATATAATCTAAATAGTGGAGCATTGCAGACACAGAGTAAGTGATCTCTTTAAAGCACACAAGATTTGTGACACCTCAGAACTGAATCCAAACTCTTTAATCAATTACCCAGGTAATGACTCTCATATCATTCTTTGTTCCTCTTTAATTCTAAGAGAAACATTTTAAAGTTATTAAACATTTTTAACTGGATATGTGGAACAAATAAAAATGAAAAAGTGAGACTGCTACAATAATTTTAATGTTATTACACCCTAAACCTGCTGAAGGAGCTTTGGTACTACAGGTTGAAATCTTCTTTTTCTTTATGAAGACATTGATTATTCTTATCTGAACCATATGTATTGAATAAGAGCTGCTAGCACTTATAATCAGATACTGTGCCTTCAAGATATGCAAAGCTGATAAACGATCAGACATAGTAAATGTTTGAGTTAGGGCTTTCTCTAGAACCAATCTTTCAAGAGAGAATAGACTTTTTCTCCTCCAATCTTCTGGTGAGGTTTGTTTTTCCACTGACATTCTATCCAATATAGTAGTTGCAACAGCCACAAGATTTTTATTAGGATTTAAGAAGTTGATTTGTTATTGATTATGCTGAATAAAGTATGTAACTCATTACAGTAAGGGAAAGATGTAAAAAGCCACAAAGAAATAAAATGTGCAGTAGTTGTACTCTTTCACTTGAAAACTGATTTCTGAGGCTGCTGAATTTCATTTTACTTTATGCAAATCCCACAGATCAAAAAAAAAAAATCATTTAGCTGCCTAGAAGTGATAGTATTTGATGCAATTGTCCTAAAGGTTTCTTTGCTCTCATATTCTGAATCCAAATCATCTCCAGACCTTAGCAACATCTGGCCTTTTCTAGTGCCAATACATACAGCAAGAAATGTCTCAAAATGATAATGAAGTGAGCCAGGACTGAGCAATTCTTGCTTCTGTGACCTCTTGTGCTTCCTTTCAGGGGGTGTTTAATACAGCAAAATGTAATTGCATGAAGTGTATGGTTCATATCCAGACTTCACAAAAGACAGAAGTTACAGTAATGGGTGGTGCCCAAAGTGATATAGTGCAATAAAGTAAGTGTATGTGGAAGGTCTGTGAACAGGTGGTAACATGGAAATGAATATACAACCGGCTGGCGGTTTACTACTTGCTGGCTGTGAGGAGGAGGCTTCTGAATGTTTCTTATAATACATGGTTGAAAAGTCACTGGTGCAGCAGCAAGCAGGGGAATAACAATTAATAGTTAACAGGTCAGAGTGAGTGCAGAAGCTCTAAAATAGGATAAATTCAGCAGTGTGAAATAATGTAAGATTTTCAATTTGGAGAGATTTCTGCCATATATTATTTAAAATAACAAGGAGCTGCTACTTGAAGATAATGTGATGTGTTTGCATTTACACGAGTATCTGGTGCAACACAGTGAAAAGGCTGTTGGTCGTGAGATGAAATTCTAGGACAACGGAGGAAAAAAACCCTTGGTGAACTGACAAAACCATGAGTTTTTAGTTCTAAAGGAGGTAAAAAAGTTGGATGTTGTTTGTATTAAATGAAAATGAAGGATGAGCTAATCTAAAGTGCAAATGAACATTCAGAGCAAAACATGATCTCTTATTGGAGGTAAAAGGTCAGCCAGAAGACCCTTGTGCAAAGGTCATATCTGAAACATCAAGATATATGTGTTTGTGTAATTTGATTATTTAGAAATGAAACAAATATCAACATACTAAAACAGGGAAGAAGAGGCAAGATTGTCATGCATGCAGCAAACTTCAGGCTCCTTAAATACTCAAGTAATATATTCAAACAATAAGGTAGAAAGTAGAAAACCCAAAGGCTGACAGCAACAATTTCAGAAAACATCTCTGACTTATAAGGAATGTATAGTCAAAAATCTTATAAAATAAGTTTAAAATAAGCTAAACAGTTCATTACTGTTGAAAAAGAAAATATCCATTTTCCCCATTCCTCAACATGGATTTCCAAGACTGAGCTCCAGTGATAAGTAATGTAGCAATTCAAGAACAACCCCAGTGATTTGGAGGTCCTTTTAATGTTGAATTGGTGGACTTAGTCATCCCAGTGAAGGATCCAGCACACACCAGGACTGCTACGAAATGTGAAGGACAGCTCAAGGGGTGCCTGGAGGAAAGAAGGAGGAAGGACACAAAGGGAGTGAGAACAGCCCTTTCTCAGCAACAGCGTGCTGTTAGATGGGCTCAGCTGCTTGTGCCACTGCACCTTTAGCCTAAAGTTTCACATTACAGCTGGGCTAATCAAGCAGCTAACAGCCACAGAGAGGCTGTCCTGCAGCACTTGATGAGGGACTGGAAACAGGATTGTCCTTTTGGGCAGCAATTTAGCTGTTGTATATTGCCACTCTTCTACAGTGAGCAATGCATCTTTCCCCATCTGTTATGCCTTATATTGATTTGTACACAGACAATTGCACCTGATGGGAACTTTAAGTGGCATATATGTATGTTGCTAATTTCTGTTGCTCTATGGTGTGTGGTCAAAATAGTAATGAAGGACTTGTGGAGTTACAGTGGACCTGTGGTGACTGACATGTATCCCTCTTTTCCTGAACACACCGTAGCTGACATAGTGGGAGGATCTCATGCATCCTCCAAGGGCTGTGCCCAGAAATTAAGTTCAATTGTGGTTGTGAAGTCTAAAAAAATGCATAATGTTGTGTCATGTTTAGTAGGATGTATGAGCTTATTGAAAATCCCTGCCACAACTCCTCAGCCTATGAAGTATGAAGTTTTTGTGGACTTATTTTTTTAGCTTGGAGACGGCAAAAATGTCTACCTGTTTCTTCAAAGTTTCTTTGCCAAAGTAATTCTGTTAACTCTGCCCTACTAGAAGAGACCTATGCTTTCTAAAGATATATTATTGGGGTATGTGTGAAACTGTTCTAGCAGAAGAGTGTTGTCTGCCAGCATCTGCTGCATCTGCACTTGGGTCTACTGAGCAAGCACAGTTTCAACAGAAGTTCAGGAGAGACAGGGCTTGTGCTGTTCTTGTAGTGTTAAATGAATTTTGAAGGGCACTGTAGAAAAATAGGAAGGTAGAAGAAGGAGAAGATGTGGGAGAAAGAGTGGCTACTTCTGATAAAATAAAGCTTTATCAAGATGAAGTAATAATTTCATTGTCCTTTCTAATTAAACCAAGTATGTGTAATCAAAGAGCAGAAATTTAGGTCAGTTCCGTGATTTTAGGGAGATGGAAGCTTCATGTGGCACTATCTGTTTAAGTATTCACATTCTACACCTGAAAGCTGTCATTCTTAAAAAAGTTTAAGTTTTGGTTGCTTTGAAAGAAAGGTATGTTTTTATTTTTCCTTTGTAAAGACTATTGACCTTTTGCAGTCCTCCTCCTGTTGTTTGGATCTGAATTGTTTTCATTATAAGCCTGTTACTGCTTTTCCAGCCTTTCTAGGGAAACAAGAGAAAGGGTTATTCTAAGCCCCATCACAAGCTGGGCAATTCAGCAATGAAATAAAGTCTTTAAATGATGAGTATTTGATCCGTTATATAACTGCTGCTTCTGTATTCATGCAATTTAATTTAGAATGTTGTTTGCAAAATACGAAATGACCATTTGTTCTTGCAGGCCAGTAGAGACCATCAGTAACAGTTTCTAATGTTTTTTGTGGGTTTTCTTTCTAACCCTGTAGGAAAACAATCAAGTTGATGCTTTCCTGCCTTAGTTTTAATTGCTAATAAATCACTCTGGTTGCACATCATGCCCTCCAGCACACATCAATTATCATCTGCTCTCTTCTTCAGGAGATGGCTAGAGGTGCTTCTGCCTTAAAAACCCAATGTTCTCTTGATCTTTAAGACTGATTCTGAGGAAAGATGTTCTAATGAATCTGTCAGCACCTAGCTGTCTCGGCTATTCTAGGTACATGCCAATTTCCCCTTCAGTGCAAAATGCTTTCAGCTGTGACCCTTTAATTACATGTTAATGTGACCAGGAAAGCACAGTCTGAGAAAAAAGCAGCAGCAACACATTTTAAAAACTTTTTTTTTTTTTTTTTTTTTTTTTTTTTAGTAGAGCCTGGTATAGGCTGTGTAGCTTCTATAGCCTAGCAACTCAGTGATTTTGGATTTTTGTACCTCATATATCTTTGCAGGAGGCTTTAGTGTTACATTCCCTGAAACAGTGATACACTTAAAACCAAAATTAACTTCCTTGGATTCTTCTTCCCCATATCTTTCTTGAAACAATTTTCAGAGTCTGTGACTCCAAACATATTTACAATTAAGATAAATAATTTTATACTATCTCAGTCTTCTTGGATGGCTAAGATTATTTTCCAGCACTTTGCCAACAGCTGGAATGATTATGATTTTAGCTCCTGTTATGTCAGAACACAAATCCCAAACACACTTCATTGGGGCATGATGCATTGATGAGTGGTTGTCTTTCTAACTCTCAACATACAACTTAGGTTCCCTGCAGTTCAGGATCTTGGGAGAGAGCCTTCTCAGTTTCCCTCTGGAAGACCCAGAGATTTGTGTACTTAAATGTCTAGGTTTGATACTGTTTTCACATTGGACACATTGTTTTATAATAATATAAACATAATTTAATAACAATATAATATAAATATAATTTAATAATACATTTTACAATAATATAATTATAAAGGTTTATAATTTTTTGGTAAGTATTACAATATTAAGGGGCAATATACTTAGGCATAATGAAATTGGCAAAGAAATTATGTGGACAGTTGTTATTTCATTTGTGCTGGTTTTATTTTTGTAGCATGTTATAGGTTTCCTTTACAAGCCAGAATTAGGGCATTTGTTTCAAATGTTGTCTATAAGACCATCCCTTAATAGATGTGGGCAAGATAGTGTGCTTATACTGTACCTCTGTGCAAAGGTTTGTTACCTGGTCCTTATATCTTACAGTTCTTTGCTGAAGTGTTTGACATTGTCTCAATATTTTCGGTGCACAAACAATGACATGGTTCACTATTAGCTGAAGTGAATGCCACCTTCAGTGAGCACTGAATTACAGGCCATAAGCAAATCAGATTGGATTACCACAAAGGTATGAGACGACAAGACAGTAACTTGAAGTTCTCCAGCTAACTTTTCATGTGGTATTGTTAATAATGATGTACACACCTAAGGAATCAAGTGATAAGGGTCTCAAGTGTGCAGTCTTTTTTTCCTGCCACTGTAACTTACCTGAACAATTCTGGAAATGCACGGTTCATCAGGAAGCTGTGAACAAACTTACTGATGAGAAAGGGATGGCAGGAGTTCAGAATTTCAGATTTCTGCCTGTATGCTGGTGGAAGTAGGCTTGGATGGACAAACTTTCTCTTAAACTGTCCTGACCTTCATTTTCTCTCTTCTGAACTCTGGCGTATTCTCCAAGTCTTTTTTTCCCTAGTAAGTATTTCTGTTATTCGTGTAGTCTGTCAGTGTTGTATTTCTATTGGATACCCAGCCTCTCCTTTTTTTGACCACCTGATCACCTGATGTCTGCCTGGGAGAGACAGGATCCACCTCAATAATGGGCTGTAAAATTTTTTTTGCCAGTAAGATGGCTAGCCTGGTAAGGAGGGCTTTAAACTAGGAATGATATGTGAGGGAAAGAGTTACCAGCAGCCCTGTGACAGAGTGATAGACAGGGTTCATGAGCAAAGGGCCGAGGATGACAGGACAGGAAGGGCTCAAAAAATCAACAATATACCCTTGATGGAAGAGGACCAGGTCAGGGAATACCTCTGCAAAAGACATACCTAAATCCATGGGCCATGATGAGATACATCCACAAGTGCTGAGGAATCTGGCTGATGCCATTGCAAGGCCACTCTTGATTATCTTTGATCTGTCATGGTGACTGGGAAAAGTGCCTGAAGATTGAAGGAAAGAAAAAGTCACCCCCATCTTCAAGAAGGGAAGAAGGAGAACAAAGGAAACTACCGGCTGGTCAGCCTCATTTTGATTCCCAAGAAGGTAATGGAGCAGCTGATTCTGAAAAACATTTCTGGAAACAAAGACAAGAAAATCATCAGAGGCCATCAGCATGGCTTCACCAAGAATAAGTCAAGTGGAATGAAACATGGCTGAATGGCTGGACACAGAGGGTGGTGATCAGTGACATATTCCAATCAGAGGCTGGTAACTAGCAGCGTACTGGAGGGGTAGGTTAATGAAGAAGTTTAATGTCTTCATTAATGATCTGGATGATGGGGCATAGTGTACCCTTGGTAAGTCTGCAGATGATGCCAAACTAGATGGAGTGGCTGATACATCAGAGGGTTGTGCTGCCATCCAGAGGGACCTCAATGGGCTGGAGAAATGGGCTAACAGGAACCTCATGAAGTTCACCAAGGAGAAGTGCAACATCCTGCACCTGGGGAGGAACAGCCCCAAGCACCAGTATATGCTGGGGGATGCCCAGCTCGAAAGCAGCTTGGCAGAAAAGGCCCTGGGGGTCATGGTGGACACAAAGTTGAACATGAGTCAGTGATGTGCCTTTGCAGTAAAGAAGACTAATGGTATCCTGGGCTGCATTATGGGGAGTGTTGCCAGCATGTCAAAGCAGGTGATCCTTCTCCTCTACCTTGGCACTGGTGAGGTCACACCTGGAGTTCTGTGTTCAGTTCTGGCCTCCTCAGTACAAAAGAGACATGGACATACTGGAGAGAGTGCAGCGAAGGGCCACTAAGATCATTAGAGGACTGGAGCATCTCACATAGGAGGAAAGGCTGACAGAGCTACACCTGTTCAGCCTAGAGAAGAGAAGGCTCAGGGAGGATTTATTGGTGTGTACAAATACCAGAACAGAGGCTGTAAAGAAGACAGAGCTAGGCTCTTTTCAGTGCTGCCTAGTGAGAGGACCAGAGGCAATGATCACAAACTGAAACATGGGAGGTTCCCTTTCAATACCAGGAAACACTTTTTTTTTGCTGTGAGGGTGACTGAGCAGTGGCACAGATTGCCCAGAGATGTAGTGGAGCCTCTGTTCAAGGCCATCTGGATATTATCCTGGGCAAGTGTCCCTATGTGGTCCTCCCTAAGCAGGGGGTTTGTACAAGATGACCTCCAGAGATTCCTTCCAACCTCAACCATTCTGTGATCCTGTGACCTTAACTTCTGTCTCTCTGTTAAGCATCTGGGAAATTTCCTTCTAAAAGTATGGTAATAAATTCTGCTAATAAATTTTCAGGGGAAAAGGGATGAAGGAAAGGCTGTGGATGTTATCTACCTGGACTTCAGCAAAGCCTTTGACACCATCTCCCATAATATTCTCCTAAGGAAGCTGGGAACTCATGGGTTGGACAGGCCTACTCTTTGCTGGATAAAAAACTGGCTGGGTGGTCGAGCCCACAGAGTAGTGGTGAATGGAGGTAAATCCAGCGGTGTTCCCCAGGGCCCTGTTTTGCAGCCAGCCTTGTTTAATATCTTTATCAACGATCTGATGAGGGGATTGAGAGCACCCTCAGTAAGTTTGCAGACGACACCAAACTGGGTGGGAGTGTCGATCTGCTGGAGGGTAGGATGGCCCTGCAGAGGGACCTGGACAGGTTGGGTCGATGGGCCGAGGCCAACTGTATGAGGTTTAACAAGGCCAAGTGCTGGGTCCTGCACTTCAGTCACAACAACCCCATGCAATGCTATAGACTTGGGGAAGAGTGGCTGGAAAGCTGCCTGGCTGAAAAGGATCTGGGAGTGCTGGTTGACAGCCAGGTGAACATGAGCCAGCAGTGTGCCCAGGTGGCCAAGAAGGCCAACAGCATCCTGGCTTGTATCAGGAATAGTGTGGCCAGCAGGAGCAGGGAGGCGATTGTCCCCCTGTACTCGGCGCTGGTGAGGCCACACCTGGAATCCTGTGTCCAGTTTTGGGCCCCTCAATACAAGAAAGACATTGAGGTGCTGGAGCGTGTCCAGAGAAGGGCAAGGAAGCTGGTGAAGGTTCTGGAGCACAGACCTTATGAGGAGCAGCTGAGGGAACTGGGATTATTTAGTCTGGAGAAGAGGAGGCTGAGGGGTGACCTTATCGCTCTCTACAAGTACCTGAAAGGAGGTTGTAGTGAGGTGGGTGTTGGGCTCTTCTCCCATGTAGTTAGCGATAGGATGAGAGGAAACAGCCTCAAGCTGCGCCAGGGGAGGTTTAGATTGGATATTAGGAAAAATTTCTTCATGGAAAGGGAAGTCAAGCATTGGAAGAGGCTGCCCAGAGAGGTGGTGGAGTCCCCATCCCTCGAAGTGTTCAAAAAAAGGGTAGACATGGCACTTGAGGACATGGTTTAGTGGGCATGGGGATGTTGGGTTAATGACTGGAATTATGATCTTAGAGGTCCTTTCCAGTCTTAATGATTCCTAGTTTTTACTTTCATTAAAAATAATCCAGCCACCAAGCCAGGAAAGATGAAATTGCTACTCTACCTTTAATAGGTTTATTGGTGGACTTGGTAATGTTAGGTTAATGTTTGGACTGGATGATCTTAAAGGTCTTTTCCAACCTAAATGTTTCTATGATTCTATGACTCTATAGACATTTCTAACACAAAAGCTATCTGAGAGTCAATATGCCTCATTCTAGCATAAAAAGCCTGTTGAGTTTTCAGTGAAAGTCTTACCCTTTTCCTAGAAAATGGCCAAGATATTTTAATTAGTGTTTGTCATAATCCAGCCCCCAATGGAGATGTGATATGAAAGGTGTTATGAATAGTTTGACGAACTTATAAGCTATTGAAAACAGCTTTGTTGATGGGAAGTGCTTGGAATTGTTAATGACAGGCCATACCACCATCCCCTCCTATAGCTGCAAGTTCTACCATTATAAATGGATTAAAGCTGCCTCATGTAATATTTTTCTTTGTCAGGGCCTCCTGTAGACTAATTTTTATCAATAAAACGGTTATTATGAGATGAGGTGCTCTTTATTATTTGCACAGATGATTGCTTATGCACACACAGTAGTAATTGTTCATGTACCATAATTGTTCATGTACTTTTACAATAATTGTCTTATTTGTGTACTTTATCTAAATAGCAGTTTTTGACAGCTGAATTATTCATTCTGAACTCATTAACAACTGATACCTTTTGTTGCCAGCTACTGTTATAATGCACTGTGAAAACAGCATGCAGTTTGGGAGCAGCATTTCCTGAAGTGACCAGCAGCTAGAGAAATCCCTCGTATTAATTTCTGCTTGGACCTTATTATTTATATCTCCCTGTGGACCCTGGAAATGGCTACTGCAGGAAACTCCCCTGAAGTTTTACCAAGGGAAGATTTCATTATCAGATATCAGCTTTTCTAATTCATTTGTTTTGGTTGCTTCCTCCCTCAGCTGTACACCATTTTCTTGTATGGCTTAGCTGTCTTCTCCACATAAAGTGGCAGCCTTTTCAAGTGAGACATACTTTTAAAATAGGATGATGTAAAATTTCCTGTGACAAGCAACAATCTGGGTTGCATTCCTGCTGAAGTACACAAGATCTTCACTCTACACATTTTAGATGTAGGCTTCTTCTTCTAGATGCATATATGACTGCTAAATTTTAACATTTGTATTTACTTATTTTAAGAGGACAAAGACTATAAGGTTAGGTAAGAAAGTAAAATGTTTAGTTATGTAATTTTTTTTCTTTAATATTTATGTAAAGCATTCATGGACCCAGTCTGGCTCTTGGTGAAATTGTTGGGGAGTTTTGCTAGTAACAGAGGTTATCTTATTTGTTTTAATGCTTGGCAGAGAAAGGTCACTGTGAATATGCAATCAGAAAACTGCAGTCAGAACATGTATCAGAACATATATGTCAAAGAAACCATGCTATTGAAGTCAACAAATATGACAACATTCTGATAGGGTATTCAGCAGAATAAAAGAAGATCCTATAAAATGATCACACACTAGGGAATCTAGCTTTTTGCCTCCATGATCCAAAAAATAATAAAAAGATAAGAGGAGCCACTTTAAGATCACTTCTTCGATTTCCATCCCCACTGCCTTCTCTCCTCACTCTCCCTGACCCCATTTACTGAGGAACAGCCAACAAAAATTTAAACTGGTAGAATGAAACTGAAGTTTGATGCTGGAGTGAATGTTACCTGTTTTTCATTCATTCATCTTTCAAAGCACTTGAAATCAGTCCACAGCTTGTAAACAAAAGAAATAAGTTGAATATTGACGGAGACAAATAAGAATTGATTGGTTAAGAAGGGCACATAGATTGTTCATATTTAGAATGAGCTATGGACCTACTTACTTTTTTATTGATTGAAAACTTAATTTAAAGAAACAATTTATTTGTTGCTACTTATATGATTACCATTAAACCATTATAAAGGGGTTTGGGTTTTGTTTTTTTGAGCAAATGTAATTATTGTTATAGTTGACTAGGAAGTATTTGATGTTCTAAAACATCAACTAAAGTTAGAATTTTTTTTTTTTTTTAATATTCCTTTGTATACCTTTAGTTGTTTTCTATACGGGTATAGAAAAGTCTGATGAGTAGCAGAGCCATTTCTAACAGATACCTTTATTCTGAACACTTATTTTCTCAGTGCAAATAATATGCTAGTGATATACATAGCAGTTAGGTAGAAGTCTCTGACCTGGAACTCATCCTTAAATGGAATAAAAATCCTATCAGCAATGTAAAGAATGGATGGAAACACAGAAGTGTTTTGTTTATATGTTGAAGATGGTGCAGTGATATGGACATTTAGACAAGTGACTTGTTTCTAAGGTTCATATGTGAACTTACACAAAGACTTTAATATTCTGATTTCCCTTCCATCTCTTTCTGCTTCTATTTGATTCTGTCCTGGTAACTATAACTCATTATTACTTCTCTTCTGGTGTACAGATCACCTTGTAATGATTATTATAATTTGCATTGTTAAAGTATCCAAATGCTGAATGTTTTGAAAAAGTATAGTGCAGACATATTTAAAAAATTCTCCCAAAATGGTGAAGGAAAAAATATCATTGGGGGAGATAAAATGAAAGGAGATTGCAGTCTGTAGCACAGAATTAATTAATTTCCACCCTTTTCCTTCCTTCATTCTTTACCCCCGTTTCAAATATTCTGACCTTCCTTTTTAGAACAGCCATGATTCAAGTTTCATCTCTTTCTGTCTCTCCACTTGGCCTTTTCAAAAAGTGGCTGCATGGTCTAAGAAGTAAATGACAAAGCACTGTCACAAGTTTCAAATCTCCTGTCTCATTTTGCTGTTGCTTGCTTTGCTGAGGAGTAAGAATAGCAAGGTCATTCACTGTTTATGTCCCTTTTCTGGAATAATTTTTTTTAACTCATTAAAAAGAAATGTATACAATATAACTTTTGTAAGTAAATAAGTTGTATTTTTTGTTGGTACAGATGTGATGAGAAGAAAACAGTGTTTTACACTGCATAAAATAAGGATAATGAGAGAAAAAATGAAAACAAGAAGTTGTGTTTAGGTTTCTTGCTAGCTGTATATAGGAATAGATGCATTTCCTGTAACTTCAGGCATCTACAACATAGATGTCAATATCTAGTTTGCTTTCTAGACTCCCTTTGTAAACAACAGAGAAAACCAGGCTCTTTCAGGGTGCAATTAATCTAATTTTAAGGGTGATAACTAAAATAGGTTGGATGTATTGTGCAATTTAGAAGTACCTTTTTCTCTCTGTTGACTAGAAATGGAGACAAAGAAGTTAGTGTAGATATTGGTGTCTAGAAGTCAGATGAGATATACCTCATTTCTGATGACAAACAAAAGAGCAGATGATGTCAAACAATGGTCTCAGTTTTGTTAATGTGATGATGTTCGACCCTATTGCTTTTGGAGGTGTTGTTTTGCCATAGACAAAAGGTTATTTTTATTAAATATTGCCCTTGGAAAGTCCTGTGGAGGCTCAAAACAACTGAGATCTATTCTTCCTGAGCCCCCTTTAATTCTCCAGCTGTTTTTCTTCTCTTCATGATGGTTTATCTTGTCTGACTTCCTTGCTTTTCATTCCAGTTATATTTTGGTCTTTGTGTACTTATGAAAAGGTAAGAATTTTGGTTTTCTCTAGATGATAATTTACATTTTAAACATTTTTAAGCATTTAAAATTGTATTCTAAATTACTCAGTATTTTAAATTACATCCTAAAATAAGTAGAAGGAGATAGAAAATGTGGAAAAAAGATGGTTTATTGCTTTTTTACTGGTTTACAACGGGTTCTACCAAATATCATGGTTACTACCTAAGTGGGCAGCTCCTCCTTCAAGACATAGCCTATGGCAGTATTTCCATGGGAAGTCTTGCATAATGCTGAATCTTTCCTCTAAGCCTACACAAAAGTGTTTAATTCCCTCTGAACTCAATATGCACTTCACAAGAAGAACACAGGAGAGAAATGGATTTTAAGCAAAAGTTAGGTAGGAAGCAGGATCTCAGTTTGCAGAGTGGTGAGCCTATTTCTGTCTCTTTGTTTAAATTCTTCTTCCTGTTGAAGTAACATGCAAACAACATTTACAGTCTACAAATGAAATGAATTAAGAAATTATGAATAAGATGAGCTGCTTACAAAACTAAGGGAATGAGGTGTCAGAGAGAAGTCTAGTGGTCTGCTTGAAGGCTATGCTATCACTGCTAATAAAAATAAATAAATTATAGAATGTCTGCAAAATAACAATAAGAGAAAGAAGGAGGAACCCATATTGAACATTAGAAGACAGTTTTGATTTCCTGTTGGGATCCAGATTAATATTTATTAGTATAAGTTTAGACACTGAAAGGTCTTTTTAATCAAGGTGAGAAGAAATTTTCATTAGATGATCTTTAAAAATGGATAAATATGCATGAGCAGATTAAATATCCTAGTCATAGCAAAATTCTAATAAGGATCAAAAAATATATTGCTCTGTAATCCACCAAAGGAAATAACATTGCTTTTCCCCTCAGTTGAAGAGACTGCTGTTGTGAAGAAGTGAAAAAAAAATGAAGGAACTGGATTTTTTCTTTTCCATTAGAAAGGAAGAAAAAATTATTCAGAAATAACTTACATGGTCAGTGGACCATTGCACTACTAACTGTTATTTGTAAGCATTATTTGTGCTTACTCGCTGCATTTCGGTTTGTCCTGGTTTCGGCTGGATAGAGTTAATTTTCTTCCTAGTAGCAGGCATAGTGCTGTGGTTTGGATTTAGTAGGAGAAGAATGTTGATAACACACTGATGTTTTAGTTGTTGCTAAGTGGTGTTTATACCAGTCAAGGACTTTTCAGCTTCCCATGCTCTGCCAGATACACAAGAAACTAGGAGGGGGCACAGCCAGGATAGTTGATCCAAACTGACCAAAGAGCTATTCCATACCATATGACGTCATGCTCAGTATAGAAACTGGGGGGAGTTGGCCAGGGAGCTGCAATTGCTGCTCAGGGACTGGCTGGGTATCAGTTGGCAGGTGGTGAGCAATTGCATTGTGCATCACTTGCTTTGTATATTATTATTGCTATTATTATTATATTATTATTATTACTACTTCTATTTTACTTTATTTTGTTTCAATTATTAAACTGTTCTTATCTCATCCTGGGAGTTTTTCTCACTCTTACTCCTCCGATTCTCTCCCCCATCCCACTGGGGCAGGGGGAGTGAACGAGCGGCTGTGTGGTGCTTAGTTGCTGGCTGGGGCTAAACCACGACACAGTTCCATCCACATTGAATGCACTTTCCTTCTCATTTTAACCAACTGTTTTGAGGTGTTATTGGTGACACTACATGTCAGAAGGCTCCTCATTTATCCTTGGAGCAAAGCTATGCAAGCCACTGGCTTTGCACTGAGGATAAATTTGACTGGTTATATAGGAGCACACCATAAGTTATGATAAGTAGCGTATTATAATGAAGTGGTCAAGCAAAACCTTGTAGCTCAAGATCTTGGTTGCATGTCATGGAAATCATCTGGTGGTTTGAGAAGAGAACTGCACCATACTCCAAATGTGTATTTTGACACTATTTGTTTCTCTAAATTCTACAGCTTAAAATGACCTTATGAAAGTTTGGAGGTTATATATCGTACGTTAATTGATAGGAGGATGATGTGGAATCCAGATTTCATACATTATACAGTAACACTATCACACTACACTATTGCCATCCTTGAACTGTAGTGCATTATCGTGTAATGTTGTAGGTCAACTCATTACACCTTGGTGAGACATAGTTTCAGTGTGGAATTAATTAGAGACACTACTTTTTTAAATTCTCTCTCTGTTTATAAGGGAGGGGGAGAGAGTGTAATAAAGTTTCTGACTGTGGGAGACTTGTTGTGCTGGAAGTGATAGGTTAAGTTTCACTTCTAGGAAGAAGAGATGAGAAAGTTTGTTTTAAGGTTAGCATGGCATCTCTGCAGCATCCTGCCTTGTGTTCAGCTCCAGAGTTTCAAGGCTCTGAGTGCATCTGAAGTAGGCTAATCAAAAGTAGCAGAAACAGGGCAAACTCTGCTGTCAGATCACAAAAGCAGTGTAGTGGAAAGACAACTTATTAAGAAGAAAAATAAATAAAGAATAATAAGACTCTTCAAACTGAGGAAACTGTGGGGAAAAAACACAAACAAACCATGTACAGGTGGCTATCTTACTGCTTCTGCTAAGGCGGGCAGAGGAAGAGAGGAAGAACTGTGCCTTAATTGCCTACTCTGTTTTCTTCACAGGTGTCCATGAGATCTGAGCACAGTGGCTCCTGTCTCATTTTTAATGTGAGCTAACTACAACTCCTTTAGAAGGCTTCCTATATGTGTCTAGTTGTCAGCTATAATAATAGACATGAATCCAGCTGCTGAAAGTGAAATCAAAATGAAAATTCAGAGCATTATCTGACTATTTACCTAACCTCTGAAATACTTCTTTATCTTCCCTTCCCATCCTGCTTGCCCTCCTGCCGATGTAGGACAAGTGCTGGGAGAAGGTGGGGGAAAACATAACTCCTATAGCTGGTTCAGGTATAAAATCTTGACTGGTTTAATACTTGGACAGGCCCAGCCCGTTCTTCTGGTTGGGTCAACAAGCAGAAGTAGCTTGCAGACTCTCCCTGTGACACCTGAACTGAAGCAAAGAAACCTGCTGAGGGCCATTGTTTCCTGCCTCAGCTGACTGCCTGCTCTTGCTGGAGAAGAGTGTTGTGCATCATGCAGCTGCCTCGTAGGGCTTTTAGAAACCCTGACACTGTGGCCAGGCAATATTTCTGGAATTGTTTGTGGAGAGAATTAAATGACAATTAAATGAAAGTCGGTTGGTCTTCTTGTAGCCTTTGCTATATTTTTTCTGTCTCTAAAAAGCAGCTAAGTAGTCTAGTCTTCTCCCTTGGGAGCACTTACAAATGCATTTCACAGAAAGGTGCTGGTAGTAGAAAGAGAATTGTTCATTACTGAAGGCATATTTTATCCTCCTTAGAAAGCAGCTGTGTAGGTTGTTTCTGTTGTTCTTGTTTTGTAAATGAGTCATTTTGAATTTGTATTTATCAGAAGGAGCCTTGGAACTTGTATTTTATATCAAAGAAAAGAATTTTGGATATTCATATCTTGCAGAAAAGAGAAGGAGAGATAGTTTTTGTGTTTTGGTGAACTAAAGCCTTCATTAAGAATGTGACCTTGTATCTGGAGGATGAATTCTGGAAAAAAAAAAAAAAAAAATCCCCAGAGATTAAGTTTAAGACCACCTTCTTTCTTTAGCACCAATACCACTCACCTAACTTTTTTTTAGGTTGTGATAGACCTGCTTAGCACATCACACTTTCTGGTGAGCCAGTAGCTCATTTATATCACTGTTACCAGCATTTGCTTTATGGAACATGCTTGATTCCTCCCCGCCCCTGGCCAAGAGCATATCTTTATTTGCATTTGCAATTCTTGAACCTTGGCACTTATATTACATAAAATATTACATACGTGCCTCAAAGGTATGCATGATGCAGACTAAAACAGTAGAATATAACAAAGATGGGTACACTTTAAGGGCAAAATTTGTACCTAAACTACTAGGGCTAGTAAAGCTCTTCTGAAACAGCAGCTATACCTGATTGTTATGAAATACAAACTCAGAAAATCCCTTCCTTAGAAGAAACAAAGCTGTTATAGTTGTCTCTTTACATGTGTGTGCAAAAGCCAGTCTTCACTTACAAGTCCTGGAATCTCAGTTATTGGAACAAGGACCAGGGGATGCAATGTCAAAGCATTGCAGTGCCCAGCTTTTCCTGTCGAGTGACTTTTTGACACTGTAGATGTTACATGCCTGCATAAACCTGATGAAACTCTATACGACATCACATAACCATACATTACAAGTGAATTAAAGATTCTTGATTTGAGATGTGCATTGCTGGGGCAATGGGAGGCAGCTTTTTCCTAATAATCAATCATCTTTGACACAAGATTATTAGGTTGCATAGGGCAGAGTAAAGAATTACATAGTATTTAATGTCTTTCAACACAGAGTGTCTGGGTAGAAATGCTTAAATGGAATCTAACCTCTTCCAAATGTGTTGTAGTGCCATAAATTCAGTCTAAATCATGACCAGATTCTTCACAGTTACTGGCATGAAATAAAGGACAACACAAGAAAGGAAGGCAGAACAATGCCTGAAATTCATATTAAGGTGTTTTATTCCATGCAAAGCACAATGAAAACCAAAAAGCAGAATCTGTTACAAATAATGCACAACTCAGGGAATATAGCCTAACTAGTGAAAACATGTAAATGTCATCACCAATGATACCTTGTAAGATGAATGAAGAAAAACATATACCCCACTAAGTAGGGTGAGGGGAATTAGCAGTGTAAAGCAACTTGACCCTTGGGTTTTTTTCTTTTTTGTTTCTTTGTTTGTTTTTTTAAAGTATCCTGCTCTACACTCTGAATCTGAAATGACAGAATAATATTAGAGAAAGTTGATGTTTTTCTTTGTTTGCATCAGGAAGAGAAAATAGAAAACTCAACAGTCTTTTCTCACTACTTGGAAACTCAGGTCACAATTCTAGATAGGAGAAAGCACCTAATGATTGATTTGCGCTGCTGGAAAAAGGAAGTGAAAATTCACATCCAATGAAAGTGTTCAAGCCAAAATTAAATTATACATAACCTGTGGCATGATAGCTTATTCAAGCCAGAATGAAATGATATGTAGCCTGTGGCATGACAGAAATGTGTACACATTTCCTATTGCATTCTAGTCCACGTTTTAGTACAGACAAGATAACAGAAAATAGGTAGGAGAGAGGACAAAGCTCATGTTAGACCTTATCTTGTTTGTTCTTTCTAATAGTGTCCTTTTAGTTGAACAGACCTGGAGACAAACTTAGCTAAATCAGATCATAGTGATGCTACAATGAAAATAAGTCTTTATCACATATGACTCAAGATTGTGTCCCAAGGAAAGGTACACTGACTTCAATAGAATTAAGGAATGCATTTCTGTGTATCTGAAGTTTGTTCATTGGACATTTGTATTACAGTGATTTTAATAATTCTCTTGACTCTATAAAGATTGTAGGCTTGATTCTATGAATAATAACAGTGCATCAATAATGTGGCTTTAGAAAGCACTCTTCAACAGTCCAGTCCAATCAAGAAGAAAAATATCCACAGTATAGAGAAACATTAACTTAATGTTTGTTGAAACAGTTCATGAGGATTGAATTCTCAGTTGTGTTTGATCTAAGGATGTGAAAATGGGATAGTCTAGGGTTTTAATCAGAAATTTTCTTTGCAAATTGGAACTTTAGGTCTCATAGAACAGGAGATGTTATGCCACTGTTCTAATAACACAGTGGCAGGTGTCTAATCACCTGTGTTAAATTCTTAGATTAGTGTGTTCATGGTAGGAAGTATTGCACAGGGTTAGCACATCACAGTACAGAACAAATTGCTAAGCTAAAGTTTAGTGACATTTAATGACAGGGAACAGAACTTCCACTCTTGAGGATCTGAGACTCCTGTGGTCTTTACCAAGTGAGAGAGCCGCCTGCAGATGCTGGTGGCATGAAATGTGAGTGGGACCTGTGGAAGATGGGACCTTCAGACATCAAGGGAGCTTCCTCAAATTTTGCCTGGACTTTTTCTGTAGTATACAGACATAATACCCAGCTCTTTTCTGCTACCTTCATGACCCTCATACTTTTTTCCTGTTTGCTCTGGCCTTCTCTATGCGTGACTTTGTAAGTATAATTTTGATTTAACAAGCTTGCTGTAATTTCATATCTTGATCCCCCAGTTTGCATATCTTGTCTATTCAGATGACCTCTGAGCCAAGAGTCATCTGTTAACATTGGACCTAAACCAAAAGAGACTGCAGGGCCACAGACTAGATACCATTGCAGTTTTGGTGCTCCTCGGGGACAAAACCTATTCCAGTTTATTGCTACTGAGATACTGGGTTCTGCTTCCCTCTTAACTCCCAGAGAAGGAGAACAATGACCATTTCCATAAATATCCAGATATTTTGCAGAGTAAACTGGAATAAGCCATATGAGGCACAACTAGCATTATCACTTGAGGTGAGACATTCAAGAGCAGCAAAATACAACTATATTTGCAATGGTAATTGTAATTAACGTTGACTACAGTTTAGTAAAAATATCTTCTAACTGAAACTGAGCATGTTAAGAAAGGTACATTTGTTTTAAAAGAGGTGGAGTTTGCATGAACACTATTATCCAACACTTAGGAAGATTCTGCGCATTCTGATTGTTAATTTCTGGTTATTCTCTGACCAAATTTTCAATGTTTATTTTGCATTTTTCAAAAAAGAGCTGCAGTCTATACAGTTCATTTTTTTGTACCATTAAAATGATTCATTTGGACAGTCTTATTGACAGAATTGAACTGTTGCATCATAAATCTGCATTTGACTACATACTTAAGCTGTTGGGAATATGGCTATAAATTAATGTGATTTACGTTTACAAAACATGAAACCATTTGTGTAGACAACTTGAGACTCTAAATACGTGTCCTGGTTTCAACTGGGATAGAGTTAATTTTCTTCCTAGTAGCTGATATAGTGCTATGTTTTGGATTTAGTATGAGAATAATGTTGATAACGCACTGATGTTTCAGTTGTTGCTAAGTGGTGTTTATACCAGTCGAGGACTTTTTAGCTTCCCATGCTCTGCCAGATGCACAAGAAGCTGGGAGGGAACATAGCCAGGACAGCTGATCCAAAGTGGCCGAAGGGATATTCCGTACCATATGACATTGGGGGGAGTTGGCCAGGGGGTAGTGATCATTGCTCGGGGACTGGCTAGGCATTGGTTAGCAGGTGGTGAGTAATTGCATCGTGCATCACTTGCTTTGTGTATTCTTTTTATCATTATTATTATTATTACTTCCTCTGCTGTCTGGTTAAACTGCCTTTATGTCAATCCACAGGTTTTAGTTTTTTTCCAGTTCTCTCCCCCATCCAGCCAGGGAGGGAGGGTGAATGAGAAGCTGTGTGGTGCTTAGTTGTTGACTGGGGATATACCACGACAATATGTCATTTGTTGTTTTTAGGAGTAGAGATAATTTCTGAGTTGTCAACTCCAAGGAACATATATGGAACTTAAAAGGGAAAGTATAATTGCATTTTTTGCTTTCTTCACTTCAGATACTGAGATAATTTGATTTTAATTTTTCATAAGAATGCTTGGAGTATTCTACCTGACCTTCTGGAGCTGGTAGTGATTCATGTATGTGTGCATTTCTGAATACAAAATCACTGGGGTTATGAAGTAGTCCAGATATTATTGTCTCAAATGGGCAAAGCCATTAACCTCCTTAGAATCATAGTAATTTGCATTAGCTGTATTTATTTTGCTCTGTTTACTTATAAATAGTGGAAAAAAATTGGAAGGAGGAAAAAAGTAATTCTAACATCATTAAAATATTCCGTATGCACTGTTACTATTAATTATAATATTCAGTTGTCTTATCCAGGTATCAAAAAACCCAGAGAGGGATAACGTAGGAGAATAAATGGCCTGTAAATTAATCCTAAACTGAAATTATGCCACATATTGTGCAGATTGTTCATATAGCATCTGACATGCAAAACTTTTTGTGGTGTCAATCACAGAAGATCTGTTTACCAGTTTTTAGCAAACTGATGTTACTTTGAAGTGTCATTCTCTGCTCAGTATGCATTTGAATGCAAGCTCCACTGGAATTAACTAAACTAGATAAATTCTGATCCACCTTTGATGTTGTAAGTCTGACATAACTACATGGTCCTTACCTATTTGTATACAAGTGAATTTTTGCTATAACAGGAAATGTTACTTAGATAGACTGGGCCACACGCATATCTATTCTACTAAAGAAAAAATGGGTTTTTGTGATGATATAAAAAACTGCTTAAATTCCTTTTGAGAACGGGATCAGTTCTAAATACTCATGAGTCCTGTGAAGCTTAAATAAACAAATCTCTGTGTTCTTGCTGGGTAGTCAGAATTTATACCATTTTATACCTGCTGATGATTAATGTCTGAATTAGTCTTTTAACTTGTAAACCAAATCTTTTAATATGTAATTTTCAATGCCACCAGTCCAGGAAACTCCAGTATACCTTGATCATACCTCAAGTATACCAAACTAACCATGTTCCCAGGTGATCTTTTAACTTCTGTGAGATTAGCTGGCTGGTGGTCATACTGCTGAAGTCCTATCCTTCAGAGTATTTTAAAATATCTCTAAGAGATGACATGCCTGCTAAATAAGTACAGTAGAACAGGAAATAAATTAATATTTTTCTATACTCCAGTTTTCAGATCTTTTATATCAACCAGACAATTTTTGAAGGTTTGTTTCCTGCATTTATACAGTTAACTAATGAGGACTCTTCCTGGCTCTACTCAGAAAATCAAATACCTCCGTTGTCTTATTACACGCTTCCCCTTAATGTGCATAGATATTATAGCAGAAATTGCTATAATCATTGCTCCCCGGCCAACTCCCCCCAGTTTATATACTGAGCATGATGTCATATGGTATGGAATAGCCCTTTGGTCAGCTTGGATCAAGTATTCTGGCTGTGCCCCCTCACAGGTTCTTGTGCACCTGGCAGAGCATGGGAAGCTGAAAAGTCCTTGACTAGTATAAGCAGTACTTAGCAACAACTAAACCATCAGTGTGCTATCAGCATTCTTCCCATCCTAAATCCAAACCACAGCACTATGGCAGCTACTGGGAAGAAAATTAACACTATCCCAGCTGAAACCAGGACAAAACATGCTTTTGCAGATTAATATTTTGTTGCTTTGCACTTTGTGTTTTTTTGGGGGGTTGGGGGGGTGGGGTGGGGTGGGGGGTGGGGTTGTTTGTTTGGGGTGTTCTTGGGATTTGGGGGTTTTTTTTGGTTGGTTGGTTTGTTGGTTTTTTCCTTCCCCACACATTTGCAAAGTAAAACTGTGACTATAAAACTGCATCTGTTGTCTAACACTAAATGGTCTTACTAGAAAATTTACACCACCTTGGGAGTACCTACAAGGAAATTTTGCTATATTTAATTACTTGTTGGAAAGAACAACATACATACAACATATGTATAAATTCATCTGCACTAATGGTGTGTAAACTACTCATGTAGGTGTGTTGGGTTTGCGTAGCAAGGTTTTGGTAGTGGGCGGGGGTACAGGGGTGGCTTCTGTGAGAAGCTGCTAGAAGCTTCCCCTATGTCCGACAGACCCAAGGCCAGCCGGCTCCAACACGGACCCACCACTAGCCAAGGCCGAGCCAATCAGCAACATATTTAAGAAGGGGGAAAAAACCCCACCAGGACACAAACTGCAGCTGGAATGAGCAGTGAGAATATGTGAGAGGAACAGCTCTGCAGACACCAAGGTCAGTGGAGAAGGAGGGGGAGGAGGTGCTCCAGTCATCGGGGCAGAGATTCCCTTGCAGCCCGTGGTGAAGCCCATGGTGAGGCAGGCTGTCACCCTGCAGCCCATGGAGGTCCACGGTGGAGCAGACATCCACCTGCAGCCCTTGGAGGACCCCATGCCGTAGCAGGTGGATGCCCAAAGAAGGCTGTGACTCCGAGGTAAGCCTGCGCTGGAGCAGGCTCCTGGCTGGACCTGTGGACCCATGGAAAGAGAGGAGCCCACGCTGGAGGAGGTTTGCTGGCAGGACTTGGGACCCCATGGGGGACCCACGCTGGAGCAGTCTGCTCCTGAAGGACTGCACCCCGTGGAAGCGACCCATGCTGGAGCAGTTTGTGAGGAACCGTAGCCTGTGGGAAGGACCCACATTGGAGAAGTTCATGGAGGACTGTCTCCTGCGGGAGGGACCCCACGCTGGAGCAGGGCAAGAGTGTGAGGAGTCCTCCTCTGAGGAGGAAGGAGCAGCGGAGACTACATGTGCTGAACTGACCCCAACCCCCATTTCCTGTCCCCCTGTTCTGCTCAGGGGGAGGAGGTAGAGAAAATCAGGAGTGAAGTTGAGCCTGAGAAGAAGGGAGGGGTGGGGGGAAGGTGTTTTTAAGATTTAGTTTTTATTTCTCATTATCCTGCTCTGATTTGACTGGTGATAAATTTTGCCAAGTCAAGTCTGTTTTGCTCGTGAAAGTAATTGCTGAGTGATCTCTCCTTGTCCTTATCTTGACCCATGAGATTTTTGTTATATTATCTCTCCCTTGTCTAGTTGAGAAGGGAAGTGATAGAGCGGCTGTGGTGGGCACCTGGTGTCCAGCCAGGGTCAACCGACCACAGTAGGTATGTGTCATAAATGTGACCATCTCACCTTTTATCTCACCTACAACATCTCTAACAGGTAAAGGTTTAAGGAAGGAAATTGTTACTAAAAAGAGACATCTCTATCGGACTGCTTTTTCTTACGTAATGTGGTATTTCCAATTTATTACACTGTACTTACAAATAATGTGTTGGAAAAATAAGTAGCTGACGTAGATGGTATAGAATAAGGCGTGGATACTGTCCTGGTTTCAGCTGGGATAGAGTTAATTTTCTTCCTAGCAGCAGGCATAGTGCTGTGGTTTGGATTTAGTAGGAGAAGAATGTTGATAACACACTGATGTTTTAGTTGTTGCTCAGTACTGCTTATGCTAGTCAAGGACTGTTCAGCTTACCATGCTCTGCCAGGTGCACAAGAAACTGGGAGGGGGACCAGCCAGGATAGTTGATCCAAACTGGCCAAAGAGCTATTCCATACCATATGATGTCATGCTCAGTATAGAAACTGGGGGGGGTTGACTGGGGAGCAGCGATCGCTGCTTGGGAACTGTCTGGATATCGGTCGGCGGGTGGTGAGCAATTGTATTGGGCATCACTTGCTTTGTATATTATTATTTTTATTATTATATTATTATCATTACTATTTTACTTTATTTCAATTATTAAACTGTTCTTATCTCAACCCAGGAGTGTTTCTCACTCTTACTCCTCCAATTCTCTCCCCCATCCCATCGGGGTAGGGGGAGTGAGCAAGCGGCTGTGTAGTGCTTTAGTTGCTGGCTGGGGCTAAACCACAACAGTAGCTAAACAAATTGGAACTTGACAGGCTTCTTTGTAAAAAACACTACAGGCATTATGGTTGGGAGAAAGTTGCTATGGAAGCTAATACTGTTATGGGTTTCTACCCAGTTTTGAATTTACAGGAGGAAATTTCTGAACAAATGTCACTTAGGATTAAATGGAAAGCATTTGGCAGATTATGTAGATGAACCTTTTTCCAACTTCAGAGATTTCACTAAGCTAGAAAATTGTATTGTAGTTTATGAAAGAAGTGCAACTAATGATTGCAGACCATGTTTTTCAATATGTATTAATATATATTGACATTATGTAGATGAACCAGAGAAATAGATTTAATTGAGGAGCTGGCATCAGTAAAAGACATATTTCACATAACAGTCTAAATTCAAACCCTGAATTTGAAATTTGCCCATCATTATGTTAAGCCCAGCTTGCAAACTGCTCCATACAGAAAAATTCTTCTTGAAAAGGAAACAGAAAGAAAAGATCTTCCTATCAGATAAACAAGTCTCCTTCAGCATGCCTATTTCTCTATGTAACACCAGGTCAGGTGTCTCCATCTTGTATATAGGAGTGATTAAGATTGGGGGGGGGTGGGGGGCGGAAATTACTGTTCTATTAAGCTATGAACAAATATTTCATGTAAGGCTTATTTTAAACACTAGATAACTTGTCAACCACATGTACTAAACAGAGACCTCAGGCTTTTTGCAGCAGTAAAAATTATAAGCAGTAAAGTTAATACATGCCTCCTACCTTTGTGACTGTGAACACATACCAGGCAGCATTTGCACTGGTGATCTATGTGCACGTGGGTATTTAATGTGTATGCCTGTTCTTCAGAAGAAAAGAAAGAAACTAAAGAAACACTATATTGTTAGTGGAATACAGTCACTGTTGCTGAATGAATGAAATAAAGCAGATTCCAACTTCTCCAAAGGATGCCACAATTATATACCAAGCAGGGTGTCGACACATTAAAATTTGACATCATAAAATTGGCACTGGAAATGTATTTGTGTATATTGAGCAGGCCCTAATGAAAAACCTCCATGGATGTGCATACAGCAATGAAACTATGAATTTAGAATAAATACAATAAGTTGCAAAAGCAGCTATCCTGGGATGTCTCTGCCACTGACTGCATATTTTTGCTAAAGTATCCACAGGAGCCTTGAAAATATTTTTATGGCTTCAACAGGGAAGTATTTGGAATGAAGCTAAAAAGCCCAGTTTCATAGCACTAATCTTAAATAAAATTGGGGAAAAACAGTCATGCAGTTGGAGCTTTGACTGTACTACAGGAATACAGGTCAGATCAGTCATTGAGATTTGCTCTTAGAAATGTTATTTTGATATTGATCATGGTCTGTTTTCCAGGAATTTATTGTCTTCTTCCTCCCAACTTAAATTTACTTACCCGAATACTGAATAACTCCACCAATTCTAACCTGAAGCTCTGACTTTGAGGTCTTCTCAAAAAGGCAGCTTACTTCAGATATTAACCACCAGAGATACCAGACAGTTATGAATACACTATCTAAGCTGTAGCAGATTTAATGTAACCAGTGGTTATCACTAACTTACCTCGAGTAACCAACCTTCATTAGTTCCCTAAACATTGATTACAAATAATATTTAATGTCTAATATTGGGTAAATTCTCAGTACCAGTGAAGTCAGTGGGATTATGCCATGAAATTCAGGGTTTTTTCCAAACTGTTAACATGTCTACTGTATAAAACAGACCATTATAAATGAAGAGACTTTTTTTTCTCTGTTTAGTCAACTGTTAAGATTCAGGAGATGGTTCAAAAACTTGTGGGCTGGCATTGAGCTGCCTACACCATTTTGTGATTCATCATTGCAGTATTACCATGTTCAAAACCTTGCCTTTGAAATCATTATTCTGTACTCTCTTTGTGTTAAGCATGTGTCATCTTCTTCAGGTGATGCAGCACTTTCAGAAAAGGCAATTAATCACTGAGGACTGCTAGGCAATTCAAAGATGTCTATGGGGAGACAGTATCAAAGACACTGCAAACTCTAAAATTAACATCAAAGTTATTATATCCAAAAGAAAGACTTGTACCTACTACTGCTTTCACAGCTGCAAACCTTTTCATTTAGAACATTTTATGTATCTCATGGTTATATTGTTCACAGCTTTTCTGAAAGTTTGTTTGTTTTTCCCCATGGTAGCAAGTGATTATTAACAGGAGATTAAGAAAAAAAAAAGTCATTTAAGTGTGCATATCTGTTGAAATCTGGTTGGATGTGACCCAGAAGCTGCTGGGTAATGGGTTTTTGAGCCTATGCAGTAATTGTAACTCATCATCAGTATGTTATGCAAAACTGCAAATAATGGTTCCATTTGAAGAATTATAGAATTATCCAATCTTGTCATCACTAAGTAAAGTTCTAATTCAAAATGCTACAGTGAATGGAAGCCCAGATGTGCAGGCTTACTATTGTCAATCAGATATCATCTGGGACTATTTATCAGAGAAAAAAGAGGAGAACATCAAAAATAATTTTTGGACCGTTGTCAAATTTCATTCTTTTGATTCTTTCATACACCATAGTTAAACACAAGCTCTAAAAAGTTCTTTACTCAGAAAACAAAACTGATTACAGATCTTGTGACTGTGAATACAATTTTAATGATTGCATAAAAGATTAACCCCAGAAAAAATCTTTGTTTCAAAACAGTTGAAAAAACCCACCTCTTCCCTCTCCACCTCCTGTTTTTTAATTTGACACTGCCACATAGATTGTCTCTTTTGTTCAAATTCTTACTGTTTTGTACCTCTGTAGAGACATTTTGCTTTTATATTAACAACTCACCTTTAAGACAGTCTAGAAAAGTTCTTGAATAGTTTGGTGTGTAGAAAAATTGAGCTATTTTCACAGCACAGTCTCTGTTTTGCAGGTGCAGAGGAGGCCCAGTAAGGTTCTCAGGGCAATAGACACAATATCAGTTGATTCTGACTTTTGCTGTTCAGGGAAAGCCAGAGAGATAATGATACAAAATACCAAAAGAAAAGGTAGTTTGTGATTCCTCCAGAGGAATAAAAATGAGAAAAGGATCTGGATTCAGACAGATATATTTTAAATGACCCAAAATTTGAGTTCAGTATTTCAGTGCTACATGGACAAAGCCTGGACAAAATCCTATGGGTGATTGTAGTAGATGAAAGGGAAGATTAAAATTAAGAACAAGACAAATGACAAATTATTAGAGTGTCTGATTCTCAAGATTTTGAGGCAAAATTGAATGTACAATATTAGTAGTTACCCCTTTTTCCTGGGAGCTGTATCCAGAACATCTGCATTTACCACCATATACCAGTTACTTGTATCTTCATATTTTTTCTTTAAGTGTGACTTGAAGTACTGTATTATGTCCTTGGTGGGTAACACCTGTTGTGTTTAGATGTGATATTGATGTGAAAAATTTCCTAGAGAGTTCTCTCATTTTTAGCAAAGTATTTGTGCAATGTGCAAAACAAAGCCATTTCATTGAAGTTAGCAAAAGCATGCATGTTTAGAAGAGTTCTTTCAATCATGTTCACAATAATAATATTATCTTTGGAGGCTGAAGAGAGTGGCTAGCTTCATGCTATGCTGTGTTGGGTAAATTTTTCTACTTCCATGACTTTTATCACAGAATTATTGTCACAAAACATTTATCTGACTCAGTGGGAAAGACTCACATGCAAAAAAGAAGCGTGGTAACTGGTTCTTTATTTTCACTTTATTTTCACTTTATTTTCACTTTATTTTCACTTCATTTTCACTTTATTTTCACTTTATTTTCTGAGTGTTTTTGAGTAAAAAAAATGCTTGCTGTTATGAATCTCTGATAGCATATTGCTTGTGCGCTGAAGTAACAACTAAACTGGACAATCATTTCTGACTGTATGCACCTGACACACACACACACACACACAAAAATTAAAAAAATTATCAATGCAGAGCACAGTTAAATGCCAATATAAAGTGATTAATTATCTACAGAGAAGATTTTCAGAATCACTAAGGTACCTAGGAGAAACAATTGAACTGGAAGTTAATGGCACTCATATTCCTAAAACTCTCAGTTGTTTTTGAATGTTCAGCTTCTACATTAATATATTAGAAATAATGTTGTTGGAATAATTGGCAAGATCTGTTTGTTTTCCACTTCTCCCTTTGATGCTCAATGATTCTTGTGGTCAACATTTGCCTTCCAAAAATGTGTACACTTTAAAAGTCATTTAAGTCAGTTTATTATTTTGCCTTGCTATTCCTTAATCAACCTGCAGATCTAATTTTCTGGACATATGTTGAAATCATTGATAGGAGATAATGTTTGTTTTGGGTTTTTTGGTTGTTTTTTGGTTGTTTGTTTTGGGTTTGGGGTTTTTTGGTTGGGGTTTTTTTTTTTTTTTCCTGATGAGCTTCTGTGTTCTATTTATCTTGGCTGGATTCTTTGCCATGACGAGAGATTTTTCTTGTGAAATTTAGTATTCTTTATGAAATGCTGCTCAAGATGAGTATCTCAAGGCTACAGATTCAGCCATCAAGTCTGTATCTCTTTAAAACAAGGAAAAGTTTCTATCCCAATATCTCAAGTTTGTGAGAAGATTGGTCTTGGATACAGCCAGATTGTTTCCCTAACTAGGCAACATGATATGTTTTCTGAGCATATTCTGTTGGAGCTCTCAGCTTCCAGGAAACCTGATACTGTTGTCTGATTTGATGCTTGTTAGTTTTACAGTTTACAATGTTTTATTAGTTTTTACATATTCCAATGGCTCTCCTTGTAAAATACTCAAGCTAGGTGTTTGGCTTGTATCAGGGAACTCTAGGGATAATGAAAGCCTCACTTGCTTCTTATTTTCATAGCCTTGATGATTTTGGCTTACAATGCTGTGTGGGATGAACTTCAGTGATGCAGTCTAGTCACCTAGTGCTGTATTAGTATTAATGTGAAGTCATGTCAGGTGGTGTCCTGAGTCACTTTAGTCATGAATAGTCCCCCTTGCCTTGCTTGTATTAAACCTGAGGGATTAATAATTTCCATCTACATGGTACTTTATGTTTAATTTATTTTGTTTCAGCCGGTCTTTATGGTCATTGATTGTAAATTTTCATCACCTCTGGTTTTGGTAGGAAAATGCCACTTAGTTAATATTTTTTTTTTTTTTCCTTGGGGCTATGCCAAATGTTTTGACAAACATGAGGGCAGGAAGGTTTTTCATAGAGCAGAATTTCATATGAGGAGAGATTTGGTTCAAGAAAAGTCAATATTGAAATATGAACCAAACACCTCTTGAGAATACTGGTTTAGATGTTTAATGAGACTTCTCAAACATTTGCTAAGCAGCCTGATGATTATGTTATTATGTTACAAGATAGACTTGGTCTGTCTATCCATCTGAATATTTAATATTTTAAGGAGTAGAGCTGGTCCAACAGGAAAGATATAGATAGACTGCTATACATTCTTTTTCTTTTTTTGGTGTGTCCATGCACCGTCCCTGTCCCCGACCCCTGCTTTATTTCTTCTCGTAGATCTGTTTTGAAATGTATAAGCAAATGTCTGGTGTGGCTGATTTTTCTGACTGCATCCTTTTGTCATTACTGATTGTTAGAATATTCCTGTGTCTGTGTGTTGTGTATGTTCATTTCCAGAATTATTTCTTCTCTGATGATGAAGAGTCAGCATTCAAAAGTTAATAGAAAGCAAAATCACTTTCCTTAGGATATTGGGCACATGCAAGCCTGGCAATTCCTTTTAAACACAATTTGTGTAAGAAAGGGTCTGTCTGAAACTGACTTGACTAAGCAATCATGGAATGGGATACTGATAACACTACATAGAGCATTATATTCAATTAGTGAAGACAAGATCCTTCCTTTTGAGAGTCATTAATTTGTTGCATTGATCAGCGCCGAGCAGATTGAAGGACAAACACAATTACATCTTTTGCATCAAAAATCTCTGTCAACAAATCCATTGCTGTTTGTAATTCCTGAATCTCTGGAATTTGACATAGACAACATAGTGGAAAGCACATAATTAAAATAGTTTCATTTTACTTTATTGGCTTTGTTAGTCACTGGTAGATCATTTAATGAAGTTTGTGAAATGCAGTTTTTATGAAATATACTTTGTCATCGTATACTACATAAAAATTCATATTTTAATAGAAGTAGAAAAATAAAATTTAAGAGTAAAGTATAGAAACAGTCTCTTATGGACAGTTTTGTTAGTGTAATGACTAGAATTAAAATTTGCTGTCATACAGTCCTTCAAGCAGCCTGCTTTTGATAAAAAATCAATGCAAGATCACGTTGTGGTCTAATCTTATTGTTGAATAAGCAGTGATCATGAGTTGAACATATACTGCAATAATGATCCAATAACACAACACATGTTTTTAAAATTTTTTTTGTTCAATATAACACAGTGAAGTTTCCTTTTGTTTTATATAATGATTTCACTCACAATCATAGGACATATAATTAAAGAGCAATATCAAAGGAATAAAATTTCTGTGTGCAAGATGTAGTCTTAGCTATGAGTCCTCAAAGAAAGATGGAATGAAACTTTGAAAATTATACACCAAAGATAGAAATATGTTAAAGACTACAGAATCAATCTGATCTATGTGTCATTATGTTTCTGTCTTTTTCTTCCCCTTATAATGACTTAATAATGTGAAATAGTCATGATGAGGCACAGTCTCTCCCCACACCCTGAAAGGGCACGTGGTTCTGTCACCCATATTCTGTGCCAGGCTGTGATGAGCTATTGATAATTGACAAAGTGTCTTTAAGGTGTTTGTCTGGTTTACTACTTGCATTATACATATAGGGGGAACCTTAGAATCATAGAATCATTTAGGTTGGAAAAGATCTTGAAGATCATCCAGTCCAACCATTAACATAACACTACTAAGTCCACACTAAACCAATCAAGGGTAGACTAGACTAAACCATGTCCCGAAGTGCCACATCTACCCGTTTTTTGAACACTTCCAGGGATGGGGACTCCACCACCTCTCTGAGCACCCTGTTCCAATTCTTGACCACCCTTTCCGTGAAGAAATTTCTCCTAATTTCCAACCTAAACCTCCCCTGGTGCAGCTTGAGCCCATTTCCTCTTGTCCTAACATTATCTACTTGGGAGAAGAGACCAACACCCACCTCACTACAACCTCCTTTCAGGTAGTTGTAGAGAATGATAAGGTCTCCCCTCAGCCTCCTCTTCTCCAGGCTAAACAATCCCAGTTCCCTCAGCCGCTCCTCATAAGGCCTGTGCTCCAGACCCTTCACCAGCCTTGTTCCCCTTCTCTGGACATGCTCCAGCACCTCAATGTCTTTCTTGTATTGAGGGGCCCAAAACTGGACACAGGATTCCAGGTGTGGCCTCACCAGTGCCGAGTACAGGGGAATAATCACCTCCCTGTTCCTGCTGGCCACACTCTTCCTGATACAAGCCAGGATGCTGTTGGCCTTCTTGGCCACCTGGGCACACTGCTGGCTCATGTTCAGCCGGCTGTCTACCAACACCCCCAGATCCTTTTCAGCCAGGCAACTTTCCAGCCACTCTTCCCCAAGCCTATAGCATTGCATGGGGTTGTTGTGACCCAAGTGCAGGACCTGGCACTTGGCTTTGTTAAACCTCATCCAGTTGGCCTCGGCCCATCGATCCAGCCTGTCCAGGTCCCTCTGCAGGGCCATCCTACCCTCCAGCAGATCGACACTCCCACCCAGTTAGGTGTCACTTGCAAACTTACTGAGGGTGCACTCAATCCCCTATACTGCCTTCTAGGCAAATGGGCTGTTGAATGTATACATGCAATGCTTATGAAATAGCTGCTATTTTGGATGAGCAGACACCCAGATTTTCCAGAGCTCAAAGCAGAACCTGCTTTAGCTTGAAATAAAGACTCAGCTCTCTGTGGATGAGCACTGCAAGAGAACACATTGTCTAAAAGCTAGCACATAAGGTAATGAAACTTCTAACAAGTTACATTTACACTTTCATTTGCAAAAGTCACACTTGAAAAAGGAAGGCTGTTAATATTGCAAAACTGAGTACTTACCAATAAGATGTTAGCCAACAACTTTTATAACAACCGTATAGTGATCTTGGATTCTTAATTACAGTCAGATACTGTATTTTCTGCTAAAATCCTGCATCATGAGAAAGATGTTCAATATATACTTTGATCACCATTATTCACTATGTGGCTTTACTTATTTGTTGCACATCATATGAGTCCTGAACATTATGAATTCCCTTGTTTGTTTGTTTTTTTTTTTTCCAAGGTGCTTATCAGCATAGTCTCTGATTACTTAACAAGCATTAACAAACTCATCTTCCCAGTTCTCCTTTGAAAGTGAAACTAGTAGGTCTCTGTGGTGGGTTGATCCTGGCTGGACACCAGGTGCCCACCACAACCGCTCGATCACTCACCTCCTCAACTGGACAGGGGGGAGAAAATATAATGAAAATGTCTTGGGTCAAGATAAGGACAGGGGGAGATCACTCACCCATTACAGTCACAGGAAAAACAGACTCGACTTGAGGAAATTAATTTATCACCAGTCAAATCAGAGCAGGATAATGAGAAATAAAAACTAAATCTTAAAAACACCCCATCCCCGCCTCTTTCCCTTCTTCCCAGGCTTAACTTCACTCCTGATTTTCTCTACCTTCTCCCCCTGAGCAGAGCAGGGGGACAGGAAATGGGCTTTGGGGTCAGTTCATCTCATGTTGTCTCTGCTGCTCCTTCCTACTCATGCTCTTTCTCTGCTCCAGTGTGTGGTTCCTCCCACAAGAGACAGTCCTCCATGAACTCCTCAAATGTGGGTCCTTCCCACAGGCTACAGTTCTTCACAAACTGTTCCAGCGTGGGTCGCTTCCACGGGGTGCAGTCCTTCAGGAGCAGACTGCTCCAGCGTGGGTCCCCCATGGGGTCCCAAGTCCTGCCAGCAAACCTCCTCCAGCGTGGGCTCCTCTCTTTCCATGGGTCCACAGGTCCAGCCAGGAGCCTGCTCCAGCGCAGGCTTACCTCGGAGTCACAGCCTTCTTTGGGCATCCACCTGCTACGGCATGGGGTCCTCCAAGGGCTGCAGGTGGATGTCTGCTCCACCGTGGACCTCCATGGGCTGCAGGGTGACAGCCTGCCTCACCATGGGCTTCACCACGGGCTGCAAGGGAATCTCTGCCCCGATGACTGGAGCACCTCCTCCCCCTCCTTCTCCACTGACCTTGGTGTCTGCAGAGCTGTTCCTCTCACATATTCTCACTCCTCTTTCTGGTTGTAGTTGCGCAGGGTCCCCCCTCCCCGCCTTCTTAAATATGTTATTACAGAAGCACTACCACTGTCCCTGATTATCTTAGCCTTGGCTAGCAATGGGTCTGTGTTGGAGCTGGCTGGCATTGGCTCTATCAGGCACAAGGGAAGCTTTTAGCAGCTTCTCACAGAAGCCACCCATGTAGCCCCCTGTCCTGGTTTCAGCTGGGATAGAGTTAATTTTCTTCCTAGTAGCAGGCATAGTGCTGTGGTTTGGATTTAGTAGGAGAAGAATGTTGATAACACACTGATGTTTTAGTTGTTGCTCAGTACTGTTTATACCAGTCAAAGACTTTCCAGCTTCCCATGCTCTGCCAGGTGCACAAGAAACTGGGAGGGGGCACAGCCAGGATAGTTGATCCAAACTGACCAAAGGGCTATTCCATACCATGTGACGTCATGCTCAGTATAGAAACTGGGGGGGGGTTGGCTGGGGAGTAGCGATCGCTGTTCAGGAACTGTCTGGGTATTGGTTGGTGGGTGGTGAGCAATTACATTGTGCATCACTTGATTTGTATATTATTATTGTTATTATCATTATTATATTGTTATTATTATCATTACTATTTTACTTTATTTCAATTATTAAACTGTTGTTATCTCAACCCAGGAGTGTTTCTCACTCTTACTCCTCCAATTCTCTCCCCCATCCCATCGGGGTAGGGGGAGTGAGCGAGCGGCTGCGTGGTGCTTAGTTGCTGGCTGGGGCTAAACCATGACACTCCCCACTACCAAAACCTTGCCACACAAAACCAATAGTTTTGATTTTTGCTGATGAAGAATCGTTGCCCAGTGAAAGAAAAGGTAACATTTTCAAAGTTTGGAACGCCTGAGACTTCAATGCTGGGTACCAAATCCAAGGCCTTCCTTTTAGGTCTGTGCTAAATTTTAAGTAATTTTTAGACCTTGGCATGTGAGTAATGTGTGCATACTGTAAGGTGATACAGTGCTCTGAGGGTTTTCTAGCTAAAGAAGAAAGCCAGGAGGGGCCCAGTACTGTTTGCTTTAAGGATGGACAGAATTTCTTTGAAACCTTCATTTGAATTGAGTTCAGAAAGCTCACAAGACAGAGGTGGACATGGAAAATAAAGTCTGTAAAATAATCTAATCATGTCTATTGCATCATTGTATGTAGTTGGCATCAAGTGATAGATCTTGTGGCCAACATGAAAGAGGAAGAATGTTTTCCACTACCTGTGTTCTGTGAAACAATAAAAATAATGGTAAAGAAATTTTGTAAAAAATAGAAATGGGCTTCTTAATTGCTCTTGCTGTGCTAATATGCATGTATACACACAGCTAGAGTAAATGCTGGACAAATACCTTCATTACTTTTCACTGTGCTACGCATGTGATTTAACCTTTTTCTAGAGTAATTTTTCTGTGTAATTTTTGGGCTTCCTGAAATCATTCTTACATTGGAGTGTTTTTCATACTTTTATTTTTAGAGTTCAATTTGTACAATGATCATCTGTAAGCCTAGGGAATTTCTTTTCAATTACTGCTAATTGCTTCAAACTTCCTGCTTTGAGAACGTAAATGTCTCTGTTCCCTCACTTCATTTTACATGACATTTTTTTCAGAAAGATAAAAATCCTATTTATAAAAGTAGCAAGATTTTTTTTTTTATTTTTAAAATATCACTAGTATTTTTTCCAGAATACAGTGGCTGTGAATAATCATGGTCATTTATCTAGCTAGAAGTCCAACAGTGAAGCTAGACTTTTGATGTTCATAAGAATGGTTAAGTTTATGTAACTGAAGACCTGATAGGATTTTGATATATTATGACAGATCAGTTGTTCAAATAAAGATATTTCTGTAATTCACACAGGGAAGACAATGAATCTCCTTTTCTGTAAGATTTTTCCATTTCTAGCCATGTAGATGTATTGATTTGGTCTAGAATCCCAGTGTGCATATGTCTGGATAAACTAATGAGACCAGCAAACAAGATCAAGTCACTATGGAACAGGAAGGTGATGAAGTTTCCAAACCACAAAAATTAACATATTTACAAAATACCAAAGGAGAGGAAATGCTGTAAACATCCTTTTTTTTTTTTTCCCCCCTGCTTTGGTAATTTTTCATTTACATATTTATTAACTTATGCTAAATCGAATATTTGTTACCTTGATAGGCACAGCAAATAAATTAATTGTAATTAGTTTTATTGGAATGAATAATAAATGAATTTTTTTGATAAACCACTTATCATAGAATAATCTTATTACTACATAGTTTTACTCAGGCATCAAAGTTGGCATTTTAATTTGAGAATATTTGCACTGTATTATTTTACAGTATTCTTGCATTCTTAGAAATGTGAAAATCCACTGCTTGTTTTATTATTTCTTATACATTTTAGTTGAGACAGCTGAAGAAATTATTCATTTTCTGGAAGTTATGTACTTTCTGTAAGATATTAACATCCCAAAAGCTAAGCCAGAACAAAGTTCTCATTACAGAATGGCTGAGGTTGGCAGGGATATCTTCAGATCCTTTTTTCCAATCCCCCTCAGCTGGAGCAGGTTGCCTAGCATTATGTCCGGCTAGGTATTGAATATCTCCCCAGATGGAGACGTCACAACCTGTCTCAGCAACCTGTTCCACTGTTAGACTACCCTCACAGTATGAAAGTGTTTTCTTGTGTTTAGATGGAATTCCCGTTTTTAACGTATGTGTCATCTTGTCCTGTCAGTGGGCGCCACTGAGAAGAGTCTAGCTACCTCTTCTTCATTACTTCTTGTCAGGTGTTTACACACATGGATAAGATCCCCCCAGTCAGGCTGTTGTTCTTCAGGCTGAACAGTCCCAGCTCTCTCACCTTGTCATCATATGGCAAATGCTCCAGTACCTTAATGATCTTCACGGCCCTTCATTGGACTCTCACCAGCTTGTCCATACCTCACTTGTAGTGGGAAGGCTGAGAACTGGACACAGTACTGCATGTGTGGCCTCACCAGTGCTGAACAGAGGGGAAGGATCATCTCCCTTGACCTGCTGGCAACACTCTTGCTAATGCAGGCCAGGAGGCTGTTGGCTGCCTTTGCTGTGAGAGCACATGGCTAGCTTATGATCAGCTTGTTGCTCTCTAGGACACCCAGGTCCTTCTCTGCAAAGAAAGGAAGGCAAATCTGCTTTCCAACTGGTTGGTCCCCAGCATGTACTGGTGCCTGGGGTTATTCCTCCCAAGTGCAAGATTTTGCATTTCCCTTTGTTAAACTACATGACATTCCCCTCTGTCCAATTCTCCAGACTGTCCAGCTACCTTTGAATGGCAGCACAACCCTCTGGTGTATCAGTCACTCTTCCCAGTTTTTGCCAGCTATGAACTTGCTGAGCATGCACATTGTCCCAACACCCAGGTCATTAATGACGAGGTTAATATTGGCACAAGTATTGACCCCTGGGGTACACAACTAATGACTTGCTGACAACTGGACTTTCTGCCGCTGGGCAGCAACTCTCTGGGCCTGGCTGTCCAGCCAGTTTTCAATCCACCTCTCCGACCACTTGTCTAACCTTTACTTTGCCAGCTTATCTATGAGTGTGTTACAGAAGACAGCGTCAAAAACCTTCCTAAAGTTGAGGTAAGTAACATCCTTTTTTCCCTCAACCACCAAGCTCTCCACCTCATTGTAGAATTCTGTAAATTTGGTTATACATGATTTCCTCCTTATAAATACATGCTGACTACTCCCAATCACCTTCTTGTCATTCGTGTATTTGGAAATGGTTTCCAGGATTAGTTGCTCCATGACCTTCCTAGAGATTGATGTGAGGTTCATCTGTTGTTCCTCAGACCTTCCTTCTTGCACTTCTTGAAGACAGGAGTGACATTTGCTCTCTTTTAGCCTTCAGAAACCTCTTCCAATTGACGACCTTTTAAATGTAGTTGAGTGTGGCCTCACAGTGATGTCAGCCACTTCCCTCAGCACTCATGGATGCATCCCATCAGGCCTATGGACCTGTGTATGTTTGTTTAAGTGTTCTCTAACCTGATCCTCCTCCACTGAGGATAAGTCTTCGTTCCTCCAAACTTTCCCTCTGGTCTCACAGCCTATGGATACCTGAAGGCCTATCTTACTGGTAAAGATTGAGGAAAAGAAGGCATTGAGAACCGTGGCCTTTTCCATGTCCTTTGCACCAGGTCCCCAGCCCCATTCAGCAATGGGCCCATGTTTTCCCTAGTCTTCCTTCCTGTTTATGTACTTGTAGTATCCTTCCTTGTTCCCTTTGACATCCCTTGCCAGATTCAACTGCAGGTGGACTTTGGCTTTCCTAACCTCATCCCTGCAGGCTTGAACAGCATCTCTATACTTCTTCTGGATCATCTGTCCCTCCTTCCAGCTCTTGTACACTTTCTTCTTATATCTGAGTTCAGTCAGGAGCTCCTTGCTCCTCCATGCAGGCCTCCTGCCATCTCCGCTTGATTTCCTGCTTGGTGAGATGGACATTTTTTGAGCTTGGAGGAGGTTATCAACCACCTCTCCTGGACTCTTCTCTAGGGCTGTATCCCATGGGATTCTTCCAAGCAGATCTCTGAAGAAGTTAAATTCTACTTTCCTCAGATCCAGGATGTGGTCCTGCTTTTTGCCTTGTTCCCTCTTTGGGATCAACTCCATCATCTCATGGTCACTACAGCCAAGGCTGCTCACAACTTTTACATCCAAGGAGAGTTTTTTCTTGTTTATAAGTATGAGGTCCTCTTTTCATTGTTGGCTCCTTGATTACCTGTGCCAGGAAGTTGTTCTCAACGCACTTCTGAAATGTCAGAAATGTAGATTGTTTGTGTCCTGCTGTGTTGTCTTTCCAGCAAATATCAGAGTGGTTAAAGACCTGAATACAAACCTAGGCCTGTGAATGTGAAGCTTCTTCCAGTTGTTTGAGGAAGGCCTTATCTTCTTCCTGATCAGGACCTCTGTAGCAGATAGCCACCACAACAGCACCTGTATTGGTCTGCCTGCTAATCTTGAACTGTATGTGCTCAACTGGCTCCTGAACAGTCCCAAGGAATAGGTTGCACTCCATGCACCTTCATGCCTTCCACTACTCTCTCACATGAAGTGTAAATACAGCATCCTTTTCCTCGCAGCGTGTGCTTTCTAAAGAGCCTGTAACCATCCATTGCAGCACTCCAGTCATGTGGGCTGTCCCACCACATCTCTGTGATCCCAAGGAGGTCACAGCCTTGTAACTGCACACAGGCTTCTAACTCCCGCTGTTTCCCATGCTACGTGCATTAGTGTAAAGGGACTTCAGAGAGGCAGCCAAGTGTGCTGATTCACTAGAACAGGCTTGAAAGCTTTCCCCATTACATTTGTATTAATTTCTTTCAGGAAGGGATACTTTGCTTTCTTTAAAGGAACATAGGATTCTCAGCACAACTCTGTCTGTTGGACTTCAGCTTTAAGTAATAACTTATGTCTTCTTTTTTTGTATACCATATGAATTATACTAATGTAGACTTCTTTACTCAGACAATAACATATTCATATTTTTTAAACTGGGAAAGGTTTCAGAAGCAAGAGTTGAGCAATGCTATTAGACAGCCTATATCTCAAGTATGTATGTGATTTTAACCCCTTGTGTTGGTTGAGATGAGACATTTTACCATGGTTGTTCTAAACATTAGTACACCAAAATTTTGCAGCTCTCACATATTGTGCTTGGTTGCAATTTACTAACTTTCAGCATTGTAAAATTTTGAACTAATATAAATTATGGAAAGTGAATGATTCTGACCTACTTGAGTAGTGCTGGAAGACTGTTTAAGATTACTTAGCAAGTTTTTCATTTAAATACAAAAGAAAAAATATAGATAACCTTTACAATTTTGTGAGCCTCTATTTTTTTCCCCTTTTCCTTTTCTCTGTTTTCCCCTGATTTCAGCTGCAGATCAGTGATGAAATTCAAATTATTGAAATGAGTGAAAAATTTCACTTCTTTTCATGTCTGTCCAGAAACAAGAATTTATAGACTTGAAAAATAAGAAATTTGAAACTGGATTACAGCTACTCTTTTTCTACTTGAAATTTCCTGAGATTTCAGAGGCTAAACTTGTGAACAGAAGCATTATTACTCAGATAATCAAAATGCTGATATCCTGTCTATAGTCAGTAGGGAATTTTTGAGAAATATTGTGTGATTTCAGAATATGACTACACATGTACCGATGAGCTTTGATTAGTGTATTCTTTGCCTGCATTCATCTATTGAAGAAAATTAAATGTCAGTATCCAATAGTGCTTCAGTAGTTATATATAGAATTTTAAAAAATTACTTAGAACACTTTCTATGTAAGTTATTACTCCCAGTCCCTTAACAAACAACATCAAGTAGCAGATATTTAAACCGATGAGTTTGTGTCATGGTTTAGCCCCAGCCAGCAACTAAGCACCACACAGCCGCTCATTCACTCCCCCTGCCCCAGTGGGATGGGGGAGAGAATCGGAGGAGTAAGAGTGAGAAAAACTCCTGGGTGGAGATAAGAACAGTTTAATAATTGAAATAAAGTAAAATAGTAATGATAATAATAACAATATAATAATGATAATAACAATAATAATATACAAATCAAGTGATGCACAATGCAATTGCTCACCACCCACCAACCCATACCCAGACGGTTCCCGAGATGCGATTGCTGCTCCCCGGCCAACTCCCCCCAGTTTATATATTGAACATGACGTCATATGGTATGGAATAGCCCTTTGGTCAGTTTGGATCAACTATCCTGGCTGTGCCCCCTCACAGTTTCTTGTGCACCTGGCAGAGCATGGGAAGCTGAAAAGTCCTTGACTAACATAAGCACTACTTAGCAACAACTAAAAACATTAGCGTGTTATCAACATTCTTGCCATCTTAAATCCAAAACACAGCACTATGGCAGCTACTGGGAAGAAAATTGACACTATCCCAGCCGAAACCAGGACAGTTTGTTCCTGGATTTGCTCTTGTAAGAATGCTGAATTGTTTTATATTTTGAATTCTGGAAAACCTTCTGTACTGGGAGCCTTGCAGAAGGCATTGCACTTGAGAAGTTGCGTCTGCTCTATTTGGCCTTGTACTTAGGGCTTGAGAAATGTGTGTTATTAATATAACTCTTGGCTTACAAGATCTTTGGGAAGGTAAACTGTGTGTGGATCAAGGGGTGGAATGTAGTGATCCAAACCAGACGACCATTGCACGTTGAGGATTCAGTGATCCATGTCACAGTTAACCTCTCTACATGGAGGGAATGTATGCAGCATGGCATAGGAAAATCCATCTGATGGCTGTAGGAATGCACAGTTACCAGTATCTGAAGGGACAAAAGATTTACTCACTCGAAGAGGAATATAGATTCCTCTTTCTATTTTATCCTGTTAAACAGCTATTTTATTAAGTAATTTGTGGTTGGGCCTTTCTTACTGAGAATTCTCTCTCTCTCTCTCTCTCTGCCCTCTCCCTCCTCCCCCACCAGTGCAAAACACCTTTTTGACCTTTTTTCTAAAGATGAAAAAATGTGTTTATTAAATGCCAAACTGACACTTAAAATGGTGTGATTTAAAATTAATTTTTATCTGATTTGATGTAAATGTTTCAAATAATCCTACAAAATACTGGTGTTGAACTTGCAAAAGAAGCAAATTATTAGGTCAGGAGAGTTTATAGTGTGACATTTGATACACTGAAGGAAAGATTGTATTTTCAGAGAATTCATTAAACTTTTGAATATGCTGGAGTTTGTTGGTGGGCTGAATGAACCAAATTCTGAACAGTGAAAATAATGGTAATATAGAGTTTTCTGCAGTTTCTGAGCAACAGTTAGGTACTTTGAGTGTATAGAACAAGATTTTAATTTCTTCAGTAACAGTCGAGTTAATTATTCCCATTGTATTGATGGAGTGAGATATGGTGATGTATATAATCCTAAACAGAATTCTAATACAAAACCTGTTCATCACTTAAATACACAGTTGAACTGGAACAGCTTTTCTGTGCAACTTTTTATACACAGTTTTAACTCCTCCTTATTCCCCATCCTCATTCTTGATGTAAAGGTAGTGTTAAAAATGCTTTGTGAAATCCCCAGCATTGCCTTGCGTTTAGAGTAACTAATGAGGCCACAGGAAATCTGGGTTGAAGTATTGGTAGTTTAAGACAGTTTGGAGACGTCCTGACTTCCATGTCTTATATTTAATCTCTGTAGTTCAGTGAACACTTAATCATTGTTTCTTTCTCTTGCATGTGAGAAAATACTTTGGTTTTATATGTAAATGGAGTTAAAGTAACATGAAACTCTGGACCTGCTTTCTTTTTGTTGTTTTAGCAGCTTTACCAGGGCAATAAAACTTCTCCCTCTATTCCAAGTTTGCTGTTTGTGAATATATCCATGGTTTTCCAGTGTATGCATGTTTCATGTAGTATAATTTCAGTAACAGAAAACTGATTTATTTCCTGCAGGTGAGTTGGAAGGCTTCTTTGATTTCTAGAGTTGATGTGGTTTTGGAGTTCTGCTCTAAAAATAGAGATCATCAAGGGTAGGCTTTTTATTCTGATTCATCCTTTACATATATTTTGTGTGTATTTTCTCCTGCTGCTTTTACACATTTTGCAAGAGAAAACAACAAGTAAGTATATAACCAGGAATATGCAAAAGTATAACTAAAGCAAATTCAATATAATTGATTATAAATGTATCTTCTTTTTTTTTGGTCCTCCATAAAAAATTAGTATCTGCAAATTCATGGTATGCAGCATTGCATTTTTTTCTCTAGTAATTTTAGTAGCATATAACAAAGAGATTAAAAAGGGGCATTTTCTTAACACCACCATCTTTTACTAGATTGCTTGCATTTTCCACTTTGTATGTCATAGTACAGTTTAAGAAACAGCTAACCACTAGTCATGAATGATAGACTTGTGAAGTTAATATTGTTACAGCAATTAAGTACTTTTATCTGGACAAGAAAATGGTAAGAAAATCATTAGACAGATTTGCTAGGCATGAAGAGCGTAAAAACTGTTTGTATATGATTCCAAGAGGGCAAACATTAATTGGAAGCAAAGTATAGCCTCGGGGTATTGTAAGAAGGCTCTGATTTGAAGCAGATGATGTACTTTCTTTCTTTTACTGCTGGTTTTCCTTTAAAAAAGAATTTAAATATAAAGCTTTTAAAGACTAATGACTCCTTTTCATAATGCTGCATCTGGTGATTCAGCAGCAGGGTTGCTACATTTTGGAAACACAATGTTAGTGTCTAAAGTGGACTAATAATTTCCATGTTTTGGGGTTTTAGATAAAAATGTACTCTCTGTTGTTTGGTACTATTCATCAACAGTGGAAGTTTACATTGTAAACATATATGTACATATATTTACAGCTGAGCATTTATAGAAGCTGACTGTGATCAAAGTTTCGTGCTTCATGTAAAAGTGACATATTTCTAAAGCACAGAAGGAATTTTAATTATTCTTTTATTTAGATTTCACTCTTTCTTTTTATACAGTGTATGTATATATACATAAACTGCATCACAATAAGTAAATCTGAATTTGAAAAGCCTGTCCAGAACAGAGCTGACATATGTGAAAACAGCACTGACTAGAATCATTCTTCTGCTTATTTTAAAGAAGAGCTTTCTACAATATGAGACTGCTGTAAAGAGTAGTCTTTAAACATGACAGCTCTGGAAGGAGAGTTTCTAAACACTCTAGAGAAATAACTTTTACAGCTCGGAACTGATCTGACATATTTATACAGGGCAAAGATGGGTTGCCCATGAGATCAGAAAACAAGCATACAGATAAAGATATCTGAATGTGAGCAGGGAAGATATTTTTCACACTATGAGAACATTCTTGTGGTTTTCTAATACCTAAAAGTTACCCCTGATATAGCTGTAGTTCTTTATAGAGATTAAGACTTTGATCTGTTTGGATTTGATAACTGAGCACACCCTGGCATGTGTTTAATATTTGCATTTCACGACCATTTTAAATGTGCAGCGAAGCAGATTCTGGATCTGTTTCCCCTCTGGGGCAGATGGCAGCACAGGGAGAAACACTGCAGTTTGTCTCTCTGTGTGGGAGCAGCCCCTGTGGGAGTTTGAGCTTGTGGTCCCCCAGCTTCATCTGAGGTCTGTGGGACTTGCAGCAAACTCCACTGCAGTGCAACTAAAGGTAGCATTTTCATAAATGGCTCCACTAATCAGGCATGTTGGCAAGCCACACATCATTATTCAGCAACATGTATTTCACAAAGAATGAACCTAGTTGACTAGAGAAAGAACAGTGCTGGTGTAAGAGCTGTTGATTTCCACCCTTAAAGAGGAGGTCACTATAAATAAAAGCAAGCTTAGTTGTTACCTAGTCTGTCCCTAAGATCTCTAATGCCCTAGGCAAACAAGAAAATGTCTCTGCAGCCTGGCATTTAGATAGGCATGCAAGCAGTCAGCAAACATTTTGCAGCCCTGCTGTTTTGTTGCCCTAGGCAACCAGCTGTTCCTGGACAGTATCAGCAGTCCTGCCCACCACACAAATAAATAACCTGCAAGATGCTATAGTCTCTCCTTTTACCTTAATGCTTATATTATTTGGAATAGGATTAAGTAGTACACATCTACACAAATAATTATTAGGTTTATTAATTGTTGGATTGTGCTCATTTGGGATAAATACTTCATATAATAAGGTAGGGATTATTCTTGTGGTATCAGTGCAATTTGGTGGAGGTAAAAATAACTTGTTGGATACAAGATAGAAAAAGTTTCATTTTGAAATGACACTGCAGTCGCCCTATACTTTGACATTTTTCTTCCCCCTCTGAATCATGTCTGAATGCTGAATATTGAGTTAGTACAAAGATGTGTGTTAGAATTAATATAGAAAAAATAATGACAAGTATTGTCAGCTGCATTTGTCACCCTAACATGGGTCTGCAGAACACACAGGAAGTGACATCACTGACAAATGGCATGCTTTAAATTCATGACTTCTGGTTTTAGCATGTGCCAAATATGATTAACCAGTAGGGTACCGGTTCAAGTGTGTTCATTTTCTCTGAATGATCAAATGATGACTGTCCCCAGACAGACTATGATCAGAGGGGACTGTAATCGAGAGCTTTGCCTATGCAGAGATTTTATTGTGAAGAAGGGACAATTCTGAGCTGAACAATTTTCATTTGAAAACTTTATCCTAGAATTATGCTAATGAAATAATTTTCAGTTTAAAAAAGTAACTTTGGGTCTTTTGGTCAGCCAGTGCGATTTCTGGAGCAGTAATCAACACTCTTCATGAAAACTGTTTTATTTTGTTAAAAATCCTACTTTCTGTCTGAAAGAAAGACACATAAATATCTATAACATACTCAACTCTAAAGAAAGGCAGATGATGAGGAAGGAAATATCAGCATAATGATTTTGTTCTAATGCATGCAAAAAAAACCTTTTAAAGTTTATTATTATTCTTCCCTGTCTACTCTTTGCTGCTCTTGTTCACAGTGCAAGGTCTAAGATTCAATTGTAAGTCCTGTGGGTCATCCACTGAGTCGTTATTCATATGTAAAGTGTCTAGCCTTATTCAGGTCCTATATGTACAGTAATTGCAGCAAAATTCAACTTTGACTTGTTGGAATATAATTTTCTTTGATTATAATAAGACTTGTGGCTATATCTGCAGTTCTGAGTTCAGTCTGATGTCCATAGAAAAAGCTTATAATCACCCTCTCTGCGTCTACAGAATGATCAGTCTTTAAATGTAATTTTATTTCAGCATCTGACAAAGGCAAACAGCAGAGATTTGTAAGTAGTTGCATTCTTTTTCCCAGAAACAGATTTTGATTTCTTACAACACTCAGCATACTGGTTTTGGCTGGGATAGAGTCAATTTTCTTCATAGTAGGTCATATGGTGCTATGTTTTAGATTTGTGACCAGCACAGTGCGGTAATATAGGGTTGTTTTAGTTATTGCTGAACAGTACTTGCACAGTGTCAAGGCTTTTTTTTTGTTTCTCATGCTCCCCTGCCAGCGAACAGGCTGCAGGTAGGCAACAGGCTGGGGGGGGACACAGACAGCAGACCTCAACTTACCAAAGGGATATCCCATACCACGTGACATCATACTCAGCAATAGAGGCTGGAGGAGAAGAAGGAGGAAGGGGATGCATTTGGAGTTATGGCATTTGTCTTCGCAAGCAGTAATTATGTGTGACACAGCCCTGCTTTCCTCAAAATGGTAACCATCTGCTGGACGATGGGAAGTAGTGAGTGAATTCCTTATTTGCTTTGCTTGCATGCAGGGCTTTTGCTTTACCTGTTAAACTGACTTTATCTCAACCCACAAGTTTTCTCATTTTTACCCTTCCAATTCTCTCCCCCATCCCAATGGTGGGGAGTGAGTGAGTGGCTGTGTGGGGCTCAGCTGCCATCTGTGGTTAAACCATGACACAGGTAACTGAATATGGTATACAATGTTCTTGACTTGCTTTTTCCATGTTTAGTCATTGCATTATAATTTTATTGAACTTTTTAATATGTCAGGGGACCCAGGTATGATAGCATCCATAAACACATTCACATATTTTCTCACAGGAAGCACCAATATATTTGATAGAAGGACTTGCAGTCCAATCAGCAAGAAAAAGTGGTGTCAGTCCTGTAACATAAATAATAATAAAACCCCCTATGTAAGAAGCTTGAAAGCTATGTCCAGAAATAGTTATATGTTTTGACAAAAGGCACAAAATATACTGCCTGTTAAAGGAAAATAATAACATCTGGCTTCTGTGTTGTTTTTCAAGTGTATACACTATTTTTCAACCTTCTACATTCCTGCTCACAGCTCCCTGAAACATCACAGTATTTCCTGGGTATAGTTTGCTAGTGTTTTGTTTTGCTTATTGGAAAAGCTGACTATGTGCATCAAAGCAATGTGCATCTGTTAACTCAGCAGAGGAAGAATTTAACCAAGGTACAAGGTCAATACAGGCCCTAGGACAAAGTACTAATGCTGATATTAATGCCTTTATAAATGGCTGGCTTAATCATTCGGTGATATATAGTTTCCTTTATTGGAAAATACAGAAGTTGCTTAATAGTGCATTGCATCAAAACACAATGGTTCAGAGCACAGAGTTGGACTAATGTCAGAATATAAATGTAACAGATGTGTTTTATTGGAGTCTACCCTGGAAGGATTATTGGTGTACAAAGATGAAGGCAGAAATTTGGCCAGAGAATAAAGAATGTTACTCCTCTTGGGATATTGTAAGTATGCAGAAGAAAAGCTGGTGTTAACTAGAATAGGAACAAAGAGTACTGTATTATTTCCTTTCAAAGCTCAATTTATGTAGAGACATAATAAGACATCTCATCTCATATCTGACAGAATTAATTATTTTGAAAAATGCTTACCACATAAAAATGGTGCTGGTTACGGCATAGCATATAAAAGTGCATGGGGTAACCATGACAATTAGAAACATGAAACTAATTAGATGTGCAGAATGTTTTGCTTCAAAACTAGAATAAAATAGAGCTCAGGTAATCAAGGCTTTCTATAGTAAGTGTTTGGTTGGATGTTTAATTATTAAAATGGAGACATTTGAACAGACAGCAAAAATATAAAAAAGGCTAGTGAACAAGCTCATTGCAATTGCAGGAGCAGTGGCAGCAGCACCGTGTTTTTTAAAAATAGAAAAAAACCATCTAAATCAAGTTATGCATTTGTTATATTGTGTTTCCTTTTTTCTTCTTCCTTCCTCATCATGAGAATTACTACAGAAAGTGATAGCCTATGGCAATGGGTAAGAGAGATGAGACTGTCAAGTATGGAAAACTTCAAAGGAAAATATGAAGTTTATGTTGGGGGACTTCTGTGATAGCTTGTGGTCAGATACAGCACTTAAGGCATTAACAAGAGAGCTGACAGGGAACTCCAAACAAATTCTATACTCAGTGTTAAAGGAACACTCTGCACCCATAATTATCACTTCAGAAATTTAATGAAATTTAATAATAATACTTTGATTACATTTGATACTGATAGTCAAGAATTTGGTCAATATTCTGTAGCTTAGCTGAGACAACATCTAAGGAGCTTAATTGTAATTACACCTGTAAACTCACTGAGGATAGAAGAATGAATGTTTTAATATATTTAACTAATGTAATTTAAAGTAGGAGAGTATGAACATATGGAGAAGAGACAAATGAAACAGTGAAAAGTGAGACTTCTCATTGTGCTTTCTTACTGCAAGAATAAAGATACATTCAGGGATTTTTCAACGGAAATACACTTACAACTGGTAAAAAGATTTTTTAAAAAGCTGCACAGTTCAGTTGCAAAACTTACTGCTCCTAAATATTTTTAAGGTCAAGACCCTGGCATAGTTTAAAAGTGATATAAGTGAAATAAGGGCATAAATGTTCTATTAGAAAGGCTAAATACAGAAAATGAAAAGAAAGATGCCTGATTTCATGGTAGAAGCAAGTAATTTTCTTTCTCTGTCTTAGGAAGAAACTTTACCAATTGGCCATGTGGGATTTGTATACCTTTCTCTGAAGAAAATATTCTCTGGAGATACTGAATTGAAAAAGATCTTGCCAACATGGTATTTAATTTTCCCTTATGCACTTAATAGTTAAAAATAACTTTGGTAAAATGCTTTGCTCTCACTATTTAAATTTTTAACTCAGATCCCCAAGCTTGACATATAAAGTGTTTCAGATTTGGAAGACAAAACACTTTTTTCTGTTATGGATTTTATGTTTGTATTAGCAGTGGAAGTAATCAATTCAGTTTGTACCCAGAAAGTGGACTGGAACATGAGCTTTGTTTTGAAATCTTAATTTATCAAATGTGAACTTGACGGATCACAAATGAGATTGTTACCTTACTTCTGTACGCTGAAAAGTAAACTATGTGAAAAAAGTCAAGGGCAGGACTATATATGTTATTATCACTGATGTAAATAAGTATACAACATTACTCTTAGTTTAAACATGTAGGGATCATGGTTATAAGGTGAGGCAAAGCTGAGCCCTGATATAATCAAATTTAGCCTGTTCCTTTCAAAAAAATTTTTTGCATGTGCAGCTCGGATATGCAAATTTAGACTTTGCCAGTATCAATCATATTTAAATGCCCATAGGGTTACTTTTCTGCTTTCTATCTGTGCAAAATGCTTTAAGAACTTATTTCTCTGTGTTCTGCATTTACAAATAGAAATTAAACTAAGACACTGTTACAAAAAATAATTTAAATTACATACTGTCAAGCTGAAACCTTTTATTCTGAGTTTCAGTCCAGTGTGATTTTTACAGCAGACTCATAAAGTATTGAAAATAGGATATTTAATGGAAAGGCTCACAGTCCCTTCACTGCAATAATGTGAACAACAAAGCCATAACCTAATATTTATAAGACTTTCATGCATTTTGCAGTGGTTTGTTTAGTATTCTAACATCTTTAAAACATATTTCTTCTCAAACTGGTTTTAAACACTGTAATATCATATTTTTACCAAGTGAATGCAAAAAACCTACTTATATTACATATTTCTTTTGCTGATATCCTCCAAGCAAGAGCAGTATTGGATTGAATTTGTATTCAACCTCTGAAGACCTCATTCACTCTAGCCTAATGCCAAATCACAATTGCAGGAGTTAGTCATGAAGAAAATAGAGAAAAAGGAAAGGGAAAGTTAACCTGCAAAAGATCATCTCAGCTACAGAGCCTAAGTGGAGCATTATTGTACAGTGCAATTCACTAAGATCATAGATGAGATGGATGGTGCATTCTTAATGCAAAGTTTAAGCAGCGTTTAGAAATTAAGCTATTATATGTTTTATACCTTAGTGAGAAAAACCTTTCTTATATCTGAAACAATTTTAGAAATGCAAATATAGCAATTGTGCACTACACTGACCAGGGTCACAGGATCATTTATTCCTCCTGTAAGTGTAGACTGGTAAATGCAGTGTAAGGCCTCCTGCCCATATTCTGGTGCCCTTTATTGTGTGTCGCATTTATCATAAGGAATTATCTCTGAAATTGTGGTAAACAAATTTATGCTAATATAGGTATAATTTTTTTTCATGTCATTACATGACATTACATATTATTCATGTCATTACATTTTTTTCATGCCATTACATTATGCACAACATAGATGATTATTATCATACCTTAAAACTGGAAAAAAAATCTTAAAAGGATGTGGTCATTTCTGCAATCCCATCTGTTCTTACAGGAAAAATTGTCCTGAAGCTTTCTATAGTTGATGGGTTCTGTCCATCTGAATATGGCTGTAAAACTGGCATTCATCATGGAAATCATCTAGCTGCAAATGAGGTCTCTGAAGCCACGTTTCTCATATAACCACACTTCTTCCTCTGCCTTTTCCTGTCATAGTTTGTTACTCTTACAGTTTTCATTCAGTCTTAAATTATTATGTAAAATCTGGGGCAGGACTCTGTTTTTCTGAAATGGACAAAGAAATGGCTGAGAATCTTACTAGAGATGGGTCTTCTGTCTGACAAAAGCTTACAGAGCTGTTGTCAGTCACATAAGATTCTTGTTTTGTTATACAAAACACAGGACACTTCTACATCTTTCTCCATAGTTCCTGCAATTCTGTACAGCGCATAAAACCCCCCTGTGACATAAAAAAAGATCTGTGACATTTTGATGCTTGTAACTGGTTGTTTCTAAGCAATGGAGTGTGCAAGTTCTGTGGTTGTGGGAAGCAGCCCTTGTTCCCATTCCCCTCACCAAGTTTTGAGCGCTGATTTAAATGTAATATGGCCCTCTTTTTTATTCCTTCACTCCAGGGAGAAGAAGGTGCCTCGTTCACACCCAGGTTCTCATCCTTATATGCAATCAAGGTCAAACAAGAGCTCTCCCAAGAGGGGGTCAGGAATAGAAGAGAATGCCCTGTCCCTTGATTTAGGTGAGCCAAGGTTTCTGTTCTAGTAAAGCTCTTCAGCACATGCTGAACACATGACTCCTCAAGAAAGCATGAATATTAAACATTGATCTCTTCCTGAATATAAATATTTTCTTCAGCTTGAGTAAATCATAATATTTCAATAATTATCCTGTCTCGGTAACTTGGCTTACATGGTATGTACAAATGTCATTAACATCTGCTAAACTGTCATTAAAGAAGGCCTGAAAAATGTTTTTGGTGTTTTACAAAATTTTTGATTTAGAAAAAAGAAAAATCTTAAACAACAAAAGATTCTTTAGCTGGTAAAGAAAAATCTGACATAGATGTGGCGGAGAAAAAGAGCAAACATACAAAACTAATGTGGTAAATACATATTTTACAATACTGCAGCCTTAAAACTGATTTTTATTATAGCAGTAAAAGTTACAGAGAGACACCATTTAAATAAATCTTTATCTTCTAGTGGGTAGAAAGAATAAGTAGGAAGACCGATGATATCCCTGTTAAGAAAGGAAGAATATCTGTTTTCTAAATGATGGATGAATAAGCTGACTGGTGACAATTAATTATTTTAGAAAATGGCAGAAGGACTAGTAGTGGTACAAAGTAGTATTAATAATTAAAATATAGTCCCAAAGTAAGGGTCCTCTTTGGACAGACATGCAAACAAATGTGCAATTTTAATGAAATTTTAAAAAAGGTGGAAGAAGACAAGGCAAAAAAAACCCACAGTAAAAACCATGCAGTTTACCTACGACATGCCAAAGGTGTGCATCCCATTAGCTATGCACTTGCTATGTCACCTAGCTCCCCTCCTGTTGCTTTCTATTCAGCCTGAAATAGTGTTGTGAACCCCATTCTCCCTCTGTGTTTCAGGGAGACTGTTAGCATCCCAGACGTGGAAGGTGTCATGCTGACAGTGGTGGTCCTCATTCTTTTGCAAAACAATATGAATTCCACTGATATTTTAATCTATATAACTTAAATTGAAGTAAGTTTGGGCTTATGGAAAATCACTCCATTGTCATGTAATCAGTTTTATTCCCATGAAGACAACTCCCAAACTGAACAAATGACGTAGATTTGCTTGCTATGCTCTGGACATTTCAAATACTACGAAGGGCAAAAATATGCAAGATGGACAAAGAATGGAAACAACACTGTGCCAGTATGTACAGAGCTAGAGAGAAGGTCCCCAGATAGACACAACTACTTAGAGGACTAGAAGACCAGGGTGCTGCTAGTGACCAGACAGCCAATTGAACCTATTGTGCCAGATGTTTGTTGGCATGGCTCTGTTCATTTTCACTGAGTTGAGCCACCTTGTACCAGATGAGAGCTAAGTCCCATGTAAAGATGTCTGGTAATTCAGGATAAATGAGAAAGCAAAAATAGTGGCTGCATTTTCTGTTTTTCAATCACTTGGTGGCACCATTCCTGGAAACATTGAAGGTCAAGCTGGCTGGGGCTCTGAGCAACCTGATCTGTTAAAGATGTCCCTGCTCACTGCAGGCGGAGTTGGGCTAGATGATCTCTAAATGTCCCTTCCAAACCAAAGCATTCTATGATTCTGTGATTTGAGAACTTTTACTCTGCATGGGGCATCTGATTGTGTTTTTCACCAATGATAAGCAACACAATATATCAGTCAGATATCCACTTTACATTATTAAAGATAAAGTAATTAGAGTTAGAGCCCTGTGAGTTCTCTAATTAACAAAGAATTTCAGTAACAATGAGGGCAATCCAATTGTGTCATACTGTTTGCTCTTGCACTTTCATTCATTGTCATCAGGGTATGATCTCAGTGACCCTTGGAGTTTTGCAAAGTACACCAGTAATTATTTCAGCACTTTCATTTTAAGAAGGACCTGTCTTTCACCTTGGCAACCTTCAGCTGTAAATGAGTTCTCCTTCTTTTTAACTAAATCAAGTTTTAATACCTATCACTTGAGCTGGGAAAGAGGGGCAATGATAGAATGAGTCATACACAGATGAATATACTGGCTCCTAAGTTAAAATATGCTCAGACCTCTCCAAGAACTTGTGAAAAACTTTATAAAGTGTGATGAGATCTTCAAAAGAGATCAAGCCTTTTTACAGTCTCATCTTGTGATGATTTATTAAACACAGATTAGGAGTCCATTCACCTGCTGTTTTGAATCTTACTGTATTTTCACTCGTTGAGAGATTAAAAGGAAGGATAGGGTCCTCATTCACTGAAGAATTTCCTGACTGACTGTTTTCAAAGAAAATTGGAATTGACAGTGTACTGATATCTATGACAAATATTTATTTTACAGTTTACTTATAGGAAAATTATTTCTAGGTGACTCCAACTGAGGATGGAGTAGAATTAGAAAGAGACATGAAATGGAATAGGAAAAACCTCCCAGGTGCCTGAATGACCTACCAGGCCTTTTGAAGTGACAAAGAAAAGACATTTAAAAGGATTAAAAAAATTGTGTCTGATACATTATTATCTCCCAGAAGAGGGCCTCATTACCCAAACCAAAACTGGGACAGGACCCTGCAAATGGGACTTCTAACATCAGTACTAGACAGAATATGCTAACAGTTGTAAAACAGCTTCCTTATTTAAAGAAAAAGAATAATTTCATCCTGTAGTAGTGTCTTACTCATTGTCTGCCCTATCCATTAATTCCATTGGCACATGAATTTCATTATACAGTTGATGTTCAAACAGCTATACATTGTCCTGCAAAACAGAGCTGTTTACCAAGGTGTTAAGCATTTATTGGAGGTGAAATTTTCTCTTTGCAGATAGTCAGTATAAGATGTATGCATTGCTTAAAACAGCTAATTACTGCTAAGGGTGAATTTTATTTTTATTGATCCAGAATTTCAAAGAAAATTTTAAGGCTGCTTATGGTAATGACTCAGGATGTAAGGTGCAATAGAAGAAATAATTTTTTTTTCTAGTTAATTTGAACTCATGTTTTGACTTACTGATTTGATATGATATCAGCTTTTGTTTTAAGTTCATCTTTTACATATTAGAAGGATGAAAAATGCTATGGATAAGGTTATTCTTTTCCTTTTTCCTGACCTGTTTTTTAAAATTTTCTTCTTGCGATGGCTTTAGAAAAAGCTCAGTGACAGGTAGGCCAGGTTCCCTTTGGGCAGATGGACCTACAACACTGAGCACTGCAATGCTCTTTGGCCAGCATAGGGCAGCTTTTTTTTAAGGCAAACAATGCTTTCTCCAGAACAGAAATTCTACCATCCAGCCCTATCAAGTAAGTAAATTTGAAGCTATTCTTGTTTGGATTGAGAAGTTTGCCATGTGTTTACATTATAAATAAACATGACAGTGTAAGTACTTAGAAAAAATTTTACTTACTGGAATCCTCAAAGTTGCTGTTTGTAACAGAAATTAATAGCTGGTGAGAAAGCTTACAAAAGGCATTAATGGACAGGACTGGCCCAAGTTTTGTTAACAAGGAACACCTTATTAACAAACAAAACTAGCACCCAGAGGCTTTGTTATTTGTAAAGGGCACCTCCTTTTTCCTCTGCTTTTTTAATTTCATGAAAGGTAAACATTAATGTAGGAAAGGATGCATATTAAGACTCCACTTTTGCAAAAGGAGTCCTATGGTACTTTTTGGGAACCTAAAGTTTCCTGAATGTCTTTGACAAATATTTATACTGGTCTTAAGCATGAATTGTGTTTATGAAAGGAGGCTGTTGCATTTGCAGAAGTAACTACTTTGTGGTTCTCTTCCTCTCATGCTTCTCCCTCAGCAGTAACACAAAACTCAACTTCCAGCATCCTTTGAATGGATTGATATCATGACCATAATGGTGACAGATGAATTCATTTACAACATCTGCTGGTAGGTACTTCAGCATATGTAGGTAGTTAATCTATTCTGCCAATGCACAGAACAGGAACGCAGAGAGGATGAACCATTACTGCCACTGGGTGTGAGTGCTACAATGTGCCCATCAGCCTGAATCTCAGTAAATGGGCAAGCAGAGATTTAAACAGGAATGTAAGTATTTTTGCGGAGTATTTTTCATTCCTGCAAAATTACAGCAAGTGTAAGTGAAGTTCAGTTGAGCACAATGTGAGTAACAATTGAGTAGAAAAATATGAGTGTATGCAAACATTGACAAAAAAAGAATCAAATGTGTTTTGGCAATAACAATTACCTCATAAATAAATATGCTGAGTTGAGAAGTGTACTGCAAAGCCTAGAAACTCAGGCTGATCTTTCACAACAGCTAATTTTGTAACCAGCTGTGTGGTATCTCTGAGAATCTATTGTGATAAAGCTAAGCTTTCTGCTTACTTTTTTTCCCAGCTCTTTTGAAAGTGATAGAACTGGATCTTATTATGTGAGTTTGTACCTTGGTTATAGTACTCAGCTGTCCTGGTTTTGGCTGGGATAGAGTTAATTTTCTTCCTAGTAGCTGCCATAGTGCTGTGGTTTGGATTTAGGATGAGAAGAATGTTAACAACATGCTGATGTTTTTAGTTGTTGCTAAGTACTGCTTATGCTAGTCAAGGACTTTTCAGCTTGCCATGCTCTGCCAGGTGCACAAGAAACTGGGAGGGGGCACAGCCAGAATACTTGATCCAAACTGACTAAAGGGCTACTCCATACCATATGGCGTCATGCTCAATATATAAACTGGGGGGGGGCTGGCCAGGAGCAGCGATCGTTGCTTGGGAACTGTCTGAGTATAGGTCGGTGGGCAGTGAGCAACTGTATTGTGCATCACTTGTTTTGTATATTATTATTATTATCATTATTCTATTTTTATTATTATCATTGCTATTTTACACTATTTCAATTATTAAACTGTTCTTATTTCACCCCAGGAGTGTTTCTCACTCTTACTCCTCCGATTCTCTCCCCTATCCCACCGGGGCAGGGGGAGTGAGCGAGCGGCTGCGTGGTGCTTAGCTGCTGGCTGGGGCTAAACCATGACATCAACTTATGAGTAATCTTATATAAATACTTTAGAAAATTGCTTCACTTTTGAGAGTATTGTCTGTTGCCTCAATTCTGCAAGAGATAAGAATGAGATCTCAATACTTCCAGCAGAAAACTTATTTCTACAGTCAAATTTTCCATGAAGATTCTTTTTTCAGGCATGCACAAAAAATGAAAAAATGAAAATGGAAACAAATAGGGAAATCTCTTCAACTTTAAAAAAGACACCCTCCCCTCCCCCCCTCTTTTTTTTCCCCCTACAAAGTATTAAGCAATGAAGAGAAAGTCTGTTTCAAGGCACTTAGCAATGCTTCAAATTTCCTCATGGTGGAGGGCTTATAAAAAAAAATTGACAAATGTCCTTATATAGCATTTTGATGAGTAATCTACAGGCTGCAGATTTTAAATGAGGAAACTGAGGGACTGTTCTCCTCAGTGGCCTGGCTAATTTGCAGAAGATGTTGTCTGTATTGGAATATCTTTAGGACCACATAAATGCTGGTAAGTTTAGTTTGCATGTGCATCAGAAGTTCAATAAAACACTTGAAACTACAAGGTCTGGATTTTCCCTCTGTTGCACTCTCATCTTTGTTAAATATGTGCTGAGTAATTTTTTTTGAGAAATGGAGGAAGGATTTGAATGTGATAATGTATAAGATTTATTCACTGTTGGCAGCAAGTCATCTTCTACTGTAGACAGTTGACCAGACTGGATAGGAAAAACAAAAACTTTTCAGAGGAGATGGACGTGTCTTTTAATTTATTTATTTATTTATTTTATCCTGGAAAAGAAGGATACTTTCAGATCTTGCTGTAGTGTAAAGAAAGTCAGATGAACTCATCAAATACCTGCATACAGTATACAAATGACTACTATAGCTGAGTTGGTGTATACTCACTTACAAGCCTTAATGCATCTGGCAGAGATATGAATTAAATTGGTTTGCAGCAAAGAAATTCAGACATGGAATTTCTGTGAACTTCATTTTTTTAAACTTAATGTTCATTTTATGCCCCACAGCACATCTACTTATATCTCTGAGATTACTAGATCCTACATGCACGTATGTCCACAGGAATCAACTTTCACAGAGATGACTGGGGAGCCAGAACTAAGAGTGCAATGAGAGTTGTGGGTTTGAGCAAATAATTTCCTGTCCTTCAAGAAGAATTCTACAGTATTGAAACCTTTCCTTTACTAGTGTTAATGAAACCTGACACACACATCTTCTCAAAGGTGTGTGTATTCTCCTATTATGTAGTTCATTGAGTAATACTGCATTAATGAATAATTTTAAGAGTCAGGCTGATGATTTGTTTATATTCTGAAGTGCTATGTCTTTTATTATTATCAAATCAATCTCATTTCCTTATTTATACAGTGGCAAGTATGTGTTTACAAACAGCAGACACTTATTATTCATCCTACTTAGGGTAAGTGCAGAGGTCATTCTTCCTTTTTAATATTTCCAAAAGTATAATTAGCTACCTAAACCAAAATCTTATTGCAAAGAGAAAAATTCCACTTATTAATACTATTTTACATATCAAACCAGCTGATCTCATTAATTTTGAAAGTGTTTCCATTAATATCTTCAGGTACTCTCCTGGTCTTGCATTCAAATATTAAAAAGCTGGAAGTAAGAAGCTATGGTGCTGAAACCCATAGTGTGTGTTCTTGTTCCTGACTGCATGGGTTTCTGCTATTTTAATTCCTGTGCTTCACTGAGAAATTAATTTCTTGAAGATTTTGTAGCATCTGGCAGAAAGCCTTTAATCCAGCCTTGCTTTGTTCATGCTCCTGCACATGTCAGCAGCCCAGGGCTCAGCTGCAGCTCCAGTGGGACACTGGCTTCCTGCTTTTGGCCTGTTCTCACTGTAGGTAAGCATAAACTCTAGGCCCTTTCTGGATACTCTGATCCAATTTTGCCTCCTCCAGTGTTACTAGTTAATAGTTTTGTGTGAACATCATGCTTTGTTTTGTTCTAATTGGGATGGAGCCAGCTATGTGTGGGGAAGGCACCAAGCTCCTTGGGCAGCATCTCTGGTCAGACAGATTCTCTTTGCCTGCTGCAGAGTTGGTGAGCTGGGTATAATGTTTAGACCCAACATGTGTGTACAGCATAAAGTGTAAAATTTGCTCACAAGCTCTTTTAAAAAGGATTTTTGGAATTATTTTTATTGTTGTTGCTAATTGATCTGTTTTCATGCCTGGCTAGTTTTATTGATTAAAAAAAGAGCATTTTGAAAATAAGGGGTTTTTCTCCAAAGGCTTCAAAAATGATCAAAAAGTGGAACTGTGTGAGCATTGAATTATTTTTTGTTTCAGTTAACAACAACAACAAAAAATTAACTACAGTACAAATGGAGGGATTTAACTAAATTTAGAATTTTATCATTGCCAAAATGAAAAAAAAAAAAACCCAAAAACTTGATATTTATGTTCAGTTTATATGCATTTGAGTTAAATTGATGAAATGCTTAGAGATTAATGCTGTTGGAGTACTCAGGCAAGAAATGTTCAATTAATTTCTCTGAGAGAGGAGATCTGGACCTTCTCTTCCACCTTAAGCATCAGGTGGTTGGGTATTCTGATACTGTACTGTTAACCTCTTGTATTGAACTTCTACTCAAACACATCATTTAAACCTTACCTGAAATAGGAATTTGAACCCAGAAGACTGCTCTTCCTTTTCTGGGTCATTCCATTTGGTCATATTTTTGACTTCTCTTTCAGTATATTCTCGGATGCTATAACAGTAAAATATTTCAAAGGAGAAGGAGTAAAAAAGTGGTAGATGATTATTTAAATAACTTGATCAGATATTTGAAAGTCTTTTCTCTCCAAGAGGAGCCTCATAATCCTTACCTTACTCTGAGCTTATTCTGGGTCTTTAGCTATCCTGCTAGTTGTCACGACCCAGAATCTTGGTGAGATAAATTCTTACAGAGATAATCACAGTGCCTTTGTGGGCTGGAACATGAAATCTCATGTTGACTTACCCTGGCAGTATTTGTCTGGAAAAAAGCACCTCCCTTCAGCCTTTGGGACAAGGTTAAGTTGTGATAGAATACAACACTCTTTCCCCATAAATGTATATAAACATGAAGTTAAACCTGATTTGATGCACAAAATCTCCACCAGACTGAAATAATTCTTTGCCCCCCTCCCCCATTCTCTGGAGCATGTGACCATGTGAATATTCAGTTATTAAATAATGTGCAGACCTTTATGAAATAAATGGCTTCAGAATCTTACAGTAAACAACTCAATCAAAGCAGGCTATCAGATTCATATTTGCTCCTCATTTATAGTTCTAATATTCTGCTTGCAGTCTTGATTGGGGAAAAGAGATTTTTATAGAATAATTAGTCTAAACATATACCTCATTTATCATCAAATAAATAAAGTTAAGATATGATGAGCTATAATAAAGATAATGACTTTTAAGTTTTCATTTAGCTAAGTCAATGTACTGAACTGTAAGCATAGGTAAAAAGCTTTTCTGTACAGACAACTGGGGCCAAAGTCCCCTCTTGTACTTCTGATGGCTGCCAGTGGGGATAGATAGAGCCCTAAAATAATAGAGGAAGATGATTACTTTTTTGGGCTTAATAGGGCTGAATCACTCCTTGTCCAACTGCTATGGAATCAGCACTACACAAATCTTTGAAAAAGGTATCACCTAGTATCACCACTGTCAGACTGAAGAGGCCTGAGCACATGACCACAGTATCACATGCATCCTTGCTTCCTCTTTCTGGCAAAGGAAGGAGGAACTGCTTTCTGCAGTGTGGGATAACTTCTGCAGAAATTGTTGAACTCAGAATTCTTGTTGCTAAAATTGCCAGATCAATCCTGGGTTTGCTATTGCCCAGGTTAATGCTATGATTAGTCTTTTTACTAACTTCCATTAGGAGTGCTGCAGATTCTGTTTTCTTGTATTATTGATCAGTGCCTTACTTTATTTACTGTTTTATTTTGGTTCTAAGTGCACCATAATGTGTTATATAGGAAGGAAAATATCAATAGAGCTTCCTTGAAAGGAACATTGAGGTTACGGTGAAAGGTTCACTGAAGTCAATGGAATGATTTCCTTTACACATTGTGTCAGGCTCCAGAAGATACATAATCACTCTGCCAAGGTGATTAGGAAGCAAAATACAGAGCCAGAGTGCACGATGGCAGTAAGACAAAATTTTTCTTGCTTTGTGAACCAATTTTCAACCACTCACTCTGCAGAAGTATAGTATTGGTAATGCCAGCAGATGTTGGATGGCCAATTCTGAGCATCCCATGTTCCATATATGGTCATACATGAAGTGGGATTCAATATGATATTGTGCAACATCTCACTTACTAAAATGTGTCAGGATTAGGCCTTGACCAAGATTTTTGTTGCTTCTATTTCATCACTTGTATAGTTTCCTGTTCAGTAATTTGACAAATAAAACCCCAAACACTCTCTGGCGCTTTACTTTCTCTTGGCTTCTTCTATGCTTTCCCTATGAGAGCAGAAGAAAAGACTTTTAGAAGTTCCTTATTTGTCTCCCTGTCTAGATCTATGTGTGCCTGTGATAGTATTCTCTGTCCCAAAACACCATCATGACGTCTCTTGTTTCTCTCCTTAGTCCCTCCACTTCTTTTGGCTCTTTACAATATAGGAGTATATTTACAAACAAGAAGTAAAAAAAAAAAAAAAAAAAAAAAAATCCATCCCCCATCCAGATGAAAAGAGTAACTTTTATGAAGAATGTACACAGAATATAAGTAAGATTAAATCATTATTCTTTTGATGATTGTTCTTCTCAGCCATTTCTCCTTCAAAGCAGAAATTATCTTTTTTTTTTTTTTTTTTTTTTAAGTTCAGGCAGCTAGTCCAATAGAATTATCTAAACTGTAGTTTCTTTCCTCAACTGGAAATTTGTTTCTTAGTCCTAAGAAGTCTTTTGAGGTGTGTGTCACTAGTAGGAAAATAATCTGTTGCATAGCTCCCTGCATATTATAGTTCTGTCTAGAATGACTCATGTAGAAAACATTCTAGTTTCCTTCATAAGTAAAAACAATGACCAACAATATCAGACTGAAAGCAGCATTGGGAAAGAAATGCAAATAGGTGGAAATTTCTTTCTTGGCAAGAATTTTCTGAGAAATTTCTAAGAAACAGATGCATGGTAGAATTTTAAATATAAGAAAAAAACAACATACAGTTCTATTACAAACAGCTTAAATTTTACTTAAGGTTTTATCATGCATTGAGTTGTGCATAGAGAGAAAATTGTAACACAGTAGGGTTTTTAGAAGTTTTGTCAGTGTGTATTAGAAAAAAAAGGGGTGTTTTTTAATTAAGCTAATATATCCTCAATATCTTTGGCATTTGAAAGAGGAGAAAACTACTGCAACTAATAGTACTGGTACAACTTTATCTGTCATAATAAATACATCTTTAGATTATTCTTTATGTATTTGACCCTTTGGATACACCTGGTCTGTTCTCCTCTATCTTTCCTATTTCCAAATAAAGCAAATGGAAACCACACAATCCCTGAGCTACAATTCTGAAGGAGGCCTACTATCCTAGTTAAAAGAAAAGGTCTTGTCTGCTTTATAAACAGTCTCCAAATATTTATAACATCAACTATTTCATTGAACTTTTCTATTTGCATAGTGACTACATCTTTAGGTAGCCATATACCAGTTTGAGGACTAGAACACAGAGGACTTCAGTGTTCTGCATTTCTAGATAAACAGCAAAAAAATAAAGATTAGCAGAAATAACTGCGTCAGTGTTACAAGCTGTAGTTTCTCTTAGTAATCAAACACAGAAATACATTGACAAATAGACTTTAATAAACTCTAGGTTGCCTTGGCAGGACTGTAGCCAGCCTGTCAGGAGTAGAATAGAATAGAATCATTAAGGTTGGGAAAGAGCTCTAAGATAATCTAGTCCAACTGTCAATGCAACACCACCACGCCTACTAAACCATGTCCCATAGTAGTGGCTACTCCTCCCCGCTCAACACTCATGAGCCCACATCTGGAGTATGTGGTCCAATCTTCGGCTCAGCATGTTCAGTGGAGGGCCAGTGAGAGATGGTCAGGGGCTTGTGCACCTGATGTACAAGAAGAGGCTGAGGGAGGTCATTTTGTTTAGCCTGAGGAACAGAAGATTAAGAGGTGATCTGTGGAATGCTGTCTGCTCTTTCTGTAATGTCAATTCTCAGTAAAGGAAAAGTGTGGAGAAGATAGTAATTTTTGAGATGCACAGCAAATGGAGAAGACACAACTGTCACAAGCTGCAAAAAGGGAAGTTCTAAGTATATATACATAGGAGAAAACCCACAATATTTGCAATGTGTGATTAAGCACTGGAAAGGGTTGCACAAATTGCCCATGGAACATCCTTCCTTTGAGATTTTCAGGACCTGCGCAGAGAAGGTTCTGAGCAATCTGGTCTGGCTTGCTGACTTTGAACAATGGATTGGACTAGATGGCCTCCAGATTTTATTGTTTTCTTTAGCACAAGGACTGGCCTAAGTTTTACTGTCTCTCAAATATTGTATATAAAGACAGTTTTGAAGTGGAAAGTTTTGCAAGTGGTTGTCACATACCAGTGTAGAATATGAAGAATGGAAACACTTATGTTACAATATTTTAATCCTTTTGTTAGGAGTTGTGTTAAACTGCTGAACAGTCAGCTAATAAATGCACTGGTGAAAGAAGATGAAACTTAGAGTGTTTTCTTCTGAGGCAGGTTGATTAGGACAGAAAGTCATGAAAGGAGAGTCAGGAGGATTCCTAGATTATAGGCTATGGTTAGTTTACCAGAGGAATTGCCCACAAGCCTATGGATTATTTCTGTTGAAGAGCATTTACCAGTCTTTGTAGCCTAACAAACAAGCTAATAAATTAGGAGGTTTTGCATATTTTATTCACAAATGATGTATTTTTCTTTTGTTAATGCCTGAGTGCACCAAGAATCCTAGCAAGTTCTTCTGCCCACATAGCAGGGTTTGTGCTGAAGCTCTGACATGGTGCAGCTATGAAACCTGGGGTCAGAGTGCTTGAAAAAATCTAATGTGAGAAAAAAACTGTGTGAGAAAGAGTTAGGAAAACCACCCATGCACTCTCCATCTGGTTTGGGAGCTACATTTATGTCAAGATCATTGTTCTTGTTCCTTGCTTGAGGTATTGATCTTCTGGCTAGCCTTGGACCTGTTGATCCTGACCTTTCTGGCCTGTTCTTGGATTTTTCTTGTCACTATGGACTCAGCTGGCAGTCAGGAGACTCATGGCTGACTCTGGCTACTGTCTCCAGACCTGCTCCACTCTTCTTGTCTGGGTACTGTCACACTGCACCCCTGGTCAGTGAGGGCACAACCCCTGTTTGCTGTCTCCCTCGACTCCCTTACAGTTTACTTCTATACATGAATATTTATAAACTGCCTCTGTCTCTTTTGGATATTATGGCTAGCTAACACTACTATTCTGTCTGAGTCTCTGTGAAACAGACATCAGCAAATCTGTGTTTAGAAAGCAATGTTTTCCACGGTCAATTGTGTGATGGTTTACTTTGTGAAAAACAAGGGGTCTGGTGTCTGTTCTGTCTTCATTCTGGGTAGTCATCTACCACTTTGGCTACTTCACCACGGAGCAGTCCTGAAGCTGAAGAGAAAGATGTTGCTCTGGCTGCTATAGTACCTTCGAAGTCTTCACTTCCATGTGTTCATCCAGCTACTGCACAGCCTCTTTCAAGGTGGATGTACCCTTCCAGTGAGACTCCTTACTGTATTAGACTGATATGCCAAAGTCCAGTTTTTCCCTCTTTTTGTGCAGAGCTGAGGCTGAGTAATCATTACCATCTCAGTCACATATGAAATACAGATATATTGTCATTTCCAGGGAAGAGATCCAACTGAGTGCCCCTCCAGTTAAAAAAGTTGTACAAATAAAAGTTCAAACAGGAGATACAAAAGCATCAAAGAGACAAAGTATAGGCTCCTTTGGTTTCTTTTATAAATTCCATTAGAAAGCTCCTATGCCAGTCAATCCTATTGAAACAGTACCAAGGAAAGATTAAATAAGTTCTTACTGTTACAAGTTACTTACTGTAAAGTTTCTTCTTGATAAGAAATGACTAAAGAATTAAGAACAATACTGGTTAAATAAGTTATTACTGCTCATTTGGTGGAGAGTCAATCTGGATATAGTTATCTTTGCCAGACTAATTTTCTGTTGAGCCATCCATATATTTCTACAGTGTCCACCATCTAAGCAGTTCTGAATAAGACATAAGAAGATATAATAGCCAACAAGCAGGTCTCTAAACTGTGCTCTTTGGTCCTAAAATTGTAGTAACTCGGGAAAGGAGATTTGTTTAATTTTATTGGATAGATAACATAATAGGAGTGGGAAATTTTGTTCAATAATGTGATACAAGAGATTTTTGTGAAACAGGATTAAGAAGGATTTTTACATTAGTAACCCAGTCAGTCTTTGCACTGCAATAGATACATATTTTTCTCCTGAAAGAGTACTGCAAACAGTTCTCAATAGCTAGAATGCACACACTTTTTTCAAACTTCATGAAAACTTCTACTAACCATTGTACCTCACTATTTGAAATCATAAAGTATCCACCACTTGGTTGTTGGAAAACACCACCAAATCTGATCTGGAATGAAAAAAAGAAAAAGAAAAGCTTGAGCCTGCAACAAAAATACCACAGTGAGGGAATCTAATGATTTCTTTAGAACTTCTATTTGTGTCATGCCCAAAATATTCAAGTACTTGAGGATTCTTGGTCACTTTTCTTATTTCTATGCCATTTGTAAAGAAAAACTATTTTGTAAATACAGCTGTTCCACTTAACCATCAAACCAAACATAAGAGCTGATGATAATTCAAAAATAATTTATTCAGAACACTTTGCATGGTTTGTTGGTTGTCAGCAACTAGTTCACTAAATCATTAGATCTTTATTATTTTAACTAATTTTCTAATTTATTTTGTAAATAATTACTGTTCTCCAGATCATTTGTGTACAGTAATTACTATTCAGTGTAAATAATTTTATGTAAGTTTTATGAGTTTTAAATTATACATTTAGCTGTGACTAGGCAGTTTAAATTGGGTTCTAAGAATGTCAAAAGGGCTTTTACTCTTGACTAGGTATTTATTTATATAGCTTCCTTTATTTACCCAATTCCACCTTCTGAGACTGAAAAAAATTGCTTAAAAGATATCAAACGTATCAAACAGACTACAACAGCTCTGCATTCTACTTGAAATCTTGACATTGCTCAGTGCTTCAAGTCTTTCAGCACTTAAGGATAGAAATATTCTGCATGGCTCAAGTTTGATCTGCTGGCTCCTCTGAACACATGAGAAGTTATCAGGACAAATTTTGTCAATGTGATCTCTGCTACAGAGGCAATTAAGTTATGCTTGTAGTACAGATAGTAACAATAATATTTAGGTTAGAATTCAAAGTACATCAAATGCGGTGGAGAAGAACTCACTATTTTCATAACACATAGAAAAGACAAGTTAAGTAAGAACATAAATGTGTTTCTTCACATACCTCTTCCTTACTACCTTCTCAATTCCACAGGAGCTTAATATGCTGGCATTTCTTGCTTAGGTTTTTTTTTTTGGTGCTGAGTTTTTTTATCTTATTGGTTGGTTGGTTAGGTTTTTTTTCACCATCCAAAGTCAGGTAGTATTAGGTAAAATCGTTCAGATGGCTGCTTTTATTACCCTCTTTACTCAGGATATGACCAGATGCCCTTAACAAGGCTATCTCAATAGATGCTTAGAGGTGGCAAGTCAATGCCAGAGACATCAAGTTTACAGTATAACAAAAAGTACATGAAATAACTGGCTGAGTCTGCTGACATTGGCATCAAAACTATCTGAACATCACTGCCTTTACTGCAGCAATGAAAGCACCAATGTCAAGCTCTAGAATGTCCTTCAAGTTGACATAAAGTCAAGATCACTGAACTACACTCCCTTAGTAACAGTCAGACACCAATACAGACACAGTCTGTTATCACATTCCTCTCTTGTGGTAATGTGAACTTGAATGATCTTAAACTGTGACTCATGATAACAGCACAGACCTTTTTTCCCCTTATGTGGTGACATTACTTTGCAGAGCCCAGTAAGGACTTCATTAAGGCTGTCTCCCATAAGATCCTTGGAAAGAAGCTGATGATGTATGGGCTACATGAACAGATAATGAGTTTAACTGAAAAGGGATAAACAGTCAGTGCCAGAGGATGGTGAACACCAGGGCAAAGTCTAGTTGAAGGCCAATAACTAGCAGTGTACCCTAGGGGTCAATACTTGGTAAAGCCCCATTTAACATCTCCATTAAAGATCTGGATGATCAGCAAGTTTACAGATGAACCCAAACTGGGAGATGTGGCTAATAAGCCAGAGGGTCATGTTGCAACCCAGAAGGACCTCATTAGGCTGGAGAAATAGGCCAACAGGAACCTCATGAAGTTCAACAAAGAGAAGCGCAAAATCCTGCACACAGGGAAGAACAGCCTCATGCACCAGTACATGCTGGGACATTCCCAGCTGGAAAGCAGCTTTGCAGAAAAAGCCCTGGGTCTTACAGTGGTCACCAAGTTGAACATGAGCCAGCAATGTGCACTGGTGGCAAAGGCGGCTAACAGTATCCTGGCTTGCATTAGAAGTGTTGTCAGAAGGTCAAGGGAGTTGATTATTCCCTTCTGCTCAGCACTGGTGAAGTCACACCTGGAGTGCTGTGATCAGTTCTGAGCTCCCCAGTACAATAGTAACATGGACATACTGACGAGAGTACAACAAAGGGCCACATGGATGATTAAGGGACCTTAATCTTACATACAAGGAAAGTCTGAGAGAGCTGGGTCATTCACCTTGGAGAAGAGAAGGCTCAGGGATGATCTTATTGAAGTATATAAATACATGAAGGGAGGATGCAAAGAGGATGGAGCCAGGCTCTTTTCAGTGATAGGACAAGAGGCAGCAGGCACAGGCTGAAACACAGGAGTTTCCTTCTGAACATCACGAAACACTTTTTTACTGTGAGGGTGACTAAGCCCTGGAAGGCTGTGTAGTCTCCCTCCTTGGGAGATATTCAAAAGCCATCTGCATGTGGTCCTGGGCAACCCATTCTAGGAAGCCCTTCTTGACAGGGACGTTGGACCTCCAGAGGTCCCTTCCAACTTCAACCATTCTGTGATTCTGTGAAAGGAACCAAGGAGTGGGAAACTGGATATTTTGCTAGCATAAGGCCTCTTCTGTAAGATCTTGAATGTAGTTATTATTCAGCACAGCTTTCACCCTGGAAGGACATTCTTATTAAAACCAGTGTTGCAACCCTATTTGTGAAACTAATTTTGTTTCCTCTCCTTCAGCATTAATTGGCTGATCCATTCATAATACCTTATGATCAGCTGTGAAATGTAATTTTAATATCTTAGGACATTAAACATCTTCTTCAAGAGTAGGTAGATGGACAAAATGGTAGGGGCAATACATATTCGCCTGTGACTATAACACTCTTCTCTGATAAAAGTTATGTTCTAGGACACAAAAGGCGAGTTTCAAATAGATCCACTTATTTAATCTGGTATCATGGAAATCTGAGTCCTGAATATCACTCTGTTCATGCAATGCAACTGCATTGGCACTAACTGAAGCTGTCTGAAAGTTTTCTGGACATTAACAAAAGTTTGAAACATCTGTCTGTCTCTCCTTCCTTCAGTATGCCCTCACAATGGGTTTGAGATCATGAGCAAGGACAAAAAAAATCCACCACACCAACTTTGTAAAGTTTTTTCTACTATCTATTATCACCACCCACTGAAGACACCGAATTTAAGAGTTATGTTTTTCTAACGTGTGATCTCTTTTCCAAAACAGAACATGCAAAGCCATTGTGCTACTGACAAGACAACATTCATTCACAAGCCAGTATTGCTTATGAATACCTGGCAGCCTAGTTATCTTCTGTCACCTGATACTGGTCCCACCTCAGTACTAAGATATGTCTTTTCACTTGCATGGATGATTCCATTTTGCACTGTTTGGATGTTTGTCAAGGACTCTAAGAAACTTGGGTCCTAACCTGTTTTTAAGAAGTTTGTCTAGATTACTGTGTTTTGCATAATCAAAATTCTTATCATGCAAGGAGATTCAAATTGCTTTTTTATTCTGAGAGGAAACCTGTATCTGTAATTGACCAAAAAGCATCGAGTGCATTTAGACTTGGAAACCTAGTCTGCAGTTTGGAAGCAGCACTTTTGCATCACTACTGATGCAGAGAAAAAAAATTGCTAAAACCAGGGGGGAAAAAAAAACCCACCCAAACAGGAAGGTCTTTTGTTACAGTGAATAACCACCAGAGAAAGGTGATGTTCATGTAGTCCCATAAGACTGTGATGGTAAAGCATTAGGCAAGTTGTATATGCCATGATAGCAATTTTATGTCTTTATCTTGTTAGTTGTCTCTCAAAGTGAAGTAGGTCTTCTTTAAACTCACTTCCATTACCTAGAGGGTAATTTAAAAATGTAATGGATGGTACATCTGTGTTAGTTATACATACACAGCATTCAAACTGCATCCATACTCTCCTGACTAGGGTCATTCAGAGATGGGGCAATCCATGATGTCAGAACATTAATAGGTTACACTTGCTCCTGGCTTCTAAGAAAGTTAGCTTACCGAATGTTTCTGTTACTAGTCAATGGATGATTACTATTTCCTGAGCTCTCATTTCTTTTTCTGACACTTGCAGTTTCATTAATATTAAAGAGTTTACCTCTGATAGACTGCTATCATCAAGATATTTTGAGCAATTCCTTTTTCAGATGGATCACCTTAATTTGCTACTTGCTAAGCAGAGACTTCTTCAGAGGTGACATTTGGTCCACTTTCATTGAAGCAGTCAGTTTCAGTGTGATATTATGATGCACTAGTCTCACAGTTAAAGCCAGCTGAATAATATCCACAAAATAATTTATTCAGTGAATTGTGATATTTTTCTAGTAAATTATTCAACTAGTATTTCTCCATTCATTGCCTAACTCTTAAGTTGTGTCAGTTTCTCCTCTGTGCTTTTCATTAGTCTGGAATTGGACTGATATATATGCAGCATTGCTCATTATCTGAGCAATGAAGTGGGTGTTACATATTTTGAATTGACCAAGAACATGTTTTATTTACAAATAGGCATATTTAGCCTTAATTTTGTCCTTGCATTCTGTGATACAAGTTAGTGAAATATTGTTAATTCCCCACTGTTTAAATAAATTAATATGATCCACTGTTTGCTCTTTGATATTCATTGGCTGTAACGTTTGACTATTTCAACTATTTACATTTCATGATAAACCTTTTTTATAGTTATTTACATATTTTTCAAAGAGCACAGTCCTTCTGTGTAGAAGAAATTGGTTTTATAACGAAAGGGACACTTGTAAGATTTGATATCTTGCCTTCCACACAAGGCAGTTTGAAAGGATCCCAAAAGACCCATATTACAAAGAAACAGTGAGTACTCCATAAAACTGCTGCCTAGTTTTCAACTCTGAACATCTCATTAGGAGAACCCTAAGCTTCCATTTGTAAATTCTCACTCAAATCAATGGTGTTTTGTGTGGGCTTTGGGTTACACAATTTTCCTTTCAGGGTGGCTGTTGTATTGCTTTAGACAAATGGGGTTTGGATGCACTAGGTGATGTTCTCAAGGATTAAACTCCATGTAGATATAACACTGAGTTTTCCCTTGATTTTGTCTGCAGTTTTGATGTACAGTATTACTTGCACATAAATGGTACAAGAGATACTTTTCTCCTTCAAAGTTTCATGCACACTGTTTGTACACACAACTGAAGCTTATGTCTCGAATACAGGTCATTGGTTTACCTCCTCCAAGTGTGTCAATAAGGTTTAAAGTTTGTGGGAATCATGAAAGGCTTAATATGGAGAGGGTCCTGACACTTGAAATGGGAAGATGCTCATCTGTGTTCCCTCCTCATGGTAGTGTTCAAGATACATTTAAGTGGGGGAGTTGAGTGACATAGTATTTGGCAAATCCTATCCCACTCTGCTTTCATGGGACTAGAGGTTGGACTATAAGAAATGCCAGACTGAATACAGAAACCTTTTCCACATTTTCTTAAAAAGAGACATACTCTAGGTCATGTCCACAGCAGCACCTAGAGAATCTGATGCATGCTACTTCCATTTCTTACAGGGAATTGAGGAAAAAGAACAAAACTGCTTTAAAATGAAGGCTTATTTTAGGCAACCTACCACATAAGAAATGCCACACTACTTCAGAGCACAATCCACCTAACCACATACTCTGCCTTCAACAGCAAAATAAAAGTTAAGGCAGGGTGTTTGCATGCAGCTTCATCACTCTCTGAGTTCCTTCCCCTTGGAATCACTGAAATCACCCACAGCTAATTAAAACTTAAGAGGGTCCAGTCTTGGCAGGCAGTCTGCAATACCTGTTAAGAGATCTGCTGTCTCTTAATATCTATTTATTCTTCATCCAGCTTGAGCTGTGTGGGTTGCATGAGATGACCTCCAGAGGTCCCTTCCAATCTCAGCCATTCGGTACTCAATGTATAAATGAGTCAGTGGTGTGGAGAAGAGCACGTTGACAGCTGCGGTATTTCTTAGGATAAGAAGTTGTACAGGAAGGGTTGTTGCACCTTAAAATAGACACGTTAGTGGCTCTGAAAATGAAAAAAACCCAAGCTCTGCCTGTGTGAGTACATGTGTGTGAGTGCATGTGTTTTTGAAGCTGATAAACAGAAAGACCTGGCCCAGACTGGCCCTTGAGAGGGAGATGTTAGTAACTTCTGAATTGGCTAGGAGGGAAATAAATAGTGTAATCTTAAAAAATAAGAGAGGAATATTATATTGCTGAAATGCTATTTGATTTCCCCTGCTTTGTAGCTCAATGTTGTAAGTGCCAGAATTACTTCTTTACCAACACTGAAAACCTAAGGTGGCACTAAAGTGCTCTGTCAAACAACAACCTTTATATAATAGGTAACTCAAACCTGCTGGATCAAGGATAATTAGTGGGCTAGTATTGGCAAACACATAGCTTTGTTGGGATTATGGAGCAGAACATGTAACTGGAAGAATGGCACTAAAATTAAGAAAAAAATCGTCCCCACATATAGTAATGGAATCTTTGTTTGGAAATCTAAATGCTAATAACAAAAATGCAATTTTAGGGTAATACTACCAACTGTTTGACTAGGATGGTGATAGAGATGAGGAAGTGTTAAGGCTGTCAGGCACATTCCCCTTCCTCCTAAACCTTTAGCTGCTTGTATTCAAGGCAGGCTTTCTAATACAGTTTAGGTGCCTAATCTTGGTTCAGTCAGCTGTGAAGAAAAAGCTGGAAGAAGCCTCAGCTGGAAGCTTCTTTCCTGTATCCTTTCACTTGGGACCAGCTTTTTAAGCCAAGACTCTTGGCTTAAATTCTATTCTATTCTATTCTGACCCTGGGTACTTTCACCAGGCCTGATCCTGACCCCTATGCATGCACTGATGTTCCAGCCAAGCCTCAGCCTATCACTGTCCCCATCCTCATGGGCCACCCTGGGGCTGTGTCTGATCATGGTCACAGTAAACACTCTGCTTTTCTTGTTTTGGGTGCTCTGGGACTATACACATGCTTAGTGAGTGTGGTGGTGCAGCCCCCCCACCCCCACCCTGACCCCAGGCCACTCTGAGATCCCAGGATAAGCACTATTGTGCTGTTATCTTGGTCATAACAACTTGGAAATCTTGGCCATGAAGACTGGGGCATCAGGTGGTCTCTGTCCACACCTGGGCTATCTGCTGCCTGAGTAGTGTACCAGAACAACTCAGCATGAATTGTGGCTAGAATGTAAAATACTGACCAATGCCAATCACCTCAAGATCCTACAAATAGCGATCCAAGAGGGAGATCTTTTTGAGCTCTCTGGGACTGCAGCAGACTGTGTGACCCAGTATCTCTCCTGGAGCTGGGATGCCTCTCAGGGTAGATTTTGTGAGGATTGCAGGATTGTCCATTGATTTCACGAGGACGCAAAGGCCTGACTTTGCGAGGTTCACTGACCATCCATTGACAAATGCCAGCACATAAAAGTGAGTAATTCATGAAACTCATGGAAAGGGAAATTTTAATCACAGGTTAACCTCGGGGGTGTGTGTGTGCATGCAATTTGGCTATATGTCCATATATATTATGCCTACTCACATAAACCGTTGACCAAGTCTGAGACTAAGATTCGACCTAGCTGCACCTAGACTCCTCTCTGAAAGGAGCAGAGAAAGCAAGGGGGTCTAGTCTGAACCTCATGACTCAACAGGAGGGTTGTCCTTATCCCCTGCACCCACGATCCCTCTGTGAATCGTTCTAACTTGAGTGTAGCTGAATTTTCCTTTGTACACTTCTTCCATGTAAGTAATAGAGTGAACCTTGCCATTCTCGAATCTTTATAACTAAGTCACTGTCTTGATTGTAACAAATTCCATCAAATTGCTGTTTCAAATTGGCTGATGCTTAAGTGCTGTTAAGAATTATACAACCTAATATTATTATCTATCTCAAAAATATTAATAAATCTTAAATTGCTGTTAACCAAAGCCATGTAAAAAATCATATTCATGACAAATTGGTGTAGATGGCATGATCCACAAATCTGTATTTGCGACAGTGAGGCATTGCTGACGTAGAGATGAAGCTTTCTGGAGGTAGTAACTGACTGCTTCCTACAGCAAATACTTCTAGATTACACAAGAAAAGGTGATGCTCTAGACATGGTTGAGTAATGCACAGGACTTAGTTCAATATATGTTTATGGAAGAGCTGCTTTGTAATAGTGATCACACTGTGGTTTCTCACTAAGCTGCAACAAACCAAATTTGTAGGCATATAGGGGTATCTGTCCCTAAAGTCTAATCCATTCCCAATCATTCTGCACATCTGTGTAAAAAAAGGCAAGAAAACAAGGGGAAATGAGTACAAATTGCATGATATAAGAAAGCAATTTTTTACAGTGAGAACCGTCAATCACTGGAACAACATTCCTAGGGATGTGGTGAAGTCCCTGTCACTGGAAGCTCTCAAGATGTGATTGGACAGCATGCTAGATAATCTCATCTAGGCTCCCTTTCCCATGAAATGTTGCATCAGATATCTTTCAAGGCCCATTCCAACCTGAGCTGTTCTATGATTATATGATTCTAAAATAACCCCCAAAACCAAACAAAACCCCCACTTAGCTATCTTAGGTGAATCAGATTTTCTACTAGATTTCTACCCCTGTGGTGTATGTCCCATGAATTTTTTAGTGGATCTCTCTGCTAGTGTTCGAAACAATTTTCACTCTGATACATGTCTAACTTTAAGCATGAGTGGTCCCATTTACTGAAATGAGGATATTCATCCCATTTATTTAAATAGAACTGGTGTAGTGCTTAAAGTCAAGCATATAGATAAGTATTTGGAAATGTGAGGTCTATATTTGGGTAGAGAAGATTTTCAGAAGCAGTGAATATAATTGTTTTCTTGAGGTATATTTCAAAGGCAAATATGTTTGTTTTCTCTTTCTTCCTTCATTTTGATTATCCCATTTTGTCTTATAGTTGTTTCTATCTCCTTAAACAAGCTGGGCATTACTTATTACTATGTACCTTATGTACCTCCTTTTTCCTTCAGGTATTCAATTTTACAGTTTCCTTTTACGGTCTCCATATACAGTCTGTCTTTCTCATTCTCCCAACTTGCTATCTAGTCAGTGGTCTTTTCATTCAAAAGACATGGGCCAGACATCATGTTCTTGGTTGCCATTTTTGCCTAAATGTGTTATGTTGGAGTGGGTGATCGCTCTGTGAAATTAAGTGAATGGCAGTGTGTCGTGGTTTAACTCCAGTAGGCGGCTAAGACTCATCCACAGACCACAGTCCCCAGGGGTATACCTGCTCCCAGTGGAACATAATCTATAAGCCACAGTCTCTTTGGCTGTGTACCTGCTGCGGCATTGACTTATCCACAGCTACAGTTGTTTTGAGGTGCACCTGCTCTGGTGCAGCCTTATCCATGGACCACAATCCCTTCAGGGGAGTACCTGCTCCAGCATGGCCTTACCCACAGCTACAGTCCCTTCAGGAGTGCACCAGCTCCAACATGGCCTTACCAGTGGCCACAGTCCTTTCAGAACTGTACCTGCTGTGTTGTGGACTTATCTAAGGCCACAGACTCTTCAAGGTGTTCCAGCATGGCCTGATGCACAGCTACTGATGCTTCAAGGTGTACCTGCTGCAGCATGGACTTACCCTTGGGCCATAATCCCTTCAGAAGTATAACTGCTGTAGCACAGACATATTGACGGCCACAGACGCTTCAAGGTGTACCTGCTCTGTTGTGGACTCATCCACAGCCACAGATGCTTTGGGGTGTGCTGCTCCCATGAGGACTCATGCACAGGTCACAGTCCCTTTGACTCGAGTTCACACCGGAGTTTCAATCTCCAGTACAGCGGCAGAGGAACAGCTTGGCCATTGCTGTTATCAAAATGTTCCCAGGCACAGCAGTGTAAGATGATAACCAAGCAGTGAAAGCAAAAAGCAGCCACCAACAAGCACTAGACACTAATATACAGTATGGCAAACAAGCCCCGTGGCAAGGACAGGAGCCTGCCAATAAATAGCTAAACAGTTATCATAGCTATGAATTCAATCTAGCACACTCCAATTAAATCTGTCATTATCTTGAACTTTTTGAGCCCTGTGTTGGGTTCCAAAAAGAATTGTTGTGGTTTAACCTCAGTCAGCAGCTAAGCCCCACATAGCTACTTGCTCACTTCCCTGTGGTGGGATGGGGGAGAGAATCAGAACAGTAAAAGTGAGAAAACTTGTGGGTTGAGATAAAGACAGTTTAATAGGTAAAGCAAAAGCCGTGCATGCAAGCAAAGCAAGAATTTCATTCACTACTTCCCATCGGTAGACATGTGTTCAGCCATGTCCAGAAAGCAGGGCTCCATCATGTGTAACGATTACTTGGGAAGACAAACACCACCAGTCTGAATGTTCCCCCCTTCCTCCTTCTTCCCCCAGCTTTTATTGCTGAGTATGATGTCATATAGTATGGAATGTCCCTTTGGTCAGTTGAGGTCAGCTGTCCCAGCTGTGTCCCCTCCAAACTTCTAACGCACCCTGAAACTACTCGCTGACCAGGCAGTGTGAGAAACAGAAGAGGTCTTGATGCTGTGTAAGCACTGCTCAGCAATAATGAAAACATCCCAGTTTTATCAACACACTTTTGGTCACAAATCCAAAACACCACCATACCAGTTACTATGAAAAAAATTAACTCTGTCCCAGTCAAACCCAGTATACGGTGTTAACCTCAATGGGTTAGGAAGGAACAGGTCCCCAGCAGACAAATGGGCCTCCAGTTTCTGTCCCTCTCTCTGTAAATACCAATATATCTCTCTATATATAGATATATATGTATGGTTTAGAATTTTTTCTGTGTGCAAGGGAGGCTGAGGTGTTGAAATGTAACTGATAGGCTTTCTTCATCAACCAGAGAAGGAAAAAGAAAGGGGAAAAAGAAGTTTACACAGTAATCAGTTATCCAAAGTAATCTGTAATTACACCTCCAGTGCTGGTTCTCATTATTGACCAGTTCATCATATCTTCCCAGTAATGGAGTTAGTGAAACATTCTTTTAAAAACAGGCCTACATAGTTAAACAATATGCAGTTTGTCTTTCAGCTATCTAAAATTAACATCTAAGCAGCCACACTTGGGGAGCAATTACTGGTGTTTGACTGTGAAGTGCACAGGAAGATAGCATGAATTTAATTTTAAAGTAACTTAAATTTTGCAAATAACTTGATGTGCCAGCGAGTGGTGCTCATGAGATACAAGCTTTCGGGTGGTGTGCAATTCTCAAGAAAAGTATAATATCTAAGTGAATATGTGTGTTGTAGCATCATTCTGTCTGGAACAGGATGGAAATAGTTTTAGTCCATCATTTAGAGTTTACCTTATAGCATGAATTGATAGCCAGAGATCTTTTTTTTCTCAGGTGTCACAAAAATGCAGGACCATGAATGACTGGATTATTCAAGATAGACATAAACAAACATACTCGGAGCTGTAAAACAGGTGAAAAAAGAAAAAACAAAAAAACATCAAGAAGTGATTGGAAGTCATTTGCCAGTAAGGTAAGGGTAAGGTTTTTTTAAAATAAATACTGTTGTTCTCATAAATTGTTGGCACAACTTGTGTGCTGTATACAACTAAATGAGTGATTTTTAATATCTTTAACTCTTCAAACAAATCTTGATAAATAGTGATCAAAATGTTACCAGAAAAAAGCTTCTGAGAAATTTACATAATTTGTATAGCTTTTCAATGGAAGAATCGTTGAACGGAAGCAATAAGCAGAGAAAGCAGTATCTGAATGGAGACTGAGATATACTCCTATTCCACAGCAGTAACCCACAGAGAATCACAGTGATTGTCACTATAAACTTGGCATTTACTGATAACTTTCAGAGTGACTACAAAATCATAGTATCTAGGATATCATAGCATAGTAACAAATGTAGGCTTCAGTGCTGACCTCTGTAAACTGTTGAAGGTGCATCAGCATGGAGAAATTTGTACGCTTTTTCCCCAAGCAGTAGCTGTTCTATTGATGGATGAGCCTAGTCTTCCAGGCTGTCAAACCACTACTAAATTAATCAAGAATGTTAACATAGAGTTTCTGTTTTATACATTTACCATCCTAAATAATAGTAATCTGGTTTGTAGCCACCAATTTAGTCAGTGGAGATTGTTCCTCTTTTTTTAGCTATCAAACAATCTGTTTGCTTTTCTATTCATTGCAATAAGTACAAACAAAATTAAATTTAGAGACTGCCCCTCTCTTTGCTGCAAAAGAAAGATGTAAAAGGTGAAAATACATTTCTAGAACAATTTAATGACATATTCTAAAAGTATTTTCCTCTTTTTATTTCCCCCCCTCAACTTTTGACTCTCCAAAAGTTATAACTTGAGGCCAGATGATGATATTTTTCTTTGTCCAGATCTCTGAATGTCATTTTAAGTGAGTGTATCTGCAGACATGGAACCTGCAATGCTTATGGAATCAGAAGCAAAACTGAAAAAAAGGAAAAACCAGAAGCCAGAGGAAAAACAGGTCTTTGGAAAGCTAGTCACCAGTAAGTGATCAGTATATTTTGTTGTGGTTTGTATAAAATAAAAAATGAGTCAGTAAGTTTCCTTCATTGAAATAATTTAAATTATGACTTTTCTCAAGTTTGAATGCTGCACTGATGGTAAACAGAGTGTTGAAAATAAGCCACAGGATTCTGAACAGGAGTTATTGCTATTCATGCAAATATGAAATTCTCTAAAATGCAAAGCCTACGGAAGTATGGAGGGCCTGATTATTGTGCACAGAACTGGTGGGTAACTGAAAAGATAAGATCTATATATTTTAATAAAGTTACATTATTCCCAAGTAGGATTTACAACTCTTTTCAGCTCAGGTGCAACCCTTTCAATTTCAAGAGAAGCCAGATTATTGCCCAGGTCAAGTAGGGTGGTGCAGACTGACATCTGAGCTATGATTACTCAAATGATGACTCCACTGAACTTTCTTTAGATCAAATGCCCATTTTTTTTCTTGGAAAGCTGAGGATCTCAGGTTTCCTATCTTGCAGGCATTTTTTGCTGTAGTTCAGCTAAATCCACATCTTCTGTGGTTTTTTTTTTTTTAAATGTAAATCCTATGAATAGGAGACATTTGTCCCTCTACCTAACTGTTTGTTGATTTATTAATTTCTTTTAAAAGTCTGTTAAATAGAAGACTAGATATGTGATTGAAGGAATCCAACTGCAAAACTCAAGGAAAGGCTATTCATCCAGTAGCTTATTTCATGTTCCAGCAGATAAAAGCAACTTTTATATAATTTCTTCATTTTTACATATTCTCAAGCTTTTTCTGCAAAGTCTTTCAGTGTCAGACATTGAACAGTGTTAAGGCTGAGACAGAATAAACAACCTGTATAAAATCTCGATACTGGGGCTTAAGTAATGAGACCAGACCTTTTACCTTATTTGATTAACTTGTTTGCTCATACCCAGCCACCCTTATATCCAAGAGATCTTGACTTCCCTTCCCAGCAGGAAGGTCACTGCTGGCCTGCGATTATTGGGCAGAAAGTTGTGTTGGTTCCTGCAATGTCACTGCTCCCAGTCTTAGGCATTTGGGATTGAGGACCCTGGACATCCCCGACATTCATCTCCACACAGGTCTCTGACTTTTAACATCTCTTCTCACTTCCAGGACCTTTCCTCCAGCCAAGTTCTTGTTAGGATCTGATTTGGATGAGAGGAAGGTCCCCTTGCATTCTAACCAACCTCAGACGAATCTGGGAGGCTAGAGCAGCTAAACTGACCTCTCATTTCAGGTTCGATACCTTTGAGTGTGATTAAGACGCAGACAAGGTCAGATGTCGTAAGTTCACCTGTTTATTAACCAGTCGGAGGAGAGAGAAACAAACAGCGATAGACAAGGAAGGAAGGCAAGATGGGAAATTAAGCAAGAGTTTGGGATAGAAAAGCAAATAGTCACCACCATGGATCTGTGGCATCCCGGGGGTCTGTGTTGCTGGGGTCTTCGGTGGCAGGTGATCACACCGGGGGCTGGGGTGGGAGTCTTTTATAGGCTGTGTGCCTGGGGTAACAACTTCACGCTTGTGCAGAACTCCCTCGTGTCCTGCTTGGCCAGGGCGATGGCATGTATCCCACGTCTTCGAGTGCCCCTATGCCTGGGGTCTCATGCGCCGACCACATACTGTCGTGGTTTAGCCCCAGCCAGCAACTCAGTACCACGCAGCCGCTCGCTCACTCCCCCTACCCCGATGGGATGGGGGAGAGAATCGGAGGAGTAAGAGTGAGAAACACTCCTGGGTTGAGATAAGAACAGTTTAATAATTGAAATAAAGTAAAATAGTAATGCTAATAGTAACAGTATAATAATGGTAATAATAATAATGATACACGAAGCAAGTGATGCACAATGCAATTGCTCACCACCCGCCGACCGATACCCAGATAGTTCCCGAGCAGCGATCGCTGCTCCCTGGCCAACCCCCCCCAGTTTATATACTGAGCATGACGTCATATGGTATGGAATAGCCCTTTGGTCAGTTTGGATCAACTATTCTGGCTGTGCCCCCTCCCAGCTTCTTGTGCGCCTGGCAGAGCATGGGAAACTGAAAAAGTCCTTGACTAGCATAAGCAGTACTCAGCAACAACTAAAAACATCAGCATGTTATCAACATTCTTCTCCTACTAAATCCAAAACACAGCACTATGCCTGCTGCTAGGAAGAAAATTAACTCTATCCCAGCCGAAACCAGGACAGTATCCACCCCTTATTCTATACCATCTACGTCATGCACAGGCCCTCCCCTTTCCAATGTGTTCCAATTAATCACCACCCCTTTCCCTATCTTGATATACACACAGATATCATTCCCTTCGTCTATGGCCCATCCCTCTAAAATGCCCATTGAGTTCATTTAGCCCATGACTTTGGGTTCCATCTGTTATCACAGTCTTTCAGAGCAGGAGAGGTGGTGTGCAGTGTTGGACTGTTGCATGCTGAAGTCAGTTCTCATTCCAACATGGTTTCATCAAAGTTCATTTTCATTAAGCTGGGCAATTCTTACTGCAATACCATTGATGCGGCATATAGCAATCATAATATATAGTATTATATACTTAATATTAACCTACTATATTATTATATTAACATGCAGTTAAGAGATAACATATAGTTAAGAGATAACATACAGTATTATAAAGCAATTAATATTATACAATTCAGTTCATTGGCTATTTTCACCCAAAATCAAATTCCCTTGAGGTACACATTGGGCTTCCCCATCCTTTCGCATCACCCACCAAGTGCACCCAGGTCCTTGAGCAAAAGCAATCCCACGAATGGGTTTGCCTTTGCCAGAGGGGGAAGTAACCCAGACTGTCTTCCCCAGCATATTTTTCATGTGCACTACAGGAACTTTATCTCCTTCTACAGTACGTAAAAGTTTTGATTGGGCAGGGCCAGCTCGATTGGCAGATCCCCTGGTGTTGACTAACCAGGTGGCTTTTGCTAAATGCGTATCCCAATGTTTAAACGTCCCACCACCCATTGCTCTCAGGGTAGTCTTTAACAATCCATTGTATCGCTCAATTTTCCCGGAGGCTGGTGCATGGTAAGGGATGTGATACACCCACTCAATGCCGTGCTCTTTGGCCCAGGTGTCTATGAGGTTGTTTTGGAAATGAGTCCCGTTGTCTGACTCAATTCTTTCTGGGGTGCCATGTCGCCACAGGACTTGCTTTTCAAGGCCCAGGATGGTGTTCCGGGCGGTGGCATGGGGCACGGGATATGTTTCCAACCACCCAGTGGTTGCTTCCACCATGGTGAGCACATAGCGCTTGCCTTGGCGGGTCTGTGGGAGCGTGATGTAATCAATCTGCCAGGCCTCCCCATATTTATATTTCAGCCATCGTTCACTATACCCAAGGGGCTTGAACTGCTTGGCTTGCTTGATTGCAGCGCATGTTTCACACTCATGAATAACCTGTGCAATACTGTCCATAGTTAAGTCCACCCCTCGATCACGAGCCCATTTATACGTTGCATCCCTTCCTTGATGGCCTGAGGCGTCATGGGCCCACCGAGCTATAAATAATTCACCCTTATGTTGCCAGTCCAAATCCACCTGAGCCACTTCAATCTTAGCAGCCTGATCTACTTGCTGGTTGTTTTGATGTTCTTCAGTGGCCCGACTCTTAGGTACATGAGCATCTACATGACGAACTTTTACAACCAGGTTCTCTATCCGGGCAGCAATATCTTGCCACAATGCGGCAGCCCAGATTGGTTTGCCTCTGCGCTGCCAGTTGCTCTGCTTCCATTGCTGCAGCCACCCCCACAGGGCATTTGCCACCATCCATGAGTCAGTATAGAGATAAAGGACTGGCCACTTTTCTCTTTCAGCAATATCTAAAGCCAGCTGGATGGCTTTCACCTCTGCAAACTGACTCGACTCCCCTTCTCCTTCAGCAGTTTCTGCGACTTGTCGTATAGGACTCCATACAGCAGCTTTCCACCTCCGATGCTTTCCCACGAGACGACAGGACCCATCAGTGAACAGGGCATATTGCTTTTCATTTTCTGGCAATTTATTATACAGTGGGGCCTCTTCAGCACGTGTCACCTCCTCCTCTGGTGATATTCTAAGGTTTTTTCCTTCTGGCCAGTCCATGATCACTTCCAAGATTCCTGGGCGACTGGGGTTTCCTATTCGAGCCCGTTGTGTGATCAATGCAACCCACTTACTCCATGTAGCATCAGTTGCATGATGTGTAGAGGGGACCCTCCCTTTGAACATCCAGCCCAACACTGGCAGTCGGGGTGCCAGCAGGAGCTGTGCTTCAGTACCAACCACTTCTGAAGCAGCTCGAACCCCTTCATATGCTGCCAGTATCTCCTTCTCAGTTGGAGTATAGCGGGCTTCGGATCCTCTGTATCCCCGACTCCAAAACCCTAGGGGTCGACCTCGAGTCTCCCCTGGTGCTTTCTGCCAGAGGCTCCAGGTGGGGCCATTCTCCCCGGCTGCAGTGTAGAGCACATTTTTAATATCCTGCCCTGCACGGACTGGCCCAAGGGCTACTGCATGAACTATCTCACGTTTAATTTGTTCAAAGGCTTGTTGTTGCTCAGGGCCCCATTTGAATTCATTCTTCTTCCGGGTCACTTGATAGAGAGGGCTTACGATCTGGCTGTAATTTGGAATATGCATTCTCCAAAAACCCACAACGCCTAAGAAAGCTTGTGTTTCCTTTTTGCTAGTTGGTGGGGACATAGCTGTTATTTTGTTGATCACATCCATTGGGATCTGACGACGTCCATCTTGCCATTTTATTCCTAAAAACTGGATCTCTTGTGCAGGTCCCTTGACCTTACTCTGTTTTATGGCAAAACCAGCCTTCAGAAGGATTTGGACTATTTTCTTTCCCTTCTCAAAAACGTCTTCTGCTGTGTTGCCCCACACAATGATGTCATCAATGTACTGCAGATGTTCTGGAGCTTCACCCTGTTCCAGTGCTGTCTGGATCAGTCCATGGCAAATGGTGGGGCTGTGCTTCCACCCCTGGGGCAGTCGGTTCCAGGTGTACTGAACACCCCTCCAGGTAAAAGCAAACTGGGGTCTGCACTCTGCTGCCAAAGGGATGGAGAAAAATGCATTAGCAATATCAATTGTGGCATACCACTTGGCCGCCTTTGACTCCAGTTCATATTGAAGTTCTAGCATGTCTGGCACGGCAGCACTCAGCGGCGGTGTAACTTCGTTCAGGCCACGATAGTCCACTGTTAGTCTCCACTCCCCATTAGACTTTCGCACTGGCCATATGGGACTGTTAAAGGGTGAGCGAGTCTTGCTGATCACTCCCTGGCTCTCCAGTCGACGAATCAGGTTATGGATGGGAATCAGGGAGTCTCGGTTGGTGCGATATTGCCGCCTGTGCACAGTTGTGGTAGCGATCGGCACCTGTTGTTCCTCAACCTTCAGCAACCCTACAATCGAAGGGTCCTCTGAGAGACCGGGCAAGGTGGACAACTGTTTAATTTCCTCTGTCTCCAAAGCAGCTATACCAAAAGCCCACCGGTACCCTTTTGGGTCCTTGAAATACCCTCTCCTGAGGTAGTCTATGCCAAGGATGCACGGAGCGTCTGGGCCAGTCACAATGGGGTGCTTTTGCCACTCATTCCCAGTTAGGCTCACTTCAGCTTCCAGTACAGTTAGCTGTTGGGATCCCCCTGTCACTCCAGAAATACAAATGGGTTCTGCCCCTCTATAGTTTGATGGCATTAGCGTGCACTGTGCACCAGTGTCCACTAGAGCCTTATACTCCTGTGGGTCTGACGTTCCAGGCCATCGAATCCACACAGTCCAGTAAACCCGGTTGTCCCTTTCCTCCACCTGGCTGGAGGCAGGGCCCCTCTAACACTGGTCACAGTATTCGCTGTTCACTTCCTGTAAATGTGAATCAAAAGTCCCCTGATCAAGGTCGGAAGTAAAATTAGCCCTCTTACTCTGTCTCGGGAACTGCTCACTGGAAACTGGAGCTGCAATTTTCCTGGGAGAACCGCCTTTCCTAATAGTTTTTCCTTGCAACTCACGCACCCGTGCCTCTAAGGTTGAGGTGGGTTTTCCATCCCACTTTCTCATGTCCTCTCCATAATCACGCAGGCAAAACCACAGGGTGCCCCGTGGTGTGTATCCTCTATATCCTCTCTCTTGAGCATAGGGACGTTGACTCCTAATGGCTGAGACACTGGTCCGTGCAGGTGGGGAGTAAGACAGATCTTCTCTGAGTTGTTGGAACTCTTGGCACAGTTTTTCCACAGCTGAGACACAGGCCCGTAGGGAGGAAGAGAGCTTTTCTTCGTAGTCCCGGAGTTGTCTAGCCACTTCATCCACCGTTGGTGCCTCGTCGTCTTTCCAGGCTAGTATTGCCAACGAGTTGGAATACGATGCTGGTGCGCTCCGTACCACCTTCCGCCACATGGATTGTGTGCACCTGACTTCATCTGGGTCTTTGGTTAACTGCTCATCATTCAGGTCACTGTAAATCACCTCCAGCACGCCTAATTCCCTCAGGTACTGGATACCTTTCTCTACGGTGGTCCATTTGCTTGGGCGGTATAAAACATCCTCCTTGAAGGGATACCTTTCCTTCACGCTTGACAGGAGTCGCCTCCAGAGGCTGAGCGGTTTTGCCCCTTTTCCAATTGCTTTGTCAATGCCCCCTTCCCTGGAAAGGGATCCCAGCTGCTTGGCTTCCCTACCCTCTAAATCCAGGCTACTGGCCCCGTTATCCCAGCATCGGAGCAGCCAGGTGATGATGTGCTCGCCTGGATGACGACCAAAATCTTTTCGCATATCTCGCAGCTCACTCAGGGATAGGGATCGGGTGGTCACCATCTCATTTATGGGTTCTTCCTCCTCTGGTTCTCGTGATGGCCCTGGTTCATCTTCATCCCTTACTAAACGAACTGATTTCCTTGTGTATTTTTTCTTCTGTATAGGGGCAACTGATACCGGCGCAGGTTGGTTCTCTGGTTTAGCCACAGTGTCTGTCACTGGGGTTTGAGTAGCCGCAGTGCTCATGGCTGTGGCTGGAGTAGCCACAGTGCCTGGGGCAGGGGTTTGAGTAGCTGCAAGGCCTGTAGTGGGGGTTGGAGTAGCCGCAGGGCCTGTAGTGGGGGTTTGAGTAGCCACAGTGCTTGTTGTTTTGTCATCAGATCCAGAGACCTTCTCTTTCTTTTGAGGGTACTGATTAGCGTTGACCACGGCTCGATAGGCATGGGCCAGTCCCCAGCATGTTGCAATGATTTGTGTCTCTCTGGAGCTACCAGGGTGACAACATACTTCTTCCAAATACTTTACTAATTCTTCAGGATTCTGCACTTGTTCAGGGGTGAAGTTCCAAAACACTGGAGGTCCCCACTGCCCTAGGTACTTGCGCATACGTTCCCACACACCCTGCCACTCATAACTATCCAGCCTTGGGGTAGATCTCTGGATGGTATTTTTAAACTGCTTACTGACCTTTATCAAAACGGAAACAACATTCCCAAGAATTATCAATAGAAGTATCTTAACTGCCCAGGGGTGTTCAAGATACAGGAAAGTTGTTGTAATGAAGGAGGAAACATCATAGAAGAAAGCAGCAAAGGTGCCATTCTGTATTTCCTCCACAACAAGCCTCTCAGAGTAAGAAGTATAATTGCTAACTCTCTCTATGAGGTAGTACCCGAAGTACAGTAGTGACTTCTGTATGAAACCCAAATACCAAAGAATGCTCAAGGTCAGGGTTTTGATAAGGAGCCTCCCAAGCAAAAGATCATGAATCACTGCAGAGCATAGCACACTACACAAACTGACAGCAAGCTTTAACGCGTGCTGCAAAAAAAAGAACATGGTGCAGATCAGAAGAACTAATATCGTGACCGGCAACTGTTAACAGACTCCTTAATACACTCTGGTTAATCTGTTGTTATCTCAAACCCTTCGGGCCCCACGTTGGGCGCCAAAAAGGACTGTCGTGGTTTAGCCCCAGCCAGCAACTCAGTACCACGCAGCCGCTCGCTCACTCCCCCTACCCCGATGGGATGGGGGAGAGAATCGGAGGAGTAAGAGTGAGAAACACTCCTGGGTTGAGATAAGAACAGTTTAATAATTGAAATAAAGTAAAATAGTAATGCTAATAGTAACAGTATAATAATGGTAATAATAATAATGATACACGAAGCAAGTGATGCACAATGCAATTGCTCACCACCCGCCGACCGATACCCAGATAGTTCCCGAGCAGCGATCGCTGCTCCCCGGCCAACCCCCCCCAGTTTATATACTGAGCATGACGTCATATGGTATGGAATAGCCCTTTGGTCAGTTTGGATCAACTATTCTGGCTGTGCCCCCTCCCAGCTTCTTGTGCGCCTGGCAGAGCATGGGAAACTGAAAAAGTCCTTGACTAGCATAAGCAGTACTCAGCAACAACTAAAAACATCAGCATGTTATCAACATTCTTCTCCTACTAAATCCAAAACACAGCACTATGCCTGCTGCTAGGAAGAAAATTAACTCTATCCCAGCCGAAACCAGGACACATACACACGCCCACAGACAGTTATCTACACTGAGCGGGATGTTACTATTGTATTGCTGTTGTATATCTTGCCTGCAAATTCCTGCAAGATTCTGTTAGCTTACTATGGCCTTGCTGCTGTATATCTTGCTACCAGATATCTTGCTTGCAAATTCCTGCATGATTCTGTTAGCTTCATGTGGGCAAGCTTTGAGACAAATGTTCAGCCATTTCATCCCTCACAAGTCTTCACCTTTTTCTTTCAAAGGCCGCTTCTTCCTTTTTGAAACTCTTGATTTTGGCACTGGATCCTCTTCCTGGAAGCCCCCAAACTTTCAGTTTTCCCAATATAAACAGTCTACGTACAGAAAGACAACATGTGATCAGCTTCCTAACTGGTGGTTCTGTCTCATGTCTCTCTATTATTTGGACAATTCAGGACATGCCACATTTTTTTAGCCCATGTGTTGTCAAAATTTACAACAAACTGTATATTGCAGCTAGCAAGTAGCAGGCTTCTGCATGAGGGTTCAAAAGTTCAATTTTCGATAGTCTCCCCACACATGCACCCAATTATATGTTACCTAATAGCATTCATAACCTAAGAAATTTTTTCACCTATGACAAATAGCTGCCACCAAATCAAGATATAGGCCTATCTTACATACAAGACCTCATTGCATGATTCCACATATGTACAGCAAAATTTAAGGAAAGTGAAAGTTAAATGTACTAAAAATACTCAATCAATGGTCTATAGCAAGCAAGGTGTTATTTTTTGGCTTTTTGTGTTGAGCTAGCTTCCTGACTTTCAGTGTCTTTACTTGGTTTATGAAACTGTTATCTTTTTATTTTAGTGTGGTATGTGTCAATGACGACAATACTGATTGTGCTCAACTTCTTTATTTTTGTTTTTTTTTTTTACTATCCTAATAATTATTTGGGCTATTGCCTAATGAGGTTTTGTTTCTACTTTATTTCTTTACTTTTTGTATGTATACATACATGCATATAAACCCTAAATACCTTTTGCACTTGCTGTGAACTCTTCTTCAGACGTTGTTAAAGGATCACCTGTGCAGTTCACTGCTCTGTGGTGTGACTCTTGCACATTTAATTTAGTTTCCATGTCTCCATCTATTCTGTATCTTGCTAGTTTGCTCCTGTGTTCTAAACTCTGACAGGTGCTATTGTGGTTTCCTCCACATGGCTACTACTCATTCCTGGTGGCAGAGTAATTTCCTGTATTGTCTCCATATCTGACTTTTCCAAAGTGTGTGCTTTGTAAATTCTTTTCTACTTTACATCCTGTTATACTTTGGTATAGATATAAGTGTGATAAGTTTTTAGAGATTCTTTCACAGAGAACATATCAACCCTTCTTTTATGGCCAATAAACAAGTAAAAGTTTATATTACATTTAAGTAATACTTTTTTTTAAAATGAATTATTTTATGTAGCTTAAAAAATTCCTACATTAACTTATCAAAATGCAGTATTTCAAACAGTTGCTTAATTTAATAGATTTTCCCCTTAAGTAATACAGCACAGAACATACAATCATGTACTAGTGGAATCATCCTATTCTGGCTATATTGGCATTTCCTTTCATGTCTGGGACCTTTCTTTGAGAAGAATAAAAACCTGGATTCCATTTTATTTCTGAGCGAGTAAGTACAACAGAGGTCTGAAGCTACGTACTCATTTTTCCAGCTGAAAGTTTTCACTGCTGAACTTGCTGACACAACAAATCCGTATATATAACTCATGCAAAGGGGGATAGGGTAATGTAATTAGTGAGTTTCAGTGATGTGTTTATTGAGTCCAGACTACTCTATCTTAAAGGCAAAACATTAACTAGAGAAAGCTTTGATTCCTGTTCCATCAACACACCTCCCTTGTACAGATGAAGAAAATGGAAGTTTTAGTCTGAATCAATTATGAAAAGGTCAAATAGCATTTAAGGTCCTGAGTCCCCACATGGTGCAGCTCCAATATGTAGGTTCTCCAGCCTTCTTATAGGCCAGCCTAAGATCTTGATTGTACAATGTAGATGTATCAGCAGGATTCATTAGCACCTCAAAACTTTCTATGCTTAAATCATGATTAATAGGCAGTTACATACTTTAATCAGTGCATCACTTGTCATTCTTGGACATTTTTTTCTTGTTGTCTGTAAGTAAAGGTAAATAGCATTGTCTACAGTGAAAGTTATTTTTAGACATTATAGTAGTATAGTATGGATTTTGGACAGCATCAACTGCCACTGTATTTTCTCATAGGGTAGTCAAAGTAGTTTATATTTGTCACTGTTCTCCCAGTGACAGATACAAGAGAAGAGTGGAAGAGAAATGGATTTAGGCATCTTTATTTTTTTACAATATTCTTCTGACACTGTCATTTAGTTCATCAAGTTGGATATGACATGACAGCCAGTGATGCACCTTCTATTTATTATATGAGCATATCTTTAAGTGTATTGATTTACCTTCTTGGAAGGAAATTGTCTGAATATATTTATATTTAAAGCTGTTATGAGTAAAAGTTTTAAAATAATTGCAGTTGTCATAATAACTTTGCTACTGTGACTTTGCAGCCAAGGTGGTGGAAACAAAACAACCCACACAAATGCGGAATTGTACTGGGTCTGGCTGCTATGAAGAAAGTTAGGTCCATCCCAACCACTCCATGTGGCACTCTGCTTTTTTGTGTGTGACCAAGGAGAGGACATGAGGAAGTGGGATGGTGAACCTATCTTGAAGCAAGAAGCCCACATACACAAACTGGGGGAGAAGACAGCTGCTAAGAAAGGGGTCATCCAAGAAGGCTATCACTCCAGCTGCTGATGAGATGGTAAAGGCAACCAATGATTCCTCAGATACAGAAGAACAACTGACAGTGCCTCACTTGATTATGGTGGAAGGACTTCTGGTCTGGCACTGCAATGGTCAGGCAGTGAATATTCTGACCAGGAACCAAGGGTGTCTCCTTTATGCCAGGAAGAAGAAAGGAATAACTGGGTTTACTGGACTGTGTGGATCTGTCTGATGGCCTGGGCACATCAGGTCCACAAGTATAACACTTTGGTGGATACCAGTGCACAGTGTACCCTAATGGCATCAGGATAGGATGGGGAGAAACAAATCTGGATTTCTGGAGTGACACGGAGATACCAACAGTTGTCTGTGTTGGAGGCTGAGGTGAGCCTAACAGGGGAAAGTTGGCAAAAGCATCCTGTCATGACCAAACCGGAGGTCCCATGTATTCTTGGTGACTACCTCAGGAGACAGTACTTCAAGGACCAAAAATGTACTGATGGGTTTTTAGTGTATCCACCATGGATACAGAGAAGATTAAACAGCTGTCTACCTTGCCAGGCCTCTTGGAGGACCCTTCTGTTGTAGGATTGCTGTGGGTTGAAGATCAGCAAGTGCCAATTTCTGTGTATTACAATTGCAAGCTGCAGCATAATCCATATAAGTTTTCTACTTGCTCTTTTACTCTGTGTTTTCACAGCATGTAGTGGAAATGATTCTTCATCTGTGACTTGGGTTCCTAGCTACTAATAAAGACCTACAGCCTCCTCATACAAGCCTACAAAGAGCTTTAGAAAAATCTTTAGGTTTTTTAGAATATACTATTTGATGGTTTTCCTCATTTTTATCTTTATTATGGGATACTATTTTAATTTGCTCTTCCTTTATTATTTTTATTTGTTTTGTTTCAGTGAAAAATACAATAAAGGAGGATCATACTGGAGAAAAGTTAGGTGATTTTATCCAGCTCTTTGCATGCATTTTCTTTGTTCTTATGTTTGATTTGTTCTTAGCTTTGTTCTTAGCTCTGATTTTGCCATTCTTTTTGGGATGCTTCCATGTAATTTTATATGTTGCTTTCAAAATACTGAGTATTTCTTGCTTTAAAACCAATTAATCTAATATCAATAAAATCTTAACATAAAATGTTGGGCATCTGGGGGAAAGTCTTGCTTGCTTTCAGCTTGATAGATGCACTAGAGGTCCCAAGACAATTTATTCAACAGATGTTTCTTCAGTTGTCCTTAAGAGCAAAGAGGTTAATTTTAGATTACGTGTTTTTTTTTGGGGGGGGGGTAGTTTTGTTTTTTTTTTTAACCGTGATCTGAAAAGTAGTATAAAAGTGTGAAAGGGTTAACACCCAATTTTAGGTTGCATGTATGGGGAACCTCCTTTCCTATAGCCAAACCCCTTACTTCCATGTTGCTCTTTAGAAAAGTTGATATAGAATTAAATATACCATGTTCTAAGAAGCTTTTAGAAACAGAACAGTATACTATTAGAGTGCAGAAAAAGTTCCACTCATTTCTTACGAGTATGCATCAATCAAGCCAACACTATTCTCCATTGAGGTAATTTCATTACAATGTCTGTTATAAATATGGGTTTTTCATCATCCTATGCTTCCTCACTAATTAACTTTTAATGTTACAGTAATACCTGGGACTAATTGGCTTGTTTCTGATCTGCAACTAGGTCTCAGTCAAAAGTGACCTTTCTCACTGTAATTTCGTTGGAGAACTTGCATATTAGTTTGACTAACTGAGAAAATGTTGCTTGTTCCTCAGATTCATTCTAATTAAGGATTAAATAATTTACACTGATAGTGCTGACCATCTCTATTCATGAATGACAAACACATTAGTCAAACTATTGATTTTTCTGTTCTTTTCATCGTACTTGTACAGTCTGAAACTCCAGATTCCTAAGCAGTAGGATGAATCTGCAGGATTTTAGGATTTCCTTAGCTGCAGGCAACTGGCTGTGAATCAATAAAGTAACTTTGATACGAGTTTACTTTTCGTTCTGGATGGCAGAATTTGACTAGTAAATGGTTTTTAAAACATGATCTGGGCGTAGCCTTGGCTTGAACCAAATCAAATATAGATACCAGGTTTGGTATATGCTCACTGAACAGTTTAGAAATATTCCCATTGACTTCAGTTGGCTTTGTCTTGAGTACCTAATATGTTTGGTTTAACCAAGCACCAATATATTTCGCTCCCCCTCCTCCAATCTGGCACCTTACTAAATAACCACAGTAAAAGTACACGTTGAAAAAACATTCAAAACGGGGACTGGGGGTGAGTGGAATAAAAATTTAGGAAGAATTGGGCACCTGTCTTCTAGTAATTTTTGTTTCCACAAGAAGCAGGAACTATTAATTGACAATCACCTTTGCTGCTAGTCCCATGAACCACCTTTAAATTCACAAAGTGTGGTGGTACAGCCCACCCTCCCTTCCCCGCCCCAGGCCATTCTGAGATCCCAGGAAAAGCCCTATTGTGTTGTTCTCTTGACCATAACGACTTGGGTGTCAGGCAATCTCTGTCCACACTCGGGCAATCTGCTGCCTGAATGGTACATCAGAACGACTCAGCACAAATTGTGGCCAGAATGTAAATTACTGACCAAAGCCATCATCTCGAGATCCTATAAATAGCGATCCAAGAGGGAGACCTCTTTGAGCTCTCCAGGACCGCAGCAGGCTGTGTGACCCAGTATCTCCCCCCTGAGCTGGGATGTCTCTCAGGGTAGATTTCGCGAGGACTCAAAGAACTGACTCTGTGAGGTTCCCTGACTGTCCGTTGATGAATGCCAGAACACAGAAGTGAGTAATTCATGAAACTCACAAAGAGGGAAATTTTGATCACAAGATAACCTTGGGGGGTGAGTGTGTGTGTATGTGTAATTTGGCTACACATATATATATCCCTATATACTGTCCCTACTCACATAAACCGTTGACCAAGTCTGAGACTACTATTGGACCTAGCCGCACCTAGACTCGTCTCTAAAAGGAGTTTAGAAAGCAAGGAGGTCTATTCTGAATCTCATGACTCAACGGGAGGGTCCCCCTTATCCCCTGCACCCACGATCCCTCTGTGTAGCTGAATTCTCCTTTGTGTACTTATTCCATTTAAGTAATAGAGTGAACCTTGCCATTCTCGAAGCTTAAACTAAGTTGCTGTCTTGATTATAAAAATTCCATCAAATCGTTGTTTCAAATTGGCTGATGCTTAAGTGTTGTTAAGAATTATACAACCTAATACTGTGATCTATCTCAGAAATATTAATAAATCTTAAATTGCTGCTAACCAAAGCCGTGTAAAAAAATCGTATTTGCGACACAAAGCCAGTACAAAACTGCAAGATAACCAGCAGAAATGACTGAATTATTTCAACCAATCAAAACCACACAATTTTTCAAGTTCCTTTTTTTCATGGAGGCTTCTTGGAGGATGCAAAAATTTTAATTATCCAGAGAAAACTAAGAATCTAAACTAAAAAAAACAAAAAAAACACTTCTCCTGCAGAAAGATCATTTCTTGTACAAAGGCAGGACAAGATTCTGCTCTTTTACATCTGCACATTTAATGCAGTGCCTTCCTACTTAACTATCATAAAGAAGCCAAGGTCATTTGTTCTGCTTGTTTTCTGCGTAAACTAGTAATTTGTCTGTCCACTGATACTGGATTCTGCAGAATACTTCATGTAAAACTAAGAAAGATATTTGTGTTAAGTTCTTCTACTCAGAAGTCCAAGTTAAGAAAAAAAAGATAAAAAGAAAACCATAAACCTGAAGTGTCAAATGAAAATAGAAAAATGCTGTTCTTGTATTTTTTTCCAGCGGTCTCAAAAGTAGCAGTTGCTTAAATTTCAAAAATAGCCTTCGCTTCTTGAAAACCTCAGCTTTTCTAAGTCTGGTGACGACTAAGCATGACCTAATGTAAACCAGGAATGCTTTAGAGAAATGTACTTCCATGAGATAAAATAAAGATAATGTAAATTTTTCTTAGCATAAGAATTGGTGGAAAAATATTGAATATATTTTGTGCTTTTTTATGTTGTTCTTTCATACATGTAAAAATATTAGACTGATGAATATTTTTAAAAGAGTCATCACTTCCTTTATAAAACATTTATTAGCCAGATGATCTTTTTTAACTCTTCATATGTTTTTAGCTAAAAAAAATATATATATATATATATATATATATATGGTTGAGTCCGGGGAGGAAACTACCCTGCATATTTGAAGAGGCAAAAATTCATCCTCTTGTAAAAATACATGTTTAATTTTTCTTACTGAAATTATTTTCATTCCCCAAACACAAATTGACTCCAACATTTTCTTTGTTGTGAGCATATTTACAGGCTCAGATAAGTTTTGAGACTTGTTTTGATCAGCATATCCATTATGAAGAAAATCCTACTAAGTCCAAGGTAAGGCACAGGGAGAGTACACTGACTTTTTAAGACAACATTCTTTTCATTTCACAGTTTTGAATATGTCATATGCATATTTGTCCTAAAAGGAATGATAAGTGTTACAAATAGTTGTACAGTGTGTTAGACAAACTCCTGTCTGTTAAAGAATGCTAATGTGAAACTTGGGATTTTTTTGCAGGGTATTCAACTTCTGGTTTAGGAGGATGAAAAGGATGAAAAGATTAGATGTTTCATCTAATATGCAGGTTGGGTTTAATTCTCTTGTAGTTTGAACCCCATTTGCTTTCTTTTACACCTAATTGGTTACTGCTGGACTAGGTTTATGTGCTGTATGGCCCCCACTTGTTAAAGGGTCTCACACAATGGATCATGCAAAAAAAACTTTGCTTGTATGGTCAAAAAATTTTCTGCTGAGATTCTCCATGGCACAGTTCCTTTCATGGCACAGCATAAATTCTGTACTACTTTCTGGGTATTAAAACCAAACCTGTATATTATCTTTTGCTCTGGTGTTCTGACCTTAGTAGGCAAGGTCTCACTGCTAGTATGCATAAAATGAAATGACAGCATACCAAAAAATGTTAGGAGTAAAGTTTGTGCAACATATAATCCACCTCTGATTGCTTTCTGATGTCTTTGCTGTGACAATACTCAATATTCTGTGTCTGGATGATGATGCTTGGATGCAGTGCTTTTTATTAGCTTTTAGCAGTGCATATTAAAAGTTACACAGTCCTTATGAAGCTTATGCACGTCGTATCTACTTTTCCTTCATTTTGGTTTTGATGGCTTATGCTGTGAAATTCAGCACTGCTGTCAGAAAATGTTATGCAAAATCAAATTGTTTCATGTTATCAATAGCTGTGTTATCATTTGCAACTTGCCCACCCCTGTTAAATCAAAGTTATATCTTTCTGGGTTCAGAGCAGCAGAACAAAAATGGAAATTGAACCCTTTATCTTAATCTTTATTATTAACTATAAATTTCAGCATCTTTCTGTGCTATTGCTAGCTCTCTGGAGCATTTTTCTGGAATTTGAGAGTTCAAGAACTTATTTTGGGACTGACATGTGGGAAGTGATGGGAAAATATATTCCTGGAACTAAAGACTGTTAAACTCTATTGGTGTTTGAGGAAAGGGAAGGAAGTGAGAACTCAAGTCCAAAACCGAAAGTTTTATTACTGTATGGCAAAGTAGGAACAAACCTCAACCAGCAAAAAAGAGAGCTATATAAAGAAACAAAGCTGCATGTGAAATACAGATTTTCTCAGCATTTCTGAAATACAATGTAATTACCTTCTTGGGTGATGTGTAGCAACCACCATTACAACCAACTTCTTCACTGAGCTCATTTGCAACGCAGACTTGCTTCTGGCTCTGTTGTTGCAGTGGGAATTTTGGCTGAACAGAACCACCCCTATCAAAACTATTGTGTACACAGAAACATTAACAGGGCATGATCCAGGAAATAATTCTATGTTGCTTAGAGAAATTATACAGAAAAATGGCAATATTGTAAATTTAACACTATCTTAAGCTTTACCTTATTTCCATATTTTGAAGTGTAGCTGTCTGACCTGTTTTCTGGAATTCTCTCACAGGGCAAAGAGGAAATTACACATTCTGTATTAATACTCCTATGCATTACCATCTCTCTACATGGTTAGTAAAACCCTTGCAGGGGGTTTGTATGATGTATGATGTCTCTGTTTACAATTGGAATCTATATTCAGAGAGGCTGTAGGGAGAGAATGAGGGGAAATTTTTGTGATGCTAGAGTTGTTTCCTCAGAATGACTTTCAGAGTTTCCCCTCCTAACATTATACTTGTTAGCATACAGTAAAAGTTTTACTTTTTTGGGGAAACATCCCTCTTCTTTGGAAGATACACTGGGAATGCTGAGAGCAGCTTAAACCATACACCTCTAGTGATTCCTGAGTTTGTTAGAAACCCAATGAAAGCTGGGTTTCAACAGTCAACAGTTCTGTTGGGAGTCAGAAATCCTGGTTTGTGGAGGTAAGCAAATCTCCTTATTGACTAGGTCAGGGGGAGACTTCCTGCATTTTCCCTATCATCATCACAATCTGCAACCAAAAGTAAACTTTCAATGGCCTGAGTTTTCCTTTATAGAAGGCAGAAGGTCTAAAAGCCTTAACACCTGTGATGACTACAGCTGTAAAAAGTTGCAAAAAGTAGGGGAACATCAAACCCCTGAAAACATGATTTAAACATATTTTCAGAAGAATGTCACAAAAATTTGCTAACAACCAAATGCAGACTGGCAACTCTGATTTAAGAAAACAATTAAGCATGTGAAGATTGAAAACAGAATCTGCAGGTGTCAATGAATTTTTGTCTGTCTTTATGCTGGAGTGTTTTACTAGTTCAAAAGTAAGTCTGTTCTTGACGTCATGAAAAAAAATCTTACTTACTTTTTTGAAATGTATTTACACCAAGCCACAGAAGAAAGCAGTGGTGGGAGATATCCCAGACCTCCCTCCTGAAATCTGCTAAGATGACCTTAGAAGAGTTCCTTCTGCAGGAGAGATCTGTCGTGGGTGATGGGTAACCTAATCTGACTGCATTTGGGACACGAAAATCTCCAGGTTCTGTGTCTGCTTGTCAACTGCATGTGGCTGTGCACCCCACTATTGCAACCATCAGTGGGAACCCTTCTAAATCAGAAACCCACTCTGGCTACCCTCTGGCAGAGGTGGCAACCTTTCTTCAGACACACAGATAGGAAGTGAGAGGGCAGCAGAGCTGAGCAGCAGAAGCAAAGCTTTGGAAATAAATAAATAAATAAATAGATGATGAGGGACAAGGGACTGCTAAAATGAAGTGATTATGGTAGGACTTGTTCAATAAGAGCAAATAAGATTTTTCTTTTTAAGTAAACTTATATGCCTCTAGTGTCCATGAGCTATAAACATAATGTGAAACTCTTGCACATTCTTTCATTGCTCATTAAGATTGGTCTCATAGAATCATAGTATCATAGAATCATAGAATGCTTTGGATTAGAAGGGGTTACCAGTACCCCCAAGTCTTCCACTGGGCTGATCTCAATCCCTTCTTCCCCCAGCCAGTACTGATATTGGGGCTTGCCCTGCCCCAGGTGCAGGACCTTGCACTTGGCCTTGTTGAACCTCATAAGGTTCACACAGGCCCACCTCTCCAGATTGTCCAGGTCCCTTTGGATGATATTTCATCCTCCTGGTGTGTCAACTGCACCACTCAGCTTGGTGTCGTCCACAACCTTGCTGAAGGTGCACTCAATCCCACTGTCTATGTCATTGATGAAGATATTAAACCACACTGGTCCCAGTACAGACCCCTGAGGGACTCCACTTGTCACTGAACTCCATTTAGACATCGAGCCATTGACCACGACACTCTGGGTGCAACCATCCAGCCAATGCCTTATCCACTGAACAGTCCACCCATCAAATCCATCTCTCCAATTTAGAGAGAAGGATGTTGTGGGGGACTGTGTCAAACGCTTTACAGAAGTCCAAGTAGATGACATCCATTGCTTTTCCCTTGTCCACTGATGCAGTCACTCCTTCATAGAAAGCCACTAGGTTGGTCAGGCAGGACTTGCCCTTGGTGAAGCCGTGCTGGCTGTCTTGAATCACCTCCCTGTCCTCCATGTGCTTGAGCATAGCTTCTAGGAGGATCTGTTCCGTGATCTTGCCAGGCAGAGGTGAGGCTGACAGGTCGATAGTTCCCAAGGTCCTCCTTTCTTCCCTTTTTAAAAATGGGTACAACATTCCCCTTCTTCCAGTCAGCAGGTACTTCACCTTACTGCCATGACTTTTCAAATATCATGGAGAGTGCCTTGGCAACTACATCAGCCAGTTCCCTCAGCACTCTGTGATACATCTCATCAAGTCCCATAGACTTGTGTACATTGAGGTTCCTCAGGTGGTCTCAAACCTGATCTTCCCTTACAGTGGGAGCGGCTTTACCCCTCTGCTCCCCATCTTGTGGTCCATCGATTTGGGAGGGGCGAGGAGAGAGGTTGCCAGTGAAGACTGAGGCAAAGAAGTTGTTGAGCACCTCAGCTTTCTTCTCATCTGTTGATACAAGTTCTCCATTCTTGTTTATCGGGTGGGTATGCTTTCTTCAACATTCCTTTTCTGGTTGATATACCTGTATAAGCCCATCTTATTATTCTTTACATCCCTTGCCAAATTCAGCTCCGTCCTCGCCTTGGCCTTCCTGACGTCCTCCCTACACAACCGGGCCGTTTCCCTGTAGTCCTCCCAGGACACCTGTCCCTGCTTCCACTGCCTGTACAGTCCCCTCTTACTCTTCAGTTTGACCAGCAGGTCTCAACTCAGCCATGCTGGTCTCTTCCCTTCGTTGCCTGATTTCTTACACTTGGGGATTGAGAGCTCTTGCGCTCTATGGAAGGTGTCCTTAAAGATCTGCCAGCTCTGTTCCATTCCCCTGTCCCTCAGGACCGTCTCCCAGGGGTTCATTCTGATTAACTCCTTGAAGAGCTGGAATTTTGCTTTTCTAAAGTTTAGGGTCCTGACTGTACTCCCTGGTTTTCCCATGTCCCTCAGGAGCATGAACTCCACCAACGCATGATCACTGCAGTGCAGGCTGCCTCCAGTCTTGACGTCACTAATGAGCTCACTTGCATTAGTGTCCATCACATCCCGCATTGCATCCCATCGGGTAGGGGTGTCTATTACCTGGCTTAGGAAGTTATCCTCAGTGCATTCTAGGAATCTCCTGGATTGCCTACAGGTTGCCATGTTGCTTTTCCAGCAAATGTCAGGGTGGTTAAAGTCCCCCAGTAGGACGAGAGTCTGCAAGCGCAAAGCCTCCCGGAACTGGAGGAAGAAGGCTTTGTCAGTAGGCTCCCTTTGATCAGGTGGCCTGTAGTAGACACCAGACACAAGGCTCCCTTTGTTTTCTCTGTCTCTGATTCTTACCCATAAGCTTTTGACCTGCTCATGGCTATTCTTCAGGGACAGCTCTTCACACTGTATCGATTTCTTTACATAGAGGGCAATGCCTCTGCCCCTCCTTCCTTGCCTGTCTCTTCTAAATAGTCTGCAGCCATCAATAGCCACACTCCAGTCATGGGATTTGTCCCACCAAGTTTCAGTTATGGCAATCAGGTCACGGCTTTCTAGTAGCACAGTAGCTTCCAGCTCCCCCTGTTTGTTCCCCATGCTGTGTGCGTTCATGTAGAGGCATTTCATCTGGGCTGTTGGCTGTGTCACCTTCTTAGTGGAACATGCCTTGTTTCCCTCTGGGTGTTTCACGAGGTTTTGTTGTTAGCTCCTATTGCCTCAGGAGCCCCTGGCTCATCTCTGCAAGACTTCGACTGTGCTGCTGTGTCCCCAGCACACCTCTTGGCAACAGATTGAGGGCTCACAGTAGCACCCCATCCCTTTAACCATTGTGTACCATCCCACAGCTTGTCACAGGCAAGCCTGGTATGTTCCCCCTCCCCCTTCACATCTAGTTTAAAGCCTTGTCAATGAGTCCCACAAGCTCCTGAGCAAAGACCCTCTTTCCCCTTTGAGAAAGGTGGCTCCCATTTGACGCCAGCAAGCCTGGTGCCATATAGGTCATCCCATTGTCAAAAAAACCAAAGTTGTGATGGTGGCACCAGCCATGGAGCCATGTACTAATAGATTGGGTCCACCTTTTCCTTCCAGTGTCACCTCCCACAACTGGAAGGAGGGAGGACAAAATAACCTGCACCCCAGATTCCCTCACCAACCGTCCCAAGGCCCTGAAGTCTCTTTTAATCACCCTTGTGCTATGCACTGCAACTTCATTACCACCCACATGGAATAACAGTAATGGGTAGTAGTAGTCTGAGGGCCATACCAGGCTGGGAAATCTCCTGGTGCTATCTCTGACCCAGGCTCCTAGGAGGCAGCAGACTTCCCTATGAGGAGGGTCCACTCGGCATATTGGATCCTCCGTTCCCCTCAGAAGGGAGTGTCCTACAACTATGACCCGTCTTTTCTTCCTTGTGGAGGTGGTAGTAATATGGGGGATAGGTCTTGGTGACTCCTCTGGTATGGATGGATCGACACCCGCATCATCCACTGACTGGTTCTCCACATCTAGAGCCTCAAACCTGTTGTGCAGAGGCACCTGGGGAGTCATGGTGGGCAAGGAAAGGGCTCACTTGCCACCCCAATTGTAGAATTGTTTCCACTCGCTACTTCCCTCTAAGACCCTGCCTACATCCTGGTGGGGGGAGGATACTGGATCTTTTTGTTCATGGGTTTTCTCTGGTGGCTGTCCCTGTTCAGGTTTCTGGGAGGTCAGAGCATGGCTCCACCAGTCTATCTCTTGCTCAGACTCCCTGATGCTCCATAGCCTGTGTACTTCCTCTCTTAGCTCTGCCACCAGGCCGGGTAGATAGTCCACCTGATCACAGCATACACAGCTGTTACCTCCACAGCCATCTGTTCCCAATGCAAGCTGGTGGCACTCCCTGCAGCTGGAGATCTGGAGAGCTGTGTGTTTCCCTGGGAGCTCAGTCTGGGTAGATACATCCTTTCTGGCTAGTGCAGAGGATATAGTCTTCCACCAGGTGGATACCTTGGGCATGCCAAGGCTGCCTCTCAGCAGCTGAACTTTCTGAACCTACCTCTTGAGCCAGGAGAGAGACTTTGCCTCCCCTGCACCCCCTGCCCGCTCAGACTGCCGCACCATGCCCTTCTGATGTGCCACACACTGTTTGCCCATCCTGTTCTCTGTGCTCCTGGTTGCCCACGCTCCCTGGGCCCTGCTTTTATAGGTGAGGTGGTTTGGCTGCCATCACTCCTGTCCCCGCCCATGCTGAGTCAGCATTGCTGCTTGTCAGCAGCTCGCCCTTTCCCCGTCTTTCCCGCTCTAGAGCGGGGGCTGGGTTTCACCTGAACCTCTTGATAGCTACATAGCTTCTTGTCATTTTGCTGCTGCCAGTCTCAAGTGTCACTGGTACCTTAAAAATGTCAGCAAAAGATACCAATTTGATTATGTGCGCTAGCATATCCTCTAGGAAATCTGCCAGATGCTCAGAACAGGTTGCACAGTTTCAGTACTAACCACCACACAAATTGGAAATGCTTTCCTGAAATACAAGAAATGAAATTGTTGTTTATGTCCTAATTACACCTGCTTTTTTCAACCTCCAACTTGATAATGAAATTTGGGTATAAGGTATTAGAAATGCCCAGTTGATAAACAAAATAGACTTTAACATCTCTTGTCAGACTTGCTGTTTTATGATCTCAGTTGTTTTGGAGACATACCTGCATAAGGACCAGATCAAGAGAAGCAAGGGAAAACTTGGGATGGCAGGCAATTATGAATTATTGATGACCAACTGGTAATCCACTTATCAGAATTATTGTACTGAAGAACGAACCATATGAGAAACATATGTATTTGCAACAACTGTAACTTACACATACGGAAGAGGTAGATAGATTTTTTCTTTAGGTTTGTTTTAACAGCTAAACCTTATTAATTCTCTTTTTCAGCCAAAGCTACATGGTGGAATTGTATGCACTATACAAGAATGGATCCAAATCCAGAGACCGTATGTTTACTTTTTAAAGGTCTTAAAATCATGTGATTGAAACTATTATAATAGAGACCTATAAAAATGTGATTCAAGGAAAGAGAATGTAATAGAAGAGAGGTAATGACCATGATAAAGGATCTAAATTAAGAAAGTGGAAATTTATGCTAAAAATCAAAAAGATCATGAGGCTTTTAGAAGACAGGCTGGCCAATAAATGGTACCATATGTAAGAACAGACTTGAATCCGTTTGTGCTTATACAATGTGCTGACTGCATCCTTCTGCAAAGAAATAGTTTTGCTGTATTTTCCATGTAACTGTATGTGTATCTTTAGTATCTTCAGGAACAAAATTTTTTTTTTTGTTGTTTCTGTCAGTTCTTATCCACCTTTTGTACAATATTTGAGAACTGAGAGGCAGCTATACATACACATTTTATTAACTGTATTGCCTTTCTATAAACAGCAGTGTAGATATCATCACTTGATATTTGTTTCATGCTCTAAATACATTTGTTCTGAGAAAATGCAATAGTGGATTGACTAAAGAAAACAAATATTGCCTACAAAATAGAAAATAATTATGCTTTCTCATAAAATGTTACAACCACTTTTCTGTTCTAAATGAATGAGAAACCCATAAGATTTATTTGATCTCCTTAATTTTGTTATTGATCTTATTTCATAAATACAATAATAAATATATATTTCTTTTTCTTTCTGTCCATCTGTCACTCTTTCTTATTCTCCCTAGTTACAACACAATCTTTACAAGAAAACTATTTCTCCAGATTATGATAGTGAAACATCTGCAGTACTCTGGACAAATTTTATTGTCTAGCCATCATTGCTTTCTAATGTGTATAGCTTTCCCAATATAATAGATGTGTGGGTAGCACCCAGAAAACTTTGTTTGGTTCTATTAGTAGAGAACATAAAAATCTATGACAGAATGCAAATCATTTAATTCTTATATTGTTATAGTTTTGAAAGAAAACCCTGATAGTAAAATGATGCTCTGGCCAGACAGTTCTAATTAAGAAAGCTGCTCAGGAAAATATTGCTATTTAAATTTTTAAAATGGAAGACACTAATAAAAATCTATTCCATAGAAGTACAGTGTGCAAGTAAGAAATGGAAGAGTTTTGAAAACAGCATTGAATTGCAAAGAAATGTTCTTAATTAAAGTTAAGTAGCTTCTTGAATAGCAATGCTTTCCCAAATCGGTTTTGATGGAAAATGGTGTTAAATGGCCATTTATGTAGCATTAATGAATATCAAATAGATTCAAAATCCCTTGCTGACTTGGTGCTGAAATGATTTGGTGCCAAAAAGAATTTTAAAATATCACTTTCAGCAAATACTTCTAATGGTTACAATTTTAAAGATATCTACCAGACCAAACTTGAGTTATGTATGGAACATTTACTTTGAGGAGTTTCATCTGTCAGATGAGCAGCAACCAGGTATTTATGGAAACTGAGTGCAAGAATCTGTGTGTACCTTTACATTGTCCGTCCACAAAAATACGAATAATCATTTGCATATGTAACACATTTTTTAGGCATGTGCTATAAGTAAATAGAAAATAATTCCCTTTGTAAAAGGGAATGGCCCTTCAAGAGTCAAAGATTTCCAATTCTATAGAAATATTTCTGCATTTAAAATACTCAAATCATGATGCAATCAATCTTTTATTCAAGTATTTTAACCAATATTCTTCTGTTCAAAAGATTTTTTTATGCATTCTGTCAAGAATCAGCAGTAGCCATGACTAAACAATGTGGTTATAACTATTTGTGTGTAAACCCAACGCAGACAGATAGGACACCAGGTGCATTTTGGGGATTTATTACCTAAAATTTATTATTATGATCCTTTTTGATTAAATTTCACATTGTCTCAACAGCTGGTGGTTGGACAGATTTATTATGCAAACAGAATTATTCAGGGATAGTATTATAACTCAGTGTCACTGATTTGGAAATTTCAGGGCCTGTATGCAAAATGCTTCTCACTTCCAAATTTTCTCTAAAAACATCAGTTTCTTGACTCTCCAATATGTAATGACATTAACACATTGTTTTATTTTACTCATTATTATAGATCAGTGTTTCATGATCCATAGGTGTCTAGGCGGTATTGTTTTGTCTTGCTGGAAATTATGGTCCTGAAATATTAAGTGAGCCAGAGCCAAAATTATACTAATCTGCTGCTCAATGAAGCCCAAACCTTTTCCATCACATGCTATAAAGACATTACATTCTTTTTATGTACTTATGGATTTGTGGTTGTATACAGAGACCAGAATTTTAACAGTTAAAATCTATATATTATGTGTCATGATTTAGAAAATCCACAACCTCTTAATCTGGTTTTTACTGTCTCTTCCTTTTGCAAACCTCAGTCTTAAACAGAGGAGAGTGAATTTCCAAAGTACTTGAGGATGTGTGTAGTTAGCAGATACTTTCAGAAGCACTAAGGGTCCAGATAGTCAAAGATCTGTGTCAAAATCTTCATGGGATAAATAGAAACTCTATTAGGCAACACTTTTGAGATTCCCTTGAGTCATCAGTGAGTTCATTTTTAGATATTTAGCTACTGTGCATACTGTACTCCAAACTTAGGACTACTCCTCATAACACCTGTAGCAGAACTTAACATTTTTGAGCAGAGTTATAATTTTTTTTATTGTCTTATTTTTGTCACATTATAGCACTCTATACAGTGTTAAACAGGTAATGTAAGACACCCTGAAATTCTCATGCAGATTTGAAAAGTTTGAAATAACTCTAAGCTCTCAACTTTTTGCTACAGGAAAACTGGAAATTTTTTTGTAGTTGGTTCTATGAAGAGTTAAAGACATTTAGAAACATGTCTTGAATGTATATTTCTGTGAAGTATAAGTAGGATATATTTTTGAATGTCATTGAAGGTCTGTAACAGCTCTTGACAAAACATTAAATAGCTGTAAACTGAGGTGCTCCAGTTAAGTGTGAATAGAATTGATCAGGAGATGAAAATATGCAAACAGCCAGGTCAAATGACTTATGCAGGGAAGGAACATGAGAGCAGAGAATAAGAAAAATTTTTCTTCTTTTCTTTTTTTTTTAAATCTGCCCAATACATTGTCCAGGGTGGTGACATTCTTCTGTGTTATTACATTAGAGTGATCATGGTACCCATGAAGCAGAGGAGTGGGTTTGACTTCAGGCACATTGTTGGTTATTATGAAAGCTCCCTATAGCTGCAAATTAACCTGAGTGTGTCTAGGCAGTGGATTTTATGGTACCCAAAAGCAGGTCCTCCTGATGATAGTAGTGACAATATTTAAGAAAAAGAGACTGGTTTATGTTGTCAGTCTTACATTCACCCAGAAAGCAAAGTGGAGAATTAAAAATGGAAGCAGTGATTGCTGGACTTTTTAATGGGAAAAGGTGGCTGATTTCTGGAAGCTACAGACTGTGGAACCACAAGATGGATTTTGGTTTCATGTCAGCAGGATTACTGAAGTTTTTAAATTCAGCAGTATTGTAACCATTTGGTCAACTAATTTAAAGACTACTGACCTCTCACCAAAGTTGTGATAAAAATATATGTCACAGTAATCTAATACTGTTAATTTACTTTTCTCTAATACAGTAAGTTAACATGTGTCTGTTTATTTTAATTTGGGTAACTGCAGGATCATTTTAGAGGGAAAACACATTAAAATCTGAGAAAATCAGGTTGCAAAGATGAAATTGAAAGGACATTCTTGAAGTTGAAATCAGTGATAATGAAAGATGCTGCAGTGACAGCTGTAGGGGTGAAGATTTTGTTTTAATCAGAGGCTTGAAATTGCCTACAATATTTAAGTCTGAATTTTAAATCTGATTTCAGCCTAAGCCAGAAATTCTGGTTTATCATTATTCTTATCGCATAGCTGTAGTTTGCACGCCTTTTGTTTGTGTCAGTGCTGGTTTCAAACCATTAAATGTCAAATGCTAAAGGCCAAGTCACTGTGCTATTGTTTAAAATTGCTAAGTTTTGTACTTATGTTGTTCCTGAAACCTATGAAGGAGGACTATGAGGTTTCACATCTAAGCTATTAACATAAACCTTTTAAATATCCTGGAAGAGCTGGTTTTATACCAAATTTATAATTTTCCTTTGAATTACAATCTTTTAAATTTAGAAAAAGTTACAGTGTAATTTTTATAGATGCCTCATGAAATGAAAAGCTTTGAGTTTACAATTTACTACGTTGTTACCATAATTCTGACAAGACGTTATTAACACAATTTTCACAGTTTGGATAGTTGAACACTGGACAAATCTGCCTAGATATGTTGTAGAACCTCATCCTTGGAAATACTGAAAGTTTTACCAGAGAAGGCCCTACGCAACCTGACCTATGCTGGACTTGTTTTGAGTGGCAGGCTGGCCCAGAGGACGTCCAGAGTTCCACTCCTACTTAATTTATTCTATGACATTTATCAAAGATGTCAATCATTTTGCTTCTTCACTTTAAAAGTAATGGACACTTTAAACTCCTCCAAAATGAAAATGCAGAAACGAGAATATTTTCCTCTACCAATTTAAAACTTGAGTTTCTCTTTTTATACAACAGTCAGTTTGGTTTTTTTTTAAATCCTCAGGATTGTGTCTTCTTCCTTAGCATTTATGTGTGCTGTAGGCTATCTGTGAAACTAATTTTAGAGATAAGCTCAGACATCCAGGTTCAGCATGTACCTGCTGGAAGTGTTATGAAACTGCTCTTGATAGATGATAAATTTGTTGTTTGAAAAAGGATGCTGTGCATTAGCACAGCAGTCTTCACATCAATATTGCTGGTGACCTGGGACATGCTACAAGACCTTTTTTTTTAATTTATTTTGATCAAATCTTCTAGGACAATGTATTTTTTTTAAGGCTGACGTTTTCAAACTGATGATATATACCCAAACATTCTAAAATATTTCGTTTTAAGCTATTATCTGCTCATGATTTTTTTAGTGTTTTTGTTTAGAAACACTGCAACATCTAATGTCTTCTGAGTGTGTAGTTAACAAGAAAATGGAGTAAGTGTATATAAACACATAAACCAGTATGTGCTCATGTGACTGGTTAAGTGACTACTGCAATGACTACCTCAAGAAAGAAAGAAGCAGAATGAGTTTAGCGTACTAAATACTCATGCTGTGTTAAGATGTTACGGTAGACAAATGTGTGTGTGTATAAGAAATGTTTTTACAAATCATAACTGGTTGTGCTGGAGTTTTTTTTTTTTCTTTTGAGAACACTATCGAAAAATCAAAAAATTTCTCGGGGGCACTATGTCCTAAATGTATTTTGATGTTCCCAGTCCAGCAGGTACACTGAAGAGCATAGATATGTATTTAGAGCCACACTTTAACTGCCTTGAAATGAGTGGGATGCAAGTCCACAGGCTAAACTTGTGGGCTTAGTTGAACTTGGGTTATCTCAGAGTAAGGGCTGGATACATTTTTGTCTCTCTAGTGAAGCCTAAATCTGATGTAATGAGGGGAGGACATTTTGAGTTTTTTTGTACTACCTACATACTATGCCAGAAAGAATGGAATAAATATTTACCTCTTAATCAGTCCTGTAATTTCAATTTATAGGATATGTGGAGTTTTTATTTAATCTATTTTATAGGTAGTAAAATATCTATTGCTATGGTATTAATTTTATTTTTGATCTCTTTATGCTTTGAGCAAAATAACTTCTTCATATAATCTAATAAAGTAACAGAATTATGTCAGGGTCTTTGAGGAATAACTTGCATTAATATTGGTTTTCTAGCCTCATTTTTTAATATTCATGTCTTTACTTTTTAAAAGCCCCACTTCTAGTGGCTCAAGAACTCTTGGAATTATTTAAATACCATGAAACCAAAACCAGTCTGATTATAAATAGGCATTTATAATCATCTTTATATGTTCATCTTTCATGCTGATTTTAAATTCTGGTAACAAACAAACAAAAATATATAAACTCAGAGTGTACTATTTTAACAAACACTTAGGTATAACTTAATGATGTTTACCATTTTGATGCCACTGGCATTGGCATTTGTATTCTGCGTGTCAAGCATTATGCAAAATGCATTTATAAAGTTAACATTAAATCAAGCTTTGTACCTGAGGGTTAAAAAATAAAATGGATTGTAGTATTATGCTTCTTTGTATGGTACGTCCTACCTGCACAAGGTGCTTGCGTTTTCTAAAAGCATGATTTTTCTCCTATGAGTTCTCTGAGTACTATTCATGTGCATCAAAACAGAAAGGGGGTAAAAAGGATTGATGTAAAATGTAGTTTGTTGAGATGAAACTGTCTAACAATTTAAAAATGAAACCCAAACCAGCTGCTTTGTAAGAAGCCCTCATCAGTTTTAAAGGCTAGTATCTCTCTTTTATAGCAAAGAATCACTCCGTGTTGGGTCGAATGAGGAAGATTATTATTTTCATCCATGTCATTACATAAATAGCAAGCTTTCTAAGGAAGTGTCGTGGTTTAGCCCCACTCATCAACAAAGCACCACACAGCCACTCGCTCACCCTCCCTTCCCCCACCGGTGGGATGGGGGAGAGAATCGGGAAAAAAAAAAAGGTAAAACCAGTGGGGTGAGATAAAGGCAGTTTAATAGGACAGCAGAGGAAGAGAAAATAATAACAATAAAGGAATATACAAAACAATTAATGCACAATGCATTTGCTCACCACCCGCTGACTGATGCCCAACCAGTCCCCAAGCAGCAATGACTGCCCCCCAGCCAACTCCCCCCAGTTTATATAGTGAGCATGACGTCATACGGTGTGGAATACCCCTTTGGCCAGTTTGGGTCAGCTGTCCTGGCTATGTCCCCTCCCAGCTTTTTTGTGCACCTGGCAGAGCATGGAAAACTGAAAAGCCCTTGACTAGTGTAAGCACTACCTAGCAACAACTAAAACATTGGTGTTATCAGCATTATTCTCTCCAAACACTATGCTAGCTTCTAGGAAGAAAATTAACTCTATCCCAGCCAAAACCAGGACAGGAAGTAAACAAAAATAAAGTTTCTGGGTGCTTGAGTGACTAAACCACAGTCCTGGTTTAGATATCATGTGACCTGAGAATGATTGTAAGCAAAATGTTACTGTGTGGATAAACAACATGGTAAAAGGTAATGAACCTACTTTTTATTCTATGGTTATTATAGTGCTGTAAAACCAGTTTAAACTATCAAAATTTTTAAAATGCAAAAAAACAACTTGAAGTTTGGAAATCTTGCTTGAATCAAGGCTGCTTGATCATGTAATGTGGTTTTATTCCTATACTGAGGGATACTGAAGGAATTTTCTGTATGAAGTTATTTTCACTGTTTTTTCAGGTCATTGATATGTGGGTGATGTCCATTTGTAGAATAATCCTTCTCCATAACTGATTTTGCAGTTGTCTCAGCAAGTTTTGTATAGCACATGAAACAGACACAAAAACGTGAAAAGACCCTCTTAAGGATTATGCTTTATGTTGAATTCAAGGAGAGAGCAGAACTTCAAGACTCTCTTGCATTGCACCTTGTAGAGAAAAATAAACCTAACACTTAGCAACCTTAATTCATGGCTGATCTTTCTGCTTGTGTCATCAATGATGTGGTCCTGGTGGAATCTGATTAGTGACCTCCTCTGCCAGCACAAGTTACACTGAAGATTTGGCAAGATAGCTGGGAATGAAGTAAACAGGGTAGTTTTCCTTGTTAAGATAATCACCGGTAATGTGATTGAATAGTTGGTTGCACAGTTTAGCCATACATTAATATTTCTGATGTCCACCCCAAGGACTCCTTCAGTTGTCTCCAAATAGAAGACAAATGCAAATCTTGGTACCTTTTGTCAGAGTCTAATGCTCTCTGGCCAGATTCTTTTAGATATTCCACATAAGGAGGGTATAATGTTTAATATCAAATTTACTCATTTGTATGATAGTTCATGTTACACAGGATTTTGATTTAGCAGAGTGATACAGAAGTGTACTGAAATTACAATACAGCACAATGTAGCAATTGCAATGTACAGACAGATCACAATATAAACATAATTCCCATTACCAGGCTTTATAGGCTCACCACGATGATGCTGGACTTCCCCACCTGTCAGGAAAGAATGCATGGGTTGAAGTCAGTTCACGTCTCTGCTCTCTTTGAAGTTCATTCTGGGTTTTGGTTTTTTTTTTTTTTTTTTTTTTTTTTTTAAGCTTTTGTACTCCTTGTTCGCCTGAGCCACCTATTCACTTCCCCATGCTGGCCTTTGTTAGCTCAGGGAGGCAATACTCTCTATTGATTAATTCAGTGAAGGCCAGTTTACTGGCTATTTACACGAGTTGAGCCACACAAGTGATATAGCCAGTTGATCCACTTATACAGAAGTTTATATAAAGAAAGCCCGCTTTCCAGCTCCCTTCATGTTGAGATTCTTTTAGTTTTCCTCACAACAGTCAGTTACTCCTTACATTATTCCTTGAGCTTTATGAACACATTACCTGTGCCCATCTCCTTTGATTCTTCTTCCACTGTAAGGGTTCATTGCTCCAATGTAAATTTCCCTGCATGTGAAACTTGGCTACTCCTCAGAAACAGTTGCTACTTCCATTTTTCAGTTTAAGTAGCTCTCAGAAACATTGACTTCTGTGCCTGTCCCCCCACCCCCCTTCAGTATTTAGCCTTGGAGTTTATGTATTCTGGTCTGGGAGATACTCCCTAGAATTAAGAGGGGAAAACTTTTCAGGATATATATAAGGCCATGCACTGAAGAGGCAGGCCAAATGAAAACAATGGTGTGGGACAATATAAATGAAGATTACAAGATAATATGCACATACTTAAGAGGAAATTAAAGTTGCACTGTAAATCTGCATACATTTGAAGATTATTAGTGTTTGACTTTGCAAATTTGCACTGGGTGGTTAGGTTTTTCCATCTGAATATCATATTAACTGGAATATGCAAAGTGAATGTGTTCTTAACCAGTTTTCAAGCCTGACTTGCATGTGAATAACCTACTGTGATCAGATAATGGCTATATAGCTGATTATAAGACTCTTTAAGAAAAACCTCTAATATACGAAAGAAACAACATATAATGTTTCTGAGTCAGATTTTTTCCAGGCACTTCTTAGCAACATTCTTCTTGCATGTTAAATTTCCAATCCAGCCTACATTGATACAGAGCGAAGTTCAATATCTCACTTCAGAACAGTTTAACCTCATGTACATAGGTTAACCTCATGAACATAGGTTATATTGTTGGAATAGTTCTGTTTAATGTTAAACATTGGTTTAATAAAATATTGACATTAGTCTGTAGCAGTGCCATGGTTTTCTCAGATTTTCTTTCATTGCTGAGGATTTAAATCCTGGAAAGTGGAAATTTGACATTGATTTAATCTACGTGCACTGATTTCAGTACTGAGTTATTTCTTTGTGTGTGTGTGTGTATCTGTAAACTTCAGAAGCTTTCATTTATCATGCCGCATCAGGATGTTTAACTTGTATTATAATACTGTTGACAGCATTTTTTGTTGCCTCACTCTGTGTCTATTATCTCTGTAGAAACCTACCTTTTGAAGTGAGAGCATTTCACTTGGGAGAGGACAAACGGCTGTGGAGAGAGCCAAACTCTGGATTACTAACTTTTAAACTATAGGTCCTGTATTATTAATCTCAGTTCGGATTAAATTTTAAGGAAACGTTCCATACATATAAATATCTTACCTAAAAGACATGCAGACAACCCTCTGTAGTAGTTAAAATCTGCAATGTAGAATCAACTCTTGCTACTGTTCTTATGCACTGGGTATTGGTGAGTGTGGAAAATTTCAACATTAGCTCAGCCCCTCTCATACAATCTTGTACTGTCTTTTTGCAGTGTCAAGTAAGAGACTTCTATTCCCTGTTTTGATTATGCAATTTTTAGAATCATAGAATCATAGAATGCTTTGGGTTGGAAGGGACCTTGAGAGATCATTGAGCCCAACCCCCCTGCAGTAAGCAGGGATTGAACCTGTTATCTTGGCATTATTAGCACCACACTCTAACCAACTGAGCTAACCCTTTTACTTGTGTTTTGTGTTTGGTTTTGAATTACCATATGTTTGTAGGATTATGAATATTTTAAAATAAAACTATTTTACATGTGAAATCATTGCTGCAAGGATATTTCTTGGTAAATGTTAGATATTCAGAATTTACTTATGCTTAAGGGCACATTTAGCATCATAACATTACCATCTCTGGCAAGCAGAAAGTAGGTCACATTATCTAAGCATCATTAGGATATCTGGCAAATTTCAGAGTTTTATACTTCACTAATGATAATATTTTGAGGAGCACTGTAAACTACATCTGTAATGAAAGAGTTAAATCATGTTAAGCTAGGCTTGGCATAAGGGAATGTTGCATTTGCCAAAGTCCAAAACATACACTTTGGTTTAATCAAGAGTGCCACAACAGTTGAGACCACTTAATGTATTAGCTGCATATTTATGGTCATCATCACTTGATATTTTGAAATAGAGAGAATAGATTAATTTTCACAGACTATTTGTAAACCAGTGATTACCTTTTGCAGAGATTAAAAGATTGACCACCAGAATGAGAAAACAGAAGTGGACAATAAAAGCCCTCCCTCCTCCAAAGCAAAACTTAAATGGGTATCTGACATGCACTATCAAGCCCATGCAATTTTGCCCACTTCTAATGAAACTACAAGCAATTAAAATATCAGGAGAAGGCTCACTACTATTGCTATGAAACCAAGGTAGAATCACCACTGAATACAAACTAATTTGATCCTTATTGTATCACATTTCATGTCACCTAAAGTTATCTGACTCAAGTACTTCGGTTATAGGAATACTATAGTTACACTCTAGCATGTTGTATTGGCACTTCAAAAGGGAAAATAAACCTTTCCATTTCAATATGGGATAAGACTGAAGGATGTTGCCATTCTCCTTGCCATTCAACTCTTCTCACTACTTCTCGGTTTGCTTCTGTGTACACAGAACATTATTTTGACCATTCAGTGTAGCTTTAAAAGACAATCCAAATACATCAGTACAGATTTTTTTTTGTGCAGTACATTATGCTGTTTATTAGCCCTCCTATCTCTAACACTATGTATTTATTGTACTTTCCTTTTCCTCAGTTGTTAAGTTCAAAGCCAGGTTCAATACTTTGGCAACTTTATTGTCCCCTCTGGTTAGGAACTGATGTCTGAAATTCTTTGTCCTAAGAGGATTTTTTCCGTTTGTTGATTCCACTGTCAGACTTGGTCAGCACTGGAAAAAGTGCACAAAAGCCAGTCCCACTAATGTTATCTATTAATTTGTCTGCAAGGTGGCCTTTCTTTGCTTCTACCCTGCCATTCTATTAAGAGGAAAAATTCAAAAGTCTAATGTGAAGTTAACTGGCAGAAAACAAAAGATACGGTGACACACGGGGAGCATAACAGTTAAATAACACTTATGGTCCAAATTTGGTTACTTCAATTCTTTTTCCTCTTCCCTCAGGCATTACTGTAGTGTTACTATATGATTGAAAAAGGTATGATTTTAAAGTTAGGTCATACAGTGTAAAAGATCTTAAGCAAGCTTGTTAAAGACAATGGATTGCTCCAATCTACCTCATTAATCTCTGTGATAGCTAACTATTATCCTTCATACATCTGTCTTTTCAGATTTGTCCATATTTTGGGCATTTTTCAAGTTTCTTCTGGGTTTTTTTTGCCATATCAAGAGATGAGAATTTGGTGACCGAGGATGCAGTAAATATGGATCCCAGTCTATTCTTACAGTTTAGTAGTTTTTGTATTACTGATAGCACCTTCTTAATATTCACAATAATACTACCTAGCCCATTTCAACAGCATATTTTAAGAGAAGTTGACTTTGTTTTACAAATGGGAAATGGATGCACTGAAAAATACTCATTCCTAAAAACTGAGTGGGAAAAAAAATCCTGTTGTACGAAATGGCTACTGATATATCTTTTGGTGGGTTTTTTTTTTTGGTTGTTAATAAAGTCATTTTCTGAAGTAAAAGAGGTCACTCTGCTATTTTCATAGTGTTGCTTTTGGTGCAAGTAGACTACAAAATACAGAGAGTTTTAATATGATATGTCAATGCAAATTTCCGAATGGAAAGTGTGTTAAAAATTTTGTATCTGTACATACGAAGGGTCAAAAGGTTGATCATTTCATAGGCTTTGGATCATTACACTGCTTTTCTACTGTTTTATCAAAATGTATTTTAGAATCTACATGAGCAGAAACTAAAACTTTTTATGTTTTGTATAATCTCTGAAGCAGATGGTCTTGTCAAACTTGCTGAAAAGGGCTTTCATGCAAAAATGAACTCTGCTTTCCACAAGGAGAAATTTCCACACTTCCTTAAAACTAAACTACCTCAAATTTACACTTATTTTTCATAAATAAATAAATAAATAAAATTAAATAAATGCTTTTTCTCTAGGAGAAGAGAGCCTTTAAGGTCACTCTATGTGCGAGCGCTATGTAACAGGAACTTTCTGACTGATGTCACCAAACTTTAGGTGTTTATAACACAGATGTCTACATCTGAGGTACTTGTCTGGGTTGGCACTGCCATTAGCGGAGCTCTACTCCACTGATGCTATACAGAGCGAGATCTAGCTCCCCAAAGATAGGTGTCCATTTGTGTGTGGGATTATTACTAGAGTTCATGTGAACTTGGAAACAGTTCTTGTTTTCCTTTCAGTTCTACAGTTCACACTGGTAAAGAGAGTAATGGGAAAAGCGCTTTGCTTGGGTCACACAGGCAGCTTTCAGAGGAGCTGGGAACAGAACCCGCTTTCTGACTTTTGTTATACTACTTCATCTTCTAGCAAAGCTGGACATGAGACTATGTGAGTAGACTTCAAGTGAGGAAAAAAAATTTTTGAAAATAGTTAATCTGAATTCAAAGCATGACAAAAAATTACTTTGTTTATAACCTTTTCAGTAACTTTGTTTAATTTAAATTTGCATTTTGAAACAAAATAATGTTTTTGGACTGGAAATAGAAACTCAGATATCTAAGCCAGATATTTTCATCTTTTTAAAGTTTTAAAGGATCAGTCTCCAAACACAGATTCTTTTCCAAAGAGTTCTGATTATAAAGAAAATTCTGAGTAACTTTATTCACTTCTTAAATCACATCTTGTCTAAAATAAAGAAAAATTGGTTTGTGCTTCAGAGCTGAGCATGCTATGACTCGGGAGCCAATGCTCGGGTTGAAATTCCCATCATATTCCCATTAAGGTTTAGTCACTACGGATTTTGTTTTTTAACTTTTAAATTTACCCTTTCTGTGGCACTTCTTTTTTCAGGGATTTGAATATTCAGTTTGTTTTTTATTAGTGGGATGTGCTAATTTGCTTAATTTCTGTTTTGCATGTTTTTTTATCTATACTTATTAGCAAGATTATATTATAATTATTGTCCCAGATAATTAGGCCTTAGTGTTCCATAAAATTACGGGCTACCACTATTTAAATATCTAAGCTGTGGTATACAGCAATTTATCATGTTTTCTTACCAATTGCATCGATCTCATATGTCATTTAAGGCTTAATTATGATTAAGAATATTTAATTCCAACTCACTTTAATAAATTGACCTTACATTTGCTCAGACTTTATAAAGGACTTCTAAAAATGAGCAATTTGAACTCTTATAGTTCAAAGAGAAGATTTTAAAATAAGGACTATGTTTTCCTCACACTTTGCGTAGCTGACCAGACTCCTAGTTTCCTTTAAAAATAATTGTTTAACTATTTTTTTCTCCCCCTGTAGTCACGATAAACTTTGAACAAACTTTGTTAAATGAGAGGAACCTTCCTTTCCTCCTTGAGCTATTATGAAAGTTGTCTGGCCTTTGTCCTTATGGATTTGTGAACACCAGATCTCTAGCTTTGAAAAAAACACTGTTCAAAAAAGGAACTTTCCTATTCATGTCTATTAAAAATAACAACAGAAACAGATACAGATACATGGTTGATGAACTCACTTCCTTTCATAAGTGGTTATACAACTACTGGCTGACCCTATTGACCTTAAGAGATTGGAGAGACGTAGGACCTTTTTCAAATCAACAGGTGTTATACAAGCGGGTTTAGGACCTGCAGCAGAGACCTTCTGATATCATCTAGCTTCATGTCTAACAGATTTAATGGCAAGCATTAGGATCTAGTCACACTTGTCCTTCTGCTAGTAGGCCCTGAGAAACGTAAAAATTACCCAGAAGACAAAAGACATTTTTTGATAATTAGAAGGGCTCTGTATTGGGCAAGTCTGCATGAGAAATTTTCTTTCTTTGTACATTTTAAAGGGTGTGATTAATACAGATATCTGGCTAGATTTTAAAGCTTGTTCCCTATAAAACCTCTGAAGGAAGACAACAGAAATAACCCCATATCAATGGGCATGCCTGTTTCCACTGCTTGCATCTGTTCCAGCTTCTTCACAGTATCAGCTGGGTGGGGTGAAACATGCCTATGGTTCTATAATTTTGTGAGCTCGGTGGCATGCAGTGTTTAGCAAACCTTAAAATGCACATTATTCCAGATTTTTTTAAATCTTAAGAGAAAAGGATGAAAAAGGAATTTTTCGGAAAGAAATTAAATGGTGGACCAAAGTTGTCTTCCTTGTGTTTGTGCCTTCTACTTGGGCTTGACACTTGGGTTTCTCACCTCAATGTTTTTCTTTACGGCCCAGCCTGTATCAAGGAACTACATATTTTTTTTGACTGTACAATTTTCTTTAAAGGTTGAACTCATTATAATAAATGGGAGTTTTAGATAACACATTTAAATGTATCCTTACAAATTCCTCCTTTTTTAAAAGCTAGGGTAACCACCACAAAAAGGATAGTAGTAGAAAGGCTGAAGTGGTAGTCAAAGAAGGAAAATCTTTGTTCAAATCAAAGAACTGTAGATTTCTACTGTGATTCTCAGTTATCAAGTATGTCATGACCTTATATTATTTTACAGGTCTGGTTGTTACCTTAGTAACCAGGTATCTATAGTAACATATATATTCCAAGGTAATTGTTTGATTAAATCCTGATAAACTGTATTACTCATTTCAGGATGAAATTAGAGCCCATCATTTCCATTTTTTGAATATTCTTTTTTGCACCACAGATTACCTTTCCCAAAAAGTATCTCCTCACAGGCTCTTTGTCGTATCAATAATAGGTGTGGCACTGTGTGTCATTAGTGAGGGCAGAGATTGCTATATCTTATGGTACACAGTGTGTGTTGGAAGTGAATATATAAACTAAACAAAGTAGTTTAGAACATAACTCATGGATGTGCTTATTTTAACATGCAGTAGGAGACACTTATTAAACTAAAAGTGCATTTCCTATAGTATGCCAACAGAAATATATGCAAATATTAAGTATTATAGGTGCATTTATGTTAATTTTATGTCAACTTTTAATAAATATGAAAAAAAGTCTCTGCAGTTTTACAACTTTAAAACCAACATTAAGTACTGAACTGCTAAGAGATTATTGGAACATTCTGAAATTATAAAAAAACCCAAACAACGATGTGGGCACACAGTATAAAAATTAGAATGCAACAACATCCAGGTAATCATTTACTTTCTGAAACAGAGTTAAGTTGGAAAACACTTTCTGCCCTGAAGCCATCAGTGTGAGTGTTTTAATTCAGGGAAAGCTGCAAATGCTGAACATCTGTAGTATTGATTGTGCTTACATTTCATAAAAGTGAGAAATGCAATAAGTGATAAATTTCAGGAGAGGATATTCTCTATAGAGACATGATCATCAGATTTACTGTTCTGGCACTTTAAGCTTTAGATTGTAAACTGGATGCTTTGGTGACTGGAACATTTCTGGATTGTATGTTAGCAATCAACATTTGATTTAAAACGAGTAGTCCCTATATGAATTCCTCTTTAATATATTATACAGAGAATAATATTTGTAATATCAAAATTAATTTATTCAAAGCATATTATATTGCACTTAATCAAAAACCAAAAAATCATAACACTTTGCCAGAATCTGCTACCATACACCTCCACAATTTCTTATTATGAGAAGATAATTTTCTAATTTTTCCTTCAGCACTAATGTTTTTCATTTTTCAGAGGAAGAAAAGATCTCCACAATCCACACCTAATTTAATCTGAACAGTTATATATTTGTATTAATAATGGAGTATTTATTATTCATTAGTTTCTTAATTGCATAATATTGCCTCAGATGATCTTTTAACATATTAGCTATTTTATTTCTAATAACTTTCCTCTCTAATGTAAGTTGGGCTGATATTGTTTTACCTTCTGCATATCAAGTTATTTTTAGTCATAATTTTCTGCAGTTTTATTTCCCCATTATTGCACTGCAAACACAGAAAATAGGAAAAAGATACCTACTATATTGTTGTAGTGATCCAGGTTACGGATGCAATTTAAGAATGTTTCATACAGCTTCCACCATTATCTTTCTGCTGCACAAATGTGTACAAATTCCTTTTGTCTGCAAACCATGCTAAATCTATGACTTAACAACAAGTCTCATCTATCTGTTTTTGGTTTTTTATAGCAAATCCTTTAAATTGCTATGGGTAACCTCATGATGGTTCAGGATTATAAAACTTCATTGTTGATTCTCAGTATGTCTGGATGACTATACCGAATTTGAACCCAGCGTCTTGAAGAATAGGTAAAATTAATATAAATACCTGTGGAATCAACAAAGATGATCTATTTTGGACTATTTACTGATATTATAGCTGTATTAACTTCAACATTATTTGGTTTAAAATCAAGATTAAGGGATTAATTCTTAGGAAGGAAGCAGGAATTTTTATCTTTTTTTTTTTTTTTTTTTTTTCCAGGGAGATACACTTTTCTGTCCATTATGTTAGATAGACCTTTCTGTTGACATTTAATATGAAATCTTTAATTAAAAAGATATGAAACCTCCTCTACAAAATTGACAAAGTAAATTCAGAGCTGATGCAAATAAAAGTATATGGAGATGACAAGTTTATTTACTGAGCAATGCATAAAGAAAAGAGTGGTGGTTTACTGTTATTAATTTACTATCTTGACTGGTAAGTTTCTTTTGAATCATAGAATCATAGAATTTTTTACATTGGAAAAGACCTTTAAGATCATCCAGTCCAAACATTAACCTAACATTACCAAGTCCACCAATAAACCAATAAGGGTAGGGTAGCAATTTCATCTTTCCTGGCTTGGTGGCTGGATTATTTTTAATGAAAGTAAAAACTAGGAATCATTAAAATTGGAAAGAACCTCTAAGATCATCAGTCCAGTCATTAACCCAACACCACCATGCCCACTAAACCATGTCCCAAAGTGCCACAAAACCTTTTTTTGAACACTTCCAGGGATGGTGACTCCACCACCTCTCTGGGCAGCCTGTTCCAATGCTTGACTACCCTTTCTGTGAAGAAATTTCTCCTAATATCCAATCTAAACCTCCCCTGATGCAGCTTGAGGCCATTTCCTCTCATCCTATCGCTAACTACTTTGGAGAAGAGACCAACACCCACCTCACTGCAACCTCCTTTCAGGTAGTTGTACAGAGCGATAAGGTCTCCCCTCAGCCTCCTCTTCTCCAGGCTAAACATCCCCAGTTCCCTCAGCCGCTCCTCATAAGGCCTGTGCTCCAGACCCTTCACCAGCTTCGTTGCCCTTCTCTGAACACACTCCAGCACCTCAACGTCTTTCTTGTATTGAGGGGCCCAAAACTGGACACAGGATTCCAGGTGCGGCCTCACCAGTGGTGAGTACAGGGGGACAATCACCTCCGTGCTCCTGCTGGCCACACTATTCCTGATACAAGCCAGGATGCTGCTGGCCTTCTTGGCCACCTGGGCACACTGCTGGCTCATGTTCAGCCGGCTGTCAACCAACACCCCCAGATCCTTTTCGGCCAGGCAGGTTTCCAGCCATTCTTCCCCAAGCCTGTAGCGCTGCATGGTGTTGTTGTGACTGAAGTGCAGGACCCAGCACTTGGCCTTGTTGAAGTGGACTGACAAAATTTAAATGACTTAAAATTAGAAGATAATAGATATACAATAGGTTATTTCAATCCATTTGATTCTGACTGAGAATCAGGCTCAATTTTTAATGTTTATCATACCCTTGAATATATTGAAGAGAAATTTAGCTTAATATATGGTCATCAATGAATATAAATGAATATAAATACAAGTTGAACACACATTTTCACATGTATGAAAAATTATAAAAAAAATATTTTTGCTATAGTATTTAAATCAGCTTTTTAAAAATAGTGAAAAGTTACTCCATCACAGACTTTGTTATAGGAAAATATTAATTTTATGAAAGTATGAAAACGTTGTGGTGACATCTTGATTCTGGTGACTATTGATAAATACAGGTTTTGAAGAGATGAGTAATATATATTTCTAGTAGCTATTACTCATAATATTCATTTTAAGGTTAACATCACCCAAACAAATGAAAGGGGTATGTTAAGTAATTTCTGTAAAATTTAGAACAACATACTTAATCCCTGCTGTTAACCAGAATACAGTAATAAATTACACAGATTTTTTTCCCTTTATGTTGGCTTATTTCTGCTAGGAAGGGAGATCTCTCTAGTGTGTCTCTTGTCTAGCCTTCATTCAAATCATTAGACTGCATAGTCTCCACAAGAAAGAATAATATACTGTATTCTTGTTCCTTTTATGTGCCATGAAGTTACCCATCATTTGTAAGATCAAGAGAAATCCTAAATCAGAAAAGAACAAGGCCAGGCCTGAGGTGCATTATGCAGTTGTACTAGTAAAAAATTCTTTTGACACAATTTTTGATCAGAAAAGCACAGCTTCATCAAAACTGAACCAGTTTCTAGGCAGCAGTTCTGAAATGTTGTTGAGACATTGCCAGTTGAAAACTGCTGTTCAATTTAAAATATAATTGGTGGAATAAAATTATATATTCCATGTAAGAAAAGAAAACATTTTGGTTTGACCTATAATTAGGAGACAAAATTCAGGTTAACAATGCTATGATACAATGACAGACAAAAGTGACTCTTGAACAGGTCATAAGCATTAATACTGCACCTGTGATATTCTGAGTCATGATAAAAAATTTCTGAAAAAACGTACAGATAAAATAGTTGCTTAAAGTTTTCAAAGGTAACATCTGAACACACTATTTATCACACTTTGTGATAGCATTTAAGTGAAACCCAGTCTGAAATAACTTTATTCTGAATTCAAAGTTAACTTCAGAATATATTATCAATTAATGAAAAAATCCTTTATTTGCTTCTGTAGAAGTTACTGTCTTAAAAGATTTGATTATAGGTGAATGTTTCAGTGAATATAAAGAAGACATATATATTTCATACATTCAGAATATCCACTAATGTAATGTTTCTTACCTATCTTTGGAATCTTTTCATCATCATCATGAGAATTAGAGGACCCTTGAAGTTTTCCTTTTTGAATCCTGTTTTCAAAGAATCATAGAATGCTTTGGGTTGGAACAGACTTTAAAGGTCCTTTAGTCCAACCCCCCTGCAGTGAGCAGGGACAGCTTCAACTAGATCAGGTTGCTCAGAGTCCCGTCCAACCTGACATTGCATGTTTTGAGGGATGGAGCATCTACCACCCACCGCTGGGCAACCTGTTCCAGTGTTTCATCACCCTCACTGTAAAAAATGTCTTCCTTGTATCTAGTCTGAATCTACCTCTTTTAGTTTAAAACCGTTACCCCTTGTCCTATCGCTACAGACCCTGCTATAAAGAGTCTGTCCCTATCTTGCTTATAAGACTTCTTTAAGTATTGAAATGCCTCAATAATGTCTCCCTGGAAGCTTCTCTTCAGGCTGAACAGCCCCAACTCTCTCAACCTTTCCTCACAGGAGAGGTGTTCCATCCTTCTTATCATTTTTGTGGTCCTTCTCTGGAACTGCTCCAACAGGTCCATGTCTTTCCTGTGTTGAGGACTCCAGAGCTGGACACTGGGTGAGGTCTCACCAGAGCAGAGTAGAGGGGCAGAATCACCTCCCTCAACTTGCTGTCCATGCTTCTTTTCATGCAGCCCAGGATACTGTCAGCTTTCTGGGCTGCAAGCGCACATTGCTGGCTCATGTCCAGTTTTTCATCCACCAGTACCATTAAGCCCTTCTCTGCAGGTCTGCTCTCAATCCCTTCATCCCCCAGCCTGTACTGATATTGAGGATTGCCCTGACCCAGGTGCAGGGCCTTGCCCTTGGCTTTGTTCAACCTCATGAGGTTCACATGGACCCACTTCTTGCACTTGTCCAGGTTCCTCTGAATAGTATCCCACCTTCAGGGGTTTTTCATACCTTCTGAAGTATATTTGAATATATAAAGACACATCAAACTGAAGGACAACTTAAGAAAGTTAAAAGTCTTAGAACCTCCATTTGAAAATTATCTGTATTAAATGAAATATAAGAGCACTTCTAGAAGGAGAGTAACTAATAATAGATGAAAACTGCTTATAAAGTTTATATGGTACTATAAAGATGCAGTGTGCTGTTATTGCAACACTTGTAATGAAAAATTCTGAACATTTTGTATTGAAAAATTCTGAACAATAACGAGCTGCTTTTTCAGCATGTCCCAAATATGATCAGGTACAACACAAAATAGGGAAGCAGGAAAAAAAATGCAGCATGGACAACCTCTTGTTACAATAGAAGAGATTAATCCTTATGTGCATGACTGAAGTTTTCTGAAGGTGACAAGGGAGATTGGTGTTGGTCACTTGAACACTACTTGAAAGAAAGCGAAAATTCTAACAGGAGAAGGAAGAAGAAGGTAGAAGTCCACTCTGAGTCAACATGAGGGACTGCACAGGAGGCATGGTCACACGAACAGTGAGTACTTATTAAAGTCATAATAAAATGTGGACCTTCATCCTTTGCATCCAGAGGAAAGGCTCAATTTATAAGAAGTTTGTAAGAAAAGGCTGTCCATACTGCAGACAAATATAAAATCATGGCTGATACTTTGCATGCTTCCTCTATGCTCAGAGGAATGCAGTTAAGAACTTCCTGGCCTGGAAATAAGGTGTAGCTACAACTCCTAGAGAATTTAGGGGCAAATCACAGGAATCATAGAGATTTGATGTGGTGTTTCTAAATATTTTGCTGCATTGAAGACTGCAGAATTCTGCATTAAACTATGAAGCATATATAGGTGGTGATATAACAGAAAGGTGTAATTTTGCCATGGTTAAAAGCTCAAACATTTAAAGGTGTGGTAAAAATAGAGAGTGAAGAGGTAAAAGTAAATGACAATATATTTGTGAATATTTTGACCAACAATGAAGCTGAACAGACAAAGTCCCACTGGTCTCTGCATAATTAACACAGCAAGATACATATTGGCTGGGGAAATATTTATGGCAATCTGTTATCAAATTAGCTAGCAAAGTTCCAGTCTGATTACAACTATACTTGGGTGCATGATGACACAAAAGTCAATGATTAAATAAGATAAACATGTGATATACTGTATTCAGCTATAAACCATTTTTTTTTCTTTCTTTCTTTTTTTCCCCCAAAGTCCTCTGTTCTTTGGAGTTCTTACTGGTTGTCTTAAGCTGTTTTTGACAATGTTGTCACCATTCATAATTTCTGGCATAGTATAGCACTAGTAACGCTTTTTCCTATCTTTCCCTGTGTTTTTCTTCAAACATGAATTACATGGTTCAAACATAGCTTGCAACAAAAATGTTCTATAAGTGTACATACACATATGTTGCTTTTTCTTCAAGTATTTCTGACTTTTTCTCAAACAGGACAAGTCAGCAAGGACATAGAAGGCCTACAGTTATGTACTTATTTTCATTTAGATCCTCCCAGATGGACATTTAAAAAATGTACTTCAAAATTTATCTGCATTTTTAATGAGTAAAATAATCATGCTAGTAGAGTCTTCCTAGTTATCATTTGAGACACTCAGCTTGCCAAAAAATGTAATTTCATCATTTAAAAAAAAACCAACCCAGTTCTAAACTTTCTTCTTCAGAAACTGGGCTCATGATTAAGCCACTGGAAAAGTACAGTAGGGAACACATACTATCCATCCTAGCTCTTGAAGCCTTTCTGGAATATCTAGTGAAAGCATATGTTTCAAACCAACAATTTGTGCTGATATGTGTTTGCAGAACACCAGAAATAGGCTCTATGACACTTAAGACAACTCTCCCTCCCCAAAGAGGCATTTGTCAAAATCGGCATGTAACTGGCTACTACCAACAGGTAAAACCTGAGATAAAATGTAAGCCTCAATTTTAGCCAGGGTAGAAAGGAGGTGACTCTTTTCACTAGGGCTCTGAATCTTGGGAAATGTATCTTTTAACCTGTTTTCTTTAACCACTGTTAAAGTAACTATTGACCTCTTATCTCCCACAGAAAGTGTTCTAGTCACCGGACCATAAAGTGGGGGGGGGGGGGGGGGGGAGAGGCAAAACCGTTTTATCTTCTCTGAGGAGTTGTGTTATTGGTTGGAAAAGAAACAAAGACTTGGGAGGCTAGAGAAAACAGGATGACACTGGAATTGCCAGGAGGAAGGAGGAGAGAGCAAGAGAGAGAAACTAAACTGTGCTTCAGATAATTTTTAGTGTACTTTAATGTACAGCAGCCATAATAATGATATTTCATGCTTGATTATGGACTTCCTTTTGGGACCCAACATAATTTTTATTTCCTCTGCTCACTGTAGTACAATTAGTGCTGGATTCTGAGCATATTTCTTTCACAAAGATGTAAGCTAGATGACAAATATTTGATGGAAAAAATATTTTTAAAAAAGATATAATAAGGCAGAAATCTAACCAGCTTATACCTGAGCCTAAAATTAAAACATCATTTAATTGCTATGTAAAATCTTTCAGGATGCTTTGACAATGCTTAACTTATTTGAAAAATCTCCTGAATTTATTCCTTTGCTTCTCAAAGTAAAGATGTCAAAAGTTGTTTTATTTTGTGATTAATACTACAATCAGCCTTTAATTTCCATCCTGGTCATGACAAAGCACCAGAATTGAAAGCAGTAAGTATAAAAAAAAAAGAAGGAAAAGTGTTTGTACAAGGTAATAAGCACTTTTAAAGGTATTGAAAGCAAGTGATTACATGGACTTCCATTGTTTTTAGGATAACTAGTATGAATCTCCCTTGATATTTCAGTTTGAATGTTGGTTTGGGGTGTCCTCCCCTCCCCTCCCCTCCCCTCCCCTCCCCTCCCCTCCCCTCCCCTCCCCTCCCCTCCCCTCCCCTTCCTTTCCCTTCCCTTCCCTTCCCTTCCCTTCCCTTCCCTTCCCTTCCCTTCCCTTCCCTTCCCTTCCCTTCCCTTCCCTTCCCTTCCCTTCCCTTCCCTTCCCTTCCCTTCCCTTCCCTTCCCTTCCCTTCCCTTCCCTTCCCTGTTGGAGTATTCCTGATAATAAGGAAACCAGGGTGATGGTGAACTCAATATAACTGACATTTCACTATTGTAATTCCCAAAGGCATTTTAAGCTAATGCATCTTACTCTATAATGTGTGTCAGTACTAAAAAAGAAACTAAAATAATCCTTTGGAATGATCATTTACCATCTGTCTCTGTCGTCACCCTAATTGCATTGAATGATCTCATCTCCTGACAAATGAGGTCAGGTACAGAAACCCTGTGTATCTTACATGTTCGTTTTCATAAATACTAATCATTCAACACAAGCATGAAAAATGGGCTTGTCACTGTTGAATATGCATTGAGAGTAAATATCAGAAGGTAAGAAACACAGTCGCTGAATGCTGATTTAACAGGGTTAGGTCTCTGGCTTCTCATTTACTATCAATGAATAACAAAACCTGCTGCTGCATTCTATGCTTAGATTTAAGTCTGGTGTGCCATTGTAGTGACTGACAGCTGCAGCATTAACAAAGCTAAAATAAACAAAACCAAAGTTTTCTGGTAAGTTTCTGGCCTAGGATATACGTGTGAGAAAAAGTTGATAAAATTCAATTATAATAATCATATGCATCACTGTGGCAAAAAGATAGTTTTATCAGTCAGGTGTGCAAAAGCAGCACACTTTCTTTGAGTGGATTGTTTTTTCCCTATACCTTGTCCTGTTATGTCCTTTCTACTGGCAACAGCTGGTAGGTTGGCTTGGTAGCTTTCTTCTGCTGTGCCAGAAGCTTTTAGAGATTATAAGTTAATGTCTGGAATACATATTGATATTGTTATATGTGCTGTGCTGTCCTCTCACTCCATTGACACCAGGGTTAATCTGAAATTACATCAGTTAATCCCGCATAGCAGTAATTTGGATTTACATTGGTCAGACACTGGCTGTCAGTGCCTGATCATAGCATAGGTCTTAGAAGCTAGAAAGAAACTGAAGACAGACAGTCTTTCTTACAATCAGTAAGGTGGTCTCTTGATGACATAGTTCACTCCAGGTTTTGCACAAGCTCCTGCCACTGCAAAGGAACCTGTGGACAGTGGCACCATATGTCGCACATGTAGTATAACTGCCAAGTTTTTGGCAGCCCTGCTAGATGGTGTTTCCTTTCAGGACTCTCTTAGGTCCATGAGTAGCCCAGAGAGTCTGTCAGCTATCTGTCCCATATAGCTGGTATGTGCATTTCTAGCTAACCTCTCAGGTCTCCAAAATCAGTTTAGAGCCTAGGGTAAATGAGCCAGGCCAGGCCAAACTCCCTGATCTCTACCTCACTGCACTAACACTCAGAATCACAGAATCACAGAATGGCTGGTGTTGGAAGAGACCTCTGGAGTCCATCTGGTCCAACTCAAGGATTGATGAAGGCCAGGCTTGCTTGTAAATTCTGAGCCAAAGATGGCATTCTGTACCTCAACATTTTTCATATCCTGTGTCACCAGGCCTCCTTCCACATTCAGCAATGGGCCCACATTTTCTCTACTCTTCTCTTTCTTACTTGTGGATTTAGAGAAGCCATTCTTGTTGCCTTTGGCATGCCTTGCCAGTTTCAGTTCTAGGTAGGTTTTGGCTTTCCTAGCCATGCATTCTTCTGCATACTCAGTGTCTTTATAACCCCCCTAGGTTACTTGCCCCTGCTTTCACCTTCTTTATACTTCTTTTTTACGTTTCAGTTTTGTTAGGAGCTCCTTGTTCATCCGTGTAGGCCTCCTGACATTTTTATCTTATTTCCTGCTCACTGTGGTAGACTACTCTTGATAAAACCTTGTTAAACAATCTTGTTAAAAGCCTGCCACGAGCTTTCACATCCACAACCACTTTTTTCTTGTTTGTAAGTACCAGGTCCAGCAGAGCACATCTCCTTGTTGGCTCCTCTCTCATTTCCATCAGGAAATTTTGAACCATGCTCTCCAGGAAACTCCTGGATTGCTTATGCCCTGTTGTGTTGTTCCTCCAGCAGATAACAGAGTGGATGAAGTCTCCCAGGACGACCAGGACCTGTGAACATGAGGCTACTTCTGGTTGTCTGTAGAAGGCATCATCCACTTGTTCTTCCTAATCAGAAAGCCTATAGCAGACACTTGCTACATTGTCAGCCATACTGGTCTACCTGTGAATCCTTACCCATAAGCTCTTGGCTGGCTCCTCATTCATCCCCTGGCAGAACTCCATGCATTCCAGCTGCTCTCATAAAACAAAACTTCCCATCCTGTCCTTCCTAAAGAGCCTGAATCTCTCCATTGCAGCACTGTCACACAAGCCATCCCACCACATCTCTGTGATCCCAGCAAGACTGCGGCCCTGCAACTGAACACAGATCTTTAATTCCTCATACTTATTTCCCATGTTGTGTACATTAGTGTGCAGGCACTTCAAAGTGGCACTCCAGCATGCTGATTTCCCAGAAACAGACTGTTTTGGGTTTGGGTTCTTTTGTTTGTTTGTTTTTCCCCATAATGGTGCCTTGTAGTCACTTTACATTTTTGCTTATATGCAAGTGCTTAAGGTCACCCCTCCTATGCCCATTTTTTTTTTATTTTGTGTTCCCTTTCATTCACATTGCTCCAGGTTCTTTGCTTGTCAACTCTGTCCATCATGCCGTCAGAGGGCTGCTGGTAACACTCCTCCTGCCCTCATTCCCACTTTAAAGCCCACCTTACGAGATCAGCCATCCTTCTGGCAAAGATACTTTTGCTCCACTTGATGAGGTGGATCCCATCTCTCTCCCAGGCAGAGGCTGGTGCTTAAGCACCATCCCACAGTCATAGGAACTAAAATCCTGTTGCTGATACCAGCTCTGCAAGCAGCTGTTGGCACACAGTATCAGTGTCGCCTTCTAAACAATCCTTTCCCTTCACCAGCAGGATTGAGGAAAACACTGCCTGGGCCCCGACACCACTGACTATCACCCCTAGGTCTCTGTAGTCACTTTTGATATTGTCCAGGTTGCTTCTGGCAGTATCATCGGAACCCACATGGAAGAACAGCGGGAGATAGTAGTCAAAGGATTGGACAGGCCTTGGCAGTCTCTCCACAGCATTCTGGGTCTGGGCCCCGGCAAGCAGCAATCCAGTGCTGTTGCGTACTGTTGCAGAGTAGTGTTGATTTGTGAAGAAAAAGTAACCAGATTTCAGTGGTGGGTGAAATGATTACTAGGTCACTCATCAATCAGTGTGAAAGTTTAGGTAAAAGGCACTGCAATGTGATATTCACTGTAACTTTGTCTTTCAATCAAGGCAGTAGAAGTATGAAGAGAGTGCAACTCCATCAGAAGGATTTGATATACTATATTACAAAATATCATAATACAGTGCAAATAGTAAAAACTAGTTTTGTTTATTGTCATGCCTCAAAAAACTCCCACCAGTCTTTTGTTTCTGCAGCAGATCTCTTTTCTAGGTTACCAATTTGATTTCTCAACACATTCCAGTCTTTAGTATTCTCAGTTAGAGTAATCGTCTGTACATCAATCAATTTGCATGGGAGATCACATTTCTTTTAAGGGCTTTTTGTCATAGTGAACCAGTTTCTTCTCTGATGACTTCAGAATAACCTTCAGTAATGATTGGTTAAAGGCAAGTTTCTTATTAGCCAAGATACTCAAGACGGTATTTAAAGCCACAGAGGAACTGTAAGCCCCTAACATGCAGGATGCATGTTGCCTCAAGAGTGGCACACAGGGCTGTGAGTACCCTTAATTTGCTGAGCAGTGAACAGGTCCTGTCCCTGGACATGCCTGTGAGCAAAAGTTTGGTATGGAAATGAATTCTCAGTCATTGGAGTCTGGGCATGAGATTCATCATTCCTTGACCTTGTAATGACTAGATCTTGGTGACCTAATGCTAATTGTCTATAAATTGAAAATAGCTTTTGGGAATATATTAGGTTTCTGGCCCTGTTAGATAAGTGCATTAATAAAAATATTTGTGGACAGAGCTTTTCAAGAGTTATGGTTGGAGCTAGAAAGTTTTACTGATTCTGCTATTTCTTCTTTTCAGATCCCTTATTTTTTGATGCCAGGATGATAATAATTTAATGACAATGCTAAGTTAAAAGAGTAAAGAAGGAAGGAGGTCTGAATCCTTCCTACTTGCACAACGACACTAGCTCGTCTATGTTTAAAAGAAAGATCACAGAATAATAGAATCATAGAACCGTTTAGGTTGGAAAAGACCTTTAAGATCATCCAGTCCAACCATTAACTTAACATTACCAAGTCCACCACTAAATCAATTAACCAATTAAGATGAATGTTAAAGGAATGGGAAAAAGAATCTATAGGGCTAACATTTAATGTGATTATTTTTCACTTTTCATATTCTTGACTAAAAGTTAAGTACAATAGTCTTCGACTTCTCCATTTCATTACATTGTATCTTATAATGACTTTATTTTCCCTGTTTTTCTAACACTGTCCATGACTAACCACTTGCTAAAATGGAAGAGTGACTGGTGATTTTTGTTTCTTACTTCAAATATACTAGTAGGCTACTTTTTGTAGAGTTAGCACTTTCTGAAAATCATGCTCCACAAAGAAAGTCAGACTCCATAAACATTTGTTAGTTCAATCTGCACCTCTGTAGTTAATTTTCCATTGTAAGGTGTTGCCCTTCCTAAGCAAGAGGATGGCCAGCTGTGAAGAGGAGACAGTGTCTCAGCTCTTTCTGCTCACTTGCAGGGTCCTGAAACATTAGCCTGGGGGATCATGGATGTTTTCAGGCAAGGGTATAGATATGCAGTTCAACGCTCCAATCTTTCTATATACTTTAGTCTTAATGGCATTAAACCTATATTAAAACAATAGGGAACAACTTTCTGAAAGGCAAAATTGTAGTCCCTCATCATCTACAGGAAATTGTAAAAGCTTTATTTTGGTAGGGAAATGGGTATGTATAATATCAGGCTTAAAGAGCAAAACCATTACAAAGTGCTATAACTTTTATGAATACATTCAATTTTTCTGTGAAGTATTTGAGAGGGAAAATTAATCCACCTGTAATACTTAATATCTCAATGTGACTTGCAGCGCTGATGCTTGCATATCACTTATGCTAACACAATAGAATTGGAGATAGAAACATAAAGCTTTGCTTTGCTGTTTATTCATGCATCCTAGAGCAATTATTGCTCTAAATTTTTCTTTGAGACTACAGCAGCTGTGAGGAACAGGTCAGTTTGGGGTTAAACCTGAAAGGTGGCTGATGCTTGTAAATCCCCTAGTGCACAGGAAGTGCCGTTTCAGGATCTAGCCCTTTGATCATGGCCAGCATCTCAAATGATGCAAGAGACACATTTGTAGCTTTTCAAGATGGCGAAAGGCACGTGTATTCAATTAAGGGAGGAAGTTGTCTTAGAAAAACTTTGTGGAACAATACCTGGGGTAATTAACTTGTTTGTGAATTAAAATGAAGTTATTGAATAAATTGCTTTGAAATTTCAGAATGAAGCTAGAGGTTAATGAATTTTTTATTGCAGATTGGAAAGAAATAATTGAAGGAATTGTTTTTGCTGTCTTGCAAAAGAGCTTGTTCTAATTAATTTGGTTTTATTGCAAATAAGAATGAAATTAGTGAATGGATTTGGCTTTTTGGGGGGTTAAGTGTAGAATTGATTGGCTTGGTTTTAGTATCTTAAACATTGCTGAAAGGAATTAAATTGTTAGATAAATTACTTTTGACTCTAATTGATGCTAAATAATGAAAAGTTCTTTGTCTTTGTTTCAGCATGGAGAAGAAATACTGTAACAAAAACTATTGCTTTTGACTTTTAGTAGAATGATTTTAGTTTGGGCCTTGATTTTTACTCAGGTATTAGGGACTTGATCCCAAAAACTTTTTTGATGAAACCCTCTCTTACAGTAGTATTTGTGTTGTCAAAACTACAATTCTCTACTGTTGGCTATAGAAACCAGTGTATTTATAAGATAATTTTTAACCTGAGAGATCAAAAAGCTCCTCTTGAGTAAGCTTGTTCATTTATTTTTACATATATTTTCATTTCAAGGTACAGGAATCATATTGCCCACATATAAAAATTGATCTGTGATAAAAGGAACACTGTCGTAGATAGAATTGTCAAATACTTCATCTATATTACAGACATGGAGTCAGGTCTTTTCTCCCTATCTCAGGACTTGCTAATAATCAATATATATAAGGCAGGCTTTCTGTAGAGAAGGATTCCTAGGTGACAAATTCTTGACAATGGCTTTATACTACTTGCTTTATATGGGTAGTGGAGTGTGCACTTGCGTAACTGTTCCTTGTGTACCTATCACTGTTAGTTGAACTAGGACTTTCTTTGTTGGATGAATTACAGAACAGTAGTTACATTAATAATTTTTTAAAGTGCTGTATCATTACTATGAAAACAGTGTTAGAACAATATTCAAGACAGAAAAGAAGCCTGAACTCTTCCCCATCTATCCCAGGATTAAAAAAAAAAAAAGGAAGATAGGCTTGTCTGAAGCTCTGCAATGAATTTTTCTCAACTCAGTGAGAATTTGGCTTCCCATTAACATAATCCTCATCCCTTATGGGTAGAAAACAAATTAAACAAAATATCTGCATCCAATTAACATAGCAATGAAAAGGAAACATATCCCACATGTGCAATGATCACTCTTGAAAATTGACAATTGTATTTTGTAACTTTATTGTCTATTATGAGAGTAAGAAAAACTGGAAATTATGTTCTTGTATGTATGTTTAATTAAGGCATCTAGCAGCTTTCAAAAAGAATGAGTTTTAATTGATATAAGCTTTTATAAGAAGTTAAGATCAGAAAGTTTGGTTGAAAGCAGAGGTTGGAAAAAACAGATTTTAAAGCTCTCAGGTATTTAGTTGTTACTGACAACTTTCTATCTCATACTTCTTAGCATACAAATATGGGTGGAGGCCAATGGCTTGCTGCTAATTCTTAGCCTTGGGTTCAGATGTCCAGCAAACTTACTTCAGTTCTTAATTACTGTGGCAGCATGCTCACCCTCCACCCCCAAACTTTTCCCATAACCCTGCTCAAGTGGAAGTCATGATGGCTGCATCCAGCTTGTGGTGGACTTTGGGGACAGATGGCAACACAGTAGCTGAGGGCTGTCTGGAGCAGGGTCCCAGACATCTTGCTGGTATGCAAGGTCCCCTCCAACCCTATTCTATGATTCTATGATCTGGTCCAGATATCTCACTGGGACCAAGGAGATTTGGAAAAGTGGTGTAAGTAAAGACCTGATTAGCCCAAGCCTGGAGTAAGTTTATACAAATGTAAGCTTTGGAGACCTGTACAGAAGAACTGTAGTTGAATCAAGCATTAAACAACAACCAAAGATGTGTTCTGGAAAAAAAGTTTGACAGCTTCTATAATGGGTGGTGCTAATAATCCTACTTATACTTCACCTTGATTTGGAAGAGAAAATGAGTATATCACATTGTGACATTAAAGTAATGTATCATCAGTTCACAGATTCTTCTCTTGCATTTCACATTTGCGGCCCTACGTTGCAGAACAGAGAAGAACAAAGACTTCTAGTAAGAGAAATTCCTTGCAGATTTTTGGGAGGGCTGAGATCAAGTAAGGCTGTAAGCTTGACTGCTTTTTGTTCTTTCCTAACAGCCCGGTATTGGCCAGAAGCAAGGATTGGATTGGGCTAGATGGATATTGTACTTCCATCACAACTGGAAAGTAACAGTATTGCCTGTCTTCCACTGCTGCTTGTAGCTTTCTTTCTGAGATGTGTGGTAGCTCTGGCCTTATTTTTGCTGTAGTGGTAAACCAAGAGGGGCAATCACTTGATCAGCTCTGAAGAAGGTGCCTCAGTTGTGCATACAGTAGAGGTGATCTGGTGTCTGAAAGTACAAGGATAGATATGTTGTATAAATATTTAGTCTTGGGTTCTGACCATGTGATACAATCAAGTTGTGGCTTAAATTTATAAAGTCTGTAGGATAACCTATGCCCCTGTACAGCCTATAGCATCTGTGCTCCAGCTGCTAGACGGCTAGGTACCACAGAGTACAAAGCAATTCTTTTGTGTTCTTTACTGAAATCAGTCAAATAAACTATCTTTAAGATCTTAACTGCTTAATTAATTAATTGTATTAAAGAGTTTGCACCATAGCTAAGCCTCAACTTACAAAAACAGAAAACTTGTTGTTGCTTGTTTTTCCTAAGATGTAAAATCCAAGCTGACTAGATCTGAAGAAAAAAACAGCACCATGCTCACTGGATTATAGAAGTATCAACTCATCCTCACTGTAGGCAGTTTTACTGTTTTAGACTACTTCTAGTTGACACTTTCTTTCTGTCCTTCACTTAAAAACATTACTACTATGGCTTGCTAATGGACCTAAATGTACTTCTGAATATTAAATGGGAGAGGGAAGTAATATTACATCCATAATTACTCTCTCTTATTCATTACACTTTTTGATAATTGGCACTAGAAAGTGTGAGTGGCAGATTGAGTGCAAGGATGCTCACACTGCAACAGGGAAAGACGGGAATTTATGGACCATGGGAATGGAGGTGCCACGGCATCTCTATCTAAAAATATCTTCTAGCCTTGTTCCTGAAATAGTCAGGTACAAAGAAATAAAAATTATCCTTTGTTTATATAGATGCATAATAGAGTTACAGTATTTTAAGAAATAGATAAATCTGTTGTATATAATAAATGTCTTACAAAGAAGGAGTGCCCATAGCTAAAATAGCGGCATGATAATAAAAACCTCTGGTGCTAGCTGAGGAAAGAGCAGCAGTATACTAATGTTCCTTGTCAAGAAGGGGGAAAAAAAATCAATATTTTCTAATGGAACATCTAAAAGGTTATTTTGTACAGGTGATTACAATATGTGTCACACTAGCCAACATTAAACATATGAAGTAATAGAGTATTGCATAGCCAGCACACACAGACCAGGATTATTCAAATTCTTCCAGAAAATATGCAAAAAAATAGAGTGAAAATATACACTAAAAATGCTCCAAAACTGGAACTGTGCTTGTACTATTTTTTGATAGTGAAAAGAATAGAGAAGCTCTGATTCATTCAGCCATCTTTGAACACAGGAGATGGAAAACCAGGAAAGAGGTTGAAGAAAATGTTAGAATTATCACAACATCTTTGATAATCTTTGATAAATTTGATTAAACCAAAAGTAAGCAAGAAGCCAAATTTTTTTTTAATTTAATTAACACACAAAAAAGAAACAATGAAATCTATGTATCCATTCATATGAAAAAAAAAAAAAAAAAAAAAATGAATGTACGTAAAGAAAATCTAACTACCTATTGCAAAGTTTGGAGTCTTTGAGCTGATCTTCCACCTGCATAGACTGCTGTTCCAAAAAGGATTAAAAAGTAAGAGTACATCCATCTGAAAAATAATATATTTGTGAAAGTGGAAGAAAAAAAAAGAATGTTTCATGTTGACAAAGGATCTGTATATGTTTCCAAACATCATTGAAATGCCTTTCTTAAGTGTTATTATCTCCTTTGCATGTAAACAACAGGAATATTGGCTGGCTTTAGTTGTGCATGAAGTGGTCCCTGCCCATTACAAGTGCATTGATTTTAAGAATGCTTTCAAATAGTTTGGGTCTAAAGAGCTGGAAATCTAATCCACATCTACTAAATTTTATGGTAAAATAGACCCATTGATACACAGCTCAAATTTCTTTTATGAGGTAAGATGAAGAGCAAAAGAGGTGACAGTTTTTACTGGTTTTGGCTGGGATAGAGTTATTTTCTTCATAGTTTGTATGGTGCTATGATTTGGATTTGTGATAAAAACAGTGTTGATAACACAGGGATGTTCTAGGTATTGCTGAGCAGTGCTTATGCAGCGTCAAGGCCTGTTCTGCTTCTCACACTGCCACACCAGAGAGTAAGCTGAGGGTGGGCAAGAAGTTGGGAGGGGACTGACCCTAACTAACCAAAATGTTATCTTGAACCACGTCATGCTCAGCAATAAAAGCTGGAGGAAGAAGAAAGAAGGAGGGAACATCTGGAGTTATGGCTTTTGTCTTCCCAAGTAACCATTACATGTGGTGGGGCCCTGCTTTCCTGGAAATGGCTAAACATCTGCGTGCCGATGGGAAGTATTGAGTGATTTCCTTATTTTGCTTTGCTTACACATGCAGCTTTTGCTTTACCTATTAAACTGTCTTTATCTCAGCCCGCAAGTTTTTGCCCTTCTACCTTTCCAATTCTCTCCCCCATCTCACTGTGGGGGAAGTGAGTGAGTGGCTGTGTGGTGCTTACCTGCTATCTGGGGTTAAACCATGACACAGTCAAAGAAAGAACTTTTTTTTGTTATTATTTGGTTACAGGAAGATGCTATCGAGAAAACTCCTAAAATAACCAAAACTTTTGGAAATATTTGTCAACCACTGCCAACTACTATGTGTAAGGAGTAGTACAATTCCCTGGAGTTACTTCTGATTTTGTTCGTATTACAGGGGATACGTACAATACTAAAACTTTTATTTTTATTACAAGCATCAATCCACAGTAATGTAAAAGACTTTTTTAAAGCTTTTTACTTCAAAGACATGAATAAAAAAAAAAAAAGGAAGAAAAAGGATACATAAACTAAATCTTCTCTCAGTAATATAGATAAACTGTTGATATACAGTCATTTGAATCTATCCACCTGAAAACAAACTTAGCATACAACTCAACATAGTGTTTCCATTCACCTTTGGTTATTAATTTGATTATGAAACTTCGTTATTTAATAGACAGAGAAGTGGTGTTGAAACTCATTTAATGAAGAAATAATTCAAACAGAGTAAGGTATCTGTGACTGCTACCTTAATCCTAGTTGTTATCAGCCCAACTCCCAGAACCTACATGGGAAATGCAGATGGATTTGGTCTACATAGCACAATCTCATTTGGGATGGGAAAGCCTTCAAATGCTCAGATGGGCTTCAAGAAAATGTGTTATGCACTTGATAAGGCTAATACTTCATGGATTCTAACATAGCTACCCTGACATTAAAAGAATAGATGAAAACATTTAGGTGATGTACAAATTTTCCATCCAGAAGCATGTTCATATTCAAGAAGAGAAGCAGAGCAGCTAAAACTCACATAGGGATGGACAATCTCAGTCATCAGTTCTGTTTGGTGAATGGGACAAAAACAGGCTTCAGTGTCTTTTCAGACTAATGGGTAAGAAAACTGACTAAATGGAAGCAAAACTTCTTAACAAGTGATGCAGAGGGGAAATTTTGGAAACAAGCAGCACAATTGTGATGATATAAAACCTTTTTTTTTTTTTTACTACCTCTCCCACATGTTATATATCTCTCCTATTACACAAGATTGGATCAACTCAATATCATGCTAATATTTAAAGATGATAATGGGATTGATGAGTATACTGTGTAGCTATTTTGACACCCATGAAAAACATGGGGCAGTATAAAAGAGTTGCTGAAAGTAAATCTCATCAAGAATTAAGGAAAGAATTGTTAGTAGTCAATATGAGACTATCTGTAGTCAAATAACCTTGACATTGTTAAAGACTCTTGAAAAGACAGGAACAGAATGGGTCAGCTGCAAAAGAGGTTCTTGGAGCCTAACAAAATCAAAACTGTACAAGCAAAGCTAACTTAAATGAATATTATTCATCATTATATATTCGATCAAGGTCAGTATTTCCCTGTAGAGGAAGAGAGGAACTGGCAAGTGTTTAACAACTGAGTTGGCAGAAGGCCTCCTTTACCTTTATACAAGCAGGTTTCTCCTGTGTAGGTCACATTCACCATTTATTCTCTCTGGGTTTAGCATACCAGTGAACACCATGTCTACAGGTATTGTTGATAAAGGAAATAGATACCTATGCAAGAGAGTTCTTTCTCAATTTATTGAGGACTAATGAAGCCTACTGGGATTTTTACAGTGAAATAAAGATCTTTGAACTTTCTAATGAATGTTTGCATAAGGGTAAAAAATAAGACATTAATACACTTTTTGGTAGCAAGCCCTGAGAATACAGTTTAGAATCTGGATATGTGAGTCTGTCTAAATGTGTTTAGCTGTGTGCTGAATTTTGGAGGATTCACTTTCTTCACAATAATTAAATCATTGGTGCCATCTGTGTAGGACGAGTACTAATAATTTCATCATTCATATTAAAGGAGAACAGGGATTTCCCTGTCTGCTTCTGTGTCTGGTCTGATCCTCCTTGTTTTACCTCCATGAAAAATGATTTTTCCTTTGGAGTATATTCTCATTTTTGCTTAACAAACTTCCCTTCCAACTTCATGCAGCACAGTAGTTTGATCAAACAATTCTGCTCATTCCTCCTTACTGATTTTCTGCTCAGTAGGTTAGTTCAGGTTTACCAGATGTGTCTTTTCACACAGAGCAAAGTAAAACCTGGATTCATATAATTTGATCTAGGTGGACAAGGGAAGAGTATGGTTTTCTGATATGCAATAATTATTTAGAATAGATTTTATAAGTGGGGTTTAAAAACAATACAGGCATACAGCTACAATTTCCACCTATGGGAAACCTCCTGTATTGCCTAAGACATTAGTGTGAGACCAAACTAGACGTTTTCCACTTGAGTATAATTTCACATTCTTAAATTCTTATTCTTAAAAGAATCATAGAATTATAGAATGCTTTGGGTTGGAAGGCACCTTTAGAGGTCATCTAGCCCAACCCCCCTGCAGTGAGCAGGGGCAGCTTTAACTACACCAGGTTGCTCAGAGCCCCATCCAACCTGACCTTCAATGTTTCTAGGGATGGGGCCTCCACTACCTCTCTGGGCAACCTGTTCCAGTGCTTCACCACCCTCACTGTAAAAAATTTCTTCCTTATGTCTAGTGTAAATCTATTCTTCTTTAGTTTAAAACCATTACTCCTTGTCCTGTCACAACAGGCCTTGCTAAAAAGATTGTCCCCATCCTTTCTATAGTCCCCCTTTAAGTACTGAAAGGCTACAATAAGGTCTCCTTGCAGCCTTCTCTTCTCCAGGCTGAACAACCCCAACTCCCTCCGCCTGGCCTCATAGGAGAGGTGTTCCAGCTCTCGGATCATTTTGGTGTCCCTCCTCTGGACCTGCTCCAAGAGGCCCATGTCCTTCTTGTGCTGAGGGCTCCAGAGCTGGATGCAATACTCCAGGTGAGGTCTCACCAGAGCAGAGTAGAGGGGCAGAATCACCTCCCTCGACCTGCTGGCCACGCTTCTTTTGATGCAGCCCAGGATACGGTTGGCTTTTTGGGCTGCAAGCACACATTGTTGGCTCATGTCCAGCTTTTCACCTACCAGTACCTCCAAGTCTTTCTCTGCAGGGCTTCTTTCAATCCCTTCATCCCCCAGCCTGTATTGATATGGGGGCTTGCCCTGTCCCAGGTGCAGGGCCTTGCACTTGGCCTTATTGAACCTCATGAGGTTCACACAGGCCCACCTCTCCAGCTTGTCCAGGTCCCTTTGGATGACATCTCGTCCTTCTGGTGTGTCAGCCGCACCCTTCAGCTTGGTGTCGTCTGCAGACTTGCTGAGGGTGCACTCAATCCCACTGTCTATGTCATTGATGAAGATGTTAAACCACACCTGTCCCAGTATGGACCCCTGAGGGACTCCACTTGTCACCGGTCTCCATGTGGACATCAAGCCATTGACCACTAGAGCTGGTGAGTTTGAGACTAGTGACATATAAAATTTAGATAGAAACCTATCTAGGATGGCAGCTATACCAGCTCACTAATTATTTCTTCTGTTGTTATTCTCCTGTTAAAATCAGCATATTGTTGTTAGGTTAACATGGAAGATTCTCAAATATTTAAGCACATTTATTATTAGGTTGCTGACAGCTATATAATGATTTGTATCAGAGAAACAGAATCTTGTTAACTTACTCCTCACTCACTTATTCAGTAGCATTAGAAATTTTTAAACAGCAAAAATTTTCCTTTGTCTGTTTTTATGCAGTGTTTGACTACTTATCTAAGGTGGTGTTGTTTACTCATTGAAAAAGTTATACTAAAACTCCAGCATCTGAACTGTTTTGTTTGCCTAAAATGAATGTGTTCTTCTCATATTTTTTCATCCTTTTGTAAAGAAACACTACGGTATTGCTTCAGATTTTTAATTGAATTTTTAGGTTGAGCAAAAAGTACTTTCCTTCTAATCCTATGAAGCTAGAGTAATAAGTTTGTGTCAGATACAATCTTTCTTTTATCCAGGAAATAAAAACTTTTTCTGAATATAGAATAGTTTATAAAACATATATCTTATAATCCATTATATGAAACAAACATCAGTGCTCTTGGTAAACTGGTGTGACTTAGACCCTCCAATCTGATTCCACCTTGAAGGAGAGAAGCTGAATCCAGATGAACCTGGATTAAAAAATGCGCCTGCACAATTTTGTGCATACAAATCTCTGACTAATTTACACTTTAAATTATCTCATATGTTTGCAAACAAGGTAATTGTGCATGTAGGTCACTAGTTAGATACCTTGCTAGCTATTGTAATTGTACATAATGATTAGGAGTAGGTCCTACATACGTGTTTTTGAACACTGGAACTCTGAATTCTGAAAAACCCAAAAATTTCAGAGGGTGCTTTCTGGACTCCACTACATTTTAAATTTGTTTTAAAGCATGAGGGATTGACTTTGGCTAGTTGTATCATTCTGCTTCTTTATGTGTTCACAGGATAAGTAGATTTTATGTGGAAAAGGGATCAGAAGGAAAATATGGCAAGATGGGATCTAATGTGTCGATAAAAAGCTCAAAGATAAAATTACTGTGGTTTAGTTTTGAATGCTGTAATTTACCTATAAAAGAGTAGGAAGTATTTGTGGTATTCTTCAACACAGAATAATTGCACAGTTTATGCCCCAAGATATTATAGTCTAGATGGTTTATTGTTGAAGAAATTGAATCTTGTTAGTTTTTTGAGTATTGTTTTTTGGAATGCCTATGTACATTCCTGAAGGCAGCATTTGCTGTGCATCCAGACAATAAATCTGAAAAGACAGTGTGAGTGCAGGCTGCCCTTCACACATTTTTGGGTGTTTGAAACATCTAGCAAAGCAAGTATTTTGTTAGCATGGCATTATATGGTGATATTAAGCAGTTTGGGTGTGAATAGACAAATTCATATGGGCTCTCTATGGACTGTATTTCTTCTGGCTCTGGGGACTTTACTGGGAACAGTAGGGAACAAAGAAACTGACTTTTAAGTAGCCTGGTCTTGACCAAAAGGACACCAAATGATTGCCTGAGGGTTTTAAATGGAGTTTAACAATCTGATCACTTTAATACTTTCATTTGAGAACCTATACAACTTATTTCTGTCTGTCTTAATATAAGGAAAATTGTACATGAAACACACAAAATAATGTACACTGCTTTAAATTTTGTAAGTGTAGATAACCAAGTACAGTTAACAGAAAAGCTGTATTCAGAGATGTTATAGATTAGGCATTTCAAAAGAAAAAAAATTCAAAGCAATAACAAAAATTAGTAAAAGGCTCATATATTCAAATCCATAGGAAAAAAGCTGCAAAATGCGGTTTGTATCTCTTTGTATCTTTGACAAGTTTATGGCTTTTTATGTCAGTTAGATTCACTTTATTAGTTCAGAAGTCTCTGAGGAGCTATGCAACTCTTGCTAAATCATGTCCAGCAATGGAATTAACTGCCACTGCTATTGGAGCATGCATGGTATGAGCATTTGGGATCAAAGGAGTGGAGAGTTGAAGGGAACCTTGAGAGATCATGTTATCTACCTTCCTGGTTTGAAGTAGTATTATGTATACTTAGATCATCCCTGCTACTGTTGTTTACTTTGTACTTTAAAAACTTCCATTAGAGATTATATAACCTTTACAGGACAGCCTTTACCCTTTTTGCTGCATTTGCAGTCGGCTTTAATTTTTTAACTGTGGTCCCAGAAGACTGTTATTCTTCCACTTTCTTTACAGAAAACTACAGTTTCTTTGGATTAAAGCAGACTATAGATCCAGTCTCTCCTCACAATGCAATGTATTTTTTTATTCTATACATTTGCTTAAATTGTTAACTGCTACACCCAAAGCTGGATGCATACTCCAGATGTTAGCTCCCTAAAATAAGTACATCAGAACAGTTGTCATCTGTGTCTTACATGTAACACTTGTTAGTACCTCTCACAATAGTAGTTGCCTGCCATGGTGGTTAGCAACAGCATTGCACTCTTGACTCATGCTCAGTTTATCTACTCAACACCTAAGTCCTTTTTGCAGCACTTCAACCCAGTCAGTAATTGCTCATTTTCCATTCTTGCATTTGATACCTCCTTTCCAAAACTAGGTCTTTGCATTTATCTTTGGTGAAGTTCATCTGACTGATTTTATGCCAGGTCTCAAGTATACCAAAATATTTTAAAACTCTATTTTGATTGCTTTCTAAGGTATGTACAATGCATTTCAAGTCAGTATTTGCGGCTGAGGGAACTGGGGTTGTTTAGCCTGAAGAAGAGGAGGCTGAGGGGAGACCTTATCGCTCTGTACAACTACCTGAAAGGAGGTAGTAGTGAGGTGGGTGTTGGTCTCTTCTCCCAAGTAGCTAGCGATAGGATGAGAGGAAATGGGCTCAAGCTGCGCCAGGGGAGGTTTAGGTTGGAAATTAGGAAAAATTTCTTTACGGAAAGGGTGGTCAAGCATTGGAACAGGCTGCCCAGAGAGGTGGTGGAGTCACCAACCCTGGAAGTGTTCAAAAAAACGGGTAGATGTGGCACTTCGGGATATGGTTTAGCCTAGTCTGCCCTTGATTGGTTTAGGTGGGCTTGGTAGTGTAGGTTAATGGTTGGACTGGATGATCTTAAAGGTCTTTTCCAACCTAGACGATTCTATGATTCTATGATTATTCTTATTTTTTTAAACTGCACTTTCTATTTAATTTAGTTGCATAAAAATGTGATGTTTCCCTCTAACTAATGCAGTAGACCTGTCATAAAGAAAGTTGTTTAGTATGATTCTTTTTTTCCTGATGAATTCACATTTGCTGTGCTTTTTATAATCTTACTAATTTTCTAGTTGCATGTGAATTGCTTGTACTCATTCATTCTAGCATTATTCTAGGGACTGAAATGTGGGATGACTGGTTTCCTTTATTAAATATGGACATATTACTTGTCTGTTTGCATCCTTTCAGATTTTGGTAATGTTAATTCAGAAAAAGAATTATGTAGTTTCTTAAGTATGTTTCCTATACATATCTTTAGAAAAGGAATCAAAAAGCTTTTTTTTTAATTACATGTGTTTAGATTTGGTTGCTTTGAAATTTAAAAGTTTGTAATAAATATGACTTTTAAACATAAATATTATAAAATCACATATTATGCTGTTATGTGTTAACAGAGTTGTCTCATTGACATAGATTTCTTTTCCCTCTTCCTTTTATAGTTTCTTGTCAGTCATGCTCCAGTATGTGAGAATATGGTGGGTGCTCAACATACAAGGTTAATCATTAAATTTTGCTGTGAAAACTTAAGAATGTAATAAACAGAACTGAGGGCCTGTATTACATGAATTGTTAGTAATAATAGATGATGATAAAAATCCCAGAATGAAGGCCTTTACACCAGGAAGAATGTTGGAATAGCTAATCCCAGCTTGCACCTTGGTGCTTTGTGATACTAGGATTCACCTCGTTCCTTAGCTGGTTTTATTTTATTTTTTTTTTATTTCTATTATTTTCTTTTCTTTTTATATTATTTTTAATTGTATTTTTAAATTACTGAGAAAACTGAGTAAGATTCTTCCCCTCACCCATGAAAAGAGTTGCTAGCCATTACATTTCAAATTTCTATTGAAAACCACCAGGCAGTAGCGTTTGGCCCTTTGATTACTGTGCTTTGTAAGGTAAAACTCCCTGTTGACTGATTCTGATCCTCACCTGGGTCTAAGATGTTCCAGGATCCTAACTGTACCTACAGTGATCCCTTTCCAGCTGTCAGCATTGTGTATTAGACCCTGTCTAATTAAAATAGTGTATGGCAGGATCTGTCGTCAACATGAACATTTCCTGTGTTTTTATGTCAGGACTGTCCCTCTCTTTTTCTTCTGCTGGCCTACGCACAGACATTCATTGCTACTGGAAAAAGAAGGGTCTTCCTGAGAACATATTCTTTTCTTCTGCATCTTCTCCACTTTTCTTTTTTTGCTAGGGAAACTGCAGATCATGTGTTCAAATTGAATTCTGGTCCAGTTCTGGCATCCAGCCCTCCCTTCAAGGACACCGTATTGCACTGATTAGTGGATTGCCCAACACTCAAAACCCCTCCATCTCTTAATTTGCTTTAATAACAAAGTGAGTCATTCTGTGACTAAGGAGGTAGCCAACTGCAACTATAATCATCCCAAAAGCACCTCCCAGGGTGTGAAATTGTAGGTAGACAAGTATATAATTTGTGCTAAGCAATCTTCTTGGATGCTGCAGCCATTCCAGCCAGCTCCCACTGCCCTGCCAGCTGATTAGCAGTGAGCAGAGGTACCAGATGGAGCTGTGTTAAGTTCGTCTCGGATGGAAGCTGCTCTTTTTAGAAGTTACACCAGCCATTATCTGTGCATTGCATTTATCCTTGGTATGTGGCTGCACTGATAGATAGCTGCTGTATGTACAACATTCAGTTCCTGTGGCATCTGGCATGGTGAACCTACATGTGGCCGGTAACACAGGAACAAAGAAAACAAATTGGTGATAACTGTAGAAATAAGACAGCTTCTCTGGGCATGCAGCCCTCCCTTGAGATAAAATACAATTTTTCTAGTGCCCCAACATCTGCTTGCAAAAGGAAATGCTTTCTGATCTAGAGATATATTTCCTTCCTCTATTAAATGAATTCCCATCATCTCATTACAAAGCAAGCTGAGGGCTTCTCAGTGCTGCCAGCATGTAATGAATGACTGACTCAGCTGGGGAAATGTTTCTGTGGTTGAAACTGAAATCAGAAAAGCATATACAGGTCATTTCCTTCTATCTTGTAGGTCTCTAGAGGCCTCTGTACACTCAATATTCATTGGCTTACTAGGTCTGGGCAATGGACTGGGTAAAGTACTTCTCCAGGTCATCTACATCTAGAGATGTTATATTAAGAAAATGAAGAGCAAAATAATATTTCTGGTGAATAATATTTAGATTTTTTTCTGATCTGGGTAATTACCATATTGGTTTTGTGTTATATTTTTCTAATTATATATAAAAAATATTTTCTGGTATATACTAATTATCTTTATTATATTTTAATTACATATATAATAGTCTAATTATATATAATGTTCTCTAAATGTATATATGTTTCTAACATATATATTTTGTGTTATATTTTTTTGATTTCTCAATATTTGGGGTTTAATGTAAAACATTCATTCACTCAGCACTTGTATATGTAAGAAAATACAAGATAGCATTATCTGGCCATTTCAGAGTGCAATCGTTTTCATATTTGTTTATATTAGACTCTAGAAAAATGGCTTCTATTGACAAAAAATTCTCTCTGCTGCCTATATTTGTGTCTGACAATTATGAGTACCACATGTGCAATGTACATCCAAAGCTATACTTTTTCTAGAAGCATACAAGAGGAAACTGAATGGAGCAAACCCTGAAAAATTAAATGTGCTAACGTGGCATATATAGAATCTGAAAAAATTTTGGTTGCTATCTAGTCTGAAAATATGTAGATTTCCTTTAATTCCTTCATAAAATATTTTCCTGAGTTAATGCATCTAGACATAAGTTATTGCTATATATTGCTTGGAAATATGACAGAACATGAAAATGTAATGAAGATTTTAAAAAGTTCTACCAACTTATAATTTTGTAGAAGACCTTAATTCAGGTTTCATTTGTTCTTCCTCCAACCAAAATTGAAACGTAATGATGTAGAAACCCTCAGGATCCTTGTTTTATCATGGTATGCTTTGCTGGCTCCCTTATACAATGAACTATTTAAAATGAGTTTAGATGGCTCTAGCAGGTTATCTGCCAATATGCAAATAAGATAGATTATTTAATATTTGCATGACATCTATCTTCAGCTAATAATTTTTCATCAGATAATTTGTATCCCTTGCTTTTAAAATTACTGGCAAGAAAACAAATGTATGATGAAGGAAAAATGCCAGCCTGACACCCACTGTTTTCAGCCAGAGCAGTACCCAGTGCAAAACAGGGTTAGCAGTCTGTGCAAACAGCATTTTTCTTGGCGTGGGGGGTAGGGGCGTGGGGGTAAGGTATGCAAAAGGAATATAAAAGTAATTCCTGGCTAATATATGCATACAGAAACCATCCCTGTACACAGTGCTTCTAGTGGGGAAATTCAGCATTGTAAGTATTTAGACTTCAATACATATTTTCTGAAGGCAAGTCAGAATAATGTACACATAGTAGATGAATGCAATGAACTGAGGAGTACTGTAAATGTGGTTTAGTTGACTATAACTTTTGAGGAGTGTCTAGAAACAGAAAGGCTGATCTTTTATGTTCTGCATAACTGAACAGCAAGTGAAGATGCCTTCTCTTACTGCAGTTTACTTCTTTATGTGCAGCAGCCTGTATTTTGGCATACTGATGGATTTCAATGGAGATGGGAAAAATGGGATGCTTTCCCACTCATGTTGAGATATAAGTAAAACTGAATCATATCCGGAAGATGTAATATCAGTTTGAGGGACAAAGCAAGAAAATTTCACCAGTAGTTCTGCATGTAAAAACACTTTTATTGTAATACATGATAAAATATAAAGTATCATAACATTATTTCATGGGAAGAGAAGTGGGAGGAGGGAAGAGTGAATAGGGCCAGCAGTATTTTTTTTGTTTTGTGTGTGTTTGTATATACATATATAAATACACATATATATACACATCTGTATATCCTGATATTAACACACTGAAATATTTCCATGAATTGTTAATTAAATAGCAAGATCTAATGTAACAGCACTTACTGTTTTTATTGACATGGCACTTGCTTATATGGTGATAACTTCTATATAGCTAGCTGTATGAAGACACAAAGTTGAAGGGAGAAAATATTTCTTCATTACTTTCTTTTCTTCCTTTGGAGAGCTAATTATGTCAATCATTGATGAGGTTGAGAGTATAGAAGATTTCATCTCATCTAGTTCCCTAGAAACTATTTCTTTTATGTAGTATAGATACTGGATTTAAAGCAAATGTATATTAGTATTTGTTATGTTATAACTTACACATAAACTTAGAATCATATGATCATAGAATTATAGAATGCTTTGGGTTGGAAGGCACCTTTAGAGGTCATCTAGCCCAACCCCCCTGCAGTGAGCAGGGGCAGCTTTAACTACACCAGGTTGCTCAGAGCCCCATCCAACCTGACCTTCAATGTTTCTAGGGATGGGGCCTCCACTACCTCTCTGGGCAACCTGTTCCAGTGCTTCACCACCCTCACTGTAAAAAATTTCTTCCTTATGTCTAGTGTAAATCTATTCTTCTTTAGTTTAAAACCATTACTCCTTGTCCTGTCACAACAGGCCTTGCTAAAAAGATTGTCCCCATCCTTTCTATAGTCCCCCTTTAAGTACTGAAAGGCTACAATAAGGTCTCCTTGCAGCCTTCTCTTCTCCAGGCTGAACAACCCCAACTCCCTCCGCCTGGCCTCATAGGAGAGGTGTTCCAGCTCTCGGATCATTTTGGTGTCCCTCCTCTGGACCTGCTCCAAGAGGCCCATGTCCTTCTTGTGCTGAGGGCTCCAGAGCTGGATGCAATACTCCAGGTGAGGTCTCACCAGAGCAGAGTAGAGGGGCAGAATCACCTCCCTCGACCTGCTGGCCACGCTTCTTTTGATGCAGCCCAGGATACGGTTGGCTTTCTGGGCTGCAAGCACACATTGTTGGCTCATGTCCAGCTTTTCACCTACCAGTACCTCCAAGTCTTTCTCTGCAGGGCTTCTTTCAATCCCTTCATCCCCCAGCCTGTATTGATATGGGGGCTTGCCCTGTCCCAGGTGCAGGGCCTTGCACTTGGCCTTGTTGAACAAGGAACTTGATGAACAAGAGAAAAAATACACCCAAAATGAAGGATTGTTATTACAGTTAGCTTTGAAACTGTCAGGGCTTATTTTCATCATCAGGTGTTTGCAGTGGTATGCATTTGTTTGAATCCACAGTAACAGACAAACACTTACTGTGTGTGCAGGTTGGGTAAAACCATGATGTAAAGATGCAGCTGCACAGCTGTATAGCTACAGCCACAGCCTTAACTGGTCCCAATGACAGAAAAAGGCAAAGGACATCTCTGATGGCAAATTATTATTGGAGTATGTTCTCAGATCAAGTGTTGAGGTATTTGTAATTGAGGTGTTTGTAGTTGTCATTATCTGCAGCTATCTAGAAAAAAAATCTGCCTTTCTTTCTAAACCATCTTTTAAAAGTAGTATATGCTGTAGTTCACTTGATTTCTGAGAATATGAAGTAATGAGAGTAACTTGCTTGTCTGTGCCAAATTTTTTTTGAATAAAGCTAGTCATAACATAAAGTCATGTTGTGAAGAGTCTTCTGCTTTGGTATGAGGCAGAAAATTCCAATAAAGGAAGTGCAGAATAAGAAAAGGAAGGAGAGGGAAATATTACTCAATATAAGCCAACTATGTGGAATATGACAATCGAGAGCAGGCAGTATGGCAAGCAAGCTGTGTTATTTCCACTCACTGTGATGGTAAGAGGAGGCATGGAAGGATACATAATGACAGGGGAAAGAAGATAAATGGAAACAATAAACACTAGCCAGATGGTCATCTTCTTTTATATGGCCTTTCTTACAATTTCTAATGAATACAATAAACCCCCAAAACATTACTGTTTATGAACGTTTATTAAAATGTTTGGCTGGCAGTTTAGCACCAAGTTTTTCTGAGATCAATATAACCATTAAACACTTTCAAAAATCAGAGGAAATCACTTTTATTTTCAGGGTAGTAGATATCTGTTTATACTGGAGTTGATGATACCAGTTCACACCACTATTTCTGCTGAAGATATATGTAAAGATTCACATCCTGTGAATATGTCTGTGACTCAGTACATAGTACGACTGTAACTGAGATTGACTGTTCACTCAACTGAATCATAACAACCCCCAAAAAAGCTATTTAAAACTAAATTAAATTTTCCTGATATCTCATATTTCAAGTGGGATAAGTTGAAGCGGTACAAAGCACCTGAGTAAAGTTTCTGTAGTTGGTGATTATGACAGTGAAAATAGTGGAGTCAACAGCAATAAGTTAGGTACATAAATAGTCTTTGGATTTAGTTTACTTTTACTGATATTGTGAGGCTAGAAATAGGGATTCTATATTATGGATGCTGCACAGAAAAGTATGGCTCTAAATGAACGGCATACAGCCTTCATTTTTTTTTTTAAAGTCCTTTTCCCATTCAGTAAATCCTGATTTAACTGCTTACTGAGTAACATCATAAAAATATATGTTAAAACAAACCCCAAAACCAAACCAAATAACTCACAACAAAAACAAGTATATATGTTGGAATGAAATAGGTGCAAATCATAAGGGTTAGTTTTATTTTTTATTGCAGTATATGCCCTTTATGTTCTCCATTTTACCATGATGAAATTTAGCATATGGTGGTGGAAGACAAATCCAGTGGGTTTAACTAAAAGATTTTTTAGCTATATATTTTTATAGATTAAAAAAAAAAAAAGTCATCCTTATAGTACGGTCTTGCAGAGGGTGTCTTGGAATGTTTCTACTGACTGACTCATCTGAAAAAAAGAATTTCTTAAAAAGAAATCATAAAAATATTTAAGGAAAATGTTTAGAAGGTTGTATTTGAACCAAGCTTAAGAAATTTTCAGCCTTTCTACAGAAGAAATAGCAGATCTTATATGATTGATACATGTTAATAAATGTTGATTACAGAACAGCAGTGTGACAACTACAGCAATTCCACAAGTTAAACAATTGGAAAATAATTTGATCCAAACACTTTGACCAGATCTTGTTTTAAGAAACACTTCTTGTACATATTCTATCTCCTCCCAGATCTCTAAAGAAAATATGATAGCTGAAATAGATAAATCTTCCTTCAAAGTAACCTACCAGGCTTTCCTGCTTTCTTGGTTTGTGGTATTTGAAAATGGCCAGAAAAAGCTTCCTGTACTTCATGAAATACTGCTTTCTGCCAAGAGATTAACATTCTCCTTATTTGTCACTTGTATACTAGAAAAATTATACAAAAAATGCTTTAGTCTTTTTACCCCCTTCGCTATGCACTCAGCATGCTGCTGGGCTCCCAGAGAAACATTGAATATTATCTTCCCAGGATGCGTCAAATCAAGGTATACACGATTTACATTCTTTTTTTTTGGTAATGCTTTTTCTTGTTTCATTATTCTTCACTTATTCCCTTGCTTCAAGATCCTTATAGCGAGTACAACTTGAGGTGCTCTAAAGCATTTCTATGGTGCTCCAGTCCTGCCTCTTCTTGTTCCAGGTAATCCAGGTTCAGTATGAAACATGCCTGCTTGGATGTGGTCAGCTGCATAAATACAAGTAGTCTGCTGACTTCTCAACCCTACAGGATAACTTATGATTTTAGAAAAATATTAACTTTATGACAAATGTATACCTAAGATTTAGCTTCTTTCTGTTCCTCAGGAATTATGGTGGAAAAAAAAAAACAAACCAAACAACTGTAATATTTGCCTCCGCTCAGGTCATAACACAGTAAATCCATGTTTATCTTTGTCTTGCTCTGAGGACCACCTCTTAAAATGTATTTCTCTTTCTTGCAGCAGGGACATTAATGCACTCAAGAAATACTTTTTGACTTCAGAATCCATAAAAATGAAAAGAGTAAGGATGTATTTAAAAAAAAAAAAACTTCAGTGTAATTCAGGTGGTGGAGTCCCCATCCCTGGAAGCATTCAAAAAACGGGTAGATGTGGCACTTTGGGACATGGTTTAGTCTAGTCTACCCTTGATTAGTTTAGTGTGGACTTGGTAGTGTAGGTTAATGGCTGGACTGGATGATCTTCAAGATCTTTTCCAACCTAAATGATTCTATGATTCTATAAGTAGATATCTAAGTACCACAGCTATTTGGATACTCTGTGATCATCTGATTCCTATCTCTAAAAAGTGATGGTGGAGTGTTTGGTTTCGGTTGGGAAGAATTCTCACATTCTGTAGTGTAGAAGGGTGAGAAAGAAAAAGAATTTCAGAGGAATCAAGTTGTGTGTGGATTTGGTTGGCTTGCTTTCTCACAAACAAAAATCTACATGGTAGACTGAGCAAGTGATATAACCACAAATTGATTAAATAAGCTATATCACAACAATTTAAACTCTAATATTGAAATACACTCTTACAAAGAATAATTAGAATAAAAATATCCATTTGAAATGGAAATTATAAAATTCTCTAGAATAAAAAAAGATAATACTAAAAAAATGTTTATTAGATAAACATCTCAATAGTATTTTGCTGCTTGCAGATGTCTCTAGAAGGAACAAAGATCATGGCTGACAGGGTTTCTGTTTATATCATATCTTCTAACAGTGCAACCATGACCTTTAATACAACAGTCCCACTATTCTGGATATAGTTTTGCTAATATTAAGATGTTTTTATGCAGAGAAGTGGGGTGCATCAGTTGAGCGGGATAGGCACAATGTAACAATGATACTGTTTTCAGTATTAGAACTAGTTCATAACCTTCTGCAAGTAACTCTGCACTGTGTAATGCGCGCATGCACAAATGCTGCATGTGTGATATTCAATGTATTTAGATACCGAGTCTTATTTGAGGTTGAAAATATATGAATAAACATAATCAACTAATATGTCACACTGCATTGTCATTTTTAACTAGTAATGTTTTGCTATCCAAAGAAGGACCAACAATAGCTTTAATTCAAAGATAAAAGGAAAGGGAGTCTTTTGGCTTTTTTTGTTGTTTTATAAGAAATATTCAACTGACGTTAACGAATATATTTATTTGTGTATATAAAGCTATGTATGTTTCTATACATAGATACACACATATGTGCATCTATATCTTGGAAATTCAAAGTTAAGATTCCACTTCAACATGAAAAAGAGGAAAACTACACATTTCACAGCATGAAACATTAAGATCTACAAAATTATTTTAGGTTTGACCTATGGAACAGACAGCTTTTTATCCTTCCTTCTTTGTTCCATTTTTACCAAGTTTAGAAGCTGTTTTATTTTTAGGTTAAAAAGTTTTCTGAGAACTTTGGTTTATGGCCAAAAAACACTTTAAACTTTGAAACCAAGAGCGCTGGTAAAATAGCTACATGACCATAACCTCCCATTTTCCTTTCATCCTATTTTTTCTATAAAAGATAGTCAGTTTTTAGAAATAAATTCTTGTTATCATAGATTTATAAATGCGGTGTTAAGACATGACATTGGAACTACTATTTCATTATCAGGTTTTGTTATATAGAATCATAGAATCGTTTAGGTTGGAAAAGACCTTTAAGATCATCCAGTCCAACCATTAACCTAACATTACGAAGTCCACCAATAAACCTATTAAGGGTAGAGTAGCAATTTCATCTTTCCTGGCTTGGTGGCTGGATTATTTTTAATCGAAACCTCCCCTGGTGCAGCTTGAGCCCATTTCCTCTTGTCCTATCACTAACTACATGGGAGAAGAGACCAACACCCACCTCACTACAACCTCCTTTCAGGGAGTTGTAGAGAGCGATAAGGTCACCCCTCAGCCTCCTCTTCTCTAGGCTAAACAACCCCAGTTCCCTCAGCCGCTCCTCATAAGGCCTGTGCTCCAGACCCTTCACCAGCTTCGTTGCCCTTCTCTGGACACGCTCCAGCACCTCAATGTCTTTCTTGTATTGAGGGGCCCAAAACTGGACACAGTATTCCAGGTGCGGCCTCACCAGTGGTGAGCACAGGGGTGCAATCACCTCCGTGCTCCTGCTGGCCACACTCTTCCTGATACAAGCCAGGATGCTGTTGGCCTTCTTAGCTACATTATATCATTAAGTTACATTATATTATTAAGATTATAACTCAATACTTAATTCCTCTCTTATCTCTTCAGTGTAATTACTTTATCCCCATTAAAAAATGCTATAACTATGTTGGATAAATAGTGTCAGATGTTTTTTTTATTCTTATCCAGACAAGTAATACTTTGATCTGTGAAGAGTCTCTTGGAATGGATTAAGGCATCAGTTAAGACTATTAAAGTTATATCAGTCATTATTTTTAGAGTAATTCTAGAAGCAGATATTCATTTAAGCTCGAGTTCTGTAAACAGAATACCTTGTTAACTAATATTTATTTTGCAAAAGTCCAATACACTTAGCATTGAAACTGTAGCCATCTCGTGATTTGAAAGATAATCTTATGAGTTCAGAGAGAGAGAATAAGCTTTTAACAAACATGAGCAAACATCTAGCTCTTAGTCAAAATCATTGTTATTTCCACAGTACTGTTCACTTGATGTTGTAAAAATCTGCTTTTTTTAATGAACGAATGAAAGGTAAAACAATAGGAATTAAGTATGTCCAGATAGAAATGTTTTAAACTAAAGATTTTCAATCAGTTGTTAATGAAATTTCATTTCTTCCCAGTGAGTAGAATACTGTGGTTGCTACCACCTTGTATTTCCTGTACAACTACCATATTTGCTCTTCTGTAATTGTGAGTGAATTATGACAATTATTCAAATGTAAAGACTGTGGATATTTGTGATATAGAATCTATGACTTTCTTCTATGGGCTTTATTCCTCTTCCCTTCGTTCAGGCCATCCACATACCTGTTTCCAGAGGACAACATGTGTGCCTAGTGTTCTTGTATTCCTTAGCTTCATACTTTGCTGCATGGTTCACTTCATACCCATTAACAACTTATCATCCCAAATACTGCTTTAGTCTAATGATTTTAATACAGTACTTGCTAAACAATTTCTCTCAATAATAACCCCAATTTTTCTTTCAAAGTGAGTTTAAAATATACATTGACAGTATTTGTCAGTATCCCAGCTTTGCTTGCATGATGGATTGACAACTGTCACACAATAAAACAACTTTTATCTGGAGCTAAGTTACAACTTCTACCAAGACTCAGGTTCAGATTTGCCCTTTTAAACAGTTTAATGTTTTTTAATCTTTTTTTCTTTTCTCTTTTTTCTCTCCCCATCCCCTCACCTCCAGAGGACACATTGTAAATGACCATTTATTCTAGGGAAAAAGCTTCTTTGATTCCTAGAAACAATACCTATGGGCATGAGTTCTGAGTCAGCATAGTCATACAGCAGTTGCCTAGTCCTCTTCCCACCCCACAATACTCTCAGAATGTGTTCAGGTGTTTATAGAAATAACTTACTATGGTCAGAACAATTCTAACCTCATGTTATAACCTAGGATTAACCTATAGATTTACAAATTGCATACATATATATATGTATAAAATTTTATAAGGTCTGTAAGTGAGTGGATGGTACTTTATGCAATAGTAAGTCTTAGCAGAAAAAAGCTCTTAGTGGACTTATTCAACTTAACCCTCACAAATATTAAACCCTGTATCTAAGTATGCTCCTTTAGGGGATAAAGTACCTGTCTGTGTTTCCCAGAGTATCTACTGTAGATAACCCAGTTTCCTTGCTTTTTGACAGAGCAAGTAGGTCAATGTGTGTAATACAGTTATTTAGTATCACCCTACATCAGAAGATACTGATTTCCAGCAGATGAATTACAAGAAGAGAATCAAATACTAGTACTAATATTACATCAGCTGACTTGTTTCTTCTGAGAAATGATATAGAGCCTCTGTTATGGACACGACTTTGAAGTACTGGCAATTCCTTCATAAATACAAAACCCACTACGATTTTTATTTTTTTAAAAATATAAAGTTACATAATTATCTTAGGTGGATATTCCCCAAACAAGGACTCTAACTGACTTAACTGGGTATTCATTTAAATGTTGCACACATGGAGAGGTCACATTTTAATTAGTAACCAGTAAAAAGTTATTTTTAAGAAAATCAGGAGAGAAATATTTGACATGAAACTGTGAGGGCATGTTCCTGGGCCACTGAAGTTAATTTCATAGGCAACAGATTCCTATAATCTGATTCTTAAATTTGCTACTTAAAGTCTGTTGGTTTATTTGCCTGTGTTTCCTGAGGTGGAACTAGTTTCACTTACCTTTTCCAGCTTGTTTAGATAAAATTCTTGAGCCAGTGACATTCTTTAGGTTAAATATTTTTTTCCCTCCTTTGTACTTTATTTGCCTGTACCACCACTGTGTTTAGAGACACTGGTAATATCCCTCCTGAGTGTGTTGGGCTAGGTGAAACAGGCAGCGCTCCTGTAATCTCATCTGGTAACACAGGCAATCCAATTTATAAAATTCAAGATGCTAAGAGCTAAGTCATCTCTTTTGCCGAGGCAAGAGGCATAGGTCATTGGGATTTCCATTCTTTTAATGGAATTAGGCAGCTCTGGGACAAAGCAGACTCTGCTCTGTCTGAAGTTTTGGGAAGAATTTGGCTAATGTGACTCCTGAGTCCCCGCCTTCAAATAAAGCAGAGTAAGCAGTCTTCATTGCATACTACAGTAACAGACTATTCTAGAGGGATCATGTAATGTTTCATTTCTAAATGACAGTGAGGAAGGCTGTGGAGTATGTTTTCCTCAGTCTCTTGAGTCTTTCTGCCCTCCATCTGCAGCTGTTCCTAATAAGTCTTCTCCCTGCAAGAGGAACCTTTGGTAACCTTGTGCAGATACCAGTTTGGAGCAGTTCCACTGAAACTGCCCAGAATTCAGTCATTCAGCTGAATAGGTTTATGATTTCAGTCCTGCATATGTAGATGATAAATATATTTTTTTTTCTTAAATTAAAAAAAAGTCCATTTATTAAAAGTTAAACTCGGTGTAAAAGCATTATCTCTGTTAATTGTCTCCCAAACGTGGTCCACAGAAGTCTGGTGTGCTTCAGACCAAGGTACGTAGTCTGACATTGGTTAATGGATTTAGATGTCTTTTATAGTGCATTAAGGTCTGAGATTGAAGGTAAATATGGACTTGATGACTCACATTTTGTGCTCTGGAAACTTTTGTATTCTCACATTAAGATTGCTATGAAGGCTGAAACTATGGCTGAAGAGAGTGCATGAGCATGGTCACACACACATATTCAATGAAGTTGTGGTTAATATGATTATTAAAAGCTTAAGGAAATGTGCTTTAGAGCAAAGCCTGAGTGTGGCAGGAATATGTGGTTATGTTTTCTACAGAGGAATACATGAATAGAGATTATAAACATGTGAGGAATGTATCATCCAGGTGAATCCAGACATACTACAGTCTGAACCCTTGCAGCGAAAGAGCTGGGTTATTGTGATTTCTCAACCTCTCTCCTTATGCAGGGAGCCATGAGCAAATTTTCTGTTTGTGATGCAGGACTTAACCTTACTGTCCACAGCCTCAGTTTTCAACTACATTGACAAATGTTTTTCATGCATCATCTGGACCATAACGTACCTCTAGCAGAAAGAGATGGTTTAGTTTTTTTTCCCTTAAACTTAGAATCTTAAACAAGTTGGTTCAGTCTTCCTTTGACACTTTTAGTAGTTGAATATTATATCAGTTCTTTAGGGCCATCTGTGTGAAACTTTTAAGGAGGTAACAGCATGTAGGTTGCATAAAGGTTTTAAAGAGTAAAGGGAGAAAAGGATGTAATGTAAGAGACGTAATACATAGTGTCATACTGTATGTGTATACATATAGAGTTTGTTTATTTTTCCTTTTAATGATACAATCTTAATTCCTTAAAAACATTTTTTCTTAAAATTCTTACCCAGTGTTTCTACTATAGAAAAAATCTTCAGTCTCTGCTCTTTCCCTTTTTCTTTTCTTCCTGTGAGTATTTTGGCTAACCCACACAAAATTTGATCTGTCTTCTTTTGATATTCTTTTCAGTGTTTCTTTCATCATTATCCTTCAGATGGTATTTCGTAGTCTCTTAAGAAATATACATTAGATTTTACTTGCTGTGCTTTCTGATTCATAGGTACTGTTCATAGAATTTCTAAAATTGTTTTCAAAAGGTAACATTTTGCATGTTACTTCTAAAGTATTTTCTGTATATTTCAGAAGAGAATACATATTGCAGTAACAATAATTATTTAGCAAAGGAAACACTGTGTAAGCATTAATACCAAATATAAATACAAATCAATTCTGTCGGAAAGGATCATAACCAACCAAAACTATAGGGAAAAATAAAAAAAGGTTCCTACAAGACCATTTCTAAGATATATAAAGGACAAATTATTTAGTATTGATAGTTTAGCCATAACTCTTTTAAATTTAAAAAGCATGAGAAAATACATCAAGATGGAAAGTCATCATAGAAATATATTATAAAAGTTATAATACACAATGTAGCAATTAAGTGTTTTATTTGGGGCTCTGAGAACTGACATTTGTGTTATAATCTTTTTCCTGATAAATGTAATTCAAAAAAAACTGTACAAAGGAAAAGTGAATGTAGTACATTATACATTTTATGCACTGATTGACTGTAGACTTCTTTGGTTTCATTTGAGAAAAATGAAAATAAAATGCAGCTAAATTATATTTTTAATTCATGACTTTCCTATGGCATGATCAGAGAAACTCTGCGCTCAGTTGGTTAGAGCGTGGTGCGAATAACGCCAAGGTCACAGGTTCAATCCCTGCTCACTGCAAGGGGGGGTTGGGCTAGATGACCTCTCAAGGTCCCTTCCAACCCAAAGCATTTTATGATTCTATGATCTTTGTAGATGTTGAGTTCCCATGATAAAATACGCATCTCAAAAAATTATTTATGCAAGTATATTAATTCTCCTGATATACTTGTATTACCAAGAGCTGAGATAACATATGTTCATCCTGACCCTTGGAGCCCTTACTCTTCAAATGTTTTTTACTAGATTCATCCCTGTCCTATGAGACTTATTTGCAAGTATACCATCATGGTAGGGTGCCCAGGCCCAGAGACTCTTTCACCCCCAAAGACACACACAGGGTATAGCTTTATAACTTTTTCTCAAGTTAGCTATTTACTACAACATAAGCATAGAGAATTAAATGCAAAAATGGAACATGATATAGAACATAAATACTAGTTTTTATCCATTTGATCTACAAGTTAGAGTACTACTAGTTACTGGAGCTGTGTGTGATATGATCTAGCTGAATGAACTAGCTTCAGATCTGTAAGATGGAGGCTCGTTAATATCTCAGTCAATCAAGGTAACATCTTAACAGCATGGCTACTGTAACTAAAATAACATTAAAAATGATACTATGAGGTTTTTTTGTTGTGTTTTTTTTTTTTTTTTTAAATTAATGTCTGCACTGTGCAGATGTACTGGCTTTTTCAGTGTATCCCCAAGTGCTTTACAAATCACTGATTTTCAGCCCATCGACAAGCACATTATTTTGATTTTTTTTCTTTAATTTGGTCTTAAAACATTTTTAATGTCTCTGTTTATTTTATGTATTTTACAGATATTCAGTCTCAGAGTGGTCTGGAACAACTCACCCACATTACTGTTAGTTGAGCTGACCTTCTTGGTTGGTTTGTTTAGCTTTGTATGTTTTTCACTCCTTAATTTTACTCCCTGTGCCCCAAGACCACTCTCCCAGATTTTATTCTTATTGAGAATACTGCAAGTTGCATGGCTTCTTTGAGATTAGTATCATTCTCCATTTGCTTCATGCTGTTTATAAGGGAAAAACTCTACAGGGCTTTATTTAGCCCCCAGTGCGCGCACAGAACTCCCATTACTGTTAATGGAAGTTTCATGTGCCCATTAAATTGTAGAACTGGTTCAAAAAGAAGAGAACTCTAATTGGCAACATGGAAGAATTAGAGTTAGTTATCTCTAAACTAAACCTAATCAGTACTGTCACATCTATAGGCCAACTTTAAATATCTCCACTGATAGTAATTCTGCTGTCTGTGTTGGCAATTTTCTTCAGTGTTTGTGGGAGAAAGAAAGGAACAGTAATAAGGTATTCAAAATAATAATTCCATCTACTTTGGGAGGTTTGTGCATGTGTCATATGTACTAAGCTGTGTATAAACTCTCAGTGATCCAAAAGACAAATTTTGGGATGCTACAATCACTGGGCAATGCATAGAGTTAATATGGAGAATATTACGTATTCTGTCAGCCTGCTTGGATATGAATGTTTCCATTCTTGTTTCTCATTCAGTTTTCTGAAATTGTCTTTGCTGCAAATTCCTACATGTAAAAAAATTGTGTATGTTGCAAATGGTAAGTAATGAATATTCTGAACCATATATTTTAGAAGTGTAATGTATTAGTGCAGATCTTAAGCTATTCCACACTGACACCAGTGGGGTAGGCATAGCATAAAAGAAAACATGAAACAGACTCTGGGATATCTATTCTAGGATCTGGGGATGCTAGTTGGCAGCAGGCTCAATATGACCAGCAACGTGCCCTAGCAGCCAAGAACGCACGACTCATCCTTGGGTGCATCAAACACAGCACAAACAGCTGGTCAAAAGAGGCAATTATCCTACTGTATTTAGCATTGGTGCAGCCTCACCTTGAGTACTGTGTGCAGTTCTGGGCCTCACAATTTAAGAAGGATGTTCAGGTCCTTGAATGCATCCAGAGGAGGGCAACAAAGGTGGTGGAAGGGCTGGAAGGAATGTCCTATAAGGAGTGGCTGAGGACTCTGGATTTGTCTAATTTGGAGAAAAAGATGCTGAGGGGCCTCTTTGCTCTCTACAGCTTCCTGAGGCATGGAGATGGAGAGGGAGGTGCTAATCTGTTCTCCCTGGGATCCAGCGACATGATGTGTGGGAATGGTTTAAAGCTGCACCAGGGGAAGCTCAGACTTGACTCTAGGAAGCATTTCTTTACTGAGAGGGTAGTCAAACAGTGGAACAGGCTTGCTAGAGAGCTAGTGGATGCCACATGCACATCAGTGCCTTAAAAAAAGGCATTTGGACCATGCCCTTCATAATATGCTTTAACTTTTGGTCAGTCCTGAAGTGGTCAAGCAATTGAACTAGATGATCATTGTAGGTCCCTTCCAACTGAAGCTATTCTATTCTGTTCTATTCTATTCTAACCATGTATTTTGGAAATGCTGCTTTGTCACCTTTGCAAAGTATTTTAAAGAAATATCCTTTAACTAGAATAAGCACAATTATGAATATCTGATACACTATTTGTTTTATGTACTTGAACTGCTGAAAAACTTTAAGGGCCAAATTCTGTCTTTGAGGGTATCATCTATGAACCTATATCTAATAAAGGAGTTAGACATAATACAGGATTATTCATGTATTTGAGATGTGTAAGTTTGTAATGTCCATAAACTCTCTCCTGCTGCTGCTACATGCTACTTGTATTGCATGAAAGGTTTCTATATTCTTAAGAGTTCTGCCTCCATTCATGTTATGGACTGAGAACACTCATAGCTAGGTGATGCCTGAAGCAAAACATCATCTACAAAGTAATTTATTCCATGTCTCCAATAAGGTCGGGTGTGAAAAGTGTTCTCGGTGAATGTCTGAAGGTGTACTTGCAAAATTATTATTTTTTTTTTTAATAGAGTAATGATAAGCTGTACACCTTTTATTTAAAAGTGTTTAAGAGCATTTACTAGACCAACGTGATTTCTTGGCATGTTTCTGAGTTCTCAAAGGGTGATACAGCCTCTAGTTTAAAGGTTAAGTGAAGGGGCAGGAAACTGCTACCCCTTTTGCTGAAACGTGTAAAATCTGTTTAATCAGAAAGACATCAAGCATCATTCTCCAGGAATTCTCTATATTGTTTCTGTAATCTAGTACCGAGACATTAATCCAAGAAAGGGAGAACTGGATTTCTAGATCCTACTCCCAAAATTAATCTGGAATTTATATTTGACAGTCTTTGTAGGAAGTGTTCCAACATTTACTGGAGCAAGAAACACAATTTGAAGAACGTTTCCTGCCAAAGTACCCTTGAATTTCTTTTTTCTTGAATATGTTTTGTAGGGAGGACAGTGAGAATTTTCTTCCCTGTTATTTCTTTGTTTGAACCTTCCCCACTTCTTGTCCCATGCAGAGATTTTTAGGTGAATACTTTATTATGCTATGTTTAAAAAAATAGACATTACTGGCTTGGAAGAAGATAATGAGCCTTCTTTGATTCTTTGAAATAATAGCTGTAGGCAGCTACCCTCAAAGGGAAAAATAAGAAAAAAAAAAAGAATAGAGAAGGGCAAGTCTCACATGTATGAAGCAGCTTGCCTGGAAGTAGTGTGAGACACAATGTCAATTTAGAGCTTTCTTGCTATTATGTATTTATATTATATAGTTACATGCTTTCATGTGTTTAGATTTCCATGCTGAATGTCATGACTCTTCCCAGTTCTGTATTGGAGATCCAGGTATCTGACTCAGCTTTCTGGGATTAGCTCTGGGGAACAGAACTATAACTGCAGCCCCCAAACCAAGCCTAACGAGTGTCATTTAGGCCTTGGAGTGGTTGAGGAGAAAATCAAGTACTTTGTGTGGTAGCATATTATAAAATTATCTGTCATTGATTTAATTTTGGTTTTGATAAACTCAGAGATAAGACAGCTGGTAATAATACTGCACACCCCACATGAGAAAATACATCAACAGAGGAAAAATGGATTGTTTAGAAGAATAAATCAACATTAATAATCATAAAGCATTTTTCCATTCTGATTCATGTAATGTCTTCCTCCTCCTTATGCTTTTCCTAAATTTTGGGTTAGTCTTCCCTAAATTACCCTTGAACTAATCAAGATAATTTTCCAAAAATGTTGGCATTTTATTAGTGAAAAGTGATGTTTACGCCCTGATTACTTAGTCGTGTTGTTCTAGTTCTTTTTTGTTCTGTATTGATATTATAGTTTATGCAAAAATTTCCTAATTGCTAATATTCAGAGTGTGTTTAGTTTACAATTAGAACATTCAAACTTGTTATTGCAATTGGTGATGAATATTAACTAATGCATGTTGTGTGTTTATTACATTTATATATATATAATGTTAAGTTTACAATTTAGAAGTTAATGTATGGAGAATTACTTAAAGACACTTCTGAGTTTTCTTAAGCAAGCAGAATTATATTGCTATTTGAATAAACCCTCTACATATAGAATTTTATAAAACTATTTTAATCTCAACCAAATATGGAACCAATGAAGGGGCATATTACTTTCATTAAATAATTAAAAATGTACTTTATGGATTATAATCCAGACTGGTGATTAAAAGTGTTATTTGTGTGGGAAAGTAATTCTACATCATCTTCATTAATTTAGAAAAATGAAAGCCAAGGCACATGGCAGCCAAGCCTTTAAAATGACAAATCCTTGTATTTTTGTATAATGGGCAAAATTTACAGTCTGACTGCTCAGGTGATGTGAGAAGTCATACACATCAGGGTGATCTGAGGCTACAGGTTACATGAGAAACTGCCAGCATATTCAGCTGGGATTGAAATCTAGCTGTTACACAAAAATAAGAATGCAAAACATGAAGAGGGAGAAGATGCTGAAGGAGGAAGTATCCTGCTTTGAAGAATGGAGGTGTAAAATGGTGTTCTGGAGTTATGTCTTAAGGGCATTATATTCTTCTCTCCTGATTTAGAAACATAGAGCCAGATTCTCAGTCGACATAAAGGATATTAGTATGTTGATTTAAACTAAGCTCTGCAGATCCACCACTGAAAAATCTGCTTCTTCTCAAATTGCCATCAAATGCCTGTATCAAATTCTTGCCAAGAAAAGCAGGACAAGGTTTGTTATGTTTAGGAAAACAAAACAAAACAAAACAGTGATGGAGGATAAAATTAGTTGATTTAGTCCTCTGTTTTGCTGTGAAGTGTTTTAGTTTTTATTTGATAGCCATAAGATAATAGAAAAAAAAGAAGCGATAAACTGAAATGTAGAAAAGGGATAGAGAAAATAAATACCTTTCTTTTCTCTGAAGATGGTGCAGAGAGTCTAAAAGAAATTATAGGACAACCTGTTTTGTCCTCTCAGAAGTCATTGTCTCTGTATTTCCTTGAGGGAAAAGTCTCCCTTGGAAAAGCAAATTTCCAAGGTTACAGCTGGAAGAAGAAGCAGGACTATGCCATTTCCTTAGGGGACCAACACCTTCATATTTAATTTCCACAAATGTTTCAGCACTTATTGGTGTGAATGCTGATTAAATTCAATTTTAAGCTTGAATAGTTGTATGTTGGCCAAAAGCAAGTTTCTTATGTGGTGTTGGTTGGTTACATAAATCACAGAATAGAAACAATGCCACTTGAGCTGTACAATTAATAAGCACAGCTCCAAGCCTGAGAATTCATCACTGAAGGACTACATGAGCAGGAGGAAGTGCATGCTGCAGTGAGGCTTGAGTGGTTCTGCCTAAAGAATGAAGAAAATTTCACAAAAAATTCATGAACAGAAAAAGACTAAATTGTTAGACTGCATGACTAATAATGAATTATTCATCCACCTTTGTAATAGAAACCATCTGGCTGACAACTGTGTTAGTCAAGCCACTGAGAACACATTTGCAGATGCTATTTTAAAATCAAGACCAGAGGTTTCCATCAGAACTACAGTGAATCTTCCTGTAAAAAAAATGTACGTATTCCATGTGACTTTAATGTCGTAGCTTCAATCTTTGTAATTTTCTTGTCTAAGAAGTTAGATAGTTACAAGCTTGGGATCTCATTTAATATTGCATTTTCTGCTGATAAGCTGGTTAGGCAAAATGTGTTTTTACATATATGTGTGTTTTGCCTTGGCATAAAGCTGTGCCTTTTTTTACCTTAATATAAATTACCTCCACTTTTAGGAAAATTGAGAGCTACACTTTAACTAGAGTTAAAAAAACTCTACAGGTTAAACAACAGAAAAAGTCTTTCTTAAGGCTAGTGTAGGAAAAAAAACACAAAATATCTACTCAAAGTATATAATAATAAGGTCTTACAAGAGTGTTCTGCTCCTTAAAGATATCTTTGAATCATTTAACTGCAACAGGGAAGAATTTGAGGCAGTCATGTAAGGTCCAAAGCTCTTAAGCTCATACAAATCTTTATGTTCAGCCACCATGTTCTGTACACTTTTGTATATTAAATTACTTTACATCAAAAGAAGAGACATCAAAAGAAGAATGGGGACATGGGCATATGAAATTCAAGGAAATGGTGAAAGAATAGACAAAAAAGGTGAATGAAAAAAGTTATAGGAGCCTGGGGTAAGCACTATAATACAGCAGAGCCTGCAGGGAGGGCAAGAAGGAGATGGCGAGATGAAGACCTTGGTGAGCCCATTTACAGTAGAGCAAAAAGAGTGGATGGAAGAGTGGAAAAGATCTAGAAGAGAAGAGAGCAAATCCTAACAGTGGCTATACACAGGTTAGAAAAAATAATTCATTAAATTCCATTGTAAATTTAAGCCTGCAAGCAATACCTGCAGGTTTTCTGTTAGCTACAGATAACAAAAGCTGTGATTTAAACTAGAGAGAAATAGTATAATATTTAGGTGGTAATGATTCAACAGTATAAAAGTAGTTCCATGAGACTTTGGTCCCTGATGGATCAGAGAGTTTTGACCTTGTAGAGGGATAATACAATATTCTCTGATAATTTCAGTGGAGAAAAGGAAAAGATAAGAAAATGTATGTATGCCGTAATAAGAATTCATAAACAAATGGTTGCTTGAAGAAGTGGCTTGTCAAAAGTAAAGAAGGTGCCTATACAAAATCAGCTTTTATAATATTTTTTGCACTGTATTTTGTGTCTGTATTTTTGATTGCCCCTATGAGGTTTTTTTTGTGCTGAAACACCTGTATTGCAGTGATACTGAATTATTTCCTCTGACAAATGTTAATCTTAAAAAAAAAAAACCAAACCCAAAACCAAAACAGTAAAAAATGCTGTCCTACAACAAGGACAAGATGTAAGTGTGCTTTTACAACTGGAGATTAAAATTTTGTCCAAACTGTAGTGAGATAATTAAGGTTACTGTATTCTCCCAGAGTATCTGTAAGGTAATGTTTCAGTAGTGGGGAAGTAATTATTAAATGCAGCTGGAAGAAAATCACATTTCGTTAATGGTACCAAGTAGCATGTGCTCACTGTCCTGGTTTGCTTGATCAAAGCTTTATACGATATTAATCCATTCTGTACCTAGACAGGTTTTTGTCATACACATCAACAGCAGGGAGGAATAGGAGTCCCTAAGCAGGCGCTGGCCAGGGCATGCTTCCCTGGGGAATACTACATGGAAAGGTACAAGGAGTGCAGTTACATTAGATGTCAGCAGTATTAAAGCAAACAACTGAACTATTTTTTTGTAGTGAAGAAACCCACAAAGGTGTTGGCCATAGCACACCTGTTTAGAGGAATCATTTTACCAAAAACTTATAGTTCATTTAAGGAACATAGACAAGGGGTGAGAGACAGAAAAACCGTGAGATGAAGTGACTGTGTTCTACCTGGATCCTTGACAGTTACATGATTTGGTAACTTAGAGAAAAATATCATAACAAAAATGTCTCAATTTTCAGTACTCACTTCATTTTCGTATTGATTTTTTTTATGGAAATTATGACATTATGGCTCATGGAGAGCATATTTATAGTTGTTTGCTAGGCAAAAATACATCATTGTCAGTGTTAATTTGAGAAACTCTTTTAGGCTTTACTTCTTTACTAGATTTGTCTTAACCCTTGTGATGAGTAAGAGCCTTCACCATTTTATTTTTTATTAATATTATTTCTTATCTCAGTTGAGCACCAAATTTCTCCACATATATTTCATTTTATAGTGGTATTGTTTTAATGTTTTAAACTACAGCCCTTCATGCATAATAAATATATTATCTCCCTTTGAAAATTTATCAGTTATATTTTTATGCAGCTCTTAGCAAAGTCAGTTATTGGTCGTAATTAATAAATTAATAATTCAGAAAGGACATAGAATTATAAATTATATATTGGCAGTATACAAGCACCTAACAATGTTGGATCAGTAAAATCTTCTAAAGTGTGCCATCACCATTATTACCCATTTTGCCTGATAAAAACCTGTTTACATTATTGTGGTTAAAAGATAGGATTGTTTTATGAGGCTGAAATCTATGATTGTGGTAATAGTTTTGTAAAATAGGCTTTTCAGGATACAAATTACTTTCTATTTAATAGCTGTAAAAGGAAAAAAAAAAACAAACCAGTAAAATTTGTGTTTTGTAGCTTTTTTTCTCCAGTAGTTTAGTTAGAGAATACATCTGTCATGATTTAAAGTAATCTGACTGCAAATATCTAAGTTGTGCATGCTTACAGGAGGGAGAGAACAGCTCAAAAGAGAAATTATAGAAGTCTTTCAGATTCATATAACATGTAGGATGTTACAAGTAAAAAAACTGGGTTTTTTTAATAAAACAAACTTCTCAAATGCATTCTTCTTTCAAAGCCAACATCAGAAATATCATGGTGGCTAAGCAAACCTACAGGTATTTAATACAGAAGATTTTAGACATTGATACTACTGTAATACCTGCCTCTTGCCTTGGTATCTGTCTATGCAGCAATCTCTGTTCTCTGCAGCAGGATACACCGGTGGAGCATGCTCAGCTGGGGAAGGAGAGTGGCTTTGGTGCGGAGTGTGGGTCAGGTGGTGGGAGAGCAGGGGGATGAAAGCAAGGGAGGTGCAAAGAACCTCTTCATTACCTTCTTTAACCCCAACACCCTTCTTCAACTGCATGTAGTCTCAGAGGCAAGCCCTGCTTCCCAGGACCACTGGTGCACAAGGAGGGCCTGGGCAGTGAAAGGGCTGGACCAGGAGAAGATGATGAATACGATATCTTACAAGGCCACTGGACCCATGTACAGAAGGTGTAAGTTTTGCTAGAACTGCAAAATATTTTTTTTAAAGTATTAATATTGTGAAAAAGTACATTTAATTCTATTTTTAACAAGATATTTGAGTCCTTTGATATTTTAAAGAAAAACAAAAAATGCACTAATTTGGGGGAATTTTAATAAATAACATTATTTCTTAACTGCTCGGCTTTCACTGACACTAGTTTGTCAGAGCTCAGTGTTTTCAGGTATGTATGTGTGTGTGCACCTAATGCAACTCAAGAGAGTACTGGTAGAACTGGCCAAGGGAAGTGCTCAAATAGTTGTCAATGGAGGTTAAACAAGGCACCTTGAAGGATCTGGTGGTGACTAATTTTTGAACTTGAGACTTCAGCACTTTTGAAAATGTATCTCCTCTCACAGTATTTTAATAGCAAAAGGAATTACTGTATCAGAGTATTAAGTGTACAATTTCCCCTCTTTTTTCTTTTATGAACATAATAAATGCTCTTTATTTGGAGAAGAATGTTTAAAATCTTTCATTAGAGAGAGCTACACTGTTGCCATTGACTTTGTTAAGACTTAGGCTTGAAACGTTTTTTGTCTCTGCAAACCATTGTCAAGGGTTTTGAACATTACAAAAATCCTAAACACAAAGGCACATTTACTTGGGATGTTTTACTTTCTGCTATGTGTTTGTCAGTCCCTATCATCTTCAGAACATTTTGCCAGAGCAGAGCTAAAATCAATGAAGGAAGGAAAGACTTTTAAATTGCTTAATTCACTTTAATCTTGTGTGCAAATGAACACCTTGTTTTCATTTTCAAATAGTAATTCACATTCAATACCCTCTCTAGGTTTCTAAGCCCAGTTCACTGTTATCTTAAGCTTTAGGCAACATTCTAGGTCCTTCAACCTTGTTGATGAAACATCTGCTGTATTTTATGAGAGCAGGTCTCCTTTTTTTTTAAAGCTTCTCATGTGGATGATGATATAACAGGAATCAAGTAACTCTATGAATTTCATAGAATTTATACATGGATATAGGCACTGACTTGCAAATAAGAGGGGGCAGAAAAAGATTATAACTATGGTCTTTTTTTGTTTCTTAATGTTAATTACCAAAATGGTCAAAACAATAGTTGTATCCACAAAAAGAGCAGTTGGGAATGTTCTAACCTTTTTTCTTATAATGTAGGAAAATCTGTTCTGCCTTTTATCTCAGCATTTCCAGTAAATTCCTAAGTACTTGCAATCATGGCAGGAAGAAAGTACAGCTATAGAAATGCAAGAAATGGTCCAACAGAAGCAGGATCTGCAAATAGAAGTTCAATGTTTAGCTTTCTTGAGCATGGCAAGGTGATAATTTTTATTTGTTTATTCATCATTCCATCTCAGGGAAATGCATTTTACATATTAACTTCACATTTTGTGTAAAATATGTGGGTGTGGGGTTGGGTAGCAACAATTATTATTTTACTGCTGCTGCAATTGGCTGCATTGATTTCTAAAACCTTATCATGTTACATTCAGGAATGGGCCCAGACCATCTGTCAAAAATGACACAAGCCTTCCCATCACTTGTTAGCTGTCAAAAGCTTACTAGCATGTCATGCCATTTGACGAGAGTGGACTTGAGCATATTCAAGAAAAAACAAACAAACAAACAGAATTTCCAGTTCAATATTTAGGGTGTGCAGGTATTTCTAACACTGTACATTTGTCACGTGTATTTGGATATCAACGTGGACTTAAGGCACTCTGCTTGCAAATCAGAGAAATTGGATTCAGAGGCTGAAGCTTTCTTAAACGCTCCAATAGATTTGTACCTGTTATACATATTGCACATTTTATGTACATATTTCAAATTCTGCGGATTCCCCTGTCTAATTAACTTTGCATGTATATTTGAAAACACAGTAGAGAAAGAAACTGCCTGTCCTGGTTTCAGCTGGGATAGAGTTAATTTTCTTCCTAGTAGCTGCCATAGTGCTGTGGTTTGGATTTAGTAGGAGAAGAATGCTGATAACACACTGATGGTTTAGTTGTTGCTAAGTACTGCTTATGCTAGTCAAGGACTTTTCAGCTTCCCATGCTCTGCCAGGTGCACAAGAAACTGGGAGGGGGCACAGCCAGGATAGTTGATCCAAACTGATCAAAGGGCTATTCCATACCATAGGGCGTCATGCTCAGTATATAAACTGTGGGCGGTTGGCCAGAGAGCAGTGATCGCTGCTCAGGACCTGTCTGGGTATCGGTCGGTGGGTGGTGAGCAATTGCATTGTGCATCACTTGCTTTCTATATTATTATTATTATCATTATTGTATTGTTATTATTATCATTACTATTTTACTTTATTTCAATTATTAAACTGTTCTTATCTCAACCCAGGAGTGTTTCTCACTCTTACTCCTCCGATTCTCTCCCCCATCCCATCCCATCGGGGTAAGGTGAGTGAGCTAGCGGCTGTGTGGTGCTTAGTTGCTGGCTGGGGCTAAACCACAACTCTGCCCAAGGAAAGTCAGTTCCTTGTCCTAATCTCTGGCAAGTGTAGAATTCAGCTCCTGCAACCTTAATCATATTAAGAGCAGCATGTATCAACCCAAAGGGGAACATTTGCTGTTTATAGGGATTTTGTAGAGATAACATGAGTTCTTCTGGCTGTACAGCTAATGGGGAATATATAGTCCCACAGTCACTCTGTATTCAGCTTCTGATATTTCCAGTGTCAAAATCACTTATTACTAAAGTCTATATTCACAAGCATAATGCCATTTCCTAAAGCTATTACTGTAATCTACAATATTTAATCAACCTCTGTTGAACAGTGGGACTCATCTTCAAGAGTTTATCCATCAGTTCCACCTTGTCCTAGCTGGAAACCTGTGACAGGCACACTTACAGTGGAGTTACCTAGCATGCACCAATGTTTTATCTTTGCCTCTCTCTGCTCTTTCATGTCTCTGCAGCAACTTTGGCTCCTAGATGCTGTGTCATCACCTTATGCTTCAGTTGCATGAATTTGCGACATAGTACAAGGCAAACAGACATACAGTATTGTGCTCTGTACATCTAATTGACTGCCTGTATCTCTTTTGGCTTCCACTTTTCAAAGAAAGAGCCCATAAAGAAACAATACAACAAAGCCTGAGGTGGAAAGCCTTCTGGGGGACAGGCTTCCCCCATCCTTTTTCATATGTGAAAAAAGTTGATTTGGGCCAGGTTGCCTGTTTTATTATGTTTATTTTGACTGGTGTGGAAAGATAGCTTGAACACAACTTGTCACACTTTTATGGGAACTGACAGGATTGCCAGTTATTGTTCATGAGAAGCAGGAGTTTTCCTTGGCTCATGTAATTAGAATAAGCCTGCCGTATTCCAAATAATGTTGGGTTTTTTTTTTTCTTTTGGGTGGGTTTTTTTTTTTTTTCCTTCTTATTTTCCATTCCTAGAAATTCCAATTGTATTGAAATGCTCAGGTGTTCAAAGTACAATTATGTATGTTAGAGGGTGTACAGACACTATGCATAGGTTTTATACCTATCTGTGTACACGGTATATATGTCTATCTTTATCTGTATATCTATAAAGGGTGTGTATATCAGTATATATGTAGGGTGTATATATATAGTATACACTATATTGCTTAATTGTACTTTGAACACCTAAGCATTTCAATATATATATAGCAAGTGTGTGTGTATGGGTGTATATCCATATATATGGAGGATATATCTGAGTCAGCATTTTCATCATGACTTAAGCTGCAAACTCTGAGGCTGGATTTGAGTTTCTGTAGTCTGTAACAATTCTGATTTGATTTTGGGGAGTTTTGAACAGAAACATTTAAATAGCTCATAAAAAGGGGGGTACTTTTGGAATATTGGTATAAAGTTGAGGAAATACAAAGGAAAATTTGGACTGAATTGCACATCTAATCTACTTGAAAAGAAGCACTTAACCCACTGTAAAACTGTGCACCTGTATACATGGAAATCAATTGGATTGATTTTTTAGGAACTTGCTGTATTGCTGCCATTTCAAAACTTGATTAAACACTGTATTTAGTGATAAGGTCATTAACTGACCAATAGATTCAAATAAAGTATAAAATTTAAAAATTTGTGCAATGCATTTTATGCAAATGACTTTAAAAAACATAATATATTTGGTATTATGAATCCATAATATGAAAATCTGCATTAAGAACCATTGTACAAAAGAATCTTGTCTCTCACCAATGTATGAAAAATTTACCTAGATAACTTCCATGAGTGCTAATGGAACCACACTTTCATAATGTCTACTATAACAGCCCCAAGATTAGGTACTATAACTATGAAACAGCCAATTTACATGGTGTATTGGGTTTAAGTGTCAAGGTTTTTGTGATGGTGGGGTGCTGCAGGGTTGGCCTCCATGAGAAGACACCAGGGTTTGATCCATGCCAGACACAGCCGGCTCCAACAGACCCACTGAAGGACACAGCTGAGCCCATCAGCCAAGCTGGTGGAGCTTGTGACAAAGTATTTAAGAAAGGGCAAAAAAAGCTGCATGGCAGCTGTGTGAGAGAGGAGGGAGAGAAATGTGAGAAAAACAGTCCTGTAGACATAAAGACTAGTGAAGGAGGGGGAGGAGGTGCTCCAGGCACCGGAACAGAGATTCTTCTGCAGCCCATGGTGAAGAACATGGTGGAGCTGGTTGTTCCCCTGCAGCCTGTGGACATCCACAGCAGAGCAGATATCGACCCTGCAGTCAATGGAGGACCTCATCCTGCATCAGGTGGACATGCCCTGAAGGAGACTGCAGCCCATGGAAATCCCACACTGGAGCAGGCTCCTGGCAGGACCTGTGAAGCCATGGAGAGGAGCTCACACAGGAAGAGCTTTTCTGGCAGGAGCTGCTGCCGATGAGGGAGCCATGCTGGAGCAGTCCATTCCTGCGCCCTGTGGAAAGGACCTATGCTGGAGCAGTTCATGAAGAACTGCGGCCCATGGGAAGGACTCACATAGGAGAAGTTCATGAAAGACTGTGCCCTGTAGAAGGGATCCAATGCTGGACTGGTGGAAGAGTGTGAGGAGGAAGGAGCATCAAAGGTTTATGAACACACCACAACCCCCATCCTCCTGGGGATTAAAGGGTTAAAGAAGTAGAAGAGTTGGTGGTGATGCTAAACTTGGGAAGAAGGGATGGGTGGAAGGAAGGTGGTTTTAGATTTATTCTTATTTCTCATTATCCTGTGTGGTTTAATTGGCAATAAATTCAATTAATCTCTCTGAGTTGAGTCTGGTTTGCCCATGTTGGTAATTGTTGAGTGATCTCCCTGTGCTTATCTCGACCCATGAGCTTTTCATTTGTATTTTTTCCCCTTGTCGAGTTGATGAGAGGGAGTGATAGAGCAGCTTGGTGAGCACCTGCTGACCAGCCAAGGTCAACCTACCACAGTCATTTGGTTGGTGCCCAGTGTGGGGCTTTTGAGGAATTTGAGGTAAAGGTAGTTATTGGGAGGGGTAACAGGCAAAACATGGACTGAACTTTGCTAGAGAGCAGAATAATTGTGGGGAATTTCCGTTGTAATTGTGGTGAAGGGATGAGGGGTAGGGTGTGTAAATTGTAGCAGGGTTTCTGGCAGGAACTGTGGATTTGGAGGGACCCATGCTGAGCAGTCTGTTCCTGAAGAACTGTACACATCAGGAAGGATCCCATGCTGGAGCAGGGGAAAAGTGTGATGAGGAAGGAGCAGCAGAGAGGAACTGTTACGGACTGAACACAACCCCATTCCCCATCCCCCTGCATCGCTCAGAGCAGGGGAGCTAGAAGAGTTGGGAATGAAGGAGCAAAGTTGAGCCTGGGGGTGAGATGAAGGTGTTTTAGTTTTTGTCTTTGTTTCTCACCATCCTATTCTATTTTTAATTGGTAATAAACTAATTTCCCCAAGTCAAGTCTGTTTTGCCCGTGAGCAATTTCCCTGTCTTTTCCTCAACCCATGAGTTTTTCCATATTATTTTCTCCCCGTGTCCTGTTGAGGAGGTGGAGCGAGCGAGTGTTTTGGTAGGTCCCTGGCAGCCAGCCAAGGTCAACCCACTACACATGACATGGTGCAATCTTGTTACTCCAGACATACAAAGTTGACTTACTTTCCCTGAAAACATTGTTTTAAGAAACACTGCAGGCTGAAAGAGGGGTAGAAATTCCTCAGAATCTCCGAGTAAACTAAGGATATCTTTTGGAATTGATTTCAAATGTGATATCCCAGAATCATGATGTTATCTTGGTTTAGCTACATAATCAAACACAGAGCAGACAACATGGAACCATGCTTATGTCAGTCTTTCCATGTGGTCCAAGACTGCTGTGTCTGAAGTAGAGGAGAGCATATGGGTGGTGAAGAGAAAACGAGCAATAAGTGGAGTTCTGCTGTCAGCCAACTTGACAGCTCACACCTGGTATAAAGTAAAGGCTACCCCTCCTCTCCTGTTCATCAGTAATTGCTAGTTAGCCCATGAGATTATTTATCTCTAAGACTCACCTCAAGAATCACTCAGGAACATGAATTAGGAAAAACTAGTTGGGAAGAGGATGGCATTATGCAAAAAGCCACTGTGCTATAAAACAGATTTTTTTACAAATTCTCCAGCTTTGAACCTGAAGTCTGGAATATTCATCTTCAACTGGGTCCACAGAGCAAAATCTTGCAGTGTTAATAAAATGTTCTGTGAGTGTATTTCTGAGAGGTGGAATTTCCTTTTAAATGTAGCAGCTGCAGATGAGCTCTGGGAATCCACCTCATGCTGAAGAAGAAAACATAATCATGCATCCTATCTTTTGTGTGCTTATTCCACACAAAAAAAAAAAAAAAAAAAAGTTTTAATTAACTTTATGCTTCTCCAAGTGTTGTGGTAAATTTAGACCCTTCTCTTAAATGCACCTATATGATACTTCTGTTTAGGAACAGGCTCTAGATCCTGATGAGAGTATTTTTTAATGTTGAGGGGATGGGTGTGAGTTCAGATACACCTTCCTTTAGACATTTTTTTTTTAAAAATTATCTTTCAAAGGAGTTTGCATCTTCTTAAGCAGAGTACTCAGCTGTCTTTTCAGATGCAAATTTTCAAGTTTTCCCATTTGATTTGTCATGAATCCTCTCTGCTCCTTTTAATACTTTACATATCCAAATGAAAAGTAACTGATGTCAGCTGTAGTTGAAGCATCTAGGATTCTGTACAAGTATTGCTTTCTGCTATTCCTTCCTGCCTTTTCTCCTTTGGCCTCACCCTATCTGCTACCTTATAAATACTTTTATTTGCTCTCACACTTTTTAGGAACAACTTGCATATTTTTTTGCAGCATTCATTTTCTCTTTTATCCAGTAGCATTATTTTTGTTATCATTACCACTGAAATTTCCTGAACTCTTTTACCTAGACTGCATTTTCAGAAGGGCTCATGCTGTTAAATAGTACCACATGGAGACCCACTTTAGTTCTGCCCCTGAAGACTGTGTGGCTGCCTGATTAAGCTGTCTCTTTCCAGAATTGCTCTATTCAGACCCTGTTGTTTTATGTTTTCTGCCTAATTTTATCACCTGTACCTGATTCAGTTTTGTTGTTCTGATTGAATACTTTTTGGAAACGGTTGAGTTTTTTTTTCCCCTTGTGAATTTGAACTTTATTCAGCTGAGATATATTTCCAGGCTTTCTCACTGAATTTAGACGTTAGCTGAGATATCAGCCAAAGCTGAACTGATCCAGAGGTTGAATGGTAGTTTACCTCCTCCTTGTCAAGTGTTGTCATTGAAAAAAAAAAAAAAAAAAGAATTCTAATTATAAGAAAAATTTATTCCTATAATTTATATGCTGTGTAATATAATTCTTAAGTATTTTATATAAACAATAGAAATAAGATATAATTTTACTTTGTACGGATATTGCCAGGGTTGAATGCCACTTGTCCTATTTTCTGTGTGGTGTCAATGAAAATGGCATCAGTCTTAATTGCAGATATGTTGGCTAGTATTACATGCTGATCATTTTGAGTCTCCTTGTAACAAGCTTGATTTACTTTACCCAGCCTTTGATCTTTTTTTTTTTTTTTTAATCTCAGATCTATTCTCCCATTAATGTGAAAATAAATGTGCCTTTAAAATGAATGGAGCTACTTAATAAATTTTAGCACATGCTGAACTACACTGGATTTAGATGCAAAGTATGTTGTTGCATATGCTTCTGGAACAAGGCATTGCTTTCTTTTAGGGGGTTAACTGTTGTTTTCTTTTCTTCTTTGATTTCTTCACAGTCAACAACTCTGAATTAGTTGATACTTAAATTAATACTCTCCACCTTTCACAAATAAGAGGAATGCACAAATTCCTAGAAGGAATACATTTCCAAATGTCAGACCAACACCTTTCCATCCTCCTTGTATTCAGCTATCTGATCAGTAATCTTAGGGCAAACAAGATAAGTTTAGGTAAGTATTAATGTTATATATCACCTGGATAACTAATAGGTTCACCATATTTTGATTACTATGTAAAATTTAAGGTAGGATCTATTCTGATTTGCAATGCATGCCCTGATTTGCTGAAGTGGAGACATATTACAGGGAAATTAAAGGTGTGATCACACAGGAAATAAGTTCATGAAGCAAGTGAGGTAAATGACAGTGTCAGTGTTGTAAATTTGCCTAACCATTTTGTGTTTGCCACCTTGGGTATAAAATCTCTCTGATGTTATTCAAGAGATATAGATTCCCTCTGCTTCCATAGAAAGTGTAATTAAAATTGATTAAATTAATAGCAGGAAAAAAAGGTGTTCTGAGCAAAAGAGATATTTTTCTTCTGAGAAATTAGAAATAATATGAATTTTTACTTTATTTTATTTTATTTTACATTATTAAGGATTAAATAAAAAGGCATGGGTTTTAATTTTTCTGTATGTTTTATTTCATATGGGAAGTAATTCTTTGCTACATTAACAGATCCCACTTTGGTCTACTTGCAGGCTGAAGTTAGGGAGTGTCTTTTGGGACAAAAGGAAAGCGGAGAATAAAATCCAGATGTTTCCAGTGCTATTACACTGGATGAGGAGCAAAAGATTTAATTTAGGTGTGTAAAATGCTTCAAAAATTGAATAATGATGCTTGTGGAACAACACCAAACTTTGAAAGGGGATTTTGAATCCTTTTATTTTGGCTGTGCTCCTTGAGATACCAAAATTGAACTAACATTCTCCAAAAGTTGACGTGCTAAACTGTAATAATATTTTAAAGTAAGGTGACCATGTCCAGCGTGAATATTGAAAAGCTGTTGTTGACACAACAATATCAAGTAATAAAGCAAGAGAGAATGTAGATTATTACATATTGCACTTCCAAAAGGTTCTTTTTCAGAGTCAGATCTTGCCTCTTTTTCAAAGTGTAATTTTCTTTTGGGTCTCTGTGCATCAGCTGCTTCCTGAAACATGCTTTATCACACATTACCTACAGGTTTGCTAAAAGAAAGGAGAAATGCCCTAATCGGGAAAGGATTTTGTATTTGTTTCCTGTACCTTTCTTCAGTGTTAAATTGAATCAGTCAAAGTGTTTAATCTTTTTAAAATTTTCTTGTTTCTCTGTGGTTCAGAGTGTGTCTACAAAGTCACTGCATAAGAAGAAAAAGGAAATGTTAGTTAGTTTTTACAGAGCCAGGCAATAAACTTAAATGACTCGATTCCTTAGTAAAGGTAGCCTTAGAAAACTGGGGTTAGTATTTTTCACAAGATCTACCAGCTATGAAACATTGTTCCCATCCAGAGTGTCTGAAAATGTGAATGAAAAATAATTTAAAAAAGTTAATTCATAAATCAACTTTGTTTTATTTTGACAATTCTCTTGTATTCATCTGATTTCAGACATAACAACTGAAGGGGAAATCCTGTTAGAGGATTTTTCCAGATGGTCTTCTACAGAGATATATTTCCTTCAGTAGGGATCCATTTTAAGTGAAATAATTCACTGATGTTTATCTAGAAAGAGGTTTTAGCCCCAGAGTATCTATTAATTTCTTGAAATTCCTTAAGTGAAGCACAACACTTTCAGAGGTACTTTGTAGCAAAATTTGTGATATTTTAAAACATGTCTGTATGAATTGCCTTGCAGTTGCAATGTTTCAAAAAGATAATCAATCTTTCTATGATGTCATTAAGCTACAGTTGCTCTGTAGGCTGTAATATGAATTGCAAAAAGTGTCTATTTTAAAGCCATTAAAATGAAAAGAGCTTGCCTGAAGCTAAAAATCTGTGTGTTTTTTTAATAATATCTATTTATTAATCTATGTATGAGCAGCTGATTTCTAAAAATTAATGCAGCAGCCAATTAACGCTTGCTAAGATATGTTATAAATCTGAAGATAATGACATGGAATGTGTCCTCATACATTTGCATAGCATTATTCTTTAATACTTATTAGATTTAGTCAGATATTTGCTGACTAGATAATCTGACAGATTTTTCAAATATCAATAAATATGTTTTATCAACCTCAGCAATGGTATTTTTGGGACCAAATTTTTCTCTTGGGCATATTTTCATAATTTAAGAATAGTTCTATTCATATTGGTGCACTTTGCATCTTGCTGATGAGGTATGACAAATGTAGTGCTTTGGTAAAGTTAATTTAATTTCTCTCAGAAATATATGGTAGTGTTTTCTTCTGTTGTTGACATGGAAGAAATCACCAATGAAACTAAGCATTATATTTCCTGCTGCACAGTAGTGTAGTCCTAACTCTCCTGTATTCAATTAATACTGTTTTCTAAGTATTCTAATGATTAACAGGCTAATAGGGTAAGCCGCATATTTCATTACTACACCAGAGTGAATCACAAAGCTTAAGTGAACTGAGTTATATCACCAAGGAGAATGATGCACCTGCCTTTTTACTATTATTTTATTACAAGTTATATCCTGAGCTTCTTTCCCCTACTCCCCAACCTCTGTAGAACAATTGAAGTTAAATATACCTAACCAACTCCTTTTTTAGCCCAGTAGATGAAGTGACTGACTTTATTTGTCTAGGACTCAAGTCCTCTCTGAAGGTGACTTCTTTGTCTTCACGCAGGCATTGGGAAAGGTGGTGCAGTACTAGCTCAGAATAAACTATTCAGAATAAACTATAATTGTCCTTGCTTATGATGAGAAAGCACTCTGTGAGGCAGAGGGAAAGAAGTTGCCTGTTGTGTTGCTGCTGAGTCTCCCTCCCTCTCTGTCTGCCACCACCGTACACAATGGCAGAGGCTGTTTTTCTCTCTCATCCTGCCAGTTAATGAAAACTTTCCTTGCTTTCAGCATCTGTCCTTGGGGGAGGTAGAAAGGATTAGAGGAAGTCTCTAGGTTCAGGGGAATTTTTATTACCAAAGTAAAGATGCAGAGATTTGAGCTAGAAGCAAACACATAGCAAGGGAAAAAGTTCCCAAGAAAAATTTTAAACAAGAGAAAGGAAGGTATGGAAGTGAAATACAATCAGGGTAGGAGCACCCTGTAGCTCCTGTCACCTGTGTGGTTTGCAGGCACTGTAAATCCTGCTGATGTGTTGGGGCCATGGTGTGACAGTAGGTCACCAGGGAGACTCACAGGCCACAGCAGTTCCTCTGAGGGGCATGAAAGCAGTACTACTCTTATGCAGACATGGTTATTTCTTATCTGTAGAACTTGTGATGTATATGCAATACGCAGTTTGACGGTCACAGAAATATGAGATTTTGTTATTTGCCTTGTAGGATCAGAAAGGCTTGTCATTCCTGAGATAGGTATTTTTTTATTTGAAGGCGGAGTCAATGAGCCACAGTTTTCTTGCCTCGGGTTATGTACTTCCCTTGCTTTGTGGCCCATGTTGTAATTTACATTTATTTTAATGCATCATTCCTCTTCTTGTTATTATTTTTTACCATTTCCGGTGGGGGGGAGGAATGGATTTATCATACAAAGTAGCAGCTTTTTGACTCAAACTGACCTAGACATAAATTCAGAACATTAAAAAAAAAAAAAAAAAGCTTTTAGGAGACTAGTTAAATATCTTCTGACTCCTACACCTTACATCTGCGTGTTAAGTAATCAAAGAGGAAGGTCAAGATTTCAGAATGATAAGGGAGGAAGGCTGAATCAGAACTTTTATCTTGTTAGTTAAAGACTTTCTGATCATTGCTGTCAGTAGATGCCTGAAGAGCACTCACATGGGTATCTCAGGCCAGCTGGCTCCGAGGTCACTGCAGCCATTCACTGCTTCTTCCTCTGACAGGCCTCAGATGGGGAGGCAGATTTTGCCTTGGATTCTTCCAGGTGGAGCAACATACTCTCTTCTGTGTGCCTTTTTGATTGTGGCAGCTAATCTCTATTTTCTTTGATTACAATTCAGACTAAAGGATCTTGTAATGTTGCAGTTTAGATTCAGTGTTGCTCTCTGGAAAAGAACTTGACAATCTTTAGCCTTTAAACTGTGATGGAAGACACCATTACTGAATGGTTTCAAATCAATAAGGTTTACTGCAGATCTTTACCTTGTGTAGTACAAACAACAGGTTACGTGAGAGGTCTTTTCAATAAATATTGTGAGGTTAACCTTCTCAATAAGGTAATGGCTGGACAACATGTGTCATCAAGGAAAATCTAATCAATCAATCAACAGATTTTAATTCAGATAACCACATAAGCATTCCTAGAGCTTTGAAAAATAATGCTTTTTTTTTTTTGAAAAATAATGCTTTTTTTTTTTTTTTTTTTTACTTGTCAAATGATTGTTCATAAACTATAACTGGAAAGAAAAAGTTGGTTTACAAATCACCAGTGTGTATCAAAAAGTGTTCCATACTTGTTTCTGTTAGATCTGCTACACTTTTGTACTTCCACCAACGAATGAGATTTTAGTAAAATAGCATGATTATCATATTTTTTGGATGATACCAATGGAATGAAGTTTTAAGGATTGTTCTTCAGTGTTGATCAGCAGTGTATTGATCTACAGACGAAACTCTAGAGGAGATCACTGGTTAGAGATCTAAATCTAGAAAACAGAAGGAAAGAGTGAATTAATGGAAGTTTTTCAGTTTGCAACAGAAGCAACTGAAGAGAGCCCTGATAAGTCTTAAAAATTACAAAAGTCTGCTTCAAAGAGAGAGGAAATAATCAGTTCTCCATGTCCAGTGTAGATAAGACAAGAAGTAATTGGCTTAAATTTCAGCAAGGGAGATTTGGGTTAGACATTAGGAAAAATGCACTAATAGAAAGGACTGCTTAGCATTGCAGTAGTTTGCCTGTGGGTGCTATTGAATCTCCACTGCTGAAGGTTTTTCAGAAGAGGGTAAGTTGTCATGAAAGACATTGGTATTTTGCTGTCCTTGACCTGCATCAAGACCTGGCTACATGACCTTTCAAGGTCCATTTCTCTCTTTTGACTCTAATGCTGCAACTGATATAAGCTTGTGACTTTGACCTGAAAGCTACAAAGTGTTAGCAGAGAAAATCCTTATCATAATTAGAGTTTTCCTTGATCCAATCTAAATCTGAATCTTGAAGTCGAAGAAGGATTAAAGGAACAGAGCAAGAGTAAGAACCAAGTGACTGGACAGTATATCAGGTTAAAAACACTTTGTGGGTGAGATGAATAAGTTACAGGGAAGGACAAAATGGGCAGGCATATAAGTCAGGAAGGACAAAATCACATGCTTTTGGGGAAAAGAAATTACCTTATTTGTGTGAAAGTAGTGGATGGCTTTGAGGGGAGCATAACGCTACGTTCCCTTTGTGACTTTCAGTTTGGAATAACATAAACCTTATTTATGCGATTTTTCTCAAAGCTGGTTGCTGCTAGAGAATTTGCTTTAATCTCTTCCTCCCCTCCCCCACTTTAGCATTTCTGAAATTGCTATATTTCAAGAAAACAGAAGGGGAGAGAGAGGGAGACAGAATGCCTCCCTTCAAGGCGTTTCTCTGGACAGTTTTAGGCAGGGAGGGATTTGATTAAAAACAAATAAAATTCTTCATTTCTAAATCATAACTTTACTGTATACCAGGATCACACTCTCCATCCACTAATTGCAAACCAACCTTGCAGTGCTGCAACTGTTAATGCCACAGCAGCTCTAGCTTGTCTTCTTCTCCCAGGCTGTGAGGCTAACTCTCCAGCTCTGCAAGCATTAACCAGTTTGTGCCAACACCCTGTGTAATCACCTTTAAACCACTGCTGAGGGCTAGAATCGCAGTAGACTGAAGCAGCATGTGGCCTACCACTGTAATACTAACAGTGAGATTTACTATCAGGGCTCTGCAGTGTGACCATAGTTAGTTTCAGTTTTATTACAAAACCTTTCTGTTTTCTTCCAGTAACAGGCATCATATGCTCATATTTTGAAACCAAATTATTCCTGCTCTTTTTCTTCCTTAGCTGCATAAGGTAGGGGGGTTAAGGAGGGAAAAAGAAGGGAAAGGCAAAATCTCAACACTGTTCTCTAAAGAGATATAATTACACTCAGCAAGATTCAAACATACACTGACTTCTTCAAACACGCCTGGTGTCCTGGCAAGGTATATGGAGGTGGAGGTGAGTGGACAGAAATTATGAACATTGTGAGGTATACCCACTTATAATTTTTTGCCTTCAGCCCTGCTGTATCAGTGGCTAAATTCCATGACTGACTTACAAATGTTCACCCTCATCTAAGTTTCTCAGCATTTAAAAAACCCCTATATTGAAGAAAACAAGTGAGTATCTGTGTGCATGGGGTGGGGTTTTTTTGTTTGTTAAATATTCCTTGGTTTGGGGTTATTCTGGGTTTTTTTTGTAAGGAAAGGGAAAACCAGTGAGAATTTTTCCTGTGTAAATGTTAGTTAGGACTGCATTATTTGGCTCAGTTAAGCTTTTGTGACAGTTACTAATTTTAGAAGTCTTAAGATTTATTATTTGCTCATTTTTAATTTTTATGTTTTATTTTACACACAAAATGTTTTGTTTTGCACAGCCACTAATTACTGCTGACTGCAAAAGGGCTGAGAGAAAAATGTTGCTGTGCCTACAGAGATGAAAGGGAAAGGAAAAGCAAGAATTTATTTCAGATGAGTTGCTCTGAAGCAACCAGAAATTTGTTTTTGTCTTTGAGTTTCAAGGGAGAAGCTTTCAGAAAAAAAGGAAGAACAAGTGTTGTTCTAGATATAGATTTGCCTATATTTAACTGCCATCTTGTTTTGTTTTTTAATACTGAAAACATAAGGTAAAATAAAATAGATTTCAAAACTAACGTTTAATCTTTTTGAATGGCTTATGTGCTGCCTTGTTGCTTCAAGAATAGAACACATTTTTTGTTACAGATTAACCTCAGATGCAACTGCTGTTACTTAATGTACTCTATACTGTATTTCTAAACTGATAATTGAAAATCATAAAGGGAAGCAACAGGAAATGAAGGCCATGAAACTCTTATTTCCAGGTACACAGAGGGTATAAAGAATTTAGAATAATATATTTAAATTTATAAGACTGCATTACAACTTTTAAACATAAATTGAAAATAAATTTTATTATTTTTTCCAATTCCCCCCTCAAAAACAACAAGAAAATAATTAGTATTCCTGCTGCTTTATAACTCAATAGCACAAGCAAAACTAATAATTATTCTAGTAAGCAATAAAGATAACTGCATGACTCTCTGATGGAAAAAATAACCTTACAATTAGTGTAAGGTTATATTGAAAATATAGTTCTACAAATTCTTTAAAACCAACCAATTAAACAGAATACCCTGCATCATCAGAACTAGTTATCTCATTTTTTGCATAATTATCCATTATTTTTATTGTTCTGAATGTAGTATAATCTTGCTCCAGCCAGCTTCAGTGTCAGGCTCATAGGTGGTAGCTCTGCTCCAAGGCTTAGCAGTTCCTCCTTGGGCATTCTGTTCTTATGCGGTGCTGACATCCAGGTATATTCCTTCCTCCCTGTCATGTGTGTTGTCCCTGTCGCCCCACCTCTGCTGAGGGTTTTTATAGGCAGCTTTTGGTGCAGGCTGCCAATCCAACAATCCACGCAGTGGTGTACCTTTCCAGCAGTTTCTGGTACTGTTTTCCTGTCAGGTGGACAGGAAACTCATGCCTTGTGCTAAGGTTCATCACACTCAGTTTCCAGTTGCATTGCCTTCACTCAGCCCCTGTCTGCATTGTACTCATCTCTCAGCCAAGGTAAGACGCTGATAATCCTGTATCACAAAATTAAATACCAAACAATAGACACTGACCCCCTCAAATGCTGTGGAGAAATCATTTTACATTCTTAATTGGAGATAAGCAGAAAATGTTCGTCTTGTCCTGCATAATACTAGAACATTTCCAACATTTCTCATTCAACATTTACACAACTGAAGGATTTTCAAAATATTGATGGGCCCTTGGGAGGCAGTCCTGAAGGGCAAAGGGGTCCAGGAAGGCTGGGCATTCTTCAAGATGGAAGTCTTAAAGGTGCAGGAGCAGGCTGTCCCCATGTGCCATAAGATCAGCCAGAGGGGAAGATGACTGGCCTGGCTGAACAGGGAGCTTTTGCTGGGACTCAGGAAAAAAAAAAGAGAGTTTACTACCTTTGGAAGAAGGGGAAGGCAACTCAAGAAGTGTACAGAGATCTTGTTAGGTCATGCACAGAGAGAACTAGAAAGGCAAAAGCCCAGCTAGAACTCAATCTGGCCACTATTGTAAGAGATAATAAAACATGTTTCTACAAATACATTAACAACAACAAGAGAGCCAAGAAGAATCTCCATCCTTTATTGGATGCAGGGGGGAACATTGCCACCAAGGATGAGGAAAAGGCTGAAGTAGTTAATGCCGCCTTTGCCTCAGCCAGACCAGTTATCCACAGGGTATTCAGCCCCCTGAGCTGGAGGACAGTGATGAGGAGCAGAATGCAGCCCCCATAATTCAGGATGAAGCAGTGAATGACCTGCTATGCCACCTGGGGACACACAAGTCTACGGGGCTGGATGGGATCCACCTGAGAGTATTGAGGGAGCTGGCAGAGGAGCTCACCAAGCTGCTCTCCATCATCTGTCAACAGTCCTGGTTAACAGGGGAGGTGCCTGATGACTGGAGACTTGCCAATGTGACACACCCATCTACAGGAAGGGGGCCAGAAGGAGGATCCGGCGAACTACAGGCCTATCAGCCTGACCTCCGTGCCAGGAAAGATTATAGAGCATTTCATATTGAGTGTGCTCAACAGGCATGTGCAGGCCAACCAGGGGATCAGGCCTAGCCAACACGCACCTATGAAAGGTAGGTCCTGCTTGACCAACCTCAACTCCTTCTCTGACCAGGTGACCTACCTTAGTGGATGAGGAAAAGGCTGTGTGTGTCATCTACCTGGACTTTAACAAAGCCTTTGACACAGTCTCCCATAACATTCTCCTAAGGAAGCTGGTGGCTCATGGCCTAGGCAGGTGTACTCTTTGCTGGGTAAAAGACTGGCTGAGTCAGAGAGTAGTGGTGAATGGAGTTAAGTCCAGTTGGCAGCCGGTCACAAGCGGTGTTCCCCAGGGCTCTGCTTTGGGGCCAGCCTTGTTTAATATCTGGATGAGGGGATTGAGTGCGCCCTCAGTAAGTTTGCAGATGACACCAAACTGGGTGGGAATGTCAATCTGCTGGAGGGTAGGATGGCCCTGCAGAGGGATCTGGACAGGCTGGACCAATGGGCCGAAGCAAACTGTATGAGGTTTAACAAGGCCAAGTGCTGGGTCCTGCACTTGGGTCACAACAACCCCATGCAATGCTACAGGCTTGGGGAAGAGTGGCTGGAAAGTTGCATGGCTGAAAAGAACCTGGGGGTGCTGGTTGACAGCCGGCTGAACATGAGCCAGCAGTGTGCCCAGGTGGCCAAGAAGGCCAACAGCATCCTGGCTTGTATCAGGAATAGTGTGGCCAGCAGGAACAGGGAAGTGATTGTTCCCCTGTACTCGGCACTGGTGAGGCCGCACCTGGAATACTGTGTCCAGTTTTGGGCCCCTCCATACAAGAAAGACATTGAGGTTCTGGAGCATGTCCAGAGAAGGGCAATGAAGCTGGTGAAGGCTGTGGAGCACAAGTCTTATGAGGCGCGGCTGAGGGAACTGGGGTTGTTTAGCCTAGAGAAGAGGAGGCTGAGGGGAGACCTTATTGCTCTCTAAAAGTATCTGAAAGGAGGCAGGGCCCCTCTAAAATTGGTCGTAGTATTTGCTACTCACTTCTAGTACATATGAGTCATGAGACCCTACATTAAGATCAGAAGTAAGATCAGCCCTTCTACTCTGTCTGGGGAAATGTCCACTGGAAACTGGAGCAGCAACTTTCCTGGAAGAATCCCCTGTGTGGTTGTTCTTCCTTGCAACTCATGCACCTGTGCCTCTAGGGTTGAGGCAGATTTTCCATCCCACTTCCGCATGTCCTCTCTGTGGTCAAGCAGGTAAAATCCCAGGGTGCCCTGTGGTGAGTACCCCCTACATCCTCTCTCTTCAGCTGAAGAACGCTTACTCCTAATGGCTGAGATACTGGTCCGTATAGGTGGAGAGTAGCACTTATTCTCTTTGAGTTGCTGGACCTCTGTCCTGGTTTCAGCTGGGATAGAGCTTATTTTCTTCCTAGTAGCTGGCATAGTGCCGTGGTTTGGATTTAGGATGAGAAGAATGCTGATAACACACTGATGCTTTAGTTGTCGCTAAGTGGTGTTTATACTAGTCAATGACTTTTCATCTTCCCATGCTCTGCCAGGTGCACAAGAAACTGGGAAGGAGCATAGACGAGACAGCTGACTCAAACTGACCAAAGGGCTATTCCATAACATATGATGTCGTGCTCACTATATAAACTGGTGGGAGTTGGCCAGGGGGGCAGTGATCGCTGCTTGGGAACTGTCTGGGTATTGGTCGGCAGGTGGTGATCAATTGCATTGTGCATCAATTGCTTTCTATATTATTATTACTATTATTATTATATTGTTATTATTATCATTACTATTTTACTTTATTTCAATTATTAAACTGTTCTTATCTCAACCCAGGAGTTTTTCTCACTCTTACTCTTCCGATTCTCTCCCCCATCCCATCAGGGTAGGGGAAGTGAGCGAGCGGCTGCGTGGTGCTTAGTTGCTGGCTGGGGCTAAACCCCAACAGTCTTTCTGGGACAGTTTCTCCACAGATTTGACAAGGGAGGAAGAGATACTTTCTTTATATTCCTGGAGTCGGCTAGCCACTTCATCCGCCTTTGGTGTCTCTTCATCTTTCCAGGTCAGTATTGTCAACGAGTTGGCACATGACACTGGTGCGGTCCATACCAACTTCCACCACATGGGTCGCATGCACTGGACTTCATCTGGATCTTTGGATAACTGCTCGTTGTCCAGGTCACTATAAATTGCCCGCAGTATGACTAATTCCCTCAGGTACTGGATACCTCTCTCCATGGTGGTCCATTTGCCTGGGCGATATATAACATTTTCCTTGAAAGGATACCTTTCCTTCACGCTTAACAGAAGTTGCCTCCAGGGGCTGAGTGTTTTTGTCCCTTTTTCCAATTGCTTTGTCAATGCCCCCTTTCCTAGAAAGGAATCCCAGCTGCTTGGCTTCCTTACCCTCTGATTCCAGGCTACTGGCCCCATTATCCCAGCATCAGAGCAGCCAGGTGACAATGTGCTCACCTGGACGATGGCTGAAATTTTTTTGCATATCTCGCAGCTCACTCAAGGATAAAGATTGAGTGGTTTCCATCTCATTTATGAGTTCTTCCTCTTCCTCCTCATTTCCTTGTGATGGCTTTGGTTTTTAATCACTCCTTTCTAAACAAGCTGACTTTGTCTTCCAAGATTTCTTCTTGTGTATGGAGGTGACTGATACCAACACCAGTTGGTTCTCTGCTTCAGCTGCAGTGCCTTTCATCAGGGTTTGGGTAGCCACAGTGCCTGTTGTGGGGTTTGGAGTAACCACAGTGATTGTCACGGGGGCTGAAGTAACTGCAATGCTTGTCGCTGTGGTTTGAGTAGCCACAGTGTCTGTCATGGGGTTTGGAGTAATCTCAATGCCTGTCACCATGGTTTGAGTAGCCACAGTGCCTGTCATGGGGGTTGGAGTAATCTCAATGCCTGTCGCAATGGTCTGAGTAGCTGCAGTGCATGTTGTGGGGGTTGGAGTAACCGCAGTGCCTGTTGTCAGGGCTTCAGTAGCGACTGTCACGGGGTTTGGAGTAACTGCAATATTCTTAAATAGTTATTTAACCCTAAGCAAGGCCTGACACAAATTCAGGAGACATAACAATAGGAAAATGCTGGTTTGAACATCCCAAGGATATTAAAAAACCTCAAGAGCTATTGTAAATAGGCTGGAGAAGATGGACGAAGATGTCTCCCCCATAGGTTGGCTCTCTGAGGAGAAAAAGTAAAAAGTGTAACTATTAATAATTTCTGACAGATGGCTTCTGAAGTACAGAGGTGATGGCAATGCTGAGTACAAATACAAGATCGGTCTCATGACTAATAATTTTACCATACCATAAACCACTGTTACACAGTATAGCAAAGCGATAACTTTAACCCATCTCCCAGAGGTGATAAACAGCACATAAATACTGATAAACAGTATATACAGTAAGTAAGGTATTACATAACACAACTCTGAGAAGAAATGCAAAAACTCTGAGAGCAAGTAAATCAACATTGTGACCAGCGATTACTAAACTAATATAATAAATGCTTGTAACAAATTCATTTTAACACACTCTGGTCAGACCTGTCATTGCCTCAACCCTTGAAGTCCCACGTTGGGTGCCAAAAAGGTTGTGGTTTAACCCCAGTTGGCAAGCAAGCACCACATAGACACTTGCTCACCCTCCCTGCCCCTGGCAGGATAGGGGACAGAATCAGGAAAAAAAAGTAAAACCCTTGGATTGAGGTAAAGGTAGTTTAATAGAACAGCAGCGGAAGAGATGATGATGATGATGATGATGATGATGATGATGATGATAATAATAATAATAATAATAATAATAATAATAATAATAATAATAAAAAATGCAAAACAAGTGATGCACAATGCAATTGATCACCACCTGCTGACTGATGCCCAGGCAGTACCCAAGCAGCAATCACTGTCCCCTGGCCAGCTCTCCCCAGCTTATATACTGAGCATGACATCATAAGGTATGGAATAGCCCTTTGGTCAGTTTGGGTCAGCTGTCCTGGCTGTGCTCCCTCCCAGTTTCTTGTGCACCTGGCAGAGCATGGGAAGATGAAAAGTCATTGACTAGTATAAATACTACCTAGCAACAACTAAAGCATCAGTGTGTTATCAACATTCTTCTCATCCTAAATCCAAAACACAGCACTATGCCAGCTACTAGGAAGAAAATTAATTCTATCCCAGCTGAAACAGGGACAGAACTACAAACAGTTATGCCAGAGTAGCAAGTGTTTGGTCTGCAGGACAGTTGCTGGACAATTGAGATTTCTTTCCCAATGTCAGTGTGGTGAAATATTCTACCTTCTTGTGAAAGCTTTTGGTTTCAATTAATCAGCGTTTTCTGACAAAAAGCTGTTTAATGGGAAAATCCCCAGCAGATCTAATCATTGTTTTAATAATTAGTAGCCAAAGAAAGATTAGATATGAGATGGGTTTAGAATTATGATAATGATAATTATCATAGTCTGCATATTGTGGTGCTCTACCTGTCAATGTATTTATTCAAGTATCTCTAAATAACGTTTCTAAACAGTATCTGGTAATCTTTTATAGGCTCTGGGTCTGCAGTATGCTTAACTTGGTAGACAATTGTTCCTGAGCTTGCAATGAACTGTTGGGAAGAGGTAGACCTTATTTTGAAGGAGTCTTTTAAAATTTTTATTGTCTCACACAGTTGCTAGAAAAATATGCCAAGAATGTCAAGGTATGCTAAAAACCACAAACTAAGAACAATTTGAGGTTTGTTTTCCAATTAAGATTTTATGATGTTGCAGAACAAAGAACACATAAAAACATACAAATACAAAACAAAGTAAAAGTTACAGAATGGTATAATTGCCTGCAAAATTTAAAAAGTAAAAGAGTTACTGTATTATTCATTACGAAGAATAAGTTTAATTTTTAAACTTCTTGCTATTTGTCAGCGACTGATCCCAAACTTATGTAGACACATTTATAATTTCAAAACATTTCTTTCAGATCAAACTGTTCACAAAATCTTTGCTTTGACAGTCTCTTCTTTTGTGTGTGTGTGTGTTTAATCACATAATTTAAAGGTTATAGTTGGTGTTTCTTGACTTGATGTACACAGAGTGGTGCAGTAAACTTACATAAGCTTAGACTTCAGTTGAGTTAAAAGCAAAATGTTTTCAGCTGGTAATGTTAATTTAGTGATATAGTACTTTATTAAGAATATGCATAATCTCAGTTGTTTGTACAGTTATAACAATAATTGTGTTTAACTTTTGCTTAATACTGGTGTTTATTGTATGAATTAGAACTTTTGAAATTGTCATGCAATTCTCTGTAGAAGATCAAAATTTTTTAATAATACTTTAACAGTCTTATGAATCTCTTAGTAGTAAATTGATTGAACTTCCAACAAAATGTTCTAAAAATTTTTTTAGGTTAAACTTGATTTCACTTCTTAAAAATACTTTTCTGGAAGTATTTCTTCTTCTACCATTTGAACTGATTATTTTCTTGAGACAGTTCAAAATAGAAATGCTGAAAGGAAAGACATTAACTAAAGGGGTAACAGTTTTAGGTGCCATAGGTAATATTGTAGTAATACCTATACATCTAAATAGGTTGTAAGATAACATAGAATTATTTTTTGTGAAGAATTGCTGTCAAAGCTAATAACAATAAATCTACTGTAAATCTATATTTTTTGTTTAATACAGGCTTCAAGCTATGTCTGTTATGAAATACAAGATGTACAGAACATAAACTGTGTTAATTTGTGAAACCTCAGTTCCTAGTAGCTGTAAATACTATGTAGCACCATATTTATATTAAAAGAGTGAAGTATTTATAAGTCTATCCAGCCTAGCTCTGCTAGTCCAGCAGAGAAGACAAGAAAACAACCCCACATTTTACACTTTCTACTGCTAAGGGAAATTGATACAGATTCCGGTGCTTAGGTTAAGTACAAATCTCCATCTCTAGTTCTTGCATTTATTATTGCTTTTGATCTATGTGTCAGAGCTATCTGAACAATTTGGAAGTCTGTGTCCTAGAACAGCTTTTTCTTATATATGAATTTTAAACCACATAATTATTTTCTTTATAATTTGAAAATGATTTTTGGAACATTGTCGTGGTTTAGCCCCAGCCAGCAACTAAGCACCACGCAGCCGCTCGCTCACTTCCCCTACCCTGATGGGATGGGGGAGAGAATCGGAAGAGTAAGAGTGAGAAAAACTCCTGGGTTGAGATAAGAACAGTTTAATAATTGAAATAAAGTAAAATAGTAATGATAATAATAACAATATAATAATAATAGTAATAATAATATAGAAAGCAATTGATGCACAATGCAATTGATCACCACCTGCCGACCAATACCCAGACAGTTCCCAAGCAGCGATCACTGCCCCCCTGGCCAACTCCCACCAGTTTATATAGTGAGCACGACATCATATGTTATGGAATAGCCCTTTGGTCAGTTTGAGTCAGCTGTCTCGTCTATGCTCCTTCCCAGTTTCTTGTGCACCTGGCAGAGCATGGGAAGATGAAAAGTCATTGACTAGTATAAACACCACTTAGCGACAACTAAAGCATCAGTGTGTTATCAGCATTCTTCTCATCCTAAATCCAAACCACGGCACTATGCCAGCTACTAGGAAGAAAATAAGCTCTATTCCAGCTGAAACCAGGACAAACATAACATTAAAAAAAAATCTTTCATATAAATAGGCATGTGCTTACTTTGTCACTTGTCATTCTTGCAAATCATTGCAAACCCATGCAAGCATAGATTTGTGCATGATCCACCATGCAGGAGAGATACCTGCTTGCTTGTTGTTGGGGCTGGTAAGCTGTGGGTGGCTTGTGCAGGGTGGCAGTGTAAATCAGAAGGAACCGGCAATTCTGCGGAGGGGTGAGGATGAATATTCCATTTGCACAGAAGAGTAGGGCTTGATCACAACCTTTATACCCACTCTGGGGAAGAGGAACTGGAAGAGCCACAAGCTGCACACTTCCCATGTCATTTTTTAACTTCCATGGACTATTCCATAAAATGTTTGGGTTCATATTAACAAAACTAAATGCCAAAATGACTTAGTCAAGAAAAGTATAAAATACTCAAATTTTTTAGCTGAAACAAGTAATTAGTTTTATTGGGGTGAACTAGGTTAATAGCCAAATTCCTGCAAAATAGAAGAAACCTGGAAGACATATTTTTATCTTTTATATTTTTCTGTTGCAATAGTTTATATTGCTAACTATGGTGGTGTTTGTAACTTCCACAAACTCTCACTTCTATGTACTACATATTCAGTTGATCTATTTTCATTTATAAATTTAATCATACAAAGAAAATTATGTGGGATTGAAGCCTAGGCCATTAAAACCTGATTCAAAGTAAATGGTTTGGATAGTTTGCTCTGTGATGTGATTTGTGGGGTAGAACTCTGAATTTACTGAAGGTGTTTTTTCCAAAATTTCAAGGGAGAAAATGTCTTAAATAATTCTTACAAATGATGATTGTGGCTCTTTAAATTTAAGAACTGAAAGACAAAATATCTAAATACCTCAGTTTCTGAGGTGAAATTATATCATTATGGATTGTGTTGGCCTTTTTGTCTCAATGGGTGATAGCAATATATTTCTTTATAATGTGAAAGGAAACTTACTGAGAAAGATTTTTACTCCTCAGCTGTACACATACTGCAGATGTTTTATATTAGTGTGTAGCAGTGAGAGGCCACTTAGAACAATCATGGCTTGTATTATTGGTTTTTTATGCTTTTGCCTAACATTCTACCCTGTATTGAAGATAGGCAGCACTTCCCACAGCAACGATTTCTGTCTATTTAACTCTTCTGAAAATAAAATTTCCCAAGCAAAGCTCAAACAATAGCTGCAGCTGAACATAATATCTAACCACCCTGAGGATTTCTTATCCCTGTGGATAATTCAGGGCAGAATATGTCAAAAATTTAATTCAAGTATGGCTAAGCACTTAGAATCATATGTCTGTATTGGTTGTTTCCTCTTTATAAACAAATAAACATTCATAATTTCCCCTACTCATCCATTTTCCTGATAATTTAGTATATTCCTTACTTTTTATGAAAATTCCTTCATTGGCATACGTCTCTGAATAAAGATGTGGCTAAATAATAATCAAAATGTGTGGCAAATAATAAATAATACATATTAATGTAATAGTTTCTTCATTATATTTTTCAAATCTCTCTTTTTTTTTTAAAAAATTTAATCTCTGTTGAGTTCTCTCACTGTTCTTGCCTTATTTCAGAGAAGAATCATGTGCTGGAATAATTACACTCTACCCTGGAATTGCATAATTCTGCAAAACTAATTTTTCTGTCTTCTCTTTTTAATACTTCAAAAAGTTCATAAGGAAAACAGTGGTGGAATTTATTCAAGTAATTCTCTTATAGGTGTCAGTGAAATCCTCTGTGCCCTATTTTAAGGTTACATCACCTGATATAAATATTGTAGTACTTTACATTATCCAAAAATGCTACCGTTAGATGAAGCTTCAGTGTGAAAGGTAGGATTTTAAAAGTACAGTTTGTCTCTGAAAATGACAGCCAATAATAAGTATCATATAATAACCAAAATTAGAATAATATCCGAGGAGTCAGCATCCTTGTCTACCATATAACTGTAATTATACAAGATATCCATGTAACTGAGAACAGAATTTGACTGAGCAGTCACTAATAATTTTATTTCTTTTTTTCACCCCCAACCTTTATTTGTTCTACATTTAAGACACAGCAGGGGGAGAGAGGTGTGTCTGTGAGTTATAGACAGTTAATTCTACAAAACCTACTGTGTTTTGTAATAGATGGTAATGATGTACACACTTAGCGACCTATTATGGGAAAACTCCTTTAGACCCATGGGTCTGAAGGAGTTATGGGTGAAATGAGATATGGGGAAACTTACAGTAACTAGATACACCCCCCAGGCCCCAAAATTAAGCAATACTGTGGCAGGTATGATAGGAATGTGGCATGGTCTTTCTGAAGCATTAACAAAATGACTGTATCTTCAAGCAGGTATTGCAGTTTTGTGGTGGCAGCAGTAAAAGTTTTACCTAAATTTATAGCTAAACTATTAACATTTGGTGAAAAGCATATAGTATCACTGTACTCAATCTGCCCAAAAGATTAGCCTCCAGTAGTGAGATGAGTTTTTAGAGAAACTGGGTAAGAAGCTTATTGCACTAGCCTTTCATTTCTGGAGACCTGGAAAGAGTGAACTCCAACCTGCGAGGAATTCAGTGACACCTTTATTAAGTTCATGAAGACAAGATTTAACTCTAGTTAATTCCTAACCAGTTCAAAATCTCTAGCATCTGTTCTTCCATGTGAGAAGTTAGGTCTAACCAAAGGAGACATTCCCACATCATTAATTTCTCTAAAGCCAATATTTCATGCTCTCCCATACTGAGTTTAAGCAATGTGTGGTTGACCCTTGAAGACACCTGCTTGGTTCTGAGTCTGGTCAGGTGACAGTCATGCTGACTTTGGTTGATAGAGTACTCAGTCACTTATTTTTCTGTGTTGGTGTAAATCCCTCTTCCTGTCCATGTGTTTCCACTATATGTGCACTTTCACGTTTTTCACAATTATCTGTATATTCTTCTTGTCAGACTTTGATTCACCATTTGATCATTTGCTCTGTGCTTTTGGAACCAGCTTCTCTGTTGTTCTTGTCTCCCCATGTCTTTGTTTTCCAGTGCAACTAACTTGTATGTCCCTTCATTCAATTGCACACTAAATTCTTTTGTGACTTGAAATATGTGATTAACTTTCTTCCTAAACAAAAGTGCTTTGACTAAATAGAGGCTGATTGCTGGGCTGGGCTCTTCCAAGACTCGGTGGTCTCAGAATCTTTCAGTTTTAATCCATTTCTTGATCAATATTTCTTATAGTTAAATAGCTTTTTTTCTTTCAAACTAACAATACCTTTAACTCACAAGCCAAATAATTCAAAAGGGTGGTAATGCCTGATTAGATGCCTGAAGAGGATTCTGATAGAGGCACTTACATTTGCTAAACATTGTGGTTGTTATTATTAATATAAACAGGCTGTCTCTTTCCCTTCAACATAACACATAGTATGCTGAAAGCCATTTGTCCAAAAAATTGAGATTTTTCTTAATTTTCATGTCATCTGAGGTTTAACTGCAAGTTGTAGGAAACAGACGTCAGCTTTGTACAAGTGTTCATTTAAAGGAGTATGATGCAATTCTACTATGAGGTTAAGAGAAGCTTTACATATATATGAATTTACTTAGAGTACATTCTAAACACCTGGTAGAACAATAGTAAGTTGTTATCATTCTGTTATTTCTTTGATCTTTTTTATGTTAAATAATTTACTGTGTTTTATTTTGGGGGAACTACTTGTGGCAGGCAGAGTTTGAAGCTATTTTGAACATTTGAAGTAAAAGCAGTGACCTATATTATTCAAGATTTGACTAACTGACTAGTAATGTCAAGTATATTTAGAGACATCATCAGCCTTTGTATCTATTTGTAAAGGACAAATCCATTGCCCAGTAACTCCTTGTCCCTCAAGAATGAATGTACTCAAGTCATTCTATGAACATATAAGAAGAAAGGTGCTTTCCCAAGTAGAATAATAACTCTGTAGATATCCATGTATGGGGCTTCTTAGTAAGATACATACGTAAGAAAGAAGAAATCCATAACTTCAAAATGACATATAGAAAGGATAATCAGCAAAAATAAAACAAATTTTATGGACTTCAATGCGAGTTAGTGATTTTAAGAGTGAGAAAAATAACAGAGCTGGAAAAATGTATTAAATTTTAAGGTGTAGAAATACATGTGACATTTCCAGAAGGTATCTTGACGTCATCAATTTTAAAGCCTATATAACTGTTATTAATAATTTTTTAAAAGGAACAGTCTTTTTTAAAATTAATTTTTGTCATCTTGTTGCTTTTAGAAAAATGATGAACCAAATACTTTTTGGTGAAATCAGTAAGAAGACCTGGGTGATCTGCAATTTTTAAAACTAGGCTTTTCATACATCTATATGTGAAGTTGTAATTGAAAGACTCATAAGGATATATGTATATATGGACAAGGAGGTACATATTCAAAATATTAAACATTTAGGCTGGTAATTTATTTTTGGGAAGTTGTAGGTATGTATAAAAGTGGATTTGGGCAAGAAGTCTTCTCTGTGGATATGGAATTGTATACTTCAGGAAGACTTCTGTAAATAAGCAGAATACTGGTATTCCCTGAAATCAGAAAATAATGAAATTTTGTAAAGTATTTAAAGAAAAAAGTGAGAAATAACAGTGAAGCATAATACATTAATATTTATAAATTATTATTTAGATTTCTAGATTAATTACTGTCTACTTTGAATGATATATGTATACTTTCTTTTCTAGTTCACAAATCTCAGTGATAACATTTCTTGAAAATCAAAAGTACAATTGAAATAGAACTGGTATTTTCACTTGAGTGCCATGAAATCCCAGGCTACAGAAAATTACAGTGAGTGCAATTTTTTAGTATAGAGAAAATTAAAATGACTTACTGAATCCAGACTGGGGTCTGCAGGTTTTTATCATGCTTTCAGTTGTAAAAACCTACTTTAAGATTATGAAGTGAATGTTCTAATCTAAAAGTGAATGTGAAATCTAAAAGCTCACTGAAGATGTGCTAGTAGAAGTTATGTCTCTAGTTATTAACTATCATTTTGGCCTTCTGATTTTAGTTTTATTTGCTAATACTTGTTGGAATATTTATTAAAATAGTAACAACTGGAGGACTGATGTGGTATTTCAATCAGAATTGCTTTAATCAGTTCAAACCTTAAACTGAATATTTAAAAACTTGAGAAGTACTTTGGGTGTGAATTAGAGTCTACTGGTTTTATTATATCAGGTTTCCAATATCTTCTTTTGAGAATCTCATGTACTAAAGGTATGAAATTTGAACCATAATAATTTGCTACCTGCTCTGCTAACTATGCTTAACTTTCCTTTATAAAATAAGTAGTTTTTTTCAGATTCATAGATTTATGCTATCATTTCACCAGATTTCTTTTTTTTTAATGATAATTTATTTTTTTCTAGTATTAATTTTAATGTTAAATTTTTAGCTTTTCTACAAACACTTTTTTTTGGTAATCCAAAGCCTTGGTTTAAAAACAGACTTTTGTCAGAACAAGAAAAAGAAAGAATTAGTAATATCATAAGTGCCACAGAGTTTAATCACAATGAGGAAGCTGGAAAAGATTGGACATAAGTCCAAGATTTGTTTGAGAGCTCCCTGAAGACATGCTGCTAAAGGTTAATCTGATCAAGTTTTTGAAAGGTGAAGAAGAGCAGACTAGTGCTTGCCTTACAAAAGTTGCAGTCAGCTTACCATGACAGTGAAACATATTAAGAAGACCAATAATAATTCAAACAAGGCAAAGGAAAGAGAAAGTGATGTGGGTAATTAATGTAAATCCTATTCTGCTGCAGTTTTGCAGCCAAATGCCAACCTTTGACAAGCTGCAAATTCATTTTTCTGCTTCAGACTGTTTTACTTTAAGGAATGTGTTTGAAAAGAACATAGTAAGTTTCACTTAAGACATGCCAGTTAGCAGAGTTTAATTTTCTTGCAAATAATTTTTAGTGGAAAGTAATGAAACACCTAGGTGAGGTCTTAGGCACTGGCTGGTGGACATAAGTATCTGTGAAGGTTTCTCTGCTGCCACATATTCAAAATAGAAAACTAAACCAGCAAGGGAAGGAAAAAAAAAGAGGCGGGAATATTTTGAGGGGCTTTGCTGTTAGAGAAGGGCAACTAACACTGAATTTCTATACATCAGTAGAGGCAAATATTAAGCCGGTTGAAAATTATTTCCTAAAAGTATTATTTAAAAGAAAAAAAGTATTATTTAAAGGGAAAAAAAGCTTTTAATTATCAACACAATAAATGTATAAATTGATCTATTTAAATAAATAGTCTTAGAAGAGACATTAGAGATAGAAACAGTTGTGTGAAGTGAAAACAGCTATAGTATCTTCTGTAACACACCGGCTAGAAGACCAGATATGGAAAACCTGGGGAATAATATGTGCTCCCAAATAGTGAACTCTATCCTTGGAAAGGCCAGTGGCAATGCTGCAGTGATAGTGTGATGATGGCTGAGGAAAATGCATATAAATTTATTCTAGGCACTTTTCTTTTTTGGTAAACAAATATTTTTTCCAGGTAAGCAATATATTTTCTCATTGTTCTCCAAGTTTAGCTCTACCTCTTCAGTGACACAATTGCATTTTCTTTGAAGATATGCATGGACTTTTAGGCAATAGAAGCCTATTTCAAACAATGTTGCTTTTCCTAGAATCATAAAATCATAGAATCATTTAGGTTGGAAAAGACCTTTAAGATCATCCAGTCCAGCCATTAAACTAACATTACCAAGTCCACCACTACACCAATTAAGGGTAGAGTAGCAATTTCATCTTTCCTGGCTTGGTGGCTGGATCATTTTTAATGAAAGTAAAAACTAGGAATCATTAAGACTGGAAAGGACCTCTAAGATCATAATTCCAGTCATTAACCCAACATCCCCATGCCCACTAAACCATGTCCTCAAGTGCCAGGTCTACCCTTTTTTTGAACACTTCCAGGGATGGTGACTCCACCACCTCTCTGGGCAGCCTGTTCCAATGCTTGACTACCTTTTCCATGAAGAAATTTTTCCTAGTATCCAATCTAAACCTCCCCTGATACAGCTTGAGCCCATTTCCTTTTTTCCTATCACTAGCTACTTGGAAGAAGAGCCCAACACCCACCTCACTACAACCTCCTTTCAGGTAGTTGTAGAGAGTGATTATTGTGATTATATGTAGAGAGTGATTACAGCTTTGTTTTTCCTTGTTTTGTTATTTTAATATCTCATTGAATTCTTCCGTTACTTGTTGTTCTTTTATTTTCTTGTGATTTTATTTCATTTGTTACATTTTTGTTTTCTTCATTTATTTTCTTCTCATATCTCTTCTAATCTATTTTTTCTTTTATTGATTCTTCTCTACTAATTTATCCTTATTGTGAGATGGAAGAAGGAGAGACAGAATGCAGAGATCAAACAAACCCTAGCTTTCTCACCCTTATTCTTTTCTTCCTTGCCTTTCTCCTTGTTTTTAAGATACCTTAATCTCTTTTTTTTTTCCCTCCCCTTTCCCTCAGCATAGAAGCAGTACATATACCAGGAGTACTTCTGCATCATCATTACAATAAACATCCTGGGAATAAAAGCTCAGCTCTGGCCCTGTGAATTTCAGGCTGTATAACTGAATTCATTTGGCTGTTAGATAGGATAGACACTGGGGCATGGGGCAAGTAAGGGAGGATGGTGGACCTGGATAACCTTGGACAAGTTATATAATTTCAGTAGACTCCAGAAGACTTTTCTGACTCCATTTAGCTACTTTTCTTTTTTTTATTCTTTTGAGAACCAGAAGTATAAGCAATATGATTCATTCTGTAAGAAGCTTATAGTGGAAGAACAGGGTGAAAAACAGGCAATTCATGAACAAGCTGCCTAAGAAATTGTCTTCCTTGGTCTTCAATGTGTCATAGCCTGACCATATTCCTGCCTGCCATTATGAATTCTGTGTTAGCCTTTGCCACTAAACTTCTTTTTATCTTTTCTCCTCCCCCCCCCCCCCCCACTTTGCCTTGCCCCCTCTTCCCTTTCTTGTGTTGTTTTCTGTATATTGTCCCTTTCATGTGTCTTTTCTCACTTAACAGTTCTCTGCAATTTCTATTAACATTCTTCATAATTTCTTTCCTTTCATATATCTTGCTTTTTTGTTCAGGAAATACTTTGTGTTGCTTAAAAGCCCAACAGATAAACAAACAAAAAACCCCCAAAAACAAACCAAAATATCCCACCGACATACATTTAATGCTGTCATACAGAAGAATAGGATAAAAACCCTTCAAAGAGTTAACAATCTATTCAAAACCCTGTACCATATATTATGTAGATGCCTTTGTAGCTTAAAGTACTAATGAAATTTTACTTTGTTTACAATTTCTGATGTAATTTCTCTTCTTTCAATTCAAGTTTCTGCTGGTTAAAATTGGGTTAAAAACATAACTGTCTAAGGTTAGGTAAGTAAGGACAAATTCTGCTGTTGGGCTGTATGCTCTGTTCAAAACAGACTTTTTAAGATGGTATGTATTGTGTAAGTCTGATTTGATTTAGGATTGTAGAATCAAACTCCTAGTTTTTAATCTTCTCCCCCCCCCCCCCCCCCCCAAACTACTTTATTTCATTTTTATTTAAGGCTGCCAGGCATTTTATTGATCTCTTATAAGTGAAAAGTAATGGAAGTGAAAAGTAATGGACATGCAAAAGAAAAGTTTGAATTAAGTCATTCATCTTAGAGAGTATGAAATAAACTAAGTTATCGTGGATAAAGACCTGTTTGTCACTGCAAAGAGCTTGCTAAAGGCTTTTGTTAAACATGTAGCTTTACGTAATGTCACAGTCATCTATTAAGCAACTGTCGGACTTAAGCCAGTTTAGAGAGTACTTGTCCCCATACTTGTATTGTGCTGCCAGAATTATTTATTCATTTGCACAGTGAACAGGACCAGGGTAAGGTCCAGCTGAGGAACTGTATGGCACAAAATGGATTAAGTTTGCCTGGATTTTAATTTTTATATTGTAGAGCAACATACATAATTGTATAGCCACTATGCAGGGAGCAACAGAGAGGCAGAAATGAAGCCTGGAGCTAGGAGAAAATATTTGTAAATACTTACACCAGTGTATTCTTATCGTGTATTTACTGTTGCTCTAGTTATGTGATGTATGGCTGGTACCTGCTTCACTACGAAGCATGACAGATTGAACTGTTCCAGTGTTCCTCAAAGCAGCTAATTATTTTTAAGGAGGTCTACTGCTTTTCTGATACAATTCATCCTTGTATCAGTTAGCTTTGAATGAAGTGGCTCATGAAGCATCACAATACCTGCAGCTCAGCCTTGTATAATTAGAAATCACTGCAGCTTGGTTGAAGCTTTGCACAAGGATTGCTTCAAAATGAGAAGTTACAGAACCATGTATATGCTATTCATAGCTTGCCTTCATCCATAGGCCTAAGCATCATATCAATGAAATTGCTGAAAGAGTAATAAAGTATTTTTAGTGCTCATTTCTAAAGATTGTATGTACTATTTAAAGCTCTGAGATGTACTGCTGGGTATCTGTGGCATAATTTGAGTAAGAGTGAGTGGTAAGGACTCATTTTAATAGCAAGCATCACCGTTATTGAATGAGCTGAGCAATGTACTCTTGATCCGATCTAATACATGCCATAATTACCCTGATAATGAATGTTTAGTCTATGAAAATCCCAGAACCTGAGATTTCTCCCTCTTTTTCTCAAGAAATTACCATATAATGGAAAGAGAAGGAAAGAGCCGTATGGTGATTTAGGCACCTTTGACCCTAAACAGCATTAAAGCAGAGAATAAAACCCGGACTATCAAATGTAAAAATTAACAGAAGAATTTTTTTGCATTCTGTGTTTTCTCAGTATTTCTGTGGTTGGGGAAACAGACGGAATTAAATAAACACATTTTCAGATGTCCTTCACTGGCAGGGGAAATCGTGAGTTTCTATGAAAGGTGGTTGGCTTCTAGGTATTAGGGTGAAACCTACTAAAGATTTGCCCTATGTACAGTTTTAGAACACATTTAATTTGAATTATTTCATTCATATGTGATGGAAAAACCAGTAACAACCAAACATACTTTTCTTAAGGAAAGTTTTGAAGAAGCTGTAAAGGGTCTTTCTCATTTTTGAGTGCAGATTACTAGATTTAAAACAAGTATTCTGAACTCAGATCTACTCATACAAATTTCAAAGTAGAAGAAAAAACCAGTTGGTTCTGCAGAAAATTGTCACATTGCTTCTATTCCATGAACAATATCATTGGCATATGTGCCAATACGTGGATCTGACAAAACACTTTGTCTTCTTTTATAGGGAAACCCCACTGCTTTGCAATGCAAACTGAACACAGACTGAGCACTCAATGTTGTCATTTTTAAATGCTACAATAAGAAATGGAATTGCATATAATAAAATCATTGGATTTTGTTACAATGCTGAAAAATTTTACAAACATGAATTCCTCTAAATCAATTAGCTCTGAATTTCTGGTGAACTGCATTTCATAAAAGAAACAGTCATATGTATGGAAATAGCCTACTTAATCCCTTTGTTTTTTGCATGATTAGGAATAAGTTAGTAGGGGGGACTATTTATTTTAAATGAGAAACAACATTTCCTTGGCCCCCCACAGGATAGTATAATTTACAGAAATACTTCACAGGCTTTTATTGGTCCCAGCTGTGAACCAAAACACTGCTTATATGTTTTCAATATTATTTCAGCAAGTCAGCACTGAAGGAGATTTCTAACTCCAGCATCTTTTCTTTATTCTCCTGTTGTCCCACCCAACATTCACTCTGTGCCACACTGTAACCACAAAGCAGAAAGCAATGCTTTAATTAAATAAATTAAGTATTGCACTGGAACCAAACCCCTAAAATGATAGGTCTGCTGATCTTTAATGTGTCAGTGTCAGCCAAACTCTACTACTATGCAATCCTGCCTATGTGAGATGGGATCATGCAGTATCTGCTAGTACAGTTGTAACTCCAGACCTAAGTCTTGGAAAAACTAAGACCTTTCTCCATAAGCACTTCTACTGTTGATTTTCACAGTAAATAAGTCACCAAAATTCTTTCACAATTCTTTTCCTTTGTCACTGCAAAAATACCCAGGCATGTCCCTGCAGGGTAAGCACCAGGTAGGTCACTCATCTGCAACATCAGGCCCAGATGTTGAACAAGTAAATGTTCAACCTACTTTTCAGAATCTTGTAGCTTTTATAAAATAAATTATTAAAACATTATGCAAACTTAGTATTTAAGAACATCAGTGGCAGAATCTTTGACATCTCAATACACATTTCTATAACAATTCAGCTGCAGAAATCCAGATGTAAAACTAATTTATGTTTCTCCTTGGCCTTTATTGAAGCAATATTTGTGCCTTTATCTTGCTGAAGTTTCTTAGCTTTGACTTGCTGAGGGGGTTATGTTAGCTGCTACAATTGCAAACATTTTCTATGAGATTGATAATTCCAGATAAATAATAATTTGCAACATTTCCAGGAAAAAATGATTTATGGCTGTTCTGGGTGTCCATGACAAAGTGTTAGGAGCCAGGAGGGCCTCCAGGGGTGACCTCTGTGGGAAGAATCCAGGGGCTGCCCTGTGCTGGACACAGCTGATTTCATGAAGCCAAAGCTGAGCCCATCAATGAAGCTGATGGTGCCTCTATGAAAACATATTTTTAAAAGGGCAGAAAACGCTACATGGAGAGAAAAAGAGGGAACAAGAAGAGTTAGAAAGAGCAGAGGAAAAGCCAAGGTCAGAGCAGGAGGAGGAGGTGCTCCATGGTGGAACAGATCTCCACACTGCAGCCTATGGAAGACCCATGCTGCTGCAGATGGATATTCCTGAAAGAACTGCACAACATGGAGAGCCCATGCTGGAGCAGAAGAAAAGTGTGAGGGAAGTGGTGTCAAAAGGTGGGAAGATAGTGGTGATTGGAGTGACAGAATGATGATGAACCTGGGAAAGGAGATGGAAAAGGAGGCAGAAAAGGTGTTTTACAATTTGTCTTTTTGTTTTCAACTACCGAGGTCTATTTTAACTAACAATAAATTATTTTTCCTCAAGTTCAGTCTGGTTTGCCTCTAACAGTAATTGACAAGTAATCTTTCTGTCTTTATCTCAACACATGAATGTTCTCATTGCATTTTTTCCTATTTTGCTCCCCATCCTACTCTGTGCGTGTGTGTGTGTGTGTATGTGTGTTGACTGAATGCCTGGGTGGGAGTTTGGCTGTTAGCTAAGGCTACCACAATAACTGTATTTATACAGGTAAAACAATCAAACAAACAAACAAAAAATACCCACTTACATGCATGTATATTTAAAACCAGAAAAGATACATATTTTTTCTTGGTGGTGTCTTCTTAATTACTATTTGAGCACAGATTTCCTCCTCCATCTCAGAGAATTTAATTACTCTTCACCCAGTTAAATATTTTCTGTTACATCAGACCTTTATTATAAAAGCACAAAGGATCACTTAGGCCATCATTACACAGATCAGTTTGAATGATCATCAGGACTGGATAACAAACAACACTTCCCATCCTTTGGTTATGGGTGGCTTGCTCAGGTGTGAAAGAACAGCTGATAAAATTGCATTTAGCTCCTTAAGATCTCAGCTCCCCATGGCTACAGCTCAGCTCTCATGTTTTTTGCCATTGCCTGTGATTGCGTCCATCTGGAGGCTTTTCTGTCTTTTCCCCACTTCATGCATTCAAATCCATAGGTCTTCACTTGCATTTGTGGGAGCTCAGTTGTTATCAATGCGTTGCTTTTCCTTCTTCCTACTCCCATCATTGCTCAATGTTAAAAAATAGATCTTATCTTTTGGCAGCAGGATTCTGTTAAAGACAAAGCAAAAGTACTTTGATTCATTTTGATGTAAATGGTCTGATAAACATGTTCTGTGAAATACTAATCTAATATAAATCTTTACAGCAGGAACTCAGTTTGGCTTAATGACATTAAGGACTTTGGCTTAGGATACAATAATTAAACTCCAGCACCATATTGTTCTGCTTGCAGTATGAACTGTTTGAAAACAATCTATATGCAGGTATATGAGTAAGTATCAATATACAAGGAAGCAAATGGGCCTTAGTATTTATGGCAATAGCTTTGTGTAGGACAAGATGAAACATTTTAATTAATGTTTCTTATAGAATTCAAAAGTTTCTAGCTATGGGCAATTTACAGTGCTCTAGTTTATAGCTAAACTTGCTTGGATTTGGTTTCACTGAGAACGAGAAGAGTGCCATATATGTATATAGCGGAAAAATAGGCATAAATTAACTGAATTCCTTAATAGAATCAAAATTAATAAAGTCAAGTGTTCATCAGATATTACTGAGATGCACACAACTTTATTAATCTCATAGAATGATACAATATATCTGTTACAGAATTTATTTTTAATATAGGAACATATCATGAACACAATTAAATATTAATTTACCTCCACTTATTAATAACTTACTTCTTCAGTCCTCTCTACTGAGTCTCTCTAATTTTCTTAAAACCATACAGCCATCTTGCCTTTTGTAAGATTTCTCTCTTCAGACTGCTTCAACTACAACATGGTTAGCTCTTGATGATGATGTAAGGAATCCACAGCCATGATGAAGTTCTGTCAGGAACTGTAAACAAGTCTGAAATCCTTTTTGTGTTTTCATTAGAATATTTTTTACATCTTATTGGTAAGTCTTCCTTCCTTTGCAAAAGAAGCAATAACCATTCCCTGGGACAACTTGCTTAAGAAAAATTCCTTTGCTGCAAGGACTTGTTGTGTTATGTGAATTAATTTTCCAAGGGTTTCAAAATGAAGGTTCCAACATTAATATTTATTCCTTGCACAGTACTTCTAATCCATATATTAAAGCATTTTTTCCTGTCCTTTACATGGGTCCTATTTGAGCCCTTGTATGGGTATATTTATCATAGTCTTGTAACAAAGTGGTTTATCAAGTACTAATAATTAATTTCAAGCATGAGTGTGAAGACAGTGCTGCTGTCTTTGATATTCCTTTTTCAGAGAATATTATCCTTCTTTGTGCCTGAAAAGTGTAATACAGGTAAGAGTCTGAATCCCATTAAAGTTTTTGTACAGATGCTTTGCAAAATTTACTCTTAAATTCCTGGCTGGGACTTGCCTGGAGTATGTCTATATTACTCAAAAGAGTTTGGTGGTAGAGGTCTCTAGACTAGCACCAGAAGTACAACCTGGTTTAGAGATACTTGCTCAGAACAGGAAATCAGTGCAGATACCCAGTCAGCTTTCCTACCAATAAAATTTATTAGTGGGATATAATACCACTCTGATACAGCTGCACTGATTTTGATTTAGTGCTATTAGTGATTATTACTAAATAACTGTACCATCTCCACTTCTCAGGCTAGATATATCTTGAACCTCATTTTCAAAAGAACCACATCATCAAAGGTTTTTGAGGTTAATAAAGGTATAAATAGCTCCAGCTAAGATTTACAGAACAGTTCTGACCAGAATAAAAGCCTTATTATTAGTGTAGATCTAAAAGGAATTTTTTTAATAAATATTTTTAATTTTTCAATGGAATGTTATTTCTGTTTTTTTCTTTTCTTTTTTTTTTGTTTAAACATATACATGAAGTTGTTTTTTTTTTTTTAAATAAACATGAAAAAGTTCAATGCAAAAATGTTGGTTTCTTTTTTTTTTTTTTTTAACTTATTGAAGGCTTTTTTGATATCCTCCATCTTAAGGTGAAACAATGTTTACAGAATATGGATGGATATACAGTAAGACTAATTTTCATTGGAATTGTAGTTTCATCTGGTGAACATCTGATATGTGAAGCAAAATTTACAGGGCTTATTTAAAGAGTAGTATATGTGTTTGAACACAGTATAAACGAGACTATTTCATATGTATGGGGAACAAAAATAATTAAAAAGGCAAGGTGTTAAATATTTATAGTCTTTTCAACTGTATTTTATGCAGTATGTCTTAAACAAAATGTAAAGAATGTTGTTTGCATTGAAAGGTCCTTAACAGGTCCCCTCTACTACCTATAATTGAGACCTTTAGTATTAAACATAAAATAGCACAGATTCTATTTCATTTGTATTTTCAGATACCACATAAAGAACTGTCAATCAATGTTATCATCCATAACAGGAGAAGAAATGGAGCTCTTAAACAAATCTTTCTTCATCTTTCCTTGATTGTAAATGGTGACTAGGACATGAGTAGAAACTAAGGTTGACAGGAATAACATGATAACTATGCAGCAGGTGGCAGTGAGACATGTATATAGTTACATCACCTTAGAAATGCACTATTGGGACATGCTTAATATTTGTTAGACTTTCTCTGGTTCTGCATTCTTCAGTCTATTGTGGGATACAGTGGAAGTAAAGGAAGGATCTATTTTCACTTGCATGTTGTAACACAATTTGTGATGCATTGAAGCAATGATCCTTGAATCCGCTGCCCTTGATAGTTCCAAAACAATACCTGCTGTGCTGCATGAAAGGGAAGGTTCACAGTGCATTTCATTGATAGTGGAGTAACAATGAACTTTGATGTCTATTGTGCATGTTATATTATTCATTCACGTGTTCTTGCTATATAGTCTTTTTTATGGATTTGGAATCATATGTATTACTGTGAGTTTAATCAGCATGACAAACAGAGCTGGGATTCTTTCTCCCTCCAGGATAATCCCTTCTGCTTGTTTCCACAGCCTTTTTATTCCATCTTCAAAGGTTCATATTCAAGCTACTGTCCTTCTGGGCAACAATGTCTGTGTAGCAGTGCTTTTAATCAGTATATCAGAGCCACTCTGCAATCAGGCTGAGACGTACTTATTGATTAGTTGATATTTCCTCCCTTCAGGAAGCTTGCCACTTCTTCAGTCTTTTCACTATGCTCAGTACCATGTACATGCATAAAATAACTTAGAATGTGCTAAAGACGATAAGATTATTTTGTCAGTCATTCTTCCTCATGCTCCTAACAGTGGGCAAACCCCCTGTTCTGCCTGCTGAGTACTTCAGACAGCACAGTTATCACACACTTAAAATAGCTCTGGTCTGGCAGTTATTCTGCTTTCTGGCCTACATGGCTGCTTTTAAACTTGACCTGATACTCATCGGTTATATAAACTGATATTTGTACATTATCTCTTCACCATGTTTTGTTTTTGTTAGTGTTTTTTTTAATGTGTATAATTTTAAAATTCATTGTAATGGCTTGTTCTGATGCATAATAGTTTGATGTGTCTCATTTTGTGACCGAGTGGGAAGGTTCTCTATAGTACAGAAAATAAGCATCTTAACCACAGCTTGTGCCTTATTCATTTTCTTGCTCTCAACTCTCTCACATTTTTCATTTCTTTACCTGTTTCTGCAGTCAAATGCAGAGTTTTGACTAGAACAAAAAGATAACAGATGTCACTATTCTAACTTTGCTCAAATGAGACAAGATGGTATCTTCCAATTCCTGCAGTAATCAGAAAAGTTTCTTTTGGAGAGGGGAATACTTTTTATTGTTATTTCTGTTTTTCTGAATGATAGGTCAAATCTATTGTTGACACTAAATTGTTCTTTTGAAAGGATGCCGTTGCTTGGCCCTTTGCCAGTGACCCTTTGTTCTCTTAGCTAACAGCAGAGAAAGTATTAGTATCATCTCACTTCTTTCGTCCGGTCTCTCTGAGTAACTTTGCCAATGTTCCAGAACTTGCACTGCTTGGAGGATTAAGACCTATCATAGTGGATATAGCCAAATTTCCCTTTGTGATTTCCTCTTTTGTTATGCATCACACAGAACTTTGTTCCAGTTATTTCCTATGTCAATAAGCTGGAAAGTGAGACTGAGGCCTATGAACTGCAGAAGCCAAAAGGAAAATGCATTTAAAACTCTGATGACAAAAGTACAGGGAATTTTATAGGTACCAATGTCCAAGGTGCCTATAAAATGCGAACAGTACTAACACATATTTGAGGCTACATTGGTTACATACTCTTGTAAATATTGGAGATGCTTGATGCTTTTTGCATGCTCTGCCTGCACAAAGTTGTTCAAGAGCAACTGCAGAGCTCTGTGATGAATCAGGATTTGGAGAAGGTTACCAAACCTTAGGTTATCATGGCATTAAATGCTTGTCCCGTTTCTCCATTTACTTTGGCGCAATTTTAACCGGACTTTTAAAAAAGAAAAACATAAGAGGAGGAGTGTATGCAGGCCCAACACCAAGAATTCAAAATTTACCATGTGAGCTCCTCCTTCCTAAATAAAAAAAAATGAGTGTGGCTTAAAAGCTTGAAGCTACTGTTAAAACAAACCAAACCAAAACAAAAAAATCAAACCACATTCAATCAGTTGAAAAAGTACCACAAACAAAGCATCTGAGCCCCTTTCACAGTCTTCTGTTTTTCTGGGGCTTAAGTGTACACTAAGGCTGCATTTTCAAGCTTCTTTTCCCAAGTACTGGAAATCTGGAAATGAAATTCCAGTGTGTCTCATAATTATCTAACTAAAACAGCCTAACACAAGCAATAAATACTCTAATGTTTAAAACTCTAGAATTGGTAGGATTAAAAAAAAAAATTAACTGAACAAAGAAGAACTGCAGAGTAACAGACTGAAAAATAACCCTTCAAAACAGTTTAATATGAAATTGGTTTCTTTAAACCACCAGCAATTGCTCTTCTGAGGTACAAAAAACCGCATAGTTATATATTTGCAGGAATGTTGAAAGATCAACAATATTGAAACCACAGACAAAGACTCAGGTCTTCTGTCTGATATATGTATGTATGTTCACAAAACATCATGTCATTTTAGTTATGTGATGCTGCTGTGAGATTTGGTGGAATTGGTAACATGAACAGATTAAATTGGTTAGTGTTACCCAGTAAGTATAATAACAACATGGTGTGAAAGGAGGCTTTGAGTCTTGTGTTTACCTACTACTTTCTACTCTCACACAACAAAGACTGATTAAGCAACAGTTTTAATTTTTTTTCTGCTTTTTCTCCCTGACTCTGGTCAGCACTAACAAACTGCTTTCCAGGGAAAAGGTGATCCTACCTCCAGCGGCGTATATATTTTTGAAAAAAATATAACTTTTCCATGTTAATGTATGATCAAACTGTTTACAGTATTCTAGGTTTTTAATCACCTCAGAGCCCTTGAATTTTTCTGGAAAATAAATGATATGCTTATTGCCTTACTGAAAAAGTTCATTTTCAAGAGTGAAAAGGAAGAGATCCAATGCAAGAATATCTTGCTTTTAAAAGCAAAATGTCACATCACCCTACTCTTTCTTCTAATCCGATGAAGAGTTGTTGACTTTTTAAATGTGTGAAGTGTGCTCAACTCATAAGAATTTCATCTGGTGTTTTCAGCATCTCAGGAAAGCATGGCTGTGTTAGCACTGCAGTTACTCCCTTGTTCTTGGTAATATGTTGGGTAGATTTTGCTGCACGTACTTACATGCAACCCTATAGGAATACTAATATCTGCTCATTTAGTTTAGGTTTAGTTTTCAGGTGTTACCTGGGCTTTCTGATGTCTAGTTTTGAATCATTGATTTAGAAAATAACAGATTTCTTTTAATACTATGGCTGTGTTATAAGAATTAGATGAAAAATTTAGCTGAAGAAAAGAGGCTGTGTCAAATTTAAGTATTTTAGTGAAAAATGGTGTAGATAAATGGACAATTTTAAATAAGAATTTTTTCAAAATAAAATATTTAATTTCAAATTACTTTTGACTTTTTTTTAGCCCAAATTTTCTACTTCACTATTACATGTTACCCCATGTCATCATGCAATGAGTACATAGTGTTTCTGTTCATTCATTCTAGCTTCTTGATCTCTTACTTTATGTCTGATAGTGTGTTTTGTGACTGTTGGCAGAGGAAACAAGTCACATCTCCTTGCAGTGAGAACTTTTTAAAAAGTTCTTCCTAGCCCTATGTTTGACAATAAATCTTTTTATATGAACTTTGCTCTACAGTGATTCTACGCAGTGAGAAGCAGTAATGTTTTTTTTCCTAACCTCCTTAAAAGCCTGGCTACTATTTTTCTCTTTCTTTCTTCTAATTTTTCAAGATGGAAAAAAAGACAGTGAAAAATGCAAGGGGTTTTTTTTTTTTTTTTGTGGGTTTTGTTTCCTTGTTTGTTTAAAAGGAAAGGAGGAAAAAACATGCTAGTATTCTGATACCCCTACAAGTTCTGGAAGTGTAGTTTGTCCATCCATTCCAGCCCGTCACAATATCATCTTTAATGGACATCAGGATACAGCTGCTCTGAACCAGTATTCTTTCTTGAAGCATTTCAAGAAGCATGTTAAAACCTGTGCCAAAGTACCAGTTAATAGATGTTTTAAAAAAGTTTAATGTAGCAGGAAGAAAATTTAAAAAGTCTGATATCACACATCTCAGAAATAGAATCAGTAGAATCATTACTTACCATGACTTGGAGCAAAATACTAGGAGAAGAGACACTATGATTTTTATTACTGTTAGGATAAAATGGAGACTTTCCAGTTGTTTCATTTTACATTTGGAAAGGTTTTGTTTATTTAATAACTACGGGAAAAAATTGTTGTTCCTCAAAACACGCTACTATAATTAGCTTAGCACAGTAATATCAATAGGTTTTAATCATAGAATCATAGAATCATTTAGGTTGGAAAAGACCTTTAAGATCATCCAGTCCAAACATTAAACTAACATTACCAAGTCCACCAATAAACCTATTAAAGGTAGAGTAGCAATTTCATCTTTCCTGGCTTGGTGGCTGGATTATTTATAATGAAAGTAAAAACTATGAATCATTAAGATTGGAAAGGACCTCTAAGATCATCAGTCCAATCATCAACCCAACACCACCATGCCCACTAAAACATGTCCCAGAGTGCCACATCTACCCATTTTGTGAACACTTCCAGGGATGGTGACTCCACCACCTCTTTGGGCAGCCTGTTCCAATGCTTGACTACCTTTTCCATGAAGAAATTTTTCCTAATATCTAATCTAAACCTCCCCTGATGCAACCTGAGGACATTTCCTCTTTTCCTATCACTAGCTACTTGGAAGAAGAGACCAACACCCACCTCACTACAACCTCCTTTCAGGGAGTTGTAGAGAGCGGTAAGGTCTCCCCTCAGCCTCTTCTTCTCCAGGCTAAACAACCCCAGTTCCCTCAGCCGCTCCTCATAAGACTTGTGCTCCAGACCCTTCACCAGCTTTGTTGCTCTTCTCTGGACAAGCTTCAGCAACTCAGTATCCTTCTTGTACTGAGGGGACCAAGACTGGACACAGGGTGTAGCCTCGCCAATGCTGAGTACAGGGGGACAATCACCTCCCTGCTCCTGCTGGCCACACTCTTCCTGATACAAGCCAGGATGCTGTTGGCCTTCTTGGCCACCTGGGCACACTGCTGGCTCATGTTCAGCTGGTTGTTCACAAACACCCCCAGGTCCTTTTTGGCCAGGCAACTTTCCAGCCACTCTTCCCCAAGCCTGTAGCATTGCATGGGGTTGTTGTGACCCAAGTGCAGGACCCAGCACTTGGCCTTGTTGAACCTCATACAGTTGGCCTCGGCCCATCGATCCAGCCTGTCCAGGTCCCTCTGCAGGGCCATCGTACCCTCCAGCAGATTGACACTCCCACCCAACTTGGTGTCATCTGCAAACTTACTGAGGGTGCACTCAATCCCCTCATCCAGATCATCGATAAAGATATCAAACAAGGCTGGCCCCACAACAGAGCCCTGGGGAACACCGCTCGTGACCGGCTGCCAACTGGACATCACTCCATTCACTACAACTCTCTGGGCTCGGCCACCCAGAATTTGATTGAATTTAATCATAAATTCAAGATGAAAAAGGCTCTTTGTGTGTGCATGCGTGTGCGTATGTGTGCACATGCTTCTGTATGGTTATGTGACAATCTTGCTGCCCAATGCATGTGTATTTACTTACTGAGGCTTGGTGTTTCAAACTGCACATGATTTAAGTGCATTAAGTGCACTATTTTAACTTAATTAGTTTTATAAGAAATCTTGTCTTTTCTTATACCTCCAACTTCAGTGGTCTTCAATAGTCATTAATTTGCTATTCCTTGACTATAGGAGGAAAATTTGCTGCCTATAAGCATTTCCACAACTGGTGATATCCCTGTGACCAGCTGTTTTAATGCTGTCTGGAAATTGGGGAAGTTTATAATTCAATTCCTTTAAATGGAGAGCTAAATACCAAAAAGCCTTCTCCAGAGGAGCTGGATGGAGAATTGCCTCCATGCTGTTCTTCTTCAATCCTTGTTCTTGAAATTCAAGGGCTTTCATACAGATGTGTGCTGGTCAATATTACAGGAATAATTTCTGTATTTGTTATTGCTGCAATAATATTCTATTTTGTCTTTGAGTGTTTCCTGTCTTATTCTAGCACCTTCCACACCAGAAACTTTGATACCATGAGCTACAAAACTTTTCAGTATTTGAACTGGAAAACTTTAGGAAAATCTGTGGTTAGTGTTGGGTGTGTTATTCTGTATAAAATAGAGAGCATCTTATTAATCTTTCTAAATTTTTTTTTTCTGGAGATTAAATTATATAGCTCTTTAGAGCTTTTGTCAAATGCTATTTTTATATGCAGTAGAAAACTTCTAGCAATAATAATCTGTGTGACAATGATAGAAATGTGCTGAGGAAAATGGAATTTAGTTTTCATATTTCAGGAATTTGGTTCTTATTAAACTTTAAAATTACTACAAGGAAGAACATGATGTATTGTTTAAACACTTTGAACATTCCAGTGGATTTTATATATTAATACTTTTTGCCTGATAAAACAAATAATGCATATGTACCAGAATCTTATCTAGCCTTTATAAATCTTTAAGTTACTTCATCCACCCACTTCTATATTTTGGCAAATGAACAGGATCATTTTTTTTTCCAGTATACAGACAGGCACTATTTGGCTGAAAATCTACTGGCCAGGGATTCATTACGAAGACTAATATTTCTCTGACATAATTGGTCTCAACTCATGTTAATGATGATTGTCCTAAAATATGTCAAAGAGCTGTGGTAGTTTGTTAAGTACTCATTATGTTAATTTACATGATGACCTTCTGCAAAGACTCAATATATGACTACAAATACAAATTCAGAAAACTTCTATTCTGATAAGATCACTGCTGTAGCACCTTTAGGGACAAATTTCACACAGCTCTAGAAAATGTGATGAATTACTTTCTAAGTACTTGTGAAGAATTTAGTTACATACTGTAGGATCTGAAAGGTAAGGTGAAAAGGAAGGTAAAAAATATAAAGCTTTTCAAATCAATTTATCTTTTGAGGGGTGTGAATAATCTGAAATTGTACTAATAGGTACTTATCAAAGTTTCCCATAGGAAAAAAAATAATTATTTGGGCTTCAAAAAACAAAAGCTTAGAATTTCTCCCAGCTCTGGTCAGAGAATTTCATGGCCAAAACCTAATTCTGTGCATTGAGATTATTGAGATTATATTAATATGTATGACACACTCAAATTGTTAGTTCCTCACCTGCCGTTGCTTCTGCTAGCTGTAGGTCAGTATGAATTTTATCTTTTATTGTTATAATTTTATCCTCTGTATCACATGAAAGAGTCCTAAACTGTTCAAATTACTTTTATTTGAAGATTTATTTATTCAATTTAATTTAATTTATTTAATCTCTATCCACATTTGCTTGAAAGCTATGACTGTTGGCAGATCCTTAAAAGGTAGACCTGATGAAGTTATATAAAATTTTGTTTTCTTGATTTGATTCTGAATTCAGAGATTACTAGATTTCAGAGTTTGACAGCTGGAAACTATATGTGTTACACTCACATATAAAAAAAAAAAGAAACCCAAACCCAAACAACCCCCAAACCCCCCAAAAACCTAGACAAATCCCCAAACACAGGTACTTTATTTCTTTTCTTTTGTTGTTTGAGGACCAGACAGTTCCTCAGGTTGAGAACTCTATCTTTGGACTCTTGATCATATGGTATCACTCTGGGAGAAGGAGGCTGTGACCCTGAGGATTGTCCTGCTCCTGTCTCCCTCACAGGCATGGGGGGAAAGGCATCTATGTTCCCAGCTACCGGTTTTAAACAGAAGGTGCTGCCTCCCCCTCCTCATCCTCTCCCAATACCTCTTTGGCTTCCGGCTGGATATGCTGTAGACAGGGAGGAAAGTACTCAGTCATTTGCTCCTGGCTTTTTCTCTTCTTTCCTGCCTGTGTGCTGCAGGGAAAAGCAAAAACACTTTAAGGATTTCCCCCACTCCCTAAAATCAGGAACCACTTAAAACAATTGGAAAAAGTCTGCAGTTTTCCACATCAGGGACCTTTTGGTTATTTGAAAGTGTTGGGATTGCAGAGCCATGCCTAGACCAGTTAGCAGGAGTAGGATTGGCTGAAGCCTTGGTCATCCCCCAAAACCATGTGAACCCTGGCTTAGCTTTTGTGAAGATGCTTAGGCAAAAATGTGCATGTATTTGGCCAGATCTCATTCCCTTTTCAACTCTGTGTAGATACATTTTATGTAATTGTGGTGTGGCCCTAAAGAGTAACAAGGAGTGATTTCTTTAATAAAGTCTTTCTGACAACTGATTGTCTTGTTGCACAGGTTGGACAGATGAGCCATTGTGTCTTTCTACCTAGGCAATAAGATTATACATGTGTTGAAATGGTATTGCATGAAAGAATAGGGTAAAAACATATTTCATCCATTTAAAACCCATTTTTAAAAGATATTTGGAGGTTTTTTTTGAAAGGTTTTGCTCTTTCCATACTGATAATTTGCATAACCAAAAGATGGCAGCAGCCTATCTGCAAGTGATTTATATTTACGATATTTGCTCTTCTGCACTTGCAAATTCATATCTCTTGGTGCTTTCCAGATTGTCTCAGTACTGAAAAAAATAGTCATATTATTTCTCATTAAGAATGCTATAAATAAGAAATATGATTACTGATTAGAAAAATATTTTTTTATTCAGCTAAATAAAGCAAATGAATAAAGAGATATATGTTTGAATGTTTATTGCCATTTTAGCAGGTGCATTGGAGTATAAATGATAGCAGCATCAATGAATAAATTAATCATAATTAGCACTCAGTTAAAAAGACCTTTTCTCATCAAAGATGTAGATGCTATAATTAGAGCTCCTAATTTTAGATGGGGAAGGATATTTACCAGCAAATATCTGATGCTTTGGAGAGAAAAACACTGACAAGTGTATATTACATAGCAAATTTACTAATAAAATTAGAATTACAGTTAAAATACTCACAAACCTGGAAATGAAAAGCTAATATGTAGATTTGCTTTAATTCGGTTGGATATGTCCCATTTAACATAAAAATTTAATAACATAGCATAAACTGAATAGCATAGACTGGACTTTTCCACTCTGCCTTAAGAGTAAGGACTAAGCCACATGAAATTAAAATTAGGTGGCACTTATATGCCACAGTATGTGACATAAACTCTAGAACTTATAATTTAGATGTCCAAGACCCAAATTTTGATCATGAAACCTTTAGAGTGTCTGAAGTTCTGCTCTTTCATCTCCATCTGGGTCAAGTTCATAAAGTCCCTTGGAGCCATTCTCATTCCTGCCACCGCTACAACTCGCAAAGCAAGGATTCCTTATGCCTAATGGTTGTACAGGGATTGGCACATGTAGGACACATTTAACGTGTCACATTTAGTAGCTGCTGAAATGGTCAGGTGGAAATAGTGTTCCTATCCCCATGCATGTAACAGCTCTGTAAGTTGAGCTGTCTCCCTGTTGGTTAGAGATCAGGGGTGACCCCAAGTACAAGAAGATAGAAACCCAGTCTTTGGTTCCAAAAAATGCATTTAATCATCAGGCTGTAAATAACCTCACTGTTTATTTTATGCGGTGGCACCAAAAACAATACAACTCCTGTATGCAGTGAAAGAACAAGCAAGAAAGAGCATAACTAAGTATCTCAGTCCCCTTAGTAAGGGTTATTATGCCCACAGATTGTTTAATGATTAAAGATTAAATTGATAAAACACAAACCCAGGGTTGGAATCTTAGAATGATTTCTTTCCCCCCATTTTTTTTCCTTTTAATTAACAAGTTCTGCATTTCATATAAAGACTCTTACTGAATTCACTGGGCCAATCTGAATTAGTTTGCTTTCAGGAAAAATGATTGTCATGTTGGTTTTAGAGTAGAAAACTGATCATGAACTCAGTTAAGAGACAGGGCATACATAGAACTCAAACAACAGTGTCCATTTTTAACTATATACATGAGTTAGGTGATTAAATAGCAAAACAATTTTATTAATAATCCCTCAAAGCTTATCCAGAGGCCACAGCACAATCAATAAAGAGCAGTAGATCTCAGGTTTGTGTTTATTAAAACAAAATACTCTTAGTATGTAGATGAGTTAAAGTTATTTCTATAGCAAATTCCTTATGCAGAACTTTCTCAGTGGAGAACTTCTGACTAGAATTTCTCTGCTAACCAGATTAAACAAAATCCATGCCAAACCATTCTCAGAGAACAAAGTAAACCTCAAATTTTTGCAAAAGCTTTTCTCTAATTAAAAAAAAGTCAATAAATTCCTTCAATGAGCAACAGTTTGTCATTATCAGTTATTGTGGAGTCAATGGGAATCAAAAGAAGAAAAATGTAGATAAGAAAAGGAAACAGCAATCCTATAATCATGTTGCACATATACAATTTATGTGCACATTAGAAATATCTAAATGGATTAAACAACAAGGCATGATGATTTAGCAGTTTAAGCTTCACTTCTATTAATAGGACAGAAATCAGAAAAAAAAAAATTATTTGTCCTAAATCCATATATATTTTTGCAGTCCCTCAAGTAACACACATTTTTCAACATATATCTGGTCACATCAAATTTATGTGACACCATTTCATTTGCAAACAAGAATGAAATTATTCTTCTTCCAACTAAAACTCTTTGCTAGTATAGTTACAGTTTTACTATCCAAAATATAAATAGGTTTTCCAATCAAAATTGAGTTTTAGGTGAGTGTTTGGAATTTCAGAATATTCATTGCAGGCTGGCGGGGTAACAGCTACTGTCTTAAACTGTTCACTGATTATCAGTTACTACTCTCATATATATAGTAATAGTTACTTCTGAATGCTTTATAAAAACACAGTCCTTAACTATCCTTCAGCAGCAGGCCTTTTCCAGCACACTAGGACTATTTTTTGTTTGTCATTTCATTAAATAAGCTATATCAGCTGTATTTGAAGACATTATAAATAACTTCAGTATTTACTCAGATAATGATTAGAAGTTGTTTTTCAAAAAGGTAAATAAATCCAGATAATTAAACATTACATTTTTTAATTAAGCAGAAAATGATTTATTTTTGTACTCATGATTAAAGTTCCCTGAAGTTTGTCCCTCTTTCCCAAACATGAAAGTTGTATAAATGCAAAGTACAGGCTGAGGATTAACCCACTCATGGAAATTGGACCCTGTCTTTATTCCTTGTCTCTGTTTATCCCTGCAGTCACTATTATTTCATGTCCCTCAGATATTTCCAGCCTGTGTTCTCCACAAATTCCCACCAGTTTGCAGCTTTGCAATCAATTATTTTTTCATCCTATTTACATAATTTTCTCATGACAGAAAATCAGGAGGGAAATGAATCAGTTTTCTCTGAAAGAAGTTTTAAGGGTGAACAGATGAGATTCTCAGATGGACTTTGAAATATGTTAATGAAGCAATTAAAATAAACCTGATGAAGGTGTAGTTTTAAAAGCAAAGATTATTATAAAGCTGCTTTATCATTTAAAGAAAAGCAGCAAGGATTGACTCAGAGTGCACTGCAGTTTTATGGGCTGGGAGTAGCAAGCTCATGCAGTCATATATGACAGGCAGTGTTTGCACTGATTTTCTTCAGCGTAAACATAAAAGTGAAACCTGTTCTTAGTCCTGCATTCAAAAGAAATGTTGTAGAATATCACTTAGTTATAAATCTGGTGTAAAAATGGAAGACTGAAGTTTAATTCTGGGTTAGCTTACAATGTTTGAAGAGGATAATATGTGCTGAAAATGCATTTCCGATTTTGTCACAAGAATTTTATTCTGAAACAGTCTCTTAAAAAAATTTGCAAAAGATATACTTCTATATTGATGGGAAGCACTAGAAGGTATTGCTTGAAGGAACCTGAGCTGCAATACGACTTACCTTTCCTATGCATAGGTTATAGCTACAAAGAATTTACCTCAACTCTGCGTTATAATCAGCTGGCTATATCATCTGATCCTACCCTTCAAAGAAGGCATTTACTACAATGAAGAGGAAAAATAAGAACTTTATACTAATAATTCATAAAGTAAAGAAATTTATAAACTATGGTACAGCTAATGTATTTTATTTTTGTATTAAGATGTCACATCTTTTATTTCCTTGAGCAAATAAGTGATGTTGCCTATTTTAAAATGTAGGGTGCATTTAGGTATATGCACTAGGTAGGGCTAGCATAGAGTTAATTTTCTTCATAGCAGCTCATATGGTGCTGTGTTTTAGGTTTTTGACCAAAACAGTGCTGATAATACACTAATATTCTAGCTTTTGCTAAACAGTGTTTGCACAGCATCGAGGCCTTCTCTGTTTCTCACCCTGACCCCCCAGTGAATAGATGGGCACGGTAGAGGGTGCGCAGTGGACAGGGAGGGGATAAACTGGGCACATGACCCCAGTTAACCAAAGAGATATTCCATACCATATAACATTATGCTCAGCATTAAAAGGGAAAAGAAGGGGCTCTAGGGGTTAACCATCTTTTGTTTGGGAACTGGCTGGGCATCAGTCTGCCCAAGGGAGGTGGTGATTCCTTTGCATCACATGTTTTGTTTTGGTTTATTCCTTCTTCTTCCACTTACCATTCACTTACTGAATAGTTGTTTCTTTGTTTGCTTGTTTTTTTTGTCTTGACCCCCAAGTTTTCTTGGTTTTATTCTTCCTGTCCTCTTCCTCCATTCTACAGGGGGAGGGAAGAAAGTGAGTGGCTGTGTAGTGCTTATCTGCAACACAGTTAACCCACAACAGTATATTAAGAAGAGGCACATGTTTAAGAACAAGAATGTTTAGGTGTAAGAACGAACAGTCAGATATGGATTCACCAGCTGCTGGTGTCACCAAATCCATGTCTGGACATTGTGGAATATAAGCTTTAGGTAAGTAAGTAATGGAGGGTCTGAAAAAAAAAGCCTCTGCAAAAAAATCTAGAACTCGGGTCACATAAAGAGAATCAGTTTACATGACCTAGTAACACATTAAAAAACTTTTTCACTCAGAAGTGAACCAAACTGAATTATTGATTTGTAAAAATACAAGAAGAGATTATAACACTAATTGCTCAAATGTCCACAAATTTCTGTAGTCAGTGTTCTTTGTTTGGCTTGCTGTTATTATTCAGTAAAAAAAAAAAACGGCACTGTCTAATAGAAATAGTTAATGAAACAGCTCAAATAAATTTCTAAATATGGACTATTTCAAGAAACACATAGATTACTCATCAAAACAATTGAATCAATGAATAACATTGATTTATTAAAGAAGTATGATTAAAATAAACAAACACAAGAATAAAACTTCCCAAGCATACTGATGGTGGCAAGTAGTTGTAAGATAGATAGTTCTTCTGCAACACCTATGCTGTACTGCAGGAATAGTCTCAATATTAGGCCTAAGACCAAATTCACCAATTGTGCACAGTGCTTTCTTCATAAGAACATCCATGAGCCAGAGCTAGGGGGCACTCATGCTTATGTGAGTCCTTCAAAAAGACTGAAAAGTACATGCAGGATTGGTTTGATATTACAGCTAAAACAAGGTTTGCAGTCCCCAAAAGACATTTTTCTGTACCAGCCTGTGTTCTCATCCCCTCTTCTATGCATTGGCACTCACCTGAGCCCAGTTCTTGGTAGGGTAAGTCCTCCACTAATTTAACTCTCTGGGAAAAAAATATAATATCAACTTATTAGATGTGACACAAAATTGCACCTTTCATTTCGGGAGGGGGTGGGGGGGTGGGGGGCACATAAAGAACAGTTAACCAGAGTTATAGGAAAGAATTTTGCCGAAATGAACAAAATGATTACAGGAGAAATAAATTTAGATTCATGTGTGAAAACAGATTACTTTCTTCCAAATCACAAAGTAATTTCTAAGAATATCAATTTCATATGAAAGTGATTTAGAATGCTGGTCTGACCTTAATCTTAATACTAGTTATATGTTCAGTAGATTGAATTGTAGTGTGGCTGGATCCTGGCTGGATGCTAGGTGCCACGAAGCCGCTCTATCACTCCCCTCCTCAGTAGGACAGGTGGGGAGAAAATGAGATGGGGAAAAAAACCCCAAAAAACCTCATGGGTCAAGATAAAGGCAGTTTAATAAAAGAAAAAGCAAAGCAGAGGCCGCACATAGAAGCAAAAGAAAGGAAACAAAACATTTTATTCTCTACTTCCCACCAGCAAGTGATGTCCAGCCACTTCCTGGGAAGTAGGGCTTCGGTACGTATATAGCGTATATACGTATATAGCGGTCGCTCCGGAAGACAAACATGAATAACAAATGTCCCCTCCTTCCTCCTCCTTTCTTTTAGCTTTTATTGCTGAGCTGACATCATATGGTATGGAATATCCCTTTGGTCAGTTTGGGTCAGCTGTCCTGGTTATGTCCCCTCCCAAGATCTTGCCCACCCCCAGCCTACTCGTGAGGCGGGAGGGCAGAAATGTTGGAGAGAGAGCAGTACTCGCACTGCTCAGCAGTACCAAAACCACTGGTGTGTTATCAACACCTTTCTAGCTGCCAATACAAAGCACAGCACTATGAGGACTGCTATGGGGAAGATTAACTCCATCTCAGCCTGACCCAATACAAAATAAAGAGAATGAGAATGGCATCAGCTGACATCTGATCAGGATGAATCTACTGAATTCTTGATAAAAAAATTTAATGTTTGAATAGTACTTGAGAACTATTGATTTTAGTGGGATGGAGTTTTAACTACTAGTAATTATTGCTTACAATACAGGCACAGTTCTGTTTGCTTGAAAACAACTGTAAAATTCACATTGAAATTGTCCAGCTGAAAAAGGTTGGACAAAACTATTTTAGGTAACAGAAGCAATGCAACAAACAAACAGGTTTTATCATAGTTTAAATTGGTTTAAATTGGCTGCATTTGTTTCACTTGTGCCTGTAAACTTTTTGAAGAAGTAAATCCTGCACAAAACATTAAACATAGTTGCTGTCAATTTTACGTTGGTTTAGTTAAATTAGTGTAAAATCACAACTTTAGTCTGGGACAATTTTGTGAGTCCAACAGGCCCAAATGGAAGGTAATAAAAGAAATTAGCTTCAATATGCAGATACCAGGATTAACACTGACTCCTTACAGACTATTGAAAAATTCTGCAAGTATTCCATTGATTTGGGACCATATGTCACAGGACTGACTGAGCGTACTGTACTCTGATTTGCTGCTTCTGGGGAGGCAGAGCATACTTGATTTGTCATTTTCTTTCAACAAACTCTTTTAGTCAAATTTTCTGTGCTTTAATCAAACAGAATGTATGTACCATGTGAGGTGGTGACTGCCTGCTATCTCCTAATCTGTTGCTTACTTTTTACTTTCCATGCCCACCAATACGCTACTGTTGAATATAGTGGAGATAACTCTTTGGCATGTATTTTGTTTGCGTCATCTTCATCTTTCTGTAGAGACTGTGCTTGATACATATTTAACTTGGATGAGAGGTCCAGTAATCAGTTTCTTTACTTTTGTCATTCACATGCAGAAAAAAAGGTTGGTTTATGACTTGCTTGTGACATGATGTTGAAAGAAATTTTTGGCATCATACACTGCTGAAAACACATCTTAGTAAACTGGTATGCAATGATCAGTTTTAATCACTGCTATTAGAGTAGATGCACCGCAGAATTTGTGAGTGGCCTTCTTCAATGTTTGACTTTTTCTACCTCTCCTTCTCTTTTCATTGGTATTATTTCTTTTCCTGTAATTGTAATTCCTAATTTAATAGCATAAGAGACTTTAGATAATGTACTACTTTCAGTAGTAGTGCCAGACAGCACAGCCACTTGCATTTTTCTTGTACTCTTCTGTCTTTCCCTTCAGGCAGTTTTCAGTTCAGAGAAGATTGGTTCACATCCAGATGACTCCAACTTATTCTTTGAAGCCAGATTTCCTCAGGCACTGTATCAAATGCTTTTCTGAGCTCCTCTTATATTACATCTGGCATATTCCCATTTGTCCATGGACTCCCTTATGTTCTTCCCTCCTATGGTGAAGGACAATGGAGTGAGTGGAAGCTGAAAGATGCTGCCACAAAAAGCAGGCTGGCTGCCTCCTTCTGCTGAAGTTGATCCTCCTGGGTTTCCCTTGCCCTTTCTTCCACCTCCTTGCACTTTCTTTGTAGCAAAACACTCTATACTTCCATTAAGACATCTCTTTCTGTTTAATATGTTTCCAGCTTATATTGTTTATAGCTAAATGATACTGAGTTTTATTCTTTCTCAGGTCCCCGGTAGCTATTGACTCAATTCTAGGACCAGTTCTGTTCAACATGTTCAACCTGGATACAGGAGTTGAATGCACCATTACCAAGTCTGCTGATGATGCCAAAATAGGAGGTGCTGTTGACTTCTCTTGAGGGACAAGAGGCCTTGCAGAGGGATCTAGATAGATTGGGGCATTGGGCAGTTATCAATGGCATGAAATTTAACAAGAACAAATACCAGATTCTGCACCTGGGACAGAGTAACACTAGGCACAAGTATAAAATGGGAGATGAGTAGCTGGAGAGCAGCCCTGCAGAAAGGGATCTGGGGGTGCTGGCTGGCAGCAGGCTCAGTGTGAGTCATCAGTGTGCCCTGGCAGCCAGGAGGGCAAAACCCATCCTGGGGTGCATCAGACACAGCATAACCAGCCGGTCAGGAGAGGTGATTATCCCGCTGTATTTAGCGTTGGTGCGGCCTCACCTTGAGTACTGTGTGCAGTTCTGGGCCTCACAATTTAAGAAGGATGTTCAGGTCCTTGAATGCATCCAGAGGAGGGCAACAAAGGTGGTGGAAGGGCTGGAAGGAATGTCCTATAAGGAGTGGCTGAGGACTCTGGATTTGTCTAATTTGGAGAAAAAGATGCTGAGGGGCCTCTTTGCTCTCTACAGCTTCCTGAGGCATGGAGATGGAGAGGGAGGTGCTAATCTGTTCTCCCTGGGATCCAGCGACATGATGTGTGGGAATGGTTTAAAGCTGCACCAGGGGAAGCTCAGACTTGACTCTAGGAAGCATTTCTTTACTGAGAGGGTAGTCAAACAGTGGAACAGGCTTGCTAGAGAGCTAGTGGATGCCACATGCACATCAGTGCCTTAAAAAAAGGCATTTGGACCATGCCCTTCATAATATGCTTTAACTTTTGGTCAGTCCTGAAGTGGTTAAGCAATTGAACTAGATGATCATTGTAGGTCCCTTCTAACTGAAGCTATTCTATTCTATTCTATTCTATTCTATTCTATTCTATTCTATTCTATTCTATTCTATTCTATTCTATTCTATTCCATTCCATTCCATTCCATTCCATTCCATTCCATTCCATTCCATTCCATTGTATCTCATTCTATTTCATCTCTTCTGGAATCCAGCATCCCAGGTTAGGAATGAAGCACAGTTCAGCTAGGTATGGGATAGACTCATAAAAACCCACCTCCTTCTTCTGAAAGTGTTTCTACTAAAGGCATGGAAAACAGACACATTTCAAGAATGTGATGTCAGGTCATCACCTGTGTAGTTAATTTTTTTTTTTTTTTTTATTTTATTTTTCCTGCAGTGGAAAACATCAGGGTGCTGTTTTCTTCTGTGGCTGTAATCACTCATTTCTTATTCTTTCATATTCCCACAAATAAAAAGAACATTTACCTGTGTCTCTTGTTGTCTTTTGGTAGCTTTTCACACTAGTATCTGGAATTAGCCACTTTTCAGTCTCAGCATCCACTAATAATGAAAAGATAAGTATGTGTGACCAATATGTTGACATAATGTAAGTATTACTATAGATAAATTCTCTTCTGATGTTTCCTTTTACCATTGTCAGAGTCTTTTATTATCTTTCTCTTTTTTTTTCATAAATGTTGTAGTCAGTCTTAACCCTGTTAGTTCATCCTGTCAATATTTATCTCTGTGATGTATCCACCTCAGGTAATGTGTTTTACCTTGAACTCCTAGACTCATAGAATCATATAATCGTTTAGGTTGGAAAAGTCTTTTAAGTTCATCCAGTCTAACCATTAACCTAATATAATAACATAATAACATAACCATCACCTGCTTTTTGAATCCTTCCAGCTTCTGCACAAATAGATTGATCTGTCTCTTATTCCTTGTGCAACTTTGTTGTTCATGCAGATCTGGGACCAAGCTATATATCTTGCATATCTGTTATACCACTGGGAAACATTGTGGATCATCTAGTGGAAGAATAACTTTTAAATGTGCAGTGTAAAGGCAGTTTTTTTCAATTTTATGTCTCTAGAGTAACCAGATTCAAATGCCCAGCTGTCATGTAATATAACAAGATAGTAGGAATTTATTCATGCATTCAGATTTCATTTAATTTTAAGTGCCCAGCACAAATTAGAATATTTTTTAGAAAAAGGCCACATATTTTTATGTTTGCATCCCTAAACTTGAAAGTCATTGTGGTTGTCTAAAACATTGGTGTGGTCCATTGGCAAGGTTCTCAAGAAAGCACATCAGATTTTGGTCACAAATTGTTGATTCAAATTCCACTAACCAGACAAATTTAAGAGCTATTCCTTTGGGCCTAAATCTGCTGTTACTGAAATTAATTGTCATTTAGCTCTTAGCTTAAACAGGACCAAGAACAACCCTTTAAAATGTGGTCCTTCTTTATATTAGGTGTGCAAATAATTCATACATGCTTTACATTTCTGTAAAGATGTGCTTTAATGTTTTCATTCATTATCAGACGAAAATATCAGTGTTTGCAAGTTCTATAGTTTACCACATTGGGTGCAGTCTGATCTATGTCCCAGACATTTTGTGCAGTCACATTTAAAAAAAAAAGAAATAAGTACCATTATTTATGTCCTGTTAAAGGCTTCTTGCCTCTCAGAATGTGTGTGCTGAGATTTCTCATGGGTTTTGCAATTCAGAACATCCTTTCTCTGAACTCCCTCAGCAATTCATGTGTTTTTTCTGTTGCTCATTGAGTTCACTAGGATTTGGACACACAACGCATGTCAAACACTGCAATCTTGGAGTCCTCACTTGTTAAAAAAAAAAAAAAAATCAATCCCACCATAGCTTTCAAACATCTTTTTGGCTGCAGTATATTTATACAGAAGGGAAGGCTGTTTTCCTATTTTCTCCTAAAGTGTCCTTGGAGTGGAATGTTTTGCAGAATGATGGCAGGGTATTCGGTCTTGCACAGCTCCATCCTTTCAGTTGTAATCACCCAATGCCAAGACATCTATTCCCTGGAGTCTTCCACTCAGATGCCTTAAAAACAAAGGCCTAATTCAATGAATGATTTGAGCCTGACAGACATCTAAGTCTGTTGAAGTAACCTGGGCACAAGTTTGTATTTAAACAGTACTGAATCTGACCTTAAAACTGCTTTAAAAATAAACCTTGTGTAGGCATCATACAGCTCACAAACGGCTATTAAATAATGGTGTAGATTAGGTTGTTGAATGTTGTTCTAAACACCCTTGTTTACTTTTGAATTGTGTTTTTTTTCTACCACTGCTGATCTGAATTGTTTCTGATCAGAGAGTATAAATTACATATGTAATATGTTCTTTTTTGAAAAAAGCCTTTAAAACTGTTTAAATTATACTACAGGAATCTGTTTCCTTTACATAGAAAATCTTGCAGTCCCTGCTTGACCTAGCTAATTGCTTTATCAGGGTAGGCACAGCCTTTGCAGTGGTACTGAGAAATACCAGACTGTATTTTGCATAAGCCTGACTTCTCTGGGACATACACATTTATTCCATTGCTTCCTGCTTGTCATTGTAAAATGGGAGAGAAAGCTGATATTTTCTTTGAATTAAACCCTTGTCTAAGTTTAATGAAGGTGAACTCTGGCATTGGATAAAAATAAGAATGTAGGTGTTGGTACGCTTTAAACCAGACCCATTAAAAATGTTCAACTTCATCATGGGATGAAAGGGAAATTCTCTTGCCCTTTTTCTGCTGAAAGGAAAATCCTCTGTGATGTGTAATCAATATAGTCTCTTCCTTGCCATCTTGCCATACAGGCATGCCAGACCACACTGAACAGACTTACCTGCATGCGAAGATAAGTCAAAGATCTGTTGCCCAGTTTATATTGTAAAGCAACTTTTCCACAGGGAGATTTCTAATATATTGTGTTTCTCATGTGCTAACAAAGAGGACCCTCAATATACTACCAGTATAGAATGAATAATATTGCTATATTAACTAATTATAATAACCTGTAAATGTACAGATGTTGTGAACATAAGATAGAAGAGCTGTTTAAGATGTCACTAACAGTAACAGAGAAATAATAGAAAATTGACACAGAGAATACAGAAATTTAACCTGATTATTAAGAAACTTTCCTTAGCAGTTTCTAATATTGTAGAACAGGCTTTGAAATTAAGTCCTCCCATCAGTCTGGTCGCTTTAAAGCAAGTGAAAAAAAAAAAAAAATCAAAGCAAGCAATCAAGGGTTTTCTAGAAGGAATCATTTGTGTTCTATGGGGAAGATGACCTAAGAGCTTTTTTGTGTTTCTGATTTTCTTGCCTAAGACTGGCATTGAACCTTTGCCTTTAAAAAGAGAAATTTAAATTCTCATGTAAAACAGTATATTTGTCTGACTTTTATAGAATATAATTATGACAGAAAAGTATTCTTCTGAAAACTTTTTCATGTTTAATGTACAGTGGAAAAAGGTTTCTCTCCAAAAGGAGTAGGGAACATCATGATTCTAATTTTTTATCCTGCTGCAAAAGTGCAAGACATCTTTTAAAGGGTTCTTTTGTTCATATATGTTGGTCATTAATTCCTAATAAAATAAATATATTGTGGTTTTGAATATCTAAGAACAGGAGCAGCTTAAGAAGTGGACACCAATCTATTAAAGGAAATTGGTTTATTTTCTCATCCACCTTGTTCTCATTATGTCCCCAAAACAATCTTTGGAGTTACTTAACTACCTGATATTAAAGATTAAAATAACATAAATTGATTAATACAGGAGGAAGCTTTTTGTTTTCCAAATAGAAATGAATAAAACTTAGGTCTTGGAAATCCTTAGTCACAAATCTCATTGACTGCAGGTTTGCAGGGTCAAGTGTCATAAGCACGGACCAAAAAAAGCTATCAGAGATTCCGCAAAATCTGTGTATGTTTGTGTTGGCAAGAAGCCAGCAAAGGTTAGAAGATGTAGTTGAGTGTAGGCAGTTAGTAGATGACAAACTTTTCCAAGACCTACTTATAACTAGTTTGAGGTGTTTTACAGAAAAATCTGCATTTATTACAAGAAGGAAATTTTAAAAGCCTATTTTATCATGTGAACGATTATGAAGCTTGGGGGTGGGCAGGGGGAGAGCAACTGCCTGAAGGCACAGAGTCTAGTAAATCTGATTTCAAGCAAATAAAAAATGAGTCAATTTTTTTGTATTGTAATATCAGCATTTCCCCAGTGTACGAACAAAAGTAGTGTTCTGTAATGCTGTGAAATGTGTTATGTGGGCCAGACTGGACATAATATCTTCAAATAAAGTGATTTTTATTTTGTTTGTTTGTTGAGGTTATTTTTTTCTCTATTAGAAGAGCATCAGCTAGAACCCTTTCTTTTTTTTAACCTTTAACCCAAAATTAGACTTCCAAATGAGAAGGATTCTTTTTTTAATTTTTCTAGATCTCTTGAGTGTATGCAATTCTCTTTTAAATTTTAGCAGGGTTTCTGCTTCTGTTTGGAACCAACAACCTGGAGCACGAATGTCTTATTTAGAGTTCTGTTGAACATAAGTGCAGGTCATAGGAAGCTGGGGAAAATGTTCATTTAATTCAAGTTTCTGGAGGTGGAAAATACTGAATTAAAGATCTTCATAAAAGATAGGAAAGAAAAGAATTTATCCTCAGGCAAATATCGTATGATGATCTAGATTTTGATTATTGTGAATAACAAATATGGAAAGAAGGTATAGCACCCTGCACATGATTTGTCAAAGGACTGTGTAAGGGATATGGGTTTGCTCTGTTACTGTCTAATTATGTTTTTGCTCTTAGGATCCTGTATAAATTTATTGAGTGAATGTTATTATCAATAATAGCCTAAAGCAGGATGATTCAAATATACAGTAAAATATAAGTTGTAAGTAGTAAACACACTACACAATAAAATGTCTTCCAAAGCATAAATACACTGTTAGGAAAACTTCTAAGAGGTGTAGATCTCAGAGTCTTAAAGGAATTTATAGAACAAATATAAATTTGAGGGAAAGCAACTCTGCAAGCAATTTGCTTCAGTTCAAGTAAATATGTATGATAGCTATAACATTGTGGTGCTTTAAAGAAATGTAGACAAATGAGCAAAAAAATATTATTTTGACTATTCTACCAGATATATATCAAAAAATATTAGGAGAACATAAGAATGGCATTCCTTATTTTTTAAAATGCTAATTAAGAGTAAATGGAATTATTACCTCTAAGAACTTGCCATATTCCTTGTTGTTGATTCTGAAAAGCACATTCAGTCATTTTTTTTGAAAGGGGTTCATTTTCCCTTGTGTAGTTTTTAGTGTAAATAGTACAGTGAGCTATATCTTGGTCCTGCAATTGACCTTTACAAATGTGTTGAGGTTCCAAGCAGAGAACAGAGTATTAAGTAAGACTATTCTGAATCTAAGGCATCTGGATTTCATTCAAGTAATTTCATAAAACAGTCATGCTTTCTGTACTTTTTTTTCAAAAATTGGAGAACTGATATTTTTTCATTAAAAAAAAAAGAAATCCCAAGAAATGTTCCAAAAATATTGGTAGCTACATCCTGGCAATGTCAGTTTATGTGTTATGGGGTAATTTAATTTTTCTATTGGTAGTTAAGTACTGTGAATTCTAGTAATGAAAATTACTTTCCCAACTTTTCATAGTACAACGTTCAATGTTTTACAGTGTTTTAAATCATAGAATCATAGAATGCTTTGGGTTGGAAGGGACCTTTAGAGGTCATCTAGCCCAACACCCCCGTAGTGAGCAAGGACAGCTTTAACTACACCAGGTTGCTCAGAGCCCCATCCAACCTGACCTTCAATGTTGCCAGGGATGGGGCTTCCACTACCTCTCTGGGCAACCTGTTCCAGTGCTTCAACACCCTCATTGTAAAAAATTTCTTCCCTATATCCGGTCTAAATCTATTCTTCTTTAGTTTAAATCCATTATTCCTTGTCCTGTCACAACAGGCCTTGCTAAAAAGATTGTCCCCATCTTTCCTATAGGCCCCCTTTAAGTCCTGAAAGGCCGCAATAAGGTCTCCTCGCAGCCTTCTCTACTCCAGGCTGAACAACCCCAACTCTCTCAGCCTGGCCTTGTAGGGGAGGTGCTCCAGCCCTTGGATCATTTTTTGTGTCCCTCCTCTGGACCCGCTCCAACAGGCCCATGTCCTTCTTGTGCTGAGGGCCCCAGAGATGGACGCAGTACTCCAGATGAGGTCTCACCAGAGCAGAGCAGAGGGGCAGAATCCTCTCCCTTGACCTGCTGGCCATGCTTCTTTTGATGCAGCCCAGGATGCGGTTGGCTTTCTGGGCTGCAAGCACACATTGTTGGCTCATGTCCAGCTTTTCATCCCCCAGTATCCCCAAGTCCTTCTCCACAGGGTTGCTCTCAATCCCTTCATCCCCAGCCTGTACTGGTATCGGGGGTTGTCCCATCCCAGATGCAGGACCTTACACTTGGCCTTGTTGAACCTCATGAGGTTCACACAGGCCCACCTCTCCAGCTTGTCCAGGTCTCTTTGGATGACCTCTTGTCCTTCTGGTGTGTCAACCGCACCACTCAGCTTGGTGTCATCTGCAAACTTGCTGAGGGTGCACTTGATCCCACTGTCTATGTCATTGATGAAGATGTTAAACAACACTGGTCCCAGTACAGACCCCTGAGGGACTCCAGTTGTCACCAGTCTCCATTTGGACATTGAGCTGTTGACCACTAGGCTCTGGATGTGGCCATCCAGCCAATTCCTTATCCATCAAACAGTCCACCCATCAAATCCATATCTCCCCAATTTAGAGAGAAGGATGTTGTGGGGGACTGTGTCGAAGGCTATACAGAAGTCCAAATAGATGACACTCATTGCTTTTCCCTTGTCCACTGATGCAGTCACTCCTTCATAGAAAGCCACTAGGTTGGTCAGGCAGGACTTGCCCTTGGTGAATCCGTGCTGGCTGTCTCGAATCACCTCTCTGTCCTCCATGTGCTTTAGCATAGCTTCTAGGAGGATCTTATTCCATGATCTTGCCAGGCACAGAGGTGAGGCTGACAGATCGGTAGTTCCCAGGGTCCTCCTTTCTTCCCTTTCTAAAAATGGGCACAACGTTTCCCTTCTTCCAGTCAGCAGGGACTTCACCTGACTGCCATGACTTTTCCAATATCATGGAGAGTGCCTTGGCAACTACATCAGCCAATTCCCTCAGCACTCAGTGATGTAGAGTATATATATCCAGAGATCCCATTCAGTTTACAGTGTCAGTGTCCATGCACAGTGCAAAGGCTATTAGCCTTTTACAAAAGAATCTAAGGAGTAACAACAAATGGCAGAGTAAAGAAAAACACATTGAAAAATGTGGGGCATATAGATTCAGTGATTACATGTCAATGCAGTATAAAAGGATGTAGGCACAATTTGGCATATTTCTTTAGTCCCAAGAGCTGAAGCCAAATCATCTACGTGTTAATAAAGCCTTCATAGTACTCCTTATATCATAATGAGAACAGGTTATTAGCTCATCAAAGAACTGAATGCATACCTACTTGTCATTTATGTGGCATCTACTATGTGAGAATGTGCAGATATGTCTGATTTTTTCTCTTCATGCAAACTCAGCTACTTCTTCACTTTCATGAACATTCATCCAGTACCACTTTCAATATGGTAGAGGTATAAATAATTTCAAATAGTATGTCACTATAAGTGGAGGAATGAAACAAAGGAGTTGGACTAATATATTTAAAATCCACTCTAAAATATTTCTGCAGTGGTTTTTTTTTCGTATGAAATTCATAGCATAAATAACATGGGATGTTATAAAGTTTTTAGTGTCAGTTATTTCAGTGACCTACATAAGTTATTGCAGGCTTCTGGAGTAAAATGTGTGTCCTAAATTTATAACTGTAAATCTTTTAAAAGATGCCAATATGTATTCCCTCATAGATGTAAACAATATGCAAAATTGTATATTGAGTTAAACATTAAGTTTTAATTACATCCTAGTTAACACATATCAAATCTGTCTTTAAAACCAAACCAAACAAAACCAAAACAAATCAAAACAAAACAAACCCTAAACCAAACCAGCTAATATTCTTCAAGTATTTGTATGGTTAAAGAGGCTCCCATTCTTACTTTTCCTGAAAATCATGTTAGTGACATCTGATTGCCTAATGTCAAAAACAAAAGCAGTGAAATGCCATTCACAGTAAAATCCAATATTAGCAAACAATTCTTTTCAATTATATAATATTTCTGTCTTTGATAAAAAAAAAAAAAAATTGTTAGAACAGTGACCATTTTGTCACTGCTGAGGCTATATCTTCCACAGAGCTTGTCAATTACTTGTTGTAAGTCAATGAAGTTAGTTGATCATTATTCAGCTTTGCTTCTGTTCTGTAATCCAAGTGATCTGAGGAGTGATTTTTCAAGTATACAAAATTTCACTTGCAGAAGGCAAATCAGAACCTTGGAATTCAGTGAGAATTTCGGGAGGGAGGTGCAGGGAAATGATACTTGCAACCATGTTGTTGGTGTTAATCCTTTTGCATGCCTTAGAGACATTTTCATGATTAGTGAGACAACTGAGATCATGCAAGAAGCGAAGAAGGGATAAGATCACATGGAATTTACTGACCACAGGTGGGCAGTTTGGTTTTGTACATGTACCTCAATGTTCATTGGCAGAGTTCCCCTACCTTGGTGCCATGTTTCTAAAGGGAGATGATGCATAAAAAAGGTCAGAAAGAATTAGGTATGGATAAGGAAGACCACCTGTTCAATTTTATTGCTGTTAGGTGTATCTTTCTTTGTGAAATCTGGAGAAGCTGTTGTTAATTATACAGCTGCTACCACAGCTATGTAGGTGTTTCTGAGGGGAAAATTGTAGGAAAGGGAAAGATAAGTAGAAAAACATTTTATTATAAAAACAAAATAGTTTTCTGAAAAAAATACTTGTGGACATAGTCTTCTTCAAAGGGCCGAAATCTCTATTCCTAAAATTAATGCTAAAAGTATGATCAGAAACAATGTTACAAGTGCTCAGAGGGCTTTTTGCCAAGCTCTGGTCATTATTCATTGCTGGAGGGCCTGGTTCATCTTCTCTTGCACTTAAGAAGATAAAAGAGAGAATGGTTTATTCTATACACAGCTGTTAAATGAGAGTCTTTGATTCCAGTTTGAAACAATCTCAGAGACCGTAACTTTTATTTTCCTTCTTCTTGTGTGACACTGTTTATAGTTTTCCCAGTTGTAGCTGAGAGGTCGCTCAGTGAAATTTCCTGACCCTCTCTGATAACAGTTAAACATATCATTGATGGATTTCTGTTATTTGCCATAGTGGCTGCCACTTATAATTTTTCCACTTCTGTCTTGTATTTTGACACATCATTCAGAGCTCATGCGTGATGGGTCTTTTGCGTAACCATGTTGCATTATATATCATTTCCTTTCTTGAAGATGTGTAGAATTTTTCTGCTCACAGAAACACTTTTTCATTTGGCTTTAGAAACATCTGTCATCTCCTGCAGGATAATCTATGGTACATCCACTTCTTATACCATTTGTCTTAGAACCACTTATTTCCTCCTTATTTTGCTTCTTTTCAGTTAGTATCCATCTTTTACTCTCACCAAAGATAATAAATATCTTTTTATCTCCACTTTCTCCTTACCCAGTTGGCCTTCACTTGCACTGGGCTCTAAATGAAGCTGACATTTCTCAGTATATTCTGTACAAATCTCTTACAGGTTGGGTTTGGGTTTTTTTTTTTTTAGTATCTGTCATTTTCATTTTTTGTCAAACATTTTAGTCTAATATTGAAGGAAATGCAAATGATCTTGCAGTTGGTGTACTGGATTAAAGAAAGAATGTGAGAATCCATTTTTAATCCTCACTAGAATATTTACTCTAAACTTTGAGTCTCTTAAACAAACATGTCTGTAGTTATGTATTTAGTATGTCATCATACGTATGTATATTATATATATGATTGTGTGCATGTATGCTATATATACATATACATATATATCAATTTATATATTGAGCAGTGTGAGGAGAGAGAGAGAAACATTATTATGTGGTAAAAACAGATTTTTAATCATGTCTTTTAAGTGTGAACTTTTTCTTCAACTGAACAGCTGAACAATTCATTTAATCCAGTGTTGGCTAAAGGTTACCCCTTTCTCAGAGGCAGAAAAGTCTATATTTAGTCCCATCTAGGAAATCACAAATACATCTTTTATTTTTTTTTTTTTTTTAAATATTATAACCAGCATTATGGTAATTTTTCAGGAAAACAAAATCTAAGATTGTTTGAAATAAAATATGATTTTTTTCCTTTAGTGGAAATACTGATTGTCTCTAAATATTTATAGATTTGGGAACTTTATTTTGAAATTCCTGCACATTTCTAAAAAAGGTCTCATTTATATAATATTTTCTTAATAGGATTGTTAGCAGGATGACAAAATGTTTACCTGTAGCAATGTTAGTAATGTAATATGTGAACTATTTATTATATAGATATAATTACATATTTATTTGTGTGTATATTATATATATTTATGCAATGCATATTCTGTAGATATATGTATATATAACTTAATTATGAAGACAGAAAACATATATTTCTATACAATTATAGATATATTTATATATTGTTCCTGTGTTACATATAATCCCTGTGTTTTCTGTAAACCAAGACTTACGATTCAAGAGTAATGGACATTGTGGATGTGTGTCTACCCAGGTATTACACAGGATATCAGTGGTGCTGCCTCTGATTCCTCATTACTTGCTTTCTCTACTCAGATAGCTCTCAGTCTCCTAACTGTCTCTTCTTTATGTTTCTGTCTGTGCAACTCATCTCACTGTGGCAGTTATCCTCTGATATTTTCTAATGTTAGTATAGCCAAAGAACTGAAGGTTGGTTGAGGTGTGGTCCACACTTTTTAAAACACATAGGCATTTGCCTAGCAGTTTGAGGGAATTCCTTAAAAAAATGGAGCAGAGAAGAACACACCTGTGGCTGTAAGAAGAAACAAATATAAGCTAGTTGAGAATAATTCTTTTTAAATTTCATATAAATTTAGAAAGAATTTTAAAATTTTTTTTAAAGATCATAGTATTGTAAAGAACATAAGATGAAACTCCTTTAAAAAGACGTTTAGTTTGATTGATAAAGACTCTGATAGCACCAAAGGGGTATCTTTAAAACTAACTGAGTAGGAGGAATCAACTGAAACTGCAACATTCACTAAGAAATTATTAATTTACTTTACTGTTTGGGGTTTGTTTGTTGGGTTTTTTTCTATATCAAGGTGATACCCAAGGAAGAAAATGTAGAAGTAGACGTGTTTATAACCACTTCATACTGCATAGCAGACAGTTATCTGTATAAGTTGTCCAGCTCATTGCAAAATTGAAAGGTTTCAGAAAAGTACTTCAGCTATCATTCACCTCACAAAGACATTTTACACAGCAAGATATTAAGTGAGTTCATTCTCTTCAATAAGAAGAAAAGAAGGTCAAGCCAAGGCTTTGACTGGAAGCTACAAGCAAGGGCACAAGGAACAAATTTCTAACAGTGGCCAGCTTTTTAGTCTAGGAGAAAAGGGTACAATAAGATCCACTGACTGGAAAATGAAACTAAGGAATGAAATATCAAACATGGGCGAGAATGTTTTACAGTAGGGACAGTTTATTACCGTAACAGCTTATCTATGAATCTAGTAGGATCTCCATTGCTTGAGCCTTTACATTGAGACTAGCTGTCATTAGAAAAGGTGCAATACAGTTCAAATGTTGGGTGTTTAAGAGACACACTAGTAGCCTGCATAACACATGCATCATACTAATGATCATATTCCTACCCATCCTTAAAAATATATTCCATGCAGGGAGACGTACAGAGAGGGAAGTTGTTATAATTAAATTACTTAATATATTTATCATATGAATGGTAAAACATGTATATGTGAGTATAGCAATGCTAGTAATGCAACTTCAGGGTCTGCAAACCTTAAACACATAGATAGGCAAAATAGAGCTGGTTTAATTTGCACATATACTTTATATATGCTCTGCTGAAGGGCATGTCTCTAACATGTATAAGTCCTTTAAAATATTAATACATTTCTAATACACACAAAACTTAGAACAAAGGGGGAAGAAAAGCTGTATTATGCTTGTTAAATTCCTGTCACTGCATTCCAAAAGCCTTGCAAAAGAACCATGACTAGCAGGAATATATTTAGTCTCCTTTTAAAACATTTGCAGTCAAAGTCCAACATGCTTTGTCAAAAAATATCCTGCGATGAATTCCATGCCACCTTGAAGTCAGTGACAAAATCAAGTTTGTGAGTTTATAAACCACAGTATCTTTTGTTAAACAAAGTGACAAAAGTTGGAAAAAACAGGCAAGTTCTTAATGGAGTCAGGATTTCGTTGCTCCTGCAGCTGCTTTTTCCTTATAATATATATGCTTATTTTTCTACAGAGTAACAAACTATTTCTTTGAGGAGCAAGGGGAGGAAGAAAGTGGATTTGTCTATTTTAGGTTTTTTTTCAATATCATCTCTTTCCCTTTCCTCTCACCCTTTCTGAATACTAGTGCTTTTCTGGTTGTTAAGCAGCTAGAAGTCATCGGCACTTTTCAGTAGATTAGTTGGGTATATATTTAATTTGAAACATTACCCCTCGTTAAACTGTTGGATTATTTGTACATGTTTTACACAACTAAATATAACCAAAAGTATTTGATTGTAATGGAAAACTGAAGTCCAAAAGATTGGAGATAATCAGAACTGAGGTGATAGGAATTACACCACAGGCAAATATCTAAGCATTTTCATGGTTGAAAACTTCATCCAAAGTATTTTTTTGATTATTTGTTAGTTTGTTCATTTCAACACCACTTTTTACACTGTAAGATGAGATGGCACCATTACCTGAAGCTGACAGCCACAATCTACTGCTTCAAAGTGTTTCTCTGCCTCCAGGGCATCAGCTGGAGCCAAGGATCAGCTCGCAGGGCTGTGGACACGTTCTTCTGCGGACACCAAAGAACCGCACTGGAAACTTCACCTTTGCCAGCTGCCTATGAAGCATATCCCCAGAGCCTACAGAGACAGATCTTCTCAGTTTGACCATTTTAGACAGGTAGAGGTAAATGGGGAGAAATTGGTCTAATCATAGAATCAATATGTCAATTGCCAAAGAACTGAGCAACTCACTGCAGTAAGCCAGATGGCTCTATTCCTCCACCACCATGCTGAGTTTCCTATTTAATTACAAAATTGCTATTTGAGCAATTCCATAGAGAATACTTACAAACTTCCAGTTAAAGCTATGCAGGTGTGCACCAGCTTTGACAGGCTCACAGCTTAAATCAAACAAGGATATTGTGATGAGGTAAGACAAATTGGGGAGAGTAAGCACTGGGAGAATGATAAATAAATTGACATTGGATGGCCCTCTCTAAAATGCTATTTCTTAATATTTAAAGGAGTATAAATAAATATTTAATAATTATAATTATAAACTAAAACCAAAAACTGTTTAAAATAGTTTTTTTAAAAATAAGTTCACACTGTTTGAACTTGATAAGAACAGCTAATCAGAAGAATTACAAACTTTGTGTGAACAGATGGTACTTAACTAGAAACTATAATTTTTAATATAAAGACAAAGGATCTCATAATCTGATTTAAAAATCACATTGAGATTTTTCTCCTTGATGATAAAATTCATATTAAATTAAACAGACTCATTATTTCAGCTCACGTAATGAAAACTTTTATTTATTACAAAACTATTAAATGTAATTCCATTTAATTTGCCTGACTAGTAATCCCTTCCCACAGGACACTCTAAACAAAGGCTAGGAGACCAAAGCACAGTTTTGTGCTAGCTTATAACTGAGAAATCCCTTTACACATAGAGATACAACACATGTATGGATAAGAATGATATATTTTAAACATGACAGTTGAAAACTAAAAGACATACAGTCCTTTGGAAATACAAACAGCAGCTCTTGAGATATCAGAGCTGCTCAAATTAAATTTCAGAAATGTGAAGGTCACTTTAAAAAAGTGAGAAAGGAAAACTCATAACCTGCAGTCTGACTCAGCATTCTCCAAATCTGCTTTTCAACTCTTTTCATGCCTGATCAGTGTGAAGAAACAGCCTCATTAAAATAACTAGCCTTTTCCTAACAGCCAAATTGAAGAGGACGGAAGATAGAATCAATGTGAAATTTTATAATTTCATTGTTTTATTGCAGACCACCACATCAGGGACTGATGCACTAAAGAAATGCAAGGTGTAGCAAATCTATATCTGTGTCCACCTGTGTATTTTGACAACACTGGACATCTGTTCATTTCTCAGAACAAAACAAAGGTGGGGGCTGGGGAAGTGAATGACTGCAGTTCAGATATCAGAGGAAGACATCCACTTACTGTTTTACATTCCAAAGGAAATATATTAAAAGTAGGCTTACTAAAAACTGATTTCTAACTGGAACGAAGAGCAGCACAGGGTGATGGAAGTTGCATCACTTCTCTACAGTAAAAACAAAGATTGGTTTTGTACCTTAAGCAGAGATTTGGTGGTATTGTTATTTATGGAGAGAATGCAATTTTGCTAAGGGACAACACTTTCTCATGGAAATTCCTGAGGAATTACTTGTATATGTGTAACTAATTAAATTTTAACTTGTACTGATTAATGGAGTCATAAAAGGTTTTCAACATGACAATACACAAAAGAGTGGAAGAAAATTATAATCCAATCTATTTGTTTCTTTCCACATAAAATTAAATGCAAATGCGTTAATGTGGTGTTTCTTGGTACAATAATTAAATGAAAATATTTACAATTTAAAGATTGAATCTTTAATATTTTTTTATCTAAAATAGCAACCAAGCCTCACAAGGTTTTCCATAATTCATGATACATCATTATTTACATTCTATTAACTACTTTAATGAAAATTCCTAATACATAAATCATAGTATGAATGCACAGAAAAAAACCCCAGATTTTTCTTAAGTTTCTGACATTCTCTCCAGAGAGAACTTTGTTTTGAAAAGTATATTTCACCTTCTCTTAAGATTATATTCCTTTGAGAATGTTTGGAGCACTGTAGCTACTATTGAATTACATGCTTGGAATTTGTCTTAAAAATCCCTGCTTTTCCCACTGGAATATTTATTTCTACCATGTACTATTATTATGAGTACTGGATCATTCCTTCCTATAAACTTATGTACAGGGAATGCGAATGAAAGTTTGTTTATAGCCTGCAGGAGTTCAGCAAATGTTTTTTGAGAAGGAAGAATAACAGTCCTTCTGGCACAAGAACATCATGGTGTTTTGCAGTAGGTACAATAAATCTAGCTAATAGCCAAATGATACACTCTGGAGCAGAGTCTTTCTAAATGCACCTATCCTATGGGAATGGATACAGTATTTTGTTAAGGTTTGTCTCATCTTCTTCCTAAGATATTTAGGATTGATTTGGTTTGAATTTTCTACCGAAATGAAGACTCTATGATAAAATTATAAGAACCACTTGCTTACGTGAGTTATTTCGGAGATTGCCTCAGTTACTTTGTTAAAATGCATGTTAGAATGAAATTTGAGAGATAAAAATACATTTACCATCACATAAAAATGTAAATAGGAAGCTTATTGACACTCTACAGAGGTAACATCAAGCCTTTATTTCCTGGCTTCTGTTCCATTTAAATTTAAAAAATAATCTGTAAACACCATGAACAGTTGTTTTTCTCTTCAAACCAAGAAGAATAATGCTTTCCTTTATTTCTCTAATATTTTTTATTATTATTATTCCAGCTGGTTTTAATTTTGTAACTTGGGAGTGGTTTTGCTAATGACAGTCTTCCCTCAAGGTTACTATTTTACTGTTTAAAATAATTGCAGCGATAAGCCATGTAACAGTAATATCTGAAGATGTTTTCACGTAAGTCTATGAAGAAGAGACAGCAGAAAGGTGTTGCAGTGCAGGAATAAGATTCTATTATCAGACCTGGGAGTTACTTGGCTTCTGATCTTAAACACAACACTTCAATTCCTCTGTGTCTCTCTTGGGCTTATGGTAGAATGGGGATCTTGAGAAGGTTTTTTTGTTTTGGTTTTGGGGGGTTTTTGGTTCTTTTGTTTGGTTGGTTTTTTTTAAAATGTTTCAGATCTTTATTAACTTGTTCCATTATCCAAAATATGTCAGTCATGCAGATTTGGCCTCAGCACAAGAAGGACATGGACCTGTTGGAGCGGGTCCAGAGGAGGGACACAAAAAATGATCCAAGGGCTGGAGCACCTCCCCTACAAGGCCAGGCTGAGAGAGTTGGGGTTGTTCAGCCTGGAGTAGAGAAGGCTGCGAGGAAAGATGGGGACAATCTTTTTAGCAAGGCCTGTTGTGACAGGACAAGGAATAATGGATGTAAACTAAAGGAGGATAGATTTAGAATGGGTATAAGGAAGAAATTTTTTACAATGATGATGGTGAAGCACTGGAACAGGTTGCCCAGAGAGGTAGTGGAGGTCCCATCCCTAGAAACATTGAAGGTCAGGTTGGATGGGGCTCTGAGCAACCTGATGCAGTTAAAGCTGTCCCTGCTCACAGCACAGGGGGTTGGGCTAGATGACCTCTAAAGGTCCCTTCCAACCCAAAGCATTCTATGATTCTATGGTTCTATGATATTAGGGTAGTGCAGATAATAACATATTAAATATCCTCTATTAAGTAGAGATGTATTTTTAACAGCAATTAACATTGATTCTCATAATGTAGTCTTTTTTAAAGATATTTACCTTGTGCCAGTGGAGGCTGAATTTCTCTATTTTCCTTGAAGCAAAAAGCCACAGCTGAATCTTTCAGTACAATATCCCATTATTTTATTTAGACAAATCATTCAGTGCAAATTCTTCACCCACGGTGCTGTATGTGATCTTGATAGCAGATTCTTGGATCATCCTTACTAATGACTGTAGCCTCAACTTCCTCACTGCTGGTTTCAAGGCTATGTACAGGGATTGGTTGTGCTGGTTCTTATGTGAGACTAACTTAGTCCTTGATAGCAACACTTCAGGAATACAAAAATATGATTTGTGGTGCTCTAAACAGAAAATAACTTGGGTCAGGACCAGAATCCTGTATGGTGACTAGGAGATGGAAGACTTTCAGTGTTATAGTTAATTTAATAATCTCTAATAATGTCCTCATAAAATCTGCTTGCAGCAGGAGTTACTTCATTTGAAAACCAGTGGACCCAGTTCATCTCTCACTGTGTTTAGAAACATCTCAGTTTTTATTAATTCCTACTTAGCGCCCCTGGTACTCTGCAGTATTCCAGTATTCTCAATGCATTTAGAAGTAAGTTAGGTGGGTTTTTTTTTTTTCCTTTGCTTGGAATAGAGTTGTTGTAGTAAATAATGGCAGAAATTTTTAAATCATATTTCTACATTACTTAATTATTGCAGCAGGGAAATTAATCAGAAAGATGTCACGTTTCTGTCATTTAATCTCATCTTTTGTAAGAGTCCTAACGGTTTGAAACCAGTCCTTTCCCAAGTAAGAGACATGGAAACAGCTGAAAGTCTTTTCTGTTTTTCTGTAGTAGACTTTGGTTTCTTTCTTTTCTTCTGGGGAAATGATAGGCAAACTCCTGCAAATCTTGTAGGCATGGGTGCTCTTTTTTTTTTTTAATTTGGTTTAGTTTTGGAAATGAAGGTCATTCTTTCGCCTGCTTTAAGACTATATGAAGGTGTCATTTTTCTAAATTAATATCCTTTTTATTAACAGTTTTGATACAATTTTTTTTCTTAATTTATCACTAAGAAGCATAAGATCTCAGGAACAGTGGTTTTAACTTTTAAGAAAGAAAAAATAAAACAGGAAATCTGTAGTGAAACCTCAAGTTAACTACAGTATCAGACAAGGGAGTGTTCTGCAGAACCATTATACTGAAGAAGCAGAAAGTATACCTTTAACTGGATAGCTTGACTGCAATTTTATTCAACTGCTTTATTTATAGACAGAATAAGGTTCTGATATTTCAAAATGTCTGCAAAAACACATGAAAAAATTATGAGTCTGGTTACTCAATATAGGATAGTGAATATTGTGGCTCATAAAATCATGGGAAATGCATCTAAAAATCTGGAAAATTTGGGTAATTATGCATATTTCTGCAGCAAGGAACAAGTCATTTTGTGGTTCTGTTATGCATATATTTTGCCATGCAGATGATTAGTGTCATGCAAATATTGACCTTTTTTGTTTTTCTGGTCTAATTGGACAGCTGAAATTATAATTGTCTCAGATCAATGTAAAAAAAAAAAATTACTTTAGTTCTTTTTTTTTTTTAAGAAATATATCTATTTGGGTCAAAAACCAATTTACACTGTTCTAAACTTTCATATATTGGGAGTTATTTAAAAATGAACCACCATTTTGAGAATGTCAAAGGAGATATTTTTATTTTTAAAAGGTCTTTTGAACATATCAACTTAATAAAGTCTACAAAGAATCATAAATTGTTATAGCTGACTCAGATATGAAATTTTTGGTTCTACAGGATTTTTTTGCCAATTGTACTGATTGTAAATACTTGTCTGTGTATCAGTATAAGTAATTAAAGATTATTAATTCATTAATGCTTGCTAATTTATGCTAAACAACTGTTGCAGTTGAAACTAGTGTTCGAGCCAGGATTATCCTAGTTAATATAAAGAGAAGGAAAAAGTCTGATACTACAGGAATATAACTTGTTTTCATTAGGATGAGCAAAACAGTATTTTGATTTGTTTTCAAATATACTATTGTAAGACTGATTCCTTTACCCACTGAAAATTATTACTACAAGCAGGACATAAAGCAATAAGTTAATCAACAGTCATCTGCATCCTTTGGAGTGGACCCTCCATGTACGCAGAGGTGTTGGTTTTAGCTTCTGAGAGCTGGGAAGTCTGGAAGCTTTGTAGAGATAAAAGCACTGTTAAAATGACATATGGAACCAGTGACAGAGAAGTTAAAATAACAACTGATCTTTGGTTCTAAATAAATAAAGTCTTTAATATGAACAACCTCCTTGTGGGTCTGAAGTTTCAGCAGCAGGAGGATCACAGCTTATGACGGTCACTGTTTTTCAGGATTATAACAGAAATCTAATCTGTTAGAAATAAATGTAAAGTACTTCATGCTGTACCTTAACTGTGACTGACCTAATAGTGAAATTTGTATTTTGTGACTCAGCAATAAAATCTGAAAGACTTTACTGAAGTAATTTAAGAAATATCTTAGTTCGCTCAGCCAAAATGTACAATCCGTTGCCTACACGTAGGTATCTATATGGTATTCAATGCAAACCCTACAGGATTGACAGAAGAGGCAGGACTTCCAGGAGAGCCTTTACTTTCTCAGCCATCTGCTTAAGGCCAGGCAGTGCTGTAGGACATGTTAATGAGCATTAAATGCAGTTCAGGTAGTGTTTCAGTTTGGGTAATGGAACTGCCTCCAAGAATTTCTTCTGTACTCTTTCTAATACGCTGACATCACTTTTGATTTTGCCAAACTTTTATTCTTACATGATTCATACAAAGTGTAACTGTCAGAACGTAAAATGAGCATCATCTAACTTTATGGGCTAAATTGTCAAAGCACTGCATGGGGAATTATGCTTACCAATGCTGTTAACAATAATGCTGTCAGACAGAAAACTCCTCATTTACTGCTTTAAAGGTAGTATTTTATGCTTCTTGTTAACTCATTTGTGGAGTCTTTCCAAACTAAATGGTGACATTTTAAAACAGTGCATAAATAATTCCAGAAACAGGAAAGGATGTTAGATGTTTTATGTAAATTAGGTTTGATAAAAAATAAAAAAGGAAAAAAATATCACAATATAATAATGGCTATAAGAAGGGTAAGGACCTTTTATCTTTGGAAGTGTTCTTACTGGTGTTTCCTCTTATTAACTTAGTTACAGAGTCATTGAATAATTTATGTTGGGAGTGACCTATGAAGGGCAAATCCCTTGCTGAAATAAAGGCCAACCATGACAGAAGTTGTGCAGGGTTGTGTCTTGTCAGGTTAGAGTATCATCCAGGAAGACAATCCTTTGAGCATCTGCTCCAGTACTTCATTATCCTCATTGTGAAAACTTTTTTTCTAACATCTGATCAGAATTTCTGCTACCGTAACTTGTGCCTGTTGCCTCTTTCTCTATCAATGTACACTTTAATCAATGTAATTGAAATAGTTTCTGAAAATTCATAGGGAGATTGAATTACAAATGTAAAACACAATGTTCTAAAGAAAGGAACAGACAATATTTAACAAAGCCCATTTCATCCAAAGCTTTTTTCAATGTATTAGCCATTTGGAGCAGAAGACAGCATTTCTTAATCTTGCATTACTATGCACAAGAATTACACTGTGATTACTTTGTGATTGAAGGCAATGAAAGACTTAATTTTGTCAATGACTGCTCATTTCTATGCAGTGGCTCATGTTGCTCATGGTTATGAAAAAAGGACAAAAAGGAGAGTATTAGTGTATTAGTGGTAGACAAACTAGTTTTTCCACTTTGACCAAATTAAAATAAATACATAATGTCATTTCAAATCTCATTATTTTTTGGAAGAAAGGATAGAAGAGGAGGGTGACTTGCTATATTTACATTTTAAGCTTATATGATTACAGGGGAAAAATATTGTTGCTGAAACATTAGAAGTTTGAAATCAGTTGTTTCAATTTTTTTAGTATTTTCCCATGTTCTGGTGTTTCACTGAAACTGTTAATTTATGAGTTCTCACTGAGTTCTCATGTATTTAAATCTACACTTTTTCATATGATATTAGAAAACCATAAAGCATCAATGACAACCACTATCTGCCAATTTAGTGAGTACTTTTATGGAATAGGAAAATTTTGGAATGATCATACCACTTGAATCATTTTCTCTCAGTTGCATTTTCTATGGTGTTTTAAGGAAGTATCCTTCAGGATAATACCACACAAATCAGCCAAATTCAGATTTCTATTCAGAAGGATATTCTTTTGTGCTTAAAAAGTTCTTCAAGAGAAATTTACTTCCCTTTCAATAACTTGTGGGGTTTCTCCCTGTGTGAAAATATAATATCTAATTCATCCCCTTCTTCAAATCACTTGGCTTCTGCAGATGCTTTCATCAGACCCATCATAATGAAGATTTGCAAAAAGTGAGTATCATGAGTATTCAGTGGAAGTTTCAGTCTGCTGCTACAGGGAAATTGAAAATTATTTGATATAACAATAACCCTGAAAGAATTGTTTGCTATAGTCATTTGAACCTCTTGACTGAATGCTTTAGAAGAACAAAAGGACAACTTGGGCAAAAGAGTCATCGGATGTATGAAAAATTGTGGGCTAATACTGACTGAAGTCTTGTTTGTTTCTAAAGACCACTTTGCTCAAAGCAACCCAAAGAATTAACAAGTTTTATTTCTTAGCATCACCAGGGAATGAAATGGGGCTTAGATTAATTTTTGGAAGATCACATAAAAGAAGTATGTTCTCTAGTCAGCAATGAGTTGAGAACAAACTGTAGCTCACAAAGACCTAGTTAATCAGTAATTACAACAAAATAATTTCCCTTACTGATGCTTTTAATTGACATAAGATTTTTCTGGGACAAATGCACTAGGACACTACATTTCACTACCCACAATTATGTAAGATACAGAACCACCCATTTTGAAAATACTATAGCATTATAGAACTGTTCTGTTTTGTCATGAATCTGGGTATTATTTTTTATTTGTTTTACTTTGCCAGTTTTTGTAGTTTGAAATGGGGGGTGGTGGTTGCAGTTTGTGTGGTTTTTAGTTGTTTGTACAAGGAAAACTATGTCTAAGAGAAAAGAAATCAGTGTAGGTATTTAAATTTAGTGGTGTTATACAGAAAATAAGTCTTCTCCTTTGTGATATATTAACTTTCATGTAAAAGATTGTTGTTAATTGGACCAGGCTCTGAAATGTATATGGTGAATTTATCACTACATGTTCTGCCCTAGTCAGAGCCCTTCTACAGATTGTTCATATCTGAGACAAAAAACATATACCAACGTTTCTGACAGAGTAATTGTCATTCTGTAATTCTAACAGAACAATTCTTAACAAATCTAAGCAGGCTTGATGAATTTTCTCTGTGGTAGAAAAATATTCTTAGGCTCCAGGTCATACATATTTTTGTTAGTCAGAACATATTTTGTCACAGAAAGGATAAAAATAGAACTTATTTTGGAACATGAGTCTCTCTCTTGAAAGATTTATAAGTAGCTCGGTTTGTCTGTCTATTTGTTAAATGGCACATGAATCTGCCATAAAATAAAAATATAAGGAAATATTAGTTTAAGGCATGATTTTTCCCTCTCATGTGGTGAAAAATAAAGTTAGATAGTTGTGGGCTTCTTTTAATGCTTAAATTCAGACACTTTTAGAATAAATCAAGTGTGAATTATGGTGCAAAGAATAAGTAATATTTCCTCTTATTCTGCCTCCCCTTTTTTTTTGTGTGGGAGGTTTGGATAAGGAAGAAGACTCCATGATGAGAAAGGATGATTTCTTAGTTACTGTTATTGGAAAACTTGGTTATATCTCGATCTTCCCCCTATGAATCTGGTGTAATAATAGCTGGTCAGCACTTATAGTTTGTCTGCTTATTGGTACCTAGTAAGATCTGAAGAAATCATGAGCTGAAATAAAATGAAAACCAAACTGACATGAAAAATTTGGAATCCATATTTTTAATTTAAGAAGTGTTCTATATATCAAAACTCTAAGAAATATTGTAAAGATAAATTCATAACTCAAAATTCAAATAATAATTAAAACTCTAAAATATATTTGTGCTGAAATCAGATAAATTAAATTATATATAAGCTAACTAGAAACTACCTCACTCATTTACTAGAAACAGTAAAAATTAACAACACACTGATTGGCAAGAGCTGATGTCCTTTTCCAAAAGGCAGTCCTTTCTCATTTCAGGTACTATATTAACCTCAATCCCAGGAAAACTGATGGGAGAAGTAATAATTCCCTTAGCAGAGTTGCATTTGAATAATGTGCTGTAAAGAAACCATGGGGCCATTCACTAAATGTTATGAAGAAAAAGAATATGAATAGTTGCTTATTAAGTAAGCATCATCCATTCTGTGCACAGGGTAAGGCAGTTATTCTCAGGGAAAAAATAGTGTATGATTATGTAATTAAAGGCTATCATAGTGCACACACAAAGTGGGCAACTAAAGGTTGTTTCAGCATCTTAGTTCTACAATTCTTATCAGCAATTGATGATGAATTCCTAATAATAATTTTATAGTACAGTTTGTTCATGTTAGTGGAATAATTATATTACCATTTTCTCAATAATTTTACTTTTTAATTTGAAACTTTCAGACATACCTTTTCCTTCATGCAATTTTGCCAATGAATTTAGTGGACATTTTGCCCAGCTGTTGGAACAATGGACTCTAAAGGAAAAAAAAAAAACCACAAAAAACATCCAACAGGTACAGTTCCACTGCATGCTAAAAAAAAAAAGTCTTATTAAATAAATTACAGTTATTTTGTTCTGATTTTATGGAACAGAGAACATGATGCTATTGATTTTGAAAACAAAGCAAATAGGTTTGCTGATTACTAATACAACATGAAGAAATTAACCAACTATTCAGCTTGATAATCTATTTCCTTTACTTGGCAACTGGGAAGGAATAACATACACTGTTTTGCAGAATACGCAGAATTACTTTCTGTTTTTCACTTTACACAAGTGCCTTAGAATTATTTTCTAGAAAATGCTGCCTTTTATGCAAATTATATAGTGAAGCTGCCATCTCCACAAAAGCATGACACTTAAAAAATATGTAGCTATATGCTAATAGTCTGTCATGTATAAGCTACTGTGTAGCAAAGGATACCATCATTGGAGAGCATATCACTGATTTGTGATAATGTTGTGGTTTAGCCCCAGCCAGCAACTCAGCACCACGCAGCTGCTCACTCACTCCCCCTGCTCTGGTGCGATGGGGGAGAGAATCAGAGGAGTAAGAGTGAGAAACACTCCTGGGTTAAGATAAGAACAGTTTAATAATTGAAATAAAATAAAGTAAAATAGTAATAATAACAATATAATAACAACAGTAACAGTAACAATAATATACAAAGCAAGTGATGCACAATGCAATTGCTCACCATCCGCCAACCAATACCCAGACAGTTCCCAAGCAGCGATCGCTGCCCCCCAGCCAACTCCCACCAGCTTATATACTGAGCATGATGTTGTATGGTATGGAATAGCCCTTTGGTCAGTCTGGATCCACTATTCTGGCTGTGCCTCCTCCCAGCTTCTTGTGCACCTGGCAGAGCATGGGAAGCTGAAAAGTCCTTGACTAGCATAAGCACTACTAAGCAACAACTAAACCATCAGCATGTTATCAGCATTCTTCTCATCTGTCCTGGTTTCGGCTGGGATAGAGTTAATTTTCTTCCTAGCAGCAGGCATAGTGCTGTGTTTTGGATTTAGTAGGAGAAGAATGTTGATAACACGCTGATGTTTTTAGTTGTTGCTGAGTACTGCTTATGCTAGTCAAGGACTTTTTCAGCTTCCCATGCTCTGCCAGGCGCACAAGAAACTGGGAGGAGGCACAGCCAGAATAGTTGATCCAAACTGACCAAAGGGCTATTCCATACCATATGACGTCATGCTCAGTATATAAACTGGGGGGGGTTGGCCGGGGAGCAGCGACCGCTGCTCGGGAACTGTCTGGGTATCGGTTGTCGGGTGGTGAGCAATTGCATTGTGCATCACTTGCTTTGTATATTATTATTACTGTTATTATTATTATATTGTTGTTATTATTATTTTACTTTATTTTATTTTAATTATTAAACTATTCTTATCTCAACCCAGGAGTGTTTCTCACTCTTACTCCTCCGATTCTCTCCCCCATCCCATCGGGGTAGGGGGAGTGAGCGAGCGGCTGCGTGGTACTGAGTTGCTGGCTGGGACTAAACCACGACAGTCCTTTTTGGCGCCCAACGTGGGGCTCGAAGGGTTTGAGATAAGAACAGATTAACTAGAGTGTATTAAGGAGTCTGTTAACAGTTGCCGGTCATGATATTAGTTCATCTGATCTGTACCATGTTCTTTTCTTGGCTGTGCATGTTAAAGCTTGGTGTTGGTCTGTGCATTGCGCTATGCTCTGTAGTGATTAAGGATGTTTTGATTGGGAGGTTCCTTATCAAAATCCTGACCTTGAGCATGGTTTTGTATCTGGGTTTTATACACAAGTCATTACTGTACTTCGGGTACCACCTCATGGAGAGAGTTAGCAATTATACCTTTCCCTCGGAGACGTCTGTTGTGGAGGAACTACAGAATGGCACCTTCATTACCTTATTCTATAATGCTTCCTCCCTCATTACAGAAAGTTTTCAGTATTTTGAACATCCCTGGGCAGTTAAGATACTTCTATTGATACTTCTTGGGAATATTGTTTTGGTTTTGACAAAGGTTAGTAAGCAATTTAAGAATATCATCCAGAGATCTGCCCCAAGGCTGGAGAGTTATGAGTGGCAGGGTGTGTGGGATCGTATGCGCAAGTACCTAGGGCAGTGGGGACCTCCAGTGTTTTGGAACTTCACCCCTGAACAAGTGCAGAATCCTGAAGAACTAGTAAAGTATTTGGAAGAAGTATGTTCTCACCCTGGCAACTCCAAAGAGACACAACTCATTGCAACATGCTGGGGACTGGCCCATGCTTATAGAGCCCTGTTCAACACTATTCAGTACCCTCAAGGGAAAGAGAGGGTCTCTGGATCTGATGACAAAACAACAGGCACTGTGGCTACTCCAACCACAGCCACAAGCACTGCAGCTACTCCAACACCCACCACAGGCACTGCGGCTACTCCAACACCCACCACAGGTACTGCAGCCACTCCAACCCCAGTGGCAGGCACTGCAGCTAAACCAGAGAACCAACCTGCGCCGGTATCAGTTGCCCCTATACAGAAGAAAAAATACACAAGGAAATCAGTTCGTTTAGTAAGGGATGAAGATGAACCAGGGCCATCACGAGAACCAGAGGAGGAAGAACCCATAAATGAGATGGTGACCACCCGATCCCTATCCCTGAGTGAGCTGCGAGATATGCGAAAAGATTTTGGTCGTCATCCAGGCGAGCACATCATCACCTGGCTGCTCCGATGCTGGGATAACGGGGCCAGTAGCCTGGATTTAGAGGGTAGGGAAGCCAAGCAGCTGGGATCCCTTTCCAGGGAAGGGGGCATTGACAAAGCAATTGGAAAAGGGGCAAAACCGCTCAGCCTCTGGAGGCGACTTCTGTCAAGCGTGAAGGAAAGGTATCCCTTCAAGGAGGATGTTTTATACCGCCCAAGCAAATGGACCACCGTAGAGAAGGGTATCCAGTACCTGAGGGAATTAGGCGTGCTGGAGGTGATTTACAGTGACCTGAATGATGAACAGTTAACCAAAGACCCAGATGAAGTCAGGTGCACACAATCCATGTGGCGGAAGGTGGTACGGAGCGCACCAGCATCGTATTCCAACTCGTTGGCAATACTAGCCTGGAAAGACGACGAGGCACCAACGGTGGATGAAGTGGCTAGACAACTCCGGGACTACGAAGAAAAGCTCTCTTCCTCCCTACGGGCCTGTGTCTCGGCTGTGGAAAAACTGTCTGAAAAAATATGCCAAGAGTTCCAACAACTCAGAGAGGATCTGTCCTACTCCCCACCTGCACGGACCAGTGTCTCAGCCATTAGGAGTCAACGTCCCTATGCTCAAGAGAGAGGATATAGAGGATACACACCACGGGGCACCCTGTGGTTTTACCTGCGTGATTATGGAGAGGACATGAGAAAGTGGGATGGAAAACCCACCTCAACCTTAGAGGCACGGGTGCGTGAGTTGCAAGGAAAAACTATTAGGAAAGGCGGTTCTCCCAGGAAGATTGCAGCTCCAGTTTCCAGTGAGCAGTTCCCAAGACAGAGTAAGAGGGCTAATTTTACTTCCGACCTTGATCAGGGGACTTTTGATTCACATTTACAGGAAGTAAACAGCGAATACTGTGACCAGTGTTAGAGGGGCCCTGCCTCCAGCCAGGTGGAGGAAAGGGACAACCGGGTTTACTGGACTGTGTGGATTCGATGGCCTGGAACGTCAGACCCACAGGAGTATAAGGCTCTAGTGGACACTGGTGCACAGTGCACGCTAATGCCATCAAACTATAGAGGGGCAGAACCCATTTGTATTTCTGGAGTGACAGGGGGATCCCAACAGCTAACTGTACTGGAAGCTGAAGTGAGCCTAACTGGGAATGAGTGGCAAAAGCACCCCATTGTGACTGGCCCAGATGCTCCGTGCATCCTTGGCATAGACTACCTCAGGAGAGGGTATTTCAAGGACCCAAAAGGGTACCGGTGGGCTTTTGGTATAGCTGCTTTGGAGACAGAGGAAATTAAACAGTTGTCCACCTTGCCCGGTCTCTCAGAGGACCCTTCGATTGTAGGGTTGCTGAAGGTTGAGGAACAACAGGTGCCAATTGCTACCACAACTGTGCACAGGCGGCAATATCGCACCAACCGAGACTCCCTGATTCCCATCCATAACCTGATTCGTCGACTGGAGAGCCAGGGAGTGATCAGCAAGACTCGCTCACCCTTTAACAGTCCCATATGGCCAGTGCGAAAGTCTAATGGGGAGTGGAGACTAACAGTGGACTATCGTGGCCTGAACGAAGTTACACCGCCGCTGAGTGCTGCCGTGCCAGACATGCTAGAACTTCAATATGAACTGGAGTCAAAGGCAGCTAAGTGGTATGCCACAATTGATATTGCTAATGCATTTTTCTCCATCCCTTTGGCAGCAGAGTGCAGACCCCAGTTTGCTTTTACCTGGAGGGGTGTTCAGTACACCTGGAACCAACTGCCCCAGGGGTGGAAGCACAGCCCCACCATTTGCCATGGACTGATCCAGACAGCACTGGAACAGGGTGAAGCTCCAGAACATCTGCAGTACATTGATGACATCATTGTGTGGGGCAACACAGCAGAAGAAGTTTTTGAGAAGGGAAAGAAAATAGTCCAAATCCTTCTGAAGGCTGGTTTTGCCATAAAACAGAGTAAGGTCAAGGGGCCTGCACAGGAGATCCAGTTTTTAGGAATAAAATGGCAAGATGGACGTCGTCAGATCCCAATGGATGTGATCAACAAAATAACAGCTATGTCCCCACCAACTAGCAAAAAGGAAACACAAGCTTTCTTAGGCGTTGTGGGGTTTTGGAGAATGCATATTCCAAATTACAGCCAGATCGTAAGCCCTCTCTATCAAGTGACCCGGAAGAAGAACGAATTCAAATGGGGCCCTGAGCAACAACAAGCCTTTGAACAAATTAAACGTGAGATAGTTCATGCAGTAGCCCTTGGGCCAGTCCGGGCAGGGCAGGATATTAAAAATGTGCTCTACACTGCAGCCGGGGAGAATGGCCCTACCTGGAGCCTCTGGCAGAAAGCACCAGGGGAGACTCGAGGTCGACCCCTAGGGTTTTGGAGTCGGGGATACAGAGGATCCGAAGCCCGCTATACTCCAATTGAGAAAGAGATACTGGCAGCATATGAAGGGGTTCGAGCTGCTTCAGAAGTGGTTGGTACTGAAGCACAGCTCCTGCTGGCACCCCGACTGCCGGTGTTGGGCTGGATGTTCAAAGGGAGGGTCCCCTCTACACATCATGCAACTGATGCTACATGGAGTAAGTGGGTTGCATTGATCACACAACGGGCTCGAATAGGAAACCCCAGTCGCCCAGGAATCTTGGAAGTGATCATGGACTGGCCAGAAGGGAAAAACATTAGAATATCACCAGAGGAGGAGGTGACACGTGCTGAAGAGGCCCCACTGTATAATAAATTGCCAGAAAATGAAAAGCAATATGCCCTGTTCACTGATGGGTCCTGTCGTCTTGTGGGAAAGCATCGGAGGTGGAAAGCTGCTGTATGGAGTCCTATACGACAAGTCGCAGAAACTGCTGAAGGAGAAGGGGAGTCGAGTCAGTTTGCAGAGGTGAAAGCCATTCAGCTGGCTTTAGATATTGCTGAAAGAGAAAAGTGGCCAGTCCTTTATCTCTATACTGACTCATGGATGGTGGCAAATGCCCTGTGGGGGTGGCTGCAGCAATGGAAGCAGAGCAACTGGCAGCGCAGAGGCAAACCCATCTGGGCTGCCGCATTGTGGCAAGATATTGCTGCCCGGGTAGAGAACCTGGTTGTAAAAGTTCGTCATGTAGATGCTCATGTACCTAAGAGTCGGGCCACTGAAGAACATCAAAACAACCAGCAAGTAGATCAGGCTGCTAAGATTGAAGTGGCTCAGGTGGATTTGGACTGGCAACATAAGGGTGAATTATTTATAGCTCGGTGGGCCCATGACGCCTCAGGCCATCAAGGAAGGGATGCAACATATAAATGGGCTCGTGATCGAGGGGTGGACTTAACTATGGACAGTATTGCACAGGTTATTCATGAGTGTGAAACATGCGCTGCAATCAAGCAAGCCAAGCAGTTCAAGCCCCTTGGGTATAGTGAACGATGGCTGAAATATAAATATGGGGAGGCCTGGCAGATTGATTACATCACGCTCCCACAGACCCGCCAAGGCAAGCGCTATGTGCTCACCATGGTGGAAGCAACCACTGGGTGGTTGGAAACATATCCCGTGCCCCATGCCACCGCCCGGAACACCATCCTGGGCCTTGAAAAGCAAGTCCTGTGGCGACATGGCACCCCAGAAAGAATTGAGTCAGACAACGGGACTCATTTCCAAAACAACCTCATAGACACCTGGGCCAAAGAGCACGGCATTGAGTGGGTGTATCACATCCCTTACCATGCACCAGCCTCCGGGAAAATTGAGCGATACAATGGATTGTTAAAGACTACCCTGAGAGCAATGGGTGGTGGGACGTTTAAACATTGGGATACGCATTTAGCAAAAGCCACCTGGTTAGTCAACACCAGGGGATCTGCCAATCGAGCTGGCCCTGCCCAATCAAAACTTTTACGTACTGTAGAAGGAGATAAAGTTCCTGTAGTGCACATGAAAAATATGCTGGGGAAGACAGTCTGGATTACGTCCCCCTCTGGCAAAGGCAAACCCATTCGTGGGATTGCTTTTGCTCAAGGACCTGGGTGCACTTGGTGGGTGATGCGAAAGGATGGGGAAGCCCAATGTGTACCTCAAGGGAATTTGATTTTGGGTGAAAATAGCTAATGAACTGAATTGTATGATATTAATTGCTTTATAATACTGTATGTTATCTCTTAACTATATGTTATCTCTTAACTGCATGTTAATATAATAATATAGTAGGTTAATATTAAGTATATAATACTGTATATTATGATTGTTATATGCCACATCAATGGTATTGCAGTAAGAATTGCCCAGCTTAATGAAAATGAACTTTGATGAAACCATTTTGGAATGAGAACTGACTTCAGCATGCAACAGTCCAACACTGCACACCACCTGTCCTGCTCTGAAAGACTGTGATGACAGATGGAACCCAAAGTCATGGACTAAATGAACTCAATGGACATTTTAGAGGGATGGGCCATAGACGAAGGGAATGATATCTGTGTGTATATCAAGATAGGGAAAGCGGTGGTGATTAATGGGAACACATTGGAAAGGGGAGGGCCTGTGCATGACGTAGATGGTATAGAATAAGGGGTGGATACTGTCCTGGTTTCGGCTGGGATAGAGTTAATTTTCTTCCTAGCAGCAGGCATAGTGCTGTGTTTTGGATTTAGTAGGAGAAGAATGTTGATAACACGCTGATGTTTTTAGTTGTTGCTGAGTACTGCTTATGCTAGTCAAGGACTTTTTCAGCTTCCCATGCTCTGCCAGGCGCACAAGAAACTGGGAGGGGGCACAGCCAGAATAGTTGATCCAAACTGACCAAAGGGCTATTCCATACCATATGACGTCATGCTCAGTATATAAACTGGGGGGGGTTGGCCGGGGAGCAGCGACCGCTGCTCGGGAACTGTCTGGGTATCGGTTGTCGGGTGGTGAGCAATTGCATTGTGCATCACTTGCTTTGTATATTATTATTACTGTTATTATTATTATATTGTTGTTATTATTATTTTACTTTATTTTATTTTAATTATTAAACTATTCTTATCTCAACCCAGGAGTGTTTCTCACTCTTACTCCTCCGATTCTCTCCCCCATCCCATCGGGGTAGGGGGAGTGAGCGAGCGGCTGCGTGGTACTGAGTTGCTGGCTGGGACTAAACCACGACATCATCCTAAATCCAAACCACAGCACTATGGCAGCTACTAGGAAGAAGATTAACTCTATCCCAGCTGAAACCAGGACAGATAGACTCCAAATAATCACTCTGATCTTTGGTCTGGCCACAAACAATCTAAAAGGAAACATGGTCGAAGATTTAAACAAAAGGCTATGACTTCATTAGCTTAATGTATCTAGCAATTTAATTTGGCCTGGTGTGGGGATGCTAAAATCTGTCTCTGCTAGAGACTGAAACAATGACTACAGGTGGAAATACAAGTATGCTTTCATTTTAGGACTCAGGTCTTTTATAGCTCAGCCATAAACCGTAATGAACTAATATGCATCCAAAGCACTAGATGTTAAATCTACATTCCTGTTCTGTAACACCACTATACCTCAAGGATTCATGAAGGTGGGAAAATAGTCACTGGTGTCTCACAGTTAGGTCCAATAGGAAAATTTCCTTCCTTTTTCCACAAAAGGAAGTCACCAAGCAGATCTGCTCTGTCTTTGTGAACAGCCTCAAAAACTTCATTTTCATAAGGAAGGTGAACTTGGCAGTTAGAGCAAGACAGTCAAAAAATCTGGACAAAAGGGAAGCAGGAAAGTGAGTGGTCATTCAAAGCTGGTTTCTCTTCAAAGGTTTTTTTGGGAAGACAGATTCTTGTTAAACTGGAACTTTGCAGGTATGCCCCAATACTTGTACCTTGTTCCTTATGTTGTGCTGGTGGTTCACAGCCTGATCAAGCATTCCTAGATTTGGGCCAGGTGTCAATTTCCTGAGAAGGCTAAGGGGTTTGTAGATCCCTATTTATGCTCTGCCTATGTAGGATATGCCTATATTCCCATCACTGACAGTATGCCCCAAATGTCTCCGTTCTACTATAATTTAAAAGAAGTGCTGAGTAACACAGTAGTTTTATTTAAACAATATGAAATCAATAATCTGCTGTTGAATTACTGGAAAAATTTGCCAGCTTCTATGTCAATTAAGAATCCTATTTGTTACAGAAAGTGGAAAAAAGAGAAATAAATGTTTTTGTGCATCTTAATTACAGTTGCTTTTTTAAAAATCTTTTTTTCCCCTCTCATTGAAATTTAAAAGCTTCACGTATGACTTGGAAAATTATGTAGGAAGCCTTAAAAAGGCTGGAAATGTTAGATTTAATATATGGTTATCATTTTTTCTCTCAATATTAAAGCTATTCACTTAAAAAAAAAATCACTAAACAGTGGTAAATCCACTGGGAAATTTGCACATTTATAGTGGCTGAATCTTGGCAGGAAGATACATGATGCAAACACTAGAGTAAGGCTTGACTGGAAGTGGATAAAATAATTAACTGTGACTGAGGATTTTCCAAAGATTTGCCTTGAAAAGATTCATAGGGTTTTTAAAATAAAGGAAAGTAAAATGATTTGAGTAAGATTGGAAAATGGGCTAATAATTTATCTCTAGTCTTTGAGTATTCAAAAATTCTTAATAAATTATTCATTTAATATTTGTGTAGAAATTGGAAACCATTGTAGATTTGTACATGTATCCTTGTTTCTTCCCAAATTTCAGTGCTAGTGAAACCTTCTTCAGTTAGGAAGTATTCAGTTTTTACTTAATGAGATTAAATGGAATTTTCCCAAAGCTGCAAAACCTTAAACACATCATTCCCTCAGTAGCCTGATTTCATTCCAAAACTGAAATGCCGACTACTAAGTTTTATTTTGTGTGGCAAATTTGTTTGTGTTTGAAGGAGACATCTCAGGAACACTTAAATCATTATAGTAATACATTAGCTGCATGTTTATGGGTGAGTGAAATACTTAGCCATGTATGATAGTACTGTATTTTGATATATGTAGATCAGGTTAGTCCTAGGTTACTATTTCATTCTTTGATTTTCCTTATGCCTGCTGGGTGGAACAAACAGCAGCACCCATTTATTTATTACCTTTATTAACCTTACAGATCAGTAGTGCCAAGAAGACAGAAAGTGGCCCTCAGTTACTAAGACTTCAACTGATATAAACAGGAGGTATCAATATTATTGAACTGTAACTGTTGCGAAACTACAGCATACTCAACATATTTGTAGGTGAAAAGGACAGCTCATCAATTGCTGAATAAATGGAATGAGAAGAATTACCACAGTCGTAATGAAAGAGAGAGCAGCTGCTTCCTATGTCGTATATGGTTTAACTTCTTAAACTTGTGTTGCAAATATTTTTGCTGTTATTTCTGTGTCATCTAGATTGCACATTTCTTTATCCATCAACCATACTGATAGAGAGAGGCATTGGTTTTCTCTTTTTTTTTTTCCTTGAGAGTCTCTGTAGACCACAGAAGTGACATGAAGCCTTTTGCAACAGCTCTCCTGATCTCTTTGGCCCTTACAGGGATGTGCTGGGTCCTGTTAAAAGTGTAAGGAATTTTGTTTCTTGCTGTATACTTGTGTCGCAGAATGATAAATTTGTCTTTTTTCTTCCAAGTTTCACAACTGAGAGTACGGTACAATACATGTCTGTCTCTGTCTATTTATATGTGGGTAAGTACACGTACATACCTACATACCTGAATGCCCCTATAGCATGATCTGCAAAAGAATGTACCAGTGTGAGTGTCTTCTGTGTGCCTGCAGTCTGCATTGTGAAGAATGGTCCTGTCAAGAGTACTGAAAACAGCCTCACTGCCTAGATCCTTGTCAAAGGTATTTCACTGACTTCTCCTCAATACTTGACTGCTCTTGGACTTCTCCTGAAGCACAGTACTGCCAAGCACGCTCACAGTTACCTTTTGTGGTATTGTTTTAAGGCCCATTTTAGGAAAATGCATGCTTTAACAAGTTTTCTTTGGTAGAGCTGTGCACACTGTGATTCAGTATGCACTTTCACGAGGCACTGCTGGTTAGATTTTACCTCTTAAGCTGCATTCCAGGTGGACAGAGCTGTATAGTCTGTACTCAGGTAAATACAGCTGAGGTACACTATTTTGCCCTCTATCTATCTGATAAGACAGTTCTAACCGTATGATGTAAATACACAGAAAACGCTCAAGAAGAATTATTTTATTTATTAATAACTTTCATCCAAGGAGAAGGAGGAATAAAAGCTAAATCTCTACCCCCATTCCTAAAATTTGGTCTCCTAAACCACCCTCTTTTTTTTTTAATTATTAGTTTTGCATTAATACTTAAATTCCTTCTCATTTTGGTTTTCTGATTTTCTAGATTCTATACAGGATTCTTCTACTTCCAAAATACTAAGCAGTAACTTCTTTAATGATTTTCCTCATCTATTCTCTTTTTAAGGTGTTCCTGCCAAGGTAGGTCTAGTTGTAGGCAACACTTATTTACTTTTTTAAAATTCATATTACAATGTTTGCAATTCTTTGCTTATGAATATATACAAGTTTATAGGTAAACAAAGTAAACTGCAGAAAGAAGGGGAAAAATACACAGAAACATTAGGAAAATTGACAGGAGAAGGACAAAATTTGTGGGGTAGATAAATTATAGCCAAAATTGAAAGCATAAGAGCAAAACTAATATCCCAGTATCATGGAGAAATAATTTCATGAAGATTAAAAAAACTCAAAGAAATAGAATTTAAAAAATGCAAGAGAAATGTGGGCCAAAAAGGAAAAAGCTCATTTTTAGGTATGCAGAACATGCTTGTGATACTCATTCTTTCTCCGTTGTATTCTATTTCTTCAAACAGCCATTATGTTTGTATTCAATTAAAATGGAAAGACTAATGAAAGAGGATGTTCAACAAGTGACTCCTTCAGGTCCCCCAAATACAGTGAATTCATTTCAGGCTCAGTCCTCTGAGAGATTATTGAGCCCTTCCTGAGCTATGGAGAGACATTGGCACATTTGGGAAATGACCATAGAGGATGCTCACAGAGCACTCTGTGATTTCTCATGTATTGCTTTTCCTAAAAAAAATAATGGTTTTTTGTTAATGTTTGACTTTCCTTATAATATCAAGGTAAAAAGAAAGCACTGAGGGCTGTGACATTTTTTTCAGCTAGAGTAAGATATTTATTTCCTCCACTCACTTATTCGCAGAAGTGGCTACCTCTGTCATTTCCCTAGCCTCGTCATTACTGATCTTAGTAGACTATGAAAAAACCCCAAAATAAATAAGCTCACAATTTTAAATCTTTCTCAGAAGCTAGAAGACATTGATTTTCTTGACACTTCCTTTATTCTCAGGAATAATTTCCTAGACAAAGTATTCTGTCATTCAGTTTTCATATTAATTATTGAAGAATCACAGAGATCTAGATAGAGCACATAAAAACTGATTTTAACCTCCCAAGCAGTGTTTAAGACACCTAAAATACATGCTTAGAATCTGTTATGTATCTTTATGTTTAATTCTTACAGTGTGTCTTTTGTGATGATTTCTAACCATTACAGCATTTCTTGTTTTACAAGTTTCGATCCGTTCTGACCTGCACATTGAAAAAAAAGTCTCCTCAGTAACCTGTTGAAATTTTTCTAACCATTGTTCTCAGCCTATAAGAGGTTTTCAAACTAAATTGTTCAGTGACTTGCCAGCCCTATTTGTATTTGCTCTTCAGAGAGCGAAAAGGAAACATGCAAAAATGCTAATGCAGCAGTCGATCCATCTGAGCTCCTTATTCCTGTATATTTTTGATGCAAATTGGTTGCTGTGATCTGTAAATGCCTGATTGTTTTTATTCTGGTTTTGGCTTAGAAGGAAAATTGGAGAATATGGTTTTTAGTGCTAAGTAGTATATATTATCCAAACCTGCTTTCCAGGAGGCATTAGTATGCCTGTCAAATGCATATTTTTCTAAAACTATTGAGAATAATAAGGTAGGATTATTACTCATACTGTGTATGCCTGCACTGAAGGCACTTTATTAACTACAAACATGGATAACATTATGAGTTAGTTGGTTTTCAGACAAAGGTTTGTGAACATTATTTTCTAAATTTCAGATGAAAGGACATAATTTTGTATTTAACTAGCCTGGGTCAATACAAGGTGGCTTTGGCTGCCAGGACAAAAGTATGTTTTAACATTATTTAAATAAAATCTTTCTGCAGTATAAAAACAAAATGCTGTCTCAAATTGCTGTAAGACACCACTCCTTGAACAGTTGTTTTTCTTTATAACATCATAAGACCAGATTTTCCCTTAGAGATGCTGTGAGAGAAGCCAACTTTCACATCAGTTACAATGCATTGAAATACTTTGGTGAGTCAATTCCAAGCTCAACCACACATTAGTATGATTCAGTACCATTGTCAATTTCATTTCACAAAAAAAATCTGAAAGCCAGACAGATGTCAAAAACAAAGAGGCAAGTTGAAGTGGCAAGTTGAAGTCACAAGTTGAAGTAAGTTGGTCTTTTACTTTATGAGGTAAGTTACCTCACAAATAGGGATGTAAACAAAGCAGAGACATTTAATGACTTCTTCACCCCTGTCTTTAACACCGATGATGGGCCATGGGAGCCCTGGAGCCCTGTGTTGGAAGACCATGAGTGGGAGGTTGATAAACTCCCAGCTGACTCTGAGCTTGCTTGAGACTTGCTGCTCCAGCTGGATGCACATAAGTTTATGGGGCCCAGTGGGATTCACCCCAGGATACTGAAAGAGCTAGACAATGTCATTGCAGGACCTCTCTCCATTATTTTTCAGCAGTCTTGGGAGTCTGGAGAGGTTCCAGTCAACTGGAAGCTGGCAAATAGGAAGACCCTGGTAATTACAGGCCTGTCAGTCTCACTTCAGTGCCTGGTACGATTATGAAGAAGGTTATTCTGGGAGTGACTGAAAAACACTTGAGAGACAATGTTATTGGTCATAGCCAGCGTGGGTTCATGAAGGGGAAGTCCTGCTTAACCAACTTAATTTCCTTTTATGACAATGTCACCCATCTAGCTGACAAAAGGAAGCTAGTAGTTATGGTGGTTTTAGATTTTAGTAAAGCTTTTGATACTACTTCTCACAGTATACTTCTGGACAAAATGTCCAGCATGCAGCTAGACAAGTTCATAATACTTTGGGTGAACAATTGGCTGATGGGTCAGGCTCAAAGAGTTTTAGTAAATGGGGTTACATCGGGCTGGTGGCCAGTCACCAGTGTGGTTCCTGAAGGCTCAGTTTTAGGGCCAGTGCTCTTTAATGTTTTTATGGATGATCTGGATGCTGGAATCGAATACACATTAAGTAAGTTTGCTGATGATACTAAATGAGGAGGACCTATGGACTCCCTCGAGGGTAGAGAGGCCTTAAGAGAGATCTGGCTAGACTAGAGAGCTGGGAAATCACCAGCTGTATTACATTTAACAAAAGCAAGTGCCAGATTCTCCACCTGGGACAGAGTAATCCTGGTTGTATGTACAAATTGGGGGATGAGAAGCTGGAGAGCAGCCCCACAGAAAGAGGGCTAGGTGTTTAGGTTGATAGCAAGTTGAGTGTGAGTCAACAGTGTGCCCTGGCAGCCAAAAGGGGCAGCTGTGTCCTGGGGTGCATCAAGCACCACATTGCTAGCTGGCGGAGGGAGGTGATTGTCCCATTCCACACTGCACTGCTGCGGCCCCCACCTTGAGTACTGTGTGCAGTTTTGGGTGCCCCAATATAAGAAGGACATCAAACTATAAGAGTGTGTCCAGAGAAGGGTGACCAAGATGGTGAAAGGCCTCGAGGGCAAGACCTATGAGAAGCAGCTGAGGTCACTTCGTTTGTTCAGCTTGGTGAAGAGAAGGCTGAGGGGTGACCTCATTGCAGTCTTCAACTTCCTCAAGGGGGACAGCAGAGGGGGAGGTGCTGATCTTCTCTTTCTGTGACCAGCAACAAAACATGAGAAAATGGTATGAAACTGCATCAGTGGAAGTTCAGATTGGACATTAGAAAAAGGTTGTTCACTGAGAGAGAGGGTGGTCAGTCACTGGAACAGGCTCCTCAGGGAAGTTGTCATGGCACTTACCCTGTCAGAGTTCAAGCAGCATCTGGATGACGCTCTTAGTCATATGGTTTAACGTTAGGTAGTCCTGTGAGGAGCAGGGAGTTGGACTTGATGATCCTTATGGGTTCCCTCCAACTTGAGGTATTCTATGTTTCTAGGACTTTTTACAATTGGACCAAAAACCCATTTTCATAAAACCTTGCTTCTCTAAAGAATCTATAGAACCTATTGAGCTAAATTACACGAGAACGGTATCTAATTATATTATGTAATATAATTCTAAGTAATAGAATGATAAATAGTACTGTACAATATAATATTGCTCTAATTATAAGTCTATTTTCATATCTGCACATATACTGTAGAAGTTATGCTCCTTTCACAGACCAAATGACTTAATTGGCAATAGTTATAAGTTATTAATCAACGCCCCTATCTGCCTTTTAATTATGCACTATAAGCCTTAAAAGACATAAGATGAGACTATTTGGAAGAATATTCCCATAAGAGTTACTTTCTATTAATTCTTCTTTCATTTTTGCATATTTCAATTTACTCAGCTGTTTATAGAGTAGATACTGCATAGAAAAAGCACAGCCTCCTTCTTCAGTAAGTAGGGAATTTTTCTGGACTGGAAAGTAAAGAACAAGCTCTCCCTTCTGCCTGCAAAATTTCAGCTAATACCTATAAGGATCTGACATAAGAAGTGAATATGGATTTGGCAACAGATCTGTTGTGCAGGAAAGAAAATTTCCATTTCTGACTTGTCCTTAATATGTATCAGAGCAAAACACTTGAAACCTTTTTGTTGAAGATAAGATTCCTCCACAGAGGTGTCCAGAAATACTCTTCTATTTGTTATTCCAGAATGTTTTCTACATTTTTTTTTCCCTGATTATGTTTAATTAGGAGGATACAAATAGTATGAAGGATCAGAGAGAAGAGTTCATTCAGGTGACAGATACTGTATCTACTCTAATTTGTGCTTTGTTAGTGAGTTAAAGTGTTGAGAATGAGAATACTGAATGGATGTGATCAGTGTTCACTGAAAGAAAAATATCCATTCCTGATGGCTGTAGAAGTTGAACAACCATTACATTTCTAAAACCAGAGTGTAATATTGTCTTGGTTTCAGCTGGGATAGAGTTAATTTTCTTCCTAGTAGCTGCCATAGTACTGTGGCTTGGATTTAGTATGAGAATAATGCTGATAGCACACTGACGTTTTAGTTGTCGCTAAGTAGCTCTTACACTAGTCAAGGACTTTTCAACTTCCCATGCTCTGCCAGGTGCACAAGAAGCTGGGAGGGGGTGCAGCCAAGAGAGTTGATCCAAACTGACCAAAGGGATATTCCATACCATATGACTTCACGGTCAGTATATAAACTGGGGGCCGCTGGCTGGGGGACAGTGATCACTGCTCAGGGACTGTCTGGGTATCGGTCAGTGGGTGGTGAGCGGTTGCATTACTTGTTTTCCCTGGGTTTTGTTTCTCTTTCTCTCTCTCTCATATAGTCATGGTTTTCCTTTCCATTACAATTATTTATTATTATTATTATTATTATTATTATTATTATTATTATTATTACTCTTATTATTATTATAATTATTATTATTATATTTGAATTATTAAACTCTTCGTATCTCAACCCAGGAGTTTTCTTACTTTTGCTCTTCTGATTCTCTCCCCCATCCCACTGGGACAGGAGGAGTGAGTGAGTGGCTGTGTGGTGCTTGGTTGCCAACTGGAGCTGAACCACAACAAATATATTCAATTTGTCCCGGATAAGATTTCCTGTCTAAATAAAAGAAAGTCCACTCTTCAAGTCTGTACCCAAGCAGTTTCTTCAGCATGGTGGCTTTCATGTGTGCCTACAGGGTACACACACATTTCTTCTTTTAAACATGCTGAAATGCTTCGCTTGTAAGAGTTATAACACATAACAACATATCTGGTTTTTTTGTATCTTGGTTATCCTTCAATACTGTCAGTACATTATAATTACAGTTAATGAATAACTGAAATTTTGCTTTGTGTTCCACCACTGAAACCATTCTGTTTAACCCATTTTCAGCGGTAGGTAGCCCTGTGATCGGCAAACATACCCATAGCCTTATTAATATCAACACACTTTACAGCCTAATACTCTGAGACTAAAAGCAGATGGACACACACTTAAATATCCATCAAACAAACTAATTTTCATAAATTTTTAACTGAGCACAATGGTTGGTATTCTTTTTGTTGCAATTCATAAATCACATTTTAAAAACCAAAAAGGAATTTGCGAAACACTTGGCAGTAGGAAAACTAATAACAACAAACTAATTTCTACATGCTGTTCTAATAATAATTAGGAGACTGCCAATATTTCTGAATAAAGAGAAAATTATGGTAAACAGTGAGATCTTCTAACCTAGTAGCATAAATTAGAATTTGGTAAAATTAAAATATGATTAGACAAAGAACATTAAGAAATATTGTGATGAGGAAAAAGTAATAATTATAGGTGAATGATATAAGAACTCTCAGTCTTAGAGGTTGCCTAAAGTCCAAACACTATTCATTTTTTATGGAGGGGAAAAGTCTAAATGTTGAAGACATAAAGCTATCAGAAAGGTTTAGAACACAAGATATTTTATAGAAACAGCAAAACTCATGATGCTTTAACAAAATCAAAAGTGAGAAATTACTTAGAATAGTGTACTGGCAGTACTGTAGTGACTGCCAGTGTCATTACCAATCTGCATATTCATGTTCGGTGCATTAGCAAGTGGGTTTGTTACTAGTGTAATAGTAGCCATTATTGATATTTTATCCCATTTCCTTAATTTAAAAAAGGGTTCTTACTGGGTCAAAAGAATCCAGGCACAGATCACTTAGTAGATTTCTTTGTTTAGCTGCTATGCCGCTGTCTGTCTTTGGGTATAAGTTGCATTTAAACATAGTATTTTTGGTGGGTTTACCTCAGACAGCAGCTAAGAAACGACTGGCTGCCCACTCCCCACCACCAACCGGGTTGGGGAGAGAATTGGAAAGCAAAAGGGAGATAAACTCATGGGTCAAGATAAAGTCACTTTAATGAAGAGAAAAATCAAACAAACAAGTGATGCAAAGGTAATCACTCACCATCTCCCACCAGCAGGCTGATGCCCAGACAGTCTCTGTGCGAGGGCTGCTTTGGAAGAACTTTCGTCCAGGTTTATTGCTGAGCATGATGTTATATGGTATGGAATATCCCTTTGGTCAGTTGGGGTCAGCTGTCCTGTCTGTTCCCACTCCCAGCCTCTTGCCCACCCCTAGCCTACCCCTGAGGGATTTAGGCAGGTGGGCTGAGTAAGAAACAGAGAAGGCCTCGATGTAGGTGCTGCTCAGCTAAAACACTGGTACGCTGTCAACAGTTTCAGTCACAGATCTAAACCACAGCACCATATGGGCTGCTGTGAAGGAAGTCTACTCCATCTCTGCCAGACCCAATATGTACTTGTATCCAGAAATAAAAACAGACTCCAATTTCAGCAGCTTCTCCATGTAATTCTGTTTGTGCTGAGATCTCACTGGAGTAAATTCATGCTGTGTCGAGGCTGTAGGCAGAGAGCTAAGGACTGTGACCGTATGGCATCCAGATGAGGTCTCCAAACCAGTACAGTTTTTATAAATTTGACAGACATTAAAAATACAAAAAAACTTACTTGAGTTTTCATGATCCTTTTATTTAAGCATAACCAAATTGGTTTGGTACAGAAGCATAGAAATTGAGTGGCATTTCAGGTATTTTCTAGTAACCGAAACTTCCTTCCACTTGTTGCTCCAAAAGGAACAGATTTCTCAAAGGTCCTATGTTGCATATATCACCCTTGTGAATATACCTCGGATCTCTGATATATAAAGCACCTAAATACCTGTGTTTTAGCACTGACTCACAGCTAGTATGCAGTTTCCTTAATATGTCACAAAAGGGGGTGGAGGGGCTGTGTATATGAAGGAAGAACACACAAATCTGGGAAATCCTTTTTGAAGAACTTTTGGAATAATATTGATATCTCATCTGGCAAGACAATATTTGCTCTGCTTTCCATTTTCAAGATTTTGTCCCATAACTCTGGCCATGACCAATCAAACAAATGTTGAGATTTAACCCTGTTTTAGGATTAGAAGAGCCACACAAAACAGCACATATTAAATATGTATAAGTATATACACTTACATATGTATATAGACATATAGATACATACAGAAACATATATACAAATTTATATGTATGTACATAATGCAAAAACCTTTACTCCATAAAGCATACGAGAAAGTCACATTGTTTCTTTTCTTTTCTAATTTAGCCACCCATAATTTAGAATATTTATGTTTAATTTTGGAAAGGTCTGTTCACAGAGCAGACTTCAACATGTTAGCATTCGGAAAGCTGCAGTGTGATAAGCAGTCAAGGTACCTGCCGTAAATGTTAACTATATTTCCTATATTATGCAGAAATTCTTCCTATAGGAATTGTTTTGGGATGCTGTCTTACTGACTTACTATAATTGCTGTGGGGAAGCATGGTTCTTTACAAACTTATTTACACACCGGTCAAGTAGAGGAGCAGTTCGTTGGAGACACAGTTGAAAATGTTCATGATTCCTATTTAGTTTAGTTTTTGTATTGCTGTACATTTCTTTGCCTGTACCATGGAAGTAGTATCTGTTGATTTTTGTTACGGGACTATGTTCATTGATTTTTATGACTGGAGGCTTACCAATCTGACACCCATCTACAAGAAGGGCCGGAAGGAGGACCCGGGAAACTACAGGCCTGTCAGCCTGACCTTGGTGCCAGCAAAGATTATGGAGAGGTTCATACTGAGTGAAATCAACAGGCAAGTGCAGGTCAATCAGGGGATCAGGCCCAGTCAGCATGGGTTCATGAAAAGCAGGTCCTGTTTGACCAACCTGATCTCCTTTTATGACCTGGTGACCCACCTGGTAGATGAAGGAAAGGCTGTGAATGTCATTTACCTGGACTTTAGCAAAGCCTTTGACACAGTCTCCCATAATATTCTCCTTGGGAAGCTGGCAGCTCATGGCTTGGATGGGTGTAGTCTTCACTGAGTAAAAAACTGGTTGGCTGGCCAAGCCTAGAGAGTAGTGGTGAATGAAGTTAAGTCCAGTTGGCAGCCGGTCACGAGCAGTGTTCCCCGGGGCTCTGTTTTGCGGCCAGCCTTGTTTAATATCTTCATCAATGATCTGAATGAGGGGATTGAGTCCACCCTCAGCAAGGTTGCAGACGACACCAACTTGGGTGGGAGTGTCGATCTGCTGGAGGGTAGGATGGCCCTGCAGAGGGACCTGGACAGGCTGGACCAATGGGCTGAGGCCAACTGGATGAGGTTTAACAAGGCCAAGTGCTGGGTCCTGCACTTGGGTCACAACAACGCCATGCAATGCTACAGGCTTGGGGAAGAGTGGCTGGAAAGATGCCTGGCCAAAAAGGACCTGGGGGTGTTGGTAGACAGCCGGCTGAACATGAGGCAGCAGTGTGCCCAGGTGGCCAAGAGGGCCAACAGCATCCTGGCTTGGATCAGGAAGAGTGTGGCCAGCAGGAGCAGGGAGGTGATTGTGCCCCTGTACTCGGCACTGATGAAGCCGCACCTGGAATCCTGTGTCCAGTTTTGGGCCCCTCAATACAAGAAAGACATTGAGGTGCTGGAGCATGTTCAGAGAAGGGCAACGAAGCTGGTGAAGGGTCTGGAGCACAGGCCTTCTGAGGAGCGGCTGAGGGAACTGGGGTTGTTTAGCCTAGAGAAGAGGAGGCCGAGGGGAGACCTTACCGCTCTCTACAACTCCCTGAAAGGAGGTTGTAGTGAGGTGGGTGTTGGTCTCTTCTCCCATGTAGTTAGTGATAGGACGAGAGGAAATGGGCTCAAGCTGCACCAGGGGAGGATTAGGTTGGAAATTAGGAAAAATTTCTTTTTGGAAAGGGTGGTCAAGCATTGGAACAGGCTGCCTAGAGAGGTGGTGGAGTCACCATCCCTGGAAGTGTTCAAAAAAAGGGTAGATGTGGCACTTTGGGACATGGTGTAGTCTAGTCTACCCTTGATTGGTTTAGTGTGGAGTTGGTAGTGTAGGTTAATGGTTGGACTGGATGATCTTAAAGGTCTTTTCCAACCTAAACGATTCTATGTTTCTATGATTTCTTACAGGTTTTAGGGGCTTCAGAGGAATAACAGTCTTTCGCCCCAGGCTATATAGTGATGGTACAGCTGTTCTACAATTTCTCCAAAAGACCATTTAATTTAAAATCTGAAGTTAGTCACAAAGAGCTGCCGTTTCCAAAGAGCTGAGTTACCAAAATGGTGAGCTCTAGATATTTATTTGGAAGCCTTACTGGGAGTCTTAAAAAATCTGAAAAAAACCCCAACAAAAGCAAGGAGATAATTTGGTTCCTTTGGGGGTAAAGAAATACATAAATAAAGCTTTAAGAAACTTGAAATCTTTTACAGAAAAACTCTTGAATCATATTAATTTTTTTCTAAGTATGTAAATAGAACTCTAATGGAAAAAAAATTGATCTGTCAAGTTAATTAGGCCCTTTTCAAGTCAATTCACAGTCCATCTGTATTTATTCAACCTGAGCTTGTTATACTGCCATTTTTCCTATAGGCCAAGGTGTCCTACTGTGCATTGTACACTGGTACCACAGTTCCTGCTGGCTGAGGGAAGGCAGGAAAGGGAGGACAAGAGCAGCGTGAACTACAGCTCCTCCTGACAACCTAACAACTTAGGAAGCCACAGAAAAATGTTACATCAAGTCAGAACCACATCCAAACACTTTTTAAAACAAAGTAAACAAGTAATTTTTTTTTTTTTGAGAGTGCTGAAATGAAACATTTTAAACTGATTTTATCACGGTCTTGTAATATAGAAGATGTGTTTATTAGACATGTTTCTTTATATATATACAGTCTTGATCATATGTACTACATGCATGTAATAAATCTGGATAGCTTGTAAGGAAAATTGTCTTAAAGAAGATATTAATCTCAAGCTACACTTCTAGAAGGATGTGATGTATTAAAAAATTGTCTTTAATTCAACCTGTGTTTTAAATAAAACAGCTACTGAAGGCACATATATTTTTGTCCAAGATGTAAGTCCATTTCTGAAATTATCAGAATGGATAAAAATATTTGAATTATTTTTTGAAATACATCCAATTTGCTGAGCTTTGGAATGCGTGGTGCATATGGAGAGATACCATACCGAATCTGAATACAACTTAGCTGTGCCAAGGATTCAATCTCGGCTTTATTGAGGATGACTCCATAATTGGAATTGGAGTGAATATCTTTAATAGAAACATAAAAATAGGTTGGTTGTCTGCAGATAGGTAAAATTGTATGAATGTAAAACTGAAAGGTCATTAACTAAGTCTTTTCTATTTTAAGAGATGAATTTGATGCATTAATTTAGCCAAATATGTCATCATAAAACATGTGGAGCCAGTGTTTCATTTTTAAAGACCTTCATCTTGTGTTTTATTTATTTCTTTGTCTTCTGTCATGCAAACTTTTTTTAGCTCTTCTCCCATACAAGGAGTTTAGGACTGAGTTGAGGATTAAGAATTGTACCTTTCATTTTCAGTGCCATGTCTTGCAAAAATTGCTTGAGGCTAATTATACCCCTTTGAGCGCCACAGGGAAAGAAACAGCATATGGGTTAAAATTGCCCAGTTATATATACTTAATTGCAGTGTTGCAGTCAAGAGTCAAGTTGCCTTTGGCTTCCTGTATAATCAATAGAGAGAAATAGATATGGTGCTCCTACTTCTCCTACAAACTGTACCATCTCTGAGAAATCTAATCTCTATTGACTACTTGGAGTGCTTCAGTGAGGCATCTTGAGCTACTTATAAATCATACCTCAAATATGCTATGTTTCCAGTTTCTAAGCAGAAAAACAGCTCAAAAAAACATCAGCAGTATATACCACACCTTTGAAAGCTAAACTATACAGTGAGAGAACTATGCAAAGAAGGGCTAACGTGCATATATTTGGGCTGGGTGCATGAACCAGCTGGCATAAAATAGGCATGCCAGGAATGCATGTGTTAGATACTCTGTTTTTGCTTGATGTAAACTTGTGAATTTTGTCCCTGGCTATCTAATTTCCCATTGGTTTCACGACTGTTTAGAAAACTCTTCCCACTTAGGTTTTCATGAAATGGGTAGCTCTGCTCCACCAGAGTTTGAATTTTGTTTTATTCTTACTATCTTATCCTTTTTTTTTTTTTTTTAAATCTCAAGCTAAAAACAATCACACATTTATTAGTCTGTTAATTAAAGTTTTAAAAATCATAGTCCTTCTGTGTACTACTTCTGATTATAGAAATTTTTCGGTACATAGTTACAGGAATTAATGGAATATAAGTAATGCTATCCAAATGCTGTCATTTACCAAGATGAACTGTGCAGATGTCAGTCTGTATGCACACTGTCATTCTCGTATCTGGGCATGACACCTATGCACACAGAATCACTTAGCTCATTTATGCTGTATTACAGTGACAACAAGTCTGTGAGTTGCTCAGAGAAAAATTCACTTTGCAAGCTCCAAGATCCATGAAATGGTTAATATAAAATAACAGACACCATTGTTTGTAAGAAAGTTATGTTTTTATCAAACAGAAAAAGAATATAAATTTCCTTACCAAAGCATATCTATAATTTCCTTCTTTTCATTTATAGTTTCAGTATAAGAAAATGCCATGTGGGGAGTTGAAAGCTTTCAATGAAGTCTCACAAGCTGAATCCTGTATATCTTTCTCTGTGAGGAATATTAACTTCCAGACAAGCAAATCTGTAATATTTTTACTTTTTCATTGTCTTTAACCTCTACAGTGCATTCATACCTATATTTGGCCCACAGACAGTGCCAGAGATCAGAGCCAGCATTATCTCAATAGATATCAGTTTGTTCCCTTGGAGGAGAAGATATAAAACATAAGCTGATATCTGCTATTGAACTGAATGAATTCAAGCCTTGCCAACATTCATATTTGCCGAATCATTCAAGAAGTATTAAGAACTAAGCGGAGATGGAAATTTTGATGTATCTTCACAGGGCGCAAAGGATAACTAATCTTATTTTACTTTTCAAGTCAGTTACTTAAAATGTTTCAAGTCCCTGTGCAGAGTACTTTTGTTCAGACTAAAGGTGGCCTTAATTCAATTTTGTTTCTGATAACTCCCCAAATAATTAAAGCATGTGGAACTGAAAGATCTTCACTTCCAAAAGAAAGTGTTTACACAGGGATTTAATGTGGTTTTACAAAGCCACATTAAATCACATCTTTCTTTGAATGTCCCCATGGAAATCAAACTCGGGGTAGGGAAGATATTTTCTAATATAAGCTAGTACTTCAAGTGTCTGATGATTTAAAGTAATCCTTTGAGCTGTTCATTTTACAGTCTGTTCTTTCTTATTTGTGATGCAAAATTGCTTGTTGCAGTCATCTCATAAAATGATTGAAACTTTTAAAATAGAATAACAAACACAAAATGATAAATAATGAAAAACTAATAAGGAAGAATTAATATTCTGTTCTCTCATGAATAATGGTATTTGTACAAAGTAGAGACATTGCCAAATATTTGTCTGAGTACACAAACCCATAGATTCATCGCATGATTAGGTGCTGAATTATTTCTCAAAGTATAAGGATGTCTAGATGTCCTTACAGTTACACTAAAAATGTGGATTTTAGTATAACTATAACATGTCTCTATTAAAGAAGTTTTTATAACAACTGTTTTCCTTATGTCCAAGCAAAGTTAAATATTTTCCTTTAGTTTTCTCCCATTTCCATTTAATTTTAACTTTATCTTACAGAATTGGTATTAAATGCTGATGGGTAATTCCAGACTGTTATTTCTGAGTCATTTCTTCAGTGGCTGCTTCAATATTAGATGATCTTGCAGGTAGCATATTATCCATGGATTATTTCTTTGGATCAGTCACTCATTAATTCAAATAACTATTTTCTGTTCATGTGGTTCTTCTACATTACCTTAGCTGCAGAAACAGTACAGCTGTAACATAGAGATAATATCAAGTTGAATTGTTTTATAGTATACAGGAAAAATGAGAAGTACAAAATGAACAGACAATTATACACACATACTGTGAATGACAAAGAGCATGAAAACTATAACCTGTTAAAGCTCTTGCTTTGGTGGTTGTTTTTTTTGTTTTGGTTTGGTTTTTGTTCTGGAAGACAGTAGGTAAGAGTTTCTTTTATTTTAAAAATACAAAGGGAAAAATATTTTTATTGCTTACGACTACATCATGAAAGAGCTGTGTAAATTATCTTGGCATAAAGGCTTGAGCATTTTAATCAATAACAATCATATGCAATAGTTTGAATGCAATATGTCTATACAGAAATGGCCAAGACATTACTAAAATATTACTCATTTGCCATAGGAATACTTCTGTATTTGATAATACTGTATAGAAATATTTCTTTATTTGCTAATATTGGGGTCCTTTACATCAGAAAAGGTTGTTTAATTCTGGGTGGGGAAGAGTGGAAGATATACAATATAATGGAATAAAAAGCCATACTGCCTAGAAACAAAATGTTCAACAAGTAGCAGAATAGCTAAACTAGCCAAAGCAAAATACTGGAGAGATAGCTGCGGCAATGGTGGCAGGGAAATTAGACATGTGCTGAGGCCCTCCATGGCTGACTTTAAAGGTGATAGAGACTGGCTTTTGAGCAGGGCATCCTGGTTGATTCTTCACCAGCATATTACTTTACTGCTGCAGCTAACAGATCAGAGTTGTGCTTTTAAGCACTGCCTTGAGAGAAAGTAATTTCCCTGTGAAGGCATCACCCACTTTCCCAACCCCACACCTTTCTCTTCTTGGTGGCAGAAACCATGTCACTCTTCTGCAAAGAACAGAATAATCACAGAAATAGACAGAACTATAACCAAGTTTTTCTGGGGTTATTATATACTTCTACTGTCTACTGAGGAGTGAAATCCCTTAACTGGTTTAGTGTGGACATGGTAATGTTAGGTTAATGGTTGGACTGGATGATCTTAAAGATCTTTTCCAACCTAAACGATTCTATGATTCTATGATTCTATGAAATGTCTTGGTACAATTTCTTATTCATGATATGAGTGCTAGATGCTACAGAAACCATTTAATGCAAAATGTGAAAATGGCACTGGGAGCAACAACTCTCCTAATTTTGAAAATACGTCTTATTTTTGAACTGTAAAGAAACTTTTGCAGATAAAAGTGGGACTCAAAGCAAGGATACAGTTGGTAAAAAAAAATCAAATAATTGGCTGTTTATTTAGTGAAGAATAAATAATGTAAAAAAATCAACCAGCAATATATGTTAAAAATATAGGAAAGGTAGATGAATACTTACCCAGAATGAAAAATACTCAGGGGAAGTGTATATGCAATGAAGAGGTCAAGGGAGTTTTTAAGCTGTTTTATTTATTTTTTGCTGAGACTCTACTAGAAGGCTCGTTAAAGGCAGATTCCTGAGAGCAAAGTCACAACCCGTAGCAAATATTTAATTCAGTTAGATGAATTTCAGATGATGTAGTTATTATGATCAAGCTACAATGATAAATAGGAATTTTAATTTTTCTAACAAGCATCTCTGCCTGCATACTTTATGAAAAAAGTGATGGATGATCTGTAGGTGGTTCAGGGGTCTGCTTGTGAAAAACAGCCTGATGAAAGACAGATGCATAAGGAAATACAATAGCCATGATTTGTCTAAGGAAGGCCTGTTCCTTATGGAAGTTTGTTTCAGAGTAACATACTTTCAAATTGTAATTTTTGTTAGAAATAGTCATGCTGCAAGAGATATGAGTGCCCAGTGCTTTTCATCTTCATACCCATTCTGTGGGGTTGTACTGCCCAAGCATTATCACCAAGAGTTTCAGGTGTAGTGTGGTGTATACTGACACTTTACATGATGTAACATGATGACCAAGCTGAGGTAAGGAATGGAAAATGGAGGCATACCACTGTGGATGTCTCTCTATGCACTCACTACATGAAAGAGCCGTTTGTCTATTTACAGATCTACTTGGATGTGGTTTTCTGTCACTTGCACATCTGCAAATGGTGACTGAGTTGTATGCTGAAGAACGAGGTTTGGGTTTCAGGAAAGAAAAAGAGATAGCCCCTGTCTGTGCTGCTGGTGCTTCAGAGTTGATGAACTCAGTGGGAAGATAGAGAGAGGGGAAAGAGGAACTGCACACCAGATAAATACAGAAAAATCAGAATTCAAAGAAATGAAGAAAAAAACAGCCTCTGTGTAACAGACTGTCTCTCAGTGAGGCAGTAATTGTATGTGGCTCAAAAAAAGTCACACAAAGGGGATGTTTGTGTGGCATAGCTCATCCCTGTTTCACATGGCTAATTAATCCCAGGTGGATTTCTGCACTGATGTGACCATTTCACTTCCAGTAAGCTGAGCTAGCTTGGATATTTCTACACATTGTTCAGTTCAATTATGCTGAATTGCATCTGGATTTCTCTGTTTCTGTTGAAGCAAAAAAACCACACATATTTTTCTACACTGACTTTCATTACGAATCCATGAACTAAAGTCTGTGGAGATGTTGTTGGCTGTGTTTCATAAAACAGCACTCAGACAAAGCCCCAAAGTTTAGATGACAGTTCAAATTATTTCAAAAATTTGAACTAAATGTATTTAAAAATGTTGTCTAAATATAGTTCTCTCCCCTGTTTCTGAGGTGACACCGTATACTCAAGAATCATCAATAGCTAGAAAAGTGAAGTTTTCCACATGTCAAAGTTCCAATTCTTACTGAAGGTGACATGTTACTATAAGAACACTTAGCAGACAAGATGTGTAACAGTCAGATGTGTTAGTATTTTTCTTTCATCTTTATCAATAATACTGGTAGTCATCAGAATTCAGTGTAGTGGTATCGCTTTTTCCATTGCATTTAAAGTACAAACTTTCTGTGCTGTATTTACAATCAAATTGCCTGAGAAAGTTTTTCAAAGGATCTTACAGTAAGCTAACAGTTCCTTTGTTTTTTTTTTTCTGCTTCACCAGGTTCCTTATCATATCTATTTTCTTCTAAATAGGCAAATTCTTTATCTGTAAACATTTATTTTATTTTTGTAAAACTACTTTTGCTTCTATATGAGAAATATGTAACACAAATAATTGACCATTAAGCTGCTTAAACATCAATCATTTCTATGATTCACACTTGAAAAGTAAGTGATGACAATGTCTCTATTTTCAGCCATAATCCAGATTTTGTCTGTCAATAGCACAAAATGGGATGATGCATGCAGTACAAATGCAGATCTTGAGATTAGCTCTAAGTTTCTGTTTTGGAGATGAAATCCCTCTCTAGACTGTCTCAGATATGCAGGATATCATGCACATTGTCACAACATGATTCTTCCGCTTACCTTCTTTGGGTTCTTTGATTAGTAATTTAACAGTTATTGAAACGTTCAAGAACATCAGTACTATCCACACAGCTGAAGTTTCTTTTAAGTGAGTGAAGCAGCAGTTCATATCCAGAAGACTATGTTTCTTACCTGTTGCTTCAAGCTGATGTAAAATCTGCATGACATTTATTCATTTATTTATAGTTGGTAGATGAATTTTGTAACCCTGATTAATTTTGTAAGCTTGAATACAAGAGATTTCTTAGTGAGAATTTTGATTCTGGACCAGACAGTAACATCTATTGGACAAAATTATTGACTTTCAAAATTGCCTGACCACCAAAAATGCTATATTTTCCCCTGTGTTTTCAACTAAGATTACATGTTTGTATTCAAACTGGCATTGGTCACTTGCAAATTTGGGAGGCTCATCAATGTCACATAGAAAGGTGACTCGAAGGCATGACTGATGGTTCCAAGTGAGGCAGCTATAGAAGGGGAAAGCAGAAAAGCCATTGCAAAGAATTAATGCCCTAACCTCATCAATTAAAAGGTGCTTTTGGCAATGTACCTTTCCTGTGCCTGCTGTACAGTCAACAGAGGAATACTGCCTTGAAGCAAACTGACATTTAGCCTCAGTTTCTATAGCTATGGGGTTGATGTTCTTGTTCAGGAAACAAAGCAGAAAAGGTCCTGGCTGGGTTTTCCAAAAGTGCTCCACAATTGATGAACACATGACTTTCTCTGACCATGCTTTTCAAGTATTCATAACACACACAAATGACCAGACCAGACCAAAATGTTTCAATTTTCTTCACTGGAAAAAGTAGAATAACAGCCAAGCATGCCTTCTCTGATGTCAAGAAGGTGGTTAGTTTAAAGAAATATATAGCTAGCATTTACTATTTTGTAAAATTTTTTGTAAAATTTTTTTAATATCTTTTATCACACAAACAGTATTTTTTTCACATTCATTTGTAGTTTTGCAGTGGAAATTCTTGTGTTTTGGTGTAATCTTTCAGGTAACAGAAAGATTAATACTTGTAGTATTTCTGTGTTAATCTAGATTAGACCCAAGCTTGTACAAATGAAACAAAAAGGGAAAAAAGTTGTAACTTAGTGCTTAACCCAGGTGAAAAAGTATTTAAAGGTAAGGAGTTAAATAGCATCTAATCAATTATAGAAATGATGGGTATATATATTTGTTTATAAACATAATATTTGTTTCAATTTATCTACCTTCCTGCACAGATTTAAAGAAAACCATAGAGAAATCTTCAGGAAACTGTTTAGTAGTAGGTATATATTGGTATTATGGCATTGGTAGAATCAAACATTCACTCTTAATAACATTTATTTTCATGGTGTTCTAAAAAAGCGTCTCAGTCTTGATACAGAGAAAATCTTTCAAAATCAATAATTAGCAAGGCTTCAGCTGAAAGACCTTAATTTTCTGTACTGTGTAAGGTGGTCACAGAAGTTAACTACTGATGAAGTCTCATAGCATGATAACTCATATCCATTAAGATTTAACAAGGGAGGCATAGGTGCTGCAGGTTTAGACTTAGAGTTCAGAGTAATGATGCATGCGTATCTGAGAAGCCCTTGGTTGGTGAGCTACAGCATGGAAAGAAGTGTGGTTGCCTGGGAAAGTTTGTTAATAACACTTTAAAAACATGCTTGCTTGACTGCAATTTGTCTCCCAATATCCAACTGCAAATCGGGGAGGAGAGCTGAGATATGAAACTTTACAAGCTCTTGGAACAAAAGGAGAATGGGGATCGGAAAATATACGAGATGAAAGAGTCAGAGTTAAGAAATTCTGTGGCTTGTACCATAGAATCATATAAGGCTGTTACCCACTCACTTGTACTGTAAAAGACTAGTGGCCTTTCATCTTTCTTCAGTCAGGCTTCCAGGGTTAGTATTTCAGCCTACCATCATGTTTGATGCTGAAAGATAACACCTGAAGGAAGAAGAAACAGTGGGGTTGATGACACCTGCTCAGAAATATTCAGGGAGTAAGGGATCTTCAAAAGAGCTGAAAAGCACTTGAACATCTTCGAGATGGACTGTGGTATAGATGAAGTTAAACCAGATATTGAGCCTTCTTACCCTTTACCTGCCAGTGACGCTGAAATATAAGTTATGTAATTATCCTGTTTTGGAGACATGAACATGTCCATGAAAAACCAAGCTGATTGTTGCCATTCAGCCTTTTTTAGTGTGACTAAGAATAACAAGAATTATTTCAAGCACAAGTCATTGACTGCTGAGAGATTTATTGCATCTCTGATTCCATACAGATGTGAAACTTAATGTCAGAACTTGAAGATTTCCTTATTTCCAGCCCTGGGACAAGAGGACTGAAAGCTTTTAGATTGTGTAGGATTATTTAAGTGGACTGGGAAACCAGAAACTGAGACTTATATCACATTTTGAATTGCCTGACTCCAGTTTCCCAATCCAGGACTGGATAACATGACAGCAAGGTAGCCCAGGTTTTCCTACACCATAGGGTCCCACCTCAAAGCCCCTGTGGTGTGACTGCTGGAATTACCTACCCACATGGAAGCTCCACCGGTGCCTGAGTCCCTCAACCGCGTACCACTCTGGAAGACCGAGGAATGCCTTGCTCTGAACAGGAGCAGCCTGTTCTGAAAACAAGGGAGCAAAACACCTTTGCCTTTTCTGCATCTTGGCAGAGCAACCCTTAGGGCTGGGCAGGCCTTTGTGGTTTGGCTCCCTGCAAAGCAGCCTTCTTTAGGCCCCAGTGGAGGTGATGAAAGGGACTGACCACCTCCCTCCTTCAGTTGCATCTTCAGGTGAGGCAAGGGTGGGGAGAGCTTTTTTTGCTGTGGAGTTTGTGTCTTTGTCTGTGGCTGGTGCAAGCTGATGCTCACCCATGAATGGCTAAGGTCAGCAGCTGTCCTTCAAAGAGAATTGGTGCACAGCTATGAAATTAAGGTAAATTTTTAAGCTTTTCATGAGGCCTGTTGACTAAAGTAGCCTCCTCCTTTTGGGACTCAATTTTACATAGCCCTCTATCTGTATTTAATGATAGTGGAAAATTTCAACTCAATCTATTAGCAAATTCAGGTTGTTGTCACCCAAGGAAAGAAAAAAAACAAAAAAGAAAAAGAAGAAAAGAAAATACATGGCTTACTGTCAAAAGCTAAATATATCATACTATTTAAATGTGCTACTATGAAAGTAACTTATCACTTCACTAAATATATTTGTAACTTGTCAGTAATGTTGACATTAGTACTCATTGTTAATGACCAAAAGAAAAACATTAGCGCTTTTTGTGCTAATATCTATGAAGAAAGTGTTTCATTAATTGAAATTTGAATACAATTTAGTATTGACAACTAAGCTTTTTATCAAGATCAATTATTTATAAATTTTGTGTACTTTTGTAAGTTTATGTCAAAGCTAATTAAAAAGTGTTGTATAGGAAATACTAGTGTTGTATAGGAAGTACTAGGCTTCATTTATCTTTCACTACTTTGAGCAACTAGAAAAGGAATTTTTAAAGAAAAGCTAAGTTTTAACCCATTGAGGACTTTTCCTTACTATAAAGCAAATATGCTGACTTATTAAAACTGATAGTATCCTAAAGCCTTATTCGTTCATTCGTTATCAAAGCAAGGAAAAGTTTTGTATCTACTTTTTCTATGTCTTCAGCCATGACCTTGGTCATTTATGAAGCTAGGCTTGAATTTATGTGCACATGCTGAGAATACAGTTTCGTAAGAAATGTTATTTAAAACATACTTACATGATTCCTTTAAAAAACAAGATAATGTTATGAAATGTGATTATTAGGAAATGTCATATAAAAAGCCTATGAACAACAATAAATTTATCTTTACTCTCATTCTGCAGAAACAAATACTTATTCTGTACTCACAGACTTATTTACATAAGCGGAGAATGTAAGTAATGTGTTTAACCCTTTAAAAAATATTATGTTAGAAACATTCTTTAAAATTGACCAACAGATATCAAATATGCATCTAAACCCCAGAAAACTATATTGGTAAATTCATTCTGCTTATTATCATTATGCCAAGAAATCAAGGATCTGTTGTATGTTTAAGAACTGACCGAGGATGATGGACTAGAAGGCAAATCCAAGCCAGAAAATTTCTGGGGGTTACTACAGTCCTGTTTATGATTGGCATCCATGTCTGGAAGTAACAGAACACAAACATGGCAATTCTGTAACTCTGCCAGGTTCAGACTGCCAGAGAGGTGGTGGAGTCACCATCCCTGGAAGTGTTCAAAAAATGGGTAGACATGGCACTTTGGGACATGGTTTAGTCTACTCTACCCTTAATTGGTTAAATTGGTTCAGTGTGGACTTGGTAGTGTTAGGCTGGTGGTTGGACTGAATGATCTTGGAGGCCTTTTCCAACCTAAATGATTCTATGATTCTATGTGCTGCTTTATCAGCTGTTTCTATACATCCATGTCCACATCTGGGCTCAGTGAAACCAGTCTGACAACCCAAGTTGTGGTCATGCTGATATTCATGAGCTAGATCCAATCTGTGTCTAGTTCTTGTGTGAACAAAATCTAAATTTAGTTTGACCTGTGTGTACCAGGACAAATGGGACAATGGTGGTCAACTTCAAAAGTGGGAAACTCAGCAAAGCAAGAGCTTTGCTTTATCTTGCAGGCATTGTTCCAAGGATGGTAAGTTTCCTGAAGTAGTTTAAGACAGCTTTGTGGAGTTCGGTAAGAGTCTTCTTTAAAGTATGAATGATGTGGAAGTGAAAAGGACAGAGGTCTTTCTTTGAGTATGGGTAAATGGCCAGAGGAATCCTAGTTACTTGGAAATAAATCTTGATAATTATCTTGGAAATAGCCTATGAAGTGCATAGCAGGAACTTATGATGAACGAGGTAAAAACAATGAATAGTACTTGCAAAAAGAAAGGCTACCTGAAAAACTGCTGAACTTGGAAAAGAATAGTTGTAGCAAGTTTTTTCTGTGCTGCTGCTTACTGGTAGAAAATTAATCTCTCTGTACCACAACTTTATATTGTCTGATTCTGACAAGTGCAATTTTTGTTTTCCTTTCTTTTTGCTTTTTGCTGCCCTTTTTAAAAGGTGGTGGATGACAGCTATGAATTAATTGACTGCTATCTTTTATTCTGTTGTTCATAAGCTATCATCACCAAATCTGTTTCAGAATCCAGACATCTCCATAGTTGCATTCTCTCCTCTTTAGCATCCTAGACATATTGCACATTTGAGTATGTGGTTGCAGTTATCAAAGTAAAAAACAAGAAATGTGAGAGAGAAACATCGATAGCACCAAAACACCCATTCTACTCCATATCAGGGTTCCTAACAAACAGACAGAACTGTCTTTGACAAGGGATCCTTTGGTTTATATAATGTTAGTGAATGTTTCTGATAAAATACTCCTATTCATACAATGAAAATATATTACAAGTATTATGATTAGGGCAAAAAAGACTCTAGTGAACTGTTTTTCCACTGCTAGTTGGGACTGTCCATATACTTTTTGGGATCTGCAGGATAAAAATTAATTAGCTAGCTAAACATATCAAGATACTGATATTTTATAGCTGTCTTGGAATATACTTATAAGCAAATTATGTTTCAAAATGTAGAGAAACATTAAGAGGCAGGAAAACAAATTTAAAAAGGAAATTTACTTATTAGTACAAGGTAGTGGTAGAATGGAAAAGGATCTACACTGTGTTCCTTGTCCAATGCTCTTAACACCTGAATTCATTGCTTCCATAGGTTAATTGCAGAAATGACCATGAGACTCTGATTATTAAATACTGTAGAGCCCTTCATTTGCCTAGAAAGTCAATTTTGGTTCTTGGAGACAAGCTGATATTTCAACTGTCTTTCAGTGAAAACACAGTTCTGTGTCTTGTATATAGAATTGCTCTACAGCTAAGATGAATTGTTTAAGTGTCAGAGAAACTTGTAGTTTTCTGCAGTGTAGCAACTATTGTGCAACTGAATCAGTAGAGCTTCATTTTTACTTACTCATATGATATATTTAAGAAGGCATAGAGTCTACATGCATTTTATGGACTTATGTGTTTTTCTGTCTCTTTCTATGTTCCACCAAAGCTAGAGAATGTTTAAATCCAGCAACTGAGGTCACAGATGTGTGTTTCAAGTTCATTTGCCTAATGCTTCCATGGAACAATATGCTACAGTATAAGACAGTAATGGAGGATTTATAGAAATTGAGAATATAAGAAAACCTAGGTGCAAAGTGATGAACCAAGGAAAAAAAAGAAAAAAATCATAAAGTCATTAACTGTGCATTTGCATTCATGTTATGCAATTGCATTCATGTTAGTATGTTATAATTGTGAGGAACATTCCGGGAGTTCAGTTACCGTGTAATACAATAGCCTGTACCAATTTAATCAGATATGACTTAGCCTACAGACATCAACTATTAAAAATTCTGATCTTAATAATTTTATTTTTCTAATATTCATTGGATTAATCCACATTTAAGCTTATGCATCACTGAGATGTAAAGCTAGTTATATGTTTGACCCCTGATGACCAAAGTTTATAAGATAAAAAAAAAAAAATGACTGCTTATTTGAGTGATTGCCTGTACATTCTGCAAATGTTCTCCCTGTTTGTATTTCTGCTTGAGTATATGTGGTTTTATTTTACACAACACTTCATTTGTTTTGTTGACTTGAGACATGGATGTAAATTTAATTGTGGATTTTAGTATCTTCCTTGAATTGAAATATGAATTAATGGTATAGTGCAATGGCATTCTTACAAATCTTAAAAAAGAAAAAACAAACAAAAAAACCAAAACGTTGCAGAAAACTCCCAAGCATATTTATTAAAGACCAGTTAGTACACAAGAACATGTGTCTACATTATGTTGAGCATCTCTTAAGTTATACTAGACACTTTAAATTGTATTTACCTCTTTAAAATGAAAACATTTGATATCATCTGTGATGTGTTCAGCAGCTGGCATCTTGGTGCTCTAAATACTCAGCAAGCTCAAAGTTCATTGAAAGTCTTTTCCATCACTTGTCCCTATGAATCAACATTGGCAGGCCAGAACAAACAGTCATGAACTTCTTCATATATTCACAGTTCCACTCCCTAGCAATTCTCAGAAGTACGCTTGATGCAATGTGCCATTGCTGACCTTGACTCTGTTCTTCCCTTAGGTATGTGCTACATGTAACATAAATAATCCTAGAAGTAAAATATCTCAAGGGTAGATAAACTGGAGCAATAACCAAAGCAGCACATACTCTCTGTCTTGCAACAAGTCAGCAAGTTTCTGCATATACCGTTAAAGTTTTCTGACCTATCTCTTCTAACGTATCTCTGCATGACTTCATTTGGTGGTGTTTGCCAATATTTAAGTTAGTCTTGTCAGATAACTTAAATCCTACAGCTTGAAGTAACACACTTTACCCAAGCTGTATAAATCATATTTACATACGTGGAATGTCTTGATTGTCACCTTAGCTTGACTGAAAGTTTGCACCATCCAGATTGTAACTGAACTGGCCGTCCACACAGAAATACTAGGAATATATGTATATACAAAAATTCTCTCCTAAACAGAATATGTCTTCATCTTTTTTTGACTCAGATTGTCAGAGTTATATAGATATTCAGGTATCACACTTCCATTGAAACTAACATGTCTCTGAAAAGCTGGACCACTGTTAGTCCTCCAGTGCAGGAGCTGATAGCGTAAACAATGACACTAATGCACAGCATAAGTTTCCTTTACTCATGTGAATAAATGTTCAGTTGAGCTTGTGAACCAGACAAAATTACAAAGGTTATTTTATGTCCAGTGGCCCCAGAAAACAATATAAAGAAATATCAGTATTATTGTAGGCACAATCATGATGTGTTCTTACTCTTTCTAAACTATATGTACACCCCGACTCCCATTATATCAGTCATTTTTCAACTGTACTCCTGAAGCACATATCAGAGCTGGAGAACTACTGTCACAGCAGATGTTAAGATAGAGCTTTAGATCCTCATTTTTCTCTGCTTGTTTATGAAGGCACTATCTTTCAAAAAAGAAAAACTTTTTTTTCTTCCACTCTTTCTTTGATTACTCCCTGGATATATGAACTTGAAAACATGGCTTTTGCTGTACTTTCTTGCATTTGACCACCTTCTTCTGAAAAGAAACAAGCAAAAAAATTGCATAGAAGTGTGTTATAAGTTTCAGTTTTCTTTTCCTATAGGTGTTAAAAATCTTGTTTAAAGATATGAGATTTCATTGCAAGAAACTTGCAGATTATATTTGTGGGGGGAAAAAATGGTCTTGGGAAATTTCAGTTACCAGGTCACACATACTAAAAATACTCTTATCTGAAAGAGGGATCAGTGCAGGAAAACTGGAAGGGTGCAAGGCTTGTTGATACATAGCTCATATCAGAATTTGTATGCAAGCATTTTAAATGATGTAGGGAAATCAGCACTGAAATTACTGGGAATAAAAATGAGGAAATTAGGATATTAAGAAACTTTAATAACATAGTGCTTATTTAGTTATTGAGAATAAATGTTTTTAAAGCAATTATGAACTTGTATGACATCCAGCAGAAGGGAGAAAGGAAAAAACCCCATAAAGTTAATAATGCACATTTACAGGCGACACTGGAGTTTGTAGATTTTTTTTTTAACAAACATATCTGTTCTGACTGCTGATTTTCCTTCACTTAATCTGCTTTTTTTCTCCAACTTATTCTATGATGGTAGTAATAGAAATATTTATAAGAAGAGGTTTAATACTGAGCATAACTGCCTTGCTGAATTTTGATATGACCAATACAATAAGTAACTTGAATAAAACCCCAGAATTTTGTATTAAAGGCTTTGGAGAAGATGTAGTGGTCTTGTGTCTATGAATTGCTGTACAAGATTGGATTTTTAAAAATGTAGTCATAGATGGCCAAAGGCAAAGAAATACGTGTTAGTATTTAAAAAAAAAAAAAAAAAAAAAAAAAAGCTTTTCTTGGCAAATCTAGTTATTTAGATTCTAGATGACAAGAAGCTGACAGTTTCTTACTTTAATTCATAGATATTTCTGATCTTCACAAATTTAATGTGGTCCATGTAATGTAATGACATCTAGGCAGACAGTTCCTTCAGCTTTGACATTGGTCTATCAAAAGTCTGGAATGGTTTGGATGTTTTGAGATCTTTTAAGGGATCATTTAACAGGACTTCATTGCCCCTTTATCTAACACTCTTAGCAATTCTGTATCTTGGAAGGTAATGCAGTTAAGGATACTGTGTCCGTATTTCTTTTATGTGTATGCTAGGAAGGTTAGTAATGTAAATTACGAAATTAAATTGATTGACCTCAATCTTTTTATTTATTAATAATGGGAAGTATGCTGCCTTCAGTCCCATTTAAAGAAGGAACAGTTTTGCAGTGAAAAAGCAACATATGAAATGAATTCACAGAAAAATAAGAATGTTGTGTTTTGGATCATAGATCTGTAAAAAAAAATAGTGAATGAGTTAGGATTTATTAATGATTTTTTTGAAAGCCTAAGAAATATCTGTGTCAGTCTTCAAAAATAATAAAAAATTCACTACTGAAAAAGTAAAAACCATTTAAATAAAGGACAGCTTGTATGTAAGTGATAAAAAGAAGTCTTTTTAAGTTTATGTTTCATCCTTTTTCCACATATACTTTTAAATTATTGATACTTCCTTGAACATAATGAAAAAGTGCCATGAATTCTTGCATATTTGTTTCTGCAGAAGTCATGTTTAACTAGTGAGTTACTGAGAAGAAGAAGGATACTGAAGTATGTGCTTTATCTTGCAAAATAAATAACAGAGAGAGCAATTTTACCATGGTACTGTATTTTTAGTGCAGCAACAAATGGATTTTGAACATATTTATTCTGGATGACATAGTATCCTAGCAGTAGGAAGTTGGAAGCTCAATGCCTGAGAAATATTACTTTCCTCATGCATTCTTCGAAGTATGGACCTTTGTGCATTGTCATTTGACCCTTCTGTCTATAATCTGTCTGTCTTGCAGCATACGTGGAAGTAAGCATCAGATGTGTAAACAATTTTCTAAAACTGAAGAGCTGGTATGATTGATCTGTGAGTTGAAGTACTGACAATCAAAATATCTATTGATTTTTTTTTTTTCAAGTTTTTTTGCTTTGTTGGTTGCAATAAAGTTTTCAGATACTGAGCAACTTGTTTGCTTTGGCTATTAAATAGAAAATGGTCCTCTTGTATGTACTTTGTGGTGTGTAGCTGACTTGGATTACTTCAGAAGGATGGTCAGAACAGGCAAAGGCAGTCTTAAGGATCTAGATCTGCAAAGACGCCTAACAAACTCAAGCAATCCTAGCAGTTCTGTGTCTTGCAGTTTTTTGCTGTATTACACAGTCCTTGATTTCTTTCTTTCAGGTCCAGAAAAACTGCATTTATGTAAGAATCTGATTTTTATTAAAAGTAGATTTACCACTCCCTTGGCTCTCTTAGTACTGTGGCAAAAAATCATGAAAGAGACTGAGTGAATTGTTAAAGCGAAAAAGTAGAAGGTGAACTAAAAAATACTTGAATTTATTTCAAAATTTCATGTAATTTTAAGCCCATCACACATTTTTGGTAATGCAACTTACACTTTTAAAACATGGTTGTGAAGAAACCTCTGTCTTCCCTCTTGACTCAAACTGCAAAGCTTTTCTGGGCGGGTGAACTGGATTCTCTTGGATGAAACTAAATTATAAACTCCAAGAACAGTAGTTCTACTAACAAGAGATGATTCCATTTACATATTCTCTGGCAGGACCAGGTACTTAGACTACTTTTCCTTGTCTTCTACAAGTCTGGTGACCCTTGAATGTATCGGCAAAATGCCAATATCCAGGTAAACAGAGACAGATTTCTTTTTTAAATTTATGCATCATAAATAAAAATAGTTAACCCTGATCTCCTTGCAGAAAATGATTAAGGATATAAATTCATAATTTCTACTGCTCTGTCAATAGAAGAAGGAGAGGGGGAGGAAAGGGAAGAGAAAACATTTCTGAGTTAGAATTGCAGAACCTTCTTATTTAAATTAGTAATGCAGATTAAATTTCTCTGAAAGATTAAAAAAAAAAAATCAATAAAATGTAGCATGTGAATGGCTGAAATAAAAGTAAATGCCTCATTTATAATAGCACTTTTTAGCCAGAACTAAAAGCACATTATTTTCTTAACATAATAAAATTCTTCAAGAAACACAAGAGATGTTAGTAAGGCAAAATTTTTCCTGTTCCTATTGCACATGCAACTATAGTGCAAACAGTAACCAATGAGCCATGAAGGTAACTTTTCTAGTAGCTTTACACTTAATGAGATGCAGATACAATGATAAATTGAAATACACCACAAAATCTATGATGCTACCGAGAGCAACTGTAAAATGAAATCCTTGCTTCTGTGAAAAACAAACACACAAGCTTGTCCTGGTTCTTTACCTTACCTACAACTGTGTTTTTCTATGTACATTTACAGAGGAGATGGTATGTTATGCTCATGAAAGGGATATAATTAGACATGAGGCAACACACAACAGAGAACTGCTCAACCACTATAACAGGACAAAACTTCATAATGTTGAAGGATGGACATATTCATCAATCTGAGGTAAAAATTGCTAAGGATAATTGAAAGTCTTTCCAAAGGGTGTTGTAAATTCAGTGTGGAGTTTTTTTTTTCTTTTAATGAAAATGGGCATAGAAAAAATTCTGTTTGTAGTTCTAAAAGCTACTCTGATTCAGAGTTGAGTATGGTTTGTGTCTTCTATTGTTGACATGCTATAGGGACTTATTTACTTTGTGCCTTTATTAATCAAATGCTCTACATTGTGACAGATACTTTTTTTTTTTTTTTAATAAGGCTGCACTTGTTTTTTCTCTGGAGCCAGCCTGCATAGCCTCATGTACTATTTCCAAGGAAGACTATTTTCTCCTAGTGAGAGGTGGGAAAGAAGTATGTGAAATACCATAGCAGGCAGATGTCCGCTAAAATCATTGGTCCTTTAAGAAGCAGCAGACACATTTCTTGCATATTAGAGTGATAATATCTACAAAAAAAACCCAAAACCCTGGGATTCACAATTAAACTTACTAAACAAGAATACATTTGGACCCTCCCACCTATCCATTTTTAACTAGTGTAAACTAAAATTAAACGACAGATTTGCTTCTGGCACTTCAGAGTGGTTGCTCAAATGCTGTGCAGCAGCAAACCTTTCTCAAAAGTAAACTTAAGAAATTTACAGAGTAAATTATTAGTGCACAATAGTTAGCTTTGCTAAACTGATAACATAGTTGAGCCTGGCTGAAGTAATTTGAGATAAGGCTACACCGATACAATATGTCTGTAAATTGTACAATGAAAACAAAAATAAGTTATCCAGGCATTGGATTACATACTATATATACCAAAGAAACTTGCTTTTTTTTCCCCTTGCATCATATATATATATATTTCTCTTTTTTTAAATGGTAACTTAGCTTAACTCAGTAATTAAGCCCAGTCTTTCAGTCATGTCTGTAGAAGTTCCATTTTCTGCAGGAGAAAACAATACTGTTTGTAGAATAGAGAAGTATGACAGTATTTTCCTTGTCTTTTGTCTGACAATGAAGAGAATGTCCAATGAAAAAACATCCATGAAGACTCTGTAAGAAACTCCCACTGGACAAGAAAAAGATCCAAGGATTGGCTTAGCTCAGAAAATCAAACCCATGAAATCTGAATGTTCTCCTGAATTACATATTTGGATTTAACCTTTCCTCATCCACATTGCAACATGATTTTCTTCTAAATAGCCATATGCAAGCGAACACATGCTTTTATAATAGTAGCTACCAGCTTAGGACTTCATTTAGTCATTCTTGGAGAGTCATAGAGATCCTGAGTTTAAAATAAAAAAAAATAAAAAGCCACTGGGAAAAAATGGAATTGCTTTAAAAAGAAAATTCTGAAGATGACTCTTCTGTGTAGAAAGAATTTGTTTCTCTTTCATGGCTAAAGAAGTTGAAGTGGACTTAGATGTGTTCTATTTTTTTTCCATGATTCACGAAACAACTCACATTTCAACAGAAAACATAATAAAATGGCTGCTTTTTCAAAGTCCTTTCCTGGTTGGTAGGCAGTTAAACAATGTAAAAAGAAACCTCATTGCATAAACATGATAAATTCCATAGAAAAAAGTCAGCCCCCATATGAAAGGAAAATGGAAATATGAACTATTTTCCTCTGCATATTTTGTATTTAGGGTTTTTTATTAGATGTTGGCTTTATGAAATACTTGTCTGGAGTATATGCCTTAGAGGGCAGACCAAGAGAGAAATGCCATTGAGTTAACTATGAGTTCTTACCTCACTTATCAGAGACTTTTATCACCGTGTTAGCTCACTGTTTTTACTAATGATGCTTTTTTAAAGAATCAAAACCCCTTGGCATATCATCAGGAAGACTGGGTTTTACAACAGGCAAGCCATGTATTTCACTAGCTGTACTTGAAAGAATGTACTCTTACTGGCAACTTACTTTTCCTTTTTTTTTTCTTTTTTAATTTATTTTCTTCTGAGATTCCTAAATGGAGTGTGCAGAATAGAATTTTATCCAGTTATAACATGCTTTTTGAATAACAAGGTAGCAGACTAAAAGAATAGAAATTATTTTCCTGGCATAGAAAGCACTATTCCTGTTTTTAGGCCACCTTTGGAAATTGTTCTACAGTTTTAGGTTATCAAATTTTATATAAATCAGAACTTGGAAAGTAAGAAATTTAAAACCAAGGTATTTTTAAACTGATAAACAAGAAGTAGGACTTTAATGAAGCATGATTGTTGGTATTGGAAAAGAACAATTTATCAAAGCATAGAGAGCATGTCTATCATGGGACAGAAGTATGTCAGGCTTTATTTAACACTTTATCACCAGACATTAACTCAAAAACATCCTCACAATTTGCCAGCATTTAGTTGACACCACAGTTTGATATTGATGAAGCTGGCTCAAGTGCCTGTGACACTTATATGAGCTAGTGACATCCTGAGTGTTTGTGTACCTAATGTATCTTATGCCTAGACTGTGATAAAACATTCTGTATTTATACAGACCAGATATAAATACCATAAAGAAATCTAAAAAAAAATCATATGGTAGTAACTTGTAAAGCTCCTAATTGGCTAGAAAACCTTTTCAGGGTACTCTCGCCTAACTGTCCAGAGGAGAAAGCTTGAAAGAACTGATCTCTGTCAGTTCTTGCATTCTCACAGCTTTTAGTTTCAAAGATGTGTCAAAAAATCTTGGACCACTATGGTCAAATGTCACTCCACTGTTTCTCTGTGACAAGTTTAGGATTTATGAAGAGTAGAGTATGCAGAAGTGCAGTGTGACTAACCCTCAGGATTGCCAGTTCTGTTCTGTTCTGGAACCAGCACTGATGCTACAGTGGTTACAGGATTTTTGCCTGTGAAAATAAAACATAAACCAGCTATTTTTCTAGGCAGTGTGCTGAGAGTTAAGAGCTGGAATCTGAAAATTATTGTGCTTGAATAAAATCACTTCAGTCCAACTGAGAACATAACAATTTAAATGCTGATCTTGTATTGTTGTTATAAGCACTTGGACATGCTTTCTCTCAAGTAGAAGATTAAAAATTTACCTAAAAGTCATGAAAGGTTTATACCATGAAATAAGGGGAAAAAAATCCAAGTGATCCAAAGAAAATTAATAATCAAGATAAAGGTTTTCTAATATATTTTTTGATATGAATGTTTAAAAGTGATGCATAGTTAGGCTTTATTTAAGGACATCTTCTCTGTTCATCTTTTTAAGTTCTCATAGTTATCTAATTCATGTATATTGTGCAACAATGTGTGGAAATGCAGATGTTGAAATCTTGATCCAGAAGTGGAATGTAAGCTGTTCTTTTTGTAAAGAGTAAACGGTCATTATTCCTGGTTTGTTATGGAGAGCTGTTTTTCTTGAGTTTTTTCCATTCATGTTTGTTTTCATATACTTTTTAAATGTAGCCATTAATGACTGTCTTGGAGTAGCTCTGTTTTCCTATGGTAAATAATTATCAATTATATAGTTCTTCATAACAACTGCTTTGCATCTGTTGCATTAATTTATAGCTGTATCTATTTAAAAAGAAACATTCTATATGAAGTTCCACCACAGGATTATTTAAAATTTGTATTCAGTTTAACACAGTTATCACAAATGTGTATGGTGTTGAAATTATCACACTGCTTTATAGCTAGGGTTGTCTAGCTCTGTATTCTGTCTGACAGATTGGGGTGCATCAGTAGAGGTTGAACAAACTGAACAAATAAGAAAAGAAACAATCTATATTCATTTTAAGCATACATACTTGGTTTCATCCACAAGACAAATTTAAGATTTTTTTTCAATTATTAAAATGTCCAGACACAGATCAGTATAATTTTATCTCTTTTTGAATGTTATTTCTACAGATTTATATTGTGTGTATAGTATAGCATACTACTCATATGTGAGTTTTATATGAAGTTACAAGAAGAGCATCAGAGATTTGGAGAAATATATTGGGATGAGGAGGTATGAGACATTCATGTTGTCATTCTGGTATTCTCCCCTGTACCCTTTTCCTTTCCTGAGGGCTGTGAAAAAACTCTCCCTCTGAGTCAAACAGAAGTTAGTTAGTCCATGCATATACAACATCTGGGCTTCTGTCAACCAGTCGCACAAGCTCTTTTTGTTACATAAAGTAACTGCCATGTTGAAGAGTAAATACTGCTTATTGCATAGCCTTATATACCACCACGTGATGATGTATGTGTTCAAGTACCCATGCCTATTATAGGCTGGGGGGAGATTATTGTCATTCAGTATGGCTAATCCTTCTTCAGGTTCAAGTCCTGATAAAGAAAAGAGTCAATCTTAAATATTGACCAGGGGGCAGGGAGGAGGCAATGAAAAATGTCGATGTTTTCACTAATCAGTTGCTGGACTATGATGATGTTTTCTGTTCAAAATAATTGTCTTAGATATATTGTAGCCAATAACTGGATTGTAATTGCCATGAGCCATCTTACATGGGAGAACTGGGAGGAAATTCTGATGATGGAAGTTAGAGGGAATTTTGCTACTAATGTCGTTCTTGACAAATTAATATTTCTTGTTTGAAGCCTGTTACATGTTCCACGTTTTCAAAAGTTTGGCTGTACCTACAAAGAACCTAAAGAAATCTTTGGACTATCCAGCACCCTCTAACATTTTTTATAAAGCTATTTGTTTTGTGTGTGTAATTTAACCCTTACTTTTGAACAGTTTAGATAGATACAATATTTATCTGTCATTGTTTTTCTAAATTATATATAAATAGAAGATATATCATGGCAGAGAGTGTAACTGCACTGGTGGCAAGCAATAATAGCACGGTTACCATATGGGTCACCACAGTCAATTTCACAATAACTCCTGATAACACCATTTTCTCTATTCCATAAAACAGAGTTAGTAGTAGAAAATTTGTTGTGTTGGGGAGACAAACAGAAGATTGTTGCTCTCGTGTTCCTTCCATACTTCACTCCCACTGCTTCTTACTTATCAGTAAACAGAACCAATTGCATTATCAGAAAATCTGAGAGGAAAAATTATGTAGCTTTTATGTACACATTTATAGTTATTTTATGCTAATTTATACAAGAACAAGAAAATGTACACCCCCATATGATATCTTTTATTATTAGTTTAAACTATCTTTTATAGTTAGATTAAAAAGGTTGCAGTCACCTCTGTTTCTCATGGAGCCTTCACTGGGGGAGAGACACTAGCACACAGAAGGCAAGGCCTAATGTCCACTTAGTAATAGACCCATTAAGAGGGTGGTATTTAAGTTAATTAGATAATGCTAGTTGAATGCTCTAAAGATGAAAAGAAAGACTTTAGCTGTGTTTCTCCAAATACTGGGATACAGGAAAAGGTATGGGAAGCTGACTATATTTTGTCCCTCTGGCTGTATGTCCTGATTTTATTCTTACACAGAGCAAACAGAAAAGACATTCCCATCAGGATGATAAATAGTGTGGCAAAATGGTCTTCCTAATGATACTTATGCAGACAAACCAGGAGCTTATCTTCAATCCATCTGGGGATTATTGCACCTCTGTGGTATTGCTACTCTGGAGAGTGAATGCATCTGCTGTTGAAAAAAGCAGTAATAATCTCAGCTGTATACTGTCCTAGCAATTGGGAAACATCCCGGTGTCCATCCACTTTCCTATCCTGCTTGATCAGGCACTTGGCTTTAGTGCAGAATTTTATCTCTATTGCAGGTCAACTATATCTTACAGCAACAACGTTTAAATATTCATTGCTGAATCTAATGAAATGCTATCTCATTGCCAGAGTTTAGTACCGGATCTAATCTCTCATGGGCCTTATGCACATTCAGGTACTGCAGCAAGAGAGCTCTTCAGAGCTAGTCCTGCTTCAGCTGTTCCAAAAGCAGCTGTAAGGCTGCTAGTACAGACTCCTTAGCCTCCACCAGCCTCCAAAACATCTATCAATGGCTCAATTAGCACTGATGCAGCTGAACTGATGATAAGACCAATGGGAATTTGTGTGCTAAATGTCTAACAGGTAGACAAAGTTTAGGCTGTCTCAGAGATGTAAATGAATGCAGTGTTAGCAGCACTGGCATGGCAGTCAGGGACATGAGTACTTTTTTTTTTGTCCAAAGGTAACAGAACTATGCTAAGAACAATGAGATTCATGTATTCCTTGGGGAATCTTCAGACCCCAGTGAAGAAAGGCTCATAGACAGGCTGAACTTGTGTCCTACTGGGAAAGAAAAGCTACAGAGCCCATCTGTGGAACTGAGAATGTTGTTGCAATGAATCCCACAGCAAGTAATAAAACAGGCTTAAATTGATTGTGAATTTAGTATTTACTATTGATCTGTGTCCAGAGAAAATATGCTGAAAGTTATATCAATATTGATATTAGGATATTTTCTAATACTGAGTTTTAATTATGCCTAGTGCTGGGCTATAATCAGAAAATATTTTAATGAGTTATATAAGCCCCATGTTTTTTACTTTGTTAGCATTTCTCCTCTTTCTATCATGCTTATTAGAGAAGGATTATACAGCTCAGATAACGCGTGCGGTTATAGGCACAGCAGGTATACACAGTTGGTACAGGATTGGGTTTTTTTAATTCAGTAAGTATACTGGTCAGTAGGATAAAAAAGCAATCTCAGGCTGACTTTGTTATCCACGCTAAGTTATATGCAGACCAGAAGGGGAAGAACTAGGATAACCTCAGGTACAAGAAATGGGTATTTCACAACTCAATATTTTAATAGACAGTAGTAAGTAATAAGGACAGTGATGGTGAAAGCCTGGAGAGAAATTTGGAAAAATACAGAGTAAAATATATTTGGAGAGGAAAAATATCCTTCAGCTTAAAATAAAAATAAACATTTTACTGTTTGTACTTCAGTAGCAGATTTTTAGTTTTTTTTTTTTTTTTTTTTTTCTGTTACAGGTTCTGAAGAGGGTGTCAGGTTTTGCTGTATCCATATTTTGTATTCAAGGCCCAGAAGATCTGGGATAACATATGCTATATTCTTTCCCTGGGTACTATAGTGACTAAACTGATTTGCTCTCCTTGAAGCATTGAACTGATTTGATTCAGAATATATCTTGAAACAATTCCTGGGAACAGTACAATTCTCCATTGTCTTTTACTATAGGTTTGCAGCTTCATTAAATATCATTTTTCATTTTTGCACATTGATTTTACCAGGAAATGGGAGAAGTACAAAAATTATTAGTGGCTACCTTTTGTTGTGGTGTTCCTATCTACTGTGCTGTCTTCAACCACTAATGCAAACAGCTCGTACAAAGCATGTATTTATTTTTGCGAAGTTGTATACACTTGTGAACACTGCTAACATTTTCTTTACAGCCACCAGAGCAAGCCAGCAGCAGAATGGTCATCAAATTAAAGCTAACAAGACAAAAGTATGAATGTAACCTGCAGTTGAACCCCATACTGAGCCTTCAGGAGAGGGTTAACTTTTAATCCCTGCACGAGAAACTGTGGGGTTCTCTTTGCAAATGAAATTTGAGTTTGCATAGCCCTTGCATCCATGACAATTAGTGTGCAGACAAAATACTGGAACAAATAATCCTTGCAGTTAGCCTGCTTAAGAAGAAAAATCTTGATGATAATGAAATATTTTGTACCAGACAGTAGAGAAAATTCTTGTTATATGATGGAATTTAAAAAAGGTACAGGGAGGACAAAAATTTCAGCACAGAGTTCAACAATGTAGTTATAGCAGCATTGCTACAGTCTGTAGAGGTGGTGCAGAAAAAATCTCTGTATCATCAATACAAAGATGAGAGATGCAAATACAGTGACAGTAAATTCTGGGCTTTACATCAGGAGTTTAGGAAGAAGGTGAGATTAACTCTAGAAAACTAGTGGCTGTAACCCTTGGGATAGGTTTCACTCTCTACTGCTTTTAGTCTGTTTAACCCCACTCAGCAACTAAGCACCACACAGCCACTCGCTCACCAGCCCCACCCCCACCATGGGATGGGGGAGAGAATAAAAAAAAAAACCCACAAAACCAGTGGGTTGAGATAAAGACAGTTTAATAGGACAGCAGAGGAAGAGAAAATAACAATAACAATAATAATGATAGTGATAAAAGAGTGTACAAAACAAGTGATGCACAATACAATTGCTCACCACCTGCTGACTTCTGCCCATCCAGTCCCCAAGCAGTGATCACTGTTCCCCTGGCCAGCTCCCCCTAGTTAGTATACTGAGCATGACGTCATATGGTATGGAATAGCCCTTTGGTCAGTTTGGATCAACTATTCTGGCTGTGCCCCCTCCCAGTTTCTTGTGCACCTGGCAGGGCATGGGAAGCTGAAAAGTCCTTGACTAGCATAAGCAGTACTGAGCAACAACTAAAAAATCAGTGTGTTATCAGCATTCTTCTCCTACTAAATCCAAACCACAGCACTATGCCAGATACTAGGAAGAAAATTAACTCTACCCCAGCTGAAATCAGGACAGTCTGTTTGGTTGGTATGTTAGCTTGTTGGTTAGGAATGTTTTGTTTTAGAAGGGAAGAAAAGCTTGTATCTACCAAATTGAGTGAACCAAATTCACTCTTTGTCCTCTTTTTTTTCCCATTTCCAATAAGCATATGTTTTCTTCAGTAGTTGAAATGTTACAACTGAGTATGTGTTGTGAATATATACACATATTTGGTTGTATGCGTGTATGTATATATCAGCTAGAGAATTAGAGATCATTCATAGTAGGTGTGTTTAGAAGACTGATAAATCTTTCCACTTTTGCACCTTAAAACAAAGCTTTGTTTGATTGATGTTCTTTAAAAACATACTTCATACTGATGGTTCATTCCTACACAGCACCACTAGCTCTCACTATATACACAGAACTCTGTTATTCCTTAACAGTTATGCCCTAAATTACTGAGTGTACACCACCACAAAACTCACACAAAAAAACGAAGACATATCGAGGCATATGGATTGTGCCCAGGGGTCCGGCTCCAGCTGCCAGCCCTGAGACCGTTATTTGCTCACACACCCTGGTCCCTTGCAGCGGCTAATTTTTGGGACACATACCATTCCCACCCCAGTGGCTGCGGTTAAGATGTCACTCACTCCAGTAGCTGACACCACAGGCCAGGTGCACCTACACCCCCAGTCTAACTCCAGTTGCTGATGGCAAACCTACTCATACCAGTCATCAAGCAGCTGTCACTTAGTCCTGGCAGCACACACACAGGACAGAGAGTGAGATTGCACAGAGACATAGCTGAAAAAGGATTTAATAAGAAGATAGGATGAACTGCAGTGATCAGGTGCAGGTCTCAGTCAGATGAAGATGCTGACCGACCCATTTTAGATTTGACCAGCTCCTTTTACACCCATTTCTACCTATGTCCCCTTTGTTCCTCCCCAGTCCCCTTCTCCTGCACAGTCTTTCATCAGTTTACACAGTCCCACTGGCCCTCAACATCCTGGACCCTCATGTTTGCATCTCTGTCAGCTGCAAAGTCCCTCTTTCCTGCAGTTCCTTGGTAGCCCATCAGTGTGACTGACCAGGTTTGCTTCTTGTCTTTGTCCTGGTTATGTTTGCATGTCAGCTTTGTGCCTCTGTATACTTTGTTCATGTTTCTTCCTTTTCCTTGCCATCCCATTTGACAAGGTCCTTAATCAGGCAGTTTTCCTGAAATGAACATTCCCATGTTCCCATACCTTTACCAATTAGCACAAATGACCAGACTTTGTTCTTGTTACTGCCTCCCTTATCATTTGTTGATCAGGTTTGTGTCTCTCTATTTTCTTGTTTATGGCTTCCTCCTTTATTTATTTTCCCTTTTGCACTGAAAAGGTCCTTGGCCAGATACCCCAAGGAAGTAGAGACCTCTACTTCCACATACCCTTACAGCATTTAAAAGCCAACCAACCCACCACACACACATCCTATAGAACAGAGAACAAAATGGAAGTTGTCTTTATGGTATGGTATTTTCAGGAGATGTAAAAGATCTGTTTTCCTTTCCAGTGGCAATGATATTACTTAGAACCACTCTGACAGCAAAAAGGGCTTTGAAGGATAGTTGAGGTCCAATGTTTAGGAAAGCTTTTGCATATCAGAAGACAAGGTTTACACTGATGGTATGGTTTGGGAATAATTATAATTTCAAATGTTCTAAACAAGTGCAGTGGTGGTTGGTTATTGTTTATTTTATATTTTTGTGTAGTTTTCCTTTTCTTTTTAAAATGAGAAAATTTTCATCAAATATTTGCTTCCTCCTAGTAAAGAATGGAATAATTTCTTAAATCTCTAGAATTTTCACAGGAAGGGAATGCTATTTTCTCTTCATCTCTAATCACCCCTGCTCAAATACATATTGCTGTAACAGCTGGTCCCCAGAACTGCTGGTACAGCACGGGTCTGGGGATTTAAACACAAATGAAAGAATGATTAGAAACCTGGCAATAAAACCTGAATATTTGAAGCCTGGAACATAAAGTTCACCAAGTCAGCCATTTTAATATGTGGGTTTGGGGTTTTTGCTACATGTTCTGAAGGTGCTTTCCTTACAGTATAGTAGTGTTTCTGGCCCTGATCACTTTACAGGGGAGGATAAGTAGAAACAGGGAGGAGGTGTTTTATTTGGAAAAGTTTTAATAAGAAGACTTGCTGGTATTAACACATGTAAGCAAGCCTGTTAAGGTTAATTAAAAAAGCCAAGCTACATCATGGAAGATGGAGGAACTGGCTACTTTTGCTAATCTTCCAGAGGTCTTCGGGTGAAAAGACCTCTTTTCAGTAAGGTTTCCTGTCCACAATTTTCTGTCAGAATAACTGATTTACCTCTTCTCTTCAGAACATGGTGTAGAGCCTGACATGTAAAGATAATAATTTTTCTATAATTTTTTTAACCTCCTCTGGTTTTCTGAACATCAGGGAAGGATTTGGTCATAACTGTTGAGTTGAAACATATCCTCTGAAAAGTCAAATATCTGGAAAGCTCATCACTGTGCATTTGGCACCTTGAGCTTCAGAGTAAATGTCAGATTTAATGGCAATATTTTAAGTATGTGGTTTATTTTTCTGGAAAAGTGTTAGCTATGTTCTTTGTGTCATTAGCATTTGATAAGTAATTAATGTCCCTGGGCCTCAAAACACTGAGTATCATTTTAATGTATATAATTAACTCGGCATATAGAATTGAGAATAATTTTGTTTGGAAAGAACCTCCAGAGGTCACCTAGTCAACCTTCTGCTCAGTGAGTCAAGGACTGCACAGGGCCCTGTCCAGTCCAGTTCTGAGTATTTTTCAAGGATGGAGATTCCACAGCCTCTGAGCAACCACCCTCTATATTTGACCACCCAGTAACACAGCTAGCTTGGAATGTGAGATGTGTCACCCTTACATTTCAAGAAAAATGTGAGGGTTTTTTACTCATTTACCTTATAAGGTGCATCTTGAAATGCAAAAGAAAATAACTTAAGAAGTATCTTGAAGTTTAATCTGGATATTATGGGAACATTTTATTTAAAGTTTTGATGTTGCTAGCTGAATTGAGGATAACTCATCTTGTGGATGACATGCATCATGAGTATAAAAGCCTTTTTACCAAAATAAAGAAAGGATAGGCATTTAAAAACAAAAGCAGTTTTAAAATGCCCAAGCTTGAGCACCACTCTAAAAAAAAGGTAGTACTGGAATGTTTATTTTTAAGTGTCTCTTTGCCTCCATCCCCTCTCTCCTTTGTGACATTATATTGCAAACTAAGTACCCAGTTACATACATGGGAATAGCTTAATACAAAAGAAAAATACTCACAGACTTCAACAAGTAGAGCACTGGCTGTTTTCTACACTAGCAAAACTGATTATAATGTCCTGAAGCAGGATGTAAGCATTATTCTTTAAGAGGTGCTTGCATTTTAGGTGTGTTTTGCATGTTGTTTTCTGTTATCTATCTATTGGATAATGCCATCCTCAGTAATCCTGTTGTTTGGGTGACTATGGACTATGTCCCTCAGAAAAAGTCAAGAGAAGCCAAAGGTTCTTGTAGTTGGATAGTCCTGCTGGGAATATGATGATGTGGATATGAGCAAGCACTGAGGAGAAAAGGGTTGTTTTGTACTTATCTGCATGATTAAAATGTGAACTCTGGGGGTGTTTCAGACACTTGCCAAATGAAGCTATGTCAAGAATTGTTTTTGAAATTATGCCCTGTGGATTTGGCTCTATCTTTTGACTGTTTAGATGTCATGAATTTGGAAGATTTTTCAGTGATAAAATACTGTGACTAGGCTCTTGCTTGTTGGTATTTAACATGGCTAAAGACTAAAATACAGGCTAAAATGTGTGCACACATGAAGGAAAAACAAATAGAGAATCATTGTATCTCTACTTTGGTTTATCCCATAATGGGTGTGGAAAGGTCTCTAGAAGAACTGGAAATGACTCCATGTGTGACATCAGTAACACAGAAGAGATGGGGAGTAATCTTGTATAGGAATGACATTCTTTAGTATCTTCAAATGCAATAAATATCTCTGTAAAGTTGTAGTAATTTACCAGAGAGGTCACTGAACATCCACCAAAATTTTTATGGTTTTTTTTTTTTTTATGGCTATTCAGCAGAAATCATACTTTGTGAAAATTCCAGTTTTTCAATAATCTGTGAAATTAGAACTAGAAAAGAGTATTTCCTTCCATTTACCATTGAAAATGTTTAGGGCATGGGAAGGGGGGAATAAACGAGGCAAAGTAGGATTATCTGTATTTTTTTTTTTTTAACAGAATACATACTAAAAGAAAAATTAGCATTGTTTTAAAGGTAAGAATATAGCTTGTTCACCACTCTTCTCCCCTATTTCTTTTCCTCAGTGTTATAATCACTGTAGGAACTTGAAATAAACCAAAAACAGTCCAAAATTATTATATTTGCCAGCAGGTGGCACTATGCAGTAAGACAGTGACATGGCTCAGAAACTTCAATTTAATTGTTTTCTTCTAGTCTTTTTCTTATTTTAAGACAAAAGGGTCCATGAAGGACAGGTCTAAGGTATGCAAAATATATAATCTAAATGGATTTTAAAATGTTAAAATTCATTCATTAAAATCAAGATTCAGAGAACGCTAACTGCAATTTATGTTAACAGGTTAATGCTAATCAGTATTTTATTAATATCTCCATCTGTAAACATTTTTCTCTCTCTTAAGATATAACAACATACACTTTAAAAGTCGGTGTCCATTGCTGAAGACAGTGTATAGTAACAGCATTGTCCCATATCCCATAGCTTTAAGATGATTCTAAACTTGCATCCATACTGGAGGAAATAATTTATATTACATCAAATTTAACAATTTTTTTCCTCAGTGTTATAATCACTGTAGGAACTTGAAATAAACCAAAACCAGTCCAAAATTATTATATTTGCCAGCATTTGATGTAACTACATCAAGTAACTACACCAAAACTTATCCACTGAGGGATACTTTTTAAAAGAATCACTTAGTGCTAACCATTTCCTGATGTGGGCAGCTAGACATCCACGGAATGGCTGAGTTTGGAAAGTACCTCTGGAGATCATCTTGTCTAATCCTCTTGCTTAAAGCTAGAGCAGGTTGCTCAGGGCTGTATCTGGTTGGGTTCTGCATGTCTCCAAGGATGGAGACTCCACAACCTCCCTGAGCAGCCTGTCCTAGTGTTTGACCACCCTCACCATAAAGAATCTATGCTTAAATGGATTTGCCTGTATTTCAGTTTGTGCCCATTGCCCCTTGTCTTGGCACCGAGAAACAATGAGAAGGTCTGCCCCTGTGTTCTTAACCCTGCCTCCCTTCCCCATCAGGTATATATATTATAATATTTCCCCCATGAGCTTTCACTTCTGCAGGCTGAACAGTCCTAACTCTCTCAGCCTCTTCTTATATGTCAGATGGTCCAGGCCTTTAATCATGGCTCTCTGGTGGACTGACTCCACTATATCCATGTCTCTCTGGCACTGAAGAGTCTCAGGCTGGTCCCAGCACACCAGATATGTCTCACCAACCCTGAACAGAGGGGAAAGACCACCTCCATTGACCTGCTGATGACATATTTCCCAATGCAGTCCAGGAGGCTGCTGGTCTTTTATGACACAAGGGTATATTGCTAGCTTATGGTCAGTTTGGTGTCCATGAAGATCTGCACACCCTTCTCTGCCAAGCTGCCTTTTTCTGCTAAGCTCCCAGCCTGTATTTGTGCCTGAGGTTATTTGTCTCCCATGTGTAAGACATGGTATTTCCCTTTGTTGAACTTTGTGAGGTTCATCTCTGTCTATTTGTCCAGTATGTCAAGGTCCCTCTGAATGGCAGCAGAAATATATGGTGTATCAACCACTTCTCTCAATTTTATACTATCTGTAATCTTGCTGAGGGTGTGTGCTCTCTCACATTATCCAAGTCATTAATGTTAAACAATATTGGCCACAGTGTTGAACTCTGAGTATGCTGTTAGTTACTTGGTTCTTGCTGATCTCTTGTGCTGCTGATCCACAACCCTTTGAACTGGCAGTTCAGCTAGTTTTCAGTCCACCTCACTGTCCATTTTTCTAGTCTGTACTTCATCAGTTTGTCAATAAGGATGTTGTGAGAAATAGTGTCAAAAGCCTTGCTAAAGCCAAGATAAAATACATCCAGCCTTCTCCCCTGTCCACCAAGTCTGTCTTCTCACTGCAGAAGGTTATTGGTTTTGTCAGGCACGACCTCCCCTTCATATATCCATGCTGACTATTCATCATCAGTTTCATGTCCTTCATATGTTTGTAAATGATTTCAGGGATTATTTGCTCCATCACCTTACTAGGAATCAAGGTGGGGCTCATTGGTCTGTATCTCTCTGGATCTTCCTTCCTGTCCTTCCTAAAGATAAGTGACCTTTGCTATCTTCAAATCCTTAGGCATTAACCCCAATCACCTCAATGTTTCAAAGATGATTGACATTGGCCTTACAATGACCTTGGTCAGTTCCCTGGGCACTTGCAAGTTTATCTCATTAGGTTCCATGGACTTGTGTAAGTCCAATTTGTTCAAATGTTCTCTAATCTGATCCTTCTTCACTGCTTGGTCTTCCTTGCTCCAGAGTTTTCCAGGGGTCTCAGAGGCCTGGGATTATTGAAGGCAAGCTTGACAAGACTGAGACAAAAGAAGCATTGAGTAATTTGGCATTTTCTATGTCATTTGTCATCCTGCCCCATTCAGCAGCAAGTTCACATTTTCCCTAGTCTTCCCTTTTTGATGATGTACTTGTAAAAGCCTTTCTGGTTACCCTTAATGTTCCTCACCAGATTCAGCCTCAGCTAGGATTTGGCTTTCCTAAATCCATCCCTGAATGCTCACATGGTTTATCTATATTCTTCCTGGACCACCTGTCCCTGCTTCTACTTTGGTATACTTCCTTTTTATGTTTGAGTTTTGTCAGGAGCTCCTTGCTCATCCATGCAGGCCTCCTGTCAAGTTTACTTGATCTCCAGCAAATTGGGATGGACAATTCCTGAGCTTGGAGAAGGTAATCCTTGAAAATCCATGAGCTCTCCTTGATGCCTCTTCTCTACAGGCCCATATCCCATGGGACTCTTACAAGCAGGTCCCTGAAGAGGCCAAAGTCCTCTCACCTGAAATCCAGGGTTGTGATCCTACTATTTGCCTTCTTCCCTTTTCTCAGTATCCTAAATTCCAATATCTTGTGGTTGCAGCAGCCAAAACTGCCCTGACCTTCACATCCCTGACCAGTTCTTCCTTATTGGTAAATAAGAGGCACAGCAGAGCATCTCCTCTCATTGTCTCCCTGACCACCTGTGTAAAGTGTTCCAAATATTAAAACTACCACTGACATTAATGGATAATCTGCTATTGGATTTAACCTTAGTGTGATTTTTCTTTTCTTTTTTTTATTTTTTTTTAAATTTATTTATTTTTCTTTCTGAAAACTAATGTGGATGCTCTGAGCTGTTTGGTCCAACACAGCACAGAAACTACTAGAAACAAGTAGATGACCTTGTTAAATGAACTGTTAAGTCATTCTTACTTGTGAGTGTCCTGAACATAAGGTTTTTCCATCTGCATTTTGGATCACTTGTGCTAATGATTTTTTAGTCTAGAGTTGTCTTTACTTCTTTGGTTCTCTCCAGGGCTGGAGGACTGGTGCTAGTACCACAATGGACCAGTCTGAATCTGCTTGTGACTGCAAATTTCCTTTGTCACTCTTAATGCCGAGTTTCATATGATGAAATCCCATCTTCCCTAAAAGCTTTAAAGAATTCTTTGCAACCCTTGAAAATTTCTCAAAATGACTAACTTAATATGTCAGATATTTTAACAAACTGGGCAATTTGCCATGGTCTGCAAATATGCTTAGCTGGCAAAAAGCTTATGCTGCTTGTTTGTGATACTTTCAGTAATGATGAGACAACACAGGCATATTCAGGATTGTGTCCAGGATTGAAACAACTACTAGAAGAATATAACTGCGATGGTATAAAAGAATGGTCGTCATCAATGAAAAGATGGTTTACTCCATTATAGTACACTATCTATGCTACACTATCACCAAGTAACTGTTCTCCGTACAGATAAGCTAAGCTTCACTGGCTGTAATAAACCATACTTAAAAGATGATTCTAACATTTCTATTTGTGATTGTTAACCTGATATGGAATAACAGATCCTTCAAATTTGCAAAGCCAGACCACAAATCTAACTTCTTGTTTCCTATTTATACGCAGCTGGCATTTTAAACAGGCTCCAGTTGATCTTACTAAAGAAATTAAAAGAAAAATTAGTCTACAGGTTCTCCAGCAGCTTTTTAAACTTTTTTTTTCTTCCCTCCTCTGCCTTCTCTATCCTGTGTCTTTGCATTTTGACAGCCACGATGATTTTTGAAAACGTATTTGATATATTCTGAGATACAGATCTAATTTAGCAACATTGAGATTACATGACTCAAACAGTTTCAAATGGTCATTATTAATCTGCTAGAATAATTCATATACTGAATATACTAAATCTTTAAAGTTTACTCCCCACAACAAAATATACGGCTCAATTAATTTAATTGCAGTTTTAATTAAGAGTTTGCCTGAACCTGGCCTGGGGATAAAATAAAAAATTTGACCTACAAAGCTTTTAATGAGTGAAAAGTAGGGACTCCACAAAACCCCTTGGCAGTAAAAAAGTAGAAATAATTCAGACTCCTTACCTTAGATAAAGCTAAAATTTGTCAATAGGGGAGAAAGTCAGGAAGTTATACTACATGAATTATGGACTCTTCAGTGTGAAAACCTAGTGCTTGTACAATGGTTTAAAGAAAAGAGAAAGGCTATCAGTCTTAAAGATAACATAGTCTGCATATATGTATTGTATTACAACAAAATTAGCATTCTGCTTGGGTGTCAATTCTGGTTGACATTCCTCTTTTGATCCTCACTTTGCAGGACAACTGTATCTCAGAAGTATTCTTTCTGATTTAACATCTCCTTTTTTAATTTAACATTCCCCTATTAAATTTAGAAAACCTTTTTGTTCACATTTCAGTTTTAAGCTCTGTAGGGGAACATCATTATTTATGTTGAAAACACTATGGGTACATACTTTCCTTTCCTCAAAACTATTTGAGCACCACATTTTTTAGAAGAGAGGTTCCTGCTGACTATAAGCTGCCGTGACACAAGCACATGTTGCCTTGTGTGCCACACCAAGCTGTTTCCACTGTATCCTCACTCTGATATCACTGGCTGGAAGAAAGAGCTCAGATGAACACCATTCAGGTGTCAAACCCCCATTTACAATTAGACTTTATGTCTTAATTATAAGAATTCTTAAGCTGTAATTCATTTTGTCATTCCTGCTTGTTTCTTTTTCTGAGAGTATATATTTTATTTGTCCCTGTAAAATAATCCCCTTGCATAAATATTACTCCATTATCCTGTTCTTTTCTCCCTTGGAAATGGAGGAACAGGCATGGGCTGGGGCAGAGTGTCAGGTGTGGAGAAGAGGGCATCTTGTTAGGATCTGATTTGGATGAGAGAAAGGTCTCCTTGCATTCTAACCAACCTCAGATGAGTCTGGGAGGCTAGGGGTGACTAGACCAACCTCTCATTTCAGGTTCAATTCCTTCGAGCGAGACTGAGACACAAATGAGGTCAGATGTCATAAGTCCACCCATTTATTAACCACTCGGAGGAGATAGAAGCAGCGATAGAAAAGGAAGGAAGGCAAGATGGAAAATTAAGCAAGAGTTCAGGATAGAAGAGCACAAATAGTCACCACCATGGATCCATGGCATCCTGGGGGTCCATGCTTCTGGGATCTGTGGTGGTGGGTGATCACACTGGGGTCTGGGGTGGGTGTCTTTTATAGGCTGTGTGCCTGAGGTAACAACTCCACACTTGTGCAGAACTCCTTTGCGCCATGCTTGCCCAGGGAGAAGGCCCGTATCCCATGTCTCTGAGCCCCCCTCCCATACCTGGGGTCTCATGAGCTGACTGCGTGCACACACCCACAGCCAGTTATCTACACCGAGCAGGATGTTACTATGGCCTTGCTGCCATCCTTGTGAGTAGGTGATATCTTGCACAAATTCCTGCAAGATTCTGTTAGCTTCATGTGGGCAAGCTTTGAGACAATGTTCAGCCATTTTGTCCCTCACACATCTGCTTCCCATCTGCTTTATATCTTCAAGTATTTTGTTGAATCAGGTATCAAATTAATGTTATACAATGTCATGTTTATAGACAACAAACTGGGGCCTTCCATGCCACTTACCTGCAATTACATCTGCCTCTTCTTTTCTGGCCTGGGTGTAAAGCCTTATTTACTCAAGCAAGTGCAGCCATGGAAACCATTTACTAGGATAAACTTTCTGTGAGGACTTCATCATTAGATGGCATAATTGCTATACTAAGATCTATTAGAGAATTAATTTTTTGATCTTTATGAGGCCAGAGTCAGAACAATAATCTGATTTAAACTTGCCTATTTCAGCAGGTTTTTGGATGGCATTTTGTCTGACTGGTGTCCTGGTTTCGGCTGGGATAGAGTTAATTTTCTTCCTAACAGCAGGCATAGTGCTGTGTTTTGGATTTAGTAGGAGAAGAATGTTGATAACAGGCTGATGTTTGTGGTTGTTGCTGAGTACTGCTTATGCTAGTCAAGGACTTTTTCAGCTTCCCATGCTCTGCCAGGCGCACAAGAAACTGGGAGGGGGCACAGCCAGAATAGTTGATCCAAACTGACCAAAGGGCTATTCCATACCATATGACGTCATGCTCAGTATATAAACTGGGGGGGGTTGGCTGGGGAGCAGGGATCGCTGCTCGGGAACTGTCTGGGTATCGGTCGGCGGGTGGTGAGCAATTGCATTGTGCATCACTTGCTTCGTGTATCATTATTATTATTATCATTATTATACTGTTACTATTAGCATTACTATTTTACTTTATTTCAATTATTAAACTGTTCTTATCTCAGCCCAGGAGTGTTTCTCACTCTTACTCCTCCAATTCTCTCCCCCATCCCATCGGGGTAGGGGGAGTGAGCGAGCGGCTGCGTGGTGCTTAGTTGCTGGCTGGGGCTAAACCACGACAGTCCTTTTTGGCGCCCAACGTGGGGCTTGAGATAACAACAGATTAATCAGAGTGTATTAAGGAGTCTGTTAACAGTTGCCGGTCACGATATTAGTTCTTCTGATCTGCACCATGTTCTTTTTTTTGCAGCACGCATTAAAGCTTGCTGTCAGTTTGTGTAGTGTGCTATGCTCTGCAGTGATTCATGATCTTTTGCTTGGGAGGCTCCTTATCAAAACCCTGACCTTGAGCATTCTTTGGTATTTGGGTTTCATACAGAAGTCACTACTGTACTTCGGGTACTACCTCATAGAGAGAGTTAGCAATTATACTTCTTACTCTGAGAGGCTTGTTGTGGAGGAAATACAGAATGGCACCTTTGCTGCTTTCTTCTATGATGTTTCCTCCTTCATTACAACAACTTTCCTGTATCTTGAACACCCCTGGGCAGTTAAGATATTTCTATTGATAATTCTTGGGAATGTTGTTTCCGTTTTGATAAAGGTCAGTAAGCAGTTTAAAAATACCATCCAGAGATCTACCCCAAGGCTGGATAATTATGAATGGCAGGGTGTGTGGGAACGTATGCGCAAGTACCTAGGGCAGTGGGGACCTCCAGTGTTTTGGAACTTCACCCCTGAACAAGTGCAGAATCCTGAAGAATTAGTAAAGTATTTGGAAGAAGTATGTTGTCACCCTGGTAGCTCCAGAGAGACACAAATCATTGCAACATGCTGGGGACTGGCCCATGCCTATCGAGCCGTGGTCAACGCTAATCAGTACCCTCAAAAGAAAGAGAAGGTCTCTGGATCTGATGACAAAACAACAAGCACTGTGGCTACTCAAACCCCCACTACAGGCCCTGCGGCTACTCCAACCCCCACTACAGGCCTTGCAGCTACTCAAACCCCTGCCCCAGGCACTGTGGCTACTCCAGCCACAGCCATGAGCACTGCGGCTACTCAAACCCCAGTGACAGACACTGTGGCTAAACCAGAGAACCAACCTGCGCCGGTATCAGTTGCCCCTATACAGAAGAAAAAATACACGAGGAAATCAGTTCGTTTAGTAAGGGATGAAGATGAACCAGGGCCATCACGAGAACCAGAGGAGGAAGAACCCATAAATGAGATGGTGACCACCCGATCCCTATCCCTGAGTGAGCTGCGAGATATGCGAAAAGATTTTGGTCGTCATCCAGGCGAGCACATCATCACCTGGCTGCTCCGATGCTGGGATAACGGGGCCAGTAGCCTGGATTTAGAGGGTAGGGAAGCCAAGCAGCTGGGATCCCTTTCCAGGGAAGGGGGCATTGACAAAGCAATTGGAAAAGGGGCAAAACCGCTCAGCCTCTGGAGGCGACTTCTGTCAAGCGTGAAGGAAAGGTATCCCTTCAAGGAGGATGTTTTATACCGCCCAAGCAAATGGACCACCGTAGAGAAAGGTATCCAGTACCTGAGGGAATTAGGCGTGCTGGAGGTGATTTACAGTGACCTGAATGATGAGCGGTTAACCAAAGACCCAGATGAAGTCAGGTGCACACAATCCATGTGGCGGAAGGTGGTACGGAGCGCACCAGCATCGTATTCCAACTCGTTGGCAATACTAGCCTGGAAAGACGACGAGGCACCAACGGTGGATGAAGTGGCTAGACAACTCCGGGACTACGAAGAAAAGCTCTCTTCCTCCCTACGGGCCTGTGTCTCGGCTGTGGAAAAACTGTCTGAAAAAATATGCCAAGAGTTCCAACAACTCAGAGAGGATCTGTCCTACTCCCCACCTGCACGGACCAGTGTCTCAGCCATTAGGAGTCAACGTCCCTATGCTCAAGAGAGAGGATATAGAGGATACACACCACGGGGCACCCTGTGGTTTTACCTGCGTGATTATGGAGAGGACATGAGAAAGTGGGATGGAAAACCCACCTCAACCTTAGAGGCACGGGTGCGTGAATTGCAAGGAAAAACTATTAGAAAAGGCGGTTCTCCCAGGAAAATTGCAGCTCCAGTTTCCAGTGAGCAGTTCCCGAGACAGAGTAAGAGGGCTAATTTTACTTCCGACCTTGATCAGGGAACTTTTGATTCACATTTACAGGAAGTGAACAACGAATACTGTGACCAGTGTTAGAGGGGCCCTGCCTCCAGCCAGGTGGAGGAAAGGGACAACCGGGTTTACTGGACTGTGTGGATTCGATGGCCTGGAACGTCAGACCCACAGGAGTATAAGGCTCTAGTGGACACTGGTGCACAGTGCACGCTAATGCCATCAAACTATAGAGGGGCAGAACCCATTTGTATTTCTGGAGTGACAGGGGGATCCCAACAGCTCACTGTACTGGAAGCTGAAGTGAGCCTAACTGGGAATGAGTGGCAAAAGCACCCCATTGTGACTGGCCCAGATGCTCCGTGCATCCTTGGCATAGACTACCTCAGGAGAGGGTATTTCAAGGACCCAAAAGGGTACCGGTGGGCTTTTGGTATAGCTGCTTTGGAGACAGAGGAAATTAAACAGTTGTCCACCTTGCCCGGTCTCTCAGAGGACCCTTCAATTGTAGGGTTGCTGAAGGTTGAGGAACAACAGGTGCCGATTGCTACCACAACTGTGCACAGGCGGCAATATCGCACCAACCGAGACTCCCTGATTCCCATCCATAAACTGATTCGTCGACTGGAGAGCCAGGGAGTGATCAGCAAGACTCGCTCACCCTTTAACAGTCCCATATGGCCAGTGCGAAAGTCTAATGGGGAGTGGAGACTAACAGTGGACTATCGTGGCCTGAACGAAGTTACACCGCCGCTGAGTGCTGCCGTGCCAGACATGCTAGAACTTCAATATGAACTGGAGTCAAAGGCAGCTAAGTGGTATGCCACAATTGATATTGCTAATGCATTTTTCTCCATCCCTTTGGCAGCAGAGTGCAGACCCCAGTTTGCTTTTACCTGGAGGGGTGTTCAGTACACCTGGAACCGACTGCCCCAGGGGTGGAAGCACAGCCCCACCATTTGCCATGGACTGATCCAGACAGCACTGGAACAGGGTGAAGCTCCAGAACATCTGCAGTACATTGATGACATCATTGTGTGGGGCAATACAGCAGAAGAAGTTTTTGAGAAGGGAAAGAAAATAGTCCAAATCCTTCTGAAGGCTGGTTTTGCCATAAAACAGAGTAAGGTCAAGGGGCCTGCACAGGAGATCCAGTTTTTAGGAATAAAATGGCAAGATGGACGTCGTCAGATCCCAATGGATGTGATCAACAAAATAACAGCTATGTCCCCACCAACTAGCAAAAAGGAAACACAAGCTTTCTTAGGCGTTGTGGGGTTTTGGAGAATGCATATTCCAAATTACAGCCAGATCGTAAGCCCTCTCTATCAAGTGACCCGGAAGAAGAACGAATTCAAATGGGGCCCTGAGCAACAACAAGCCTTTGAACAAATTAAACGTGAGATAGTTCATGCAGTAGCCCTTGGGCCAGTCCGGGCAGGGCAGGATATTAAAAATGTGCTCTACACCGCAGCCGGGGAGAATGGCCCTACCTGGAGCCTCTGGCAGAAAGCACCAGGGGAGACTCGAGGTCGACCCCTAGGGTTTTGGAGTCGGGGATACAGAGGATCCGAAGCCCGCTACACTCCAACTGAGAAAGAGATACTGGCAGCATATGAAGGGGTTCGAGCTGCTTCAGAAGTGGTTGGTACTGAAGCACAGCTCCTGCTGGCACCCCGACTGCCGGTGTTGGGCTGGATGTTCAAAGGGAGGGTCCCCTCTACACATCATGCAACTGATGCTACATGGAGTAAGTGGGTTGCATTGATCACACAACGGGCTCGAATAGGAAACCCCAGTCGCCCAGGAATCCTGGAAGTGATCATGGACTGGCCAGAAGGAAAAAACATTAGAATATCACCAGAGGAGGAGGTGACACGTGCTGAAGAGGCCCCACTGTATAATAAATTGCCAGAAAATGAAAAGCAATATGCCCTGTTCACTGATGGGTCCTGTCGTCTCGTGGGAAAGCATCGGAGGTGGAAAGCTGCTGTATGGAGTCCTATACGACAAGTCGCAGAAACTGCTGAAGGAGAAGGGGAGTCGAGTCAGTTTGCAGAGGTGAAAGCCATCCAGCTGGCTTTAGATATTGCTGAAAGAGAAAAGTGGCCAGTCCTTTATCTCTATACTGACTCATGGATGGTGGCAAATGCCCTGTGGGGGTGGCTGCAGCAATGGAAGCAGAGCAACTGGCAGCGCAGAGGCAAACCAATCTGGGCTGCCGCATTGTGGCAAGATATTGCTGCCCGGGTAGAGAACCTGGTTGTAAAAGTTTGTCATGTAGATGCTCATGTACCTAAGAGTCGGGCCACTGAAGAACATCAAAACAACCAGCAAGTAGATCAGGCTGCTAAGATTGAAGTGGCTCAGGTGGATTTGGACTGGCAACATAAGGGTGAATTATTTATAGCTCGGTGGGCCCATGATGCCTCAGGCCATCAAGGAAGGGATGCAACGTATAAATGGGCTCGTGATCGAGGGGTGGACTTAACTATGGACAGTATTGCACAGGTTATTCATGAGTGTGAAACATGCGCTGCAATCAAGCAAGCCAAGCAGTTCAAGCCCCTTGGGTATAGTGAACGATGGCTAAAATATAAATATGGGGAGGCCTGGCAGATTGATTACATCACGCTCCCACAGACCCGCCAGGGCAAGCGCTATGTGCTCACCATGGTGGAAGCAACCACTGGATGGCTGGAAACATATCCCGTGCCCCATGCCACCGCCTGGAACACCATCCTGGGCCTTGAAAAGCAAGTCCTGTGGCGACATGGCACCCCAGAAAGAATTGAGTCAGACAACGGGACTCATTTCCGAAACAACCTCATAGACGCCTGGGCCAAAGAGCACGGCATTGAGTGGGTGTATCACATCCCTTACCATGCACCAGCCTCCGGGAAAATTGAGCGATACAATGGATTGTTAAAGACTACCCTGAGAGCAATGGGTGGTGGGACGTTTAAACATTGGGATACGCATTTAGCAAAAGCCACCTGGTTAGTCAACACCAGGGGATCTGCCAATCGAGCTGGCCCTGCCCAATCAAAACTTTTACGTACTGTAGAAGGAGATAAAGTTCCTGTAGTGCACATGAAAAATATGCTGGGGAAGACAGTCTGGGTTACTTCCCCCTCTGGCAAAGGCAAACCCATTCGTGGGATTGCTTTTGCTCAAGGACCTGGGTGCACTTGGTGGGTGATGCGAAAGGATGGGGAAGCCCAATGTGTACCTCAAGGGAATTTGATTTTGGGTGAAAATAGCCAATGAACTGAATTGTATAATATTAATTGCTTTATAATACTGTATGTTATCTCTTAACTATATGTTATCTCTTAACTGCATGTTAATATAATAATATAGTAGGTTAATATTAAGTATATAATACTATATATTATGATTGCTATATGCCGCATCAATGGTATTGCAGTAAGAATTGCCCAGCCTAAGGAAAATGAACTTTGATGAAACCATGTTGGAATGAGAACTGACTTCAGCATGCAACAGTCCAACACTGCACACCACCTGTCCTGCTCTGAAAGACTGTGATGACAGATGGAACCCAAAGTCATGGGCTAAATGAACTCAATGGACATTTTAGAGGGATGGGCCATAGACGAAGGGAATGATATCTGTGTGTATATCAAGATAGGGAAAGGGGTGGTGATTAATTGGAACACATTGGAAAGGGGAGGGCCTGTGCATGACGTAGATGGTATAGAATAAGGGGTGGATACTGTCCTGGTTTCGGCTGGGATAGAGTTAATTTTCTTCCTAACAGCAGGCATAGTGCTGTGTTTTGGATTTAGTAGGAGAAGAATGTTGATAACAGGCTGATGTTTGTGGTTGTTGCTGAGTACTGCTTATGCTAGTCAAGGACTTTTTCAGCTTCCCATGCTCTGCCAGGCGCACAAGAAACTGGGAGGGGGCACAGCCAGAATAGTTGATCCAAACTGACCAAAGGGCTATTCCATACCATATGACGTCATGCTCAGTATATAAACTGGGGGGGGTTGGCCGGGGAGCAAGGATCGCTGCTCGGGAACTGTCTGGGTATCGGTCGGCGGGTGGTGAGCAATTGCATTGTGCATCACTTGCTTCGTGTATCATTATTATTATTATCATTATTATACTGTTACTATTAGCATTACTATTTTACTTTATTTCAATTATTAAACTGTTCTTATCTCAGCCCAGGAGTGTTTCTCACTCTTACTCCTCCAATTCTCTCCCCCATCCCATCGGGGTAGGGGGAGTGAGCGAGCGGCTGCGTGGTGCTTAGTTGCTGGCTGGGGCTAAACCACGACAACTGGTCACGCTGTGCATGGAATACTTCTTCTTTCCCTTTCCAATATCCCTGTTCTGAAAGAATGGCTAGCTCATGGGTGCAATGGTGACTGAAACAAGAGGCACACTTTTCCTATACAAGGAAATTTCATGGAAAAAGAGAAGAAAATAACAGAATATTATAACTAAAACATGAGCATAAATGCCTTTTGCTGATCTCAGCTGATCCAGGATAGGGTATTCTGTTAGCTGAAGTACATTTGCTGCATTCATTTATTTAAAGCAGCATTGCCAGACAGAAGACTGGATACTTGCAGAAAATAAACAAATAATATCAGCTAGGCATTTCAGTGTGTGGCCTTATTTTGAATTGATCTTTGGATATCTGGTATTGACTACTTCCAGGAATACTGGAGAATGCCATGGATTTGTGAATGCAAATAAATGCACTTGCATAAACTTTCCTGCAAGAAAGGATTTCACCTTATGTGAAAATAAAAAAAAATTGCTAGGAGTATTGGAAATATAAAGGACAGAGGGGAAGCAGTACAATAGCTTGTTTTGTCTTCTTTCGTAATACAGAATATTACTTAATACTGTACTCCAGAATGGAAGTACCATTGGCATCTGAATACTCAAAAGTTAATAAAGACCATCATTCTTCATGGAAAAAGTTTGTTTGTGTTTGCTATGTCGAGTAAGCTAGCATCTGAAAGGATGAAGGAACTGCATTTTGAATCAAAAGAGCACCTGGATTCTAACTGCATTAATCACACTGAAGGTTGTCAGTTTTATTTCCTATGAATCAAGGTTTTGCAATTGCCATAGTGAAAGCAATGAGGAAATGGGCCCTCTAGGTCAGTTCCACACACAACAGACTATGAGGTACCCTGAAGTACAAGATATGACAGCTAATTCTAAAACCATTATGTATACTTAACTTTTGTGACCTTGATAAATTGTCTCATCATTTCCAACTTCCTTTTTCTGTGCAAAGCTACTGTGACAATGGTGATTTGTATCACTGCTGAGTGTCATCTGAGGGAACCATTGCAAACTATCTTTGTGTTGCAAGAGGGAAGTATTTGCAAAAAGGAAAGGATTCTTGTATCTAAGATGAAATGTGTTACCTTTGGGGCAGGGTTCATAAAACCAGTGGATACAACCAAGAAAAGAATGTGGAAAAAGAACTGGCATATGTAGGAGAATGCAAGAAAGGAGATACTGCTCTGCTAAAATTTTAGATGTGTAGCTAAACTTGATTCTGATTTAGTTCGATTAACTACATGATCTCTAGGGGTCAATCTTCATGTTTCTACAAACTTTATGAAATTCCTTTATATTATGATAAAAATACTTAAATTTTCCATATATAAATGGAATTCCTACTGTAATATTTTGAAACTCACAATAAGAAAAAAGAGCGATGTGGAGATCTGTCAACACATAATGATTTGTTCTAATTGTATGAAATGCATACAAGGATAAGAATCTAATACTGACTAAAATTTAGATAATAAATATTGGGTGATGACATAAGATTTTCTGCATTTTTCCAAGAAAAGGTTGCACAGTTTTCTAAGGAAAAAGAAGTTTGCTGTAGAAAATGAAACACACTGATGTTTGACTGCAGTGAATTATCTATGGAGAGCTATTAGATCTTACAGAGAAAAATATTTGCCTTTTTTTTTGGGGGGGAGGCTTTCCAAACAGCAAAATGTCTTAAAGCTATAAGCCCAGGAACAGAGACATATGTAAAGGAAAATATTGAAATACTGGCACTTGTTTGCATATTTGTGGTTATCATATTTTATAAGTTTACAACACCTTCCATGTGTAGGTCTGGAATTTTTTGGACATACATGAATAGCCTCTGCTGTTACTGTATTTCTCATATCCAATCTTAATACAAGGAAGTCAATCAAAATAATATTGAAATCGGTACCTTGAAGTGAGGTAAGATTCCTACTGATAATACTTTTCCCTGCACAAATTACTTCCCCCTCTTCACTACCATGGCAAACAGATGTATTAGGATCAAGTTCCCACATAGTCTAGACCTGCATAAGACAGGAGAGTTAATGGTTGGTTCCATGTCAACCAGCAAGACAAGCCTGATAAGACCACACAAACTAGTTTTAAGGAAAACAAAATGTGAACTGAAACTTAATTAATGCAATAAATTAGACTGGATTAATATCTTCAAGTTTGCTACTTCTCTCAGCAACACCCGTTCTTTGATAACATTTTATGATCAATGAACTCCAATGGTTTTTGGTTGGTTTTAACCAACTCCCCTATTTTTCCTCAGTGATCTAAGGATTGATTGGGCAAAATCTTAATTTTTGAATGCACAGCTTCCCTTCCTTAATTATTCTCTTTCTTTGTGTTTGTTTCTCTCCGATATTGTATTTCTTTCTAGTCAACTGCAGTTCCTCAGGCTACATCTGCAATGAAATCCAGAGGTGTGATTGCAGCATATGTATCCATACTTGAGCTAGCTTTCACCTCTCTAGTTTTTTAATAATAGGAATGAAATCACTGGTTATGTATTCAGTAGCAGATGTCTTTGCAACAGCAGTTCCACTTCTGTGAGTAGTCAGATGGATTACAGTTGTATTGGGTATATCTACCTGTGCTGCAATCACAACTTTGGCAGCAGCATAACAGTAATTTATAGAGACATAACAAATAGACAACTCATAAGGTATAAGAAAGTTTAGGAGTAATTTCTGAAATATTTTGTAATCTGGGTCATGGTGGGTGCTTGTGGAATAATTGCTGGAGGCGACTTAGAAATTAAACCTATATTCACATTTTTAGGAAAGGTACAGCATTGAAGAGTCTTCCAGGGTGGAGTGCAGCTGGCATGCGAGGAATCCATTCCATGGAAAGTTCCCTAGGCCTGCAACCTTAGATGCTGGCAACACCAGGGGAACTTGGTGCACTGGCTCTAAGAGGAACTGTCCGGAGGGTGGAGCAATGTGGAGACACCACGGCCAAGCTCTGTCATGATATGGGAACTTGAAGGTACCACGGAACCGATAAGCTGCATATTTGTTACCCCAGGCCAACAGCCTGTCATGATTTTGACAAAATGCTGTCCTTTTCATAAACTTTGCTCATTATAATATCATTATAATACCAAAACACACCTCCATTCCAAAAGCTACCCACCTCTAAGGTACAACCACCCCTCACTGAGCTTGTGCTTTGAATTTTCCTAGTCTATACCTTTAAAAACAAAGCAAGAAAACTTTATACCAATCGTAACAAAGGTATGTATGACTACAGTCACTCAAGCTCCACCTGAAAGGTAAAAAATACTATAAAATAACATAAGAGAGAGAGAATGTTAGGAAAGGTACCACTGTGTACCACTCTGACTTCTGGGATCAGTCGAAGGGCTAAGCCCCTCTTCCCCCCAAGTCTTATGCCTTTGGGTAAGATTCAAACACTTGGTTATACCAAGTGCCTCCCCAGGAAACTTAGAAACCTCTATATAGAGTCGTTTTATATCTTTCAATGCATCTGTAGCCAGGCTGTGTTACTCATACTTTTGGTATTTGCATGTGCTTTGCAGACAGTGAATTTATCACCGGTAATCCAAAACAACCTATGTATCTGTTGCTTCAATAAACTACACTATTCGTTAATCTAGCTGTGATAGTTCTCATTGAACGTGACCAGATGCTTTAAGTGTGGCCGTGGTAGTTCATGGAACGTGACTGGAAGGAAGGTGCCTTGTGTTATTTGTGCATCCGTAATCGTGATAGTTCAGTACACTGAACGCGACCAAGCGTATAACAATGAATTGAGCATCTGCCAAATTACTTTAACTTCTTAACGCAACAGTGCTGTCAAAACAAATCAATACCTTATGCAGGTAAATGAAAGCAAAGTTATAAAAATAAAGGATTGAAATCAGACAAATAGTATGGAAACCTGATTCCAATGTCATTGTACTCATTAATGTCTGATAAAATCTTATCAAAATATTGCATGTTGACATGTAAGGAGTACATGCTGCACCAGGGGAGGTTTAGGTTGGAAATTAGGAAAAATTTCTTTACGGAAAGGGTAGTCAAGCATTGGAACAGGCTGCCCAGAGAGGTGGTGGAGTCACCATCCCTGGAAGTGTTCACAAAATGGGTAGATGTGGCACTTTGGGACGTGGTTTAGTGTAGTCTACCCTTGATTGGTTTAGTGTGGACTTGGTAGTGCAGGTTAATGGTTGGACTGGATGATCTTAAAGGTCTTTTCCAACATAAACGATTCTATGATTCTATGATTCTATATAGAAATAAACTTTGGTCAGAATTGTTATTCATTATTTTTATTGCAAAATAAGGGTCATATGTCCAAACAATACAGACAAGCCTTGTTTAAGGTACTGTATGTGTATACATTTACATGTTACAGGACAAAGTTGTTGTCCCAGGAAGCTTTTAATAAACTTGCAAACAGTCTGGACCAACACAAAAGGGGGAAAAAGAAATCTGCAGCAATGAGAAATTAAAACACAGGGACTCTTTTATGCAATCTATTGAAATTCTTATCCCTTTTCCATCCTGAACTTTTGCAGCACCATTTAGTATTTTCTTTATTGTACTATTGACTGTGCAGTGCTCAATTTTTTCTGGAAATAGTCGTTCACTAAAATATATAAAACATGCTGGGAATTTCTGGGTGCTCTGGAACTGGAATGCATAGTACGTGTATCCTGCTAATTCAGAGACAAGTTTGTTTTGAATAAATGAATGAATAAATAAAATATTCAGCAGATAAAGTATAAATATCAGCTTGATTGTATCTACATACACAAATACTGTTGCTTTGATAGAAGAAAGATAAATACACCCTTCTAATATTTCTTGGGCCCCTCTTTGAGAAGTTCTTGAGGCTTCCTTCTGAAGTGACATTGCAATTTCCAGGCCTTAGAACCTAGAAATTATTTCTAAAATAGCTTTAGCATATATTTTTACTGCAATCTCTACTGAGCATTAAAATATGCCTCATGAAACTGCATCTGCACATCTCCTGAAATACATACTTCCTGGAAAGTGCCTTTGTGTATTTAGCAGAGAGAATTCTTTTACAAGTCAAAATAGTAAAAATCTTTTTAGCTGCATAAAACTCAGACCCTCAAAATTTGTTCCATCGTAATATGTACTAATGATCTTTAGATAGATATGGTGTCATTTGTTTAATACACATGGGAAGTATATTTGGTTTGTGTTTTAACATACAAGTTGCAAGTTGAACTTGCAACTTAAAATGCTATAAAATAACAAGGCACATTTTGCTTTATGCAAAATGTTAAGGAATTCTGCTGTATGGTAAGCATTCTACAGTCTTTTTATATTTGTAGGCCTACATAATTACTGATTCAAAAACCACTAGCATCTTTCTATTGGTTTCTGTGGTGTTACTTGGTTTGTTCTCCAGATGTACAAGAAATGTATATTTCAGAGATTCCAAGGTTAACAACCTCAATAAAGCATGAAGAAATGGAACAGCTTTTCTTACATGGCATTAGTATTTTTTGCTCAAAATTGTTTGTAATCTGGAATTTAAAGTGTGAATTAAATGTTTCCTTAGCTGCTTTAGTAAGAAAGCATGATATTTCAAATATTTCTCTTTATAGATATTTTCTGTGTTTTCTATATGCAAGAACGCTTTTGAGGTGACATAATAATAATGGTGTGACAATGTGGCAGAAATGACTTTTGAGTTCTTTTTAAAGAAAATATTTAAAACTAGACAATATACAAATGAACTGAGAGAGCATGCAATGTATGTAATATACTGGATGGAATTTAAAGCTTTCTTCATATTAAAAGTGGAAGTAGAATTAGAATGATACAGGCATGGGTGAAAAGCACTATAAAGCTCTGACTGCACTTGGAATTAGTTTGGGTTATATGGAGAACAGGAAATGGGTACAGTTAGTCAGAAACTGTAGAGGAGTTTGTTTAGGCCTTCATTCTAAGTAGTTGATTTTTTCATACTTTCAAGTTATGAACATCAGGGTTTAAACATTTAAAGCATGATTTCAAGAAGCTGAAAAGTATAAAAAATTTTCAGTATCAAAAGTTTTCCATGTAGTGTGTAGAGTAAGTGTTTAAATGCAAAGGTAACAGATCTCTAAGTACTAGTTAAGTGTAGAGGAGCACATGGAACATCTGTATTATGTCAGGGTCAACAGAAGGGAGCAATGACAGGATATGGCATGCTAAGCTCACATCTGAGACCTAAAGATCTGATCTTTCACCCTGGCTATAAACTTGTACTATTCTGACTTAAGGAACCAACTAGCTCTTTAGGCATGGAAATACACATATGTGGTAAGTCCGTGCTTGAGAAACTGTTGTCTTAAACTACATTGTCTAGGAAATATGATCCACCAGATAAGCCTCTCTAAGGAAACAAATAGAGATATAAATCTGGTGAATTTGAGGGCTGATGATCATGTTAAGAGATAGAGATTGGGAAGACTTTTAATTTCATGCATATGAGTGAAAAACAGAGCAGGATATTTTGGTGTTAAGTTACACTATAAATCTATACAATCTGAGCCATAAACCCCCATACTTCTATGGTATCTTTACTCTTTATCACAGTAAATATTTAAGATTCTTTATAACTTAAATTTCCCTTATAGAATCATAAATAAATTAGATGTCTCAGGTACAGACAAAAGTTGTAAAATACCCTTTTAAGGTCTTTTCTTTAGCATCCTGGTTTCCATACTGATGTAAATTATCAAAAAATACAGAAACAGCATTTATCAAATAAAAAAAATAAAATCATGTTCTATCTGAATTTTTTTGCTTTTCTTCTGGCCATATAGGTGATGATATCTTTGTGAATGTGATAAAGGGTCATGCATGTCATTTCTTTATGTAATCAATCCCAGAAGCTAAAATACACACATTTAGCCATTTGAATGCAAGGTGCTTGTCAGCTCAGCTTGTGTTGGCGTTATTACTGCTTCTCTGTAGATTAAGAATCAAAATCTTCACTAAGTCTATTTTGATGCAAAAGTTTAACATCCATCTGTGGATGTATTGAGATTAATTTTACTGAAAAATCTGTTCCTTGCTGTCCTCTGTATGTACACAAACATGGATGAAGCTTTTGAAGATGCACAATGATTTTTGCACACACTGCTAAGGTTTCTACCCTGAGGAAGCATAAATTTAGAATAATAACTGCAAATATTAAGTTTAAAGATTTTTTTACCTCAAAGTATCCCAGGAAATAACACCTTCTTTGGACCACTTGAATTTTGATATTTTATATATTTAATCAATTACTGGAGGTGCAATTCTGCAAATAAACCTGGGCTAGATCCTGGCTTTAATAGTTTATAAAAATTTTGAAATTGACCTTAACAACACCATGTTTTCACTTCTACTTTTAGTTATACAGATGAAAATTAGGAAAAGATTTGTACTGTAAACTGCTGTGGCTGAACTCACAATTCCAGGTAGCTAATTTTCTGTTTGTTGAAACTAAACATGCAGAGAAAACTCCCCAAAAGTGTAACTATAAGGCAATTATTGTTCTGTAAGAGATATTATGTTATAGTGACACTGAACATATGTATGGCAAAATAAAATGGAAAAGGAAGTTAGCTGAGAATTTGTTGTTAAAATTTGTTAAAATTCGTTGAGATAAAGGACAAAGATGAAGTATCCTCTAGAAGTGTTAGTCAGTTTAGAACTTCTTTGTAAAAATATGTCTTTGTAACCAAAGTGGTTGTGGCCCCTAAGATAAGGAACAAAATTTGGCTTTGTTATCAGGAAGCACTTTCCAGTATTCTTTTTCAGAGAACTTATTTAGACAACTTTAAAATGTAAAATAGTGTTAAGGCAGTCAATTTAATAAAGAGATCGAGATCACGAATTATAGCAGTTCATCTCTGAGTGAACTGTCTGGTTTATATTGCAAATATTCTCCCCTGCCTCTTACTGTAATTCTCAAAGCCAGGATGGGCGTAGTCTTTGCTGGGTAAAAAACTGGTTGGGTGGCCGAGCCCAGAGAGTAGTGGTAAATGCAGTTAAGTGCAGTTGGCAGCCGGTCACAAGCGGTGGTGCCCAGGGCTCTGTTTTGGGGCCAGCCTTGTTTAACATCTTTATCGATGATCTGGATGAGGGGATTGAGTGCACCCTCAGTAAGTTTGCAGATGACACCAAACTGGGTGGGAATGTCGATCTGCTGGAGGGTACGATGGCCCTGCAGAGGGACCTGGACAGGCTGGATCGATGGGCCGAGGCCAACTGTATGAGGTTTAACAAGGCCAAGTGCTGGGTCCTGCACTTGGGTCACAACAACACCATGCAACGTTACAGGCTTGGGGAAGAGTGGCTGGAAAGCTGCCTGGCTGGAAAGGACCTGGGGGTGTTGGTTGACAGCCGGCTGAACATGAGGCAGCAGTGTGCCCAGGTGGCCAAGAAGGCCAACAGCATCCTGGCTTGGATCAGGAAGAGTGTGGCCAGCAGGAGCAGGGAAGTGATTGTGCCCCTGTACTCAACACTGGTGAGGCCGCACCTGGAATACTGTGTCCAGTTTTGGTCCCCTCAATACAAGAAAGACATTGAGGTGCTGGAGCGTGTCCAGAGAAGGGCAACAAGGCTGGTGAAGGGTCTGGAGCACAGGCCTTCTGAGGAGCGGCTGAGGGAACTGGGGTTGTTTATTCTGGAGAAGAGGAGGCTGAGGGGAGACCTTATCGCTCTGTACAACTCCCTGAAAGGAGGTTGTAGTGAGGTGGGTGTTGGGCTCTTCTCCCATGTAGTTAGCGATTGGACAAGAGGAAATGGGCTCAAGCTGCACCAGGGGAGGTTTAGGTTGGATATTAGAAAAATTTCTTCATGGAAAGGGTAGTCAATCATTGGAACATGCTGCCCAGAGAGGTGGTGGAGTCACCATCCCTGGAAGTGTTAAAAAAATGGGTAGATGTTGCACTTCAGGACAAGGTTTATTCTAGTCTACCCTTGATTGGTTTAGTGTGGACTATTTTATTTTATTTTATTTTAACATCAATTACAGTCCAAGAGATTGAAAAAATTCCTTGTGCTGAAGGTGTACTGAATACATTTAAGAAGGAGAAAGTGGAAACATAAACTATGTTTTCTTCCAGACACAGTTGTCACCTAGCTTTATATCTCATGTTCATTTGACCCTCCTAGTATAGCTGAAGAAATTTCCTCAAGTTTGACATATTGGCAAAGGCTGAAAACTAGCTAACTCATTTTCAGATATTTATGCTATGTATTATAAGATGTCCAGTTTTATTTTGTCTAAAATTTAAACTACAGTTTAAGAACCACTAATAGTATCTCAAGTAAGCATAGAAATGACAGCCCTCTCAGAGGAACTCAGATTTTAAAGTCTTTTTAGTTTTGTTTCCTTTTCTATATATCAATGCAAGTTTGGCAGGCCACCTGAAGTACCTCAAGTGGAGAATGCTTTACTGTGAAATACAAAAAAGCTTACAGAAAGGAATAATGGCTTACAAACTCAATGAAGTATAACTGTGATTGAAAATCTTGTGAGTAAATAGATTCTGAAATACAACAGATTGGAGGTCTTTAATCAGGGCTTTATTCCAGCATTACGACTCTGAAGTCAGTGGAATTAACATTAGACTTCTATTAGTGTAACAGGATAACGTATTAACACAATTGTTTTAAAAACACAGCACCAATGATTCATTCAGGAGAAGAAAAGAATAGAGGAGCTGTTCTTACTTTAATCCCTACAAAGTATTTAGCTGATCACTGTTCAAAGGTTTCATAGAGGTGCTCTCCCAAACACTGCCATAACTAGTTACATTTCTGTATTGCTTTGTATAATAAATAAAACCAAAACCAATCATTACTTAAACATAAATGAGTCTTTATTAGAAGCACAAAAGAGCCTTATAAACTACATAGATAGATTCATCCTACTTCATAAAGACAAGCTTTTTAAAAATTATAATACTACACAACTGAATTCAGTTGAGGGTCTAAATAAAAGAATAAGGGAAAATTGAAGAGATAAATGTGTTTAAAAAATATAAAAGGACTTGTGTTGTCATACCTTCTGTAGTGTGAATGATGGGAGCTTTAATAAACCTAAGCTGAGAAGAGTTTTGATTTTTATTTTATTTTTTTATTTTTATTTTTCCATCAAACTGGGATTTCCAAGACAGTGCTGTAATACTACAGCAATACTCAATGAAAAAACATACTTTCAAATAATTAATTCTCCTTTTTCTGTTTGCATCTCATTGCTTCTCACACATAAGATGCAACTTAGTGTGAAACATTTGACAAGCTGGCGGTATGAACCAGCATAAGCCGTACTGGAGGTTACAAAAAAAGGTACAAGGGTAATGTTTAATCAATGCCTAAGGATATATCTCTTCTATCTGTTCAATTAGTGTTACAACAACATGACTACATTTCTTTCTCATTTAGGGCACTTGTATTTTTTTATAGCTTTTTTATTCATAGTGTTCTGAAGTAACATGTAAAGCTTAAATATTTGGCTTAAGGTATGTTTACTCAGTGTGATATGACATTAGAAATAACAGCCATCAGATTTCATCTGACTTTTGATGTGAAAGTTTAAATAATTTTTCCATATCTGTTCCCAGAGTTGTCCTCTTTTATTTATGTTGTTCAATAAAGGGAAAAGTTTGTATATAGAATCATAGAATCATAGAATGCTTTGGGTTGGAAGGGACCTTTAGAGGTCATCTAGCCCAACCCCCCTGCAGTGAGCAGGGACAGATTTAACTAGATCAGGTTGCTCAGAGCCCCGTCCAACCTGACCTTGAATGTTGCCAGGAGTGGGGTCTCCACTATCTCTCTGGGCAACCTGTTCCGGTGCTTAAACACCCTCATTGTAAAAAATTTCCTCCTCATATCCAGTCTAAATCTACCTTCTTTTAGTTTAAAACCATTACTCCTTGTCCTGTCATAACAGGCCTTGCTAAAAAGATTGCCCCTATCTTTCCTATAGGCCCCCTTTAAGTACTGAAAGGCCACAATAAGGTCTCCTCGCAGCCTTCTCTTCTCCATGCTGAACAACCCCAACTCTCTCAGCCTGGCCTCAGAGTAGAGGTGCTCCAGCCCTTGGATCGTTTTGGTGTCCCTCTTCTGGACCCGCTCCAGCAGGCCCATGTCCTTCTTGTGCTGAGGGCCCCAGAGCTGGACGCAGTGCTCCAGGTGAGGTCTCACCAGAGCAGAGTAGAGGGGCAGAATCACCTCCCTTGACCTGCTGGCCACGCTTCTTTTGATGCAGCCCAGGATGCGGTTGGCTTTCTGGGCTGCAAGCGCACATTGCCGGCTCACGTCCAGCTTTTTATCCACTAGTACCCCTAAGTCCTTCTGCGCAGGGCTGCTCTAAATCCCTTCGTCCCCTAACCTGTATTGGTATCAGCAGTTGCCCTGTCCCAAGTGCAGGACCTTGCACTTGGCCTTGTTGAACCTCATGAGGTTCACACAGGCCCATCTCTCCAGCTTGTCCAGGTCCCTTTGGATGACATCTCATCCTTCTGGTGTGTCAGCTGCACCACTCAGCTTGGTGTCGTCTGCAAACTTGCTGAGGGTACACTTGATCCCACTGTCTATGTCATTGATGAAGATGTTAAACAACACTGGTCCCAGTACGGACCCCTGAGGGACTCCAGTTGTCACCAGTCTCCATTTGGACATTGAGCTGTTGACCACTAGGCTCTGGATGTGGCCATCCAGCCAATTCCTTATCCATCAAACAGTCCACCCATCAAATCCATATCTCCTCAATGTAGAGAGAAGGATGTTGTGGGGAACTATGTCGAAGGCTTTACAGAAGTCCAAGTAGATGACATCCATTGCTTTTCCCTTGTCCACTGATGCAGTCAGTCCTTTATAGAAAGCCACTAGGTTGGTCAGGCAGGACTTGTCCTTGGTGAATCCATGCTGGCTGTCTTGAATCACCTCCCTGTCCTCCATGTACTTGAGCATAGTTTCTAGGAGAATCTGCTCCATGATCTTGTCAGGCACGGAGGTGAGGCTGACAGGTCGATAGTTCCCAGGGTCCTCCTTTCTTCCCTTTTTAAAAATGGGCACAATGTTTCCCTTTTTCCAGTCAGCAGGGACTTCACCTGACTGCCATGACTTTTCAAATATAGCATGGCTTTAGATATGTGGGGAATGTACTGTCAATGAAGGGTGCATCAGGGTGCTGGAGAAAGCAATCCTGCAGAAGCAGAAGCCTGAGCTTTGTTTCTTTCATACAATCTGAAATGTGGCCACCAGCAAGTTTATATGTGACCGTTAAACCTGATTTCTAAATAATTATTGCAGTGATGTCTCAATGGTCAAAACTGTGACCACTGTGAACCTTCTGTGGAAAACACTGTACAAAACCCAGAAATCCAATGTTTTCTTTCCTCACACAGCTAAATCTGAATAAGTCTTCAATAATATTGTATGTTATTTTGGAGACTAGAGGGTTTAGCTGTAAAGGCAAGCTTTATAACACAGTATGAGGTAAAGTTTAGGATCTGATATGAAGTTAAGACTGAGAGTTCAGGATCTTGTCTGTAGTCAGATTTGTCAGCTATTATTCTGATGATCTTATTATATTGACAATGTCATATAAACAGTCTCAAAAACTGTTTGAAATCAACAAAAGTCTGATAATACACCTTTGGGTGGCTTTGTGTGTCTTCTACCAAGTTGTTTTGAAGCTTTATAGCTGTAATTGTTCTATTTGATTTGACCTTTTCCTTATCAGAACTTCCAAATAGATTTCACTTTTGCCATTTGAAAATAATTTGTTTCACTTAGATGAATATAAATATGTGTATTTAAGTATCTAAAACCTTACTCTGAACTTCAGAACCTTTGACAGTGAGAAATGCTGCTTGTACCTGGAGTAGTATTCATAGACTTTTGAAGCATTTTCATTTAATGCAGTTTGGTTTAGTTTATGTACTGTAGTTTATTCTTGAAACATGGAGACTCTCTATACATTGTAGCATACTTTGAGAGTATTTTGTTACTGTCAAGAATTACTGTTAAGAATGCAGATCCTCAAAGGTATTTAAATTATTTCCTATGGATTTCAATTTTTTTAAAAATAAATGTGTGAAGAAATCTTAGAATGATAATTTGTACTTCATATTACCAAACGTCTGGAGCAGGGAGAGGAAGATACTATGTCTTATTTGTATTTTAACTTTTTTTACATTTTTTAAGCATAAGAAGCAAAGAGAATTAAAAAACATGCAGAGGCTGAGGCATAATTAAGATAAAATATTTATGATTGCTATGAAATATTACTGAACTTGAGATGAGGAATGAAATACTTGACATATTTACTTTATATAAACCCACCAAACTTTCCCCCTAATTCAGACAGAAGTTCTCATTGCAAGTACAAAGACACAATGAGAGTTAAGATGGGATGAAAGGACAAGGAGTGCTAAGAGAATTCTTTGCTGCCAATCTAAGTTACACTTGATTGGTGTATTGGGTCTGGCTGGGATGAAGTTTGTTTTCCCCATAGCAGCCCTCATAGTGCTGTGCTTTGTATTTGTAGAAAGGTGTTGATAACCCACCAGTGTCTTGGTTACTGCTGAGCAGTGCGAGCACAGCATCAAGGCTGTGTCTCCAACATTTCCCCCTCATAAGTAGGCTGGGGGTGGGCAAGACCTTGGGAGGGGACATAGCCAGGAGAGCTGACCCAAACTGATGAAAGGGATGTTCCATACAATACTGTCTGTTCAGCAGTAAAAGCTAAGAGAAACGAGGAGGAGAGGGGGGTATTTGTTATTAACAGCATTTGTCTTCTGCAGCAACTACTGGGCATACTGAAGCCCTGCTTCCGAGGAAGTGGCTGGACATTGCCTGCTGATGGGAAGTAGAGAATAAATCTTTTGTTTCCTTTTCTCCTGTATGTGACCTTTGCTTGTTTTTCTTTACTAAACTCCTTTTATCTTGACCCATGAATTCTTTTTTGTCTTATTTTCTCCCTCACTGTGCTGCTGAGGAGGGGAGTGATACAACAGCCTGGGGGGCAACCGGCAGCCAGCCAAAGTCAACCCACCACAACTGGTCATTCTAAAAGTATCATAGAGTAATGTTTTAGGATAGAAGCAAACAAAATAGTCCTTTTGAAGAACCAGTTGTAGTGCAGTTTTATTCGAATTAATACAAAGTTATTTTTAAATGAAACATTTAAAACTAAATGGGAAAGGTACGTATTTTTCTTTTTTATTTCTCCCATTAAGTAATTACAGTGGAACAGTTTCTTCAAGGGCTGCTTTTCATTGTTTTTCTTTTATTGATCTGAAATTTCTGAGACTTGTAGCTAAAGTAATATTTGAAAAGTAACCAAAGGAAAAATAAATCTGCAGAAGCAAAAAACAAATCATAGAATCATAGAATTGTTTATGTTGGAAAAGACCTTTGAGGTCAAAGTCCAACTGTCAACCTAACACTACCAAGTCCACCACTAAACCATATCCCTAAGTGCCACATCTAGAAGTCTTTTAAATACCTCTAGGGATGGTGACTCAACCACTTCCCTGGGCAGCCTGTTCCAGTGCTTGATAACCCTTTCAGTGAAGAAATTTTTCCTAATATCCAATCTAAACCTCCCCCAATGCAGCTTGAGGCCTTTTCCTCTTGTTCTATCACTTGTTACGTGTTAAAAGAGACCAACACCCACTTCACTGCAACCTCCTTTCAGGTAGTTTTAGAGAGCAATAAGGTCTCCCCTGAACCTCCTTTTCTCCAGACTAAACCATCCCAGTTCCCACAGCCATTTCTCATAAGACTTGTGCTCCAGACCCTTCACCAGCTTTGTTGTTCTTCCCTGGACACACTCCAGCACCTCAATGTCTTTTTTTGTATTGAGGGGCCCAAAACTGAACACAGTATTTGAGGTGCACCTTCAGCAGTGCCGAGTACAGGGGGATGATTACTTCCCTAGTCCTGCTGGCCACAATATTTCTGATACAGGCCAGGATGCTGTTGGCTTTCTTGGCCACCTGGGCACACTGCTGGCTCATATTCAGCTGACTGTTGACCAACAGCCGCAGGTTCTTTTCTGCCTGGCAACGTTCCAGCCACTCTTTCTCAAACTTGTATCGTTGCATGGGGTTGTTGTGACCCAAGTGCAGGACCTGGCACTTGGCCTTGTTGAACCTCATCCAGTTGGCCTCAGCCCATCGATCCAGCCTGTCCAGATCCCTCTGTAGAGCCTCTCCACCCTCAAACAGATCAACAATTCCACCCAACTTGGTGTCATCTGCAAACTTACCGAGGGAGTATCCAATCCCCGCTTCCAGATCATTGATAAATATATTAAACAGAACCATCCCCAATACTGAGCCCTGGGGAACACCATGTGTGACTGGCTGCCAACTGGATTTAAGTCCATTCACCACAACTCTTTGGGACCGGCCATCCAGCCGTATTTTTTTACCCAGTGAAGAGTACACCTGTCCAAGCCATGAGCAGCCAGTTTCTCCAGGAGAATGCTGGAGAAATCTATAGAAGTATAGGTGTATACGAAAAATAAATAGAAGTGGGACCCACCCCCCTCCCCAGCTAAACCCAAAACCATTGAAGAGAATAATGTACAAGAGAAAGAAGTGGTGGATTGAATTCATTCTACTGTGTTCAGTGATAAAATGAGACAAGGGAGAGGCGAACAAGCTTTTTTTCCATGTCCAAATTTAAAAAGCTGGATGTGTTTCCTAGGGGATGGGAAAATGTGTGGTGGGAAACAAGAAGTCTGTGTGAGCTATAAACAGATGTTTAAGTTCTTCTTTTAGTGCTCAGATTTTATTTTTAAACATTGTTTTGTTACATTCATGTATACATTGCCCAACCATTCAACTACAGAAACCCTATCAGAAAATCTTTTTTTAAAATAGCTCTTCTTCTTTGACTTATATGTTACTTCTACATTACCTTTTTCCTGTAGTACAGAAAACAAGGGAAGTTTTAAAAAGAGCAAACACATCCACAAATAACGTTATAAAGTAACCTAGGAAGACGATTCTTCTTCAAGTTGTATTTTGGCAATAGGTCTTACCTTACTCACCTGCAGGGTTCTTTAGTCAGAGAAAAAGTCATCTTCAAAGGGTGATTGATGTGTTGGATACTGAAGTTGTAAGTGTTGTTTGTATAGCTGTGTCATTAATTTCTACTGTCTGCCTTTCCTCATTGTCCAATATTCTCCCACCAAAAGTACAGTGGAACCTGTCTACATTTTAAATACATGATGGATGTTCCACAAATGTGTTAGCATGGATGAATCAACAGCTGTTAGGCAAAAAATGAGATAACCATTTATTTCACACACCAGGCAGTTGTCAAGCAATATTAATATCCTTTAGTCAATAGTAGAGTGCAAAACAGCTGCTGAAAGGGCTATGATAAACAGATGGCATGAGCAGTGGAGTCAAGCTTGTATTGACTTAACCACCTTTATACTATTCCTCAGGTTGCATCTCTTGGAATGGACTTGTATCGAAAAATAAGTTTAAAATTGAACTTTCTCTTTTGCAGCAGCAGCATACGCTGCTATTACTGTAGTAAAAGTTCGTATGCTTTTTTAGTAAGGTGCTGTGCATGAATAGAACGAATGCACCAGTATTGGTATCAGGCAGGAAGTGGTTGAAAATTCAGCTCATTACTCATGTTGCTAGACTATATAAGACTCCTTACGGTCTATGGTTTTGGAGACTACACATGTATGTTTTGTCACTTTCAAAGAAATATGTTTTAGCTGGGTTTTCTTACAAAGTGTAATCTATTGTATTTCCAGAGCAGTATGAAAATGTGAGTTTCAATGTCAGAACTGGTCCTTTCCTGAACCCTGAGGATTTGAAGTTGATATGTCTTACAGGAGGAGATTGTATTAGCATGTAACATTTGTTGCCAAAGGCTCATTGACCAGCTTTCCTTTTCCATAAAATATAATACCAGATCCTACAGTAATTTTCATTTACTTCTCAGGTAAACTTTTGAATTATCTCTGTAAAACCAATTTAAAGAACATCTGTTTCTGCTCCCAGTTTAGCTGGGTAGTAACTGAAAGACTGAAGAAATTTAAAACAGCATACCAAATTTCATTTTGTAGCAGTTGTTTCTTTTGACTGGAATCAGCAATCATTTTTTAGACTTCATGAAGACATAGAGATTTGACAGCTTATATTCCAATACAATATAAATTAGTGATGCCAGTCTTTGAGAAAAATGTGTGCTACATAGTCCAACAACAGCACAAGCAGATACTTCAAATTACCTGGCAGTATCCTTAGGTTAGGTGCTGATTCTGTGCATTTCCAAAATTTTAATAAGCAGCTCAAAGGAATGGACTCCTGTATTTGAACATCAGTATGAATTACTTCCTAGAAAACATTTATCTATCATGCTATGTTTCTATCAGATGTTTTAATTATTTTTTTAGGCTTTTTAATTACCACTTTAAATTTGCTTTTATTTATTTCAACGAGTTGCATGAAAAATTGACTCATTTAAACATCATTTAGTCAATACAATTAGCTTGCACTAGTCAATTTATAATTTGGATACTGGAATTTAAAAAAAAAAAAATCCAGCTACCTGGAAATTCTTGCATGTGAAAAATATGTAAAATAAGATCATAGAGCTGAGATTCTTACACTGATTAGTATTGTACTCTCCCAGTAGCACAGCAAATATCAGCAAAGATATTCAGTAATTACAAATAGGTATAAGAATCTCTTTGGGATAAATTACTGTGGGGCAATTCACTTGTGTAAACATGTGCATGCAGTACTATTTTCCTAGGATACCTGAGGTTCTTTCATAATATTTTAAGGTATGATCTGAACTCTACATAAATTTTGTGGTCTTCTGAATTAGCAGTTAATCTCGAGATGGATGATCCTTACATGTCTGAAATGTTATTGAATTCTTCTGCCTGGGCACTGAGTTCCACTATAAAGTCTTGTATAAACTTTGGAAACAAAATGTCTCCGTGTTTTAACACAAAGTATTATTGAGCAAAAAATAAACCAAAGCAAAATCATCACCAAAATTGTGTTTGATATCTTTTTAAATCAATGTTGTTAATATAACTTTGAAGCTAGATCCTTACCTCTAAGTTAGATATAACTATCTCTAATATTTTCCAAGGCTTGGGATACTGTTAAATCAGTAAGTGTCAGTGTTATCTTGCAACAGGATACAGGCTTCTTTGCCTGCTTGAAATGAATCATTCACCTGGAAGCTGCCACATTTGCAGTGGAATTTATTAATGTACTACTTTATCAAAATTCCTATGTAATTCAATTTTCTGTAATCTTCTTCCCGAAATTTCAGTCTCTCTAAGAAGTGCTACTGGTGAAAACATCAAAATAAAAAAAGACACAGTATGGTTAGATGGCTTCTGCACTGTATTTTAAAATTGTTAATGTGATTTCCTTAAAAACTGGTTCCTCCAACAGCCCTCTATAGCTATAAACAACTTAGTACTCATTCTGTAGCTTCAAACAAAGCAAACTTTGTTAAGTTCTGAATAATAATAATAATAATTAGTTTCATTAAAGCGTACAATACTTTATCCCTGTGGTAACTAATACAGATGGATTTTTTTTCATATTCATCTAGAGAAGTTTATGTGAGTTGGAAAGAAGATAAAATTTAGTTTGCTTTTGCTAATGAGTGTCAGTGGTCAAAGTTTTAGTGTGAAAAAAGGTCTGTAATAGTTACGTGATAAAAATTTGAATTTTGAATTATTACTTAATATCATTTACTTTTTCTGTTAGAAGCAAGAGTCACAGACAGATTTTTGTCCATTCTCTCAATCAATTTTATTTAATGGCTGTCGTGGTTTAGCCCCAGCCAGCATCTAAGCACCACGCAGCCGCTCGCTCACTCCCCCTACCCCAATGGGATGGGGGAGAGAATTGGAGGAGTAAGAGTGAGAAACACTCCTGGGTTGAGATAAGAACAGTTTAATAATTGAAGTAAAGTAAAATAGTAATGATAATAATATAATAATGATAATAACAATAATAATATACAAAGCAAGTGATGTACAATGCAATTGCTCACCATCCGCCGACTGATACCCAGACAGTTCCCAAGCAGCGATCACTGCTCCCCGGCCAACCCCCCCCCAGCTTATATACTGAGCATGACGCCCTATGGTATGGAATAGCCCTTTGGTCAGTTTGGATCAACTATTCTGGTTGTGCCCCCTCACAGGTTCTTGTGCACCTGGCAGAGCATGGGAAGCTGAAAAGTCCTTGACTAGCATAAGCAGTACTTAGCAATGACTAAACCATCAGTGTGTTATCAACATTCTTCTCCTACTAAATCCAAACCACAGCACTATGCCTGCTACTAGGAAGAAAATTAACTCTATCCCAGCTGAAACCAGGACAATGGCCCTTGATCATATAGGGATGACTTTCTAGTTCTATCATTTTATAAATGAAACGCTTTCCTCCTCAGATAAGATGCTGAGATACAAGACTGACATTCCACTCAGAGAACCTTTTGCACATGCATAAGTTGATTATGATATTTGTGAAGGCAGCTCTCTGTATTTGGTATTAATAACCTAGCATTGTCATGATTGCAATCTTAGTTAGCAAAAAGAAGCAACAATTTGAAGCTACAGATTTTTTTTTTCTTTTTTTCTTTTTTTTCCTCAAATGCCATGACCACTACTGGAGTTGTTCAAGTGTTTATTCCATTCTTTGGATCTGCATATAATTCCTCTCTCTCAGCTTTGATAAATCCCTTATTTACTTATATGTTGATGACACTGTCTTGCTGCTATCTGATAAGAGGACTAGCAAGAATAATGCTATTCTTCATGCTGAGCTAGCAGAAAGTAACAAAGTGACTTCATGAAAATGAAGCTAATACTCAATTTAGATAAGACTTCTGGGGTATTGTTCACTCCTCGACCTCTGCAAAGAAGGAAGCTTTTCAGATTAATCCAGACAAGAACACACAGTAAGACAACATATTTTACCAAACGCCTTGCAATATCAGGTTTGGCCTTTTTTTCTTTTAACTTTATCTAGTAACAAGACAATGGCAAAGATGACAGTACATGTTTATTTATATGTTACCCATGTAGAGTTAATCTCTTCCAAGTTTTTTTCTCTCTTCCAAGTTTTTTTAACCCACTGGCTTTAGAAGTTTTGCATACCTTTTGTATCATTAGATTTTAATGTCTTTTATGAGTGCTTGTTCCTAAGACAGAGTTAGTGTAAAATTTCCCTTTATATATTTCCTATGTAAATGTTTGTACTGCATAAAAAAGGATGTTTCTCCTAGGCAGAGCAAGCAATGCTGTGTAGAACTGTCTGTGGCTTACTATTTTTGTATGTTAATTCTTTGGATAAAAACTGTGTGGACTGATAGTAGTTTTTTAGAATATTGAAATTGTGGGTAGCCTCACAATTCCATTTTTTTGGGGTGAAAACCTCAGAAGTTTTAGTGGAGTCAGTACTTACCAGGCAGCTCTGTTGCTATTGAAGATTAAAATCTGATAGTGTGTATTAGTAAAAACCTGAAAGTTGTAGAGAATTTAGAAAATTTCTTACAATTTTTCTGGCTGTTTTCCATATATGAAACAGTCAAGTCACTATGTTACCTTGAATTCTTTCCCAAATCTTATCAAACCGGATTTTGTGGAATATGTAATTGATCAAATTAACAAAGAAACTTGCTGAAATACAAGTTTAATTCAGAAAAACGTGTGTCATTGTAAGTTCTACAGTTCTGGGTCTTTCCTGGAGTGTTACTCTTACTCACTTCTGTAGACACAGCCTTCAGTAATCTTGAAAGAAAAAACAATTAATAACTAACTCTAAAAGCTCATCAGTAGGTCTAAGAATAAACCACCTTTTTTCAAAACCTCAAAAGCATATTTGAATTAGGTTTTATTCTTGCATAATGAGTTAACAGAATAATTTCTTCACTATGGGTGTCATGACATGTGTGAACTGACAATATTAACATTGCAAGTGCATGTTTTTAGCCTCTGGGTATTATTAGTCAGTCTAGCCCTTCACCAAGTGGTTTCACTGTATGTCACCTGACAGGCATTAAGCTGTTAGTTTATATGGTCTGTTTTGCTTATCTCTAATGCAAATGACTGACTCAGAAAATCTGAGAACTTCTGTTTTTATGATCTAGGTGACGTACTGGGACACAAGTCACAATAAATACCAAAATAAAACTGCCCTTGAATATATAGTATAACTCACTAAAAAGATCCAGACATGGCAATAAATGTGAAATGACTGTAAAGAATATAATGAAGACCAATTATTGCAACTGTTCCTCCCTGCATTGTGCTAGATATACGTTATATGTGTATACACATAACAATATTGTGTGTAATGTATGTAACACAAGGATAGGGTGTGTCAGAAACAGCTTCCACCTAAGTAGACACAGATTAATATAACAAATATATCAGGAGAACATGAAAGAAATAGTTAAATGTTTCATAACTGCTGGAAAAGCAACTCAAAACACACCAGTTACCAAACCAATGTAATAGGTTGCCTATGTTATAGAAGTGTCACTAATGAGATGCATTCATTTTTACCTGCATAGTAAAATGCTTAGGTTTGCCTTGGACAAAATGCACAATCCTTCCATTAAACCTAGACATTAATTTTCTTTTTTCGTCTTTTTTTTCCCCCAGGGTGTGCTGCCTTTTTTAAGTTCATCTAATCTTCCGTTCAGTTCAAGGTGTGCTGTTCCATCTGCATACCCGTCAGGCTCCCTGCATAGCCCAAATGCGCTGGCACCTCTCAGAGGCTATAAGGAAAGAGGCAGAAGAGCTGCTAGAAGGCCTTTGTGAAATAATAAATCAACAACAGGTGCTCCAGGTATTCAGGAACAAGAATGGAAATCAGGTTGCAAATGAAATACTTCTAGGAGGAAAACAGCAGAAACAAAGCAAGCTGTTTGTAAGATAGTGGGAAGAAACTGCTTTTTGCTTTTGGCTCCTATGAAACTGAAATTGGCAAAGAGAAGAAAATCAACACAGCTAATGAGTAAACTTGCAGGGAGCCTAGTTAAAACAAATGTAATGTCTCTGAATAAACTGACAATCTTTACTGATCAGAATAATGAAATAATTCAATTACCTGCAAAAACAGCTAGTTACCCCTTGTGTTTTCCAGGGAAAGGCCAAAGAAATAGATGATGAAAATAAATCTAGTTCTTACACTGGTATTTCTAATTGATTTCAGGAAAGTAATATTCTTTGGACTGTAGAATTATAGTAAAGCTCTGTTTTTGCTCTTTTATTGTTTAACTTCTTTCTCCCCACAACTAAAGGTAATGGTATTGCGAGCTTATCAAAGCCTGCCATTGCTATGTCTCTTCAGGATTTTCTGTTCTTTTGGTCTCTTCTGGCAATCTTTATGCACATAAAATGAATCTGAAATCAAATGGGAAAGGAGACAATGGAGTAAAAGGAGTTTAAAGAACACCAGAACTGCAGAATCAGTTTTTTAATTAGATACAAGGGGGGGTTTCTTCAGTTATTTCACCTTTACTTTTTTTTTTTTTTTTTTTTTTAATTTCCCCTCTTACATCCTGGAAAATGCAAGAAATTTACAGATATGAATCAACTTTAATTGCTGCTTTACTGGTAGGTGGTTTTCAGTTGGTGTTTACTATCTTGGATTTAACAGCTGAAGATGTTGTTGAGAGTGAGAACTAACAGTCTTTAAAAAAAAGGTGAGTGAGAGATATCACAAGACAAATTGGTCTTATTACTACTTGTAGCACTTTGGAAGCTCTAACTGGATATCAAGACAAGGCTGCTCAATGTTGCACAAACACACAGAAATAAGCCCCAAACAGCTTACAAACTCTTTATGAAATAAAAAGAGAGAACATACAGATACAAACAGATTGAAATGTATAAAGAAACAGTGTACAAATACTGAAAAAGTCTTGGTACCCCAGAAGCCTAAGTAGTAGAAGTAATTTTTAAACAGCAGGGTATTTGAAAGAGTAAACTGAGGCATATATATCCTTACTAATAGTGAGTTCCTTTAAAGTAATAAAAGCAGCACAGTGAAAAATATGATTTTCAAACAGACAAAAATTTATTTTAAAAAAACCCGTAGGAAGCCAGTATCCTGGGTCATAAAAAAAGAAATGAATGAGTTACCAGTAAATGAATTATGTGTAGCAGGCACAGTGAGGGCTGGCTGGCTACAAAAGAATGAAAATGAAGATAAGTGGCCTGTTTGCAAGTCACAGGAAAAAAAAAAAAACAAACCATGAAATGGGGAAGGAAAGGTGGCATGGCTGATATACAGGTATTCAGAGTGAGTATAACATATAATAAGCCTGAATAATAATCGCTTTCATCAGCTTCAGAGGAATAGTCGGGGGAAAAATACAATAATCAAACCAAACCAAACCCATAGTCCCTTCTGCTTTTTCTCCCTACTTCCCCCAGATCTTAAAATGACTCTCAATCAGATATTTACACACTACTGCTGTTTAGAAACTTCCATTCAAGGATCATGACCCAGCCACAAAACATTTAACACTTTTTCCAGAGTCACCAATAGTTGTGCTTTTTTTTATATAACAATAGTTTGTTGGGTTTTTTGAAATTTATTTCTACAGTATTTGTGTGTATTTCATATACACATCTACATACTTCCACTAGCTAAAAAAAAAAATAAATAAATTAAAATTCCTTGAAGACGTAATTTCTTGCTTTGTTTACTTTCCTGTCAAAATACACAGTGATTTCTGATGAACAGTAACAAAACAGGACATTTTTTTGTATTTGTTTCACTCTCTGTGATTTACTTGAGCAAGAAGAAAAAATTAATCCCTTTTTAAACTGGGAAATATGGCATTCATTTAAAAAGTAATTTCTTGTTTTAAAATGTTCTGACTAGAAAAATAGCCAATGCCCTTCAATGCCCCAGGATAGTAGGTAGCAGTGCGTAGAGAAATTAGAGCCCAAAGCAACTCATAAGGTGTTTAACATTGCTCTGTAGATCACTGACTGGTAGAGCTTTCAGAACCAGATATTTCAGACTCTGACTGGTATATTTTATTAGTCATATTCAGTGTGCAATAGTTACATCCAGTCTCTGCAGACAAAGTCCGTTCATCATCACGGCATGTTTTTCTTTCTGCAGCTGAATTGTGCTTATATGCTTTGTCTATACTTATTATGTTTTCCATATAGCTAAGATCTAATGTACAATCATATACCACGGTCTACATCACAATGAAAAAAACGCCAACTTTGTGAGACATCAACAAGTCTAAATGCCTATCTTTTGGAAACTATCCTTGAAGAAAGGTTTTGGTCTGCTTGGTCTACACCCGTAGAAATGTACTAGTAAGTTAGGTCTTCTCAGAGCATGATTTTCCCTTGACCTGGTCCAAATTCTGGTTACAATGATGAAGGACCTTGGAGTGAGCCTTGAAGTTGGAATTATTTTGTTGTTGATTGAGTACCAGGTTGTCAGTGATAAGTGTTTGAAAGACGGCTACTGTTGCAGTTGCCTTCTGATTTCCCATTTCATGTACTTTGGGAAGAGAAATGTTTAAAATAATCTCAAAGAAGTTTAAACTTCTATGCACAGGTTTTCTCACATAGCACAATTTATTAAACAGTGGTTGGCAAAACACTATTAAAAATCTGTTAGAAAAAACAGGCATTGTTATACTGCCTAAATATTTGAATTACGATTTCATTTTCTTGCTGTTTTTTTAAGTACTGTTATAGGTACAAAATATATTTTATTGTACACCTTGATATGGTATTGGTAAACTAAGAGGATTTTCTTTTTTGCTTTCCCTACCTATTTTGCTATTTCTGGTTTTGGTTAATATTCCTTTGGGATTTCTAGGTTTGGTGTTGTTTTGGGTTTTTTTGCAACCAAAAATTGATCATACGTTCGTAGCAGCTTTAAGATGTATCTTTTAATTGTTTCAAGAACAGTTAATAAACAAAGTAGACTTTGTATTGGGGTATAAATGAACAGATTGGTACATCTTTACATGTATTTAGCAACTTTTTTCCCTCTCTTTTCCACTAGCAGCAACCTCTGATAAATAGAATTTACCCTTTTAAACTGCTGGTTGTGGGCTTTTGATTTTTTGTTGGTTTTTAATTAGTGGTTTGTTTATGCCTGAAAGGATAATCATGAGAAAACATATGATTGCATGTGATAGAACAAGTTTAAAATAAAATTCTAGAGAGAAATGTGAAATATATGACATCTTTATAAAGGGTAACTGTAAGAGGTATTTGGTTGTTTTGGTGGTTTGGTGTTTGGTTTTTTTTTTTTAACAGTAGTGTTTTAAAATAGTATAAAGATGGAATAAAACCCTATATCAACCAAATTAGGATATGGGGACTTAACGCTTGAGATGTTGAGCAAATGCAGTATATCTTGAAGTCCTGACCCTGACATTGGTTGAGACATAAAAGTTCACAGTAAAGAATATAATACGACTAAAGAGACTTCCCAGAGGAGATGCTGCTTCCTTGCTTCTACCACTTAGTAAAGACTTATGTCCTATAACTCATGTTCTAATTAGCCACATAAATGTTTAATTTTTCCTCTGCTGAGGTGAAAAGCTAAGATTGTTCTGCTGAAGTCTTTGGAATTACATGATGTAAATCATGAAGAACTGAGACTACAGTCTTCTTTGTACTTAATATAACCTTTGCTTTTATTTTCTCAAAAGCCCTTCTCAAGTTAATATAAAATAGGCTTGTGTATTTCTTTTGAAGACAAAATAGGAATGAATGTCTTTAATGTCATTATTTATAACTTCTACCTGGTGTTACTTGTTGCCTTTCAGATTGAGAGAGTATCCTGGTTTAATACCCTGACCTTCAAGGAAAAACAATGTTTTGCACAGTTTGGGGGCTTCTAGCCCAACCCTGAGCTTGGTACGTAACTAAGGGTAGCAAAAATCATTCCTTCACCTGTTCTTTTTGCAGTGACTTGCATCTGTTCACCAGTAATTAAGTCTGATCCTCAAGAAGAGTTGCCTAAATGGCTTGAAAGAGTTTTGCCATTTATGACACACAGAAATACTAGGACCCAAACTTTTCATGATGTGTAATGGAATCTAAAGTCCTTTAGATTTTAAATGAAGTATCAAGGGATATTTACAGGGGAAAAATACTACTTGTGAAGGAGAAGCTAATGGAGTGAGTAAACAAAATCAACACCCTTTCCTCCTCTATATATTTATATTGGCTACAAGAAGCAGCAGTGGATTTTATACGTAAATTATTTGTAATTTCCCACTGTCACTCAGTAGCTGGAAAATTCCTTAATTTTGTGAAACTGCATTTGAAGAGTGCTTTTATGGCTTTTGAAACTATGGCTTTAATTATTGATCAGACATTTCAGCATGACATCCATAAATGCAACACATTAATTACTCTAGGAGTTAGCTGTGGAGTTGAAAAAAAATGCTGAATAGATTTAAGCCTCTGCTTTGCACACAACAGGTGGTGCTTGCCTAATTATTGTAAGCTCTAAATAGTGTGATGATGGTCACCAAAGGAAATGAAATTAGTTAGCCAGATAGGAGAAACATTTTGGTCCTTTCCATAAAATGTAACATGCACTGTTGGCTCTTATGTGTGTACATCAAACCAGTTCATATAATCCAGTCTATGACAGATCCTGATACTCTGTATGCACAGACATGTTACAGTGTCTTAGGCACACGATGCAACTCATGTTTATAATCCTTTTGGGTAGAAAGTTGTAGCAGGTTGACCCTGGCTGGATGCCAGGTGTCCACCAAAGATGCTCTATCACTCCCCCTTCTCAGCTGGACAGGGGAGGGAAAATATAATGAAAAGCTCGTGAGTTGAGATAGGAACAGGGAGATCACTCAGCAATTACTGTCACAGGCAAAATGGACTCAACCTGGGAAAATTAGCTTTATTTATTACCAATCAAATCGGAGTAGGATAACAAGAAATAAAAACTAAATCTTAAAACTCCTTCTCCCCACCCCTCCCTTCTTCCTGGGCTCAACTTCACTCCTGATTTTCTTTACCTCCTCCCCCACAAGTGGCACAAGGGGATGCGTAATGGGACTTGCAGTCAGTTCATCACACATTGTTTCTGCTGCTCCTTCCTCATCAGGGGGAGGACATCCTCACCCTCTTCGCTTGTTCCAGCATGGGGTCCCTCCCACAGGACACAGTCCTCCATGAATTTCTCCAACATGAGTCTTCTTCATGGGCTGCTTTTCTTCATGAACTGTTCCAGCATAGGTCCTTTCCACAGGATGCAGTCCTTCAGGAACAGACTGCTCCAGCGTGGGTCTCCCACGGGGTCACAAGTCTTGCCAGCAAACCTGCTCCAGCATGGGCTTTCCATGGGGTCCACAGATCCTTACAGCATGTCTCTTTTCCAGCGTGGGGTCCTCCATGGGCTGCAGGTCATTCTCTGTTCAACTGTGGACCTCCATGGGCTGCAGGGAGACAGGCTGCATCACCATGGTCTTTACAATGGGCTGCAGGGGAATCTCTGCTCCAGTGCCTGGAACACCTCCTCCCCCTCCTTCTTCCCTGACCTTGGTGTCTGCAGAGTTGTTCCTCTCACATATTCTCACTCCTCTCTCTGACTGGAATTGCTGTTGCACAGGGTTTTCCTTCCCCCCGCTTCTTAAACATCTTATCACAGAGGTGCTACCACTGTCCCCGATTGGCTTGGCCTTGGCCATCAGTGGGTGTCGTCTTGGAGCTGGCTGGCATTAACTCTATCAGACATGGAGGAAGCTTCTAGCTGCTTCTGACAGAAGCCACCCCTGTAACCCCCCCACTACAAAAACTTTGCCACCCAAACCCAATACAAAACTATATCTCTTATTTAATGTTCCTTAAAGTATTTTTCTATTAAATATTCACACTTTACTAGGATAACCACCTGCTGAAACCCTAAAGAACAGTTAGTAGAGTAAGTTTCATAAAAGTTGGACAGTATGTTAATATTCTGCCTCTGCATGCTCTTGTTTAATAATGCATGCCATCTCATCCTGGTGCATAGCTTATTCTCTCCTCAATGTAACATTTGTTTATGAATAGTATAACAGAAGTTCTTCATTTGTTAATCCTTTTTCTACAGCAACCTGAGAGACCCCTCATTCTGCTGTGTGCAGCATGTGCCAGAAAGCTGTCCTTTGAGATAAACTATACAAATACTTTAGGACTTCTATAACGATGCAGAAGGTAGAACAATCCTCCTCTGCTAGACCTTTAATTTAATTTCATTTCAATATGTCTTTGAATAAGATTTATCTGGATTTTGTAAGAAAACGGCAATATATTTGCCTCTACCAGGAATAAGTAAATGAGATGATTTCATATTTCCATAAGTTTGAATTGGTCTTGAATTCTTCTTATGATTTCTTTTCATTTCTTGTCCTATTTTCACCCCAATATTGACAGTGCTTTGATGAATACTTCATGGTCATGTGTAAGTATGTGTAAAATACATTAAAAGAGAGTTGTTGGACTGGAACCATAGTTGTAAAGTTGGTAGTTACTGAATGCAATACTTTTGCTGATTAAATCATGCTGATTATTTCTGATGTACATCAGAAGTCTGAACTTTTTTGTCAATTCAGTATTTCTACTTTAAAATTTAGGTTAGCATGTCAGTCTGTGCTCTACTATCAGAGTGTGAGATCCAAGAGAGTAACTAAAAGTTAATATCTTGCTTTTAAATACCTCGACTCAAGGAGAAAGTCCAAAACCATCCTGTTCAGTACACAGGTTCATAGTGTAGTGCATGGACAATTTTAGTCACTTTGAAATGAGATCCAAAGAATAAAGTTCCCTGAACAGAAAGGGTCTGAAGTCCTTACAGATATCAGGCTCACTAGGATAGGCAATAGTTGAGAGGCAAATAAGAAGGCTGCAGGAGAACTGTAATTCCTTCCTGCTATGTCTTGCCTGGTACAATTCAGGTTTTTGTCTTCTTTTTTTTTTTTTTTTTAAATACTCCAAGTGCCAAAAACCAGATGAAGCGATGATGCTTCTCCTCTGTCAAATACTTCACAATTTCATCTATATTTATCAAAAAAAAAAAGTGTTTGTTGCTGGTTTGGTATGGATAAGCTTTTTTGGGAACCCAATTAGGCTTAGAGGATAGACTGATTGTTCCTATTAGGGATGATCTATTCTGCATATGTTCAAAAGCAGAAGCCTAGGTGTTCAGGAAAACACAAAATAAGACACCTGTGGAACTTTGGTACCTGCAATATAAGGCAGAAGTCAAGAAAAAATTTCTGAACCAACAAAGAAACTTGATCTTCTCTTTTAGGCCAAGGATTCTCCTTAATTTTGCCTTCAAAAGTTAGAATTTTAGGTCAGGTAAACATCAGCTTGTTGAATGACTGCAGAAACTCCTCTGAGTCAAGAGAGAGCTATAAATGTCACAAACCAGTTATTTTCAAAATTTCAAAAAAATTACTCTTGTTAAAGATACTCAGAGAATTTGAGAGTGTTGGAGCACTTGATTCCTCTATCGAGAAGGAATACAAACTCTTTTCTGGGACAGCTGCCCTACTTTTAAGGGTAATCCAATTAAAAATCGGAATTAGGAATCTTTTGAAATTCTAATAGGTGCAGATTTCACAGGAAGAATACTGAAATAAACACTTTCCAAGTTTCTCGTTTTGTTCCTCTCATGACAGCCACCTTATATTAAGGGATGTACTAGGATGATCCAAACAGGTTGTGAGTTGTTTGTTCCCTTCTTTCCTCTCTGTCGTGGTTTAGCCCCAGCCAGCAACTCAGTACCACGCAGCCGCTCGCTCACTCCCCCTACCCCAATGGGATGGGGGAGAGAATCGGAGGAGTAAGAGTGAGAAACACTCCTGGGTTGAGATAAGAACAGTTTAATAATTGAAATAAAGTAAAATAGTAATGCTAATAGTAACAGTATAATAATGATAATAATAATAATGATACACGAAACAAGTGATGCACAATGCAATTGCTCACCACCCGCCGACCGATACCCAGACAGTTCCCGAGCAGCGATCCCTGCTCCCCGGCCACCCCCCCCCCAGTTTATATACTGAGCATGACGTCATATGGTATGGAATAGCCCTTTGGTCAGTTTGGATCAACTATTCTGGCTGTGCCCCCTCCCAGTTTCTTGTGCGCCTGGCAGAGCATGGGAAGCTGAAAAAGTCCTTGACTAGCATAAGCAGTACTCAGCAACAACTAAAAACATCAGCATGTTATCAACATTCTTCTCCTACTAAATCCAAAACACAGCACTATGCCTGCTGCTAGGAAGAAAATTAACTCTATCCCAGCCGAAACCAGGACACTCTCCCTGAGGAAATTTCTGTTGCTGGATTCTACAGTATAAAACCTGATAGTAGAATGAATTTTTTCCAATAGCCTTAATTAGATAAGATGTCTCCTTAACTAAATTGTTGGTTATTTGTTTGCTTAGATCTCTTTCATATTGCTTATCCTATTGGTTTAAGAGCAATTTAATTGTAGCCTGGTGATGTAAGGCCCCTTACAAAGCTTTATTTTCTGCTTGTTTTTAAAAGCCCTATTTTGAATCCAATCAGTTTTCAAATAGGTTTTCGCAATGAACATTGTTTTAAAAATTTTACCTAATGGCTTTAGGCTACCTGCTCCAAACACAGGGGATTATAAACAGTTATTTCAACTATCACTGAGTTACATTGTTTCTTTCAACCACCTATTGCTTTTAGATTATCTAGAAAAGCAAGTCAATTCCCCTACTTCTTCCAATAAATACTTAAATGTTGTCAGCATTGGGCTTTAAATTGTATATTTTTACCTTTTATTTTTAAGTCATGATATTAGATTTCTGTTCTGACTTAGTATTAATTTAATATTAGGTGCAATACCTTTACTGAAGGGCTGTATAATGGAAAATGATGAAACAAATTCAGTTTGGTTTATGCTTAAATATTTTATATTTCAAAATGTTTTCCCTGTTATTAATATAAATTGTCAAAAATATTTAGGACCTTTCTGAGTGGGTCTAAATAAAAAATTTTAAAGCTTTGCTTGAAGTTTGAATGTTTTCCTTAATTTTTTTCTGTCTGTAGATGAAAATTGCCTTAGCTGTTGTCCTACAATATTCAGTTCCTTCTGTTTGTCTGAGTCTTTCTTATGGGTATTGATCATAAAAAAAAAAAAAAAAAAAGAAAAAATAAAAAAAAGCTTCTGAAAGGTTTATAGAAGTAGTGTTCACAAAACTTCTAAAGCTGGCTAGGACACTCATGGAAAGTTAACTTTTCTGAGAAGAGCTGATTTTGCAGTTACCTCAACTTGTGTATATATTCCTTATCTTTGAACTGTCTATGTATGTTTGCACAACTATATTAGCTTGGACTGAAAAAGAGATATATCAGAATAACTCTATACCTCTACATAGACTGAAGAAAGTAGATAGAATAAACAATCACTGGCTTCTGACAGAATAACCTTGTAACTGATTAACAGTTGTTTTCTTTTGTTTTGTTTTATTTTTACTATTAGAACTTCAATGTTATCAAATACCTTATAATGAAACATATCTATGTTTTGTATTTTATATTCATCAATATTATTGCCTTCAAGGAAACAATTAGAGAAGAAAAGAAAAAAAAAGAGCACAAACAAACCAAAACCCTAAACAAAACCCAAATAAATGGTTTGGAGCCAGAAATTTATCTTAATTATCCTTATAAAACAATTCTGAGCAAAAGAGTGGCTGGTTTCCAATTGATTAACTGTACTTCTGGGATTGCCCCTGCTGTTCAAAATGACTCTTGCCTTGGGGTGACATAGATCACTGAAATATGCTTCCTAGAGTTGCTAGCAAGCCACAAAATCACTAATTAAAACTAAAAATCTATTTTTGTGTGTATAATAAAATAAAGTTTCCTAGTATCCCTCGCAGGCTTCAAGAATCAGAGAAATGCGTGAACGTTCTTTCATTTGCATCTTTATAGCCCACAGTGTATTTAATTTTTTTTTTTTTTCTTTTTGAGGGTATGATACAAGTCACAGAATTAGTGAAAGGTATTACTTCCATATGGATATGTGTATCACTTGTTTATCTCTAAAAATTTTGGAAATGCACAATGTAGAAAACAATTGACCTAATCATTCTTTCTGCAAGAAGGAACATATTTAACAGGTGGTGATGTGAAGTGAAACCTCAGCCAGCTTTCTCTGTATATAATTCTTCTCCACACTGGCTAAATAAGCTGACACCCTTCCTTAGGAGAGCTTGAAAATGACAGAAATTACACATAGACCCCAGTGCCTGAAGCTCAGATACTTGGCACTTCTGTTGGTGAAGTGGGGAGATGCTGCTACCAGGGCAGCTGGCCCTGCCTCACGCAGAGTTCCATGATTTGTGTGTGTGACTGGAAAAGTTGTGAGATGGTCCAAAATGCTTTTTAAAAAATCCTCAGCACTTTAACATGGACAAGTCAATTATAGAAACCCCTTCTGAAATGTCTGTTGATTTTCCAGTACTGTTTTCTTTACAGAAGATACATGTTCATTAAGATAATTAACTTGCAAAGCATTTACAGGAGTATGTGGCAAGATGACCTGCAAGCATGCAAGTAATCAGTAGTGTCAAATCACACACAATGGGCTGATCAGCACATTCCTGTTTATTATGTAGAATACATTTGCTAAAACTGTAGAAATGTGCTTTGCCATCAGAAAGATAACTTATGTTCCCATAAGACAGAAAAATTCAGCTGGTATTCCACTATACTTAGACCACTAAAATCTCACCAAAAATAAAAAATCAAATTGAAAACAAATCTGGTGTACAGCATTATTTTCTTGACAGGCATGCATGCCCACACACAGAATAAGGAGAGCCATTATTTCACATTTTTGAGTCATCATTTTATGTTACTTTGTAAAGGCACACTGGAGATCACAGTAAGCAAAATTTGCTGGTAGATTATCATCTAACATTCAGAACCACTAATCACACAAAAAAGGTAATAGAATGTATGAAGTAAAGAAAAAGGAATGGATACAAACTCTGGGTTAAAGAAGGTGGATTTTTCTCCTGAGTGCGTTGCATTCTACCTGAAGTGGTAAATTCTAAATTTATGTCCAAAGTAAGTGAACAGATCTAAGTTAGTTCCTGTTTTGAACATAAATATGAAAATCAGTGATATCTATCAGTGAAATATCATTGCAATTTCTTTTATATTTTGGTCAATGATGGTTTAGAGTTCATGGTTGAAGACTATTTTTAATCATCTTTAAATATTTAAGGCTTTCACATATTGTGTTGAAAATCTAAAGCATTCAAATTTGTTGTTGTGGCATATGCAGAGTAGGCTTTTCTGTGAAAGAAAATACCAGCTTTTGAAGCACAGTCTCTTTCAACAGAGAGCCGAAGTCTGTTTCCTACTGGTGGTTCTCATTATATGTCTTTTGACCAGTTTTCAGACATTGTAGTGTTGGTAAAAGCCCTAAAGGACTAAACAGATCTAAACCAGAAATTAAAGTCCATCTTAAATACTTCATTTCCTCAGCTCAAACCATCTACATTTGTCCTGAAAAAAGACACTAAAGATTGTGGGAATAGGTAACCTTTCTGACTCAAGGCTTACTATTTCATCTTGGACCTACACAGCCTCATAGAAATAAATCTCAGCTTTTATAGTGAAGAATAAAAATTCAGTGCAATAGCATCATGTGCATTTACTGTTTTTTTAATTGCATATTTGCTAATACAGTCTACATATTCCCAGAATTTTTTTTTTCATTTTAATTTGAAACACCTTTTGAAAATATATTTCTTAAAATAGGAACTAATTATTTTTCCTTGAAAACAGTACATTTAAATATTTAAGGCAGAACTCCAATTATTCCTGTATGTTCTGCTAAAACACCGTCCATCTTGCCAAGCTTTTTTCCCATAATCTTTATTTGAATTGCCATTAAATAATTTCAGTTGGCATACTGAACTGGGTGGGGTTTTTTTTGAGAAGTATTTTTATTAGTCCACTTATTGAGCATTTTTCCAGCTGATTTTTTTTAGCTCATTTGAACTTCTGGTCTTTTCAGTATGTTGTGCTTGAGAACAGCATTCTTTGTGTTGGTATTTCAATTAAATGCCTTTCCAACAGATTTTTCTATTAATTTTAAAAAAGTTCCAGGTGTGAAAAAAAAAAAAATCTTAAACTTTTGTTAGTAGATACAATTATCATCATATTTACTTATAAATTAATCAAAAAAACAGAACTTTTACAGGCTGGTTTGTCACAAAATCTTCTGTTTTAATTTATTTATTCAATGTTCCTTTCTTCTTCCTCTTTCTTCTCTTCTTTGTTTTGTATTAGTCTGGGGCGGTGGGGGATGGGGAGGAGGGGAGTGAGGGGTTGTATGTGGTAACTTCTCTGCCATTCCCTGTTTGCATTAGTTTTAATCTTGTAAATTAAATGTCCTGGCTGAACAAATCCCCAGTCTTGATAACACAACCTGAAGTCAACAAGAAGTCAGGATGTCAAAGACACATGACTCAGACAAGGATGACATTTCATTAGAGAATATGTAATTGAAACCTTTCTCAAGCAATAGGATTTTCATGGGCCATTGGTAAAACCCACAAACAGAAAATTACAGAAGTATCTAACTTGGCATTAGATGGCACTTGTATTTTTTTTCCCCCAGCCCAGAATCTGTGTGAATTTTACAAGGTTCAAAGTTAGTCTCGAATAAGAAAACTCATAGCTGCTGAGAAATTACATCCCTCTGAGCTATTGTATAACTATAAAGATGTTTCAGATGTGATGAACCATTTCTGTTAGATAATGTACTATTGTTCCATCAAATTGATCAGCTACCTGGACTCATTTGATATGTGTCAAGAGTCCAATAGTTTCTGACCATGTTTTTTAAATATTCTACATGGAGAGTATAATGTTTAATAGAAAATTTAGTTATTTGAAGATAGCTGATGTCACATAGGATTTCTGATTTAGTAGAGTGATAAAAAACATACTGAAATCTCAATACAAATGTAAGTTATACTTCACAAAATATAGCAATTGTACAATTCAATCACAATACCAGTGTGATTCCTATTACTGGTATCTATCATATACTGTCATATCCCTGTCTCTATGTGTCTCATATGCTGTCTCTATCATATCCCTGTCATGATGCTAGGTGTCCCCCGTCATCGGGAAGGGGTAGGCGGGTTGATGCCAGCTCAGGCCTGTTGGTCTCTTCAAAATTCTTTAGCTGGTTGTCTGGTTTTTATACTCTGTGTTGGGCTGAGCGAGTATTCAGTCTCCCCATACTGGTCAGGCTAACCCAGGGAGACATTCACACTCTTTTAATGAGCGCAGGGAGAAACATTTACACCACCAGTTGATAGCTGTTTATCTAAAACGAAGGCCTCTGATTCCTTTTGTGTTGAGATCAAGGTCAGCTTCTTTGCAAGAGTTGTGTTCCATCCCACCCTACATGATTTCCTGAGCTTCACATGCACATCTCTGTTCCCCATCTGCTCTGTCTTGTTTTTTAGGGCTTTATTGATCAGTCACAATGTGAGTCTAGCAGAGGAAACTGAAAAAGGTGGTAAAATAAAATACAGAAGCAATGTATAGAGAAATATAGAGAAAACTATGTATCATCTAATCAGGGAAAAATAAAAATGTGTTCAAAAAAAGGAAAAATTAATGAACTTCTAACATTCCCTCCTTTTCTGAATATTTAAAATTAACAATCTGGGTCAAATCAAAAGTTGATTTCCAAAGCATCTCCACAATACTGAGCTTTTAAAACAATTAAAAAGTATAATAGAAATGCAAAAGAATCATAGAATCATAGAATCATAGAATCATCTAGGTTGGAAAAGACCTTTAAGATCATCCAGTCCAACCATTAACCTACACTACCAAGCCCACTCTAGACTAATCAAGGGTAGACCAGACTAAACCATATCCCGAAGTGCCACATCTACCCGTTTTTTAAACGCCTCCAGGGATGGTGACTCCACCACCCCTCTGGGCAGCCTGTTCCAATGCCTGACCACTCTTTCCGTAAAGAAATTTTTCCTAATTTCCAGTCTAAACCTCCCCTGGCGCAGCTTAAGCCCATTTCCTCTTGTCCTATCGCTAGCTACTTGGGAGAAGAGACCAACACCCACCTCACTACAACCTCCTTTCAGGTAGTTGTAGAGAGCGATAAGGTCTCCCCTCAGCCTCCTCTTTTCCAGGCTAAACAACCCCAGTTCCCTCAGCCGCTCCTCATAAGACTTGTTCTCCAGACCCTTCACCAGCTTCGTTGCCCGCCTCTGAACACGCTCCAGCACCTCAATGTCTTTCTTGTAGTGAGGGGCCCAAAACTGGACACAGGATTCCAGGTGCGGCCTCACCAGCGCCGAGTACAGGGGGACAATCACCTCCCTGCTCCTGCTGGCCACACTCTTCCTGATACAGGCCAGGATGCTGTTGGCCTTCTTGGCCACCTGGGCACACTGCTGCCTCATGTTCAGCCGGCTGTCGACCAACACCCCCAGGTCCTTTTCGGCCAGGCAGCTTTCCAGCCACTCCTCCCCAAGCCTGTAGCGTTGCATGGCGTTGTTGTGACCCAAGTGCAGGACCCGGCACTTGGCCTTGTTGAACCTCATACAGTTGGCCACGGCCCATCGATCCAGTCTGTCCAGGTCCCTCTGCAGGGCCATCCTACCCTCCAGCAGATCGACACTCCCACCCAGTTTGGTGTCGTCTGCAAACTTACTGACGGTGCACTCGATCCCCTCATCCAGATCATCGATAAAGATATTGAACAAGACTGGCCCTAAAACAGAGCCCTGGGGAACACCGCTCGTGACCGGCCGCCAACTGGACTTAACACCATTTATCACTACTCTCTGGGCTCGGCCACCCAACCAGTTCTTAACCCAGCGAAGAGTATGCCTGTCTAAGCCGGGAGCTGCCAGCTTCCCGAGGAGGATATTATGCGAGACGGTGTCAAAAGCTTTGCTAAAGTCGAGGTAGATGACATCCACAGCCTTTCCATCATCTACCAGGCGGGTCACCAGGTCATAGAAGGAGATCAGGTTGGTCAAGCAGGACCTGCCTTTTGTGAACCCATGCTGGCTGGGCCTGATCCCCTGGTTGACCTGTACTTGCCTGTGGAGTTCGCTCAAGATGAACCTCTCCATAATCTTCCCCGGCACCGAGGTCAGGCTGACAGGCCTGTAGTTCCCCGGGTCCTCCTTCCGGCCCTTCTTGTAGATGGGCGTCACATTGGCAAGCCTCCAGTCATCAGGGACCTCCCCTGTTAACCAGGACTGTTGATAGATGATGGAAAGTGGCTTGGCAAGCTCCTCTGCCAGCTCCCTCAGTACTCTCGGGTGAATCCCATCCGGCCCCATAGACTTGTGAGCGTCCAGGTGGCATAGCAGGTCATTAACTGCTTCCTCCTGGACTATGAGGGCTCCATTCTGGTCCCTATCCCTATCCTCTTGCTCAAGGGCCTGAGTACCCTGGGGATGACCGGTCTGGCTGTTGAACACAGAGGCAAAGAAGGCGTTAAGTACTTCAGCCTTTTCCTTGTCCTCGGTGACAATGTTCCCCCCCACATCCAGCAAAGAATGGAGATCCTCCTTGGCTCTCCTTTTATTGCTGATGTACTTATAAAAGCATTTTTTATTGTCTTTTACAGCACTGGCCAGATTGAGTTCTAGCTGGGCTTTTGCCTTTCTAATTTCCTCCCTGCAGGACCTAACAAGATCCCCATACTCCTCCTGAGCTGCCCGCCCCTTCTTCCAAAGGCGGTAGACTCTCCTTTTTTCCCTGAGTCCCCGCAAAAGCTCCCTATTCAGCCAGGCCGGTCGATTTCCCCACCAGTTGGTCTTACGACACACGGGGACAGCCCGCTCCTGCGCCCTTAAGACTTCCTTCTTGAAGAGGGCCCAGCCTTCCTGGACCCCTTTGCCCTTCAGGACCGCCTCCCAAGGGACTTTCCCAACCAGGGTCCTGAAGAGGGCAAAGTCTGCCCTCCGGAAGTCCATGGTAATAGTTTTGCTGCCCCTCCGCTTAGCATCACCCAAAATTGAGAACTTTATCATGTCGTGGTCGCTAAGCCTGAGACGGCCTCCGACCTCGATATTTCCCACAAGCCCTTCTCTGTTGGTAAACAGCAGGTCAAGCGGGGCACCTCCCCTGGTAGGCTCGCTTACCAGCTGCATTAGAAAGTTATCCCCCACATGCTCTAGGAACTTCCAAGACTGCTGCCTCTCTGCTGTGTGGTATTTCCAGCAGATGTCTGGCAAGTTGAAGTCCCCCACGAGAACAAGGGCTAGCGATTGCGACACTTCTGCCAGCCGCTTATAGAATGCCTCATCTACCTCTACCTCCTGGTTGGGTGGTCTATAGCAGACTCCCAACAGGACATCCGCCTTTCCAGCCTTCCCCCTCATCCTTACCCATAAGCATTCCACCTTGTCATCACCACTGTCAAGCTCTATGCAGTCGAAACACTCCCTAACATACAGAGCCACCCCACCGCCTTTCCTACCCTGCCTATCCCTTCTGAAGAGCTTATAGCCATCCAGTGCAGCACTCCAGTCATGAGAGTCGTCCCACCACGTTTCCGTGATGGCGACTATGTCATAGCCATCCTGCTGCACAAGGGCTTCCAGCTCCTCCTGTTTGTTGCCCATGCTACGTGCATTGCTGTACATGCACTTAAGCTGGGCTGTCGATTTTGCCCCCAATGTTGCCATGCCGCCCCTGGGCTCCTTACTAGCGGGCCTGTTTATATCCCCTTCCCCCTTCAAACCTAGTTTAAAGCCCTCTCAATGAGTCCCGCCAACTCTTGGGCGAGAATCCTTTTCCCCCTTGGAGACAGCCGATCTCCATCAGCCGCCAGCAGGCCCGGTGCCGTGTAGACCTCCCTGTGATCGAAGAACCCAAAATTCCAGCGATGGCACCAGCCTCTGAGCCACCTGTTAATCAGGTGAGTTTTCCCAGGTGAGAAAAATAAAAGAAATAAGAAAATTTTTAAAAAATGGGAAAAATAGGCAGTGAGAATTAAAATTAGGGCAAATTAGATTTTGGGATGAAGAGTCGTAGAATCATACTTGTTTCTCAGCTTTGAATTAGTGAAAGCATGTCTCTGTGCTGGTCCAAGGAGAAATGCCTACTTGGGCTCACTGGGTCCGTGCTGTCCCTTTTGTCAGGTGTTACTTATTTTTCCATTGGGTGATGGATTAGGCACATTAAGATGCTGGCTTTAAGCAACAACTTTGTCCTGTTTATGCCTACAAAAGGAACATCAATCACATTCACCACACAGCCCTGTAACTTCTACTCATGTCTCACTAGCTTAGCATAAATATGATGCATTTTGTAGAGAAGGGTGTTATTCCCAGTAGTGCTTTCCTATCATTGTGGTCTTCCTTGAGAACTCTACCACACAATAGGAAAAGCTAATTTTAGCAGCATCTATTATTTGAAAATTTGTAATTATTTCTTTGCTGAATGTCAAACTTCCTTGACTTTTATGTGTCTATGAAACACTGTAATGAAAAGTAATATAGGATCTGTTGGTGAGCATAAGATTCCCTACAATGATAGATCATAATTTTTTTCTGTTTATTTTGGGGCTCTTTGTATTCATACAGTATCAAAGAATATTTTTCATATGATCATCTTGCCAAAAAGCTCCACAAACTCTTCTATTTGCTGTCTAGAAGAGAGAAAGAGCTGGAAGACTGAGATAATCTTATCTCTGTAAATACAGATCAAACATAAAATCTGTTGGCTTTTTTTTTTTTTTTTAAATCTGAGAAAATGTTACTTCTGTTGCTTGAGAAAAAAGGAACAAACTTGGAAAGATGACATATGGGTATCTTTTGGAAGGTGTATAATTTTTTTCATGTCCATGATTATTTTATATAGAAATATTTCATAAGTGGTACTGCAGTTGAGCAAAAGGTCATGTTCACTCATCTGTGTGCATCTAATAAACTGTAAGATTGTCCTTAATTTTATTGTTTTCATTAGAATGGACAGTTAATCTCCTTGATTAGCTTCCTTAGTTTGTAGTTTACTGAAGAATCACCTGTTACTGTCAAGATATGGTCACCAAGTCCATTAAACAGAGGAATTAAGTTGATAGATCAAGGACATATTTTTAACCTTTTATTGCTAATGAAGAAAACACTAACAGCCCTAGTGGAAGAACACAACAGAATTCATTTTCATCCATTAATAATTTCTGGACAGTAAGAATATTTCAAGTAACCTTAGACTGATATCCCTTTCAAATGAAGACACACTACTAGTTTGTTTTCTTTAGTTCACAATGTCCAATTTTTTCTGGGTTTCAAGTATTTAAATATTTTTGAAAAAAATGTTTATATTAATTTTCCTCATTTTTGGACAGCAGGATTTTTGGTGCCAGTCTTAATGAGAGGAGATGTATACCTTATCTTTCAAATAAGGTTGAAAGAAGAAAATAGCAGAATTCCAAAAGGTTATCAATGTCTTTCTTAATAGTGGTATCATGTCTTAACTGACCAAAAAAAAAAAAAAAAAAGTTGCCATTAAATAGCATTTGTAGGGTTCTAACATACATTTAATGTAACTAAAATACTTGAAACATGACTGTAACATAGATCTTTTTATTCAAGACTTGTATACCTCAACAAAGTATTTAAATTTTTACCTCATTCTGTAGCAGCAGCTAGATTGTAGATTTCAGAATCTGATCTTTTTTTTTTCTTTTTTTTTAAACTTTGGCTCTGCTTGAAATTTGATGTTTTGGTATAAGTGAAAAAGTGTTTACAGTGTTAAGCTATAAATCTAGAAGAAAATTCAACTGTAAATTTTTAAAATCTTTATCATTCACTTTTGGATAATTACATAGCAAGCATAAATTGGCAGAGAAGGAAAATCTGTTCTAACTACAGTGCAGTGACCTTATAGTGCAGTGCAGTGATATTATAGTGCATAAGATTAGATTCTTTTCCATCTATTCATCTAGAATCCTTAATCACTAGTGTTCTTGTTACACATTTCCTAGGGTTCTTCAGGACAAACTGTATCATGTTAGAAAGAACACATTGGAACAACTCCTAAAATCTACAAAATCAGTAAAACTGCATTTATCCATTACTTAATTAGAAGTGAGCCTAGCCAGTGCAGTAAATATATATTGAGAAAATAGTGGCAGACCATTTCTGGTAGTAAAATTGTCCTGCATTTCATTCTAGGGAATAGATAACTAGTCTCTGTCATCTACATCATGAATGGGATTTGGAATCCATGTGGTCTAGGAAATTTTGTCATAAATATGTAATGGCAGTGTGCTTCAGAATATTAGTTATTTGTAGCCTGAAATGGGGAATTAGGTAGTATCAAGCTTTTCTCCAAAGATATGAATTTTTTATTTTCTTTTCCTAGTAACCACTAGGACTGGTATTACATCTCCTGCTAAATTCTGTATACAAATCAAAAAGTGTAAGTGCAAGATGATCTGGGGTGGTGTGCATCTTGTCAGAATTCTTATTTTTTTAGATCTTGATAGAAGCAATTATTACTTTAATATATAGCATTTCAGTCCTAATAGTTCCTATTGTCTACAGAAATGTATTTATTATAATTCCCAAGTTAAGTTTTATTTCACCGTACTGTGACATAACACTAGTTATATAGTATGTTTTTGTGTCTTCAGCTAACTTTATTGTGAAAGTGGCAGCTATTTTGGTGAGTACATGGGAAAAAAAGAGATCAGGAGATTGTTTGAAAATATGGTATGGATGGCTGGTATTGCAGCTGGCTACCAAGTTTTTGCTTAGACAGATAATGTCTATCCTTCTCCTTGCAATAAAGTCATGTTCCTTGTCCTAATAAAATTTTCCATGAGTACTATTTGTTTAGTGTTTAGTAACATACATAGTGTATAGTAACATACAGTTAAATTTAGTAACATACAGTAAAATACAGTATTTTCATGCTAAAAGACCATAAAATAATACCATTAGATATCTTGAGAGTTAGGATTCTAGCCGTCAAAGTTTCCTAGAGAGCCAGTAGTAAGAAAGAGTCATTTCCCACTGTGCCTGTTCTCATTTACAGCTCAGACAGACGAGATGAACTACCCTTACGGTCTCTTCACCGACTGCAAATGAGACTTGGATAACTATTTTAAAACAGATTATTGACTAGAATTATGTAAAACTATTCAAACCTCTTGTGATATAATGAGTGAATATACGTTGCAGCAGCTATTATTTTGATACAACATATCATCCACTTCAGCCTTACAGGGTTTATGCAGTAACAGTACAAAATGACCTATAGACGGCTGAAAATAATTCCATAGGAAATGTGAGGATGATCATTTGTTGTGATTTACAAGAACCTTTGCTCCATTCTGTTAATCTTGGCTCTTTTTTTCTCAGAAAATGCCAGTACGTTGTCCAGCTGTAAATTTCGTGTCCAGCAGCTTCTCTCACAAATTCCTTACTTTGACTGTTTTCAGGGTGCCTAACACACTTGACAGCTGTGTAGCCTCCCTGCAGACTGCCATCTGCACCTCAAAAAGGAGGCACTTATCTCTCCCATTTTCATACTCTTGGCTGACTGGGTGGTTGGCAAGGAATCCCATTATTCCCTGCTGAGGTCAGTTCTTCCGTGGTTGGAGTAGGGACTGGAGATTTCACAGGATTCAAGGCTTGCTGTGTGGCTTTTGAGAAGGGGCACAAATGGTACTCCCTCTCAAGGAGAAATCTGCTTTTGCTATGAATTGGGTTTCTTACGTAACAACCAGTCTACAAAAGGAATTTGATGCTTAGGGAGCTAAGCCTAAAAGGACACTTGAGGTCATTTGTAAATATTGAACTGAGAGTCCTTTCTGACTCCTTGTGTCAAAGTGTGTCCTTGCACTGCTGCTCTCTACTCCTGGATGTGTACCCTTGTGGCAGGTTGAACTACCGGCACTCTTTCCCTGTGTATTTAGCTCTGTACACCCACACAAGAATAATCTGTTCTAACTCAATTAATAATTCTGGAGGGAAAAAAAGAAGTTGTTAAAAATAATTCCTAGAAAGGTACGCTTTGGGTAAGACCCAGCAGACAAAAATTGCTGAGAATTGGCTGACTCCAGCCAGATGCTGGAGTTCTTCACAGCAATGAAATTGCAGGGATGAAGGCAAAACTGGACATTTAATTAGACTCTCTTAACTACATGCAAATCCCAAAGGCAAGGTATTTTAGCTACAGTGGGCAGAAAGTGGATAAGTAAATTGCAGGGGAAAAGCACCACCTGATGACAAACTTTCTGTAAAAGTACATTTTTTTTAAAATGAAATGGGAATTTATTCATTTTTTAGTCACACCTTTAGCCAGCAAGAAGTTTAGGAAACCAAGATTATGGGTATAAACTCTCTAACCTTCATAGCAGGAACTTTTTTTAAAAAATGCATTAAAAATGTTGAAGGGTTTACAAAAAAGCAAGAAAACGTATCAGAAAGACCTAGAAATGAAGCAGACACAGGGAGGTAACAATGGCAATGCTATGGAAAAAATAAAAATACATTTATTAAATAATGATCAGCTTTGTATGTGTTTTAAAATCCATGCCATATTTTTAGCAGATTTTCCAAATTTTTTAATACATTACCCAGACAGAAATATTTCAGTATTCATCCATCAAGTCTCCATTCTACCTGCATCCATGTAATCTGCATCAGTAAGCATAGCTAAGAAGGTTTTTCAACACTTGGCATTTTATTTAAAAGTGGTTGCTAGAACCAAGTGAATGGCATAGTAAAGACAGCAATGCAAAAGACTGTTTTGCTAAGCACATAATGTTGAATCTAGCATTCTTTCAAGGTTTTAGGTTAACAAATAACTTTTGTCAGCATTGCATGTTCACATTATCTGAACTACTTTGGGTTGGGGACTACTCTGTTAATAAGTATTTGTGTTTGCTGTGTTATTCATACAGAAGCAATCTGTAAGATTGAGTCAAGAAGTCTATCATGTTTGTAAAAGACAATTATTTGGAAGCATGGTGGTTTACGACTGAGGCATTCACATTTCTGGAGGCAGATGAGAAGACAGGAGAAGGATGAAAAGACCCTCATTAGTGTGAGATTAACTTCTAACAAATTATTTCATTCCAAGCCTCACTATTATTGAAATTAATTAGACCAATTCTTGATAAAACAAAACATTCTAGAAATCAGTGATCCTTACATCTGCCAAATTGTCAGAAGGGCAAATGTTGAACCACCATATGCTTCTTTATCATTTCTGACTGTTCAGCTTCTTGAGCACAGAGATACCTGAAAATTCCCCTCTGCAGTGCACAGTAGCCTCATGCATTGGCTAATGCGACCCGATGCCCGGGTAGGCCCTGAGTACATAAGCGTCCAGGGAGTGGAATACCCAAAAATTAGGCTGAAGAACTTCCTATTATCATGTTACATCTTAATTCTCATACATAACTTGGTAGCTCTGCTCCACTGCTAAATTTAGGAGAGGATAATAATGTATTGACATGAAAAGGGAATCCAAGTGGTGAATGGAAATAAAATGCACCTCTAAAAATCAGCTTACTCTTGACTGATGCTACTGAAGAAAGTTACACAAGAGTGTTGTAGAGTGACATGGAGATGTTGAGGTTTGGATGTAAAATAAATAGTTTCAAACACTATTGAGAAACATTACAATTTATAGACTAAAACTAGTTTTGCCTTCTGTTATTGTTATTGTTGTTGTTGTGTTGTTTTGTTTTGTTTTCCTGCATACAACGATGATTTGTCTTTGGTTGTAGAAGGCAGCTGTTTCCAAAAGAAAACAGTCTAATGAGAAAGCTATGATTCAACACGTTTCTCTGAATTACCATTATGCTATTGTTTGAAAAGTTAGGCTCGGTTAACATAAATTTAATGCATTATATTCATCAAACTTTCTATTTAAAAGTGAAATTTGTTCATTTAAAAATTATGGTATATTAGTTCCCTATAACCTGGAAGGATATTATTTCCACTCTGAAAGGAACATGGAGCTTATTTGCAACACCTATGGTGATATGGCCTGTACACATGAGGTGTGGCACTATCATATTTCTTAGAGATAGTCTGTGTTGAAATACATTCATCGGTGATAAGAATTAACGGAGTTAGCTTCAGAAATGATAACTTAAGAGGTGGTATAGTATTCACTGCTTTGTGAGAGGAAAAGATAGGAGAATTTAATAGAAAGATGCATTCATGCAATAAATGAAGATGTTAGGGAAACCTTGCAGCAGATGAAGTTATTATTCACCTGACTGGTTTCTTCCTTCCAGATCAATGGAGGCACCATCAGTCTACTGAACAGCTATTTTAAGTGCTGTAGACAAAATTTTTTTGAGATTTCAGAAATGTTCTTTCCTATCCTCCTCACATGATACTGCTTTCCATTAAACCCTTTGGGTAGTTAAAGACAAACATATACAATGGAAAATCTTGATAATGTGACCGGATTTTACACCACTGTAAAAAGACCCTGACATCTGATAATTTGAAAGTTCTAATGGATAATATCTACTAGTCATCACATGGACAGTACAGTTTGTTATCTGCCAAGTTTCATTTAATGATTTCTACCTCAGTACAGATAACAATAATTTAGAGGATCTGTCTGGATTATAGGACTAATCGGTTCATCTTGCATTTCGGTTGGTCTTCCTACTCTGTTTGAAAGTTGTTACTGTCCTGTCTTATTCTGCCCCTCTCTGAAAATGTGAGTGACTTGATGGTTTGAAAAACTGTGCCGAGAGTTCCAGCAACTCAGAGAGCATCTGTCCTACTCCCCACCTGTACGGACCAGTATCTCAGCCATTAGGAGTCAACTTCCTTATGCTCAAGAGAGAGGATATAGAGGATACACACCATGGGGCACCCTGAGGTTTTAACTGTGTGATCATGGAGAGGACATGAGGAAGTGGGATGGGAAATCCACTCGACCCTAGAGGCATGGGTGCGTGAGTTGCAAGGAAAAACTATTACAAAAGGCGGTTGTCCCAGGAAAATTGCAGCTCCAGTTTCCAGTGAGCAGTTCCCCAGACAGAATAAAAGGGCTAATTTTACTTACAATCTTGATCAAGGGACTTTTGATTCAAATTTACAAGAAATTAACAACGAATACTATGACCAGTATTAGAGGGGCCCTGCCTCCAGTCACATGGAAGAAAGGGACAACTGGGTTTACTGGACTGTGTGGATTTGATGGCCTGGAACATCAGACCCACAGGTGTAGAAAGCTCTAGTGGACACCGGTGCACAGTGTACCCTAGTGCCATCAAGCTATCCAGGGGCAGAACCCATCTGTATTTCTGGAGTGACAGGGGGATCCCAACAGCTAACAGTATTGGAGGCCGAAGTGAGCCTAACTGGGAATGAGTGGCAGAAGCACCCCATTGTGACTGGCCCAGATGCTCCGTGCATCCTTGGCATAGATTACCGCAGGAGAGGGTATTTCAAGGACGCAAAAGGGTACAGTGTGCTTTTGGTATAGCTGCCTTGGAGACACGGAAAATTAAACAGCTGTCCACCTGCCTGGTCTCTCAAAGGACCCTTCTGTTGTGGGGTTGCTGAGGGTCGAAGAAAAACAGGTGCCAATCGCTACCACAATAGTGCACCAGCAGCAATATCGCACCAACTGAGACACCCTGATTCCCATCCATAACCTGATTCGTTGACTGGAGACCCAAGGAGTGATCAGCAGGACTCGCTCACCCTTTAACAGTCCCATATGGCCAGTGTGAAAGTCTAATGGAGAGTGGAGAGTGGACTATCGTGGCCTGAATGAAGTTACACCACCGCTGAGTGCTGCCGTGCCAGACATGCTAGAACTTCAATATGAACTGGAGTCAAAGGCAGCCAAGTGGTATGTCAAAATTGACATCACTAATGCATTTTTCTCCATCCATTTGGCAGCAGAGTATAGGCCCCAGTTGGCTTTTACCTGGAGGGGTGTTCAGTACACCTGGAACCGACAGCCCCAGGGGTGGAAGCACAGCCCCACCATTTGCCATGGACTGATCCAGACAGCACTGGAACAGGTTGAAGCTCCAGAACATCTGCAGTATATTGATGACATCATTGTGTGGGGCAATACAGCAAAAGAAGTTTTTGAGAAAGGGAAAAAAAATAGTCCAAATCCTTCTGAAGGCCGGTTTTGACATCAGACAAAGTAAGGTCAAGGGACTTGCACAGAAGATCCAGTTTTTTGGAATAAAATGGCAGGATGGACATCATCAGATCCCACTGGTTGTGGTCAACAAAATAACAGCTACGTCTCCACCAGCTCGCAAAAAGGAAACACCAGCTTTTTTAAGCATTGTGGGCTTTTGGAAAATGCATGTTCCAAATTACAGTCTGATCATAAGCCCTCTCTATCAAGTGACCCAGAAGAAGAACGATTTCAAATGGGGCCCTGAGTAACAACAAGCCTTTGAACAAATTAAATGGGAGATAGTTCATGCAGTAGCCCTTGGGCCAGTCCGGGCAGGGCAGGATATTAAAAATGTGCTCTACACCGCAGCCAGGGAGAATGGCCCTACCTGGAGCATCTGACAGAAAGCACCAGGGGAGGCTCGAGGCTGACCCCTAGGGTTTTGGAGTCGGGGATACAGAGGATCCAAGGCCCATTATACTCCAACTGAGAAAGAGATATTGGCAGCATATGAAGGGGCTCAAGCTGCTTCGGAAGTGGTTGGTACTGAAGCACAACTCCTGCTGGCACCCTGACTGCCAGTGCTGGGCTGGATGTTCAAAGGGAGGGTCCCCTCTACACATCATGCAACGGATGCTACGTGGAGTAAGTGGGTTACACTAATCACACAACGGGCTCGAATAGGAAACCCCAGTCTCCCAGGAATCTTGGAAGTGATCATGGACTGGCCAGAAGGCAAAGATTTTAGAATATCAGCAGAGGAGGCGGTGACACATGCTGAAGAGGCACCACTCTATAAGAAATTGCCAGAAAATGAGAAGCAATACGCCCTGTTCACTGATGGGCCCTGTCATCTTGTGGGAAAGCATTGGAGGTGGAAAGCTGCTGTATGGAGTCCTTTACGACAAGTCACAGAAACTGCTGAAGGAGAAGGGGAGTCGAGTCAGTTTGCAGAGATGAAAGCCATCCAGCTGGCTTTAGATATTGCTGAATGAGAGAAATGGCTAGTCCTTTATCTCTATACTGACTCATGGATGGTGGCAAATGCCCTGTGGGGGTGGCTGCAGCAATGGAAGCAGAGCAACTGGCAGCGCAGAGGCAAACCCATCTGGGCTGCCACATTGTGGCAAGGTATTGCGGTCCACATAGAGAACCTGGTTGTAAAGCTACATCATGTAGATGCTCACGTACCCAAGAGTCGGGCCACTGAAGAACACCAAAACAACCAGCAGGTGGATCAGGCAGCTAAGATTGAAGTGGCTCAGGTGGATCTGGACTGGCAACATAAGGATTAATTTTTTATAGCTCAGTGGGGCCATGATGCCTCAGGCCATCAAGGAAGGGATGCAACATATAGATGGGCTCATGATCGAGGGGTGGACTTAACTATGGGTAGTATTGCACAGGTTATTCATGAATGTGAAACATGCGCTGCAATCAAGCAAGCCAAGCGGTTCAAACCTCTCTGGTATGGAGGGGGATGGCTGAAGTATAAATATGGGGAGGCCTGGTAGATTGATTATATCACACTCCCACAAACCCACCAAGGCAAGCGCTATGTGCTCACCATGGTGGAAGCAACCACCGGATGGCTGGAAACATATCCCGTGCCCCATGCCACCGCCCGGAACACCATCCTGGGCCTTGAAAAGCAAGTCCTGTGGCAACGTGGCACCCCAGAAAGAATCGAGTCAGACAACGGGACTCATTTCCGAAACAACCTCATAGACACCTGGGCCAAACAGCATGGCATAAAGTGGATGTATCACATCCCCTATCATGCACCAGCCTCTGGGAGAATCGAACGATACAATGGACTGTTAAATACTACCCTGAGAGCAATGGGTGGTGGGACATTCAAACATTGGGATACACATTTAGCAAAAGTCACCTGGTTAGTCAACACCAGGGGATCTGCCAATCGAGCTGGCCCTGCCCAATCAAAACTTTTACGTACTGTAGAAGGAGATAAAGTCCCCGTAGTGCACATAAAAAATATGCTGGGGAAGACAGTCTGGGTTGCTTCCCACTCTGGCAAAAAGCAAAGCTATTCATGGGATTGGTTTTGCTGAAGGACCTGGGTGCACTTGGTGGGTGATGCGAAAGGATGGGGAAGTCCAATGTGTTCGTCAAGGGGATTTGATGTTGGGTGAAAATAGTCAATGAACTGAATTGTATGTTGTTGATTGCTCTATAATACTGTATGCTATCTCTTAACTGTATGTTAATATAATAATATAGTATAAAGTTAATATAATAATATAGTATGTTAATGTTAAATATATAATACTATATGTTATGGTTACTATATGCCACATCAATGGTATTACAGTAAGAATTGCCCAGATTAATGAAAATGAACTTTGATGAAACTGTGTTGGAATGACAACTGGCTTCAGCATGCAACAATCTAACACTGCACACCACCTCTCCTGCTCTGAAGGACTGTGATGACAGATGGAACTCAAAGTCATGGACTAAATGGACTCAATGGACATTTTATAGGGATGGTCCATAAATAAAGGGAATGACATCTGTGTGTATATATCAAGATACGGAAAGTGGTGGTGACTAATTAGACCACATTGGAAAGGGGAGGGCCTGTGCATGACGTAGATGGTGTAGAATAAGGGGTGGATACTGTCCTGGTTTTGGCTGGGATAGAGGTTTTTTTCCTAGTAGCAGGCATAGCGCTATGTTTTGGATTTAGGATGAGAAGAATACTGATAACACACTGATGTCTTAGTTGTTGCTAAGTACTGCTTATGCTAGTCAAGGACTTTTCAGCTTCCCATGCTCTGCCAGGCGCACAAGAAACTGGGAGGGGACACAACCAGAACAGTTGATCCAAACTGGCCAAAGGGCTATTCCATACCATATGATGTCATGCTCAGTACATAAACTGGGCGGGGGTTGGCTGGGGAGCAGCGATCGCTACTCAGGACCTGTCTGGGTATCGGTCGGTGGGTGGTGAGCAATTGCATTGTGCATCACTTGCTTTGTAAATTATTATTATTGTTAGCATTATTGTATTGTTATTATTGTCATTACTATTTTACTTTATTTCAATTATTGAACTGTTCTTATCTCAACCCAGGAGTGTTTCTCAGTCTTACTCTTCTGATTCTCTCCCCCATCACATTGGAGTAGGGGGAGTGAGCAAGCGGCTGTGGTGCTTAGTTGCTGGCTGGGGCTAAGCCATGACAGCTGGTTAAGAAAATATTAAGTCTTGATGGACTTCACTGGATAAGTTTCTTAGCTATCAAAGTGATTTAAAACTTTTGAACTCAAATATTTTGCTTCTGCTGAACTTTGTAATTTTACAAGCATTAGTAGCTATCTGATGTTGAGTGCCATATACATAGGCATATGTCTATGCACACCCTATTTAGTTTTTCAAGAGGTTGAACATAAGAGTTAACAAGAGTTAACATTCTGTATAACTGATGAGCAAGTTTGTGTGAGAGAATTTTGCTTTCATTTAGTAAAAGCAATATTTTGTTTGACTTCAGAACATGATTTTTTTTCTCCATTTTATTGTTATTTTGTCCACAGTTACTCAAAGCTTTTCCAGTGACAGTACATAACATCTCTTCCCTAGCAGTAGTAAATAGCCAGAAGAGGATGCAGAAGAGAAGTCACCAAGCGTTTTTGTTTCTTTTGTGAAAAGAAAGGAAAAATGTTTTCTTACAGCTAAGCCAAAGCTATATTCACTTAACTCTAGAGCTACAGTGCTGCTGCCTTCAAACATCATAGTTGCAGGTGTGGAAAGAAAATAATGCAATCCTCTGTTCTTCCTGCTCTTTCAGATGCTGCATGTCTGCCATTTATTGCATTCATAGCAGCTCAGAATGCAGCCTATCACCGACTAATACACAATTCAGCAATAGTATATTCAGAACGGCAGAGTGTTATCTGCAAGTCTTTTAGAAAGTGTATCACTAGTTATAGAATAATTATCTTTATTTTGTTGTGAAATCTTAAAATATCCATTATTGGTCATAATCTATTTCTATTTTTTAGTCTGTTTGTTGATTTTAATATTAACCATTTTACAGAAATATTGTTTGCTGAGAAAAGACAGTTAAGATCTAACAGAAAAACATTAAGAACTTTTTGATCTTAATGTTCATAGAGTGAAGAGAGAAGGTAAACTTGCCTGATACCATATGTGTTGTTTCTGCTGTTTGCCTTTATTCTATGGAAACATATTAACCTAGACAGAGCAGGCTGCCTATTATTTAACAAGATTTAATAGCAAAGATAATTTTCAAAAGTTATTTCTTGTTAACATTTTTACTTGCAATTCTGAGAAATTTTCATCTACACTAGTACCAACTGTACTTTTACTTCAAGTTATTTTGTATTAATTGATTGAGAATTCCCAGCTGGTCATGCAAACTGAACTATGACTACAATGGCTGCAGTTAATTCATTTTGCATGTTCAAAAAAAAAAAAAAAAGAAAGAATGTATGGCAACTGAAATTAGAAATTGATGTGTTTTAAAATGCCTGAGAAGTTCATTAGGTTTCCTTGTCAATATAGTCAAGCAGCATGGGATTGCTTCCTGTGATGTTGCAAATTTTCCCATTACTTTCTCACTTAGCTCTAAATAACTTTCAAGAGGAGGCATCAAAACCTTTAATCCTATTTTAAATATATACTAAGAAAATATCATATTTTTTCTCTAGGACAGAAATTTCACTTCAACAACAACTTTTACAGGTCATTCAGCTGCTGAGAGGTCTCTCTCAAACACCTGGAAGGCCTTAATCAATTTCTATTCTCCAGAAAAGAATTTCCCACAAAAAAAATTGTGGGTTTTGTTATATATTTTCCTTCAGAAAAAATTAATTAACTTTAGACTACAGAACAGTACATGTGAAAAATATAAAACATTTGTTTGAAATTCATGAGGAAAAACTAGCTATACTTCAGAATGTCTTGACTTCAGTGTTTGATTTTTCAAATGTAATGTTTAATTTTTAGGGAAAGTAACATTGCAATAAATTTTATTACAATCTCTTACTGGTGGGAGTATTTAATGAATACCAGTTAAGTACTGCAGAACTGAACATTCTTAGTTTTCAGGAACAAGAGATGAGCAGGCACACTTACAGATGGTATCTAGCTTCAGATTACCTAATGTTCACTTAAAGCCATCTAGTATTGTGCTGGAAACAAGAAGAGGTGGGATAAGCCAGATTTGGGTAACTAGAGTAAGGAAAACACACTTTAATTTAGCTACAGATTAGTTAAATATCTGAACATCAATATACAGCACAGGCAGGAGCTAAGGCACAAAAGGGAACAGAGCTTATGACAGAGTAAAAACTTCCAGAGACAATTCTGCATGAACTATTAATGTCTTTCTGTAGTCTGCATTTAGGATAAAAGTTGCTTTCTGAGACCAGAGCAGATTTGTTACCTCAAAAGATGAGTCACCTTAGGTAAGCAATGAATTAATAAAACATTCTACTCAGGGGAAACAACTTACTGACAATCTTTATAATATTTTTTTTTTCCTGAAATTGAGTAAACAGTGTCCATACACTCAAGCCTTATTATTATCCTTTGGCTGTTGGCTTCAAAGTTCGTGTGATATTCCATAGGCTCTAAAATATCTGCACAAAATATTTTGTTATATTAAGTTCTTTTTCATAATAATTTGTGAATATATGAAGACTAGAGTTTCATTTTGCTTCATATGTTTCATAGTAATGACCCAGAAATACAACTGTACCACATTATTTTTATGGGTTCTTGGAAGAATGGCAAAGTACAAATCTGTACAATACACTCAAAATTTTTGGTCCATCAGAGTGTTATTATTGATGGGTTTTTTTGTTATGCAGTAGTTTATAAAAAGGATGCTTAGAGAAATTTTCATAGAACATTTAGAATAAAAACTGTGGGTAAGGTTTTCCTCAAATCATTTTTTAGTCTCTACCATATGTAGTATTTGTAATAGAGAAGTCTAAGGAATTTGTATATTTAGAAATGCTTTTCTTTGGATTTTAATCAACAAGGGAGTTGTTACAGACAGTGAAAAAAATGTAGGAATAGCTAAGGTAAAGTCCAGAATTTGCAATTTAATCCTGCACCAAATCTTGGACAAAAGCAACTGAGTGTGTAGGAACCTTGGTAGTATAGGATGACAGAAGTGATACAAAATGAGAAATACCATAGTCTAGAATGACAAAATGATTCCACCATTAGTTCAATTCTGTGCGATGCATCCTTGTGCTAGACTTTATTTCCATTGATGAGGGCTTTAAACTGGCATGCCTCATGGCAGTTACTTATATTCCAGGTACTGAACTGAAATCACTCTTAATTTCATAGCCATAAACTAACTTTCATAGATTAAAAAATGGCTTTATTAAACAACTGGTTTTGGAGAATATGTATCCAATGAACCACTAATCCTAAATGCTTTACAGAATACTCATATTCAGTAGATCCTAGCACATAGTTGTTCTTCCGGTGAAGACCTGAAATATTCCCAGTATTGTCACACAGCAAAAGATCTAAAAATTGAAGTAGATATAGATGTAAGATTTAAATTAGTTTTGCTTTTGTAATAATTAACCTGTTTTTAAACATAAGTACCTTAAACTCCTTTTTATGCAGAAAAAAATAATACTTCATATTGAATAGAAGGAGAGAATTAATTGAAGAGAAAGAAAATGTGACTTTTCTTATTATATGAATACAGAAAAATGTAATTCCCAATGTACTTGAAGAATGTGTTGAAGATACAATATTTAAATATGAAGCTAACCTCTTTGTATTGCTAATAGGCCTAATCATTAAGATACATTAAGAGCAATTAGATCCTGTCTAAAAAGAGCTTAAAAATACTGGTAGATGTATGTAGAGAAAGAACTAGAAAAAAATGTGATGACAAAGTAAAAAGAACTATACTTATCCTTTCAACATGTCTTGTAATAAACACAGGTTATTTGGTTTCTTAATAGTTTATTAAAATCCTTGTATTCAAGTGTTCAGAAGACCTTTAGTAAATAACTCCTTGAAAAGGTCAAAACTGGGCTTCTAAACATTTGTGAGAATATTGAATGAATGAGAGGTGATGCTAGACATGATAGATGGCTGGTAGTAAAGAAACACTCAATACTGTATTTTATGCAGGAAAGCCCTGATTTGTCTTATCTGTGTGGTCATAACCAGTACTGCTACTGTTAGTCTCATGTTCTGGGTCAGTCATTTGCTTAACAAGGACATAAATGATTATGCATTCACTTATTAAAATGTTTACATTTTAAGTATGAATCATTGGAGGCTCCAACTTCCGTATATTTCTTCATCGCATTTTGTAAACTTAATTTTGTTTTGACAGGTTTCAAGAGTCAATTGCATACCCCCTTTTGGTCTGTTACTCAGAGACACTCTTTAGTGTCTTCAGCCACACAGTAATCCTACGTATATATCCGAATTTATTAATGGCTATGATTCATGAAATGCATAAATGCTTTATCTTATAAGGTCATGCCTCCCCATGCATTTTAAATAGCAAGTTTTATAACTTTTATGCTAACCATATACTTTTTTTTAAAGCAAATTCCTAAACTATGAGTTCATCAAAGTGCTAGTTGTTAAGCATATTACCATGTGTGAACAATCCAGAACCATGGATAATTTGAAATATATTTAGAAGTAAATGATGGGCATCTGACCAAAAAAAAAGGAGGAATAAAAAGAGGAGTGCAACACCACTGAAGAGAGATGAAAACAAGTGCACCATCGAGCACATGTTGCTTGAAAACATCTCACCAACGATGGCATTATTGTGAAGATAGAACATCTTCTTAAAGGCTTAGATTGGAAAGATTTAAAATAGCTTGAACCTTTTTTCTTTATGATTTTGGTATACTTTACCAACCATACACAGTAAACCTTTTTGAGCAAGACTTTGGCCTTGATGTTTTGGAAATTCTGTTCTGAAGAAATCTGAGCATTTTTTTGTTACTATTTGGTTTTGTTCCGAAGAAATTGAAGGATGTTTGGTTGGGTTCAGTCACGTGATGTTGAAACTACTTATTTTGTCTAGCTGAAGGCACTCTTTAAACTAGAAGAGGATCAGAGGAGGCCACTTATCATGGAACAAAGACATTTTAAGGAAGGAGAAAGAAGGTTTTTATTTAAGCTACTCTTCAAAAAATATAGAGAAAAAAATATTGTTTGTGGTTTGATTTTCCTATCAATATATATTCAGGGAACTATTTGTTCAATTTGTTTGAAACTCTACAAATCTCCTATTGATTTTGATTATTTACAGTTTTACAAGGACACAGTTGCTATTTTTATCACAAAGAAAGATCAAAGAAATATATAACCCTCAAAGCCACTAAAACCTGAGGACTGTTGGATTTTCCTGGTAATGACAATATTTTGTTTCTCATCACTACTATATTGCAAGAGCAGTTTTCCTAGGCTACTATCTGTTGCACCTGTACTGGTCTTCCAGGCATGTGTCTTGATACAACAATGTGATCTGTTATCTAGACTTCTTTGAATGTCTTCAAACTTCTATTGAAGTGAATTTGAGTGCAGTATTGGGCCAGCAAGTTACATGGTAAAGCTTTAGTGTCTTTGTTAGCTAAAGGACAAATAAAATAATAAGGTTTATAAGGCAGCGTGCAGTAAGGCTACAAGTTCACTGCTATTTATATTTGTTCTTCCATGCATAATTGTGAAGTTAGTTGGATTAACTTTTTTTTTTTTTTTACACTCTACAGGTGTACCACAAAGTACCTTGTTTCTAGCTTTATGGTATGGGTTTTAAAATGAATTCTACTTTCTTTTTGTGTGTGCCACCACAATATTTTCATACAGTTTGGGAATACTGGCAAAATTTCATATCTATTTTTAGAGTTAATGGAAACAATATTTTTACTGTGCAATTTGTGAATATGGTTGTCACTTTTTCACTAGGCTGGTCCAAGGTAGTTTATTTTCCCTCAGTGCTAAGAAGATGTCTATACAGTAAAATTGCATATTACTCAAACTATGGCTTTGTAAATCCAGAAAAGACAACCTCAGAAAAAAGTGAAAAAATACATTATATGTGGTAACGTTTGTAGACATGAGTACAAAATTACAGAATTTTGGATGTATGGCTATGAAGCAATAAAATTTTGTTATTAAGACACTTTCCCATGTAGTGCCTTTCAGATAGAGGGATTCCAATACCAATGTCCAGACCAGCTGTCAAAGAGAAAGTAACATACAGGTATTCTATATAGCCAGATTCCACAACTGCTGATATGCAGTGATAAAAAGGAGGAAGGTGCATGATCATTTCCTGAAATGATCTTTTCTTCAAATCAATCCGTACATTATGCACAATAAGCACAAGATTCTCTGTCTCTTGTTTTTTCCATGCTCAGTTTTATTTCCCAGCCCTATTTCCTTTTCACACATTCTCTGTCTTCTAATGTATTTCACTTTATTAATAATCTTTCTCTTCAACCCTGTCATATTTTCAGGGTTCTCCCTGTTCCAAGGAATGAGGTGTGATGTACAAAATATATCTAAAGATGAAAATTCAATACTCTTACCAGAGCAAAATATTTCATAATTGTAATATCAATTTCTTCTGTATCAATTGCCGGAATGCTAATGGCATTGTTTTATTTTTGGAACTTTGCTGGAATATTGTGGACATGCACAGGTACTTCATAGTAAGAAAAAATAATAATTTGGAAAAAATCTATGGGCAGTGAAAAAAATATCATTTTTTCAGTAAAGTTTTATTTGGTTCTGTTTTGAGCAGAAAAAAATTGATAGGAGTTAGAACTTTCTCAGTTTTTTTCTTGGGTCATTATAAATAAACACATGAGCTAATCATCCTAAATTGGAAGAAATACAATTGAGTTTAGATGTTTCAACAATTTTTCCAATAAGAAGATAGTTAAGCATGTGGACAGGATGCTAGAAAAGCGTAAGGAAGCTCCATGAGTTTGAAACAAGCACCTGCCCCTGCAGATTATTAATGGATTTGATTCTACTTCAGAAAGGGAAGGGAGGAGTGTGCTTTTATGAGGTCCTTCCAGGCATAAAATGTACAGCTTTATGATTTCAGAGTATATTTTGCATGGTAGAAGTATACTTATTATATGTTTGAAACATGGCATTATATAGTACATTACTACCATCCAAAAAATAATCCACTTTAGTGAAGAAATAAATTTAGGGATCTATGGGGATGAAAAATAGGAGGGATAGCCAGATCAACCATTGAGGATTGATGATGAGTTCCAGAGGTGCTTTCTACCTAAATTATTCTATGATCCTCCACTAAGATAAGATTTCTTTAAAATCTAAACAATTTTTATATTCTTCAAAATACAGGACAGTTCCAATATCAAGCAAAACAGTGGCTGAAGGAACGATGCTTTAGCTACTGTAGCTACTTATGGCTCACAAAATGTCATTCCTTTGACAATTGTTTGGTAATGTTATAAGCCATTTATGGCTTCCGTTCCTATATAGCATGATAGTCTTTTCATTAAAAAAAATGAAACCAAAACAAACCAAACAAACCACAAAACCCCCCTCTTTTTATTACTTCACTCCAGTGCCTCATATTTCTTTCTTCAATTTAAAACTCCTTTTTGGGCTATATAAAATTCTCAGGTGAATTGTTTGGCCTTCTAGCAAATACAATCTCTCTTCTGATTCAGTTTCATGTGCTTACTCTCTATGAACATCTCAACTCTGTTTTCCTACTCAGTTTAAGCTTCATAAAGATAGATTTTAAAAAGCTTTCAATTATTTTTATTGCATATTTTACCTGGGATCACTGAGGAACATGACTTCTTCAAAAAGAAGTCTGTAACATTTAAATTTTGGTAAGAATGGTAGTGAATGGTAGCAAATGATAGCAATGAGTACTTAATTTTGACCATGCTTTGAGCAAGGAGGTTGGACGAGACAATCTCCAGAGGTCGCTTTCAACATTAACAATATGATTTCACAGAATGGAATGGAATGGAATGGAATGGAATGGAATGGAATGGAATGGAATGGAATAGAATAGAATAGAATAGAATAGAATAGAATAGAATAGAATAGAATAGAATAGAATAGAATAGAATAGAATAGAATAGAATAGAATAGAATAGAATAGAATAGAATAGAATAGTTCCAGCTAGAAGGGACCTACAACAATCATCTAGTCCAATTGGCTGACCACTTCAGGGCTGATCAAAAGTTAAAGCATACTGTGAAGAGCATTGTCCAAATGCCTCTTTTTAAGGCACTGGCACACATGGGACATTGACCACTGCCCTAGGAAGCCTAGTCTAGTGTTCGACCACCCTCTTGGTAAAGAAATAGTTCCTAATGTCAAGTCTAAACTTCCCTGACACAGCTTTGAATCAGTTCCACAGGTCCTGTCACTGGATCCCAGGGAGAATAGATCAACAGATCCCTCTCCACTTTGCCTTGGTAGAAAGCTATGCAGAGCAATGAGGTCACCCCTCAGTCTCCTTCTCCTCAAGCTAGACAAACCCAGAGTCCTCTGCCACTCCTCATAGGACATAACTTCCAGCCCTTCCACCAGCTTTGTTGCTCTCCTCTGGATGCATTCAAGGACCTTAACATCCTTCTTAAATGGTGGACCCCAGAACTGCACATAATACTCAAGGTGAGGCCTCACCATCACTAAACACAGCAGGATGCTGACCTCTTTTGGCTGGCTGATTATGCTGTGTTTAATGCACCCCAGACCACAGTGCTCTCTTGGTCAGGAGGGTACACTGCTGACTTATATTGAGCCTGTTTGTCAACCAGGACCCCCAGATCCCTTTCTGCAGGGCTGCTCTCCACTCCTCTCCCAATCTATATTTCCTCCATTGCAGGTGCAGAATCTGGCATTTGTTCTTGTTAAATGTTGTGCCATTTCTCCTTGCCCAATGCTCCAATCTATCAGCATCCCTCTGCAAGGCATCTTGTCCCTTGAGCGAGTAAATAGCCCCTCTCAGTTTAGTATTGTCAGCAAATTTACTAATGGTACATTCAACTCCTGCACCCAGATCATTGATAAAAATGTTGAATGGAATTGGCCCTGGAATTGAGCCCTGAGGAACATCACTAGTGACTGGCTGCCAACCAGATATAGCCCCATTCACAACAACCCCTGGAGCCCTGCCATTTATCCAGTTCTTCACCCAGTGCTCTGTGTACCTGCTCATCTCACAGCTGGACAACTTGTCCAGAAGGATATTGTGAGGGAAAGTATCAAAAGCCTTACTAAAATTCAGAAAAACTACATCCACCACATTCCCTTCATTGACTAGGCATGTGACTTTATCGCAGAAGGATATCAAATTAGTTAAACAGCACTTTCCCTTTGTGAACTGTCCTGGTTTTGGCTGGGATAGAGTTAATTTTCTTCCTAGTAGCTGCCATATTGCTGTGTTTTGGATTTAAGATGAGAAGAATGTTGATAACACACTGATGTCTTAGTTGTTGCTAAGTACTGCTTATGCTAGTCAAGGACTTTTCAGCTTCCTGTGCTCTGCCAGGTGCACAAGAAACTGGGAGGGGGCATAGCCAGAATAGTGGATCCAAACTGCCCAAAGGGCTATTCCATACCATACGACATCATGCTCAGTATATAAGCTGGTGGGAGTTGGCTGGGGGGCAGTGATCACTGCTCGGGAACTGTCTGGGTATCGGTCAGCGGGTGGTGAGCCATTGCATTGTGCATCACTTGCTTTGTATATTATTACTATTATTATTATTATTATTATTATTATTATTATTATGATGTTATTATTACTACTACTATTTTACTTTATTTTGTTTCAATTATTAAACTGTTCTTATCTCAACCCAGGAGTGTTTCTCACTCTTATTCTTCCGATTCTCTCCCCCATCCCATCGGAGTAGGGGGAGTGAACAAGCAGCTGTGTGGTGCTTAGTTGCTGGCTGGGGTTAAACCACAACAGTCCCCATGTTTAATGTCCCTGAAATGCCTTTCAGTAGCACCCAGTATGATCTCCATCATTTCTCCAGGTATTGAAGTTAGTCTTCCCTCATGCTCTTCTTGTAAATTGGATAACATAGGCTAGCTTCCAGTCAGCAGGGACCTCCCCAGACTCCTAAGACCTTTGGCAGATGATTGAGAGTGGTCCTGCTGTAACATCCACCAGCTCCTGCAGTACTCTGGAATTAATCACACCAGGTTCCATGGATTATGAACATTCAGCTGATAGAACTGGTCCCTTAGAACTGCAGGGTTGTCGTGGTTTAGCCTCAGCCAGCAAACAAGCACCACGCAGCCATGCACTCACTCCCCCTACCCTGATGGGATGGGGGAGAGAATCGGAGGAGTAAGAATGACAAAAACCACTCCTGGGTTGAGATAAGAACAGTTTAAAAATTGAAATAAGGTAAAAAAAATAGTGTAATAATGATAATAATAATAATATACAAAACAAGTGATGCACAATGCAATTGCTCACCACCCACTGACCGATACCCAGACAGTTCCCGAGCAGCGATCCCTGCTCCCCGGCCAACCCCCGCCCAGTTTATATACTGAGCATGACGTCATATGGTATGGAATAGCCCTTTGGTCAGTTTGGATCAACTCTTCTGGCTGTGCCCCCTCCCAGTTTCTTGTGCACCTGGCAGAGCATGCAAAGCTGAAAAGTCCTTGACTAGCATAAGCAGTACTTAGCAACAACTAAAAACATCAGCATGTTATCAACATTCTTCTCCTACTAAATCCAAACCACAGCACTATGCCTGCTACTAGGAAGAAAATTAACTCTATCCCAGCCAAAACCAGGACAAGGGTCTACCAATGGAAAGTCACTGTTCCTGTAGCTGTGGTTTTCCAACTCAGTGGAGCTGGCAGCCAGAGGTCTACCATTAGTGTTAAAGACTGAGGCAAGAAAACCATTGAATGCCTCCACATCTTCTGCATCCCTATTTGCCAGATGACCATCATCAATTATCAGTCCAATATTTTCCTTAGACCTCCTCTTGGTATTTTGTTTAATACAGTGACAAAAGTGGATTTTTGTCCTGCCTTTATCATTTCAATTCAGCATTTCCACAGCAAAGGAGACTGAATGTGTCCCAGCAAAGTAGCTAATCAGACTGTGTTTTCAGAACAAAATTGTAACTACACTGCCTGCAACATGCAATTTCAGAGTAATACATCCAGTGAACAGCATTACCATGGCAAGTGTTTAATTTGACTCAAGTGTTAAAACTGTGTTTTAAATAGAAAGAAAATTCTAAATATTAAATAGTAATCCAGGAAAAATCTAGAAATAAATGAAGGCATAATTTAGTTCCACAATTGAAGCTTCCTTAATCATCATGTTAGCTGTTCTTGCACTACTATTGACTGTCACAGTTATTTAAAGTCACTAAATTAAAGAGACATCAATGAATAACAGAGGAAAATAAACTATGTGGCATAACTATCACATGTGTATTTGATGTAGGTGCTTGCATACCCTTTTAAAAAAGAAATGGAATTGACCTCTCAGCTCCTCCCTCAATCTACAGATCATAAAGGTACTTAAATTCACAGCTGGATCATATCTTTCTCTTTTCACTCTGTACATTATATACATTTATTTGTACAGCAAAGGATTTATAAATAAATCTAGGCAACTGAATGACACAGCAGGGATACCTGAGATAGAATAGGATGAGAATGACAAAATAATCACTCTCCTGTGTTTGGTATGGATCTGAAGCAGTAACTCAAGCAGATAGAATAAGTATTCTGTGTATAGCTTCAGTTCGTTCTGTAAGTATATATCTATAAATTTAATACAGAAAGGTTATTTAAATACCAAAATCTTTCAATGTACTGGAAGATAGTGGAACATGACTTTTTTGGTAGGACCCACAACTTTTGTTTTGCCTTGGCATTCAACGTTACCTGGTTTAATAATCTGCTGCATAACCTGGAAAACTATCTCAGACTAATCTTGTCCTAACCTCAAGATGATGCTTTCTTCCAACCTTGGTAGAATATTTTTTGAGAGGTGTCCCTGTGTCTATTTTCTTAGTCTGAAGAACGAGTTGTTTCCCAAAGAAACACAAGCTCTGTTTAAACATTTGATTAGACATAAGGAGAATATAGAACCATGACTAAAAGAGCATCAGATATGAATCTGATCATACAGCTTGGTTTATTTCACTATAAACTAACCTAAAACTGGTTGAGACAGACTAGATAATAACTCAACACTCTGAGATAGTAATAGTTTGGGGATTAATTAGTCCCCAATACATTATTTGAGAAATATTCTTACCTAAAAGGTTTAACTGTGATGATTAGTGAAACTTATGTATGTACATATATATGTATATATGTGTGTGGCAACTCAAGAGTTTCCCCTAAACTTCATTCAGCCCAGTGCTGAAGAAAACTGATACCTTGAGGTGTCAGTATTTCTCCATCATACTGGGTGAATATTTACTCCAAATGTACTACACTAGGAAGATAAAGAGTGCGTGTGAATTAAGGGCAAAACCTGAACGTAGTCAGGTAAAAGTTAAATTGTTATTTCTGATTTAAGAAACGGTAATCACTGGGGAAGACAAAACTTTAAAGACATAGTTCTAATAAATTATGCAGCACAGTTAGTTCTCTTATTAAGTTTTAGAAAATCCTTCCCATTCCTGTGCTGCAGCACTTGCAACAAAGCATTCTGTTTTTCCATTACACAAAGCAGCCTTTCTTCTTCTAATCATGAATATTCGGGCTACATTCTTGCGTCTTGCCTCATGATACTCAGACAATGTATGTAGGAGAAGGACCCTTCTGTGACAGGTTACCTGGCAATTTCTTCCAAAATAACAAAATCCTGAGGTGATTTAAAACCAGAGTATCTATCACCTACATCTAGCTGTATCTATCACTTTTGCAACACTTAGATGTTCCTGAATGACTTAAAATTCATAGAATCATAGAATCATGGAATATCTCAAGTAGGTAGACACCCATAAGGATCATCAAGTCCAACTCCCTGCTCCTTGCAAGAATACCTAGAACTAAACTGTATGACTAAGAGTGCCATCCAGACGCTATTTGAACTGTGACAGGCTTGGCACTGTGACCACTTCCCTGAGGAGCCTGTGCCAATGACTGACCACCTTCTCAGTGAAGAACCTTTTTCTAATGTCCAATCTGAACTTCCACTGACACAGCTTCATACCATTTTCTCATGTCCTATCACTGGTGACCAGAGAGTGGAGATCAGCACCTCGCCCTCCACTGTCGTCCTTGAGGAAGATGAAGACTACAATAAGGTCACCCCTCAGCCTTCTCTTCACCAAGCTGAACAAACGAAGTGACCTCAGCTGCTTCTCATAGGTCTTGCCCTCAAGACTTTTCACCATCTTGGTCACCCTTCTCTGGACACACTCTAATAGTTTGAAATCCTTATTGTATTGAGGCGCCCAAAATGGCACACAGTACTCGAGGTGGGGCAGCAGCAGTACAGTGTGGAGTGGGACAATCACCTCCCTCAACCAGCTAGCTATGCTCTGCTTGATGCAGCCTAGGTCCTGCTTGACCAACCTGATCTCCTTTTATGACCTGGTGACCCGCCTGGTGGATGAAGGAAAGGCTGTGGACGCCATTCTACCTGGACTTTAGCAAAGCTTTTGACACCGTCTCCCATAATATTCTCCTTGGGAAGCTGGCGGATCATGGCTTGGATGGGTGTACTCTTCACTGGGTAAAAAACTGGTTGGGTGGCTGAACCTAGAGAGTAGTGGTGAATGCAGTTAAGTCCAGTTGGCAGCCGGTCACAAGCGGTGGTCCCCAGGGCTCCGTTTTGGGGCCAGCCTTGTTTAATATCTTTATCAATGATCTGGATGAGGGGATTGAGTGCACCCTCAGTAAGCTGGCAGATGACACCAAGTTGGGTGGGAGTGTCAATCTGCTGGAGGGTATGAAGGCCCTGCAGAGGGACCTGGACAGGCTGGACCGATGGGCCGTGGCCAACTGTATGAGGTTCAACAAGGCCAAGTGCTGGGTCCTGCACTTCGGTCACAATAACCCCATGCAATGTCACAGGCTTGGGGAAGAGTGGCTGGAAAGCTGCCTGGCTGGAAAGGACCTGGGGATGCTAGTTGACAGCTGGCTGAACATGAGCCAGCAGTGTGCCCAGGTGGCCAAGGCCAACAACATCCTGGCTTGTTGGCCAAGGCCAACAGCATCCACCAGGAATGGTGTGGCCAGCAGAAGCAGGGAAGTGATTATTCCCCTGTACTCAGCGCTGGTGTAGCCGCACCTCAAATACTGTGTCCAGTTTTGGGCCTCTCAGTATAAGAAGGACATTGAGGTGCTGGAACGTGTTCAGAGAAAGGCAACAAAGCTGGTGAAGGGTCTGGAGCACAGGCCTTCTGAGGAGCGGCTGAGGGAATTGGGGTTTAGTGTGGAGAAGAGGAGGCTGAGGGGAGACCTTATGGTTCCCTACAACTCCCTGAAAGGAGGTTGTAGTGAGGTGGGTGTTGGTCTCTTCTCCCATGTAGTTAGCGATAGGATGAGAGGAAATGGGCTCAAGCTGCACCAGGGGAGGTTTAGGTTGGATATTAGAAAAATTTCTTTACGGAAAGGGTAGTCAAGCATTGGAACAGGCTGCCCAGAGAGGTGGTGGAGTCACCATCCCTGGAAGCATTCAAAAAACGGGTAGACGTGGCACTTTGGGACATGATTTAGTCTAGTCTACCCTTAACTGGTTAGTGTGGACTTGGTAATGTTAGGTTAATGGTTGGACTGGATGATCTTAAAGTTCTTTTCCAACCTAAATGATTTTATGATTCTGTTCTATGACACAGTTGCCCCTTTTGGCTTCCTGGGCACACTGTTGACTCATTCAGCTTGTCTTCGACATACATCAAATTACAATCAAGGAATTGAAAAATAAAAGCATGTTGGTATAAAATATTTCCAGGTAGCTGAGTTACTGTTAAGATGACTACCCCAAATCTGATTATAAATTAGGAGTAGTATTGCACTGAGGATTGTGATGATGGAAATGCGCCTTTGGTCTGCTTCTCATTCCCTAGAGTTCATGTCAAGTACAGCTTAGGTTGTTTGAGATGTCTTATAGTATGTAAGTTTTCTTCCATTTCAACCTGTTCACTCATTTAAATCTTGTAACATCCATAAAGTCATATGGAATTTCAAAGACATTTTAAAAAAGGAGGAGGTCAACATTGTGAGGTTTGTTTGCTGGTTTGTTTTTTGGTTTTTTTATAATTTAAGCCTTATAATCAAGGTATCTAACAAACATCAGATTAAATAACTATACAAGTGAAACTAATATATACAGTTTGTCAGGTATAAAGAGGATGTTGGCAATTTCTTATTTAGAACAAAACAAGAACAAAACAAACCACTTGCCTCAGCGTGTATTTTGCACATAAGTGTAAACCTGCAGTATACCAGTAGAAGTTAACATGCAACATTTATCAATTGGTGTCATTACTACCCTCCTAATTGATGGTATGCTCTTGGTTCTTATAAACAAACCACAGTATCTTTTACCTTCTTTATGCATTCTTGTTTATTTTTATATTTTTAGAAATCTGAGTCTGCTGCAGAGCTGTTTGAGCTCAGAAAATGAAACACCTGAAACAAAATTTCTGTAAGGCCTAAACAGACAGACATTTGATTTAATCTTGTTCTCAAAGACTGTGTTTATGTCATTACCTGTACTTATCATAAAGATGTCTTTTCTGAACAGTTCAGGCAGCTGTCAACTTTTCATGTTTCCAAATAAGAACAATATTAAAACTAAGGCTTTATTCAGGCTCTAAAAGAGAGGTACAGGAAGAAAAGTGTTCTGATTTATTCCTTCTTGTTAAAACTGACAAACCTGAGAAACTTAAGTCTACAAATTCCTCTGCCTTTCAGAGAGATGATTATTACCTTTAACAGTAAGTGCTAGACTGATTTTTTTTGATCCCTTTGGAAGACTAAATAAAACAAAGGATCATGCACAGTGTAATAGTCATAACTGTGAAGAAAGAAAACCAGTATTTGTTGTAGAGTGATAGTTTTACAGTTGTTGACATTAAATACTGTGTACTTGGCAGCAGTTTTCAAAGACATAACCAAGATTATGTTAATTTTGGCTTGCAACAGAAAAGGACAATGGTGTGCTCTCTTTTGAGAAAAGAATTCTTCCATCTCTTGCAAAACTTCCTTTTCTGTATCAGGAAGAAGTCAGCAAAGCAGAGCTAGAGTATAGTAATATGAGTATTATTGACACAGGAGGTCATATATTGAACTGTCAGTTCTCTCTCTTCAGCCAAGCCTTTTTTTCCATGGTGGGTTGACCCCAGCCAGGAGCTAAGCCCCCACCCAGTTTCTTGCTGACTCCCCCTCAGTGGGATGGGGCTTAGAATTGAAAGAGTAAAGGCTAAAAATCTGCAGGTTTAGATAGTCAGCTTTATAGGTGAAGCAAAGCTCTGTGTGCAAGCAAAGGAAAATAAACAATTTATTCAACATTTCCCATCAGCAGGCAGATGTCCAGACCCTACCTGGGAAGCAGGGCCTCAGCACACATAACAGTGGCTTGGGAAGACAAACGCCATAATCACAAGCTTCCACCTTCCTCCTCCTTCCCCTGAGATTTTAGGGCTGAACACGATGTCATATGCTATGGGTTAACCCTTTGGTCAGTTCAGGTCAGCTGTCCCAGCTGTGTTCCCTCCCAACCTCTTGCCCCCACCCAACTTACTCACTGGGTAGGCAGAGAGGGAAAACAAATAAAATTAAAAGCAAGCCTTGATACTGTCCAAGCATTGTTCAGCAATAGCTGAAATGTTTGTGTGTTATCAACACTGTGCATCTGAGGGGTGTCCAGTACAGGTGGGGCCACTAGCAGCTAGTGCTGACTGGCATGAGTTGTTGTGGCACCTGACACCTATCTGCTGCCATGGCTGCAGAGCACAATCAGCCCTTCTGGAAGGTTCTCCACATGCTGACAGCTGACAGTGACTGACAGGTTTCTTGTGCTCAAGGTACAACACTTTTCTTATAGCCTGGCTGTTATATTCTCTATAATGATAAAGTTAGCTTTTCCTAATCTGGGTCCAGGGCCTTCTGAATTCAGTGCAAAGTACATACTTTTTTCTTTCTAGTATTCCACACCTGTGTTCTCTTTTTGCACACATATGTGTCAAGTGTCTAATTCCTCTCATTTGTTTCTTCTTTGTAGTACAATATGGCTTCCTTAGGTCTCCTGTTAAAGGATATACACCATTCTTCTGCATTTTGATAATTCATGATAAATGGTGCTTGGTCTGCTACCATGTCTATTGCATCTGAGCATTTGGAGATGTCTGTTCAACTTTCAAAAGACCTATAGTCAACACTTGACAATGGAGATGGAGCAGAGGTGTAAAAAGAGCTGCCTTTAATTTGCTCAAAGAAATTCTCTCTGTGTAGCCTTTTTTATATTTTTTTTCTTTTTTCATGCAACTGAACTATTGTAGATACATAAAAAAGTGTTTGATGTTCCAGATTTCAGAAAACTGAACAAGCAACAAACTGAGAAATTTCTCTGTTTTTCCTTCAGATTTCAATTAATTGTTTTCTGGGTTTGGAATTATTATTATTATTATTTCTTTTTATCTGCTGTTAATAGCAAGTATTTCAGGAATTTGACTTTTGCATCTTGATCTTCCTATTGTTGTTTTTTTATGCTTGCCATAAACTCCTTTCCCAAGGCACAAGTGTTAATTTTCAAACACTAGGCTTTTACTCTGTGAATGGTTCCCCAGCTACATGATTAAACAGCCATTAACTAGGACCTAATGGTTTAACCATTTATTACCTTTTGGTATTTTCTGCTGGGAGGTGATACTTCATTTTATTGTCCTCTATTGACAACTCAACAACTTCCAATATTTCCTATATTTGTCATCTTCAAGCTGCAGTCCCACATAAAAAAGAAAATAAATGTTAAAATGCAACTAGTAACATTAATAATTAAAAGATAAATATCTGAAAAGAATGTTATACTGTTCCTAAATGAGGTAATTTAGAATCATAGAATCATAGAATCGTTTAGGTTGGAAAAGACCTTGAAGATCATCCAGTCCAAACATTAACCTACACTACCAAGTCCACACTAAACCAATCAAGGGTAGACTAGAATAAACCGTGTCCCAAAGTGTCACATCTACCCGTTTTTTGAACACTTCCAGGGATGGTGACTCCACCACCTCTCTGGGCAGCCTGTTCCAATGCTTGACTACCCTTTCCGTAAAGAAATTTTTCCTACTATCCAACCTAAACCTCCCCTGGAGCAGCTTGACCCATTTCCTCTCATCCTATCGTTAATTACATGGGAGAAGAGCCCAACACCCACCTCACTACAACCTCCTTTCAGGTAGTTGTAGAGAGCGATAAGGTCTCCCCTCAGCCTCCTCTTCTCCAGGCTAAACAACCCCAGTTCAGCCAGCTGTCTACCAAAGAACGCATTAAGTACCTCAGCCTTTTCCTTGTCCTCAGTGACAATGTTCCCCCCCACATCCAGCAAAGGATGGAGATCCTCCTTGGCTCTCCTTTTATTGCTGATGTACTTATAAAAGCATTTTTTATTATCTTTTACAGCATTGGCCAGATTGAGTTCTAGCTGGGCTTTTGCCTTTCTAATTTCCTCCCTGCAGGACCTAACAAGATCCCTGTACTCCTCCTGAGTTGCCCGCCCCTTCTTCCAAAGGCGGTAGGCTCTCCTTTTTTCCCTGAATCCCCGCAAAAGCTCCCTGTTCAGCCAGGCCGGTCGTTTTCCCCACCAGTTGGTCTTATGGCACACAGGGACAGCCCGCTCCTGCACCCTTAAGACTTCCTTCTTGAAGAAGGCCCAGCCTTCCTGGACCCCTTTGCCTTTCAGGACTTCCTCCCAAGGGACTTTCCTAACCAGGGTCCTGAACAGGCCAAAGTCTGCCCTCCGGAAGTCCATAGTAACAGTTTTGCTGCCCCTCCGCTTGGCATCACCCAGAATCAAGAACTTCATCATATCATGGTCGCTAAGCCCGAGACGGCCTCCGACCTCGACATTTCCCACAAGTCCTTCTCTGTTTGTAAACAGCAGGTCAAGCGAGGCACCTCCCCTGGTAGGCTCGCTTACCAGCTGCATCAGAAAGTTATCCCCCACATGCTCTAGGAACTTCCAAGACTGCTGCCTCTCTGCTGTGTTGTATTTCCAGCAGATGTCTGGCAAGTTGAAGTCCCCCACAAGAACAAGAGCTAGCGATTGCAAGACTTCTGTCAGCCGCTTGTAGATCGCCTCATCTACCTCTACCTCCTGATTGGGTGGTCTATAGCAGACTCCCAACAGGACATCTGCCTTGCTGGCCTTCCCCCTCATCCTTACCCATAAGCACTCGACCTTGTCATCACCACTGTCAAGCTCTATACAGTCAAAACACTCCCTAACATACAGAGCCACCCCGCCGCCTCTCCTTCCCTGCCTATCCCTTGTGAAGAGCTTATAGCCATCCAGTGCAGCACTCCAGTCATGAGAGTCGTCCCACCACGTTTCTGTGATGGCGACCATGTCATAGCCATCCTGCTGCACAAGGGCTTCCAGCTCCTCCTGTTTGTTGCCCATGCTACATGCATTGGTGTAGATGCACTTGAGATGGGCTATCGATTTCGCCCCCAACATGGCCATGCTGCCCCTGGGCTCCTCACTAGTGAGCCCGTTTATATCCCCTTCCCCCTTCAAACCTAGTTTAAAGCCCTCTCAATGAGTCCTGCCAACTCATGGGCGAGAATCCTTTTCCCCTTTGGAGACAGCTGATCTCCATCAGCCACCAGCAGGCCCGGTGCCATGTAAACCTCCCCAGGATCAAAAAACCCAAAATTCCACCAATGGCACCAGCCTCTGAGCCACCTGTTAATCAGGTGAGTTTTCCCATTCCTTTCAGCACTCTTAGTTGCCACTGACGGGGTTGAGGAAAACACTACCTGCGCTCCCAATCCTGCGACTAATCGCCCCAGTGCCCTGAAGCCCCTCTTCATTGCTTTAGGACTTCGCTCTGTAATCTCATCACTGCCCACCTGTACAACCAGCAATGGGTAATAATCGGAGGGTCTTATGAGATCAGAGAGTTTCATAGTATCATCCCTAACCCAGGCCCCAGGGAGGCAGCAGACTTCCCCGTGGGATGGGTCCGGGCGGCAGATCGGGCCCTCAGTTCTGCACAGGAGGGAATCACCCACCACAAGTACCCTCCTTTTTTTCTTAACAGGGGCAGTCGTAATCCGTGGGGGTGACTGACTGGCCCTCAGCAACCCCCTGGCTGGACCTTCGCCTTCACCTCCCTCCCCGCTTGCCCGGCCCTCAACTCCCAGAGCCCCGTATCTGTTGTGTAGGGGCAGCTGGGGAGGGGAGGGAGGCCGGGAGGGGATTCGCCTGCCTTCCCGGGCACGGACCTGTTTCCATTCCCCCCGGTCTCTTGGATCCCCTCCTTCTGCTTGCCGGCAAGCGGGCAGGGGATCCTGCGCTCCTTGTGGGGCCTCCGCCTGCTGCCCTGGCCCCAGGGAGGGCAGGGTGCTGCTCCACCAGTCCATCTCCCTCTTGCACTCCCTGATACTCCTCAGCCTTCCCACCTCCTGCTTCAGCTCTGCCACCAGGCTGAGCAGATCATCTCCCTGCTCACACCGAAGCCATTTGCCGTCCCTGCTGCCCTGTGGTACGAGCGACAGGCTCAGGCACTCCCTGCAGCCAGACCTGGACGGCTGCGTGTTGGTGCGGGAGCTGCGGCTGGGTCGCCGCATTGCTTCTGGCGGTGGCTTCCGGGCGGGTGGTGACCACGGCAGCCAGGTGTTCTCCTGGGAGGGTGACGACCACTGCCTGAGTTTGCCTTTGGAACTAGGAATGGAGGCACTCGGCCTTCCCTGCGCACCCTGACTGCGTGAACTGCCGCGCCACACCCTTCTGCCGCGCCACGCCCTGTTTGCCCGTCCTGGTCGCTCGCGCTCCCTGGGGGCTGCTTTTATAGGTGGGGGTTTGGCTGCCGTCACTCCTGTCCCCACCCACGCTGCGTCAGAGCTGCTGCACGTCAGCACCTCGCCCTTTCCCGCCCTTCCCCGCTCGAGGCTGGGGGCTGGGCTGCCCGCTTTTGCCCTGCGTTTTTTTGCCGCCTCAGCAAGGGTGACCTGCCACGAGCGTCCGCTCCGGAGCCCTTTGCCTCAGTGACTGGCAATTTAAAACTAAAATAAGCCTAAAATAGTGTTTAACACCTCTCCTCCCAAACTCCTAGCCTATTATTTTAAGAAGTGTGTTCAGACTACTCTAAATGTGCCCTCTAGCAATGCTGGGATATAAAAAAATTAGGCCATGTAAAAATATTTTATTTGTGGCTTCAGTTTAAATTGAGCTTAATTTTTTTTGCTCCTATTAAGAATTTGCCATGTAATCAAACATATAAGTCTACTGCTCAAAAATAAAGTCTGGGCTTTATCCAAGAAAAAGCCAAACCAAACCTGACACAGATAATGAATTTAATAAAAATCTATGTTTTAAATTACATTTTCCAGTTTCATCTGGAAATTTTGAGAAAATGTACTTGTGACTTGTCTGTATTTTTTATATATCACAAGAAGATTGAATTCCTCTAAACTATAAAATGTCTTGATCTGTCGTGACCCTTGACTTTTGCAGCATGTTTTAGTACCCTTTGGTCCACCTTCTACCTTTTTCAGTTCATCTTCTACCCAGTTTCATGTGTATGGATGCATTTTCATTTTATGGACCATCTTGACATTACTGATTGTGTTTGCTGTGAGTACAGTATGAAGAGTGCCTGCCCAAGTGCATGTAGGTGCTGTTTTTATAGGATATTCGTATTTCTGCATCAAAACATATAAGCCACTAGGCTTCAAAAACTTCTGTGTAAAGATCCTCAGTTGCTGTTAAACCTATACAAATAGATATATGGTAAAAGCATATTGCATTTCTTGTAAAAGCAGTGAATATAATAGCTTCTTTTTCTCTTCAGTTCCTTTCCTCAAGAATTATCCCCATGAGCAACATAAAATTATAACTTGTAAAGTATAAGGTGCATTATAAATCATGTTCTGCCCACATATGACAAATTATAACAAATGTTTGAATGTGATAGAGCTACCCAAAAACTCATGAAAAAAAGGCAATATGGATAGAATAAGCATGGCGTTGAAAATAATTTTGTCTTTTAAATAAACACAGATACTAACCTAGAAGGTGTTGAACTATTTTATAAATTACAGTCAAGGGAAAATCTTTGCCACTGGTCTGAAGCTTTCAAGAAAAATGTAACAAAACCAACTATCATCTTTATTTCCTCCCTTTATATATTAACCTTATTCCCTACTCTATACTAAACTTTCAGTAGTTAAGTTTGTAATATAGGCAACAGGTCTCAAAGTGAAGTAAACTGGAATGAAGGGGCACCACTTCCCTTGATGGTAGGACAAGCATACCCAACAATTGGAACAAGTTTTTTTCAAGTAGAAACAGCTAAATTCATTCATGCTATAAGGCAATCTGCAGTACTCTGTTGCAAGCTGAACAAAAGTCCGTATTTTGTGCAAGATGGCAAGGTTTGTTAATCCCTATTATGTGATAAACAGCATACTGAAATTGTATAAGTTTTGCAGCATATCTTTAAAATGTCACTTTAGTCACTTCAAAGTTATAAAATGTGTTTTAACGCAAGTGATACCATATAGTCCATTCTGAAATTTTCACTGAATAACCAGTGCATTTCCTCTCTGATTGTCTTCTGATATATATTAACTTGGTTTTCTTATGTGAAGGATAAATTTATTCCAACTCCAGATCTCTGAATCCTTCCATAGGTATGGATAATTTTGTACTGGCACTGCAAAGTCTCTTTCATTTAAGAGCTGTGCCTCATACACATCATATATATGCATATATATATATATGAAGAGAAATGTTACAATTTACATGTAGAAATAATCTTTTGTATTCTGCTTATCATGACAACCCAAGTTCTATCTGTGAAAGTGGATGTGGAACCAAAACCAGCTATATAATTCTGATCATTTAATTTGAACCATAAACCAGTTTGCAATAGCTTTGTCCCACCAAACTTACTCATATTTGTCATATTTAAACTGTGGACATAGGCATAAACTGTCAACTTTGTGCCAATGTTCATCACAGAAATGCTATTCATATAAGACAATTGATGTGATAGCAGAAAAGTCTACCCAGTTCTAGTACAGCATCAAAAGTCACTTTTGGTGATACTTGTTTAATAGAATATCCTTCCTTCAAAATCATGATATTGAGGTTAAAGTCTTTCTTCCCTTACTCTCCCCATGTCAATTCTAGTACTGCCCTTATAGCACTCTGGAACCAGAGATTAAGTAGCTGTCCTGCAAAAATCTGCAGTGCATTCTTTCAGTGGTATAGACAATTTTGCCTAACTGTTAACCAACTCTGAAGGGTTAGATTAGTAGTAAAGAAAACGTGAAAGAAAGGTAGAGTGATGTGATTTTTGACTTTATAAGGCTTGGAGGAGGGGACAGAATTTGCCACATAAAATTTGGAAGGCTTGCTTTCTGATGTCTTGAATTGTTTTAATGCAGCAGAATGTCTGACATCATGGAGGTCAATGTTAAACTAAATTTATGGAACTGTTGTGGTACTTCACTGTGGCTAGGGTGTCTCTCCCCATGAAAAATATGGGATGAGCAGTCACACTTACGGTTGGTATAGATGATTCTAGGTGACTGCTATTCATAGATGAGTGTTCCTACCATCACAGTATTATACTTATGAATCCAAGTATTAGCTCAACAGAAATGTTATCTGGTTATGATTTCATGTAAAGATTTCATCTGTACTGAACAGCACAGAATGATTCAAATTGTACATTGACAATTATCTAATGCAGTACACAGTCTAGACCTCTTACATAAACTTTGGTAATGCTACACTTGGAAGAAACATCAAACAAGGAATATTGACCCTAAATTAATATAGTGCTTTGAATAAGCGTTATGTAAAGGGCAAAAGAAACAAGTCATGTCTCCACAAGCAAAAAAAGTGTGAAGCGGGGAAGAACGCAAAATCCAAACAAGCACTTCTGTTCAAACATTTCCCTTATCTTACTATAAGTGGAATAGCTTTCGAGCTTGTTTTTGTTACTGCTTCCTAAACCAGAAAAACTTTCAGGCTCTTATTTAAAAATAGTGAAAATAATGAGGATGTTAGCGTTATGGAAAAATAAGGCAAGATTATCAAAGCTGACACACACAGATAAGAATAGAAAAATTAAAACTTTTGTTAAAGTGAAAATTACAGATTTATCTTGCTGTTCTACTACATATTAATCAAAAGTCTGACTATGAGATATTTATTGGCCTTAATTGTTTTGCTGCTCACTTTAGAGTGGATAGCTGAAACTCTATTACAGTATTAATGAGTACAATTGATCTTCTAGGCTCTGCCTTACAATATACAAAATTTCTATAGGAGTGTGAATTAGGTTTTAAGAGGAAATTTCTCTCTTCCTTTGGTTATGACTTATTTATGTGAGGTATTTCAAATACACTGACTTGGAATTAGTTCTGTGTGATCTAATGGATTGTAATTTAGTAGTCAGATTAGGAGCTGACAGCTAGAGTTTGCAGTGCTGGCAGGCATATCGGTGTTGGTAGTGGTATAGGAACAACAACAACCTGATGAGCTAAGATCTGCCAACATTCAGATTTTCTGGCAGTGACAAACATGTCAGTAAATGTGATTAATGCCAGAAGACAGTATGACACAGAATTGTTTAGATCGTCTGTTAAGAATCAGTAACAGAAATGTCAAAAAAAAAAAAAAAGGAAAAGAAACAAAATAAATCATGTACTTGTGAAAAATTAAAACAAAACATTGAGAAAAGCCAGCAAAGACTTGAGGAAACATAACAATCCAAGTAAGAAACAGGAATTAGCAGCTCAGGAAGTCAATTTAAATAAGCTATGTGGCTTCAGTAATAAAAGGTGGTATTACTCAACCAGTTTTCATAAGGTGGTGGTAAAGCAGTTGAAGTCTATAGGATCTCACAGATGTAGACAAAAGCTATACATATTAGAGACCGTAAATATTGAGAGGGAGATATCATTGCTGTTGCTGCATTACTAAAAAGATAATAATGCGGTTGGCTACTGGGAAAGAGTTTACATTTGTTGCTGAAACAAAAGTATCCTTATGATTGTCTAAACTAGGTTGGTATTGTCTGTGGAAAACTGGCTACAAACTTGGGTCTATGGGGGTATCCATTTTCTGTAGTAATTATTTTAAGTGTTGACAAAGTGTTAGGAAAAGTTTCTGTCAGTCTGACTTCTGGACTTGTATTTGTTGTGTTGGCTTAATCTCTCTAGACAACTTTGTTCTTTTTTCCATGTGTCCTGCTGTCTAGACTGGAAAATTCAGCCTAAGCCCATTTTTTTGATAATGATATTGAAAATTCCTAAAGCAAAACAATGGAGATAGCAACTAATTTATCTGAGACTGTTTACACCTGTTATGGAAAGTCCTCTTCACTCCAGTACTACTCTGTTGCCCAGCTACAGAGAATTAATCAAGTCTGGCACAGAGAGAGGTTTTCTCCAGATCATGTTGTCATGAGTCAGTTGGGCAGCAGAGACAATGCACTGCTAGTTATACTGTCGCATTTTATCCGGTGATCTTCCAGCATTTTTATTTGAGCAAGAAGAAAGTTGCTCTGTAGCAATTGTCCTTGTAATCACATTTGTTGGGGAATTCTAACTCAATTAAAGTATTGTGAATTGGAAAAACAATCAATCACACAATACATAGCTTACAACACCTAAAATCAGCATTAAAACATTACAGAGGAAAAAAATATAAAACCCAAACCAAACAAAAAACCCGAAACCCTTGTATTGGTTTTGCACGGCAAGGCTTTGGTAGCAGGGAAGCTGCAGGGGTGGCTTCTGTGGGAAGCTGCTCTGGGACTGGCTAGGCATCAGTTGGCGGGTGCTGAGCAGTTGCATCACTTGTTTTTTTCCCTGGGTTTTGTTTCTCTCTCTCATTCTCCTTTTCATTAGAATTTTTATTACTACTATTATTATTAGCGGTTTTTTAATTTCAATTATTAAACTGTTCTTATCTCAACCCATGAGTTTTCTTACTTTTGCCCTTCTGATTCACTCATCCTACTGTGGGGGACGGTGAGCGAGCAGCTGTTTGGTGCTTGGTTGCCAACAGGGGCGAAACCATGACACTCCCAAAACCCCTAACAGATGGTACACCAAATGTAGCATGAGGGCTCTTCAGATAATCTTATAAGGATATGCTAATTCTTGAATAACTGTATTGACCTGAATTTGACTGGTGTTCTGTGCAAATATGTTGCCTTTCTTCCATAATCTTAGAAATCCTGAGAAATGTTTTACTATGCATGACATTATAGGGATGTGAAAACTGCTACCAATCAGTTGGACATGTTGCATTTATCATAGAATCATAGAATTGTTTAGGTTGGAAAAGACCTTTAAGATCATCCAGTCCAACCATTAACCTACACTACCAAGTCCACACTAAACCAATCAAGGGTAGACTAGACTAAACCATGTCCCCAAGTGCCACACCTACCTGTTTTTTGAACACTTCCAGGGATGGTGACTCCACCACCTCTCTGGGCAGCCTGTTCCAATGCTTGACCACTCTTTCCGTAAAGAAATTTTTCCTAATATCCAACCTAAACCTCCCCTGGCACAGCTTGAGCCCATTTCCTCTCGTCCTATCGCTAACTACTTGGGAGAAGACACCAACACCCACCTCACTACAACCTCCTTTCAGGGAGTTGTAGAGAGCGGTAAGGTCTCCCCTCAGCCTCCTCTTCTCCAGGCTAAACAACCCCAGTTCCCTCAGCCGCTCCTCATAAGGCCTGTGCTCCAGACCCTTCACCAGCCTTGTTGCCCTTCTCTGGACACACTCCAGCACCTCAATGTCTTTCTTGTATTGAGGGGCCCAAAACTGGACACAGGATTCCAGGTGCGGCCTCACCAGCGCCGAGTACAGGGGCACAATCACCTCCCTGCTCCTGCTGGCCACACTCTTCCTGATACAGGCCAGGATGCTGTTGGCCTTCTTGGCCACCTGGGCACACTGCTGCCTCATGTTCAGCCGGCTGTCGACCAACACCCCCAGATCCTTTTCAGCCATGCAACTTTCCCGCCACTGTTCCCCAAGCCTGTAGTGCTGCATGGGGTTGTTGTGACCGAAGTGCAGTACCCAGCACTTGGCCTTGTTAAACCTCATAGAGTTGGCCTCGGCCCATTGGTCCAGCCTGTCCAGGTCCCTCTGCAGGGCCATCCTACCCTCCAGCAGATCGACACTCCCACCCAGCTTGGTGTCATCTGCAAACTTACTAAGGGGACACTCAATCCCCTCATCTAGGTCATCGATAAAGATATTAAACAAGGGTGGCCCCTGAACAGAGCCCTGGGGACCACCGCTTGTGACCGGCTGCCAACTGGACTTAACTCCATTTACCACTATTCTCTGGGCTCAGCCACCCAACCAGTTTTTTACCCAGTGAAGAGTACACCCATCCAAGCCATGATCCGCCAGCTTCCCAAGGAGAATATTATGGGAGATTGTGTCAAAGGTCATGGACCTATAAGTTTTTGTCTCTGGATCTGGGCTGGCTCAGAATCTGCAAGATGAACCTTCTACAAAATGCAGAGTGAAAATTCTCTATGCCCATTATTTCTGTCTGTATTAATAGGATGTAAGCACTTCTGTTCCTATAAATGAAAAGTATTTCTGTGTGAAAGCTGTGCTGTGCCAGATTTGATTGATGTGCTTCAATGCAATTTGCACAACAATATGACCAAAGCAGCAACACTTGCTAGAAGTCGCTACAAATATATTGAGTTTACAGTTCTGAAAGTGAACAAACTTATTCAGATTAGATAGTTGCATCTTATAAATGAACTTTATGGATTTTTGCGCCTTCTTTCCTCTTATATTTTACATGACATGACCTGCATGTTATAGCACAAGCGCTTTAGATCACATTTGCTAAATTTACTGAAAAAGTTACAAATTGTCATTACTGATGTTCTCCGGATGCTATACAAACTTCTTCTTTCCTGTTCCATGGTATGCCATAATAGACAACCACAAAGGAGAAAAACGTGTGATTTTACTTACTGTATGATGGTTTTAGGTAACCTTTAATATCAATTTTCTACCTAATAGTGACTCTTACGTTGTAATGTCCATGCACAAAGATGTTTACAAATAAATGAAATCACCTTTAAATTCCATTACTAGTACAGTTTTCATGGCTGAAGAAGGAATTAGAGGACATACAAATGAATCTGTTAAACTTCCGCTTAAGAGATTGAGAGTTAAGTGGACATTCTTCTTTACACACTAACCTGTGACTGATATTTTAGTTTCATGAAAAGGTTTGTTAGACTTAGGAATACACATATATAGGCTTTGGCTTGTTAAAATTTATGTTTACTAATAAGTCTTGGCAATTTGAATAATACTTTGTGCATTTATTAGTCTCATGAAAATCCAATAAAGAATTCTAAATTAGTCTAGTTGTAGTATCAGAGCTTCAATCTCTAACTCATTTACACTGGACCTATTCTTCCATGTGTTCATAAAAAACTTAGGAAAATAGAGCTGAAGCCTAAAGCACTACTGCTGCAGTACAGAAAAATATGCACATACCTGAATATACACACAAACATGTCCAGTGCTAAACCATTAGGAGATATCAGGAAGTTGTCTTTATATTCTTAATGTGACAATAGAAAAAGTTTAATTAATATTTAATTTTATTATATGAATAATATTTTTTTTCTCTCACAGTGGGTTACTGACGTACAATTTTCTCACAGAAAAACATGGTCTCCTTTCCACTGCGTTTCAAGTCTTCACTTTAAAATATCTAGGCAATGCTGCTTTGTGTTGAATCATTCACAAAAACTAAAAAAAGCAAAATTAAAAAAAAAATCCCAGTATGTTCTTTCCATAACTGTTCTCATTTTTGAAGATGTTTACTCATTTTTGACTAATATTTAAAAAAAATCCCAAACCCTTGATCTTGAACATGAGGTAGAGCTGCTGTGAGTTCCAGTTTGAATAAATTAAGTATGTCAAAATTACAAGAGTAGACTTGGTAACCTTAATTATAGAGAACACTTGTTTCTGCTCTGTTCTTTCCTATAAATACAAATTTATAAAATTCTAGCATTTTATGTCTGTGTGACTTCTTTCATGCATGAAAAACTTTCAGAGTGATTTGTAGTCTAAAGTCTTAGACATAAATTGCAGTATTTCAGCTTCGATGGTATAAATTTCATCTGGTTTAGACATAGGTCAAAAATGGTCTGCACAACTTGTTTGAAGCTCTCTGGCTTTTACATAAGGATGACTGTCCATGTGCTTAGTTCCATAAGGAATTTGCTGTAATCCTAAAACAAGACTGTTTCATGTAGGTAAGCATCTAGAGACAGTCAGCTTACCCAGATAGAGCAGTAGATATCCATACATGTTTATACGATGTTGTGCATGTGAAAACATTCACTTGATTTTATTTATGACTTCCTTTTTTCAAAAGAAGTGAATGCAATGGAAAGATACCATGTAATCTAGGAGTAAAAGTCAGTGTTGGCCACATTCCTCCTGTCTTTGGTAGTTGGGCAGGATGCTGAAAAGAATAAAGTATTTATCCAGAATCTTTTCTTGTTTGCAGTGAGCAGAGTTATATGTAATGCAAAATTCATCTAGAATTCTGCAGTATTTGGTAAAAGTAAATATTCCTTTGATTAGAAACACATACTAGAAAGATGTTGCTGGTTCAGCTAATGTCTTAAACATCTTTCTAATGAATATATCTTTGCAACACTGCAGTAATTTCAACCATAATTATTTTCATTAAATCTTTCTTTGCGTAAACTGTTTTATTCATGCTGTTATAATTTACCATATACTGTTAAGAAAGCCCAGGCTGTTTCATATTCCATTTCATATTCAGCTATGACTGATTAGTTCAAGCACATTGCATGATCATGCATATACATTCGTACATTTTTCATCATTTTGTCTCATTTTTCATCATTTTGTCTTCAGATCTGGCAGGTTTTGTTTTCAGGTAGATGATCTTAACTAATGAGGTGTACATTTCTTTATGTAAATTAAGGAACAACAGAAAACCCCCCTGAGCTTCCTTGATGTGAAGGCTGTCTAACTATATGCAATTGACACAGCAGCAGGACAGAGGCCTACCTTAAGACTTAGTGTTTTAGGCAGCTTTATTTAAGACAGCAGTCAATAACAGTAATCTTTCTTCAAAATAAATTTTCAAGTTACAAACATTGTAATACTAAACTACAGCAACTTCCATTGTTACAATTTATTAAGAAAATCCCCTTCTCTAACCATTACATAAATCAGTCTTTACAGTATGAAAATGTATTAGCTTTGTTAATATATATTAGTTCACATTATACACTATAATGTAATTAGGTAGTGGAATTTTACCAAAGACTTTGGTATTATTCATGCTTAAGTAAAACAAACTAAAGGATAGCCTGGCCCATGAAATAAGGACTTTGCTTCTTGGAAGCTTAGATCTGTCCATGAAAGATAAAGGATACCCCTGGACAACCAAGATAAAGCCAGCATGCCAGCTCCTCTAACACATCTTTGAAACTCTTTCAGTGTTGTCTGGCGTCATAGATAAGTAACTATAGAAAGTCTGACTCCAGGGACATCTGGATCAATAGACAAGTGGCAAGAATGGTCCCAAAAATGTAGTTGCTTTGCAAAGTTTTACTATGACTAGTAACTGGTAGTGTGGGTGTTATTGATCAGTCAAATTACATTGTACCTGAACCTTTCAAGGGTACAAGAACCTTGTGTAAAATCACATTTGGGGTGTCCTGATATGGCTGGGGAACCTCATGTGCATGAATAAATATTTACTCTTGTAATTCAATATTTGTATCCTAGACCTTCTCCTTGGTTGGCATGGGCCAGTTGTGAATTTTTGTGACGAAGTACAAGTGCGTATGACCTGGCTGCATATTACAGAAGGAGAGAGGCAAAGGAATCTTGTCCTGAGAAAAGGGTGAAATAATATAATAGGACAAAGGTACTAGGGTAATTATTCAATACAATAATGGATTTGATACACAGCATTTGGAGAGCCTTCTGGCTCAAATGTGTTTTGTGATAGTCAGAGAGGTTACGGTTCAGCTCTTCTCAACTCTTTTCCTCCTGTTGTTTCAGAACTGGCTAGCTCTTTGGTTTTTCATTAATTATTTGTAGGAGAAACATTTTATTTGGATTAATTTTTTATGTCCTTTGTGTAGTATTAAAAAACCTGGAATTTCAAGTAAAGCTTAATACTTTAATGTATTTACATTCCTCAGAAATGTGTTTCAGAAAATTATTGAGATCTTTGATCTCTGCAGTGTTTTTTGTTTTGTTTTGTTTTGTTATGTTTTGTTTTGTTTTGTTTTAAAAACCCTAGCTATCTCACTCAGGTATTTAAATGTCTAACATGACTTAAGGTTCTGGATTGGGTTTTTATATAAGTCTGTTCTATTAGAATGGCTTTGAGCTGCAGAAACTGTGTTAGTTCCAAAACCAATTCCATGGGCTGAAGTTTGTATAGACATACTCAGGCTAAAGCTAGCTATCCAAAAGGATGAAAGTGTAGATAGAGAGTTCAGCACCTAACTGTGGAATACATATAGAATCATAACAACCAAAAGCACAAGGAGGGATCTTCAGAAACCCCAAACCAACATGAGCTGTATTGAATTAGCTTCTTACCTGGTTTGCAGCTTGCAGCTTAGTGTTACTGTGGTTATGTGGTGATTATTTCTCTACTAATTTTAAAACTTGCTCAATCATATTTATGGGCTGCAGTCTTCTAATCAAATAAGCCTAGCAAAATCAAAAACTTTTACTCAACTCCTTTCCCACCCGTGTCAAAGTCAAAATTTATTTCAGCAAAAATTTTAAATTAGCCTAACAATACTTAGAATAAAAGCTTGTTCATCATTGATGGTTAATGTGTGTCATTATACCTTTGAAAGACAGTTTTACTGGCAAACAAACTTGAAAAGGGTCAAGGTTACAAAGTAGCTGAAACATTCAAACACTTGTTCTTTGTGTTTCAGCAAAATATCAAGTTTGAATGCTAGGAAATTTTGGGGTGGGAGTGTAAGTCTGTGTATCTATATGGTAAGGCATTGTAGTATAAATCTTAATGAAGCAAGAAATTAGTGAGTGTATCTGTTATGCTTTCTTCAGATCTTCTCAAAATCATTCCAACCACGTAGAGAAATTTGGATACAGACATTTTAATCAGTCATTTGAATGAATTATTATTTGATTACACATAGATTCATATTTAGGTCTGAAAATTAAACTTTTTTGTCATGTCAAGCTCTAAATTCATACTGATGCCACATTCTGGAATAAAAGTGTCTCAGCTCTGTACTGTAAGCTTATCTTTGCAATAGAGAGCAGTTGTATTAATTGTCACTAAAATTCCTTTCTACCACAAAACAGGATTTGAACATTGTGACTGTAGCTACCGGTCCAAATCTTTTCTTCCTGAAATCAGTATCTACTATATAATGCTTTTATTATCCACATTAGCTTTTGAATCACTGTTCTGCACACACAATTAATTTGTAGTGTACTTTGCATTCACAACTCAGCTGATGAATGTCAGTTTTCATTTATTTTACTTTTTCACCCATCCCTGAAATTTCCTTTTTAGCTTAAACAAAGGATTCAGGGATTACGCAAAGCTGCTGCTCAATTTTTTCTTGGCTTCATACTCCAGCAATTTTTTAATTTTTTTTTCTGCTCTGAGAATATAAAATAGTAAATTCTAAGGTCTGGCATTTTGGAGGGGATAATTCTCCAACTGTAACCCAAAATATTTAACTATTCATTTATAAAACCAAGGGATTGTTTTCAGAACTGTAGTTTTATATGGGAATATAGAAACAATCATGAATAAACATAAAATTTAAAATTTGCAAACACTATCATTAAGCTTTTTTGATAAATGATGTTAAAATCAGATATAAGCTTAATTATTTTGCTGAAACAGGTCTCAGGCCTTTACTTTTGACATCGTATACAATAAATACAAAATGCATACTCTGAAATAGATGCATATGCAGCCAGGGAAGAACTGATGTTGAATTTTAACCTATTATCTTTGCTATACCTGACACAAGCCAGGATGCTGTTGGCCTTCTTGGCCACCTGGGCACACTGCTGCCTCATGTTCAGCCGGCTGTCGACCAACACCCCCAGGTCCTTTCCAGCCAGGCAGCTTTCCAGCCACTGTTCCCCAAGCCTGTAGCGCTGCATGGGGTTGTTTTGACCCAAGTGCAGGACCCGGCACTTGGCCTTGTTAAACCTCATAGAGTTGGCCTCGGCCCATTGGTCCAGCCTGTCCAGGTCCCTCTGCGGGGCCATCCTACCCTCCAGCAGATCGACACTCCCACCCAACTTGGTGTCGTCTGCAAACTTACTGAGGGGACACTCAATCCCCTCTTCCAGATCATTGATAAAGATATTAAACAAGGCTGGCCCCACAACAGAGCCCTGGGGAACACTGCTTGTTACCGGTCGCCAGCTGGATATAACTCTATTCGCCACAACCCTCTGGGCTCAGCCACCCAGCCAGTTTTTTATCCAGTGAAGAGTATGCCCATCCAAGCCATGATCCGCCAGCTTCCCAAGGAGAATGCTATGGGAGACTGTGTCAAAGGCTTTACTGAAGTCCAAGTAGATGACGTCCACAGCCTTTCCCTCATCCACTGAGGTCAGTCATCAGGTCATAAACGGAGATCAAGTTGGTCAAGTAGGCTGTCTGGGCCCGATCCCCTGGTTGACCTCCACATGCCTGTTGTCCGCACTCAATATGAACCTCTCCATAATCTCCCCTGGCTCTGAGGTCAGGCTGACAGGCCTGTAGTTCCCCAGATTCTCCTTCCGGCCTTCTTGTAGATGGGCATCACATTGGCAAGCCTCCAGTCATCAGGGACCTCCCCTGCTAACCAGGACTGCTGATAGATGATGGAAAGTGGCTTGGCGAGCTCCTCCACCAGCTCCCTCAGTACTCTTGGTTGGATCTCATCCAGCCCCATAGACTTATGAGCGTCCAGGTGGCGTAGCAGGTCATTAACCGCTTCCTCCTGGATCATGAGGGCACCATTCTGCTCCTGGTCGCTGTCTTCCAGCTCAGGGGGCAAGTACAAAGAGTACAGTATTTGTACAACATTTGTACAACATTTGTACAATAGTACAAATGAGATTTGTGGTGATAGTAGTGACTATAATAAAAAGATTAGACAATCTTAAGCCACTATAATGCAAAACCACTTACAATCGTATATGGCATTTCTTCATATGTATTATTTTGGACGTAACAGCTAAAGCTTTTGGACAATTTATTAATACTTTTGTTGAGAAATTCCATTGTTTTCTGTTATTTCTATTATTTCTTGGCATACATAATTGGTTTGACATTAGAAAAGACATTAGAAAACACAAAGTTAAAGGATACTTTCTGTTGAATTTGTATACAAAAAAAACCCTAATAACCCCTGTACTTTTTGTTCCTTTTTCTTTCTTATCATCCTACCTGCATAACTGAGGATCTACTCAGGAGGTATTCAGGGCTTCTGGCTATTTGAACTATCACTGCCTGCTTGCAGAAGCTGCTAAACATGTAAAAATGCATTTCTCACCTCTTATGCCTCAGGACAACCCTTGCTCTTTCATTAGGGATTCTTAAATTAATGATGACCTGAGCCTTTTTTTTTTATTATTTTAGTTTTTTAGTTATGCTTTTGGGTTTTTTGGGGGCCAGGAAGGGAAAAGGAAGGACTTCTTTTACTTACTTTCTTTGATCCCTAAATTCTCTTTTATCCTTTGTTTGGCAGAACATTATCAATTTTTCATGTTTGAAGCCCTTTCTAGCTCATCATCTTTCCAATCTTGGAATGGTAATAGCTGCTAATCTGTGGGTTGCATTTAATTCTGACTGATCTAGTAGCATTAACTTTGCTCTTAATACTTCTGAAACTAGTACAAGACACAACTTTGGGAGATGACACTAATTTCTAAGGTTGAAATCACCTTTCATTTTCCACATGGATTTCAGTTCATTAGGGTTATTCTCTATAATTAATGATTACATCCAACCTGGGCTCTCAGTAGATCTCTTCTTATAAACGTGTGAAGAGGGGAAAAGAACAACAGAAGCAGATTGAGAAGAATGAGCACTGAATAGATTGTATTCAAGAGCAAGTCATGAACTAAGAGTGTGAAAACATCTCTCTTTTTTAAATGGACCTTTTTAGAATTCATAACAAGAATCAAGAGGCTTATTACAGTCATGACATATTACACATGTTTAATAAAAAGGGGTTTTTTTTAAGAAAGGACATAGGAAGTGAAATGTATGTTTTCTGAAGAGAAAGTTACCTTTGTGTTCCAAAGTAATTCGGCTGATATTCTCAAGCTTTTAACATCATGTAGCTTAAAAAGAGAATAAAAATAAATATATATTTGATAAAAATAAAACCAAATAACATCACTGGTCCATAAGTCAAGTTCAGAATTCATTAACATTGAAAGAAAAAAAATCTCAGATTTTTTTTTTTCCTTGAATGTGTATGATGTATACTTTTTCTCATTATAAAACTGTAAAACAGGTCAGAACTTCTACAATTAAACAAATATCTTTTGTCATAAAATACCACGTGGTCCAAAAAGAAAGTTTGATGGGAACATGTCAATTTTTATCACTTTTTACTGGGGAAATATGTTTGAGATAAATATTAAATATGTGGACAAAACCGGAGAGAATAAAAAGAAAAAAGAACATTAAAAAGTCTCTTGGCTGAAGGATGCACTTGAGTAGATAATTTCTGCATCAAGGGCCTGGTGCATCTTAATGTACAAATATTTATTCATTTGCTTTTTTTTGTTGTTCATAAAATAGATTTAAATTTGAGTTTTATCTTAATATGGAGGAGAAAGCTTTCTCAACAGAACACCAATTAATATCTCAGATTTTGGTAAGAAAGTTTTCAGTACAGCTTCTACCCCTAGACAGATTGGTAAATTTGATCATTTACTTTGCTAATCAAATACATTAGACTCAAGAGACTGTGAGTCTGACTGTGCTGGGTTAGCCTTGGCTAACAGTCAAAGCTCACCAAGTTGCTTGCTCCTGCCTGATCCTCCAGTGGGATGAGAGGTAGAAAAGAGGATTGAGAAAGCTTGTGCATTGAGATAAACATAAGGAGATAGCTTGCCAATTGCTGTTACCAGAACAGACTCAAGTTGGGGAAAATTAGGTTAAATTATTGTCAGTTAAAGTAAATAATGTAATTACTCATTTGAGTAGTGGGAAACAGAAAGCAAAACCTTAAAACCACCTCCCCACTTTCCCAAGTTTATCTCCTTCACTCCAGACACCATTGCCCCCCCACCTAGTGGTACAGGAGGATATGGGGGGTGGAGTTACAGTCAGTACGCAGCAGTTCCTCTCTGCTGCTCTTTCCTCCTCACACTTTTTCTCTGCTCCAGCATGGTCTCTCCATGGTCTGCAGTTCCTTCAGGAACATCCAACTGCAGCTGTGTAGGTCTTCCATGGGTTGCAGTGTGGACACCTGCTCCACCATGGAGCACCTCTTCCTCCTGCACTGACCTTGGTATTCCTTCTGGTCTTTCTCACTCTTTTTGTTCTGTCTGTGTCTGGCATTTTTGTGCCCATTTTTTACCTCACATGGCTGATGGGCTCAGCTGTGTCTTGTGGTGGGTCCACTGGAGCCAGCTGGAACCAACTGTGTCTGGAATGAAACAGCCCCTGGTGTCTTTCCACAGTGACCACCCTGCAGCCCCCACACTGACAATGCCTTGCCACGGATACCTAATACACTGACAAGAAAAGAAAAATGAGATAGTTTGCTAAAGAGAAAAAGGTCTGGAAAACTGTTTCCTTCATGTGATGAAGACTGTCATCTGGAAATTTTTAATTGTTCTTGAACATACAGTGATTTGATAAGTTTGCATTATAAGTACTTCATAACATTAATAATGATAAAATAAAACTGTTTGAAAGCGATTGTATTTTGGGTTTGATTTAAGACAGGGTTTTCCCCTTAACTGGTCTGTTTTTAGAAGGAGGTTGGGAAGGTGTGCTGTCCAGGCATTCTCTTTCTCCCTCCTTCCACAGCCAGAACCAAGAGTTTTACTGTCTCATGAATTATTCACAATCAGGTGGCTTCTATACTGACCTTAAGGAACCTTGTCAGCTTTAGTCACAACCATGGGACATGATTCCAGTAATGTGGAATGTGTACATACAAACAAATACACAAAAATGCATATGTTAGTATTTAGTAGTATCATTATGTGTTCAGGATTTAGTTGTGTTATGTGCACCAAACATCTTACCACTGAGAACATGGCTTTCATGTAGCACTAGTAACATACCTTTGGAGCAAAGTGTGTTCTGAGCATCTGTTTGGAGGATGGGTATAACCTAATGGATGTGTTACTTTAGTAAATAATTCAAATGATATGATTACTTGTGGCGCAAAAATAAGATCAGTGATTTTTTTCACCCCGCATAATCTACTGGAACAGAAAAGCCTTTCCCTTATTTTAAGGTTGGTAGAAAGTCAGATTGGTTTTTTGTGAAGTCAGTACCTCATGATTCACAGAGTGGTATGCTGCTCATCTCTTCCTCTTCCAAGAGTTATGGAAGAAGAGTAATTTCCTGTGCCTGAGCAAGGAAGTGTCTTCATCTTTTTTAATTAGGCTCATTTCAGAGTTTCTCAAGCTGGTACATGGTGACTTGTGCAGTACTCCTTGATGTTTGCTGGTGAGGTGCTAATGTAATGCTGATGGTGTACACATAAATCATGTTAAAAGAGGGTGAAGCAGTTCAGTGCTCTTCTAATGTCACTTTTCCACACAAACAGTTGCTGCTGCCACAATGTCGTGTGATCATGACAACAGACAAAAGGAGAATGATGAAAGTTCATTTTGATGATATATTAACTGTGTGAAAATACTGGAATGTCATGACTGAATATTCAAACTTTGGTTCACACTTCGTTCACTCATCAGCTTTAATGGGCTGATAATTTTACACAGTTTGAAATGCATATGCAACAGAGGTACATTTTTGTTACCTGAGATAGGCATTCATTAAAATTTTGGTATATTTAAATGTGTGCAAAAATATTTTGTTTCATCTCAACTGTTGTGAGACTCTTGTGATCCTTTGAGTTGTGAACAGATGACGCATCTGTCATGAGACATTTTTACTTTTCACATTTGATGAGAGAGAAAAACCTATATTGAAATATTCTGTTGTATGTGAAGTATCTGTTTTCCCAAAATCTATTCTCATTCTGTTCAAGCAGGGTCTGTAACTCTTCCTAGGAGAACAGATGTCTGTCACACTGAAAATAGAATCATAGAAACATAGAAACATAGAATCATTTAGCTTGGAAAAGACCTTTAAGATCACCCAGTCCAACCATTAACCTAAGACTACCAAGTCCATCACTAAACCAGTTAAGGGTAGAGTAGCCATTTCATGTTTCCTGTCTTGGTGGCTGGATTATTTTTAATGAAAGTAAAAACTAGGAATCATTAAGGTTGGAAAGGATCTCTAAGATCATCAGTCCAACCATGAACCCAACACCAACATGCCCACTAAACCATGTCCCAAAGTGCCATGTCTACCTGTTTATTGAACACTTCGAGGGATGGTGACTCCACCACCTCTCTGGGCAGACTGTTCCAATGCTTGACTACTCTTTCTGTGAAGAAATTTTTCCTAATATCCAATCTAAACCTCCCCTGGGGCAGCTTGAGCCCATTTCCTCTCATCCTATCGCTAACTACATGGGAGAAGAGCCCAACACCCACCTCACTACAACCTCCTTTCAGGTAGTTGTAGAGAGCGATAAGGTCTCCCCTCAGCCTCCTCTTCTCCAGGCTAAACAACCCCAGTTCCCTCAGCCAATCCTCAGAAGGCCTGTGCCCTAGACCCTTCACCAGCTTCATTGGCCTTATCTGGACATGCTCCAGCACCTCAATGTCCTTCTTGTATGGAGGGGCCCAAAACTGGACACAGGATTCCAGGTGCGGCCTCACCAGCGCCGAGTACAGGGGCACAATCACCTCCGTGCTCCTGCTGGCCACACTCTTCCTGATACAGGCCAGGATGCTGTTGGCCTTCTTGGCCACCTGGGCACACTGCTGGCTCATGTTCAGCCAGCTGTCAACCAACACCCCCAGGTCCTTTTTGGCCAGGCATCTTTCCAGCCACTCTTCCCCAAGCCTGTAGCGTTGCATGGGGTTGTTGTGACCCAAGTGCAGGACCCAGCACTTGGCCTTGTTAAACCTCATAGAGTTGGCCTCGGCCCATCGGTCCAGCCTGTCCAGGTCCCTCTGCAGGGCCACCCTCCCCTCCAGCAGATCGACACTCCCACCCAGTTTGGTGTCATCTGCAAACTGACTGAGGTTGCACTCAATCCCCTCTTCCAGATCATTGATAAAGATATTAAACAAGGCTGGCCCCAAAACAGAGCCCCAGTGTGACACAGCTGCTTTTATAATAGATAGCAGCGACGGCAACTGTGATGGCTGTGAGAGAAGCTTTTGCATACAGAAGCCAGAAAAAGTAATGTGGATTTTGTAACACACATAGTAATTGATCATAGTAGATGAGGCATTATACTTAGAATGGTTTCCTGACGTGAAAAGATCAAGGTCTGTTTTGAGTACTGGTATATATATAAAATGCAATTAATTCTTTTATGGTGATAAAATATTTTTGTTTTCCCACAACACTAGTATCAATTTTACTGTCGTTGCATCATGTAACATTATATGCAGAAAGGGTAGTAAAAGAGTTGGGAAGAGCAGTTTTAAATGATGTTCACAAATAATTTAGAAGGAACGTTATATTCTCCTGTCCTTAATGGAAGTCACAGCTCCACTAATGAAGAACACATGCATTGGTGGTAAAGCAAAGTCGTTAGGAATCAAATCTGTGATTGAGAATTTTAACTCCATAAATGAGCTGCATAGATACTTAACCTGGGAACTCCCAGGATATTTTAAGCATATTTCCAGTTAAATCTCTCTTGAGGAACAGCAAGTAGAACAGTAATACAGAATCATAGAATAGAATCATAGAATCATTTAGGTTGGAAAAGACCTTTAAGATCATCCAGTCCAACCATTAACCTACACTACCAAGTCCACACTAAACCAATCAAGGGTAGACTACACTAAACCACGTCCCAAAGTGCCACATCTACCCGTTTTTTGAACACTTCCAGGGATGGGGACTCCACCACCTCTCTCGGCAGCCTGTTCCAATGCTTGACTACCCTTTCCGTAAAGAAATTTTTCCTAATATCCAACCTAAACCTCCCCTGGCACAGCTTAAGCCCATTTCCTCTCGTCCTATCGCTAACTACATGGGAGAAGAGCCCAACACCCACCTCACTACAACCTCCTTTCAGGTAGTTGCAGAGAGCGATAAGGTCTCCCCTCAGCCTCCTCTTCTCCAGACTAAACAACCCCAGTTCCCTCAACCGCTCCTCAGAAGGCCTGTGCTCCAGACCCTTCACCAGCCTTGTTGCCTTTCTCTGAACACGTTCCAGCACCTCAATGTCCTTCTTGTATGGAGGGGCCCAAAACTGGACACAGGATTCCAGGTGCGGCCTCACCAGCGCCGAGTACAGGGGCACAATCACCTCCGTGCTCCTGCTGGCCACACTCTTCCTGATACAGGCCAGGATGCTGTTGGCCTTCTTGGCCACCTGGGCACACTGCTGGCTCATGTTCAGCCAGCTGTCAACCAACACCCCCAGGTCCTTTTTGGCCACGCAACTTTCCCGCCACTGTTCCCCAAGCCTGTAGTGCTGCATGGGGTTGTTGTGACCGAAGTGCATATATATTCTTCAGAGTAAGTGGGGGTATTGCTTTTCCTTTCACCTGCATGTGTATTCCTGTTCTGCTGTGAAGATACCATTGACAGATGTTTAGAATGCAGGCTGCAGTTTTATGAGTGCAACTTTTCACAGTTGTCGCACAAGTTTGATAAGGGCAGCCTTTTCTAGGTGTGCCTGCTTTGAGCAAGGAAGTTGGACTAGGCAATCTCCAGAAGTCCCTTTCAACCTGAACCATTCTATGATTTTATAGAATGGAACGGAATGGAACGGAATGGAACGGAATGGAACGGAACAGAATAGAATAGAATAGAATAGAATAGAATAGAATAGAATAGAATAGAATAGAATAGAATAGAATAGAATAGAATAGAATAGAATAGAATAGATTGAAATGATCTTAAATATTGTAATAGCACATTGATTTCCTCATTTGTTAAGACAGGCAGTGTAATGTATGACAAACCTACAACATTCAATGGCTTGGTTTTTGTATACTCCCTAAACGCAGTAAATTACAAAAAAGTCAAATCTACAAGTGGTTCAGTATTACATATTCCTGGTGAGAAAAGAAAATAATCAGGTATACATGGAGATGATAAACATGGAGAAAAAATCATTCCATGATATCTCTAGCAGAGACTTACATATATCAATAATACTGTGCCTTAACTTAGCTTTCTTTTCTTATGCTAAGGAATCTAGACTCCTTCCAGTAACATACCTGCTTGGTGTTCATCTCATGGTCCTTCAAAATCCATAATTTCTTTTGAAAATTTGCTTTCTACTGAGATGGTCCCTGTATTACGTTTCAATGGCTGGTTATTTCTCACAGGGTTTAATAGAATTCAGTGTGCCATGGTATACTACAGGTGTAATTTGTCAAAATAAAGATTGCAGGATGCTTCAAACTTTTTGTAAAGTAAAATGGAAAAATCCTACAGAAATAAATACTGCATGCTGGACAAAACAAGAATGGTGTTGAGTTGGAAGAGATCCATATATGTCATTCACTCCATCAGCCTGAGCTAAATTAGGATTAAATACCTGTTATGATCTATCCTTTCCTTCATGTTTTTAGATATTCTTTTTTTTCCCCAGATACTACAGAAGGCCGCATTAGTTTAATTTTTTTAGGATACCATAATATTTTATGTATTCTTTCCAAGAGTAAAATAGATTCCACTCTATTTGAATGTTATTAATGTCTTCTTTAAATATCTTAATATTTACTTTAATTTAGACCTTTTCACTATTACTCTAAAATACATTGTTCTTTGAAATTACTATTTTCTCCCCTCCCTGATATATACCAGACCAAATATAAAATTAGACTTGCCATGTGATGAGTCCAGAAAACTGAATCAGAAATCCTAATAAAACAACTACATTTTAGAAGCTCTTCTATCAGAGTATGCCGAAGTATGAAATTGAAATACCTTGTGGAAATATGTAAGTTTTATTGAATTTTTAGCTGGAAATTCACAAGAAATTTACTAGCTGGTATTCTTAATTTTATGTTAATCTATAATTTTTTTTATTGCAGTATTTTAAAGTGTAATGTCAAATGATTTTTTTAAATATTGTGAAAAACAAAACAAATAGTTTTTGTGATCTTTGACTTTCCTGAAAGATATGTATTCAACTATGACCAGCTGTACAAATAATGTACATCCTGTCAAAATCTAGTTCAGTGTGAAGTAAGTTAGGCCTTTACCTTCTATAAACCAAATGGGCTAAAGAAGCTATTGTATGGATGTTACTATGTAGAAGTGTGACAAACTGCTCTGTGTGTTTCAGGCTATTCATTAGAAAACAGCTAGTGCATTACTGTGAAGAAAGAACGAAAAAGGTGGTTGCCACAGACTGAAATTAGCTTCCTCAAGAGATAGACGTATTTTAAAATATACAGTAAGAAAAGTCTACAACAGAGATTTTTACATTTGTATGGTTCTACAAGACAGTCACTTGAACTTAAACTTTCTCTGTCATTATGGTAATGGCACTTTAATGGCTCAAAAACCAATTGGACTTTGATGTCTGCCATCTGCATGCAGTATGTCTTAAGGTACTGCAGTTCCAAACCTTAACGGGTGGTGACGTCAGTTAATATTTCTTCCCTTTCAAGCAGCGGAATCAGTGGGATGGCATTTTTAATGCATAATTATATCAATCTGTCTCTCTTCTGTTATGGCAATGGTATTTTTCTCTAGATAATGATTTCCACTTATCCCAAATATGTTTATTATTGTCACTTTTTAAAGTATTTTGCAGAAGTTTCAGATGATAATTCTTTGCCACCCATTAGGAAAATGCGGCTCTCCCCTTTACTTTGTTTAGTACCGATTACTCTTACAATTACCAAACATGGCAAAAATCTGTTAAAAAAAAAGAGGGAGTGTTAAGAATTCAGTTATTAAGTATCATCAAGGTTCAGGCCATACACTTGGAATTTCAACAATGAAAACACACAAAGACGTACATAGACACCTCTGCCTCCATACATGCATATTTGGTAGAAAATATATTTGAAAAATATCTTTTTAGTTGTTGCTAGAAGTTCCATGGTTTGTTTATCTGCAGAAGAACTTTAAAAATAGTAAGGGGAAAAAATGGAAAATTAGTTCTCCAACCTAGTTTTGTACTTTCATGAGATTCAATAATGCTACAATTTAATATGTCCTTAGAAATCAAGATTTTGAATCCATAATAATTAAAAAAAAAAATCTTTCAGCATTTCTGAATTTATATTTATAAAAATCAGAGGTAACAAAGGTAAGCGTATGCTATTTTATTTTATTTATCTAGTTACCAAGCTCTGCTTAGACACTATTTCAACTCATGATAATCAATGTATAGTGTTTACAAAGTGTTTATCTTTTTACAGGCATCCACTTTCATATAGAGATGTATTCATATGATTACATGAACATTTCATAAAAGTTAGTGGAAACTTTGCTCTGTGTAGTAAAATGTTGTAAGATTTGTGATGAGCTTACATTATAGTTTGTTATACTCTAAGAAAGTCTGTGTAGTACCTCATAGAATAAGTATTAGATACTTTAAAGTTAATGAGCATATTTTTGTGCTTCAATGTTAATAAATAATGTATTCTTCAAATTCTTGTATAAAGATTCTTCAAATCTTGTATAAAAGGTGACATCTATTAAAGATTTATATTTAAGAGAACATGACACGTTTGATATTCAACTACAATTAGTCAAGATATGTTGACTTGATCTGAATGCTATTTTTCATGCCTACCATGCGTTTTCAAATGAGATTAAGAAAGGTACTAAGGCAGCTAAAAGAAACCTGTTTTCCTTCATTCTTCAGTGTATTTTTAAATTAACATAAAGGTAATATCATAGTATTCTGATACTTCTGTTTCTTTGAGCTGCTAACAATGCATCCTCATCAGTAGAACATATGATAAATATTTAAGAAAGACTGATGGATGTCGTTTGACACTGTGCTCCATTTAGTTTCAAGCATTGTGATTAAGTTTTATTTTGTACAAAGCTTTCAGTCCACTTACAATATATGGCATAAGAGGTGGAGTTTTCTATAAGGTGTCTAAAATTCTGATGAATAATTGATTCTAAATGGTTAGTCAGGAATATTCCTCTGTCCTAACAGTGCATGCTGTATTCATTGAACTATTAATTTGTTTTTTTGCTAAGGTATTTAACAAAATTCTTCAAACCCAAATCTTTGATAATGAACTTTCAAACATGTAATCTATTAATTAAAATTAAATTGTAATTATATCTTTTTAAAAAAAATGCATTTTTTCTTTAACAAATTCAAAATAAAGGATGTAAGTATAATTCCTGGTAGATTATATTTACCAGGAAAATATCATTACTTCAGTTAAAAGAGGTAGAAACTGAATCTTATAGGAGTGAAGTGACTTATGAATACTCATTAATTATTTGTATTATATTAGAAACTAATTAAAAACGTACTTATGCTGACCTTACTAAGAGTTAGCTTTTGATTTGGACACACAACTAGACAGCCATGAAAAGCATAAAGAGACCACATAGCCTTTCATAGACCATTAGGTATCTTTTTGTATGCATTTGTGTATAGTTATTTTAGGTATTGACTATATTCTTCTAGTGCAAACCTCCAGCTCTGGCTTAGATATTTTTCTTGTTTCAGGATATTTTAAAACTGAAACCCTTACTGTGTTTAAGTAAAACCTGTAATTCCATTTTCTCCTTTGATAAAATGAAAATGCCACCTTAACTCAGTACCCTGATGTATGGCATCAGTTGCCCGAATTGACTGATGGCATTATGCTATTATTATATACAGCTGAAGTTACATAATTCCTTCTATGAGACTAGAGAATACTTTTCTGAACATATTTTGCTCTCATGAATTTTTGGGAAAGCAAGTATAATCAATTTTACCCAGCTTCATACACAGGTGACACAGCAAATCACTCACCCACAGAGGCTGGGAATAAGAAAATTATAAAACTCGTATTTGGATTGATGTTGCCATTTAAAGTCATTTTCAGCAAAATGTTTATAGATGCACCTGACCCTCTTCCTTTCTACCTCATTTCTTAAACATCTGATATTGAGAAAAAGCTATTCCACAGCTTTGAAAAAAACATTTATTCAAAAGCAAAGCAGATCAATAACAAACTAAAGAGTATTATCAGCTCAGATGATACATAAACTCATAGGTTATTCAGTAGACTACACGTAAAGTATAGCAGAAGGAATAGCATTCTAATCTGCCTCATTCAATTCCTAAATCAGATATGAGAATATCCGTTGTATGCTGTGCATTCAAAACTAATACACCTTAGCTTTCTGTAACTGCTGCAGTTATATGGCCAAAAGTGATAGCACTTTAGGGCTTCATCTTGCTGTCATTCAGGTGAATACTATTTTTGCAATGGATTTTCTGGGAGCAGGACTGAGCACAGATTTGAGCACCATCTCCTTGCAAATTCATGCTTTTAATAATCAACAGTGAATGTTTTCCTTAGTTGTATTCATAGTATTGATAACAGGTGAAGGTAGAAGCACAAAAAAAATCTGTGAATGATATGCTGTTGTGGCTCTGAATGTTGATTTGAATGAATCAAATAATATTCTGAGCTGATATTTTGCCATCTGAGGCTCCCGTATATTCATGTGGTGGAAACCATGTGATGGAAGTACAAATCATAAAAGAAAATCTCCACAATCATGCCTGAAACTTCAAAACGCTTTTTTCTGAGAAGAAAAAGGTATAAAAAGAAAGTAACTCATGGATAGATATGAAAGAAAAATTCTGGAAATTACTGCTCTTATGTACAACCCGTAACTGATGAGCAGGTCGTATTTATATATGTTTGCTCAGAGACTTTCTTTCAGTCAGTGCTTCATGTATGACGTCTACATGTTGGTGTTTTATTGGTGTTTTCCTCTGTTTCAACCTAATGAAATAAAGGCTGGAGCATATGAGTCTATGAATTCTTTTGTCTGCTGTTTGGTTCAAGACAGAGGTTTTAAAATGATATTGCTCTCAGAGCTCATGCTGCCAGAGACCTTGCTGCCAAGTCTCTCAGAAAAGACTTTGTAGGTACCTGAGTACATGGGTATCTGGATGCCAGAGTAAGGATGTCAGGCAATTACTAACCGTAACTACATCTTCTTCAATAACCTTGGTGAGACTAGTGTGATCAGGCTTGTGACAAATACCAGAGTTAAATGCCTGAGTTGATGAAGTCTTAGTGAGACTTATTAGATAGGGTTTAGTTTGGCTTTGTTTGTTTTTTAAAGCAGATACTAAATTTGCTGCTTTTTTCTTTTTTTTTTTTTTTCCTTTTTCCTCCTTTCACACAGAATGGACTCTTTAAGATCCTCTGGATCCAAATATTCTCTTGTATGAGAGTTGGTAATGGATACTTCAAGTTCCTCCACTAGCCTAGGAATACTAGGAAAACAGTTCACCTTCAAGTTTTATAGATAGCAGGATCCAAGTACAAGGAGTCTAGTTTACAGGTTTATGTCCTGGCAAGACTGAAGTGGTGTAATGGGCAACACAAACGATGATAACTTTCAAAATAAAGAAGTTCTTTTTTTCAAGTACAGGGATAAAGGAATGTGTTCTGAGGTTGCATAAACATCAGTTAATTGTATCAGAAAATATATGGGGGAGAAAGTGAAACTGACCAGATGTTTTTAAATATAGGTTTTTAGGCACAACCTTTTTAATTTGAAAACAACTTTAAAAAACTTGAAAATCAAAATTAATTTTGAAAATGAAAATTCTTCTGGCCTTTGCTTGCATCCATAACCCTTCTGTCTCTTCCTCTTCACACACTTTTTCCAGTAGTAGGACAGGAAAAGTAATACTAAGAACAAAGGAAAATAAGAAGAGAAACAAAACAGGAGTAAACCCACCATCACAGACTGTCAATATCAAAGACCTCTGGCTATTTGTGTCTTTCCTTACTGTGAAAGAATCAAAACAGTTTGAGTGAATAAAGGTTGGGCTAGATGATCTCTAAAGGTCCCTTCCAACCCAAAGCATTCTATGATTCTATGATTAAACTTATTCAATTTTACAAACTTTAATTCTGTAATAAACAATTGCAATATAACTACATGCAATATAAAAATATATAATGATATATTATGTATAATATGTAATATATAATATATTAATAGTAAAAATATAATATAGAATTATATTTAAATGCATATCTAGAGGTATATTTATACATATAAATACATAATTTGTATTTTAATTTATAAAAGTACAAACAGTACAAACAAAGTTACTTAATTTGATATACTTGAAAACAGAAATTAATTAGAAGCTTTAATTGGAAGATGTGGAAACACCTAGAGAATGTTAGTCAAGACATTCAGTTATTTAGATTTTTAAATTTGTGTTTAAGAATGTAAGTAAATGCCTTGCATTTTCAAACACACAGTTTTCACAGAAGCCAGTTTAAAAAGAATATCAGTAGTAATTTCAAGGTTATAAAACTTTGAAGGAATAGTAGGATTGACTATAGTGGTAGTTGGTCAGATGATGTAGGAAGCACTACAATTGTTCTGTTGGAGGTTTATTGGTTAAGGAACGTTACAGATGCTGCTCCATCATTTCAAATAAAGATAGACTGACCTTTACCTCTCAAAGCTGCAGACTATTATAACAGGCTCTTGAAAGAACAAAAATCCATCTGTTTTTATTAGCACAACCCATGTGAAAAAACATCTTTTGGAGACTGAAACTGGCAAGCAACATTTAGAAGAAAGGTTGGAATTGTTTCTGCCAGATATTACTTGCATATATATTCTTTTAAAGGATTCTGAACGCTTCTTCAGAAAATATAGGCCCTCTTAGTGAATGACCGTACAGCTCTGTCAGAGACATTGTTGCCTGATAAATGTAGGGAATCAAAGCTTCATCTGAAATAAATAATAATAGTAAAAAAAAAAAAAAGGAGAAGGAAAACTGTGTTCTCCCAGCTGCATATTTTGCCAGGGATTTTGGTCTCATCCAGTTACCTAATCCATGCATATATCTAAGCAAGCATAAGTATATGTAACTACAATAAATATCATAGAATCATAGAATAATAGAATCGTTTAGGTTGGAAAAGACCTTTAAGATCATCCAGTCCAACCATTAACCTAAAATTACCAAGTCCACCACTAAACCAATTAAGGGTAGAGTAGCAAGTTCGTGTTTCCTGGCTTGGTGGCTGTATTATTTATAATGAAAATAAAAACTAGGAATCATTAAGATTGAAAAGGACCTCATGCTTATATGTTTATAAGTATACTTATATAATATAAACAATACAATATAAATACAGTATATATATGCATACAATACTATAATGAAATGTAATTAAATTAAATTTTATAATTGATATATGAATAGCATGCATATATATGAATAGTAAGTATATCACTAAATATATCCATATATCACTTTATATAAATAAATAAGTAAGCTTGTGACATCACAGTCACATACCTTCTTTAGAGTGCCTGAAAGACAGTAACACCTAATGGACTGCTTTTTGTTAAATATAAATTATGACTGACTTTTATTTTTAATAAGGATCCCAGTGGTATTTAAAGAGAGAACTTGAATGTCATTATTATGCTGAATCTCCTCTATATTGATCTGGTTACTATTATTTAAGTTAACTGTTTCAAAATAACTATAGTATGCCATCCTTTTGAAGTATTTGGTGCTTAATGAGAAACAATAGACCGCTACTTTAGAGCTTTAGCTATACTAATACTTTGGATATTTCTGTCATTATCTTATTAACATATGATCACTTTTTTCAATAAAAATAGTTCCTCGTTTCCTTCACTTTGCCTGAGTAACAAGGTAGATCTATGGTCTTTCTGCCATTTGTGGATTTATGATCACAAATTTAATATATATCTGTAATAAACATTATACTGATAAAAACAAGATCAGAATGTAGTTCTTTTGCTATTGTGGACCTTTCAATTCAGTTGAACATACTGTTTTGACAATGTTTTATCCTTAAAATCCAGTATCTTTGCTGAACAGATTAATCAAAAAATAATGTTGATACCTGGGCAACATAACTGTATGACAATTTAACAGAACACTGATAAGCTGTATGAGAATAATATTGGACACAATCTTGCAATTTGTATTGAGAGGTCAAATTAATTTGTATCTAAGTAGAATTTAGGCCTAATTCTTTTTAATTTTTAAGCCATTTTTATACCATTTGGGTCAAACTTCAATACAAATTTAAAAGTAGAGATGGCAACACAGGGTATTTATGGGGGGGTGACATTGTGTCTAGTCCTTGAAAGTAAGAACTGAACAGTTGTTTATAGGAGATGTAGTGTCATGGAAATCTAACTGGTGACAGGCCTTTGGGAATTTTCCTTGATCTTACTTCCATCTTAGTGAATCTACTAAATTTAATTAAATGAGACAGTATTTCTCTGGGAGCAAATGAAACCTAAATATGGACATGATCTGCATATTTTTTGTTACTAATTTCCACTGATCTCCTCTGGCAAATTGTTCTAATTGCATGACACTTTGCTGATTATTCTCTTGCCCATCTCTACTTCTCTTGTCCACTCTGATGAGCCCTTGAATTTTACAGTATTTCAGAGGAAACAAAATTTAATAGGTGCATTGGACTGGAATTCTGTGTTAATACTTTTGTGACTTTTAAGAAAATAATTAAGACACCATCTTCTACTCAGATTTATAATACAGCAGCAGAGAAGTTGCTCATAGTTTTCCAGTACTTCTCAACAGCCTAGACGATTTTGGTTTTAATTACATTTTAAAGGATTATAGTTTCATTTTAATACTCAGAAATCAAGTTGCTTTCAAAGAAATAATAAAATAAATTTCTAGCAGGATCCCCTTGAGTGATGAGAATTAGGGAGGAGAATTAGTCCAATTTATGCATGTTTTAAAATGTTCTTTCAGAAATATCCTAGCAAGAAAAAAATCTATTATTTCTAGAATTTATCTTTCTTTTATTTTCAGACAAATTATAACAGTGATTTTCTGAATGCTTTACTACTGTATTTGTTGTCTCTGGTTTCTGTTGAAATATTTTTGAGAAATAAATGCATTGAAAGTAAAAAGTTATAGAGGAAAAACACCCCATAGATCTTTGAATAGTACAAATAGGAAAATCATATGATGTATGCTGCTAGGATGGCAAATCATGCTTTGCCTGAATAATTTGGAAGAAGTTAAGCAAAGCCAAGTGCTTTAAGCAGGACCTGAAAAGCAGTAATTTTTTTCTTTTCTTGGGACTGACAGATGTATGGCTAGAAATGTATTTTAAGAGAAAAAAATCAGGGCAGAAGCTACACATTACAGACTCTGTTTTCTGGAACTAGTCATGAAGATACTGATGACTGACCACACTGAAGATTTTAATATTTTTTTATTTTTTTTTTAACCTTTGGAGGAATTACAGAAATGTAAATGCATATTCCCTTATTGGAGTGACATTGTTCATCGCGATGACAAAGGAACACCTAGAATAAGTATTAAGCTTTCATTTACAGTAACCAGGTTAGACCAGGGTGATGTACAAAACTACTTGTAAATTATTGTTCGTAGCTTTATATTTATAGTGCAGTGAGCAGGGTTTGTCAAACAACATATGTGGTAGTTTTCTTTGGGAAAAGTAGGAGGAAGAAGAGAAAGAAGAGGTGCTGACTCCCCAAAGGAAAGAAGACTGGAGGGGTATAAGGTGCAAGGAGCAGGAGGTGGCTGTGTGCTCTGAGTGAATGTCTAGGGATCACTGAGGCAGCTGAGGCTACTCTGAGGACTTTCAGAGCCAGTGACTTCCATGGGAGCCATAGGACACTGAATAAACTTGGCAAGTCTGTTTCAAGTTGTGTTTCAGGGTGAAAGAGGTTGCCTAGGGTAAGGAAAAAAGGAAGTGGCTGGGCAATCAGGGAACAATTTGATGAGCTATAAAGCTACAAAGAGCTCAGATCAGCTTGCGTTCTACTTTTTTCTTTTTCTATGGTCATGAATATTTCTTCTGTTTACTAACTAGTTTAATAAGCATGGAGTAAGGTTAAAGAAGAGCACACTTAATCATCCCTTCCAAAGAGAAACTAAATTAATAAAAACATCCAAAAAAGATCTTCTCCAAACAGATAAGACTGTGTGGAAGCTTCCCAATAAAATGGGAATAAGCAGTCAAGATCTTAAATGGATGTGGAGTAGCTGGAGAGTTTCTGCTCTTAAGTATATAGATTGACAACTGAGGTCTAAGGACTGAGTTATAACTTGCTTGCTGAATGTGAAGGCTGCACACCTTTAAGAGTTATCAAGACTGGGAACTTGGGATGTGTAGAAAAGCTATTAGTCATGGGTACATATGGTACCAGTGTAGAAGGGATGTTCTGGAGGTTTAGCTCAGGATGCTATAAGGAAGGCTGAAGTTAAGGACCTTCATAATTTGAAATGTTACCAGTTGCACATGAGAGGTCTAGGATTTAGTTAGAGATCTGGAGTTTCATGCATGGAAGAGATAATCATGCAAGGAGGAAAGGCTTAGATGTGTCAAAACTCTTGAACCCTCTGGAAAGAAGATCTGATCTGGAAAGAAAGGTTTCACCTTAATTCTAATAGAACCAGACTCTTACAACTCAAAATTAAAAAGGTCACAGAGAACTGCTGGTTGAGAAAAATTGACAGCCACAGAACCATGTGGTTTGGGTTGACAGGACCAAAGCATGTATGACTAACATTTAATGTGTTTCTGAAAAGGCCAGGAGGAAAATAAAATAATAATTACAATAAATAAGGGAGGCAGGTTAGATACCTAAATGCCAGCTGATTGGGGCATGCAGTATTGAGTGAGAGGGTGAAAGTAAAACTTACTAGTGTTGAACGATATGAATTCTGGCATCCTAAAAATAAAATGGGACTTTAGAGTGCTTGGCATCAAGCAACTACCCTGATATAATAGGAATGTCACCAGACCTGATGGAAGAAGAGTAATTAGTAGGGTAGAGCAGTGTCTGGCTAGCACCTGTATGGGAACAGTGAAGTAGTGCATACGGGGAGCAGCTCTGTATTTGAAGGATTACATAAAGTATCATAGCATAAAAATGGTCTACCAAAAGAGAAACCCCTACTGTAATATTAAAAATATAATAGTAAACCTGTAATATTGAACATTGCTCATGACAAAAGTAGTGTTCAGGAATAATTGACCAGCTGGGAATTTGGAGTAGTGGGTATTAATAGTGAGAGATTTCAGCTGTCCACAAAAAGACAGGATCAACACCATATCAAAAGGGTAAGTAGAAATAAAATTTGGGATTTAATGACTGACTACAATCAAAGACACTATTCTGTTTTCTCTTTTGATTAAATGCATGGAGTCTAATTTGAAAGATTAGAGGGCAAGCTGCTCTGTACAGTTAAATTTAACACAATAGTAGAAAGAGTAGGCCAAACAAATCCAGCACACAGACATTCAATTTCAAGGAAGAGACCTACATAACCTTGAGTTACTCAAAACCAAAACAACCGAACTGAAAAAATACTACCACCCTAAAAGAAACAGTGTAAAAAGTGGCTTGGAGACTGTTAGAAATAGATACTTTATTAGAAGTCCACATAAACTGAATGCCAAGTTCAATGAGAAAACAAACAAGCAAGAAGCTTTGGAGTTAAGGAGGATCTGCCAGGAAGAAAGACTAGCTTTTGAAAAATAGATGGTATATCCTAATGATAATTGGGAGGTACATAAAATATAATGGATGAAATATGCATGTAAAATTAAGAAGGATAAAAAAAATATTAATAGAAGAATGCTTTTCAAATGATGGTCAACTGGAAGCAAATTTTACATTGAAAGGGGGATTATGGACATACTCAGATTAAACATAATCCTTAGTTGATATAAGGATCCTTATGTTAGCACTGAAGCCTTAATATTGTGCAGGGAGAGGGCAGTACTTAAATGTCTTGAGATAAAAGAAAATTGAGTCCATCTTACTTTTTTCTTTGTTGTTTCCCCTCCCCTCCAATGGTGCATTTTCCACTAACTGCAGCCAGGTCTGTGATATACTTTTGTATTTACAGAACAAACTTAAAGAAATTGCTTTCTCTATAGTTACTCAACTACACGTCAAATTGTGCTCAACAGTTAAAATCTATCTGAAAGGATTCATTGCAGAGTTGGCCTCTAGTATAGTTGTGAGTATCTCCATGTGCTGGGGTTCGATTCCCCAATGAGGAGGCATTTACTGATCACCCCTTGACTCTCCAGTCACCGGATCAGCTTATGGATGGGAACCAGGGAGTCTCGATTGGTGCAATATTGTTGTCAGCACATTGTCATGGTAGCAGTTGGCACCTGTTGTTCTTTAACCTGCAGCACAGACAGATCTTCTGAGAGATCAGGCAAGTTAGACAGCTGTTAATCTTCCCCATACTCAAGGCAGCTATACCAAAATCTTCCCAGTATCCTTTCATCCCTTGAAACATGCAAGGTCAGGTTGGACAGGGTTCTGAGCAACCTAGTGTAGCTGAAGATATCCCTGCTTATTGCAGGGGGTGTTGAACTAGATGACCTCTAAAGGTCTGTTCCAACCCACACTACTCTATGATTCTCTGATTCTCTGGTTCTATGATTGAAGCTACTAAGTTCAGCTGGGTAGAGATTTAGTGAAAACCATGACCAGCTTTAGATGGACTGCATGAAAAGCATTGGTTGTCTGGATCATTTTCCTAGTAGGCGACTCAGTCTACTGTCTTTTCCAAACCACAAGACCAATTTAAGAGAAAAAGAGAAAATGTTAAAATAGAACCTCTCTTTTCTGACAGCTCTGAACTTCTACTTCCTTTTTCTGAATAAATTAAATAGTAAAAGGAGTTAAGGTGGGCAGAGAGTAGCTATGATTTTTCCCCTCTCTTTTCCAAACTCATGAATTTTGAAGATATGTACTTGTTGATCTGTTTGTGAACGAGTTCAGATAAACTGTGTTATTGTAATATTGTTATTGTAAAGGGTTTCAGCCTATGGAATTGAAACCAGAAATTTGCACTGAATCTGACTGAACAACTCTCTCTCTCTTCAGAATACATTTTATTTTTCAAAGTCACATTTTAAAGTTAAAATACTAACTTGGAATATATTTCATCATTTTCACTCTACCTTTGCCTTTTAAAACAAACCATTTAATAACTGTCTCACCATAAAATCAAATAAACTTGCCATGTCTTGTGCCTTGTTTTAGATTAAGATAAACAGTATTTCATACAGGAAAGAAATGCAGAGAACACCTTTTCTTCAAGTTTTGTTATAAACTTTAAAAATACCAATATTCTAGGCCAAAATGCAGTGATAATAAGGAGGGACAACATTTGAAAACAAGTAGTATGATATTCTTGAAGTACTCCAATGGACTAGAACTCAGCCTGAAAAACTTTATGAATACCATTGTCTGTACTTAAGTGGGATGATATACTTTTATTCTACCATTTGGACAGTATAGAGCTAAAGTGACTGTGCTGTGTGATATCCTTGAAGCAAATGTTACTTCACTTAGGCAGTCTTCTCCTACGGGAAATTCCTATGAAACATACAATCATTCCACTGTTGTAGATTCTGACAGATACATTAATAATATTTCAAAAAGGATGTATTTCTCTATGGAGTTCTACAGCTTTTTGAAGTAATTCTGCAAAACTTTTAATTTATTTTTACTAGAATGCCTCAGTTTGTACACACTACCTTGGAGTACATCATCCTGTTCTACAAATTAAATAAACATAACTGGGGAAGATATATGGAAGCACAGAGCCAGGGAAATGCCTTTGTTTTCTGTATTTCAAATACATGCTAAAAACTGCAAAAAAATGTATGTTGCCTCTTCTCAAGCCTAAACATGTTGTGAAGTCTCTTTTAAAGAACCAAATACAATCTCCTCTACCTCTTCACCAGCTGCTGATAATTAATATAGTACCCTCTGGTCTATATATATTATATTGACTGTATCCCAAGGGTCTAAGAAGGTGGGAATATGTGCTTTTCTTTCAAGACACATGATACAGTGCTGTCGCATAGCTAAGAACGTAACAGTCAGGATACAGCATGTTTTTTCAAATGTTCTTGAGACTTTTCTTTCTATGAGGAAGGGAGCAGATAGTAACACCAGGCATAATTTTTCCCATTGTTAACATTTTCAGCGTAGAAATTAGCAATCTATGTCTGTTTAAAATGAGATGGTGGGAAAGTCTTTTAAACCTTGTGAAGTTCAAGAAGGCCAGGTGCAATGTCCTGCACCTGGGTCAGGGCAATCCCCAATATCAATACAGAATGGGGAACTGTTGTGGTTTAACCCCAGCCAGCAACTAAGCACCACACAGCCACTCACTCACTCCACCTACCCCGATGGGATGGGGAAGAGAATCAGAAGAGTAAGAGTGAGAAAAACTCCAGGGTTGAAATAAGAACAGTTTAATAATTGACATAAACTAAAGTAAAATAGAAGTAGTAGTAGTGATAATAATAACAATATAATAATGATGATAATAATAATAATATACAAAGCAAGTGATGCACAATGCAATTGCTCACCACCCACCGACCGATACCCAGACAGGTCCTGAGCAGCGATCGCTGCTCCCCGGCCAACCCCCCCCAGCTTATATACTGAGCATGACATCATATGGTATGGAATAGCCCTTTGGTCAGTTTGGATCAACTATTCTGGTTGTGTCCCCTCCCAGTTTCTTGTGCATCTGGCAGAGCATGGGAAGCTGAACAGTCCTTGACTAGCATAAGCAGTACTTAGCAACAACTAAAACATCAGTGTGTTATCAACATTCTTCTCCTACTAAATCCAAAACACAGCACTATGCCTTTTACTAGGATGAAAATTAACTCTATCCCAGCCAAAACCAGGACACAGATTAATAACAGATTAACCAGGAATGACAGATTACCCAGGAATAAATTGAGAGTTTACTGCGTAACTGTCCTGTCAACAAACTATGATATAAAAAGCAGCATATTGTCATCTCATAAGAGAAAAAGTAGCAGATTCATGGGAATTCTTAACAGGAACACTGTTCCTGAGCAACAGGAAGCAAGAAAAAGAAACACAAAGGTAAATATGTGTTCTGGGGGATATATATAGATATATGTATATTTAAGTTTTTTAATCTCATCCTCTTAGAGATTCATATATGTGGCATATTGAAGAGATATTTGAGTGATTTTCACAAATGAAAATGTTAACATGGGTATTATTCTTTTAATGACTTCAAGAATTAGTGATTTTTTGTTGGCAGTGTTTTTTTCAGGGGGAATGGAGGACTTGTTTGGTTTTGAAAACTGTGCTGTACCTTCAGCATTTGTATTTTATCTAATATATAGAATTAAAATGTGTTGATGCTTTTGTATAACAAGATCTTTGGTAAAAATTGTAGATGTTTATAGCATTTTAGTGAATTAACAATTTGTTATGGTCTTATATTAGACTGTATGAAGCCCATGACTTGTTAGGCTCCAACTTCAGTGTGGTCCACTCTCTTCTCCACTGTTATGTCAGTGAAAAAGTTTCAAACGGAGGTCAGGATTACAGGGGAGAGAGACTGTCTAGAACCAGCTCCATACAAAGCTTGAGAAAATAGAATGGGGCTGTTGCAATGTGTCCTGAGTTCCACGGGCACCTGGTGCTGTCATATGTGTATTGTTGAACATGATCTGCTACGTCATGTTCATTATTGGAAATAAATTACTATGAACACATAGGTTTAAACATAATCTTCTAGTGATAAGAAGTAGATGCATGCATTTTTTGTCATTCCATCAGTTTGTTGAATCCAAAAGCTGTGACAGTCTAAAATGCATCTGTAATTTAAGTGGATGGTGTCATTACAGATAATATTCCCGTACAGCATGACTTTAGCCTTCTCAGAAATCAGGTACAAATAACTACTCTTTGTCCAGAAGTTAATCTCAGCCAGAAATAACAAAACCTTAGAGCTGATGAGAATCTTAGCTGCAATATTGGCTTTCCTTGCTGTGTGTTCACTGTGTAATGGTTGCCTATACATGTTAAATAAAGCATATATGAGCAGTCTGAAGGACCTGGAAGTGAAAAATAGCCATCTAAACCCACTCTTTTATTTTAGACAAAGAAAAGACTTGAACCATTTAAAAAAGTTTTTATCTAGCCATGAAGCCACCTAGTGACTGGTTGGGAGAATCGGTTGCTTAGTAGAAATGGATGCTGATGTCCACACTTAGTACTTTGATGATCTCTGTGGTCATGGAGAATAAGCCTTACGAAAACTGCATTAACTTTAGTTAAACTCCTCTCTCAATGATTTCAAACAAGTTTAACAGACTTCTTGTGCATCAGTTTCAGCCAGGTGATTTTGCTGAATACAGTATCAGCAATTGAGAAAGCAATGAAGGAAGAAAGGAATGCATTTTTGTCAGTAAAGTAACTCCTCAGAGATTTAGTTCTTGGATATGCCATAAGTTGTCCATCTAACCAAAGGTAAATCACTTAATGCAGTGGTTTAGTTCCTTTGTAAAACTAGGAAAAATAGCATTAAGGCTACATAAGTGACTTCCCAAATAGTTTGCATTCACCCAGATATCACCCATTCAATGAGTGGGTATGTTATATATGATGGTAAAGGCATAGGTATTGTGTTTATGCAGCAAGGTTCTGGTAGTGGGGGGTGCTACAAAGGTGGCTTCTGTCAGAAGCAGCTAGAAGCTTCCCCCATGTCTAACAGAGCCAGTTCCAACAAGCTCCAAGATGTACCTGCTACTGGCTAAGGCTGAGCCAATTGGCAACATGATAGTGCTTCTGTGATAACATATTTAAGAAAGGGTAAAAACTGCTGCACAGCAGTAGCAGAGAGAGAGGAGTGAGAATGTGTTAGATAAACAACTCGGCAGACACCAAGGTCAGGGAAGAAGGCGGGGGAGGAGGCGCTCCCGGCACTGGGGCAGAGATTCTCCTGAAGCCCATGGTGAAGACCATGGTAACACAGGTTGTCCCCCTTCCAGCCCATGGAAGTCCACAGTGGAACAGATATCTACACCCTGGAGGATCCCATACAAGAGCAGGTGGATGTACCCTGAAGGAAGCTGTGATCCTGTAGAGATCCCATGCTGGAGCAGACTTCTGGTAGGACCTGTGGACCCATAGAAAGAGAGGAGCCCATGCTGGAGGAGGTTTGCTGGCAGGACTTAGGACCTCATGGAAGACCCATGCAGGAGCAGTCTGCTCCTGGAGGACTGTTTTCTGTGGAAAGGACCCATGCTGGAGCAGTTCATGAAGAACAGTAGCCCATGGGAAAGACCCACATTGGAGAAGTTCATGTAGGACTGTCTCCCATGGATAGGACCCCACACTGGAGCAGGGGAAGATTGTGATAAGGAAGGAGCAGTAGAGGCAATGTGTGACGAATTGACCACTTTTGTGCTGCTTGTGATGGAGGAGGTACAGAAACTGGGAGTGAAGTTGAGCCTAGGAAGAAGGGAGGGATGGGGGAATGTGTTTTAAGATTTGTTCTTATTTCTCATTATTGTACTCTGATTTCATTGGATTAGCAATAAATTAAATTACTTTCCCCAACTCGAGTCTGTTTTTGCTTGTGATGGTAAATGATGAGTGATCTCCCCGTCCTTATCTTGACCCATGAGCCTTTCATCATATTTTCTCTCCCCTGTCCAGTGAGGAAGGGGAGTGACAGAACGGCTTAGTGGGCACCTGGTGGATAGTCAAGGTCAACCCACCATATAAGCTGATACATATACTACTTCATGCCAGTAAAGAATATGAGGTGGTTCAAAATACCAGGTAAATTAACAAGCATTTATGTTTATGACAAGAAATGGAAAATGTTTGAAAGTTGAGATAAAAATAGATACATTTACAGGCTTTCTCTAGGACAGAACTTTTGCTAAAATTGAAAAAAAAAAAAAACCCAAACCCTACCAACCTGTGAAATAGGTCTTGTGTATAATTCAGCAATACTAATTAAAATCTTGGTAAAGGGAAAGGAGGTTTCAACTTCTGGTTCCTTATTTTGGTGTATTTTTTTAAACCCAAAAAGGAATTAAAAAATATTCTTCTAGCTGTTTCTTCAGGTTCTTTTGAATAGTGAGTTCCTACGTACCTGATATATTCTCATTGTTTTCATCTCTCTTTTCCTTTCCCCTCTCTTGTTCTTTTTCCCCTGCATTGCATTCCTAAGTTTCAGAACAGCTTCTGCTGGAAATTCCTATTTATGTTGGAAGCATCACAGCTGTTTATATTGAACTGTTAAAATTCATGGGAAAAGCTATTTCATCCCAGATGTCTCATATCATAGTATTACAGAGCTATTACTAAATATATATAATTTAACATTATAGGTATTGATTTTCACTTTCTCTTGTTTCGTGTGACCTGACATTGATATATTAACTTCTTTCTTCCTTTCTTTCTTTCTTCTTAAACTTCACTGTGGAGACAGAGCTGTGGTCTTTCTCAGGTACATGATGAAATTGGTATTATAAACACAACTGAGGTGATAAATTTAGAGTAGATATGCCATTTGAGTAAATAAGTATTTATACTTGTGGTTATTTTCTTATTCATATAAGCCATAAGGTCATTTTCAGAATTACATATATTCAAAGGAAAATATTGTAGCACAGCAAAAAATAAAAACAAATATAACTTTTTAAAATTCTATACATTATTTGAACATGGCTTATCCATTTGCATGAGTAGACTGGTTAAATAAGTTAAATGCTCTCCTAAATATTTACTGGATCTTAGGAATGCAATGTACATCTATTGATTTCTGAGTCACTTGTCATGAAAATGGATAAACCCTGAACTTTAAAGAAATGGTCTTCTATCTATGCATTCTGGTGTCTACTGGAAAATATATACCAGGATCAAAAACTCAGTTACTGTGTTTTATTGTCATTAAATTAATTTTCATTTCTTCTCACATTTTTGAAAGGTTGCATTTACAAATGTATAGAATACTATTCAGATACTGTGGTAAATTATTAAAACTCGCTGTAGAACTTTGTTATATCCTACAAATATTTGAACACAGGAAAAATTAAAGAATTTAATACTCTGGATTATTTCATAGAAGCAAATAGTACATTTTAATCTCATATGCTGAAGCACTTAATTTAGAAGTAAGACACACTTCTTTGTGCCAAGCTAAAAAGTCTGATTTCAAACTATAATCCAGAGGCAATGAATTTGATAGCTCAGGACTAAACTTATCATTAATATCAGACACAGGTACATGTTGATTTATTGGAGCTCTTAAAATATTGAATACTTAATTTCCACATTTTGATCAATTTACTTCAAACTTCAGAGCTCATTTCTGTTTTAAATTCTATGATGCTGAGTCTGCTGTACCTGAAAGCTCATTTCTAGAGCTAGATTCCATCCTAATAGGGAAATCCTGGTTTCTTGTCCTCACATTAAAAAACATCTAAGTTAATTGATTGCAGGTGAAATGAACTATAGACATTTCAGTTGAGTGTTGTAGTATTCAATCTCCTATGTGAATGTGGAATAAATATAATTGGAAGAAAGATTTATGTACAGAGCTTGCTCTTTGGCCCTTGGCATTTGTCTAGGTTGTCCAGCTGTCATACCGACTAAATAAACTGAATTTAAAAATGTTTGACTCAAAATATAGAATATTCTGTGTTCTTTCCTGTATTTTAGATGTTTCAGGGAGGAAGGAGTGGTTGCAGTTGACATGGCAGAGCATTTCTGCAATGTTTAATGGACACAAGTGTGAGTATACAGTACATTTTTGTAGAGCAGATATAGTATTCTTTATCTGCCATACATATAAAGAGGATTTTCAGTGGGATGACAAGAACAGGTAACAGGAGTCCTTTAAGAAGTAGTATAACAACTAAACATTTCTTTTGGTTCCATTTCAATCTGAGGGAATCTGAGGGGTATCACATATTTTATTCTATTTTACAATGTACTCTATACAATGCCAGTACTGTTTTGAAAGCCAGTGCTTATAGATAGAGAAATAGGCAGGCATACGTGTGTTAGCAGAACATAAACACTTGGTAAGACCAGACAAAGTTTTGATAACAGAGTGTGGTCTGTTTCTCCTTTCTTCTTATTTTGAGAAATTTTCTGTTTATTATTGTTGGCTTCCTTGGATGTATAATCTCCAAAGAATTTAATAAAAAATATATTTTTTTCTATGATTGGCCAGTATTTCCAGGCATAAAGCAGCTTATCTGACTACTGCAGATTTTGGAATCCTGATGTGACTCCTGACCATGCATAAATCATATGTTGGGAAGAACTGAACTCATTGCATTCATGTACATGTGTTAATAAGCAACTGTGCAATAGCTATAAATAATTAAATGGACTTACTGCACATTCATACAGCAATATTGCATACATAACTATGTATACATAACACTTGCATAGTAGCTCAGATGCCTGGTTTATGCAGTGGCCAGGTTTAGTGTCTTGGAACAGACTACAAGAATTTCTGAGTGAAATTAAGAACACTGATTCCTAATAAACTGGTCTGTTACTGAAAATGTCTGTTTTGCATGCTGACCAATTGATGCTGTATTACAAAGGCAAAGCTTTCTTATGTGTATAGAGAAGACGTGATTGTCTTAATTATTGTTACAATCAAGCAGCTCTCTCCCAATACTAGTATAATGAATGAACAAGAGAAAAGGTGTGTGAGTAGGCTCCACTTGATCTTTGACTGGCCTCACTACTCTTTAAGTCATTTGAAATTACTAACATCAGTCTGTATGGGAAGTTCAGGCTGGCAGTCATAAAATAAAGATAGTAAGTAGGTACTGACTTGTACATGACAACTAACTCACATGGCTAAACAGATATGCTCTGACTGTGTAATGTGGATGTTGATTCAGCTGCAAAATATGAAAACTTACAAAATGCAGGGTATTATGTTGTTCTTATTGTTTTGCTCACAAATCCTAAAAATTTTCCCAGGTGCCAGGAATATATTTCCTGCTTTGTGTTTGTATTCATGACTGCTATTGATGAACAGAACCTGCATGCATCAACTGGAGAACACTACTAGTAAAAGAAGTAATACTGACATTTAAACAAATTTTAAAGAGAGATTGAATTCTTTTTTACTATTTAGATTATTTAAAAAAAAAGAATCTTAAGCAAATTGCAACAGAAAGGAGGAATAAAAAAAGAATAACACTTTTTCTTATGATTCACAGTTTTTTGAAAGTTAGTCAGCTGATTATTCAGCACAATGAAATGGCATGTGCTATGCACTACTGTATTTCTCTTACTAATTTTCAATAGAAAGGAGCACTTTTTGTTTCCTTCAAGCAGTTTTGAAAGAAACAATGCTGAAAGGTTCTAAATAGGAAATAAATATATAGCACCTTGGGGCTTAAAACACATTTTATTTTCATGAGTTAAGAAGACCTTTGCATTCCTCATTAGTTTCAGAATGAAAGAGAGTCACAGGTCAGGGAATAGGTCACCCTAATGAGCAAAACTAAAATGTGTAGATCACCTCAAGAGTTATTGTATTTTCTTTGCGGAATATTGGTATAGTTTTGTATCCCTTTGAAGTTATATTTATAATGGAAAAGTTGCTTGTTGTTTTGTTTTTCATCTATAATTTTCTCTTATGCTGCCACATAATTTTAAAGGTGGCTATACTCTGAATGGCAGAATTTATGTTCAGAGTACATTTTAAATTTAAGAAAAAGTGTTGATAGAAAAAGTTGGATGACAGCAAAGAGGAAGATGCTATTTTTCTGGTTTTTAATTACAATAACTATTGTTTTTATTATTAGTAAAGCATTGATGGAACATTTACAGTACAATATGCAAGCAATCATAGTTCTTGTCCTCAGGTACTTAGGTTGTTATTTGGAAAAAATCTATACATAGTCCTATATTTGTCCCCTGAGAAAGCACTAAAGACCAAATTTAACCAGATTGTGAATACTTGCATGGTTTGGGGTCCTGAATTTTAGAGTAAGTAGAGAGAAAGCAATTCAGACGGATTCTAGGTAATATTATATTCTCATATCTGAAGGCACATGAATTATTTCTAAAGATATTTTCAGCTAACTAGCATAAGACATACAGATGTGCAAATAATATTATTGGGTTTGCATGGCAAGGTTTTGGTCATGGGGGGGCTACAGGGGTGGCTTCTATCAGAAGCAGCTAGAAGCTTCCCCTGTGTCTGATAGAGTCAATGCCAGCCAACTGCAAAAGGGATCCACTTCTGGCCAAGGCTGAGCCCATCAGCAACAGTGGCAGCACCTCTGTAATAACATATCTGGCGGGGGGGGGGGTAGGGGGTGGAGGGGGAAACCCTGCATAACAGCAATTGCAGTCAGAGAGAGGAGTGAGAATATTTTAGAGGGACAACTCTGCAGACACCAAGGTCAGGGAAGAAGGAGGGGGAAAGAGGTGCTCCAGGTATTAGAGCAGAGATTTCCCTGCAGCCTGTGATGAAGACCGTGGTGATGCAGATTATCCCCCTGCCGCCCATGGAGGACCCCACGCCAGAGCAGGTGGATGTGCCCAAAGGAAGCTGTGACCCCATGGAGAGCCCATGCTGGAGCAGGCTCCTGGCAAGACTTGTGACCCCATGGGGGACGCACGCTGGAGCAGTTCATGAAGAAAAGTAGTCTGTGGGAAGGACTGATGTTGGAGAAGTTCATGGAGGACTGACTCCCATGGGTGGGACCCCATGCTGGAGCTGGGGAAGAGGATGAGGAGTCCTTCCCCTGAGGAGGAAGGAGAAGCAGAAACATGTCATGAACTGACTGCAACCCCCATTTCCCATCCTCCTGTGCTGCTTGCGGGGGAGGAGGTAGAGAAAATCAGGAGTGAAGTTGAGCCCGAGAAGAAGGGTGGTGTGGGGGGAAGGTGTTTTAAGATTTAGTTTTATTTCTCATTACCCTACTTTGATTTGGTTGGTAATAAATAAAGTTAATTTTCCCAAGTTGAGTCTGTTTTGCCTGTGATAGTAATTGGTGGATGATGTCTCCCTGTCCCTATCTTGACCAACAAGCTTTTAATTATATTTTCTCTCCCCTGTCCAGCTGAGCAGGGGGAGTGATGGAGCAGCTTTGGTGGGCACCTGGTGTCCAGCCAGGGTCAACCCACCACAATAATAAAACAAAGAATGCAAGTTAGGTCCTTTCTGTGCAAAAGCCTCTCTACCTGTCAATCCCAGTATCTTGCTCTGTCTGTCTTAAGAGATGCCTTTTCTCTATGTCTTTACCTTCCACTTCTTACTTCCTTGTCTTCCTCATCACTGCTTCAACATTGAATCTGTCTGAACCTGAGGCATCTGACAAGGGACAAAGTTACCTGAGAATTTACTTTCTGGACTGGTACTTTTATGAAGCTGCAGATTTTCCAATAAGTATTATCCATGTGTGAAATACGTCTTTCATCCAGTCTGTATTAAGCCTGCTGAGGAAAATGCAAACCATATGATATGAAGCTCAAATTAAGCATCTTCAATACACTGAAATGCCAGTTGAAAAGTTGCTATACAGACATATTTTTATATATGAGTATTTTATATGCACATATGTTTATATAAAAAATATATATGAATGAACTATAGAAATAAATAGATATCTATATCACACATTTATTTTTACACTTTGTTTATTATGTTGTTTACTTTTTGTCTGGTCACTAAAGAACATTTAACAAGAAAGTTTCCTGCCAAGGGAAGTTGGTAATCTGAGGAGAAATTATCTATAAATAATAATGCATAGTAATCACCATAACATCCTACAACTTCTCATAATAATTATAGTTGCATATGTTACTTAAAATAAAGCTGTAAAATAGGAAAAAAAAAATGCTTATTTTGTTAATGTCAAACATAATGAGAAGTGTAAGTGCCTGTAACTCTCTGCAAAGAAAAACAGTACCGTAAGGATAGAGTTGGTGCGAACCAATCTAGTTCTTTATGGATTCGAAAAAGCTAGGTATCTCCACTGATTCTCATTCTTCAGTCCTTGTCTTGCATCTGCTGGAGTATTTTCTATAATATCACTGATGTGTAAACTTACTGTGCATCAGCACATAGAAAGGAAATGTAGCAAAACAGGAAGATAAACTGAAAACCCTTGCTTTGTTGTGTGTAACCACAAACTAACTTAAAAAAAAAAAAAAAAGCTATAATTCAGAAGAACATTTTCATTATTCAGTAAGAGAAATTCTATTACTTCTCAAGAATCAGTAGGCCAAATCATTAAATGAAAATTTTACATTTCTAGAGAGAACTCCTTGATGTGAAATGAAAGTAAATGGCAGACATTAAAACTAAGAAATCTGAGACCAGATTCCTAGTCTTCTTCCTCTACTCTGCTGGGGTGGACTGTAGGATAACATCTAAATGATGAGAGAATGGATTTCAAAAGAGAATTGCTTTAGTTCATTTTATGGAATAGCTGTGGGACCCTGAAACTGTCAAGTATGCAAACACCAGGTACAGTAAAAGCTGAAATTCAAATTACGTGGCTTATTTAAATTATTTGAGCAACTTACAAATTATAAAATCTACATGAACTAAAATAATTCTTCTCTGTGATCAAACATTACTCCTTTACTCCTCTTCCCTAAAATATAAAAGTGAATATTTAAGCAGCAGCAGGGTTTATCTCCACTAAAGCAGCAAAAATAATCCCCCCAGACAAGTATAAATGTGAGGTTGGATGGTAATATTGTTGAGTTGTAGGATAGATTAGATAGGAAAGATTTACAAAAGAATTATGGAAGTACATGACAAATAAGTTTATCTTATGTTTGTCAATGTTTGTTAAGACAGAAGACAGAACCTAGCAAGATTGGGGGGGAGGGGAACACACAACCCAAAAAAGAGAAAACCATAAAAAAAAAAAAAGCTGTAGAGTGTTTCAGGTCCTGAGAAGATCTCAATATACATCAAATCCTATGAAATGAGAAAAACAGGCTTACATTTCCTGATTGAAATCAGGAAAATTCATTGTTTATCAAGGTATAGTTCTTCATTCAGATAAGCATTTTCTTACAGCTGAAGAGATCTCATCTCCATAGATGAGATTATAAAGAACTTATTACATTTGGCCAAAAATTTATTAAATGTATTTGAATCTCCAAAATGCAGCTAGGCATATATAGTATCAATTTAATTCAATTAAGGTGGGATGGGGGAAGGTGGGTAAATTTTATTAGAGGCAGTTTATATTAATTGTAGGGATGAAATCCTCATCACACAAGAAAAACATTTTTCTGCTTTTCTTTACAAAAAAACTTGTTGCAGTTCTAACTGCAGTACATATTTACCAACTTTCAGTCCAATTTTAGTCTGTACTGACCACCTAAAATTTCTAATAAAGTAAATTAAATCCATGAGTGTTAGGCACCTTTAGAATTGACCCAACTTTTATTACTTGCAATTTTATTGAAAGGCAATCAGTTCTTCACTGACAAGCTATTGAAATGTAAATAATGTTATTTTGCTTTCCATTTTTTTTTTTCTTTTTAGTGTTCTAAATACTCCTTTTTTCATCTTCCAAATGGCCAAGAATGTGACTTTTTCTAATTTTTCAACCAATGTAGGAGACAATCATTTAAGTTTCAGCATCAAATTGGTTCTCATTAGCAAAGGACACATGAGTTTTTTGGATTTCAATAATTACAATTGATTTTGTAGTGTCTTTATTATACAATGTCCTCTCTAACCAAGATACTATGTTTAATTATTGGAAGAATAATTAGCAGCTGCTTGGAAAATCTTACATAGAAAGCACTTGTTAGTAGGTCACTCTCCAAAAAGTGAAAGTGCATGTCAAATGAAATTCCAGACATATTAGTCCTTGGTGTAATTCTAATTGAAGTTTTCATTGATATAAAGGTGTAAGGGCTTGTAAATATGCTGGATGGCAAGAATCCATTCCATGCCTATTCTACTATTATTCCATGACAGGTAATTACAAAACATCATAATCTGCTTTTGGTTCAATTCATACTGCTATGGCTCCTTATTTAATAGGATTTCTTTTTATGTACCCTTATTCTCACTTTGCATATTTTTTCTTTCTCATTTAAGGATGCATCAGTCATTACTTTTTCCATAGGTACTTCCTGACTACAATCTTCCATCTAATGAGTACTTGCAGCTGGGTGTCTCTGGGAACACAATTTCATCCTGTCTCTGTGATAAACTCTCCAGACCTTCCAGGAGTTCATGTTTCATAATCTTCCTGAATCCCGCTTTCCTTCACTCTCTCTTAATCTTTTCTTACAGTACAAGTTGTACTTGTGCCAGTAAGTCCCTTCTCAGCTCTTTCTAGAAGTCTGCTGCTTAATGCTGTTAGTCTAATTCACTTGTTCACAGTTTCTATGCAAAGCTTTTTCTTTCTTAAATAACCAATCCATCTCTGCCTTTTTTCCTTTCTTTCTCCTAAAGTTTGTTTCTGTTACCTTTTTTCCTCTGGATATTAAGAGTTAAATTGCACGACTTAGTTTTAATTTCAGGATAAAATATGTGAAAGTATTTCAGATGTTTTCATGTGCTTAGTAAAAAGAGGAATTTAGAAGAAAATCAGAATACAAAGAGTAGTAGGCTTCTGGGAATAAAAGAGGGATCAGTTATTGCAACAAATAATTGGCATGAGGTGATAGGATTGTGAAGCAACAGAAAACATAGATATGGTCAGGAGTGGAGAGGTGGAGGTAGATGAAAACAGAGTCATGTTTATGGACAAAATTCTTTGTAAATATATATTGACTTTACTCTATTGACTTTACTGGAAAAATGCTAGGCTACATCAGCTGAAGGTCTGGTCATACAATTTGAGAAATGGCTGAGAACTTCAAGGAAAAAAGGTAGAGTTGGTTGGGACTATGAAATTTATTTTAGCAAACTAGTTATGAGTTGAGTCAATAGCATGTATGTGATTGTGAATAAGAAAGTTCTTTATTTTGTCTTACATTGTGTAGGTTCTCCAAAATTTTTTATATTTCTTTTCTTTAAGTTTTACTTCCTGCTGGTAGAAAATATTAAAAAATAATTGCTATTCAGTAACCTAAAAAAGTAACTGGTACCAGTAAGGTTATGTATTTGCTGGAAAAGCAACACAGCAAGCTGTAGGCAATCCAGGAGATTCCTGGAATGCATAGACAACAACTTCCTAAGCCAGGTAATAGACAACCCTATCCGAGGGGATGCAATACTGGATCTGATGGTCACCAATGCAACTGAGCTCATCGGTGATGTCAAGACTGGAGGCAGCTTGGGCTGCAGTGATCGTGCGTTGGTGGAGTTCACGCTCCTGAGGGACATGGGAAAAGCGAGGAGTACAGTCAGGACCCTAAATTTTAGGAAAACAAACTTCCAGCTCTTCAAGGAGTTAATCAGAACGAACCCCTGGGAGACGGTCCTCAGGGACAGGGGAACGGAACAGAGCTGGCAGATCTTTAAGGACACCTTCCATAGAGCGCAAGAGCTATCAGTCCCCAAGTGTAAAAAATCAGGCAAGGAAGGGAAGAGACCAGCATGGCTGAGTCGAGACCTGCTGGTCAAACTAAAGAGTAAGAGGGAACTGCACAGGCAGTGGAAGCAGGGACAGGTGTCCTAGGAAGAGTACAGGGAAGCTGCCTGGTTGCGTACGGAGGGGGTCAGGAAGGCCAAAGTGCAGCTGGAGCTGAATTTGGCAAGGGACGTAAAGAATAACAAGAAGGGCTTCTACAGGTATGTCAACCAGAAAAAGAAGGTTAAAGAAAGCATACCCCACTGATGAACAAGAATGGAGAACTTGTATCAACGGACGAGGAGGAGGCTGAGGTACTCAACAACTTCTTTGCCTCGGTCTTCACCGGCAACCTCTCTCCTCACCCCTCCCAAATCAATGGACCAAAAGATGGGGACCAGGGGGGTAAAGCCCCTCCCACTGTAAGGGAAGATCAGGTTCAAGACCACCTGAAGAACCTCAATGTACACAAGTCTATGGGACCTGATGAGATGCATTGCAGAGTCCTGAGGGAATTGGCTGATGTAGTTGCCAAGGCACTCTCCATGATATTGGAAAAGTCATGGCAGTCAGGTGAAGTCCCTGCTGACTGGAAAAGGGGAAACATTATGCCCATTTTTAAAAAGGGAAGAAAGGAGGACCCTGGGAATTATCGACCTGTCAGCCTCACCTCTGTGCCTGGCAAGATCATGGAACAGATCCTCCTAGAAGCTATGCTCAAGCACATGGAGGACAGGGAGGTGATTTGAGACAGCCAGCATGGCTTCACCAAGGGCAAGTCCTGCCTGACCAACCTAGTGGCTTTCTATGAAGGAGTGACTGCATCAGTGGATAAGGGAAAAGCAATGGATGTCATCTACTTGGATTTCTGTAAAGCGTTCGACACAGTCCCCCACAACATCCTTCTCTCTAAATTGGAGAGATATGGGTTTGATGGGTGGACTGTTCGAAGGATAAGGAATTGGTTGGATGGTCACATCCAGAGGGTTGTGGTCAATGGCTCGATGTCCACATGGAGACCGGTGAGAAGTGGAGTCCCCCAGTGGTCTGTACAAGGACCAGTGTTGTTAAACATCTTCATCAATGACATAGACAGTGGGATCGAGTGCACCCTCAGCACGTTTGCAGATGACACCAAGCTGAGTGGTGCCGTTGACACACCAGGAGAACGAGATGTTATCCAGAGGGACCTGGACAAGCTGGAGAGATGGGCCTGTGTGAACCTCATGAGGTTCAACAAGGCCAAATGCAAGGTCCTGCACCTGGGATGGGGCAACTGCTGATACCAATACAGGTTAGGGGATGAAGGGATTGAGAGCAGCCCTGCGCAGAAGGACTTGGGGGTACTGGAAGATGAAAAGCTGGACATGAGCTGGCAATATGTACTTGCAGCCCAGAAAGCCAACCGTATCCTGGGCTGCATCAAAAGAAGCATGGCCAGCAGGTTGAGGGAGGTGATTCTGCCTCTCTACTCTGCTCTGGTAAGACATCATCTGCAGTACTGTGTCCAGCTCTGGGGCCCTCAACACATGAAGGACATGGACCTGTTGGAGCAGGTCCAGAGGAGGGACACAAAAAATTATCCAAGGGCTGGAGCACCTCTCCTACGAGGCCAGGCTGAGAGAGTTGGGGTTGTTCAGCCTGGAGTAGAGAAGGCTGCGAGGAGACCTTATTGTGACCTTCCAATACTTAAAGGGGGCCTATAGGAAAGATGGGGAGAATCTTTTTAATAAGGCCTGTTGTGACAGGACAAGGAATAATGGATTTAAACTAAAGAAGAATAGATTTAGACTGGATATAGGGAAGAAATTTTTTACAATGAGGGTGTTGAAGCACTGGAACAGGTTGCCCAGAGAGGTGGTAGAGGCTCCATCCCTGGCAACATTGAAGGTCAGGTTGGATGAGGTTCTGAGCAACCTGGTGTAGTTAAAGCTGTCCCAGCTCACAGCTGGGGTGTTGGGCTAGATGACCTTTAAAGGTCCCTTCCAAACCAAAGCATTCTATGATACTCTGATTCTATGATTCTATGTGGAAAGGAGGGTGACTGCTCCTTTAAAGGTATCTTTTTCAGTACAAAAAAGGATAATAAGAAAAGAAGAAATCCATAAACCAAACTTACAGCCCTGTGTGGTGCTTAGTTGCAACACACATACACACAGGAGAGAGTCACAACACATGGGGAGATAGTCAGGGAAAGATTTAATAAGAAGAAAGGGCATACTGCAGTGATCGGCCACAGGGATCAGCCAGACACGTTTGCTGTGCTCTGCAGTGATTAGTGATGTTTTGCCTGGGAGATTTTTTTTTATTAAAACACTCACCTTGAGAATTGTTTGGTATTTGGGTTTCATACAGAAGCCATTACTGTATTTCAGGTACCACCTCATGGAGAGAGTTAGCAATTATACTTTTTCCTCTGAGAGGTTTGTTGTGGAGGAAATACAGAATGGCTCTTTTGCTACCTTCTCCTATGATGTTTCCTCCTTCATTACAACAACTTCTCAGTATCTTGAACATCCCTGGGCAGTTAAGATACTTCTGTTGATACTTCTTGGGAATATTGTTTTGGTTTTGACAAAGGTTAGTAAGCAATTTAAGAATATCATCCAGAGATCTGCCCCAAGGCTGGAGAGTTATGAGTGGCAGGGTGTGTGGGATAGTATGGGCAGGTACCTAGGGGAGTGGGCACCTCCAGTGTTTTGGAACTTCACCCCTGAACAAGTGCAGAATCCTGAAGAATTAGTAAAGTATTTGGAAAAAGTGTGTTGTCACCCTGGCATCTCCAGAGACACACAAATCATTGCAACATGGTGGGGGCTGGCCCATGCCTATCGAGCACTATTCAGTACTATTCAGTACCCTCAAGGGAAAGAGAAGGTCTCTCGATCTGATGACAAAACAACAGGCACTGCGGCTACTCAAAACCCTGCTACAGGCACTGCGGCTACTCAAACCCCAGGCACAGGCACTGTGGCTACTCCAACCACAGCCACGAGCACTGCAGCTACTCCAACCCCCACCACAGGCACTGCAGCCACTCCAACCCCAGTGACTGGCACTGTGGCTAAGCCAGAGAACCAACCTGCGCCGGTATCAGCTGCCCCTATACAGAAGAAAAAATACACGAGAAAATCGGCTTGTTAAGTAAGGGATGAAGGTGAAACAGGGCCATCACGAGAGTCAGAGGAGGAAGAACCCATAAATGAGATGGTAAGCTTTCCTATCCCTGAGTGAGCTGCAAGATATGCAAAAAGATTTCAGTCATCATCCAGGTGAGCACATCATCACCTGGCTGCTCGGATGATGAGATAACGGGGCCAGTTGCCTGGATTTAGAGGGTAGGGAAGCCAAGCAGCTGGGATCCCTTTCTAGGGAAGAGGGCATTGACAAAGCAATTGGAAAAGGGGCAAAACCGCTCACCCTCTGGACGTGGCTTCTGTCAAGCATGAAGGAAAGGTATCCCTTCAAGGACAATGTTATATACCACCCAGGCATATGGACCACTGTAGAGAAGGGTATCCAGTACCTGAGGGAATTAGGCATGCTGGAGGTGATTTATAGTAACCTGAATGATGAGCAGTTACCCAAAGATCACGATGAAGTCAGGTGCACACAACCCATGTGGCAGAAGGTGGTACAGAGCACACCAGCACCGTATGCCAACTCGTTGGCAATACTGACCTGGAAAGATGAAGAGGCACCAACAGCAGATGAAGTGGCTAGCTGACTCTGGGAATACAAAGAAAGTATCTCTTCCTCCCTATGGGCCTGTGTCTCGGCCGTGGAAAAACTGTCTGAAAAACTGGTCTGACAGTTCCAGTGACTAGTCCCCACCTGTACGGACCAGTATCTCAGCCATTAGGAGTCAACATCCTTATGCTCAAGTGAGAGAATATAGAGGATACACACCATGGGGCACCCTGTGGTTTTACCAGCGTGATCATGGAAAGGACATGAGGAAGTGGGATGGAAAATCCACATCAACCCTAGAGGCATGGGTGCATGAGTTGCAAGGAAGAACAACCACACAGGGGATTCTTCCAGGAAAATTGCAGCTCCAGTTTCCAGTGAGCAGTTCCTCAAACAGAGTAAGAGGGCTAATTTTACTTACAATCTTGATCAAGGGACTTTTGATTCACATTTACAAGAAGTGAAAAATGAATACTATGACCAGTGTTAGAGGGGCCCTGCCTCCAGTCACGTGGAGGAAAGGGACAACCTGGTTTACTGGACTGTGTGGATTTGATGGCCTGGCATATTAGACCCACAAGAGTAGAAGGCTCGAGTGGACACTGGTGCACAGCATACCCTAATGCCATCGAGCTATACAGGGGCAGAACCCATCTGTATTTCTGGAGTGGCAGGGGGATCCCAACAGCTAACTGTACTGGAGGCCAAAGTGAGCCTAACTGGGAATGAGTGGCAGAAGCACCCCATTGTGACTGGCCCAGATGCTCCGTGTATCCTTGGCATAGATTACCTCAGGAGAGGGTATTTCAAGGACGCAAAAGTGTACCAGTAGGCTTTTGGTATAGCTGCCTTGGAGATGGAGGGAATTAAACAGTTGTCCGCCTTGCCTGGTGTTTTGGAGGACCCCTGTATTAGGGAGGGGGCTGTTGCATGTCAGAGAACAGGTGTCAGTCATTACCACAACATTGCACTGGTGGCAATACTGCACCAACTGAGACACCCTGATTCCCATCCATAACCTGATTCATCGACTGGAGAGCTAAGGAGTGATCAGCAAGACTCGCTCACCCTTTAACAGTCCCATATGGCCAGTGTGAAAGTCTAATGGGGAGCGGAGACTAACAGTGGACTATCATGGCCTAAATGAAGTTACACCATCACTGAGTGCTGCCGTGCCAGACATGCTAGAACTTCAATATGAACTGGAGTCAAAGGCAGCCAAGTGGTATGCCACAACTGACATCGCTAATGCATTTTTCTCCATCCCTTTGGCAGCAGAGTGTAGGTCCCAGTTGGCTTTTACTTGGAGGGGTGTTCAGTACACCTGGAACCGACTGCCCCAGGGGTGGAAGCACAACCCCACCATTTGCCATGGACTGATCCAGATGGCACTGGAACAGGTTGAAACTCCAGAACATCTGCAATATATTGATGACGTCATTGTGTGGGGCACTACAGCATAAGAAGTTTTTGAGAAGGGGAAGAAGATAGTCCAAATCCTTCTGAAGGCCAGTTTTGCCATCAAACAAAGTAAGGTCAAGGGACCTGCATGGAAGATCCAGTTTTTAGGAATAAAATGGCAAGATGCATGTCGTCAGATCCCAATGAATGTGATCATCAAAATAACAGCCATGTCCCCACCAACTAGCAAAAAGGAAATACAAGCTTTCTTAGGCGTTGTGGGTTTTTGCAGAATGCATATTCCAAATTATAGTCTGATCATAAGCCCTCTCTATCAAGTGACCGGAAGAAGAATGATTTCAAATGTGGCCCTGAGCAACAACAAGCCTTTGAACAAATTAAATAAGAGATAGTTCACACAGTAGCCCTTGGGCCAGTCTGGGCAGGGCAAGATATTAAAAATGTGCTCTACACCGCAGCCGGGGAGAATAGCCCTACCTGGAGCATCTGACAGAAAGCACCAGGGGAGACTGAAGGCCAACCCCTAGAGTTTTGGAGTCAGGGATACAGAGGATCTGAAGCCCGCTATACTCCAACTGAGAAAGAAATATTGGCAGCATATGAAGGGGCTCAAGCTGCTTCGGAAGTGGTTGGTACTGAAGCACAACTCCTGCTGGCACCCCAACTGCTGGTGCTGGGCTGCATGTTCAAAGGGAGGGTCCCCTCTACCCATCATGCAACTGATGCTACGTGGAGTAAGTGGGTTACACTAATCACACAATGGGCTTGAATAGGAAACCCCAGTCTCCCAGGAATCTTGGAAGTGATCATGGACTGTCCAGAAGGCAAAGATTTTAGAATATCACCAGAGGAGGCGGTGACACATGCTGAAGAGGCACCACTCTATAAGAAAATGCCAGAAAATGAAAAGCAATACGCCCTGTTCACTGATGGGTCCTGTCGTCTTGTGGGAAAGCATTGGAGGTGGAAAGCTGCTGTATGGAGTCCTATACGACAAGTCACAGAAACTGCTGAAGGAGAAGGGGAGTCGAGTCAGTTTGTAGAGGTGAAAGCCATCCAGCTGGCTTTAGATCATAGAATCATAGAATCGTTTAGGTTGGAAAAGACCTTTAAGATCATCCAGTCCAACCATTAACCCACACTACCAAGTCTACTGTAAGCCAATCAAGGGTAGACTAGACTAAACCAATTCTTGACTACCCTTTCCGAAAAGAAATTTTTCCTAATTTCCAACCTAAACCTCCCCTGGTGCAGCTTAAGCCCATTTCCTCTCATCCTATCGCTAACTACTTGGGAGAAGACACCAACACCCACCTCACTACAACCTCCTTTCAGGGAGTTGTAGAGAGCGATAAGGTCTCCCCTCAGCCTCCTCTTCTCCAGGCTAAACAACCCCAATTCCCTCAGCCGCTCCTCATAAGGCCTGTGCTCCAGACCCTTCACCAGCTTTGTTGCCTTTCTCTGGACACGCTCCAGCACCTCAACGTCTTTCTTATATTTATATATATATATATATATTTCTTATATTCTCAATGTCTTTCAGATATTGCTGAATGAGAGAAATGGCTAGTCCTTTATCTCTGTACTGACTCATGGATGGTGGCAAATGCCCTGTGGGGGTGGCTGCAGCAATGGAAGCAGAGCAACCGGCAGCGCAGAGGCAAACCCATCTGGGCTGCTGCATTGTGGCAAGATATTGCTGCCTGGGTAGAGAACCTGGTTGTAAAAGTTCGTCATGTAGATGCTCATGTACCCAAGAGTCGGGCCACTGAAGAACATCAAAACAACCAGCAAGTAGGTCAGGCTGCTAAGATTGAAGTGGCTCAGGTGGATTTGGACTGGCAACATAAGGGTGAATTATTTATAGCTCGGTGGGCCCATGACGCCTCAGGCCATCAAGGAAGGGATGCAACGTATAAATGGGCTCGTGATCAAGGGGTGGACTTAATTATGGACAGTATTGCACAGGTTATTCATGAGTGTGAAACATGCGCTGCAATCAAGAAAGCCAAGCAGTTCAAGCCCCTTGGGTATAGTGAACGATGGCTGAAATATAAATACAGGGAGGTCTAGCAGATTGATTATAACACACTCCCACAAACCTGCCAACACAAGTGCTATGTGCTCACCATGGTGGAAACAAACACCGGATGGCTGGAAACATATCCCGTGCCCCATGCCACCACCCACAACACCATCCTGGCCCTTGAAAAGCAAGTTCTGTGGCAACGTGGCACCCCGGAAAGAATCAAGTCAGACGAGACTCATTTCTGAAACAAGCTGGGCCAAACAGCATGGCATAGAGTGGGTATATCATATCCCCTATCATGCACCAGCCTCTGGGAAAATTGCACAATACAATGGACTGTTAAAGACTACCCTGAGAGCAATGGGTGGTGGGACATTCAAACATTGGGATACACATTTAGCAAAAGTCACCTGGTTAGTCAACACCAGGGGATCTGCCAATCAAGCTGTCCCTGCCCAATCAAAACTTTTATATACTGTAGAAGGTGATAAAGTCCCTGTAGTGCACATGAAAAATATGCTGGGGAAGTCAGTCTGGGTTACTCCCCCCTCAGGCAAAGGACAACCCATTCATGGGATTGCTTTTGCTGAAGGACCTGGATGCTCTTGGTGGGTAATGTGAAAGGATGGAGAAGCCTGATCAAGGGGAAGTCTGATCCCTCAAGGGGATTTGATGTTGGGTGAAAATAACCAATGAACTGAATTGTATGGTGTTAATTCTATATAATGCTCTATGTCATCTCTTTTATGGTTGCTGTATGCCACATCAATGGTATTACAGTAAGAATTGTCCAGATTAATGAAAATGAACTTTGATGAAACTGAGCAAAGTGCAGCAGTGTTGGAACCAGCATGCAACAATCCAACACTACACATCATCTCTCCTGCCCTGAAAGACTGGGATGACAGATGGAACCCAAAGTCATGGACTAAATGAACTCAATGGACATTTTAGAGAGGTGGCACATAGATAAAGGGAATGATATCTGTGTGTATATATCAGGACTGGGAAAGTGGAAGTGATTAATTGGAATGCATTGGAAAGGGTAGGACCTGTGCATGATGTAGATGGTATAGAATAAGGGGTGGATACTGTCCTGGTTTCAGTTGGGACAGAGTTAGTTTTCTTCCTAGTAGCAGGCATAGTGCTGTGGTTTGGATTTAGTAGGAGAAGAATGTTGGTAATACACTGATGTTTTAGTTGTTGCTAAGTACTGCTTATGCTAGCCAAGGACTTTTCAGCTTCCCATGCTCTGCCAGGTGCACAAGAAGCTGGGAGGGGGCACAGCCAGGATAGTTGATCCAAACTGACCAAAGGGCTATTCCATACCATATGACATCATGCTCAGTATATAAGCTGGTGGGAGTTGGCTGGGGAGCAATGATTGCTGCTCGGGAACTGTCTGGGTATCGGTAAGTGGGTGGTGAGCAATTGCATTGTGCATCACCTGTTTTGTATATTCTTTTATTGTTAATATTATTATTATTTTCCCTTCCTTTGCTGTCTTATTAAACTGCTTTTATCTGAACCCATATGTTTTACATTTTTTCCCCCCATAATTCTCTCTCCCATCCCACTGGGGTGGGGTGGGTAAGCAAGAAGCAGTGTGGTGCTGACTGGGGTTAAACCATGACAATTATCATATGAGCTGGGTACTCTGTGTGATGACTCCATGTGTACATGGTTGCTTCTGTTGTCGTTATTCAAAATAATTCATCAGTACCACTAATACATCCACTATCCTTCAGTATTATCAATAATTTAGCTGTATTGTTGTCAGCAGCAAATTGAACATTTTTACTACCATTACACTATGCAGAATCCCATGATCATTACTTCATGTAATGAGTATTATATGGCCACAACATATTCCTCTGAATGGCCAGGATTACATATATCATCTTGAAATACTTAATATAGATTTTATATTATGTAAATGTCACCCAGTAATGAGATTTAATTCATTGCAAATTAGAGAGTACATCTGATAAATCAAACTATTGAATTTAAAAAAAAAAAAAAAAAAGAAAAACCAAAAGAGGGAAAAAGAGAAGAAAAGGAAAAAGAAAGAAAGAAAGAGAAAGAAAATGAGGAAGAAAGAGGAGGGAAAAGAGAAAGAAAGAGAAAGAAATAAAAAGGAATAACGAAAGAAAGAGGAGAAAGAAAGAAAAAGAAAGAAAAAGAAAAGGGAAAATGGCTGAAGTATAACAATGTTACTGATTTAAAAACAACACAATATTCTTAGCTGTCACAACTGATACAAGCTTTCAAGAATTTCAGATTGTATTTATGTGCTATGGTTACAATATTGTAAACAAAGATTATGTTAGTTGAAGCAGCTTTACAAAATTTTTATTGAAATTCAAAAGCTTTCCACCAGTCAGGATCCCTGAGAAAGAGGGAATCAAGTTCCATTGATTTTTATTTACTTTAGGGACATTTCATCTCAGGACCATACCAAGAAGCTTCTGTTAGCAGCTATCACCTGTACTTTATTGCCATGGGGCTCATCACAGTTAGGCGTGAGATAAATGTAATAAAGAGAGGGAGTGTCAGGAAATTAATGCAGTTTTACATGCCACTGTATGAGGGGTAATTAAAAATTACTGAAATGCTAGAACAACTTTTGGATTTTCCTATATTCTTTTTCCAATTCTCACAGTACTTTCTTTACTTTAAAATACTGCTGACATGTAAATTTTCATCAGTGGAGTAGTTTCCATATGTGCTGAACCACAGTTCAGTGACAACACTTTCTTACATCTGCTTGAAACACCCAGCTCAAGTGAAAATTTGTCCACTTACATGTGTCATGAAATCTAGCAGATTCATTGTCATTCTGCCCATGCTATGTCAAGACTGTGTGTGTGTGTGTTTATTTATTTTTGCACATTATTTTCTTATTTTTCTAAGGCAGCAGTGCAGGTAAATAGGCATAAAGGTTGACTATCTGATATCATACTACTATGAGTAACACACAGTTAATTACCACAGCTGGGAAAAAGACATAAAGAACCTCTTGTAATCTTTCATTTTCAGGAAAAATCTTACATTTTTTTTGCATGGGCCTTTTTCTGGGTCATCTTAATGACACAGATGTCATCAGTTTTGAAACACTAATCAGTAACGAAACACATACAATTAGAGCATGTAACGCAAATCATTAAACAGAAAGATATTCTCAGCCTGGCTGATGGTAGGCTGGCATATTGCTATAATCTAATCAGGAGAAGAGATAGAATTACTGTTACGTCCTAATGTATATGATTTCAAACATGCATAAATGTGTTTAAGAGTGTCATCGTGGGACTAAAGATACCTATATGCTTCACTGTTTGTAGGATAATGACCAGAATTATGACACAACTGAAGTAATAAACAGAGACAGAAATTTTAGAGAAAAATGTAGTAAGACATTATTTCACATATGAAGTGTTCACATGACTTAATAAAAAAGAGTATTCCAACAAGCATATGATGTAACATTCATTCTTTAATTGGGAGTTTGGATAATGTAAAAGACTGATGGAGTGAATACTAATGAGCTTCTTTAGAAGCAAGATGGAATAAAAATCTCTTGATCTCAGGAACATTGCACTGCTATGACTTCAGCTTTTTAACAATTAGTCATAATAGCACCAATGAGCTAAATAGGAATTATTAAAACGAATTAGCAATACTTAAATCTCAGCCAACATTTGTATGAATTCGTTCTTCACAATCACCCAAAACTCTTTAACAGATACTGTGGACTCAAAAGAAAAATGTCTCTAGTGTGTGACATGGAGCACTCAGGGATATCACAGATTTCAAATGCAATACAAGAAAACATTTTTAATGCTAATCTCAGCCCTTTGCTATTAAAAACTGTTTTCCTCTTATAACTGAATTAATCTATTTCAACTTATGCTTAACCTACAGAGTGGAACTAGCAAAACAGTCTGTCTCCCATGTCAAAGACAGCTGGTCTAAGCTGTACAACATCTCATCTGGAACTAGCCACACATCTAGAAGCAGTATAGCCATGGCAGTACTGTCTTGTACTCAGATGGCTAATGTGCTGAACTGCTACACTAAAATTCGAGTGCAAGGCCACAATAACACTATTAATCTCTTCCAGGATGCCCTGAATTTTTTGTTCCAGATGGATGCCTTCCCTCCATCAAGCTAATTTTAGTTCTCTGCTCCATTCATAGGAGTCAGTATGCCCTTCATAAGCACATGGTTAAGGCAGAAATAATACCTAATTTTCTGATGTTACCCAACATATCTCCCTTCCCAAATTTACAGTTTTCCTTTCAGGATGCAAAAAAACTCTGAACAGTAAGGAGTAGTCCTTAATACTTTTTCAGATTCAGTATGTAGTGCTTTAGTTGCTGATCCTGTGATGACTCTGATCTAGTTTCTTTCCCCTGGTATCACATCAGAGGAGGGATTTCTTCCTGAGAGATGTCCCTGGCCAAGCGCAAGTACTAAGATTGAATATATGATGAAATGAGCCAACATCAGTACTTTACTGCTTTGCCCTCCTTTCTTTTATTAATGTCTATCTTAAGATCCATTTTTCCAAAGTGTCTCCTAGCCTGATTACCTTTCCCACATATCTAGTAAAGCCTTACAAGAACTATGCTCTCATTAAAAATCTCTATGTAGTCATTTTCATTCTTTATCATGATGAAAGCTTGCTCCTGTTTCCACTCCTTTCTCTATCATCAGCCGGAGTCTAGAGTACAATTCCCTGTCATTTGGATTGTGGTATTCAGTCCATCCCACAGCAGGGTCAATTTAAGATGGGCAGCCTTCAACCGAATTACGCTCTCAGTGTATGAATTTCCAAAGCGAAATTGCCTGAACCATTGCAAATTGTTCTCACATCACTCTCCATCTGCATTTTCTGTCACACTCCTAATTTTCAGAACATTATTGGAAGCTCAGCTGCATATGTCTTGCTGATTCCATATTTTATCCCTTGGAGAAACTAATGTGCATTATTCTGTGTTTGGATGTGTGAAAAACTCTAAAAGCTTTTCTACCAATATATTAGTTATTTCAACTAAACTCTTGTTAGGTGTCATTAACTCTTGGCTTTTTGTTTGTTAGTCAACTTTATTATTGTTTCTATGTATGTTAAATATTATTTGTTGGTGCAAAATTAAAATGGCTTTATTATCTTCCTTTAGTCCTTCCAACATCATTAAAAGAAACTTTCATAAAACCAAGCTTTTTTTTTTTGCTTTTCTTCTTTTGAAATCCTATTTTCCAAAGTCTCTCAGTCTTACTAATTAGTATAACTCAAATATCTAATAAATATATAACAGAACAATTTCCCTTATGCAGTTTTCTATATCTTTTCTAGTTTAATTTGTAATTTATTTATATTAATTCATAGATGAGGAGCTTCAAGTAGTGATCAGGTAGGTAAAAGCAAGTTCGAAAGGAGACAAAGAAAACTAGAAGATACTGTGGTGACAAACTTTAATCACATAATAGACTGCAAGGAAGAGTATGTGACAGCTAGTACAGAGCTATGGCAGAGACTTCCTGCATAAAAAGACTAGTGACAACTTAATTATCAAATTTATGCTTATTCCTTTCTATTCATAGATATCATCTTCATTGGGAAGCACAAAGCTCCAATTATGGACTCTATGTAATTATATAAAGTATTTCTGTAAAGCTCTTCCAATACTACTACTTTTTTAAAAACTGGAAAATTTATTGTCCAGTTTTTCAAAAGGCAGCAAATGTTGATACCACACTTCTCCCTCTCACTCTGTACATTACACCCTTTGTGTAGGTTTCCTTCAAAATTCTTGTAGTCAAATCCTACCTGATATCCTGGTATGTCAGCACTCTATTTCAATATTTTGTTTTCCATTCCCAACAGACAGCGTGTTTAGGAAGTTCCTCAAGCAAGTGAAAAGAAGTCAAACTGGGATTTGTTCCATTTCCTTTCACATCTTGCCAATAGTTACCTTCAGTTGAAATATGTTAATTTCAGACCTAAGTAATGTTATTTCTGGGAATCTTATATGTCATTGCTAGAAAAGCTGAACGTAGATTTCTTTTGAGCGGCCTCAGGTGGAAAGAATTACTTTCTGTTGGAATAAACTAACTATGGTCTAGCTGAATTTCTGATTTTTTCTTTCTTTATTCTGGAAATCAAGTGAAAATAATTGTGAATAACTAATTCTTAATGAAAACCTAATTATGAATAACAAATTATGAATAACCAATATTCACAATTAACTGTAATGTCTACCCTTCCAAGTAACTGAAGCTATGTGAACTTTTAGCTTTTCAAATGTTACTGGAATGATTTCTCCTATGTGGTGGTACATCTCCCCCCACCCCCCACTCCCCCTGTTTTTCTGTTCTGTTTTTTCCCTTTAGTTCGGCTGCTTTACAATCTCAGGAATTCCAGGCCACAGCTTTTGTGTAGCAAGTTGATCAGTTAAGTGCCCCTTAATTGTACCAGAAACTCCTACATGGCTGGAGCAGAGAGCAGCTCTGTTCTTATCAAGATTCATACTATGGCTAACGAAGGGAATGAGAACAAAGAGCTACCCCAGACAGCCTTGAAACAGGGTGGTATCATCACTGCTGGAATTCCAACAGCAAGCCAACCCGAATTGTGGCTCAGATAGAAATTTACTGGTGATTAAAGTCAATCATCTCACAATCCTATAAACGACAGTGCTAAGTGAGGCCCTTTGAGCTCTCCTGGACCACCGTGGGCCACACCAGCATCTCCCTCTGATCGAAATGTCTCTCAGAGTCAGTGAAAACTAGCAAATTCCGAAAGTCTGTTGCTACCAGAACTCCATTGCTGGACATCGACAACAGAGCCTGGGCTGCTGATATTCTTCACTCCTCGAGACTCTACGCTCGCCTGTTGAGAAATGCCAAGGCATTACACGTATTTCACTAAACTCGAGGGGAATTTTTAACAGGTATACTATTTTCATATATGCATTTATAGTTGTAAGTGTGCATGCATGAATCAATTTAAGTAGTTTTGTAGATGTATGATTTAATTTTAAAAGGAGTTTTTTATTGCTGTACTATTCTTATAGCATTACTCTCCTAAACTGTTGACCAAGTCTGAGAATAAGAGTGGGCCCAGCCGCACCTAGGCTCCTCTCTGAGAAGGAGTTTAGAAAGCAAGGGGGGTCCATTCTGAACCTTGTGACTCAATGGGAGGGTTTCTGTATCCCCTACATACAATTTCTCTCTCATATAATCCAATTTCCTTTATGTATTTTTCCTATGTACTAGATATACACATATGCATATATATACATTATCCTTATCCATATAAACTGTTGACCAAGTCTGAGACTAGGACTAGACCTAGCCGCACCTAGACTCCTCTCTGAGAAGGAGTTTAGAAAGCAAGGGGGGTCTAGTCTAAACCTTGTGACTCAATGGGACGGCCCCCACCCTTGCCTTTATTCCATATATACGCAGTGCTTTTATGAGTCATTTTAACTCATTGTGATTTAATTCTCTTTTATGTGCTTCTATGTAGTAATAGAGTGAACGTTGCCATCTTTGAATCTGTAACTAAGTCACTGTTTTGATCAATTTTGTCTAGTCACTTTATTAATCATTGATGATTGAGTGCTATTGAAAATATAATCAAATTCTGCGATTTGCTACAAGTAAATTCTAACCGTTACTAAATCAAACTGTGTAAAGTCACTCATTCATAGCGAATTGACATAATCAGCAGGATTCACAGACCTACCTTCATGACATCCTAAAATACCAACATGTAGACACAGTAAAACTAGTTAATTATGGTGTAAAAGTTGCCAGAGAACTTATATGAGTACCGGACTGATGTGTCCTTTCTAGTCAAAGTGTAATTATTCACCTATTGGAAGGGAAGGGAAGGGAAGGGAAGGGAAGGGAAGGGAAGGGAAGGGAAGGGAAGGGAAGGGAAGGGAAGGGAAGGGAAGGGAAGGGAAGGAAGGGAAGGGAAGGGAAGGGAAGGGAAGGGAAGGGAAGGGAAGGGAAGGGAAGGGAAGGGAAGGGAAGGGAAGGGAAGGGAAGGGAAGGGAAGGGAAGGGAAGGGAAGGGAAGGGAAGGGAAGGGAAGGGAAGGGAAGGGAAGGGAAGGGAAGGGAAGGGAAGGGAAGGGAAGGGAAGGGAAGGGAAGGGAAGGGAAGGGAAGGGAAGGGAAGGGAAGGGAAGGGAAGGGAAGGGAAGGGAAGGGAAGGGAAGGGAAGGGAAGGGAAGGGAAGGGAAGAGAAGAGAAGAGAAGAGAAGAGAAGAGAAGAGAAGAGAAGAGAAGAGAAGAGAAGAGAAGAGAAGAGAAGAGAAGAGAAGAGAAGAGAAGAGAAGAGAAGAGAAGAGAAGAGAAGAGAAGAGAAGAGAAGAGAAGAGAAGAGAAGAGAAGAGAAGAGAAGAGAAGAGAAGAGAAGAGAAGAGAAGAGAAGAGAAGAGAAGAGAAGAGAAGAGAAGAGAAGAGAAGAGAAGAGAAGAGAAGAGAAGAGAAGAGAAGAGAAGAGGAGGAATGGAGTAAGTGTTCCAAGTCAGGTTGGACAGAGCTATGAGCAACATGGTCTAGTGAAAGATACCCCTGCCCATGGCAGAGGGGTTGGACCAGACAATTTATAAAGGTCCCCTTCAACCCAAACCATTCTCTGATTCTATGATTAAAGCACTTCCACTTTATATGAAAGAGTAAAGAGGTTAATTGAAAAAAAAACTTATAATGAAACTTTCTTTTAAGCTATATAGAAAAAATATAAAAACTAAGTACCAGTTAACTGAACACCAATAATACAATTACAAATATGCTTCAGAATTTAAAACTAAAAAAGCAGTGAGATTAAAAATTGAAGTTTCCAAAGTCATCTTAATCTTCTTTACAATTGTATAACCAAATGATCTCTTTCATAAGCACAATATTTAATAAAAAGTGATGATTAACACATAAAAAAACTGTGAAAATGAGATAAGCTGTTATGTCAGTTACCAATTCCTTCAGCAAAAATATTATATGAATTCTAGTTCTATCACCATGGTCTAGGGCATCCTCAGAATCACTTGTATGTCATCACATTAATTTTTCTTCACTGTCTTCAATTTCTGGATTTTTCATCAGACTGAGAGGTGTTCATCAGGTCTTTGTAAGCATCAGTGATAACAAACTATCTTCACATAGGATGACACCTGGGGGACAACTGACCTACCTGTGCTCTGTGACAATGTGTTGACAGATGCCAGATGACTAAATGTGTGCTGCCCATATCTGTTGGCACAATTACAGTTTTCAAAATATACCTAAGGAATGTAAGAAGCTCATTTGAAAGAAGGAGGAAATTCCGAGGTAAAGGGAAATCACATTCTCAATTCTCTGCAGCATGATGCTATTATTGAAGGAGCTAAAGAAAGCAGTTTACTTACTAAAGAGAGCCTAGCAAGAAGGGAAGAGTGCAAATAATAGAGAAAGACTAATTGCATTACTTAAAAGGCAGATGACTCAACAACAAACAGAATGAATGACACATAGGGAACAACTGCACAGAGGAAAAACATATGTGTTCTCTAAGGCAACACTAAAATGTACAGAGCCTGTAAGGTCACTTGAGTCAAAGGCACAAAAAACCATCCAACAACGAGCCTGGTAAGTTGAAACAAGTCAGACTTCTCACACAGAAAAAAGACAGAAATCACAGTGTGTCAAAAATAAATTGGCAAGTTGGGTCAAGGGACTAAAGAGACAAATAATAATGGAGATATGCAAGTGAACAGCATTGTGCAAAAGTTTGAAAATATGCAATTGAATAACTGAATTTTAAGTATATGATTACAGGCAAAGAAAGATTATTTAGCCAGAAAGCACAGTTTATGAGTAAGGGCAAAAAGACTAAATTATACACCTTGTTTCCTCTTCTACTCCTTTTTGGACTGGATTAATTTTATTAGTCTTCATTTTGTGGAAGTGCTTCATTGGACCCACAACAATGCATATAGTTTCTACTAGAGAGACAGATTTATCTAGCTGCTAACATAGTTTACAGACCCATATTTACAAATGTAAGTCTGTATACATACGTCTAGATAACTGCATATTAGTCTATCCAGCTAAAGTGAAGGAGGACCAAACATAAAATACAACAGCAATCAAATACTATTTGCATAGCTGTAAGAGAAAGGCTATCAAGACTGAACTCTATATGGAACGGGGGAATACAGAAAAGGTTCTGGATTCTGTATTTCTCTTTCAATACTCTGTAATAAAAGATTTCTTTTAGAAAGCTTAAACCAGACTCATCATCTTAATCATTATAACCTATAAAAAACTTCAGTTAAAAAGTTTCGGTACCTAATTTGTAACCAGACTGGATGTTAGAAAAACTGTTAGAGTTTCATGTCAGATCCAACAAGCTAGGGTGGTGCAGTTCCATGTGCCCAAGTCCAACCGGTAGGAGGGTTGAATATGAGTACCCAGAATGCACTTGCACACAAAGCACACATATATATCACATGTATACACATATACATAGCTGGCCACATGGATCACTTGGCGGATACTCAGAGCACTCACATGAACATAGATAGCAACAACAGCCTCATCCTGCTCCTCTCGCTGGCTGAGCAAGATGGGGATCCATGAATGACAATAGACATACACATACATATGAGCTAGGACCCTCAACAGCCTGGTTCAGACCCACAGCCCGCCACTTGGACCCCAGTCTCCCCAGCTGCTGGTGCTGGCACATACAGTCTGCAATGCTACAGACCCACTCCAGCTTCTGGTACAGACCATTGCACACATGCATAACACAAAGAGTTGACAAGGACTCTTTTGTCCTCCGTACCTGGACACTAGGGCTGAGGCTCACCTGGGACAGCCCTGGGAGGGTCCCCAAAAACACATCCTTCCCCACCTGCAATTGTACCCTGCTCCTCTGGGTTGTGCAGGTGGGGCTTTGATGGGCTAATGGCACCTGTAATGAGCCTAGGGGTAGCTTGGCTAGGGTGGTTTTTGCAATCCCCCTCCTGCCATTGCCTCTTCACTCCTTGGTGGATGTACAGATGAGCTGGTATCATGCAACCTAACAAAATCCATGATGCTAAAGAAAATAAAGAACTTTAAAATTACTACCCATCACAACTAAAATAATTTTTCTGCAGTGGTATATAGGAACTTTAAAATTTTCTTAGTCAACATAGAATTCCATTTTGCTAACCTGAGCCCTGCATTTGAAATTTTGAAAGGATAAACAGTAGCATATAGAAATAAAAGTGAGAGTTGCAGCTATAGACAAAAGCATTATCCACCTTAGGTCAAACTGACACCACTTTCACTAAAGCGTTAAGTCTGTTTATTAGTGACCCTGTTTTTCTTCTACTGAAGACAATAGCAAACACTTTATTAATTTCTATTGCCCCACATTGGCAATACACTGAATAATCTCCTGTTTAGCAACTTTTTTCAGACAAGTGTTAACACTTGACCGTTTGGTAAATTTGTGCAATATATAGTGTGACATTTTGCTTTTTCCAAATTAAGAAAGATGTAAAGCAACTTATTTTCCTATGCAAATTGCTATTACTCTCCTCTGATAAGAATATGAACTTACAGGAATTTGTAAGAATTTAGATATCAGTGATTTTTTTCAAAAATAAAAATTAATAGGGAATGTTTCTATACATTTGCAATTTTGCAGAAGCATTGGCTTAAAATTTAGATAGCAAGCATGGTAGAATGTGCATACATAGAGTGAGATGAGCAAGATACCCTGAGGAAATCTCCAGATGGCAATGTGCTAGAGGAAGAACAAGAAAACCATGACAACTCTGCCATCTATTACTTATTTAAATCAATTTTCCTTTCCACAGCCAGCCTATGTTTCCCTCTATCATAAAAGATATGCAGAGCAGATCAGTGGCTGGTCCTTATTTGAAGTCATCCTTTTCAGGTTATTCATGGACTAATTACAAGCTGGTGTAGAGATGAAAGCATCTTTACTTCATTATAAACATATGTGGGTTTAGCTGGTACTTAACAGAGATGAGAGGGTATTATTTTTCCCTGTACTTGACTTCTAGAAAAAAAAACTTTTCAAGTTGTTCTCAGAAATACCTCAGTAAGTTGTAATTGAACTGAAATAATATATTAATTTAAGTAAACAACTGACAAAGTAATTATCCAAGAATATTGTTCATCAACATTACTGAATAAGTCACCCAGTATTTTACAGGTCAGTATACATGCACTTTCAAGTTCATTTCCTGAAACGTGAAGTTCAAGTTAACCTTTCACATAGTTCAATTATCACTCACTTCATGCTACAGGTGCACTTAAAAACAGAACCTTCCCAGATAGTAACAAAGATGTGTGCTTTGTCATAAGTTGTATGGAAGAGAACCATTGGGAACAGTTTGTTGGTTTGGGTTTTTTTCCCCCTCCTATGAACAGAGGTGAAAAAGGCTGTGTGGGCAGATTTATCCCTCTAGACAACAAAGTGGCACATACAAATATAATATTGAACTTGGTAAATGCTGACTGTTCCTGCTGACTCTATTGAAAAGTCTTAAGAAACTGAATAATGAGTCATGATCTTATCCAATTTAACTTGTTGAAAATGGAAGAGCTTTAACTGGTACTGGGCACTATTCTCATTAACAAGGCTGAACTCTCAGATATTTACTCATATGTAAAGTTACTCAGTGATGCTATCCGTATGACAAGTTTGAAAGAAGTCAGTAGGAGTTACTATGTAGTCAATACCAGCAAATACCACTTTCACAATCTGGAAAACTGAAATTATTGCATGTTTTAAAGTATCTGTCCTCTTTTTATTTTTTTCTTCCTGTTAAACTAAGACTACTCTTTTTCAACCATGATTTTAACCAGAAAGAATAAGAATGTGTTATACTTTTTTTTCTTTGAAAAAGACACCTTTTTTAATTGTAAGTATTAAACCTCAAATCTTCAAGTAACATTTGCTGGTTGGTCAAAAATTTAATCTGCAAGCAAAATACTGTGGAAAATGTGGCTGCCAATTTTAGTATTCATTTTAATATTCATCTTCCAGTAGAGATCATTATGATAACATTTTATCAATGTTATTTGAAGTGTTGAGATCATAACTGAAAAAGATCAGTACTTAGATCACATTGGCCTAACATTATGCTTAACTGCAATTCTTGCATGCAAAAAGTTCCATAACCAGTAGAAATGAACCAGTGTATGATGAAAGTAGACTTAAAAGGCAATTAGTTGTGCGCACACACACACACACATACAAAAATGATACAGCCCTTTGTGTTTGAGAGAAAAGCTAATACAAAATGTCACTTTGCTGGCAGCCAGATTTTTGAAGACTCATATTTTCAACTACCTTCCCTGATCACATACATGTAAAAAATGGCGAGAATGCAACATCAGAACATCCTGGTGTGGGTGTCAACGCTTGTGACAGAATGTAAAATGAGAGAGACATTTCTTAATTTCTTTTCATATTTACTGCAGAGGAATAGTAATCTTTCCACTATCTAGAAGTCTCCAGGTCTTGCTTCATCCCATTCCTGAAGCAGTTGAGAACTATATCTTGAAAGACAGTAAGTTATAGCCCTCTTATATTTGGAGTGGCTTTCAAAGAAGTTGTGATGTAAAGGGGAAAAAAAATCTTTCAAGGAAAAAAAATGGTTCTGGTTCTTATAGCATCAGCTTTATAATATACTGGGAAGAAAAGCAGTTTTAATGTATACCTGCACATACTGTGGGATAGAAAGAGAAAATGTGAATCTTAATGACTCCAAAGTACACAATACCCAGGACACCTTTTAAAAATACAAGAAGGTTGCAGAAACTGTTGGAAAGGAGCAAGGAATCTCGCTGGACCATGTAAAAACATACATAGCAGTAGCAGAAATAGTTTTGTGTAAATATTTTATGTTTAAAACTGTTCCAGTTCTGAATTATGCTCCTATCACTATTAGCTAAGCTCCATAAAGTAGTAAATAGCCATTTGTTCTAGCTGAGAAAATAGTCTAGTATTTTCCCATTTGGTATGTATGGTCCTGAGCTAGTATCTGTGCGGCAACTTGGCAGTAAAGGTCTGCCTGCACATAATTTTAGGACAAAATCCCATTGAAATCAAAGGGATCAGTTATTAATCCTGACCTTCCCAGTACATTTTTTTCTTGCTCAGTTCATCAATAACTTGGTCACAAGTAAACCAACCCCAAAAGAAATCTTCATATCAGGAGAGATGAGGAAGAGTCAAATAGAGAATGAAATGCTCTCAAACAATTAAAGAATTTAGAATTTGATTACAAATCCAAAATCAATGTTTTTATTCTAATTTCCACTTGTAAAAGATTTTTTCTTTTCCTGTGAATCGTACATGTGTGTGATTCTGGCGGGGCTGGGTAATTTTCAACCTATGTACTTTCTCGACCTTATTTTAAGTGAATCATAAAGTCTGTGAAATTAGGTTATTTTAAGGGAATCAAACTATACAGTCCACCTACTTTTTCAGAACATAAATATTGATTAACCATTTTTTTTCAAAGGTGTAATTTATGAACTACAAGAATGGGAATGGTGCCTCAGCTTTTGAAAACTGTGTAAGGGATTATGGTGGTTAGCCTGAGTTGAAATCTCTAAAAAGGGTTTCTGAGAATTCATCCCAAACAGAGCTGGAGAAGGCTAAAGTTATAATATTTTATACTTATGCCTATTTAATTAAATGGCACATTCATTTAACATCAATTCATTTAACTGAACACTGTCTATTTAAAAGTCATATGGGACCAATTCTCCTCCAGGTTATGTTGCTTTAAATTTGAGTAACATCATTCAAGTTAATAGACTTAATCACATTAGAGATGCATTTTTATATGTATAAAAATTTCCAGAATTAATGTCTTTATGTATATTTTTAAAACAGATATATATTATTTGTCTTTTAATGGTTCTGTGGTAATCTGACCTCAGTGCCAGGGAAGGTTATGGGGCCGATCATCTTGAGTTCCATCACATGGCACGTACAGAACAGGTAGGTGGTCAGGCCCAGTCAGCATTGGTTTATGAAAGGCAGGTTCTGCTTGACTAACCTGACCTCCTTCTATGACAAGGTGTCCTGCTTAGTTGACAATGGAAACGCTGTGGATATTCTTTACCTGGACTTTAGTAAAGCTTTCCCACAGCATTCTCCTGGAGAAACTGGATGCCCATAGCTTGGATGTGTGTACTCTTCACTAGGTAAAAAACTGGCTGGATGGCTGGGCCCAAAAAGTTGTGGTGCATGGATTTAAATCCAGTTGGTGGCCAGTCACAAGTGGTGTTCCCCAGGGCTCAGAATTGAGGCCAGTTTTGTTTACTGTCTTTACCAATGATCTGGAAGAGGGGATTGAGTGCACCCTCAGTAAGTTTGCAGATGACACCAAACTGGGTGGGAGTGTCAATCTGCTTGAGGGCAGGAAGGCTCTACAGAGGGATCTGGACAGGCTGGATCAATAGGCTGAGGCCAATTATATGAAGTTCAACAAGGCCAAATGCTGGGTCCCACACTTGGGTCACAACAACCCCATGCAGCGCTACAGGCTTGGGGAACAGTGGCTGGAAAGTTGCCTGGCCAAAAAGGACCTGGGGGTGTTGGTTGACAGCTGGCTGAACATGAGCCAGCAGTGTGCCCAGGTGGCCAAGAAGGCCAACAGCATCCTGGCCTGTATCAGGAAGAGCGTGGCCAGCAGGAGCAGGGAGGTGATTGTCCCCCTGTACTCGGCAATGGTGAGGCCGCACCTGGAATACTGTGTCCAGTTTTGGTCCCCTCAATGCAGGAAGGACATTGAGGTGCTGGAGTGTGTTCAGAGAAGGGCAACAAAGCTGGTGAAGGGTCTGGAGCACAGGCCTTATGAGGAGCGGCTGAGGGAACTGGGGTTGTTTAGCCTGGAGAAGAGGAGGCTGAGGGGAGACCTTATCACTCTCTGCAACTCCCTGAAAGGAGGTTGTAGTGAGGTGGGTGTTGGGCTCTTCTCCCAAGTAACAAGTGATAGGATGAGAGGAAATCACTCAAGCTGCACCAGGGGAGGTTTAGATTGGATATTAGGAAAAATTTCTTCACAGAAAGGGTAGTCAAGCATTAGAACAGGCTGCCGAGAGAGGTGGTGGAGTCACCATCCCTGGAAGTGTTCAAAAAACGGGTAGATGTGGCACTCTGGGACATGTTTTAGTGGGCATGGTGGTGTTGGGTTGATTGTTGGAATGATGATCTTAGAGGTCCTTTCCAATCTTAATGATTCCTAGTTTTTACTTTAATTAGAAATAATCCAGCCACCAAGCCAGGAAACATGAAATTGCTACTCTAACCTTAATTGGTATAGTGGTGGACTTGGTAGTATTAGGTTAATGTTTGGACTGGATGATCTTAAAGGTCTTTTCCAACTTAAACGATTCTATGATTCTATGTTTCTATGAAAAATAGTGTGGCCAGCAGAAGCAGGGAAGTGGTTGTCCCCCTGTACTTGGCACTGGTGAGGCCGTACATCAAATACTGTGTACAGTTTTGGGCCCCTCACTACAAGAAAGACATTGATGTGCCGGAGTGTATCCAAAGAAGGGCAACAAAGCCTGTGAAAGGTCTAAAGAGTAAGTCCTGTGAGGAGCGGCTGAGGGAACTGACATTGTTTAGCCTGGAGAAGAGGAGGCTGAGGGGAGAACTTATTGCTTGCTACAACTACCTGAGAGGAGGTTGCAGTGAGGTGGGTTCCAGTCTCTTCTCCCAAGTAACAGGTGACACAACAAGAGGAAATGGCCTCAAGTTGTGCCAGGGGAGGTTTAGACTACATATTAGGAAAAAATTCCTCACGGAAAGCGTAGTCAAGCATTGGAACAGGCTGTCCAGGGAAGTGGTTGAGTCACTCTCTCTTGAGGTATTTAAAAGACATGTAGACCTTCTTATGGACATGATTTAGTGGTAGACTTGGTAGTGTTAGGTTGACAGTTGGACTTAAGTATCTTTTCCAAACTAAATGATTCTATATTTCTATGATTCTAAACAACAGTAATAACAATTAACACAATTTTACCAAAGGAAAGCTTCCAATTAGAAAACTAGAAAGCTTTAAATGTTCAGACTTATTAGATGATCAAGAAGTGGAAAACAGTCTCCCTACTTAAACTCAGATTAAGATTTTACAGGCAGACAACGTTGGAGATTTATGTGCAAGTCAGAACCACATAATAATAAAACCCCAACAGAAACACAGTACAAAACAACAGATTAAATACACATCCTTACACCGAAAGAACATACCTCTTTGAACTCCTCTTTGCAGGAAGTTATGCTTATTTTAAAAAGTATGAAGAAATCTCCTGTTCTGCTCTCTCCCCACACATGTAAGTGGAGTATACAGACAGCAGAACTTACTAAAATAAAAGAATAACAGAAAAGAGAATTCTGTCACTTGTCAAAAGTCAAAGAAAGATTATCTGATCTGACACAAAATTAAATTAGAACTAGGTGTTGGGTTTTGGGTTTTTTTATTTTTAATTTAATAACAATAGACTTAGGAAGGGGCATGGAGTTGGTGTCTTGGCTACTGTTTTTCTTTTCCTGACCCTGGCCCTTACAAACCCCTTTTTTCCATCTGCTAATAGCTTGGCAAATATGTATGTTTTTTTTTAAAAAAGAAATCTTCATGATGTCGTATTCTATACTGACTCCCTGCTTTATATTGGATTTTGGGACATTTTTGCCTAAAGTGTGTCAGCTATTTCTGACAGCAGATTAGTAAAAACAAGTCACTTATTTCACATCAAAAAATTCCCAAGTTTTTCTGTCAGAAGTTTTGTTGTCTCTAGACTTTGGTTAGAAGACCACAAAATTGATAGAGACATTCCTCATAAATTAAAACTCTGCCATTACTAGCCATGTAAAATCAAGCCAAATTTAGCAAAGCTGTAAGTATCAGGGACATAAGATTTACTTTTACCCAGCTATTAGTTTCTGGCAGGTGAAATAATCTGACTGTGGGTGTCTGGGGAAAAGGGTTTCTTCTTTTTCCATGAAGCTGAATTTTCTAATGTCCAACATGCAGGGAAGACTGGTACCTCCATGTTGTTACCAACAATGATGCTGGAGCAACAGGTGGAAGGAAAGGGATCAGATTCTGCCATGAGAGGAAAAGGCTGATTGCAGGAGGCACAGGAGGCCCTGGTAAGCATGACAGAGGAGTGTAAGGCAAAGAAAGAAACAGGATATGAGATGGGAGGATAGAGACAGGAAAAGCAGCATCACCAGCAGCTCATACCATATAACTGCTACCTGCTTCTCCGTTAGCTCATGGATTAGAGATCTGGCCTGTTAGTCTAAAAATCTTAACACTGACAATATCACATTGGGTGTCAATATATTCAAAAGTGAGTATTATCAGAATAAGGGGTTGCTTCATGTCAGTTTTCAAATGCATGATCAGAATGCTCTGCTTACTGTGAGATAGAAAACACTGCATGTTGTTAAACCAAAATTATACAATGAAGAATTATGGTATTAAAGATCTTTCATCTGATGCAGGAATGGGAAGATTTTCAAAACAACATCATACAGAATAAAGGACAACTTATTCTCCAGAGAATGCCTGTGTCACAGAGTTCACATGAGAAGCTGGGCAAGTCACCAGAGCTACATTATAACATTTGGCCTGTGTATTTTTCTCATTTACTGAATGGTTAACATAGAGACACCATGATCCACAGTGGTGAAAGTGCTAAGAGTTAACAGCTACAGCTGAAGCAGATTTAAAGCTGCATTTTCAACATAGCAAGTAACCAATGATACCAAGGGTATTGAGTTATTCAGATGCTGCTGAATGTTCAGGGAGAATTTGCAGAATTAGTAGGAAACTTTGTAAGTCTTACAGAGTCTTAATGTTTAAAAAGTACTAATTTACTTCAGAAAACCGTATTTTTAGAGCAGCAATCTCCAAAAAAACTGACTACACATGCTATTACATTTTAGCAAATGTGATAAGGAACTGTTTGCTGGATCAGGATTTAACTTAAAATATAAGGTACAAAATAAGGTACACCCCCGTCCAAACTGTGTCTCTAATTCTCTTGCTCATATCCCTTGGCACTCATAAAGAGCTCTCCAAAGGCAAAAACGAATTCTGAAAAATCTACTTTGGTCATATATTTTCCAACATGCTTCTGTCTATGTCCATCTTACTATGTTTTTCTAGCTTATTGCAAAATGTTTCTGTAAGGTAAATTTCATCCAGGAAATTATATTACTTACAAAAAGAAGTGAGTCTGGAAAATCTATTTGTGTTTCTTTTGATTTTAATCATTATTATTGAGGAATAGTGTTGATGTCATTCCCTTTAGAAGCCAGCCAGTTCAGCCAAAAGCAGAATAGTATTCCAAGTGTGAATATGAATAAGGAGTGGTGGCTGGCTGGAATTTTAATTCAGGCTTTTACATCTTCATTTGAAAGGGTTTAGTCCAATCAACAGCAGAAATCTAAGAGGCCTCCTGTACCTCTCTGATATGTGGCTATGAAAACAGCTGATGGACACATCAGGTGGCAACATCAGATAGATTATGTGAATGCTAGTTGACATTAGCAAATAAATGCTTTTAATATATATGACTCAAAAAATCTCATGCTTCCCCTACTCTGTCACTTGCAGTGGTGCAGCAGGGTGACCGCAGGGCACATAACAGTGATTTTACTGGGATTGCGCAAGCTTGCGACTCTCAAGGCAATCAATCATCACTGATCTCTCTTAAGACTGTTATGATTTCAGGCTCATGAAGTAAAAACCTTATCTTTCATCTTAATGACACTAATGTCTAGTTTAGCATTAACAGCCATTAAGTTTAGGATAAGATACTCATATCTGGTTTTATTTGTGTGGGATTTGTCTGTCTTTTAACATTCCCTTAAAAACTGTGAAGCCCATAAAGATGATCTCCTAAAATCCATTCCTTTCCTGCTGAGAGAAGCACACCAGTTCCCAGCTGACTGGCTGCCAAGGTGGTTTAGGCTGAAAGCAATGGCCAGTTTGACAACTTTATGTTTATGGTCAATTTACAGGCTTATTTCTGATACTTTTAAAGAATTACACTATAGAAACAGATGCTACTTCTTCAGAACATGTAAGTATCATTCACAGTGAAGTAAAGTGACCCTCCCTCAGTGACCTTTAAGCTGTTATAATCCACAAATTTATGCCAGGAGGTGTGTTTGATTGTGTGTTTGTGTAGATAGGCAGTGAAGCAATCTTAACATTTGCTTGGTTCAGTGATTAACAAACTCACAGAACACGAGTTTAAATTAAGTAATGTAAAACACTGATGACTTGTATAATATGAGCTAAACTGAGATGCCATACCTGTAAATCTTTAAACATATCTTCTTTTTTTTTTGTAATTTATTTTAAACGAATCCCTTTTTTTTTTTTTTTTTACCCAGTTTATCTGTATGGGAGTTTGCACATAAAATTGTTTAATTTTTATCCTTCATTGACTGAGAAGATTATCGTATCATATAAAATGTTTATATAAAAAACTCACAGTGATTTAGCATTTGAAAATGTCAAGTCTTTCAAAATTTTTTTTTCTTCCAGAATAAGAACTACAAAAGCAGTTAGTGTAGCCCTGATCTTACTGCCCCTTTGATGTCTGAGAAAATAAAAATGATGAATTTACATTAAGTATGCCAAATACAAAAATGTTCCAGTATATTTAGAAATTAAAGGGCAATCATTTAGATAAATTATGTTTTTCTCAATTTGAAGCATATTAAAGAAAGAAGACCTTAGCTAAATGTATTGAAAACTCCTTTTCTCCTGAATTTGCCATGCCTTAAAAAAAATGGGGTTTCTTAGTCTGGCTACTAACACCAACATTCTTTTTTTTCCATTATTTCACCTTTCTCTGATAAGTAATTAGAATGAAAATTAAGTAGCTCTATAATATTACATTACTATGTGATAATTTTTAAAAATACTGAGGTGAGTTCAGGAAAAAAAAGTCTATCATCTGTGAAGTTATGAAAAATTCTATAAGATTACTTTGTAGATGACCAAGGAACATGTTTATTAAGAAACCAGCTTACTAAGTTGCTGAAAGTTTCAGAACACTGATTTGAACCATGAATTACTCCCCATCCCATACTCTTTCTCTCACTTCCTGAAAGTCCAACAAGAAAATAAAAAACCCAGAAAATAAAAAACCAGGTGATTTTTAATAGTTTAAGGTGAGTATCTGTAATGTGGACTAAACAATTGTTTCAGTAATACTGATGAAACTCCCTAGGAACTCTACTGGCTTTCCCCAGTCAGGTTAAAGAAGGTTTAAAAGTCTTTATAAGGTATAAATACTACTCTGCAATATGTATATAATTTTAGAGCAATGCTCATAAAAGAAATGGAAATAGTTTGGACTTTCACTAAAGGTATTGTTGATAAAGTTATCTCAATTATTTCTAAGATTTAAGTTTGAGGACTGCTAAAATGTGCTTATACTCTTTTCCCCCTGCTTTGGTGTAAGTTAATCTATCCTAGATCAACTAGTTTACTTTGTTAATATATCAATCGTTTCCATCCACTGCACAATCATTAAAGAAATGTATTCCAGTTTAGTTAATTCTAGAGTGACAGCTGAAGAGAAAAGTGAAAGTTCTGCGTAGAATTTGCTTCTATATTTGAAAAAAGAATTAAAAAAAAAAAAAAAAGAACAAAACCCCCCAGCATACCTAAGGTAGTAAATGGTCTCTTCTTTTCTTCCTCTAACCCAGCGTAGGTCCTTTGCTAGCATGGTGAACAATTCTGAAAATCTCAAAATTTCTGATTTTTTAAAAGTTATTAAGTCTTCCCCTGAACAATATTAGAGAAGTGCAGTAAAATTAACTTGATATTACTACGTGGACTAAAATGGATAACACTGGATTATTGTAGTGGTGATTTCTGACCACTGAAATCAAGTGACAGGAAATAGGTGATACTGTACCATGAAAATATAATTCCTTGAAAATTCCTTCACAATTGATGTATATATGAAGTTAAATGGACAAGCTTGCATGATAAACCTCATAGCCAGTGCTCATGATTGTAAGGAGGAAAGACTGGCAAAGAGGACATGCCAGGACATAACCTTGTGCTAAATCATGAACCATATGTTATTTCAGTTGTAAAATACAGTAGATCAGTTACCAAAAATTTGTGGGGCAGTCTTGCAGAGATGAGCTGGGGGGTTCTGAAGTAATAGGAGCTAAGAAGGAAACCTCCATGAAACACCTCAAGGGAAACAAGGGATTTTCCACTAATAAGGCGACATGACCAACAGCCCAGACAAAATGCCTCTACATGAACGCACACAGCATGGGGAACAAACAGGTGCAGTTGAAAGTGAACGAGTGACTGCATCAGTGGACAAGGGAAAAGCAATGGATGTCATCTACTTGGATTTCTGTAAAGCCTTCGACACAGTCCCCCACAACATCCTTCTCTCTAAATTAGGGAGATACATATTTGATGGGTGGACTGTTCAGTGGATAAGGAATTGGCTGGATGGCCACATCCAGAGGGTAGTGGTCAACAGCTCAATGTCCAAATGGAGACTGGTCACAAGTGGGGTCCCTCAGGGATCCATACTAGGACCAGTGTTGTATAACATCTTCATCAATGACATAGACAGTGGGATCGAGTGCACGCTCAGCAAGTTTGCAGATGACACCAAGCTGAGTGGTGCAGCTGACACACCAGAAGGATGAGATGTCATCCAAAGGACCCTGGACAAGCTGGAGAGCTGAGCCTCTGTGAACCTCATGTGGTTCAACAAGGCCAAATGCAAGGTCCTGCACCTGGGATGGGGCAACTGCTGATACCAATACAGGTTAGGGGACGAAGGGATTTAGAGCAGCCCTGCAGAGAAGGACTTAGGGGTACTAGTGGATAAAAAGCTGGACATGAGCCGGCAATGTGCGCTTGCAGCCCAGAAAGCCAACCGCATCCTGGGCTGCATCAAAAGAAGCATGGCCAGCAGGTTGAGGGAGGTGATTCTGTCCCTCTACTCTGCTCTGGTGAGACCTCACGTGGAGTACTGCATCCAGCTCTGGGGCCCTCAGCACATGAAGGACGTGGGCCTCTTGGAGCGGGTCCAGAGGAGGGCCGCCACAATGATGCGAGGGCTGGAGCACCTCTCCTATGAGGACAGGCTGAGAGAGTTGGGGTTGTTCAGCCTGGAGTAGAGAAGGCTGCGAGGAGACCTTATTGTGACCTTCCAATACTTAAAGGGGGCTTACAGGAAAGATGGGGAGAATTTTTAGCAACGGCTGTTGTGACAGGACAAGGAATAATGGATTTAAACTAAAGAAGAATAGATTTAGACTAGACATAAGGAAGAAATTTTTTACAATGAGGGTGTTGAAGCACTGGAACAGGTTGCCCAGAGAGGTAGAGGAGGCCCCATCCCTAGAAACATTGAAGGTCAGGTTGGATGGGGCTCTGAGCAACCTGGTGTAGTTAAAGCTGTCCCTGCTTATTGCAGGGGAGTTGGGCTAGATGACCTTTAAAGGTCCCTTCCAACCCAAAGCATTCTATGATCTATGATTCTGTGAATTCCTCTATGTGTAGTGAGAGACACTTGACACATTCTAAAGCTCCCTTTTTGAAAAGAAACTGATGATATTATTCATCTTCTGACAGAGAACAAGAAAAAAAAAGAGGGGGGGAATCCCCAACCTTAAAGCCTTTAGTAGAGAGAAACCAGCCCATGCAGTATTCAGAGCAAGTACTCAGTTTCCAATTAATCCTGTTTCATGGTAATTCTCTTTGGAGATGCCTGCACAGAAATAAGCTTTGTGCTCTCACAGATTGCTATTCACTATTTTCCAGTCCAACTACAACAAGGCTGTTCTGTCCCTCTCACCTGACATCAAAAGGTAGGCTCCAGATTTTTCTTCTCTGAAACCAAAGAGTTATTTAGAGTGCCAAGTACTTTAACCAAGAAAATGGTTCTCATTACACTTACACAGTCAGCATCGCAAGTGCTACATGGCCTACCATACTGTTGGGAGAAAGTTTTGAGGATTTCTGTTGAAAAGCAACATTACACTCAATGTTTTAGGGCATCTATATTACAGTGTACTTGGCAAAACCTAGATAAAAGACATTTTTGTTCCTTTGATTGATAACCCATCAATTAAAAAAAAAAAAAAAGATCTGTAGTTGTACCAGCATCCACAAAACCTTCACTACTGATGGGCTACTAATCTGACAATGAAAAAACTACATTCTTACAAAACTAAAATAGTCATAAGAGAGGTTTGATATTCATTGGAACTGAGTTGTTCTTAGTTATGGTTTGAAGACTTTGTTTTATATTTTCCTTAATAATAACGTAATAATAATGTAACTAACATTTACAGAGTGGCAGCACTGAAGATGAGGATCTATCACGGTACTTGTTATACTACTCTAGCACAGCTGAGTAGATGTTTCACTGTCTATGCACAGTGCTGATAATGTTTGTATCACCTGTATTATTAAAAAAATATTTGGTGTCTCAGATTTTCTGTCAAATCTTCCAACTCTTTCAAAACAGTTGCACTATTGGAATCAGTAGAAAGAATAATGTATAGTGATATTAAGAGCATGACCACCTCCTCCAGCTGCTCTGGCCCAGGACCCTCCTGCCTGGCTGCTGGAGCCCAGCCCAGTGCCCCAGGGACCAAGGGTCTCTGCCCAGGCTGAAGGATACTGCTGCTGCTTTCACCTTTGTGGGTTCAACCAGTAACAGAGCTGAGCATGTATCCCAGAGACACACAGACAGACAGACAGAAAGACACATACAGGTACATACACACACAGAAAGGACACTGAGCCACACAGACACACACAGGAAACTGGCATGGCCAGTCACACAGACTGACACAGAAAAGGTGCTGCCTTGAACAGCAGTCACATACAGGACTCACTTAAAACACAAACACAGACAGCCAAGTCTCTGCCTCCCCTTGGGCTGACAGAGACAGAAGGTCATTAGTGCAGGCACACACACCACACGTTTACAAGCACATGCATATTCACAGATCACTTGAGTACCAGCTTGGCCTCTCTGCCACCCTGCACCCCCACTCAGATACTGGGCCCTGTTACCCACCCCACAGGCCCCCAGCTAGACAGCTCGTCAAGATTGGTGCTCGCTACCAAACATGCAGCGCTCACACACTCATCCCACAGGCACCCCACACTCACATGTCCCCCTGCATGTACCAGCACGGACCCTCCAACCAGCTGGTAACCTGGCCCAGACTCAAGGCTCCCCCTACCTAGTGGACACTATCCACCCTCTTATTCTATGCTATTGTCCTGGTTTCGGCTGGGTTAGAGTTAATTTTCTTCCTAGTAGCAGGCATAGCGCTGTGGTTTGGATTTAGTAGGAGAAGAATGTTGATAACACACTGATGTTTTTAGTTGTTGCTGAGTACTGCTTATGCTAGCCAAGGACTTTTCAGCTTCCTATGCTCTGCCAGGTGCACAAGAAACTGGGAGGGGGCACAGCCAGAATAGTTGATCCAAACTGACCAAAGGGTTATTCCATACCATATGACGTCATGCACAGTATATAAACTGGGGGGGGGGGTGGCTGGGAGGCAGTGATCACTGCTCGGACACTCTCTGGGTATCGGCCAGAGGGTGGTAAACAATTGCATTGTGCACCACTTGCTTTGTATATTTTTATTACTATTATTATTATATTGTTATTATTAGTGCTACTACTACTATTTCACTTTATTTTCTTACAATTTTTAAACTGTTCTTATCTCATCCCAGGAGTTTTTCTCACTCTTACTCTTCCAATTCTCTTCCCCATCCCATCGGGGCAGGGGGAGGGAGTGAGTGGCTGCATGGTGCTTTGCTGCTGGCTGGGGTTAAACCATGACAGCTTCCAAGATTTCTTCTTCTGTATGGGTGTGACTGATACCAACATGGGTTAATTCTCTGGTTCGGCTGCAGTGCTTTTCACGGGGGTTTGAGAAGTCACAGTGCCTGTCATGGGGTTTGGAGTAACCACAATGCCTGTCGCCATGATTTAAGTAACCACAGTACCTGTCTTGGGGCTTGGAGTAACTGCAGTACCTGTTGTCAGGTTTGGAGTGACAGCAATATTCTTAAATAGTTGTTTAATCCTAAGCAATGCCTGACACAAATTCAGGAGACATAACAATAGGAAAATGCTGGTTTGAACATCCCAAAGATATTTAAAAACCTCAAGAGCTATTGTAATTAGGCTGGAGAAGGGGAAGATGGAGGAAGGTGTCTCCCCCATAGGATGGCTCTCTGAGGAGAAAAAGCAAAAAATGTAATTATTAATAATTTGTGATAAATGGCTCCTGAAGTACAGAGGTGATGGCCATGCTGAGTACAAACACAAGGTGAGTCTCATGAGCAATAATTTTATCATACCATAAGCCAGAGCTACGCAGTACAGCAAAGTGATAACCATAATCCATGTCCCAGAGACAATAAACAGAACATGAATACCAACAAATATATATATGGTAAGTAAGGTGTTACATAACACAACTTTGAGAACAAATGCAAAAACTCTAAGAACAAGTAAATCAACATTGTGACCATCAGTTACTAAACTAATATAACAAATGCTTATAACAAACTTGTTTTAACACACTCTGGTCAGACCTGTTGTTATGTCAACATTTTGAGCCTCATGTTGGGTGCCAAAAAGGACTTTTGTGGTTTAACACAGGTTGGCGCCACACAGCTGCTCTCTCACCCTCCCTGCCCCGGTGGGATGGGGGAGACAATTGGGGAAAAAAAAAGCAAAACCTGTGGGTTAAAATAAAGGCAGTTTAATAGGACAGCAGAGGAAGAGAAAATAATAATAATATTAATGATAAAAGAATATACAAAACAAGTGATGCACAATGCAATTGCTCACCACCTGGTGACTGATGCCCATCCAGTCCCCAAGCAGTGATTCTTGCCCCTCAGCCAACTCCCCGCAGCTTATACACTGACCATGGCATTGCAGGGTATGGAATATCCCTTTGGTCAGTTTAGGTTACCTGTCTTGGCTGTGCCCCCTTCCAGCTTCTTGTTCACCTGGCAGAGCATGGGAAGCTGAAAAGTCCTTGACTAGCATAAGCAGTACTTAGCAACAACTAAAACATCAGTGTGTTACCAACATTCTTCTCATCCTAAATCCAAAACACAGCACTATGCCTTTTACTAGGAAGAAAATTAACTCTATCCCAGCCAAAACCAGGACAATAATTCAGATGGGAAAGGACCTCAGGTATTGTCTGGTCCAACCCCTGGTCATCGCAGGATCAACTAGGATGTCAGACCTGGTCGCTCACGGCTTTGCTCATTCAAGTCTTGAAAAGCTCCAAAGATGGAGACTACATAATGCTTCTGGGCAACCTGTTCTGCTACTTGACATTCCTCATGGTGAAAAAGCAATGAGTTATGTCTTCTGGAATCTATTCTGTTTCAGCTGGTGTCTCAGTCTCATTTTCTGTGCCTCCATAAGGTGCCTGGCTCTGTTTTCTCAATAACTTCCTCTTTGGTTTCTATCAGCCTTCTCTTCTTCAGATTAAACAAGATCATTTCTCTCAGCTTCTTGTCTTAAGCCATTCATATGTCTGTCAAAATTACAGTTTGATGATTTTGAGCCATTTCAATTGGGATTTGGCAATTTTGTTTTCTTGCCACATAGAAACATAGAATAAAATCACAGAATAATTTAGGCTGGAATGAACCTTTTGAGGCCATCTAGTCCAAACTCTTTTTGAAACCAGGATTAACTTTAAGGTTAGATCACATTGTTTGTCTGGTTGGGTATTTAATGTGTCCAAGGTTGAAGATTTTACATCTCCTCTAAGCAATTCTTTAACTTAAGTGTCCTTAAACACACCTGAGATTTTTTTTTAATTGTTTCTATCTGTGATACAACTTCTGATTACTGCTTATTTATCCTTCTGAGAAGAATTTGACCCTGTTTTCTCTATAATCCTTACCATCAGGTAATTGAAGACAGCAGTTAGATTTTCACCTTATCTTTCTCTTCTCAGGCTGAACAAATCCAGTTTCCTGAGCCACTCTTTGAAAGTCATGTTCTTCAGCACCTTAGTGGTCTTCCATCAGTTTGTCAAGGTGTCCTAGATCTTGAACAACCAAACTGGATTCAATTCTCTAAATACACTCTCACAAGTGCTAATAGGGTATTGTAATCACTTTCCTCAATCTCAGCCTTAAAAAAGACACAGTCTGTATCACTGAGCTCACTAGGGCATACCTTGTCACAAAGGCACGCTGTCAATTGATGTTCAGCTTGCAATCCTCCCAAGCCCTCCAGTCCCTTTCTGCAAAGCTTCTTCTACCCAGACAACTGGTCCCAAGCCTGTACTATGGCATGGGCTTATTCTGACATTTGAATTTCTCATTTTATAGAATCATAGAATCATGGAATCATTTAGGTTGGAAAAGACCTTTAAGATCATCCAGTCCAAACATTAACCTAACATTACCAAGTCCATCACTATAGCAATTAAAGGTAGAGTAGCAATTTCATGTTTCCTGGCTTGGTGGCTGGATTATTTTTTAATGAAAATAAAAACTAGGAATCATTAAGATTGGAAAGGACCTCTAAGATCATCATTCTAATCATCAACCCAAAACGCCCTTGCCCACTGAACCATGTCCCCAGGTGCCAGGTCTACTCATTTTTTGAACACTTCCAGGGATGGTGACTCCACCACCTCTCTGGGCAGCCTGTTCCAATGCTTGACCACCCTTTCTGTAAAGAAATTTTTCCTACTATCCAACCTAAACCTCCCCTGGTGCAGCTTGAGTGATTTCCTCTCGTCCTATCACTAACTACTTGGGAGAAGAGACCAACACCCACCTCACTACAACCTCCTTTCAGGTAGTGGTACAGAGCAATAAGGTCACCTCTCAGCCTCCTCTTCTCCAGGCTAAACAACCCCAGTTCCCTCAGCCGCTCCTCATAAGACCTGTGCTCCAGACCCTTCACCAGCTTTGTTGCCCTTCTCTGAACACGCTCCAGCACCTCAATGTCTTTCTTGTGTTGAGGGGCCCAAAACTGGACACAGTGTTCAAGGTGTGGCCTCACCAATGCCAAGTACAGGGGCACAATCACCTCCCTGCTCCTGCTGGCCATACTGATTCAACATTTGCTGCCAGTGTATCTGTGCAAACCTTTCTTATTGCCATTGACATCCTTCACTAGTTTCTGCTTCATCTGAACTTTGGGTTTCTGAATTCCATCCCCAACCACCCAGTTCTCTACTCCTCGTGGGCAGCCTATCCCCTCTTCCACCTGCTGTACATTTCCCATAGGCTCCCCTTCTTGCATTTAGACAGGAGCATCCGGGGCTGCCACCATGCCTGCTTAATTCCCTGATCATTTGTATAGACCATTCATGTGTTTTGAAGAGGTTGTCTTTAAAGATCAACATTTAGGAATTTTATAGATGCTGTGGATGAAAAAAAAAACCCACCATACTAACCAGCAGACCCCAGGGAAGGGAGAATGACATACTCTCTTGTGTCTAGCAAACTTTCCTTCCATTATCTTTGTGCTTCATTCAGAGGGAAAAGCCAAACTCTTTTTAATATGTTTCTGAGTGGTGTCCACAGCTGGCTGTAGGCTTCTGTATGTTCAATAAGAGACTGGGTTTTGTTGGTTTTTGTTTTGGTTTTTGTTGTTGTTGTTGTTTGGGTTTGTGGTTTGCTTTTTTTTTTTTAAAGTGCTCAGGGCCTTACAAGGCAAGTCTGTGGCTAGCCACAGAACAACTGGAAAAAATGGGCATGTGGTTATGGCTGGTGAATCTGATGCTGTCTTCCCAACTCTGGCTTGGTCTATTTCAAGTAACATAACACAACATTCTTCCCAAGACTGAAAGTCTTTTGGGATGAGAGAAAACTATTACATGAGACATTTGAAAAAGAAAAGTTGGTTTAAAAACTATGCTACCTACAAAAAGTACCAAGGATTAGAAAGAAACATGTTTACCCCTTCTAGAGATGTGGAAAAGGCATCCAAGACAGAGAATGAGTTAATAGTGGTGGTGAGAAGTAAAAAGGAAAGAAAAGGCAAGGAGCACTAGAAGATTAAGCCTTTTCTTAAGAAATTGAACTTCTGAAATAGAGATAGAGAAAATTTGGAAGAGAAGATGAGGGAGGTAGAGTTGTAAATCAGAGTGATCATAGTCTGACAGCAGAAAGCAATTGGTGAGATATTAGCTGGGAGGGGAACATGAAGTGAGTAGAAATAAAAAAGGATTGTATAGAGAAGAAAGAAAAAAAAATGTCAGTAACTTTGGAAGAAAGATATAAAATAAAATTCACAACCAGCTAGAAAAGTATAGTTAAGCTATACTGTGTTAACCGGCATGCTTCATATGTTACAATAATTATGTGTTTGCTTGTTGATTTTTAAATATCTTTCATGGCTTCAGACTTGGGCTAAATACCTCTGTTTTCTGTTTGTGTATATTTATTTCTTATTTTAATTCTTAGTGACAGCTGTGTATTGGTTTTATATAATCACAGTAGTAGTCAGATGCCATTCTTAGTACTTCTGTGTTTAGAAGATGGCAATCTGATAAAATGAATATGTGTAGAATAGAATAGAATAGGACAGAACAGAACAGAACAAAACAGAAGAGAATAGAATAGTACAGTTCAGCTGGAAGGGACCTACAATGATCATCTGGTCCAACTGCCTGACCAGTTCAGGGCTGACCAAAAGTTAAAGTATGTTATTACAGGTATTGTCCAATGTCTCTTTTTAAGACACTGGCAGGCATGGGGCATTCACCAGCTCTGTAGGAAGCCTGTTACAGTGTTTGACCACCTTCTTGGTAAACAAATGGTTCCTACTGTCAAGTCTGAACTTCCCCCATCACAGCTTTGAACCATTCCCACACAACCTGTTGCTGGATACCAGAGAGGAGAGATCAGCACGTCCCTCTCCACTTCCCCTCCTCAATCTCCTTTTCTCCAAACCAGACAAACCCAGAGCCCTCATCCACTCCTCATAGGACATGCCTTCAAGCCCTTTCACCAGCTTTGTTCCCCCCTCTGGATGCATTCAAGAACCTTAACATCCTTCATAAATTGTAGGTCCGGGAAATGCACACAATACTCAAGGTGAGGTCCCACCATTGCTAAATACAGCGGGATAATCACCCCTTTTGACTAGCTGGTTATGCTGTGTTCAATGCACCCCAGGATGTGTTTTTCCCTCCAGGCTGCCAGGGCACATTGCTGACTCATTGAGCCTACGCTTATATTGAGTGTAGATTATGTGGTTACTGGTAGGTGCATGAAGTACACAAACTCCTTCCTTTATCTATTCAAGATTTCTAAAGGAGCTTTTTTGTTTGTCATGTTATCAATGTTTAAGTTGTGGAAACAACTTAAAACTCATGGCAGAATTTAGATCAAAACGTTTAACTCAAATCCCTATCTTGAATAACTTGAGTAGTATGACAACTTTGCTGCACCCTCTTCCTGGATTGGTTTCTGAATTTCTCTTAGTCAGCTGAGGATGGGCTGTATACAATACAACGGATACCTAGAAATGCACGGGGGTTTTTTTAGTATCTGAGATTAACTTGCAGCTTCCATAACTGACATATAGTTATTATTATTATTCCAAATAATCTTTTAAAATACAAAATAAAAATCTAATTTCTATTTCACAAAGTTCATAGTAAGAATAATGAAAACACAGTATCGCATTTCTGATTAATAATTTTCGTGTTGTGTAATATATTGAAAGAAAGTTGTATGCATCAGCACATAAAACCTATACAATACATAATAAAATCTATCTTTGCAAAGAAAATTTCTTAAAAATTTAATGGTAATTTTTTATATAAACTGAATTTTATGAAGCATGTATTAAAGGTTTTGGTACATAAAGTGTTGTATTAGAAATAACTGTCTTAGAGGAATTTATGACCCTAACCTCTAGCCATCTCTGTCAAGATTTCCAAAACAAGGTGCTAATGCATTTGGAGTCAAGGGTTAAGCAAAGCTGAGAAAAATATTGCTTGACTGAGTTACCCAGGAGACTAAGGTTACTCTCTGAAAAGAAAATGAGCCTAAAGTGATAGATTTTGAAATGTCACTACCAGGTTGTGCCTGAAAAATATTTAAACTTATCCACTAATTAACTGCTTGAACCAAGTAAGTTAACTGCATATAAAAGCATTTTCTCAAATAATGTATGAACTGAAGGTGAAAAAACGACTCATGTTGATCTTTAGAAAGATTTGTTAATGTTGCTTTAGGTTACATTTTCCACTACAGAAATTCAAGTGCAATTTTAGCATTCATTAAAAATTAATAGTATTTGAATAGTATCAGGAACTTGGCAAATATGTATGCCTTGTATAAAAAAAGGTCACACATAAAAACAAAGGAGCAGTCTTCTATAGCCTAGCAGTGTAACTTCAGAACATCCAACTGTTCCAAATTTTGCTTGAGCTAACATGTAGGGTAAATACAAATTGAGAAATAAACTGAATGATTTTTAAACATGAAATTGTTCTAACACAACCCTAACAAGTTTCTGTTCACCAGTCTTCATGATACTTTTGCATATTTATGAATAAAGTCCTGCAACATAATGAAACTCGCTTCTGTGTACTTATAAACACACATAAAAAAAGGAATGTCATGAACTTTGTAATGAGGGACTAAAATGTATTGAGGTACCTAAAAGTAACATCTGTAGGCCTAATTCTGCACAACTTGCTTGAGGTTTGTGTGTGATAGAACTGGAATTAGAAACTTATCTTTTTGTTCCTTAACCTGTGTATTACCAGTTCTGCCTATCTTTTTAAATTGATTTCTAACTATTTTCAGTTTGTAATGACAGTGTACAAGAACATTCAGGTTAGTTGTGTTCCCACACACCCCAGCTTATACTCATTGACTACTATGATAATTGCAAATAATGTTTTGTTTCATGTTTAGCAGGAACAAAGAGCTTTTGTCATGCATAAACCCCTTTTTGTTAGAAAAGATGCATATTAACTCTGAATAGTAACAGAAACAGAGTTACTCATAGACATGGTAAGTTCATTCTGATGTATAGAATAGAAAAGTGCATGTTTCACATACATTAATTGCTATATTTTGTACATGACTATTTGTGAATTTGTTCTGAAATATGATGAAAGATGATCTGAAAACTTGTTTCAGTGTTCTTCACCTCTGCTTTATTTGGATGAAGAGTTCAAATCTTGTCACAATATCAGTCAGATAATGAGAAATTAATAACTAGTGAAGGAAAGCATTAGATACATACATACAAACACATATAGTTCAATTTTGCATTTCTCTTTTTGATAAACTTTCCGTTTTGCTAGGAATTGGTTAAAGCAGTGAGAGAACTGGGAGCTGGTCCCTCTCCTTATCTTACAGTCTCTCCCTAACCTGATTTCTGATCATTTAGCCTAAACATGATAGGTGTTTTTTGTCCTTTGTTCTAATAATAAGACCTGCCCATGGAAAAGATCTCCTTGGGTGTTATTTATTTCTGAATTTTAATTAAGATATCCAAACTATGCAGAGTTTTGATCAATCTTCGTTGCATCAAGTGTAGCAACAGGATACATTGTGCCACTGATAGCCCTCAACAGTTAGTGTGAAGTGAGATGACAAAATATAAAATGCTGTCTTGTGCTAGCCACAGAAGTAAAGCTATGTAGTAAGGTGTAAAGAAGCAATGCAATCTTGAGCCTTTTTCCAGTAATTATTCATTACCTCAGGCCACCTCAGCTGTCTAGGTTGGAGACACATGATAAGGCTTCATTCCAGACATTTTAACTCTCTCTGTTATTCTCAGCCAGCAGGTAACATTTGTCAGTCAGTGTACTATTTACAATGAAACATAGCTCACTTGTACTATATATAAAGATGATCAAAAGTGGTAAACAGAGCTAGGCCAAGAACTGAGAAATTCATAAATAGCAATGGGAGAGCTGATGTTAATTGTGGTTTTACAGCACAGAATAAGAAAGGTAACACCTGCTTCCAGAAATTCCCTACCTATTTCCTTCTGCATTCCACCACCTACCCCCTGCATTGCTTTCCTACCCTTTGGCCACAGCCTGGTGAGCTCTGCAGATGACAGACAGCCCATTCCCAGAACAGAAGGGGTCTTGAGAGGGCCTATAGATACCTGAACTTCAGCCTGGGAGGAGGTGAGGAAAATGGTACCAGAAAATGTTTATGTATTTGAAAATGGCCTCTGGTATAGATCATGATGTACTTTTTCCTTAATGTAGGTTCTTAGTACCTTCAAGGATGAGAGGATGAAACAGGGGCTGTAGCTTTATCAAAGAATGAACAGCCCAGGCCTTGCAAGGCATGGCAGTACTGCACACCTGGATTAAAGAGAAAACTTCTGAACCACTAACATTTCTCACATCTTCCAAGAATTCAGGCACCTGTTAGAGAAGTTCACCCACTTTGTACCAAATATGGACCTGCTCAGAGCAGATGGTAGGCAAAACTTTTCATGCAGTAGGAACTACAGGTAATTCTGAACTCAACTGCCATCAGCCAAAGTTAATTAGGCAGTTGGACTAGATGATCATTGTAGGTCTCTTCCAGCTGAACTATCGTGGTCTATTCTATTCTATTCTATTCTATTCTATTCTATTCTATTCTATTCTAATTTCAGACTTGGTATTAGCATATAATACTGACACCTTCCTGCACCTGTCTCGGAGGCAACTTTGTACAGCGAGTAGTGCTACCTTCCTATTAAAAGTTGAAAGAATCAGGAGATCTTCCAGTGGGAAGCAGAAATACAGACTAAGGCCAAGTGTTGAAGTACAATGTTTCTTGCAGCCAGGTTGTGAGAAAAGAAGCTGTTTAGTTCTCCCTCTTAGTATCTGCACATGCTCTCCAGCCTCAAACTTCGCTGTCTCTGACATGTGTGAAGGTAATTCCTTCTTGTGAGGCACTGTTCTGGTTTCATCTGGGATAGAGTTAATTTTCTTCCTAGTTGCAGGCATAGTGCTGTGTTTTGGATTTAGTAGGAGAAGAATGTTGATAACACGCTGATGTCTTAGTTGTTGCTAAGTACTGCTTATGCTAGTCAAGGACTTTTCAGCTTCCCATGCTCTGCCAGGTGCACAAGAAACTGGGAGGGAGCACAGCCAGAATAGTTGATCCAAACTGACCAAAGGGCTATTCCATACCATATGATATCACGCTCAGTATAGAAACTGGACGGGGGTTGGAGTAGCCGCAGCGCCGATGGCTTTCTTAGGCATTGGCGGGGTGGGGGGTTGGCCAGGGAGCAGCGATCGCTGCTCAGGAGCTGTCTGGGTATCAGTCGGCAGGTGGTGAGCAATTGCATTGTGCATCACTTGATTTGTATATTATTATTATTATTATCATTATTATACTGTTACTATTAGCATTACTATTTTACTTTATTTCAATTATTAAACTGTTCTTATCTCAACCCAGGAGTGTTTCTCACTCTTACTCCTCCGATTCTCTCCCCCATCCCATTGGGGATGGCACCTAGGCAGAACATGCTGACATATCTTGGGTTATCTTTCAAAAAACAGTAGAGATTGAACTCTGCACTGCTGGAACTAACAATCATTCAAACACCCCTGGCAGTACTGGGAAGTTAACAATGTTTAACTTTTGCAGTCATCTCTGCATATGCTGTCAATTTAGTGGGGTTTTGAGCTTAGTTTGTTTTTTCCTCATGTTTGTGTATCACATTGCAGAGTAGACAATTCTGTACCTATGTTTTCTTCATTCCCATAGTAAGCAAGAAGCATTAAAACATCTGTTTGAGTCTCTTGCTTTGAAAGAAACTCTTTTAAATTTATTAAATTTTATTTTTTCTGTGTGCACATGTATGCATTTGCATGATGATAAAAGTCTCTTAACAACTATATTGCTCTGTTTGACTGCATGAGTAGAGTTTGTCTGACTATAACTGACTTTAACAAGGCCAAATGCTGGGTCCCACACTTGGGTCACAACAACCCCATGCAACGCTACAGGCTTGGGGAACAGTGGCTGGAAAGTTGCCTGGCCAAAAAGGACCTGGGGGTCCTGGCTGACAGCCGGCTGAACATGAGCCAGCAGTGTGCCCAGGTGGCCAAGAAGGCCAAAAGCATCCTGGCTTGTATCAGGAAGAGTGTGGCCAGCAGGAGCAGGGAGGTGATTGTGCCCCTGTACTCGGCGCTGGTGAGGCCGCACCTGGAATACTGTGTCCAGTTTTGGGCCCCTCACTACAAGAAAGACATTGAGGTGCTGGAGTGTGTTCAGAGAAGGGCAACAAAGCTGGTGAAAGGTCTGGAGCACAGATCTTATGAGGAGCGGCTGAGGGAACTGGGGTTGTTTAGCCTAGAGAAGAGGAGGCTGAGAGGTGACCTTATTGCTCTGTACCACTACCTGAAAGGAGGTTGTAGTGAGGTGGGTGTTGGTCTCTTCTCCCAAGTAGTTAGTGATAGGACGAGAGGAAATCGCTCAAGCTGCACCAGGGGAGGTTTAGGTTGGAAATTAGGAAAAATTTCTTCACGGGAAGGGTGGTCAAGCATTGGAACAGGCTGCCCAGAGAGGTGGTGGAGTCACCATCCCTGGAAGTGTTCAAAAAATGTGTAGATGTGGCACTTTGGGACATGGTTTAGTCTAGTCTACCCTTGATCGGCTTAGAGTAGACTTGGTAGTGTAGGTTAATGTTTGGACTGGATGATCTTAAAGGTCTTTTCCAACCTAAACGATTCTATGATTCTATGATTCTATCACACCTGCTGCAGTGAAGCACTTGAAGGTTCTGAGGGTTTATGGTTTCCATGACACTTCTGTTAGTGTTGCAGACTTACCTACAGTCATACTTTTATACCTTCCTGTATATGTAAGTATTCCCTGATTAGTTAAGTGGTGGGGTCTCTCCTCTCTGCCTCCATCAGCCAGCATGTTCTATCACTACCTGGCTGAAGTTCAGTACCTAATCCAGATGGTTGTATGGCCAATGATAATGGTAAACGCACAGGGTTCTGAGCAAATGGTGTTGTGTCAGCCTGCAGAATACAGACTAAAACCTCTACATTAAGGAAAAAGTACATCAAGATCTTTACCAGAGGACATTGTTAAATACATAAACATTTTCTGAGTAGATGTAGCTGGTGAGGGGCAACTAGCTCCTATTGTTACGTAGAGTTGTGCAGAATTAAAAGGAACTACCCATTCTGCTGGTGTAATAACAGCTGCCCTACCCTTCATCTGGTCATTAATTCCCTAGGGGGGAAAAAAAAGAAAAAAAAAAAAGGATGAAAAAACAATTTATAGCACCTATTATTTGGGAATACACAGTACCCCCAATGACATAACAACATTTTGTCCCAGTTACCACACTTGTGTATAAGTACACAAAGAACAAAGTGAACTGGCTAAACTACCAAGTTTCCCACAGAAAAATCCAAAGATAAATAGCTGTATCTGTGGCTTTTGTGAGGTAGACTTTGAGGTGTGATGTCAAACATTTTTCTTTTCAGAAGATTGTGAAAGAAAAGTGGGGGAAAAGATAATTATTAAAACCAAAAGAAATACCAGATTGCTTCCAAAAACTAAGAGTATCCAGAGTTCCTTTAATGTTTTTCAGAATGCAAATCATTAAATAATCTTTTCTTATTTAAAGATAAGACCTCAAATAAAGAGAAAAATAAAGAAGAATACAGAATCTATGTGCTGCAAAATTATCCTAATAACAAAGCTAGAGATTATATTACCTGGAAATTACCCTTGACCTAAAAACATGCTCCTTAAACCAGCTATAAAGTGACCTAGACTAAGTTAGGTTGCTGGCCAGATCTGCAGCAAATTGAATTGGTTGAGTGTATTTCTACTGATTATGTAGGATTAATTCAGGTTTCGGAAGCTGAAGGATCTAAATTTAGGAGTTTCTGGATTGCGGTGCTTTCTCAGTGCATGAAGTTTTTCTTAGAAAGGAAGGGACTGTGAGGGCACAGAAAACTCTGGAATCAAATAAATAAAAATGGTATGTGAATTGTCCTTTTGCTCTGTGACAGAGGAATGTGCATAATATAGGACTTGTTCTTCTTTGTGTGATCCTGAACAGAACAGTGGTGCCACTATGTAACCTCTTCATTTTACATGGTTTTGTAGGCACCAAATTAATATCAAGGGGGAAAAAAAGGGGTTTTAGATATTGTGCTTATAGACATCTTTCCCTGCTGTAAAATTCTCTCAGGCTGAGAAGTCGTAAGATAAGCTGTCATTCTCTATTCTTTTAACTGTGTGAAAACATCATTTTGATATACCATAATGCAATATTGTCCAGCAAACTTATTCCCCTCTGTGTACAATAAGAGACCCAGAGACTAAGAAGGAGAGCTGTAAGCAGAATCATTAGTAGGTCAAATTTGACTAAACCTGTATTGGTCTTGTGTGCTAGTTTAGCACACAGTCAAAATATTAGAAGAAGAAAATAAAGATCTGAAAATCCTCAACAGAAACAAAGTGAAAGGAAGCACAAAAAAAATGGGTTTAGATCTTCCAAAGGAACCTGAAATGATCTTGTATTCCATGGCACTGAATACAGCTGGGAAGGAAAGCTTAATAGTGTCCTTGAAACTACTCAGATAAGTTCTGATCAAATCCAGTAAATCAAAGCTGTATATATTCTTCAGTGTGAAACTGAATTCGATGCTGAGTTCATAAAACAAACCTTTCTAATAGCATCAGATAATCAGTAAGTTACTTTCTATTTCTAGAATGGTAGAATTTCTCTCAATATTGGAGGCCTTTTAGTTAAGTGTGAACCAGTATGTTCTTTTGTTTAATCCTTTGTTAAGTTATTAAACAATTTCCTTCCTTTTCTTCATTTCTGTGTGACTAATTTTAGTATGTTACTTTTAATGAAATTGTGATGAATCTGCATGCCAATAATCTTCAGTGTTCAGGGTTAACCTGTTTCTGTTCAGGAAGGAGGCTTTTTTTTTAGAGATTAGAAACTGACTTTCTGCTCATGCAAAAAAGAAAAGCAATTTTCAAAATGGAGGGGTTTAGTTTTCCATTTGTCTCACTTGAGAGACTTCATAAATACTGATGTCCTAGGGCTATAAATGTCTCTTAGCCCATGCAGCCAGCTCCCATTGACATCACCTGGTGTTTTATTCTTGGTCAAGGGCAACACGTGACTAGTCATCTCTCACACCCTATCGCTCTCCTGGAGAAAAAAAGCAAAGAGAACTGATTTTAAAAAAAATCAGGTTGCTGGTCTCTTTGTTTCATTACTTTCTGAAGTTTATATATTTAGAGTCTCAAATTAAGTACATGCTAAGGTTTTGACACTCATGATAAACCTTTCAAATTACTCTTATCTGACAAATAAGAAGGTCATAAAATAGTATTAGCCATAATGCCTTCTGTACCAAAAAATTTGACATGACCCTCACATCTTAAACTCCACCAGCCCCCTGGCTGCACACGGTTGATCCATTAATCAAATTTATTGTTGCTATGCTTACCCATGACTTCTGTTAAAAACTGTTGGCAGAACAAACTATCACTGCTGCTTAAGGCCTTATTTAGGTATTGAAAATGGTATTTCTTTCAGCTGTGAAATAAATCTTAACATATGCTGTTGCTTCCTTTGTCTGTTTCTTCTGGAACCTCTTTGATCTATCATTTGTAACTAGAATAAAAAAGAAATGTTTTCAGTTGAGTTGCTACTGATAGACCTTTCTTTCCAGATTAACAAAATTCCTTGTCTTTGTAAGGTTCTGAGGTTTGGAAATACACAGAAGTCATTATATATCATCACCTTTCATGACAGATTGTGGTCCAATGAAATTTATAGGTAAGTTAGAACTAGTTCTAATTTCACAAGGGTGCTCAGTGTACTTGCACAGCACTCCCAGACATCTCAGAAAGGTTTGTTTTCCATAAAATTGATAAAACTTGTGTATTTTCATAAGCCATGATGTCCTTAGAAGCACTCATTTAAAGGCTACAGTTCTCACACACAAATGCACAAATAGTTCTCACGTGCAAACTTATTTGGTGAATTTATTGCAGCAATGCGTGTACAGGACACTTATAAAGGAAGAATCTTATACAATGATTTAGGAATAAATAAATGTGTCTATTTCAGTCATTAGGTGAATATATGCTTTTTGTTACCTTTGATTGTGGGACATTTGAATTTGTTTTTTGAAAAACTTCATAAGAATTACAGTTGACTAGGAAGAGAATGAATATTTCAATCTCTGAAATACCAGAAAAATTAAGTTCTATTAGATACTGAACCAACAGCTAGTAATTTTTACAAATTCAGTTCCTTATGACTTCACTGTAGTTCCTGGGAAATTTAGTTACAACATACAACCATTACCAGTCCTCAGGTAGTTAATCCACAAAGTTTTAAGTCATGACAATGCTAAATAAAGCTATATATAAAGCTGTAAGTAGCAATGTGCAGTATGGGGTAAGTTCACTGACACTTTCTGCACAGCATTTGCACAGTCCTTCAGGTTGTCTCTTGTATCTCCAGAACCTTAGAGCTATGGTGTCTCACATGACTAGTCACAAGGTTGGTAAGGAGCACTGCCTCCGTGTGAGAGCACACCATCACCTTGCTGTCTGAGAGGACACAAATCATAGCTGTTACAAAAGTACTATGGGAAGAGAAAAAGCCCTTTGAGCCATATCATTTCCCAAATTATGGAAGTAGAATGGAAAATCATCCCAAATACACTATTCTTTTGTAAATATGGTGATAGGAAACAAGACTGGATAAAAAAAAAAAAACCCAACAGTGCAGCTCTCTGCTGTAAGCCACTTTTATTAGTTATATAGCACTGGATACTTTTTTTTTTTTAAATAAAAGACTATTTTCCAAAAACAAGTTCTGTTTCTTCAGGAAGATATACATACAAGTTGCTGTTTTGCATAGTCTTATATGGTTTATAAAGAATTGTTTTTGTTTTGTTTAAAACAATAGTGATGACTTCCATTGTTGGAAATTTTCCACCTAGTTGTAGTGTAAATGTTTGTAAACTGAAGCATTTTGATGAAAAGCAAGAAGAATATTTTTCCAGCTGTTTAACTGGTTTTGCCAAGAATAAATTGATTTTCCCATACTACATATTCTCTATGGAAAAAAACAAAAACATCATGAAATATCTAGGTATAAATTACAAAAGGATTTAATAATATGTTTTCATTGCTCAAACCAAATTGGGAAGCCTGTACATCTTTGAAACCCAGCCTTTCCAACAGTATGGTGGTGTAAATAACTGTTGTAAAATTTACTGCTCCAGTATATTTTGCAGTGCTATAACATTTTCTAATTTTTTTTTTCTGCAGTGACTGTTATTAGTTACCAAAAATAGATTTGAACACTGTTTTGTTTTGAATCCCCAAACTGGGAGATCTAAAAGTGATTTTAATTCTCCTAGAGAAGACAGAATTAGAATAGATTGATAACATTAAAAAAAAAGGTTCATTTTTTTCCTTTTTTTTTTTCCCCATTTCATTTCCAGGAGAAGCACAGTAGAAGAAAAGTCCGTGCAAGTTTTGTTGTGCTTTGCTAAGGCAGGATTTAGCCTCTGACAACTGTCCCTTTGGTAGTTCTTGTCCTTTTAGGTACGTGCTGACTCTGAAGGTGTCATTTGTGAGAGATGTTTTGTTTGTCCTTGTTAGGGAGGTACCTGTCACCTAGGAACTCAATTGATAGCAGGAATTTTATTATTAGGGATGTGCTAAACCCAAAGTGCCTGCTGTTTCTTTCTGCTTTCTATCAGCAGGTAAATTTTACTTCCCTAGGTGTGACACAGACTTTATATTTACTAGGAATGAAAGTATTTTATTAGCATACAATAGAGGTCCAGCAACAATGCCTGACTGTGGTGGTGCAGCCCCCCAGGCCACGCTGACACCCCAGGATAAGCCCTATTGTGCTGTTATCTTGGTCACAAATGCAGTGACTCAGCATCAGGCAATCTCTGTCCACACCTGGGCCACCTGCTGCCTGAATGGTACATCAGGATCACTCTAAGATCCCAGGATAATCCCTATTGTGCTGTAATCTTGGTCAGAAGTGCAGCGACTTGGGTGTCAAACAGTCCCTGTCCACACCTGGGCCACCTGCTGCCTAAATTTTATACCAGAATGACTGAGCACAAATTGTGGCCAGAATGTAAAATACTGACCAAAGCCAATCATCTCGAGATCCTATAAATAGTGATCCAAAAGGGACACCTTCTGAGCTCTCCAGAACTGCAGTGGGCTGTGTGACCCAGCAGCTCCCCCTGAGCTGGGACACCTCTCAGCGTAGATTTTGTGAGGATTGAAGGGTTGTCTGTTGATGATTTCACAAGGACCCAAAAGCCTGATTTTGCGAGGTTCACTGACTACTCATTGATGAATGCCAGCATATAAAAGTGAGTAATTAATGAAACTCATGAAAAGGGAAATTTTAATCACAGGTTAACCTCTGTGTATGTGCAATTTGACTCAGAACTCTTTGTCTGTGTGTGCGTGTGCAATTTGATTTAGAGCTGTTTGTCAGTCTGTTCATGTGTGATTTGATTTAAACGCCACCTGTGTGTGCAACTCTGCTGTAAGTTTTGGGTGACCCTTGCTATTCTTGAATCTTTAACTAAGTTGCTATTTTGATTGTAACACATTCTATCAAACTGGTGTTTACAATTGGCTGATGCTTAAGTGCTCTTAAGAATTATACAACCTAATTCTGTGATCTATCTCAAAGACATTAATAAATCTTAAATTGCTGCTAAACCAAAGCCATGTAAAAAAATCATATTCACGACTCTGACTGAAAGTAAATTAAAAAAAAAAAAGAAAAAGAAGGCAAAAAAAGGTGTGTGTTGATTACCGGAAAATATTACCAAAGTTTTGGATACTATACCTGGATAATAGTGAATTTAAAAGAAACTTTCTGAATCTTTAGCTATAGTAGAAAACATTTGCCATATCAATGCTTTTGCTACACTTCAGCAGTAAGTATTAATCTCCAAGATTAGATCCTTCTGCAAGTAGAGCACTGGCTATGAGGTGGTGGGTCTGGGTCCTGCATTTGGTTCCAGACTCTGGCTCTGATTATGCTTGGTCAATTTTCTGTAGTCTGTGAAAAAGCAAAAACTAAGTCTCAAACCAAAAGCAGAAAAAAGAAAAAAAACAACAGACAAATTAAAAGGTTCATCATCATCTAGTAAGAACTTCAGTACATAAGAAAATAAAGGGAAAAATAGCACTGTGGATGCTGTAGTAATAGGATATTTGGAGCATTTTAGGTTTGTTCACCTTAGAGGAGAAATATTCTTTATCTGAATCAGCTGCATCCTTCAGTGGAATCCTTCTTTGCTTATGAAAGAAAAGCACAGAGAAATTTATGAATAGAGTAGAAACAAAAGTAAACCCACAGTTTTCATGCTTAGAAATCCTGAAACTTTTTTGTCTAGCAATGTCAAATTCTGAAAGCTCTGCCTTTTGTCCACACTTAACCATGTTTTTGCTTTTCTCATCATCTGTTGGCATTCAGTTCCTTCTGGACTGAGGGTAAGCAACAATATTAATTAAGCTGGTTCTTCCCATATCTTTACTGCTCCTTCTTGCCCCTTGTCCTGGTTTCAGCTGGGATAATTTTTTTTTTTTTCCTAATAGCAGGCATAGAGCTGTGTTTTGGATTTAGTATGAGAAGAATGTTGATAACACACTGAGGTTTTTAGTTGTTGCTGAGTACTGCTTATGCTAGTCAAGGACTTTTCAGCTTCCCATGCTCTGCCAGGTGCACAAGAAACTGGGAGGGGGCACAGCCAGAAGAGTTGATCCAAACTGGCCAAAGGGCTATTCCATACCATATGACGTCAAGCTCAGTATAGAAACTGGGGGGGTTGGCCGGGGAGCAGCGATCGCTGTTCAGGAGCTGTCTGGGTATCAGTCGGCGGGTGGTGAGCAATTGCATTGTGCATCACTTGCTTTGTATGTTGTTGTTGTTGTTGTTATTATTATTATTATAATTGCTATTTTACTTTATTTCAATTATTAAACTGTTCTTATCTCAATCCAGGAGTGTTTCTCACTCTTACTCCTCCAATACTCTCCCCCATCCCATCGGGGTAGGGGGAGTGAGCGAGCAGCTGCGTGGTGCTTAGTTGTTGGCTGGGGCTTAACCACAACACCCCTTCCTTGTTTTTTCCAAAAGCAACTGTTGGTGTAGCTGTTCAGTGAACTGGGTGAAGACTGGCATAAAACTGGCCAGAAAAATATTGACATTTTCCAGGTAAATTTCTAAGTTCTCTAAAGACCAAGGCTCCTCAAAGTGATGCTTGAAAAAATAAAGGATTAATTTCAACAGTACCAGTATTAGGCAGGAATTAGTCTTCAACAGCCAAAGCACTTTTGCAAATGAAAGTATGAGGGTTAAAGTGGATCACAAGTACCATGTTAACAAGCAGTTTTACACTGTTTAGGGAAAAACATTTCTCTACTTCAGACACATAGATTGCAAGAAGTGAAGGCACCCTGCTGCTCTACTCACGAAAGGTTTCCCTTACTGGCTGTCTTACCAGGTCATTTCCTAATACTCTGTTACTTTACATGTACTTAAGGTGCATTAAAAATCAAAAGCTCTGATTTCTCTGCTTGACCTTCACTTTAATGAGGTTACGGGAAATTTCAACAGTGAAATAATTTTCGAGCAAATACTATCTTTTCCTCCTTGATGAAGTTCACTCAGTTCAGCATATTGAAGACAATAAGCAGTATAACATTATCTAGCCACACAGAATTTCGCGGACTCTACGAATGGTAGAATATGGGAAGTCTTATCCTTATCTAGAGTGAACTGGAAGTGCCAAGGGACTCCACAGGGGGAAAACATTAGGAAATGAAGCAGCCATAAGCTGGTGACTGGAAACTGACAAACTCAGAAATTGTTCAATTAATTTTTGCTTTTCAATTCAACATTAAAACAAAATTTTGAAAAACATAAGCAATTACTCTTGATGATAAATAACAATAATATTACCCTTTCTGAAGTAACTTGATGCTTATTGTATGTTAGACTCTTTTGTGACTGCATAAATATATCTAAACAAAGCTTTGTCAATGTTTGTGGCCCACTGTACTATTAAGGAAACAAAGGATACCACAGAAACTGGATTCAGGCCAAAAAAAGGAAAACACATCTGATCCTTACAAAGTATTCCAAACATTTAAAACCACGTAAAAATTCTCAGAAAAGACTTTTTCTAAACCTACAAACACTGCGCAGAAGTGTAACTTAAAGCAAACAGCTCTATATTAATCCAGACCTATCACTACCACAATAAAATACAGAAGATGTGAAAGAAAATGCGTATGGAAACAGAGCTGCTGGTTTGGAACAATGAATGAAACCAGAAAAATCTGAAAAGAGAATAGTAAAGATTAATTTAATTTTATTGAATAATTTCTCAACAAGATCTGAAAAGCAGTCTGTGTAATGCACATAATTACTTGACAGATTTTAAAATATTGTCTAATTGTATAAATAAAACACTTTAAAAATCAATCTTAACTTGTATATAAAATCACCTGGGAGTTTGGATTAGTCCATTGAAGTTCTTAAGGCAAAGAATACATTGTTTAGGGGGAAATAAAACTATTGAATTATATCCATAACTGAAAATATATCTTCATAAGCATTATGAAACATAATTTTAATACAAATTCTAAATACTTACTTACAGAAAATAACATGCTACATCTTTTTAATAGTATTTTATCAAAATTTCTGATGAAACAGCAATGTAAATAATGCTGATTTAATCTTTGACAAAAATAATTCCAGTAATTTATACACTTCCTCTAATTTTTAGTTTATAAAGAGAAAAAGACTAAAGTGTGTGGGGCAATTATCTATTATCAAACACCCCTGTGAAGAAATAATTTTGGGACTAACTAGCAGAATGACATAAAACAAATTTGTTAACAATAAAGGATACTAGTTACCCTGACGACTGTTAGAAAAGAAATAGTGAAACAGACTGGCTGTTAATTATTAATGTACTGGAGACTTTTTTTTTTTTCATTGCCCCAAAAGTGGCTATATCTACTAAAGTGGATGCTTTTCTTGGTTTGATCGTGGCCAGAATCAAATCCATCCAGGTGGAAATGGCTAAAATGAGTGATAAAAAGGCAATACAGACAAGGGTGTCTATGATACACTAAAATTTTTGATACTTAGAAAGACGAGAATCAGGAACTCTAAAAACAGACAAGCAATGACAATCAGGAAATCAATAAATGTGAAAATGGTAAATGAGATCTGTACGAGACAAATCTAAAGAGAAAAAAATCAAAAGAAGATGAACTTTCCTTAAAGAAACAGCTATAACATTACATGTAAATTATCCAATGGTCTGCATTACAAAGGAATCATTTGTATTTGTGTGTTCTTTCTTAGTAAACCTATCATCTTATTTTCTCTTATCAAGCCTTCCTCACCTTTCCTTTTCTTGGACAAAATGGAGACTAGAAAGTTTCTTTTGCCACCATCATTGAGGGCTTTATGCATTAGATAAGTATCTGCTTAATTACATACATGATTACTTGTGTATATCAACGTATTTCACTTACCAGCTAACTCCATAGGTAGTGTATATACTCAGGTATTTTAAATATTCCTCATCACAGTTTTTCTCAATATAGTTGGGCCTGGCTTATAGTAGGCAAAATGGGCTAGTTACCCTTTGATTTTCAGCTTTTTTTTTTTTTTTCCTAACAAAAAAAATTAAGATTTCTAGTGATGGTTTTGATTATTTTATGACTTAGAGGTATGAATTAGCTTGTAATTTTACTATCTTGTCATATAAATACTGCTTAACTGAAAGATGTTTTTCTTTGTATTGCACACAGCTGACTAAGGGCTTGATCCATTACCCAGATAAGTCAAAGGCAATGCTAATTAAATCAGGGGCTTAGGGAACACCCATAATGTCCTTGAAAACATTCATATGGCAAAAGAATGCTAGTCTGTGAATGATGAACACAGTGTGTAAGAGGAAACAGGCATTCAAACATTACCACAGCCTAGAATGAAGAACCCTTATATATAGTTGGAAAACTAACATTCTAACTGATCAACAGTACATTTGGAGGTCCTCTTTCCTAATTATTACTGCATTTATCTCTCTTACTTTCTCTAAGTTTAATTATATTTCTGACTTTGATCCTTCAGCCTTTGTGGGTTTTTAACTTCCAGGACTTAATCAACTGACAACCAAGTCTTATTCTGGCTGCCACTAGTGCATGACTGTAATTCTTAAGCACCTGTTCCCCAAAGATAACTGTGCTGTGCAGGAAATAAGCCTAATTACACATTAAGAGTGTTGGACTAAATGCATATAACAATGTACTAAAAGCTATACTTAGAGTTCAGTTCCAATAAGAGAGGAAGAAAGGGTGCTTCCTTATAGAATAGTTAACATAAATTATCTTGGATCATGGCTTTTCTCAATGGAGTGACAAATTTACTCTCTGAGTCTCCCCTTGGAGGCATGCCAAGGAAGTCCATAGGCATACATCAAGAATCCTCCCTGGTGTCATGACCAAGTCTTCAAGGGTAATTATTATGTAAGAAATCACAGTCTCCACCAGACCTCTGCTGGTTTTGGAAAAGGACAACATACTGAATAGTGAGAAGCAAGCATCAGACAATCAAAAATGACACTTCTTCTCTCCCCAACCCAGACCCAGGACAGGGAGCAAATAAGGTGCTTGCAATAGGACTATACAATACCATTTGACTACATATACTGCAGTAATCTGGAAGTTTATATATTTTCCCCAAGGGCCTATTTAGAAAGAATTTGTGTTCCATATTTAAGCAAACGTGTCAGCAATTTATTGTGAAGATAGATGGAGAAAGTTAAGTGCAGTGGAATATTAGTGTATATAAAATTTTTAAAAACCTGAGTTAAGAGTTAGAGCTTCATTACTTAAAGGTCTGCCTGTGTAAATGTAATTACAAAAAAAAAAAAAAAAAAAAAATCACAGTTAAGCTCACATTTTGCGTTTTGTCTCTTTTTCTGAAAAAATAAATCATGGTCCTCCACTTAGCCAATGCCATGTTTTAGTTTCATTACTTTTTAATATTTTATCCATAAGAATAATTAAGTCAAACATAGTTAAATTTATGATGCCATACCATGCTTATAATGATGTAAATATTAAGTATTCAGAGAAAGAAAATAAGCAAAACCAATTAGTTTTGACTAAGAACGTAAGCTGATAGAGCAGAGATTTACATTCAAATCCTTGCTCTAAAGAACATTTAGGCATTTTATCTTAAGCATGTCAGCACAGAGATGGGTAATATTTCTCCCAAATCAAAGCCATAAATGTTGGAAAAGTCATTCTCATGCATGCTCTTTTTCTTCTTCCAATTAACATTTAATTATTTTATACAAACTGAAGCTCCTGTGGATCGAAGAAGATACATGTATTTATCTATCATTCCCTTTAGCCTATGAGGTAGGATGTGTAATCAGGAGAGACTAACAGAAGTGAAGTGAGAGGGGAAAATTGAATTTCAGATTAATACATCATACATGAGTACTCTAAAAGTGAACTATTAAATCACAAAAGTTGCAGTTTTTACCGCTTCACCTCTTTATACAGCAAGATACTGGCAGATTCCTAACTCCATGAGAAAGCTAAAGCCTGGGAGCCAGTGTGAAATAGTTGATACCTTGATGCCCAGAGCAAAGACTGTATTAGGGAAATAGAATCATAGAATCATAGAATGCTTTGGGTTGGAAGGGACCTTGCGAGATCATCGAGCCCAACCCCCCTGCAGTATCCTTCAGTACACAACTTCTTTCCATTGCCAAATAGCAGGTAGCTTAATAACCAGCAGCACATGGTTTGCAGGAATTTCTCTTTTTAAGTACCAGATTTTGTAACATAGACTAAGACCAAAAGACCAACATAAATGGCCTAAAACTACTGTTAAAAAAAAATTGTATCTAATTTTGGGGGGTTTGTTGGCTTTGGGTTTGTTTTTTTTTTTCCCCTATGCCTTTGTAGGTCTAACTGTGGAATGCCAGTCCTGCAAACACTCTTAAAGTTTAAGTTTAAATCAATAAGAGTAAAAATGCAAACATACTTAAGCCCTATGGGCTTGGTGCTATACAATTTTATTTTTCCAAACAATGATGCATAGAAATGTATTTAAAACTCTCTCTCTCAGTAGAAAGGCTGGAGCAAATGTAGCTTGTGAATCATCTCAGCCAAATGATGACTGTGAATAGGCTGAAATGGAACCAATCACTAACTTAAAAACCCTATTAATGAGACGATAAGCTGAAACTCTGCTGTGGAAATTTCCATTTCTTTTCCAAGGTAATATTTTCTGAGGATATTTCCCAGCAATTTTCTCTTATCTTACTAATAGATATGTTAATTTATTCCCTTTAATGGAATGCCAGAGAATTGAATCAAAATATTCATAACTTTTTATCTGCATAGGGTTGGGTTTTTTTTTTCCACATAGATCTGTTCAAATTTTTTGCCGCAGGAAGAAGAATTTGTTGGTGTTTCATTATTCAGTGGCCTGACCTGAAAAATTCCACAGAAAAATCAGCTAAAAATTGTAGGCTGTAAGAAATTCGTACACACAGCACTTCTTTTTAGTTAAAAAAAAAAAAAAAAAAAGGCTGAAATTATGATTCTTGTCATAAGAATTGCACTTCTCTTTTTGCAGTTTAGGCTTGTTTTGGGAAACATAGCCTTCAGCATCATTTTGCAACCTCTGCCTTTCTACACACCTCCAGGAATGGAGAATGTAGCACTTGACAGAAAGAGGTCTTTCTAACAACAGCTAACTTCAGCAATTGAATGACATCTGAAAGAAATCCAGAGGTGGTGTTCACAAAATATCATTGATTTGTTTTCAATAGTAACACTAGCTACAGTACTTTTGGAAACACAAAGGCCCAAAGAAAATCTGAAAAAACAATGGGAAAGAATTTTTTCAGTTTGTCTTCTTCCTAAACAAACAAACAAACAAACAAAAAACCAAAACCAAAAACCCTGTGTTTTTTTACTTACCTCCCAAAGGGCTTTGGCAGCTCTGATGCAGACTTGGGTAAGTTACAGTTAATCGTGCATTGTTGGAATCAGAAGGATGTGTTAGGAATTTTCTTTATTCTCTGTGTTTCTGGAAACTGCATGTTTTCTTTATGATACTCTGTGGAGAACACTGCAGACAATTTTTGAGCATGATGAGAATGTTGTATATTAGTCACATTCCAACAATAAAGAATCATCGTTTTTCTAAAAACATCTGGAAACAAAGACTTTCAATGTCATAACGTAAAATTTCCATGCAACCTGAAAGTTGTTCCACAGTTATAAAAACATTCCGGCCACATAAATAAGACAAAAAATTACAATAAACTAGTAATGATGGGAAACTAGTAAATTTATTTATTTTTTTTTAAAAAATGCAACTAGAAGTAATCAAGCCAGAAGTTTAACAGTGTGTGGAACTCTCCACAAAAGAAGACTCCACCGTGTTTTGGTATTGGTGATGAGATGCTGTTTTCTGTCTGAATTACTTTAACTTACTTTAGTCATAGAACTATGCCAACTTTTCCAAAGTTGGAGTTGTAATAGACGTTAAATTCAAAATTAGAGTCAAGAATAGTTTAAAACTAGCTGATCAGAGTCAGCACCTTAGTTAAACTCTTGGCTTTTATATTGATATTTTCTTTCTTTCCAGTTTAAATGTTGTAAAGAAGACCTCCTCTTTTTGTAATCTTCTTTCTTAGTGTCACAGAACAGAGATAACTGAAGTCTATTCAAGGTTGACAGAGAACAGCCAGTAAACTTAAAATTAAGTCCTTGAAGAGTACAAATGGGATTTTTGCTCACTTGAAGCTAAGAAGAATTATAGAAAAAAGGTTCTTTTTTTGAGCCAAATTGATACATGAAAAAGAAAGAGCTGATTGATCCTGGTTCAATAGTACACACTTTCTACAAAACACATGATATTTGTGGAGGTGAACAACACCAATGCGGATAGACACAATTCAATTTAGGCTTCCACTGTTACTTCTGTTTAAGTAAGCCCAGGTAATGTAACTGCTTCTTGTCAAGACTCTAGTGTGAGAATACATAACAGCAATGGACATTGCATGTTTATTCGAATATATGGAAAATTACTGACTTCAACAGGTAGATAAATACATATCTATCATTAATACAGTTAGACAGGCAAATGGATATATTGACTATATCTTAGTTAAAATACATCTACATCTAAAATTACCTTCATAGCTTGACATCAGTTGAAAAGGCCAGAAACTACAGGTAAAGGAGGATTCAGTACTTGAACTAATTGACTACTTATGATAACACTAGATAGGAATGGAGTATCTGACCCAGTTTTGAATATCTTTATTCTTACAGCATTTAAAGTTAAACTAACATAATTACAGTAAAACAAAAGGCTTGAAGTCTGACATCAAATAGTACAGCTGATGAGGACTTTAACAGTTTTCACTATGCAATATTGCAGACTGTGTTTTCCATCAATTACTTAATTTAGCAGTAGGTATCTCAAATGAAGGTTTTAATTCTTGATGTGTTCAGAAATATAATTTATATCAGAGATACTCATCTGAATATTCAGAAAATATTTGCTAGATAAGATGCAACAAATAAGGTTTATAAAACAGCTCTTTAATTTTAGAAATGTTCCTAGAACTAAAAGAGTTTGGTCAGTTCACATTCTTCACCAAAGTTTTGAGGAGTTTAAAAAGAAAGTTTAGTGGAAAATTAAGAACAAATAGTTTAAGAGATAAGTATGCCTTCAAAGTAATTCAGTAATGGCCTGAGGTATTAGACCGTGATTAGAACATGATGCCAGTCTTCTAAAAAAATATTATTTATGCAATCACTAGTTGACAGTTACTTTTACAGGCTGTTAAGCATTATTATGTAAAGAAGCAATTATGGATGGGTTTTTTGAATAAAACATTTCAAGAGACAAAAAATATAACAGGTCTCTTATCAGAAAAGCTATGGTGTGTTTACCACTGTGCCTAAAGGCATATCTCACTTATGCAGAGATATGTTTCAGGCTTAAATGCAGACTGTTAGAATATATTTCCACAATGCAACCATTATTTCCTCATATTGTATGAATCGTAAGTGAAAATGTCATACCTGAAACACAGATGTATATGTGCATATATATACTCTGTGTATGTATACGTACACATTATACATTAAATAGATCACATCTATTCTTAGAATACATTTTTGGTGTGTTTATTATAAATAGAAATATAGTTGCTTGCCCTTGAAAGCTCTTGGATACAGATTAATGGTTTAAATTGAAAACTACAGATGCAATGAATAGGAGATGCAATTGATAGAATCATTGAATCATAGAATGCTTTGGGTTGGAAGGGACCTTTAGAGATCATTTAGCCCAACACCTCTGCAGTGAGCAGGGACAGCTTTAACTACATCAGGTTGCTTAGAGCCCCATCCAACCTGACCTTCAATGTTTCTAGGGATGCGGCCTCCACTACCTCTCTGGGCAACCTGTTCCAGTGCTTGACCACCTTCATTGTAAAAAATTTCTTCCCTATATCCAGTCTAAATCTATTCTTCTTTAATTTAAAACCATTACTCCTTGTCTTGTCACAACAGGCCTTGCTAAAAGATTGTCCCCATCCTTCCTGTAGACCCCCTTTAAGTACTGAAAGGCCTCAATAAGGTCTCCTTGCAGACAAACAGTCCACCCATCAAAGGCCGCAATAAGGTCTCTTCTCTTCTCCACACTGAACAATCCCAACTCTCTCAGCCTGTCTTCGTAGGAGAGGTGCTCCAGCCCTCGGATCATTTTTGTAGCCCTCCTCTGGACCTGCTCCAAGAGGCCCATGTCCTTCATGTGCTGAGGCCTTCAGAGCTGGACGCAGTACTCCAGGTGAGGTCTCACTAGAGCAGAGTAGAGGGACAGAATCACCTCCCTCGATCTGCTGACCACACTTCTTTTGATATAGCCCAGGATTCGGTTGGCTTTCTGGGCTGCAAGCGCACATTGCTGGCTCATGTCCAGCTTTTTATCCACCAGTACCCCCAAGTCCTTCTCTGCAGGGCTGCTCTCAATCCCTTCATTCCCCACCCTGTATTGATATTGGGGGTTGCTCCATCCCAGGTGCAGGACCTTGCATTTGGCCTTGTTGAACCTCATGAGGTTCACACAGGCCCATCTCTCCAGCTTGTCCAGGTCCCTCTGGATAACATCTCATCCTCCTGGCGTGTCAACCGCACCACTCAGCTTGGTGTCATCTGCAAACGTGCTGAGGGTGCACTCGATCCCACTGTCTATGTCATTGATGAAGGTGTTAAATAGCACTGGTCCTAGTACAGACCACTGGGGGACTCCACTTCTCACCAGCCTCCATGTTGACATTGAGCCTTTGACCACTAGGCTCTGGATGTGACCATCCAGCCAATTCCTTATCCATTGAACAGTCCACCCATCAAACCCATATCTCTCCAATTTAGAGAGAAGGATGTTGTGGGGGACTGTGTCGAACGCTTTACAGAAATCCAAGTAGATGACATCCATTGCTTTTCCCTTGTCCACTGATGCAGTCACTCCTTCATAGAAAGCCACTAGGTTGGTCAGGCAGGACTTGCCCTTGGTGAATCCGTGCTGGCTGTCTCGAATCACCTCCCTGTCCTCCATGTGCTTGAGCATAGCTTCTAGGAGGTTCTGTTCCATGATCTTCCCAGGCACAGAGGTGAGGCTGACAGGTCGATAGTTCCCAGGGTCCTCCTTTCTTCCCTTTCTAAAAATGGGCACAACGTTTCCCTTCTTCCAGTCAGCAGGGACTTCACCTGACTGCCATGACTTTTCCAATATCATGGAGAGTGCCTTGGCAACTACATCAGCCAATTCCCTCAGGACTCTGCAATGCATCTCACCAGGTCCCATAGACTTGTGTACATTGAGGTTCTTCAGGTGGTCTCGATCCTGATCTTCCCTTACAGTGGGAGGGGCTGGTCCCTGCTCCCCATCTTGTGGTCCATCAACTCGGGAGGAGCAAGGAGAGAGGTTGCCAGTGAAGACCGAGGCAAAGAAGTTGTTGAGTACCTCAGCCTTCTCCTTGTCTGTTGATACTATGTTGCCATTCTTGTTCATCAAGGGGGGTACACTTTCTTTAAACCTTCCTTTTCTGGTTGACATACCTGTAGAAGCCCTTCTTGTTATTCTTTACGTCCCTTGCCAAATTCAGCTCCCGCTGCGCCTTGGCCTTTCTGACCCCCTCCGTACGCAACCAGGCAGCTTCCCTGTACTCTTCCTAGGACACCTGTCCCTGCTTCCACTGCCTGTGCAGTTCCCTCTTACTCTTTAGTTTGACCAGCAGGTCTCGACTCAGCCATGCCGGTATCCTCCCTTCCCTGCCTGATTTTTTACATTTGGGGACTGATAGCTCTTGCGCTCTATGGAAGGTGTCCTTAAAGATCTGCCAACTCTGTTCCGTTCCCCTGTCCCTGAGGACCATCTCCCAGGGGGTCCTTCTGACTAACTCCTTGAAGAGCTGGAAGTTTGCTTTCCTAAAATTTAGGGTCCTGACTGTACTCCTCACTTTTCCCATGTCCCTCAGGAGCGTGAACTCCACCAATGCATGATCACTGCAGCCCAAGCTGCCTCCAGTCTTGACGTCACCAATGAGCTCAGTTGCATTGGTGACCATCAGATCCAGTATTGCATCCCCTTGGATAGGGTTGTCTATTACCTGGCTTAGGAAGTTGTTGTCTATGCATTCCAGGAATCTCCTGGATTGCCTACAGCTCACTGTGTTGCTTTCCCAGCAAATATCAGGGCGGTTGAAGTCCCCCAGCAGGACAAGAGTCTGCAAGCGTGAAGGCTCCCGGAGCTGGAGGAAGAAGACTTCGTCAGCAGGCTCCCCTTGATCAGGTGGCCTGTAGTAGACACCAGCCACAAGGTTCCCTTTGTTGCCTCTGTCTCTGACTCTTACCCACAAGCTTTCGACCTGCTCATGGCTATTCTTCAGGGACAGCTCTTCACACTGTATTGATTTCTTTACCTAGAGAGCAATGCCTCCCCCCCTCCTTCCTCGCCTGTCCCTTCTGAACAGCATGTAGCCATTGCTAGCCACATTAATTCACAGATAATCTAATACCATTTGCCCGTGTCTAAAGTTTGCCTTAGCCAAAACTTTTATTACTGAAAATGTTAGTGTATGGAAGGACCAAAATAACACTTTGAAGGTAAGAGATTGTCTTGAAATTTAATTAGAAATGGGTATTATTATAACCCTGACCACTTTTCTTTCTTGCAGAAATACTTCAGAAGACTGGATTTATATGTGATGAGGTGGTTGTATGTTTTATGAACCGCATGCCATTACAGTAGCAGGACACATCACTAATGTGATTAATAATAGTAGTAGTATCCATATACCTCTAGATTTACTCTTTACTGTAGATTTTCCAAGTGATGCTTAGTTGGTGGCTGAGAATTTCTTGGAGTAATTTCCAAATGAATTCAGGATGTTTTTTTTTAACTACTTTGCTTCATACACATATTCAAAAATACCTATCCTAGCCCTGCAAAATATTTTTTTCCTTACTGACCCTGTGATTCAGCACAGAGTGGTCTGCTGCTGAATGCAAACTAGGCATCTAAATCTTTCAGAGAGTTTAGTGCTTTTACTCTGTTATGCTCCTCATCCAAAAACCTACTGGAGTTATAAAAACTCCCCAATTTCCAAGGCTTTCCAACTAGCACTAAGTGAGGAGCTGATAATCCTTGTCAACAGATGGAATATGACTGCCAAAACACAGTCTCTGAGTAATCAAAAGAAGTAAAGGTCAGAACTACAAGTGGGAGATCAAATGGGAGATGAAATGCCTCAAAACACCATAAGCTTAGATATTTTTCTTCATTTTCCCTCTTTTTTTTTTTTTTTCTTTGAAGAAACCCTAATGTCAGAAGCCTTACTTTAAAAGTAGGGTACTAAGCAAAAGCCAGCTGAAATTGCTTTACCCAAATGCATTGAAAAATGTCCCAGCCCTCTTTTTGTTGTTTTTGTTGTTGGTGGTGGTGATTTTGCTTGTGATTTTACAATAACTGCCTGCATTTCTGGAAATGCTGACTAACATCATCTAAGTGCCCACTGGGACATAACCAAGGGTGGAACCATGTGCAGCTAAGCAAAGGAATAGCAGCACTGCCAGTGTGTCAGCAAGTGGCTTGTGTTTGTTGCTATCTTCATTGCTAGTGTGCAGCTCAAGATGTCTTTCTAAAACAAATAGTGTTCTGCTTTATTGCAAATAATACAGGCTTTCAGTCTTGCTACTGTAACTGACATAAATTGGGTTAAAAACTGTCAGTCAGGTGGATTCATGACAGCCATATCTTCAGAAAATTGACATTTCATTCCACACAAGGAAATGATAGATTTCACAGAGTGACTAGACCTATTCAAGAACCAGAGTCTGTCTTTTTAAAAGAGGATGTGATTATCCTTATGTTTTTTGATTGTTCATTTTTTAAAGGAAAATCTACCCAATTATACGTTTCTCTTCATTTGTGGAATTTACCAATAGGTGAATCAGACAGACAAATATAAAAATAAACTCACATGTCTAGAAACTATTCCAGTGAATGCCACTGCCCTCAGTGGAGTGTGAAGCTTGCCAAGCAAAAAGAAAATGTGAGCTGCTGAAAAATCAACAAGAGTTCAGTACAGCTATTGATCATTAAAGTATAAACCTCCAGAGTGGGAAATGGCTGCCTGTGATCTGAGTTTTTACATCTATATTTGTCTAACTGGAGAGAAGACCAAGGTGATTTTGAAGCTTGACACCAACATGCATATTTCTTTTATTGGCAGTCTGAATTCAGCTCACTGCCTCTGCTCATTGTAGCTGGCATTGGCACTCTACAGGTTCTCCCATGCCTGTCACATGGCACAGATGCAAGGGCAGCTAGAATAGATAAAATCTGCAAAAACTCCCAAAATGTGTTGAGACTTATCAATCAGCCTGAAAGGTAAATATGTTCTTGGTGTGTGCTGTAAAATATAGTCAGAAGAACCAGCTTTTTGTGCTAGCTCCAGGCTTGAGGATATTCCAGCAAATAAATGTGGCCAGACCTCTGCCCAAGGTCACCCATACAAAGCATGAATCTAATTACATAGGAAGTCAGATCTGACTCTGAACCTCTGATGAGAGTCCTAGCAACTGAGTTAAGAATGTTTCTTCTTTCCTGTGTCTCCTTGCAGTCTTATTAAGAAATTCCACCCAAGAGATGATATATTTCTTCTTTAAGACCTGGTTTTGAAGTCAGTATATGACAAAAAGAAATGATTAAAAAAAAAAAAAAATCAGGAAATGGTGACAATCTCTAATCATGAGCTCTCAAATACATGCATTTGATTTCTAGGTGAAAGTGGATAATTTCAAGGTTTTGTCAACTAAGTTTGCCTGGCAACAGTCATAAATAAACAAGCAAAGACTACATGACTGCTCCTTACTTGTTTTGTCTGTTTCTCTTGGAGCCACATCTTCTCCGAATGTTAAAAATAATTTATAACCTCATCATACTGCACTCTGTTCTTTTCAAATATGTCATACATATTTAAGTAGAAAAAGCCTACTTCTCTGCCATTCTTTTGTACTGTGGTTGATTAACTTTATTACAACACTGTTTATAACTGTGATGCATCCACAACTTGATTATTGCATGAATTTTTGCCTAAAAAGCATCTAATAGAACTACAAAAGGCTAGAACTAGGACGACAGTAATAATGAGAGAGGTGGAGCTGTTTCCATACAAAGCAGGCTAAATACAAGAGAGTTCTTTGCAATGGTAACACAACTGTGATCTGATAAAATTTCTACAATAATGAATGGTATAGAGAAAGTGAATAGGGAATTGCAATAAGAAAGCCACCCCTAGCAAAATGTTCAGGTATCCATTTGAAGCAGAATAAAGGGAAAGCAAGAAGGTAAATCAGAGTTAAAAAGTAACTACCAATTTAATGCTTATGACATGAGTTTAAAAGGAGCAAACAGAAAAAATATTTTCTTATACACATGACTATGTTGCCACAGGAAGTTGAGAGGATAACTGGAACAGAAATGCTTGACAATCTCGTTTTATATTTCATGACCTGAAAACTATTACAGAAGAGTTCATCTAGACTTCTCCCCACCAGCGCCCCCCACCCCCACCCCCAAGTACTTTGGAATGGATTTATCCAAGCCACAAGCCGAAATGAGGGATTGTAAATTACTCTACCTGCTATTCGAAAGTGGTGACAGACTGAGCAGAGTGATACAATTTTTATCTTGCTAAGAAGACATTTACTAATGAGCAGAAGAATCAAACAGCTGGAGATTCTTTGCCTATTCTCAGCCACACTGCTTTTTCAAACAGTGCTACCATCCCAAAAGCCACTCTTGTGGATTTTTCCAAGGCCATATAGGTGTTTTGCTTAGGTACTGCTGAAGCTCTACCCCCTCCTCCCTGCTTCATGTCTTTCTTCTTCATCTGGGCTGTCTTTCTTTCCACAGATATTGTGTAAAATAAACCTTGTCAACTCTTCCATCCCAGCAATGAGAAGGCATGCAACCTTGAGTTTGGTTTTCTTTTGAGATGGGAAAACAGTGTGCTTCAATGCTATAGTTAACTAAAACGAAGGATAACAGCTGTACTATATATTTCAATGAATTTCAATAGCATCTTTTTGTCTCCATCTGTATGCATTATACATAACTGAAATACCAATGTTCCACACAGACACAAATGATGTGGACATGATGTAGTTCAGAAACTGTGCAGAGGGAAATGAAAAGCAGATTTTGAAGTGTAAATACATGCACATATGTAAAATGTTACTTCTGACTGCAGTTGAAGCAAATGAATATAACTTGAGGAAGTGTACTTTTTTCATGACAGAAATTGAAGATTAACAACTGATGTTGATCACTTCACTTTTGATTATTAATTGTTAGGAAATAAAACATTCCCAGTGCTAGTATTATTAGCTGCAACATAAAAGAAAATTGTTCCTTCTAATGTATCCACCAGAACCTTGAATCAGTCTGGTGGTTCTGTCCCTGATTCACTGGAAAATTTTGTTATGCAAAGTGAAACCTTGCACCTTTGCAGATGTGTCATGTTATGTATCTTATACTTTTGATGAGTTCTATACTGAAAAATCAAAGCAAATCAAAGAGAATCAAAAATACAATATAGAATTCACAAAATATAGGATAGGTGTCTAGACGTGAAAAGGCTTTTCAATAATTAGTCAAGGTCATTAGATATAACCAGTATTATTTCACAATTTGATTGCATAAAGAATTTGTTGGGTGTTGAGGATAAAAGATATATAACAAGAAAATCTTTAGGTTTGAACTGAAAGAGTGGATATCCAGGAAGATCACTGTTCAAGCAATTATTCTTCTCAATTAACCTACAAATTCTACCAGAAATACTGCCCAGAAACACATGCATTTTATATATTGAATTTTTAAGCTTAATCATTATGTAACAACAAGTATGGAATAATTCAAAATAAAAAAATACGTATAATTACATAAAGATGCCAGTAATTGTAATGTAAAATACACATTAAATAGCACATGCACAGCATGCTTTTTTCTTTCTTTTACTTAAACAGCTTTGCCAATCTTTATTTTAAGATTCAAGCAATGAAACATGGTAACATGCTCTGATAAAAAAAGACTACCAGGAAGAAAAATAGATTATGGGGAAATCTCTCAGGACATCTACTAGATGCCTGAAAAGTTGTAATTCCACAGGCAAATAGTAAAACAGGACAAAAGAAGATGAGAAGGAAGTTGTAAAAATATTACCATAAGGAGGTAGAGAACTTAGGAAAATGAAGAGATAACTGTGTGTATGTATGTATAGTTATGTGCACATTAATAGCTGAAGAGAGATTTAATGAAATAGCAAGGCCAATGGCATGAAAAATCAGTAGTTCTTTCATGATAGTATTTGAAGCAAGAAAAGAATGTAGTCCAGTCTGTATTTGAAGCTAGCTGTAAATGATAAAACTGAAAAAGTAATATAGGAAAGGAGGAAAAGCTCAGCAAAGATTTCTGCTCTTTATTGGAAATGTATCATCACAGTTAAATGACATTGTCTATGCTATGTCTAAAAGAGATCTCTTCTAGTGAGATTTCTTGTCTCAGAGGTGGACAAAAGTGTAAGAGTGAAGAGTGAGAACAAGGAATAAATATTTGATACTTCCCCCTAGTAGTTGCGCATCCTCCAAACATCTGCATCTCAGAGTCTTCTGAAAAGGATGTGATTGTTATGTCATTCATAACTCTCACTAGATTTTCCTTGGTTAACTTGTTTGGTCCATTCTTGAATCTTTCAAATTTATCATCGATGAAGTCTCTGGGACTGAAAGGTCAATGTCTGTAATGATGTAGGGTAGTAAAATCTAATACTTGACAAGAGCTGGCTGAGATTCCTCATACTCAGATTTTTTAAAAGTAGCAGCTGAGGAACTTTTATCAATGCTTATTCTCAGTATTTATTTAACTGAAGAAATTTTAAAAAATGGAATGGCAATTTTTATAAATCCCGGAATGATGTTGGTGAAACATAGAACATCAAGAACTAGAGGCAGAATGTGCATCGACCAATAAGTGTTTAATTAAGAATGTCACTAACAAAAATTATAACCAAGTTTTGACTGATTTTACATGAAATAGTCAAGATTATTTTAGAGAAAATAGATCTCGCCTGTGTAAGCTTGCTGGATTTGTTTGATTTGATTTGATTACAGAAAGGATTTCTAAGGGACACTCATTGATATGATCAGATTTCTCAAGGTTGGGTTTTTTTCTTTTGTTTCCAAATATTATCTTTGCTGAAAAGCCTATATTAAAAGTATTTACACAGCTGTATACATGATAGACTGCCAACTGATTTATGAATGGATATATATCATTAATGGGGATTATTTCTGTGTGACTGTGTTTCATTACACCCCCAAGGGTTAAAAGTTTTCTGAGTAATCATGATATGAAATCATTGATGGTAAAGGTTATAGTATAGTGTAAACAGAAGAAAAAATTACTTATACAGGGTAGTGTGAGCTGATGGTTAAATAGTCATGTGCCAATCAAATGTTGGTAATATATGTGGGTCTGCAGAAGAGCTTATGCCTACATCAATTTAAAGGGACAGATTATTAAACAACATCAAATGGACAAGCAAACAACACAAAAAGAATTTTCTCTCAGGCCCAGGTTCTCAGCTAAAATAAATCAGTATCTATGAGGTTTGGTGGGTCTATAGAGTATATTTTTACGATATATATAAAACACCAAAGCCACGTGGATTTATATCACTAATTTTGCAGATTTACTGACACAGAATAAATTTTGTACTGACCACTGATTACAGTATGGCCTAGAACCGTAAAGGGCTATCATGATCATAAGAAAACCATAGATTATTAATTTCTATAAAGCTACTCTAAAATTTATTTTTATTGTTTTCTGAAATGCAATAAATTGTCTGTATTGAAATTACTTAATGACATCAGCTTTTTCTGAAAAGAACCTGAACTCTTGAATTGAAGACTTAATATGATAAGAAATGACAGCTGCTGTTTTAAGGTTAATCAAAACGCTTTCATACAAGAAGGAAAGATAAGCAGGTTTAGCAGAAATTCCAGCATTATGGGCTAAAAGTAGAAAGCTCTTATCCATGCTACTTGAATCCATTAATTAGATGACTAAATGTTTTGAGAGATGGAGAAATCAACCAAAGGACAATGATTGACCTCAAGGTTTTTTTGAAATCCAGTGAAATGTGTTCACTATGATTTCCATAAAAAAATGTAAAATTCAAAAGGTTTTCTAAGACCTTAAATGAATACCATAGAACTTAAGGGCTGTCATGCACCACTAAAAAAACTAAGTCACTAAAATAAACTTCTGTCTAAATAAATATGACAACTTTCTTATTCTCAGATGTCTCCTGCTAAAGTTTCTTTCAGAGCTGTCAGACACTTCTTTTCCATTCCATCTTATTTTGATATTTAACTTAAATCTTGGTTTGTCCAAGTATACAGTTCTGCTATTATGTTAGTGACAACAGCAGGAGACTTCATACAGCCATAGACATTTTGTTTTTGAAATCTGTCATGAAGAGCTGAAATCTTCTTTGAGTTGTGTGTGAGATTTGGCAGGGATTTGAGGAGTATCTGCCTGAAAAATAAGTTAATCTAAATTTGCATGCATATTTGAAAGCTTTTCCGGTTCTGCTAAGTTTAATGAAAGAACAGGGTGGATACTTTCCTTTCTACTGATATCTGGGTTACCAGCTGTCAGTTACCTGAAAGGTGCTGAGAAAGAATAAACAGTCATAGATGTATTTTTGCTAACAATGGAATATTTTTTTAGTTTGTGACTACAGTAAAATCTACACCACTCACTATTCCTCAAAGATCTGTAATTTTAAACTGTTATCCTTAAGTATTGCAAAATATTTCTCATGTTCATTGCATGGAATGAGTTTCTGGTTTGGTGTTTGTGTTGAAAATAGTAAAGGAAAATAAGTTGAGTTTGCCAAAATAAAGGCCTCAACAATTAGCATCTTTGTTATTAAATATGGAAAAAGTGATGGAAATCACTGACCTGACATATATCAAGTTTTTGTAGTTTTTTACTATCTCTACAATGATACACCTTACAATGCATCAAATTTTTAGGGCTGATATATTTGTGTATTGGAAAAAGAGTAAATAAAATGGTCTTAAATCGATACAGTACTGAGATGTGAAACAGTGTTATGGTTTAAACCTGGCAGGCAGCTGAGCCACACACAGCCGCTCATTCACTCCTCCCTGGTGGGTTGGGGAGAGAATCAGGAGGGTAAAGGTGAGAAAACTCATGGGTTAAGATAAAAACAGTTTACTGCAAAGCAAAAGCTTTGTCTTGCAAAGCAAAAGCTGCACATGCAAACAAGGCAAAATAAGGAGTTCACTCACTACTCATTGGCAGGCAGATGGTTAGCCATTTCCAGGAAAGTAGGGCTTCATCCCATGTAACAGTTACTTGGGAAGACAAACACCATGACTCTAAACATCCCTCCTTCTTCCCTGCAGGTTATATTGCTGAACACAATGCCATATTGTATGGGATATCCCTTTGGTCAATTGGGGTCAGCTTTCCCAGCTGTGTCCCCTTCAAACCTCTTGCCTACACCCAGCCTACTTGCTGGCAGGGCAGCATAAGAAGCAGAAAAAACCTTGATGCTGTCTAAACACAGCTCAACAACAACTAAAACATCCCTGTGTTTTCAATATTGTTTTGGTGAACAATCCAAAACATGGCACCATATGAGCTGTTATGAAGAAAATTAGCTGTATCCTAGCTAAAACCAGTACATCCAGGCAGAGACATATCAACAGTATATACAAATTAGCTGGCTTGAAAGTAAAGGGAATGTTAATCAGTGGTTCACTGGAGGTCTTCCTGGAAGACGATGTTGCAAGACCTGAAGTTTTTTTTTATTCTGCCATGTCAGGATTGTGGGTATGAAAGACGAAGCTTGTTTGTAGAACTGCCTTTGATTTTAGCAATAGGGAGCGCTTATATTGGGAGAGTAATGGTGGTATAAAGACATTCCCCAGAATTCCTTCATCTGTAACTGGTTAGTGACAAAAAATTATAAATGGATTAGAAACTTAATGAAACAATTGCACAGATTTCTATTTGTTGTTTATTAGGAAACAATTTGTTCAGGTTCTGCTGTGACTCGTTAATTCAAGCTGCACTTTAATCTTAGTATGTGACATTACTGTGAATTACAGGTCTTTCTCTTAGAAGTAGTGAATCCTAAGAAAAGAAAAAATTACACTTCCCAAAGGAGATGTTGTGTTAACTACATATATTTGTATGCATATAAACAATCATGAAACTATACATTTGAAGCCTGAAACATGCTTACTTTTCTATATTTTCATAGCTTTTTTCCTACCAATTTAATTTTTTCAATACCTCTTCAAACTCTGCTTGCTCCCTCTTTCCAATTGTGAGTAACTGCATAAATCTATCTTTCCTAAGGAGCTTGATATTACTGTCTTTCAAGAAAAGGTAAATTTAAAAAGAAATTTTTCTTAAGAACCAGAAAAGCCAGTCTGGAAGGGCTGAGTGAGGGTAATAAGTTCTCAAAAATTATATCTTCTTCACCAGTACATTTGTCTGCACAAGTCAGATTTGCTTTAAAAACACCCATACTAGGCAGGACCTTAGAGGACTACACCAGATGATAGGGATTCTTTTGATTTTGACCTCTAGGTCCTGAGACTGGTCTGAAAAGGAGGCCAAGGTGACATTTAGGTAGGAGTAAAGGATAATCTT